>NC_080019.1:211789501-214189501 GCF_030020395.1 Manis pentadactyla | reverse complement strand
ATTTTTTAAAGTCTAAGTCCAAAGTGGAAAGTTTGAGAAGTATATAAAATAATAGTACAGAAAGATGAAATGACAAATGATGTATCCTTCCCAAAATTATTCATGAATAGTTCCCTAAACCTTTATGTTTTGAGGATAACAGGAGGTCTAACATCTGAAAACTTAATTAAAAACATACAGACATGTAAGAGTCTCACTGTAGTATATGTCCTCCTAAGATAGTAAACAACATGCCCTCTGCTCCCTGTGTACACATGTCACCCTCCTTTCAAAAGTGGGGTCTGTTTCCTTCTCTTTGATTGCTCTGGATTCATGACTTGTTTTGACCAAAAGTGGAAGTGAAACTATGTCAATTCTTAGTCTTTCTTGAATTTTCCAGTTGGTAGCAATGTGAATGACCTCAGGTAACACTATGTAGATCCTCAGAACTGTCCAGTGACTCACAGAATTTTGAGAAATAATGAATTGTTTTAATTACCAGTTTTTGAAGTGACTTGTTATGGAGTGTGAAATAAATGGAACAATCACAATCACTTGGTCGATTTTTGTAAAGACAATAAAATGCTGTGAAGCATCTTCAACTTTACTATTTTCTGCACATTGTGGACTGATAATCTTATTCCTCATTAAAAATGTCCCAAGACTCACATGGTACAAACATGTCTCTGAAAGTTGGGTGTGGTTTATTTTAGACTTTCAAGTTTTTAAAATTATAAACTGCTAACCCAGACCAGGAAAATTTTTTTTAAAAAAGGAATTTCTGTTAGATTCATTTTTACCTCCATGTAAATTATATATGCGGATTTGCTTAGAACTTGAACCAAGACCAAAATATAGGATTTATGTGCTGATTTTGGCCTTTGAGGGAAAAAAATGAAGAGTAAAATGGGGTTCACAGATACCCATATACTTAAAGAATATGGATGACTTCTTTTCATTCTTTTATACTTCTCACAATTTATATTTCCTAAGGGATCTTTTAAAATACATTTTGGACTTGAGTGTTATTTTTATAATATCAGGATGTAAATATTATTGGTTAGAAGTCTAGCAAATTAACATGATATATTTCTTTGGACCCATGGTTAGCCAGAACAATTTAGAGGTGAAAATGAAGCCAGGAAGAATTATGTTATTTATTTATTTATTTATTTATTTAAGCATAACTTTACTGTTACAATGAGTGTTACCACTTGGATTTTTGTTTTATAGCATGACCTTTTGGTTTACTAACATATCCTCTGGTCACTAATGATAATAATAATAATAAAAATACATTGAGTTCCTCTGGTGTTACAATATTAGCAGGTAAGAGAAATTCAGTTGACCAGATTGATAAAAAGGTACTTTTCATATGAAAGTCAGAGAGATCATCATCAGATACGTTACACGGTTTAAAATTATAGTCATTGCATACCCATTTCCCTAAAAGGTACGTTGTTCTTTTGAAGATTAAATGCTAAATTGATTCAATTCTCTATATAATTATGATATGACTGCATATTTACTCATAGCAAATTAAAGAATGTTCATTTGCAGTTGCCATTCCTGCAGATGTCAAAATGCCACTTTTTATTGTGTATATTGTGAGATGGCAAAATGAATGACCTTTACTGCTTAAAGTTAGATTGCTTTTTAAATATGTCGTTAATCATATTTCAGGCTCCAAAAGATCAAAATGAAATGGCCCAGAATTTAAAATTTTCCAGGGTGATAAACATTTAGCAGTTTAGTAATGTTGGACTGCATTTCAGGTGTGTTGGTGAATTCTGAAGATGATGCACTTCTCCCTTCTTTCAGTTGTTTTTATGTGGTAGTGTGTGTAATTAGCATGACTACAGAGTTGTGACCCCAAAGACAGACAAATATCTGTAAGATTTGTGGTCCAGCATGAGAATAACATGAAATGGATATAGAATTAATTTAGCTGCAAAGCGTACACCGAAAAAAGTTAGCTCTAACCTGGATCAGGGGTTGCAAAATTTAATCACAGGAAGCTATTTAAGAATGTAACTAAGACTCACAAAAATATCCATCTCTATCTGAAGGGTTTAAACTTGAAGTTTCCAATTGTTGTAACAAATAAAATTATAATATAGTTTCAGGGTGTCTCTGTGAGTGTTATGTAGACAATTATCCAAGACCACAGCACCTATATATCCTAAAATTTATTCTCCCCTCAAAATTTTAATTCATTTGAGGTGGCAAATGAGGTTATAAAAACTCCTTCCACAATAAACTTTTTTTTAACATGGGAAAGTTTTTACCTAGGAGAATGTAGAGACAGTGACATAAATCAAACCCATGGTACTAATACCTTTGAGTTACATTTATAATTAAGTTTATGCTAATTAGGGCCACTTCTGTGTGTTGGTATATAAAGTGTTTTTAATGCTTAAAACTCTGAAGATTCTCTGCCCAATTAGGCTTGTGTTTTTACTCTTAAGTTTGTAATTAAATAATTAACTTTAAACATAACATTTAAGTTGAAAAATATAAGAAAATTTATTAATTTTTGAAAAGTGTTGAAATTTTTAAGAAGTTAAGCTTTATTATTTTATGAGGGTAATATACAAGATTTAAATACTCATAAGGATTTTTCTTATTAGGTTCCTAGTGTTGACTAGTCAGATCTTTAAGACACTTAAGAAAATACTTTATTTCCATTTTATAAATGTCATTTAAAATATTTAAAGAAATTGAAAAAACAATAAAAGCTGTAAATAGGCCTGGCTGTTTAAATATGTTTAGTTGACTCAACCAGAAATAATTGCACACTAGTGAGGGCAAAAGTGAAGATTTTGTTTACTAACATTATAAAAAGAATAGTATTTATAGAAAGTAAGCTTAACATTGTAAGAGGAAAACAGCAGTTACATTTAAAATGTTAATAAATTGTATATTAATTTACAATCCTCAGTGAGCACTTAGATCTTGAGTTCTGTGGAGATAGAGGGAGTTGCCAAAGATTACAGAACAGACACTGAGACTCAAATTTTAATATACAAATTCAGTGGCTGTGGTTTCCATATTCATTCTCAAAGAAAAATGATGAGTATTTCTAGATGTGTACAAAATTTTAGAGTGAAAGAATCTAAAGTTGTGAAACACTGTGAATCTTGTACTGTTAATTTTCTTGTTTAAAATATACCAAAGCCAAAAGAAAATAAAACCTACTGTATATTAAGAAGATGTCAAAATAATGTAAATAAGACTATCTACCATTGTTTTTCTCTTCCCAGTTTAAAAAAGTTTATCTTCAAAGCTATGATTTCTAACTGTCAACAGAGACAGCAGTTCTCCTGCTGTTGACTTTTTAAAATGGTATAGTTATTTTGAGTATATTCACACTGTTTTCTTATTTAGAATACATAATAATTCATTTTACATTATTGCTTCTGAACAGATTTGAGGAACGCATCTGAGTAATATCTACAAAAATGATATTTTTTTCATTATCTTCTTCTTATCAGTTTTGATGATGATCCTCTGATACAAATCCAAATGGAAGGCAAATAGACCCATACTTTTATTTATATACACACACATGCTTTATATTTGTATACAGCTGAATCAGCTTCTTAGCAAAGGAACTATATAAACAGATTCCAGTTTTTTCAATGCCTCTTCTCTCTTTGCCCTTTTATTATAATTTTTTTAGTGTTTAATTACTTTCACGTATTTCTTCTCTTTACCGATCCTTTATAGCTCTTCTCACTGGTAGGTCAATTTTAAATACCTATGGATGGCATGTTAAAATTGTTGCCTAGTATTAGAGCACCTATTTATTGGTGTTGTGTTACACTTAAATATTTCACATGGCCTAAAATGTACCAGACCAGTGTCCTTCTTCAAAAACAGTGTCTTATGCTCCCTACATCTGATATTTATATCAGAGGTGTTAAAAAGACAATGAACCAAGTCTTATTGAAAGAGATGGAAGAATCATCTTTTTAAATATTAATGTCAGAAAAGCAGAAATTGCTTTTTGATTTAGGATGTGTAAATATTCATTCTTAATAAAGGACTGACTTGAAAACATAAAACTCTGCTAAACAATTGATGAACCATGGAAGAACCTTTTTCTTGTTATTTGAAGAAACCACATAAAGCAGGTATACCATCATGGGGAGAGTAGGTAATTTCTATATCATTGTCAAAAAACAAAAATTGTTTCTTGATTTAGGATCCCATAAACTCATACAGAGGTATGAATGGCTGGAAGAAATCAATACCATCCATTGTTCCTTGGATGGTGGGCTATGCACATATTCTAGCCTCTGCACATTTCCAAAATAGTCTCTCAAGTATGGCAAATTTGGGAAAAATAAATTCCTTTTATAGCTGACTCCTGCAGGAAGGTGACATATCTTATAATGACTCTGTTAAGATGTTCATTTAATATTCAGCACTCCTAAGGATTTCTCTTCTAGTCTAAGTCAGTACTTTAGGAGAAAATGATGAGCAGGTTGACAGTGTTGTCAGGTTTGTGATTGAGATGAAGCTAGACTTGTGAATGATGTTAAATATAAGTCCTCCTGGGTCCCCCAAACCTGCACCTGGTTTCACAACCTCTGCTTTGTCCTTCAGTTGTGACATCTGAGATTCTTAGTGTAATGACAAAATCTGTCTTTCCCTTTTGGTCTGTCAGAAGGGGCAGTAGTGAAGAATTCAAGTTGAGAGTCATGTACATCTGGATTTGAATATTGGTCTGCTAAGCCACTTACCAGCATATTGGGTTGACCTAGGACATATATTTTGAATTCTCAGTTTTCCTACTTGTAAAACTGGAAAATAATAGTAGCCCTATCTCCTATTGTTGTTTGGAGGACTAACTAACTTTAATGAACCTAAAGGTCTTAGCACAATGCATGACATATAGTAATTACTCAGGGAGTTTCAAGTAGGAGTATAGTATCATTGTATTCATTAGGAATAAAGAAACGCTGTATAGGGAAAGTGGTAGCCCCTGAGGACATTCAGTGAACCCTGTAGAATTTGGCCAGTCTCCATTACAAATGCATGATACGCAGTTCAGATTAGTAGTAATAACAAGAATATCCACTCACTTTATATAGTTGCAGACACTTTCCCAAGTTCTTTACACAGACTCACATATTTAATTCTCTTAGAAACCCTCAGAGATAAGTGATAGAAATCCACATTCTACAGATAAGTAAAATGCGATCCAGAGAAGTAAATTACTCAGACTCAACAGTCATTGACAGTAGAGCCAGAATACTAAAACTTTTGCTAAAATCAATGCATTTTACCACAATATGCTACATCTCTAAGCTGAAAACGGAGGCACCCCCAAGCACTCCAGCAAACTCAAAGAGGCATCAAAGATTATGATTCAGAGTTCCAGAGAAACACAGTCCTTTTTTGACCTCTCTCAGCCATGTCATGAACTACTACTTTGAGGTAGTTTTGTTTCAACATTATATTGTACTACTTTTCCTTTTGATAAAAGCAAATTCTGCATGAAAATCAGTGTAGAAGAGGACAAAAGGCTGGGCATTCTTATTCCAAGTTTGAGAAGTTGTGCTCTACCTAAGGAGCATACTCAGCATAAATAAAAATAGTTACTTAAGAATGAAATAAAAATAGTTACTTAAGAATGAAATAAAAATAGTATGCTTTCTTCCAATTTATACATATTATATTTTTAAACAGCCTCTAAGTTGTTGGAATGTAAATTGTTTGAACCAAACTGCTATTTAAATGGAACTGTTAGGTACTTATTTTGGCCTAGGGATTCCATGTGAAAATTACTGATTCACTAAGGCAACTTGATCATAAAAAGTTGTAGAACCTTGTTCAGCCCCTCAGGGGAAACTATTTGACATGTGGGGATCAGTTCAGTCAAATCTTAATGAGCCTATAGTTTCTCAGGTACTCCAAAATTCCTTTCTCAAAGAGCTCACAGCAAAATAAGGGAAACAGGCAGAAAAGTTCATAAGGGAGTGCAGTATTGTCAGAAGGACCAGATCCTTCTAGGCAGTTCACATAAAGACTCAGAAAGGCCGTGGCTATTAAAAATGGGAAGAAATTTTACTGGGTGGAAAAACAACCATAAGAAATACTCAAGAAGAGAAGGATGAATGAGAGAGGTCAAATATATAGCATTTATAGAATAATGATGACAGTAATATAATGGAGCATTCACTAATTACACGCACGATCACTTATTAAATACTTGTTAGGTCTCAGGCAATGTATTAGTCACTGCGTTGTGAAAATCAAAGTAACAGTGACTTTCCTCAGGGTCCTATATCTCTTGGGGTTCCCAAAAAGAAAACTGTGTTAATGCAAATGCTAGGAGATGAGATTGGAAGGTAAGGATATAGGTGGAAGGAATATATTGCCTTTAACTTCTAAAGAGGCAAGAAACTTCCAGAATAATAAATACAGGTTCTAATTACTTTGGATTAACTAAGTAGCCAAATGCATTCACAAATATTGATATTATTCAAATTAGCTTCATCTTACTGAAAAAGATGCTGAATTTTTGTACCCTCCTGCTGAATAAATGAGAGGCACATGTATATTTTTTTCCAGAATCATGACTTATTCAGTTTATGATCTAATTATTGGTTGAGAAGATAAGTAAATATCAAATTATCATATGAAAAATGTGAGCCTGGTAGTAATTAATGCAATAAAATAGATTGTTCAATATGTGAACAACTTCATTGTAAATTCTAGGAAAAGGGCTTGATTTCTGAAGACAGATAATAACATCCAAAAATCTTGAGGATTAAATTAAGAGATAATTACAATATTTGCAGGATGTGGTATTTAAATTCAGTATATTAATTCAGTGACTGGCACAGTGACACTGTTGAATCTAATTTGCCCTGTCTGAAAGGAATGACTCAGGTGGTTAGGATACAATGATAACTTTCCTTTGTTATCTTGTTAATCCTAGATAGCCCTGGAGTGTTGACTGGAAACCTATATTTCATTGCATATTGTCTCAGGCCACACACAACAATGCATAAATAATTACACATAATTGGTATCATGTAACTAAAACACATTAGTCATAAGTCCTCACCTACTTAGTGGGCTAGGAAAATCACCTTTCCTATAATATCTCTCAATGACTGTGATATGGATACACAGCTAGAACAATCCTATCCTCACATGTAGTCACCACTCATTTATCTGTCCATTCAGGAGAGATTTTCATGCTTACTGCCAGCCACTGTGTCTGCAAAAGTATTACTGATTCAAAAAAGAAAGACATGATTTCCATCTAGGAAACAGGGAAAGTCTTCAAGATGGTTGTCAAATATAATCCCTGTATTAAAGAATGGTCTCTTCAGTTATGTGTGCTAACATGAGTATTTACCATTTCAGTCATAGACTTTGTAGGGACAGGAGGGTAGAAATATAAAATACAGGAGAGGAGTATTTGCAAAGGCATGATGACTGGTAACATTAATTGAAGAGCTCTTTATTTATATTCACCAGTTTGAGCCTCTTTCTAATTAGCCATCATATAACTTGAATGAAGGTTGTTATTAGTTGCTGTTTATTTGCCCAGTGAATCAAGCCTTAGAGATGTTAAAAGCTGAGTTTCTGTGTGTGGCAGGAAGAGATCAAGAGAAAATAGATGTAATGAAATAAAATAACGTCTTCTTACTTCCTCCATTACTAGTTCAGTTCAGCCAATGGTTATTAAGCATCTGCTGTGTGCTAGGTTTTCTGTGAAATTATGTAGAAACAAATTTAAGAAAAGACCAATTTCCTGCCTCACAAGTCAATAGGAACAGAAGGATCTGTAAGAATCATGATAAATAATAAATAAAACAACATAGACATAATAAAATGGCAGTGGCCAAGAAAAAAGACTTCATAAAATTAGTCTCAATATGTTGAGCAAAGACATTTCTCACTCTGTGCCCTACCTTAAATGATTCACAAATAACTAGGAGAACAAGAAACAGAAACCAAAATTCCAATGTCAATGAAACATGGGACAAGTATAAATCAAAAAACTACATGAACACAAACCAGAGGGATAAATGGTAAATGTAAAGGTAGAGAGGAAAAGTCATACCAAAGTGCTTTCACAGGAGATAACTGCAAGAAGTAAGTGGCTTTGCAAATTATCCACGAAAGGCTAAGGAGCTAGTGCCTCCTTGTAGCTTAGAAGGTAGTGGCACGGATGCTGAAACTGAAAATAGAAGGCACATTTGACAGTCTCTCACTTGGGCTCCCAGATCTCTCTTTCTCTGTCCCTATAGAAGATTAGAGGAATATTTGAAGAGAAATTAGAGAGGCTTCAGAGTTTCAGTCTTAAGACAGAAAAGAAAATAGCATGAGGTTTGAGATAGAAAACAGAATTTAGATGATCCTCTATGGATGGGACAAATTGAAAGAACCCAATATAGACTCTAAAAGATCCATGTTTAGAAATTTTTCAACAAAAAATAGCATTCATAATCTAAGAATTAAGACAACCAGCCCATAAATACAGATATTTGAATGAATAGCTAGATTTACCATATCTTTGAGGAAACCCTCCGTATAAAAGAGTAGAGCTTCCAACTAAATAATAGCTATTAAAATAGCATTATGAAGAAACAAGAAAACTTCACAAGGAATCATCATTTCCCCATAAAGATTATAAAAGTTTTTCACCCATGAAAAGGAGGTTTAAAAAATAAAAGGACACAAAAATGGAAATTAGAAATACTTTTTGGGAATTTAAAATATGACAGCCAAAATAAAAACAACTAAAATGATAACAAAGTAAAACTACATTCAGCACAGAGTTATAAAATAAAGTTGAGGAATTATCCAGAAAGGAAATTAGAAATAAAAATAAGTTGATAATAGTAGCAATAAGATAAGAAAGGTAAAGAATTAATCTATCAGGTACAAAATCCCAAGGAATTTCTAAAGGAGACAAGATAAAAGAAAAAAAATTGAAGGGGAAATAATATAAAATCACATAAAGATATAGTATATATACACAGTGGACTATAATCAGCCACAAAAAAGAATGACATCTTCTATTTTCAACAACATGATGGACCTAGAATGTGTTATGCTAAGTGAAATTAGAGAAAGACACATACCATATGATTTTACTTATATGTGGAATCTAAGAAACAAAGCCAACAAACAAACAAACAAATAGCTCAGAAACAACTCCTGCTCTTTCTCACTATTAGTTGCATGAAATATCTTTTTCCATCCCTTCACTTTTAGTCTGTGTATGTCTTTGGGTTTGAAGTGAGTCTCTTGTAGGCAGCCTATAGATGGGTCTTGTTTTTTTATCCATTCAGTAACTCTATGTCTTTTGATTGGTGCATTCAGACCATTTACATTTAGGGTGATTAACGATAGGTATGTACTTATTGCCATTGCAGGCTTTAGATTCGTGGTTACCAAAGGTTCAAGGGTAATTCCCTTACTATCTAATAGCCTAATTTAACTCACTTCATATGCTATTAACAAACACAACCTAAAGGGTTATTTTTTTCCCCTCCTTTTTCTTCCTCCTCCATTCTTTGTATGTTATGGATCATATTCTGTACTCTTTGTCTATCCCTTGGGTGACATCTATTTAGCCTTAGGAATACCTCCATCTATAGGAGTCCCTCCAAAATGTACTGTAGAGGTGGTTTGTGAGAGTTAATTCTCTCAGTTATTGCTTATCTGGAAATTAAGTTTAATCCCTCCTTCAAATTTAAGTGATAATCTTGCCAGGTAGAGTATTCTTGGTTTGAGGCCCTTCTATTTCATTACATTAAATATATCATGCCACTTCCTTCTGGCCTGTAAGGTTTCTGTTGAGAAGTCTGATGATAGCCTAATGGGTTTTCCTTTGTATGTGATCTTTTTTCTCTCTAGCTGCTTTTAAAAGTCTGTCTTTATCCTTGATCTTAGCCATTTTAATTATTATATGTCTTAATGTTGTCTTCCTTGGGTCCCTTGTGCTGGGGAGATCGTGCACCTCCATGGCTTGAGAGACTATCTCCTTCCGACATTGGGAAAGTTTTCAGCAATTAGCTCCTCAAAGACACTTTCTATCCCTTTTTCTGTCTCTTCTTCTTCTGGTACCCCTATAATGCGAATATTGTTCCATTTGGATTGGTCACACAGTTCTCTCAATATTCTTTCATTCTTAGAGATTCTTTTTTCTCTCTGTGCCTCAGCTTCTTTTAATATCTCTTCTCTAATTTCTATTCTATTTACCATCTCTTCTACTACATCTAATCTGCTTTTAAATCCCTCCATTGTATGTTTCATTTCAGATACAGAATTTCTTAATGATTGAATCTCCAACTTAAATTCATTCCTGAGTTCTTGAATATTTTCTGTACCTCCATAAACATGTTTATAAGTTTTTTTGAACTCTTTCAGAAGATTGGTGAGTTTAGTCTCATTTGGTCCTTTTTCTGGGGTTTGTGAGATTTTGGTCTGAACCGTGTTCTTTTGATGTTTCATATTTCTGTGTGGTGCCCACTAGTGCCCAGAAGCTCCAGTCTCTGGAGCTGCTCAGCCCCTAGAGTTAGGTTGGGGTCTTAGGGCAGCAGAGCTGGTGCCTGGTGGGAGGAAAGATCTGTTGCCTCATTTCCACGGTGCCTGTCTCCAGTGTCAGAGCCAGTGGGCTGAGCACACAGGTGCAAGCCTCTGTGCTTTGTGTCTCTAGCTGTTGTAGGTGGGGCCTCCTTCTGGCTGGCCTGATGCCAGCACAGTGACTGCAGGTTTGCTATCCCGTGCCGGCAGGCTGGAAGGATGGTGTAGCATGCTGCATATCACAGTGGGGCCCTCGGAGCTGAATAGGCAGCCAGGGGGATGGAGCACCTGAAGCTCCTCAAAGTTCCCAACCAGCTGGTCCTAGTTTGCCCAGACAATCTTGTCCAGCTCTCCCCTCCCCCACACAGCAAGCTCCGTGCAAACCCCACCCCTTCAACCGCCCTTTCCCTGCTAGGAAGCCTCTCAGAGCGCCTGCCTTTCCCTTGTCCCAGAGAAGCCGGCTGTGGATCCCGTCCTCCACAAATGGCCGGAATCTCAGTCTCTCAAGCACTCCGCCTGTCTGAGCTCCCCAACGTCCAGAGCACCACACAATATAAGTCTCTACTCACAAAGCAGATCTCCAGGGCCAGGTGTTCAGCAGTCCCAGGCTTCCACCCCCTCCCTGCTCCGTTTCTCTTCCTCCGGTCGGTGAGCTGGGGTGGGGGAAGGGCTTGGGTCTCGCCAGATTAAGGCTTTCGTACTTTACTCTGTTTCGTGAGGACTGCTCTGTTTGTGAGGTCTGTGTGCAGTCTGGTTCAGCCTTCTTTCCTATTGCTGTTTTAGGGTTAGTTGTATTAATTAACTATATTTTCATGCTATTAGTGGTTTTGGGAGGAGTTCTCTGTCTCACCTCTCACACCACCATCTTGAATCTCAAATAGTTAAGAAACAGACTCACAAAAGTGGAGAACAAGTGAGTTTTCCAGAGGGGAGAAGTGTGGGGGGATAGGTGAAATAGGTGAAGGAAATTATGAGGTATAAACTTATAGTTATAAAATAAGTTACTGGACAAAAGGCACAGTGTGGGGAATGTAGTCAATAATATTGTAACAATTTGGTTTGGAAACAGCTTATAACTACACTTATGGTAAGCATTTTATAATTTATATAAATGTCAAATCACCATGTTCTTTACCTGAAGCTATTATAATGTCATCTACACTTCAATAAAAAAAGACCAAAAATAAACCTAACAACAACAAAACACAAACACACACACATGTGTATATATATATATATATATATATATATATATATATATATATATATGTACTCCCTGTAATAAGACACCTAAGGACATGCTCCAAAAACTACAGAATAAACAAAGGAAGCTAAAGACATGAAGTAAAATAAACAGGAGAATCAATAAGGAAAGAAGCTAAGAGAAACTCCTGAATAACATCAGTTCTGCAGGCCACGAGTAGAACAAATGCATATTGGAGCAATGAATAAAGGGCTTAAAAGGAAGACCTCTAGGAGAATCAGTGGTCTGGAAGAATTATTTGACAGCATTGACCATGAGGGCAGTTGTTCCAGTATGGTTTTATAGACCTCTTGAAAATCAAACAAGACTCATCCACACATGTTAAGATAGCAGAGGAAATGAAGAAATTAAATAACACTTGAAGAAAATGAGAAGTTGTTAAAGAAAGAAAATGTGGTCATACTGTTTGGATCTGCAGTAGACAGTGTTTGGATAGACGTAATGATGAGAACACTGAATATGGGTTTAAAATAGAATTATGCTGAGAGACCTGGAGAAGGTCAATAGAGATATAAGAGTTATATTGTCACCTATCATAACTGGATGCCAATAGAGAATGCTAAATCTTATAAATCAAGTTATTTTCATGACATGATATTATTTAAAGATGGGGAGGTAAATGCCTATGGGAACAGCTGGAAGACTGAAAGAGAATTCCTATAGAGTGGCAAGGAGATCTGTATTTTTTCTAGTTCTTACTGTTCTCAGACTTTAGCACTACTTGGCTTCTGATAGAGATTTGGAATACTACATATTTAAACTATAATCCTAAATACTAATACCATTTGACATTTACAAGTTTGACAAAGACAGAGGAACACGGTAGCCAGAGATAAGGAAGTTAAAAAAAAAAGATCAAAAAGTTAACAAAAAGATCCCGGTCCTGTTCAGGGAACTGCATTATGGCTGAGAATTAAGAGGCAGAGATGCAATGCGGCATAATGGTTTAGGGCTTCAGGCTCTGGACTCTGTTTTACAGGTTTTGTATTATGGATCCAAAACTTGCTATGTGGCCTTGCAAAAGGTATTTAACCTCTTATTAAAGTTTCTGTATCAATTTCCGTATGAGAAATCAGAGCTTTTAATTAGTATTGCAGGAGACTAAACCACATCCTGTCAGTATGCCTCTGAGTTCACCCACAGATGCCAGTGGACAATTCCAAGCTTCCATCCTTCAAGATCCTATTTTATGTTGTCTGAGAACCCTCAGGGGATTGCTCATCAACACACAGGCAAGCTGAAGATGCTGACTGTATGTGCCAGGATATTTATTGTCCTCACATGGAGGAAAGTAGTAGGTCAATAAACAGACCATCTTCTGTATCCCTTCATGGGACCATCCTGAGATGCATACTAGGGAGTTCCTCAGAGGGCCTGCAAAGGAACAATGTGACTCAGTCCATTTTGCACACTTTACTAGGTTTTCTCCCTTTGTCTTATTTTTCCCATACCTCACTTGGGCTTCCTGTGATCATTTCCCAAATAAGTCCTTGTCTCAGGGTCTACTGTTGAGCAAAGCCAGTCTAAACAAATATGTGTCTCATGTTTTCAGAAGGATTAAATAATATAATCCATATGCAGCATAGTTAAATACTTACTGTTCTAGGCACATAGCAATGTTTGTTTAATATTAATTGTTAGTCTATTATTGCTTTGTTGTTGTTAAATGCCAGAATATAAGGAAAGTCCTTTTGCAGCACAATTATCAGCTTAGATTGTCCTAAAGGTGAAGAGAAGAATTCAGTAGAGTAGGAGCTACAACTATATTTAATGACTAACTGACTGTGTGAGGGAGTAGGGGTGAAAAAGGTGGGGCTTTGAATGATTTCACACTTAAATAAGAATACTTAGACTCCCATGTGTTAACTTGTATGATTAATGGAGTACTAATGTCAATAAACAAGAAGAATGGAGGAATTGTAGTTTCATTTAAAATCAAATTGCCTCCTAAAAAGAAGCAGACATTTTAAAAATATACTGAAAAAGATTTTCTTGAGCTATTTAATTACATGATAGAGGTATCAATGAAGAAAAGTTAGGTTTAGTAAAAAATTGGGGGTCAGGTGCACACTGAATACAAAACCAAGAAAGCAGGGACATTAGTCTAAAGCCCCTTTCATAAATACCGAAAATAAGACCTTCTAGGTAAATGACTTGCCACAGTTTGACAATTCATTGATCCAAAAGTCCTTAGACCCCTAATTGCATATTTTTTCCATCTTTTTTTTGAACTATCATTACCATTTATAATTATCCTCTCTTCTTGAAGTTATGGTTGGTGGACAGGTGGTCAATATGGGTAGCAAAATTGCTGAGAGAATGAATGTTATTAGTTTCCCAAACCAATCCAAATCATGTTGTTTCCTTAGTTCAACTACTGGTCACTTTGTCTTTCATACAGAGTTATCTGTCTAATTTATAATTAAATGGAAATGATTTGGCGACTCCGAGTGACATCTGAGAGTTAAGTTTAGCATTTGTGTTGTTAATGCTTTCTGCCAGACTGATGACCTTCATGTTAATAAGATGGCTGCTTTCCAATTCCTTCATAGAAAATATCATTTCCCTCTCTCCCCTTTTTGTTTTATTTACAAATGTAATCTCTGATCCCAAAATTCATAAGTGAGAATGGTAAATGGCTAGTTTTTTATAGGATCATACATAAGGGTCAAATTCACTGACCCATCTCATATCTTTCTACCCACTTAGGGAAGGATTTTTGAAAAGTCAGTGTGACAGAAGTGAAGCAGGGAGCTGTTGGAAAGTATCACAGGCTTTTTCAGATAATCTCTTTCAAGTAATTCTAATACGATTTTAAGCTGAACTATTAGTAAAGTGATGGTTTCACTTTATTTATTTGTTGATTTTAACTCTTAGAACACTAATTTCTAGGCACATCTGAGAAAGAGAAATATTAGAAAAACTCTGTGTACATATGTGTGTGCAATAGGAAATTGAAAAATCTAAGGAGAATGCCCCCTTGGCCCAGCTCAACTCTTAGAAAACTTTTAACTTAAAAACTCTGTGACCACAATTATTTATTTATACACAAATATACTGATATTTATATTATTTCTTAAAAGTTCTGAAAAATGGCTAAACTGAATTATCACATTCTAAGGAACTTTGAAAGACCATGTCAGTATAATAGAGTGCATTGAAAAATGTGAGGCCAGTAGCAAAAGAACAAAAGCCAATAACAAGCCTAAAAGAGAATTGTAAATGTGCATAAATACATGGGTTTCAAGTACTAGTTAAGTATATTTTTCTCATTATTTCCTACTCTTTTCTTCATTTGTGTATTTCCCTTCACCCCATTTTACTTCCCTCCAGATTATGCTTTTAGTTAACTTTACTGAGATATAATACACATGTAATGAATATACATGTTTTAAGTTAAATGAGTTGAAAAAATGTATATGCCCATGTAACTGCCCACCCCCACATCAGGATATAGAATGTTTCTATCACTGACAAAAGTTCTTTCTTGCTTTTTTGAAATCAATCCTACCATCTCTTACCCACAACCATTGATCTGATTTTGATCCAGTCTTTCACCATTTTGATTACATTTATCCATGGGTATTTTCTTCTTTTGAATGCTGTTGTAAATGTAATAGTTTCTTAATTTATTTTTCATATCATTCATTGCTGGTGTAAAGGGACACAACTCATTTTTTTGTGTTGGTTTTGTACCATGCAATTTTGCTGAATTAATTGATTAGCTCTACTAGCTTTTTTGAGGATTCTTTAGGATTTTCTGTATGTAGGATTATGCTATCCACAAGAAAAGGTGGCTTTATATTTTTCCTTCTCAATTCGGGTATGTTGTATTTTATTTGTTGCCTAATTGCTTTGGTTAGAACTTCCAGTACAATATTGAATAGCAGTGGTGAAGGAGGGTGTCTGTGTCTTGTTTCAGACCCTATAGGGAAAGCTTTCAGTCTTTCACCATTGTGTGTGATGTTAGCTGTAGTTTTTTCTTACATATTCTTTGTCATTTTGAGGAAGTTCTTTTCTGTTTCTAATTTTCTGAATGTTCTTATCATGAAAGAGTGATGGATATTGTGAAATCCTTTTTTTGTACATGTTAAGATAATATATTTGTTTTCCTTATGTGTTCCATTGATTTTATGTTGAACTATCCTTGCATTACTGTTTTAAATCTCAGTTGGTCATAATATATAATCCTTTTAATGTGCTTTTGGACCAGTGATGATTTTGTCCCTAGATGGATATTTGGCAATGTTGAGATATTACTGATTATCATAACTGGAAGAGCATGGTACTGCCATCTGGTGTGTGGAAGGCACCATATCGCTAAACAGTCCACAATGGACAGAACAGCTCCCCTTACCCCCAAAACAACAAAGGGTTAGTTATTCCAGTGTGTCAGTATTGTTCAAGTTCAGAAATTCTGAATTATATCAAATCCACTAATATTCATCCTCCATTTTCCCTCTAACCTGTCATCTGGTATCTCCCCTCAGCCTCTTAAAAAAACCCTGCCCTCTTCTCTCTATAGTTGCCATTCTGAATCTCACTTATTTTCTTCTGTCAGCCAGACAGAAGAAAATTATCTTCTGACAATTATCTTTTACTTTAATTTTACACTCACCTACTTCCCTTTGATCAAACACCTTTCCCTTTCCTCACACTCTATCATCATCACTAGGTTTTATTTCTACTCTTTCTTCAGTTCTCTGGTACTTCCTCTGGGAAGATATTTTTATTATCCTTAGACTGACAAAGGTACTTTTGCAGCATTTTCCCCATACCAGAACTGATTATGGCATAGCATTTATCAGGGTTTATTAAAATAACATGTTAATTTCTATAAAGTCTTGCAGGATCATACCCAATTGTATTTGCTCACTATTATATCTTCAATACCTGGGCCTTTGCCATTTATGCAGTAGGGTTACTGTTTACTTGGTTTTGTTTTTTGTGGGTTTCTTTGGTTTTTTTGTTTCTTAACTTATAGAATTAACACAAGAATAAATATATGAATCAGCCCAAATTCCTTTTTCATTATCTGTAACATTCAAGAAATGTGGTAGTTAAAAAACTTGATGTTGTGTGTGTATATACTGCAGACATGTCTGTGAAACAGAAATAACCAATTAAAATATTTTTATTTTAGTTATCTAAATCTTTACTACTCTGCCTTACCCGAATTACCTGATTTTTTTAAATTAAAGTATCATTGATGTACAATCTTGTGAAGGATTCACATGAACAACACTGTCGTTTCAACATTCACCCATATTATCAAGTCCTTACTCCCCCCCCATTGCAGTTACTGTCCATCAGTGTAGTAAGATGCTATAGAGTCATTATTTGTCTTCTCCATGCTATACTGCCTTCCCTGTGACCTTCCTATATTGTGATTGTGAATTATAGTGTCCCTTAATCCCCTTCTACCTCCATCCCCACTCACCCTCCCCAAACCCTCTCCTTTGTTAACCACTAGCCCCTTCTTAGAGACTGTGAGTATGCTGCTATTTTGTTCCTTCAGTTTTGCTTTGTTTTTATACTCCACAAATGAGTTAAGTCATTTGGTACTTGTCTTTCTCCACCTGGCTCATGTCACTATAGCTCCATCCATGTTGTTGCAAATGGTAGGAATTCTTTTCTTTTTAAGGCTGAATAATATTCCATTGTGTATATGTACCACATCTTCTTTATCCATTCACCTATTGATGGACACTTAGGTTGCTTTGATATCTTGGCTATTGTAAATACTGCTGTGATGAACATAGGGGTGAATATGTCTTCTTGAATCAGGGATCTTGTTTTCTTTGGGTAAACTCCTAGGGGTGGAACTACTGGGTCAAGTGGTATTTCTCTTTTTAGTTTTTTGAGGAACCTCCATATTACTATGCACAGAAATTGAACTAATTTACTTTCCCACCAAAGGTGTAGGAGGGTCCCCATTTCTCAGCATCCTCACCAACATTTGTTGTTTCTTGTCTTTTGGATGTTGGCCAACCATGGGTAAAATTGCAGTATTTTCAGAATCTCTTGCCTGGCCTTAGTGCATGTACATATCAATAAGTGTTTCCAAGGGGTGAAGAAAAGTAGTCCATCTCCATATCAATAGGTGATTACAAGGGGGAGCGAGGGCATATCTGGATGAGAGAGATTGGATGGGGTAACTTTTTTTGTGCAGCAGGGTCGCAAGAAACATAGGTGAGCAGAAGTGAACAACTGCTTGTAAGCAATAAATGCATTTCTCCCACTTCATTGCTCCCTTTAACTGATTTCAGTTTCAAATGTAATTTTCCACAGGCTGGGAACATATTTTTCCCCTGGAGTTATTTTACACCCAGAGTACCTGGTGTACTCAGAAAGATATCTGAACCCATAGGTGTGACACTTGGGCCAGCTGCCCCTAGAAAGGTGGGAAGATACCCAGAAACCCCCCCTGTGGATGATGGGGAGGTCCCAGTGACTTCTGTGGTGGGGGGTGATAATTCACCCTTACCACCAGCAGCAGTAGAGGGTGCAGCTTCACCCAGGAACCCCTTGTCCATGGGGCTTCCACTTTGGGAGCCCCTAGTGGGAAACTGGTATTGCACCTGTTAGAGGGGTGGGGCCTTCCCCAGAATTAGGGAAGGGTGGAGACACTGGAAACTGTGGAATTAGCCCTCCAGGAGGCAGAAGACTACATAGAGGCCCTAAGTGACCATGTAACAGCCAGGACTGTGGGATGTTTGTTTCTCGAGATAGTGGAAAGGGTTATCAAAGAGAGACACACTTTGGCAGGAGTTAGACACACTTCAGCATCTCTTGGAGTAGCTGGATGATGACCTATGGGATGCTTTTAAGAAAGAGAGACAGTTACTGAGAAGACAGTTCATGCTCCTGGAAGATATGTTAACAACAAGGGAGGAGGCTGCAAGAAAATCTGTGTTGCAGGCCCGGTCTGCAAGAAGAAGGTGAGTGGTGCCTTCAGGCCCAGAAATGGTAGAGGAAATAGATGTCAGGGGAGGATGAGTGGGTGGGTCCAAGGGTAAAACTGTTGCTGAGGCCACCACCCAAGGCACCAGCCTCTCCCATATTAAAGGCCCACTTGGTTTTAATTAAGAAAATAAAAATGCAACAACCGTGGGGCTCCTCAGGAGGAGGAGTATTCCCCTCCCCAGGTGAGCACCCCATGCTCCACCCCTATACCAAGAGTGAGCTGGTGGACATGAACATCTGGTTTCGGCAGAAGCCATCAGAACCTCTGCCTACATGGTGTTTCTGGGATATGGGGGTGGGAAACATTGCTGTCAGGTTCTGAAATGGGTAGGCTGGCTTCCCTGATGGCTTATCCTTCCCTCCAGCAGTGGTTGCAAAGTGCCTATCAAACCTCAGAGAACCAGATGCTTCTGAATTGGCTGACAGCAGCCATCATGGCAGTTTGGCCTAATCAAGGTGATTTACCATCATTACCCACTAGCTGGAAAACATATGCAGAGCTCTAACAGGTGTTAAGGGAGTAGGGCATGAAAATATCATCTATAATTTGGACCACCAGGGCCCTGATGAGGAGCTGTTCACCATAGGAATGAGAAATCTAGTGTTCCATGCAGCTCTCCCATCTCTCTTTGGTTCCCTAGTCACTTATTCTTGCCCTCCACATAGGGCAAGAACCCATAAGTGAGGCTACTCATGCTTTAGCCTATCTGGGGGATGTCAAAACAATAAAAGCATGGAAGGTACAGGCTACGACTGAAAGGAGAGATGTAAAGGGTTCCATGAAGGTCTCAAAGACCTAGATGTGGGTTGATATGACAAAGTCTGGGGATGTGAAAAAAACTTGATGGGCAGCCCAATAAGATCTTGTTAGAACTATAGCACCAATTAAAGCCAGAGCAACAGTTCCAGCTGCTGACGTCCAGGGCACAGAAGCTGGAGGCAAAGCCCCAATGGTTGGGTCCCTGCAGGACTTCCTGGGAATGGTACTCAGGCTCTGCGTGGGCCCTCACCCCAACGGGAGGATGAATGGGTGTTGCAGTTTGACTGAGGGGGGTCAAGGCCCCACCTTGGGAGACATGGTTGGAGCTGGAGGTTACACAAAGACTTAGCAATTCATTAGTCCCCTGTGAATGTACAGTGTGTTCTGGCACTGGTGGACATAGGAGCTAAATATTCTCTGACTTATGGCAACCCTGAGCATTTTCCTAAGACCCCTGCTATGATAGATGGCTATGGGGGTAAGGTAGAGTAGAGAAAGCCCAAATCCCATTGGAGATGGGGTATTCACCCCCAAAGGAGTATACTATGCTCATTTCTCCCATCCCTGTATATATTTTGGGGGTTGATATTCTGCAGGACCTGTGGTTACAGACTACTGCAGGTGAGTTCAGACTGAGAGTATGTGTTATAAAGGTTCTAAGGGTACATGGTAGGCACCTGCCTGTAGCTCTGTCTGTACCTCAGTGGGTGACAAATACCAAGCAGTATAAATTGCCTGGGGGGCACAAGGATATTAAAAAAAAACTCTGCAGGAGTTGGATAAGGTAGGCATCATAAAGCCCACTCATTATCCTTTTATTCCCTGGTGTGGCCAGTGAAAAAGCCAGACAGCTCCTGGCATATGACTGTGGATTACAAGGAATTGAATAAAGTCACACCCCCTTTGCATGCTGCCGTCCCCTCTATAGCAGTGCTTATGGACACCCTCAGTCATGAACTGGGACATATCATATTGTGAACCTGGCTATGGAACCCATCACCAGAACAGCTCTGACTAAGGTAATAACTACCTATCCCATCATGGGGTGGGTGCGAGACAGGACCCAAAGGCCAGGAAGTGGCATGGCACAGATACACACAGTAGCCAAACAGAGCATGTATTTACAGCAGCATAGTACCCTCTCCAAAAGCCCCTTAAGTGGAGATTTCCACTGGCTTATTGGGGCCAGTGACATATACCAGTGGAAAGCAGAAAGAACTTGCTTTTGAACCATTGGTAACCAAGAGTTCTTATCAGGAGGAAAAAGCCCCTATACCTAAAGATGCTTGGTATACAGACGGCTCCAGTCATGGGCAGCCCCCAAAGTGGAGGTCTGTATCTTTCCATCCTAAGCCTAAGGCAATATGGATAGAAGATGGAGAGGGGAAGAGCAGCTAATGGGCTAGTTTGCGGGAAATATGACTCGTGATCACCCCAGAGCCCTCCCCTATAGTTGTCTGCACTGACAGCTGGGCCCTCTATTGGGACTTGACCCTGTGGCTACCAACATAGTACCATGCCATCTGGATGGTTGGTCACCAAGACCTTTATAGGCAAGAATTGTGGCAAGACCTATGAACCTCTGATCAGATTAAGTCAGTTACCCTATATCATGTGACTGGCCAATTGCCTTTGGCATCCCTAGGGAATAATGAAGCAAACACATTTGGCCCAGGTACGCTGACTAGAAGGAAAGCCTGTCTCTGATGTAGCCCAATAGCTACATCAGCATTTGTTGCACATGCAGCAAAAGACAATGTGGGCTGTAGCCCGTTGGTGAGGCTTGCTGTTGACCTTTGAAGAAGTCAGCAAAGCCCGGGAGGAGTGCCTTGTGTGTTCTAAGAGGGATTTACACCAAGTCCCACAGCAACAATAGTAAAGGGGCCAATACCCCTTGCCAGGTGCAGATAGACTAGTTTGGGCCTCTTCCCATATCGGAAGGCTATCAGTATGCCATGACTTGTGCAGACACAGTGACTGGACTATTGGTTGCTTTTCCTGCATGTTGGGCAGATCAGCAAATGACCAAAAGGGTCCTAGAATGTTACTTTGCAGCCTATGGCCAACCGCAGGTGATTGAGAGTGATCAAGGCACCTACTTTATTGGACATGCATTACAAGAATGGGTGCAGCAATTAGGAAGAAAGTGGAAGTTTCATGTTCCATGTATCCCTACTGGGCCAGGCATGATAGAGATGTACAATTGTTTGTTGAAATCTGGCCTAAAGTCAGACACCAATAGTTTACATGGCTGGTCAGTTCACTTATGGACAGTGCTACAGTGTTTGAATGAGAAGCCCCCCGAAAAGGAGCCTTGAACCCTGTGGATATACTAAAACACATTGCTGCCTCTCCTGTGCAACTGTATGTATAAACCAAAGCAGACTTGAAGTAAGGATATGGCCAGCAGAGCAACATCCTGCTGCCAGCCCAAACTGCATTATACCCTGGAGACACTGTTGAGTGGACGTGGCCCTGGACAGTTCAACACATGGACCAGCAATAGCTGGCCCTTCCGGCACTTGGGGAAAAGGCTTGGAAGCTGGCCTCCTGTGTGTTCCTACAGTAACAGCAGAGTAGCCCCAAAGATTATGTTAGAGTACCCAAAATGCCCAGGAAGGAAAAGTATCTTACGGAGAAGTTTTTTTTTGTCTTTATGACCAATGTATGCACCTCCCATAGCCCTATATATTGACCCACCTGTAACCCCCACAGGGAAGGGGGTGAAGGTCTAGTATACTAGACCATGACAAAAGAACCACTCTCTTGCATGCATCCTACCTAATGGACAAGATTTGCCTATGCTGGTGTCATTAAAGCATGTATCTTACCTACCTTAAGGTTATTTTCTTCTACAGTCCCTGCGACCTGGACCCATCCCCTGGCTGTAGCTGCCACTTGATAATTGCTACCCATTCAGCTACTAGTGTCTGTGGAATGGGTGAGCTATGGACTTAATCTGCATAAGACTTTGAACCTAGCTGAATCCTCCGGCTTGAGAATTATCATAATTTTATTACTGTTGTTATTGTATATTATTAGTCTGGTTGCAGTGCTCCAGTTTTCTCACAGAGGCCATTGCAGAAGACAGGGACCAAGCAGACTATGAGGCAAGATACCTAGAGGGGTGAGCTGTGGGTAAAATTGCAGTATTTCCGGAATATCTCACTTAGCCTTAGTGCGTCTGCATATCAGTAATTGTTTCCAAGGGGCAGAGAAAAGTAGTCCATCTCCATATCAATAAGTAATTACAAGGGGGAATGAGGGCCTATCTGTACCAGACAGGCTGGTTAAGGTCCCTTTTTGTGCAGCCAAGTCACAAGAGACACTGGCGAGCAGAAGTGAGCAACTGCTTGTAAGCAATAAACAAATTTCTCCCACTTTATTTCTCACTTTAACTAATTTTGGCTCCAAAGGTTATTTGCGCTGGGCTGGGAACACCATTCTAACTGGTGTGAAGTGATATCTCATTGTGTTTTTAATTTGTGTTTCCCTGATGATTAGTGATGTGGAGCAATGTGGAGATTTGTGCCTGTTAGCCATCTGAATTTCTTCTTTGGAGAAGTATCTATTCAGGTCCTCCATCCATTTTTTAATTAGACTATTTGTTTTTTGGGTGTTGAGGCATGTAAGTTCTTTATATATTTTGGATGTTAACCCCTTGTCAGATAAGTCATTTACGAATATATTCTCCCATACTGTAGGATGCCTTTTTGTTCTGCTGATGGTGTCCTTTGCTGTACAGAAGCTTTGTAGTTTGATGTAGTCCTACTTGTTCATTTTTTATTTTGTTTCCCTTTCCCAGCCAGATGTGACCAGGAAAAAATTGCTCATGCTTATGTTCTAGAGATTTTTGCCTGTGTTGTCTTCTACAAGTTTTATGGTTTCATGTATTACATTTAGGTCTTTGATCCATTTTGAGTTTATTTATGTGTATGGAGTTTTACAGTAATCCAGTTTCATTCTCTTATATGTAGCTGTCCAGTTTTCCTTATACCAGTTGTTGAAGAGGGTGTCTTTTCCCCATTGTATATTCATGGCTCCTTTATCATATATTAATTGACCATATATGTGTGAGTTTATATCTGGGCTCTCTATTATATTCCACTAATCTTGTGCCGGTACCAAATTGTTTTGATTACTGTGGCTTTGTAGTAGAGTTTGAAGTCAGGAAGCATAATCCCCTCAGCTTTGTTGTTCCTTCCCAGGATGGCTTTGGCTATTTGGGGTCTTTTATAGTTCCATATGAAGTTCAGAACTATTCTAGTTCATTGAATAATGTTGTTGGTATTTTGATAGGGATTGCATTGAATATATTGCTTTGGGCAGCATGGCCATTTTGACAGTATTAATTCTTCCTATCCATGAGCATGGAATAGATTTTCATTTATTTTTGTCTTTAATTTCTCTCACAAGTATTTTACAGTTTTCAGAGTACAGGTCTTTCACCTCCTTGGTTAGGTTTGTTCCTAGGTATTTTATTCTTTTTGATGCAATTGTAAATGTAATTGTTTCCCTGATTTCTTTTTCTACTAGAACATTGTTAGTATATAGGAATGCAACTGATTTATGTGTGTTAATTTTGTATCCTGCAATTTTGCTAAATTCATTTATTAGTTCTAACAGTTTTTTAGTGGAGTTGTTAGGGTGTTCTATGTATAATACCATGTTGTCTGTATACAGTGACAGTTTAACTTCTTCCTTACCAATTTGTATGCCTTTTATTTCTTTGTGTTGTCTGATTGCCATGGCTAGTACCTACAGTACTAATTACCTGATTTTTTAAAATTATCAAATGATTGATCCAGTATCTGTGCAAAGACTGAGACACAGACACAGAGTTTTAGAGCACTAATTTTTAGGATCAGTTCTTGAATAAATAATCATATCAGGAGCAAGATTTGCAAGTGTGATTTTGGATAAAAGAAAGCATTTCATTTTAGCCTTTTACAGCAATAGGGTTGGAGCATGGTTTTCTAAGAATCTCTGGTTTTCCCAGGCAGTGTTGAATTTCTAGAGAAAGAAACAAAATGTAATCTACACACAGTCAAATGCCTGAGGCAATGTGACTATTGTGTGAGTTCAAATCAGGTCAAAATAAAAATGACTACTAACCAGCCATCCAGCTTGTAAAATGATATAAGAACTCATTCTTACTTATTGCCCTTTACAAATATTAAAAAATAAGTCATAGTGTCAGCAAGATGCCTCAAGTTTCATTGTTGTTTTATGGACTCAAAGTGTTTCAAGTAAGGGTTGGCTATGATGTGAATTTTTGTAAATCAAAGCCTACTTTTCCACTTAATCTAATTATAGTACTGATAATATATCCTAATGGTTTGACAAGCCCTAGTACACTGGAATGGTATCATCTTAGGAGAAAAGGTTTAAGACAAAGCCAATACTGTGTTTTGGTGAGCTAGAGGAGTTCTGCCTTTTGAGGATTATAGTTTTTGGTTTATTTTCTTCTATGTTTCATTAACATTTTTCAAATTCTAATACCTCCTTTTGCCATTAGCTATACTCTAAAGCCTCTAGAATCATAGAAGTTCTCTAAGGACTAACAATCTTTTAAATCAATATTATGTTCCTCAGAGTATTTTTGTCTTCCTCCTGTTTGTCTAAATATTTAAATTGATAATAATTTGGAAAAGTTTCAGATTTCATTAGTTTATCTTGCTTGCAGGCTTTCTGAGCCTCCATTTTCTTATGCAATGTGGAGAATTGTAGAGAAAGATAAATCAGTACTTGATATTAAAAATAAAAGCATAGATATGGATACAAATATATGCTAACAACTGATGATTATTCAGATAGATATGATTCTGCTGGTTAATATAAATCTGATCCTCAGACTCATTCCCCACTTCCATCTTATCTCATAGTAAGGCAAGAATCCATTTAGGTTAAAGGATTTTTAGAGATTTAACTTCCCTAATCAATTTAAAGTAGCAGCAATGACTTCCCATACACCCAGATCACTTTCATCCTCTATTATATATTCTTCTTCTTTCTTACCACAATCTTTATTTATCATGATTCTCTTTATTTTCTTATCATCTCTGGCACCAACACCTTTAGAATAAATGCTACAGGAGGGTAGGGACCATGTTTGCTGTAGTCATTTTTTTAAAATCACTGACAGGAAGATATATGCCATTGATAAATATTTTTTAAATTATATTTTTTTTTATTTCAGACACCACATTTTAGGGACTGAAAGCAATGCCCTGGCCAAGTCAAATGAGAAAGACTTTCAAAATATTGCATGCTCTTTACTTTTACAGCTCCTTCTTCTGTGTTTCCTACATGCCACCTCCTCCTAACACCAACCAGGAACCTCCTATGGGACCAAAGGCAGGATAGAAGGAAAGCCATCTGGAGAGTTAGTGCCTTTCTCATTGCTCCTGAAACCTCTTATCTCCTGACAATCTGATAGATCATCATCATGTTACTGGTGCCATAATCACCATAAACTTTACATAAACACACACACACATATATATATATATACACACATACATGTATATATAATATAAATTACATAAAACTATCCTTTTAATCTATTTTATATGTACTACATATACTTTATATATACTTTTGTAAAAGTGCTTTTGTTTTGCAAATAAAACAGAAAAACTAAAAATGCCTGTTTCCTCTAATAAAGGATATAGAAACTCAGTTTCTTAAGAGACATATCCTAACACAGTTTGATAATAATCATGCAACCAACACAAAAAAGGAAAATTAATTTTTTAACTTTATATAAGTGTTCCTATTCCGTATCAACATTACTATTATACAATGGACACAAGGAGGAGAATTCCATAAAATTGATACCCTGTATATTGTAAATCAAATCCATTTTCAATCACATAAGTTCTTTGAGTTCTAAACTTTACAAGTCAAATTTATCTGTACTAATATCTACTGTCAGAAGTATATGTAAGCACACAGAACTGTCTATGTGACTGTATTTTATTCCCCTATAATTGTGAACATGGATTGTTCAAGAAAAAAGGGGGACAAAAAACTATGAGAAATAGAGAGCAAAAGTGTGTCTTTAAAGTTGAGTGAGCACCCATTGCAGAAAATTAGTGACAGTGCCTACACCAAAACTCAGGTAAATAGGTGAACGATTATCCTGAAGAAACCTCAAAGGATGGAATCACTGGGTTTAGAAGTGAGAAATCTAGCTGTGCTGGTTTCAGGGAGATGAAGTCACTAGCTACTCATCTAGTTAATCTTCCTTTTGCATGTCATCAGCCATCTACAAATACATATATCACTACAGAGAAACAGGGTAGTGGTAGCTGTTTGTTTCTAAAGTTTTTGATCAAACAAGTAACATTACAACTTCTGATTTTCCCTTTAGCAACCCAAATATATCCAAATTATAAATGGAAAGATATTGAACTTTTAATAATTAAGGCTTTCTGAGCACTGTTAAGTTACATAAAACTATGTTGGATAGGCACTTTTTTTCATTTTTTATCTAATCTTCATTTTAATATTGGAGCAACTAGGTATTTTGCCTTCTTTTATTTGCATGGTTTTCTTTTTGGTATTTATATAAATGGATATAAATGGAAAATGAGTAAAATACATTCCAGCAAAGGTATTAGAATACCAATGTAGCTAATGTTATTCTTGTGAACCACTTAGGGACAAATGGATTAGTTTTAAAAAATAGGAATTATAGAATATTATCTATCTAAAGAGATCAACAGTGTACTGTTATAGAACTGTAGCTTTAAAGAACATCTATAGTGCAGGATGATCGCCAAACACTTCAGCGTATGCTTCTAAATTATGCACATATATTAAACGCCAGAGGGGCTAACTTTGCCTGTTTGCCTGGGATGGTCCTGATTATAATAGAACTCAAAGGATTACATCCCAGGAAACCCTCCATTCCCAGGCAACTCAAGAAATTTGGTTATGTCGGTCTGACCAAAAGTTCCAAATGAATTAGTTGCATTGTCTTTGTCCATATAGACAAAAGCTGGAGAAAGGTATGGGCTGATTTTTGGCTTCAGTTTTTCCTAATTTTTTATCTATATCAAAGCACCTGACTTTTGCACTGTCGCTGTCTACCTTTTGTAAATGTAATACTTTTCTCACATGTATTTCCAAAGTTTAAGTGAAAATATGAACAGGAAATGCATTGTAATATTCAAAATGCTATATAAATATGTTTTTTTAACTCTAGCAATTTGAACTATCAGTGTTGGTACATACAGTACTTTCTACCTAACCACTGCTAGAGGCATATGCACTATGACTTGAATGTAAAGTGTACATGAATTGGTTTTAGATATGTATTTGCATGCATTTGTCAATACTTATTGGTTTAAAGTCCCAGGTCATAGTTTTGAAAACTACTTATTTCCATTGGTGTTCATTTGCATAAAATAACTTTTGTTTTCTTCCTCTAACTTTTCATCATTACGTTTATTTAATACTACATCCTTTTGAATATGTACATACATAAATATCTAGGCAGATATAAATATGGTTCCTTACTGTGGATTTTAAAAATTGATTTGAAAGTCCAAATCTTAATTTTTAGTGTGACTTATCTATTAAAAGTCCTGTCTTCTCTATCCTCTCTTTACTTAATGAAAAAGCCAATTGCAAATCAAGAAAACTGATTAGCAGCAATAATCTTGGTATTCTAGTAATAAAAATCTTTGCTGAAGTCTAATCTTTATAAGTGGCCCTGCCTGTATTTATTTCAAGGTTAAAGTCTAACTCTAGGTCTAATAGATGGCAGAGGTCTAATACTTGTAGCAGATGCTGTCCCTGTTCTCAATGAATTTCCCAAACTCTATACCCATTCCAAGGATTCACACAACCGTACAACCCTGATGTCTAGCAAATACTGTGAAAACCTAACTATCTCTGACCGTTTCTGGCTTAGGAAACATACTTTCCTCCATTCAGGACAAGCTGGAATTGCCTGGAGTTAATGCTCCCAGAAGCAGCCCTCGATCAATAATGGATGAGGAATTGATAAATAAATAACCATCGTCTGTGCCCCTTAATTGGGATAACTGAACACGGTTCTGTACCCAGGACTCCCCAGAGAGACTGAGGTTCAGTTGACCACACTGATAACTGGTCTGATAACAAGCCTTTACTGGCTTTGTTCTCTTAGTAAACCATCTCCCTTCTGGTGTTTCTTGAGACTACCTCCCAACAAAACTTCTTACATCCATAAGTCCTGACTCACAGTCTACTTGGGGGGAACTCAGAACAAGAAATTATTTGATAAAGAAATTAGTTTATCTGTATGAAAAGATACACAGGATATACAGGTAAGCCTCTGACTCAGTATGTCATCATACAAATCATTTCATCTTGGTTTATGAAAGCTGTTAGAAATGGAAGTCAGCTAATAGGTGGAGGGACTGAGTGCTCTCTTAAGATGGAACTTATTATTTTACTTTGGCTGGGAGGTTAGCCCATTAACATAAGAGGCAGAACCCTTGAGATGTCCCTAAAGCTAACTTCTGCTAAGGTCTGCTCTGATATGTCCTACGTGATAAAAGTTCCTGAGTAGATATCTTGGTATTCTACTTGCAAATGGTAGGTCTGCAGGGGAGATGGGCACTATGACATGTACCCTGAAATTCAGCACTTTGAGCTCAGAAGTAGGTGGAGTGTGAATTATCAGCCACTAGTCACATAAAGTCTCATGGTCATGTCTCTTACACAGTTCTGCCCTGGGATATAGGGTGCCCAAAGAGAGGTTCTTGTTGATGCTAGAGGAAGCTGTTTGCAGACTTCCAAAGGAACAATTAGTCCTTCAGACTCTAATCAAAGGCTGCTTAGGGGTTTGTTCTCCTTGAGTTAATGGGAGTATGAGCATTCAATGAAGGAAGATTAGCCCCAGAAGACAGGGAAGGAAATTAAACCTTTATTTTGATTTGAATTGGGAGTGAATAAAGTGTTCACTGCTGACTAAATTCAAGTGAAGTTAACATGTAAGAATGAATGGAGACTAAGTTCTCTGTGTGGCAAGGAAGACCTCAGGGTACTATGTACCTGGGAACCTCCTGGGACAGAGCTGAGATTCAGGTGGCCATTCATTGTACTCAGTGGGTGATGGAGACTTGTATTAAATGCTGTATCAATGCTGTATCAATGTGGTTAAATATTCCCAGAACCAATAAAAATGTCCTTTGCCTTTTTCCACCCTCTATTAAAAGTAATTGCTCTTCATCTAGTTATGGATATCTTGGAAGTAGTCACAGAGTGCTTGGAGCGCCTGGGGGATGAAAAGTTTGAAGGAAAAATGTAGCTGTGTAGCATTGGCATTCATGAGAAAATTCGCATTAGATGTTTGAAAGGCAGGTCCCCAGAAGGCAATAGAGAAGTCAGGAACAATATTGTGCCAAAAATACCACTCTGGCCTAGAGATCAGGGAGTTTATGTCAGGTAGACTGAAGGAAAATGATTTGGAAAGAAAAGATGTATGTGATTTTCTATATGCATTTAGTTTATTTATATGTGTACATCTCCTGAAAAAACTAGTATGTTCTGGGAACTTACAAGCACATTGGGCCTGAAACTTTTGAAATATGCAGCTGTGTTTTGTATTTCTTTTACTCTAAAACCTCTAAATAACATCTTGTGATATGATCAATATATTCTCAAACTCATATCTTTTAGAAATTGATTTAGTGACCAATAAGCCAAAAAATGGGTTTTTCCCACTTATCACTTTACTCTTGGGAGGCTGAATTTAAGTCATTGGAGATTCAGAGGCAGAATCCAAAATCCTTGTTCTTTTTCAGATATGTACTTCTTCTGGGGCCCAAAGATCAGTTGTCCCATCAATACTACTCCAGACGTGTAGGTTACAAAAGACGGGAAGAAGTGGGTGGCTGGCATTATCCTTGTCTAGAGTCACGTTAGTGCAAAAGGAATCCTTCTCTCACCTATTTTCTTATTCTAGACTGTTGGGATAATAGTCACTTGAAGCCAGTCTAGGTTCAGCCTACTTACTTATTCCCTTTATTTAAAAGGTCTAGCAAATAACCTTTCAAGGAGATTGTACTAAATTCTATCAAGATAACAAAGAGAACAATAACTCTCAAAGTTATTATTGCTTCTGGATAGCTTTTCCTGTAACAACCCTGAAATACATTTAAGTCATTCATAAGCAGCAACTAGTCACCCTTTCACTCAGTGAATTAATATAACTTAATCTTATCTTCCTCTGCACAAGGACACACACACACACACACTAACAGGCACACAATTCTGAAAAGCAGGCCATGGAAAATATATCATGAAAAATCAGACATATCTTAAATATTTCATTCATTCTTTCATTAAAGATAAATTGATTAGAAGTTGAAAGTGAAAGCATTTCTAAATGAAGGTATAATAAAAGTCTTCATGGATTAAAGGTCATTGAATCCTGGCAGAATGCTTAAATGCCAGGAAGATGGAGCAATACAACCAAAGACAGAAGCATCCTTGAAAATGATCTGATCTTTTCCATTTTCTTGTTTTGTACTTAATAAAGACGATGATAATGATAACAGCAGCTATTATTTCAGCCTTGCCTTCAGATGAGATACTGTTCTAGGAAGTTTATGTGAAATAACTTATCCTCATCTAGAACTTGGGCAGTAGCTACTATTATTATCCCCATTTTACTGATGAAACTAAGGTGCAGAAGTGTTAAATAACCTTACCAAGTCCCTTTCCTAGTGAGAGGCAGAGGCTAGATTAAAAATTAGGCATCATAGCTACAAAGTCTGTTTTCCTTTCCATGTCCCTTCAAACATGGGTGGACTGATAGAACCAGTACCATCTTGAATGTAAGAGCTTAGGGTAGTGGTGGACACCTACCTATACACAAAATGAACTGCTGGATTAGGTTGGGAGAATGCCCCACATACCCCAGAATCACAGCCTTTTGTTTGCTTCATTCAGAGAGACTGAACTATTGGAATGGAAATGTGGCTGTCTTCTGGTGTTCTCTCCTCCACAGATCCACTTACTCTCATAGACGGCCGTTAAGACTGGAAGAAAGGCAGTTTTCAAAGCAACACTCTGACCTCGGTCATGCCACAGTCCCTCCCTCCTGAGATATTTTCCAAAAACTACCTTCACATTTTACTTGTGCCATATGGAGGAAGCCAATTAATATTGTTTTCAGAATAATTCCACTTACATATGTCCAGATAGCTGACAACAATCCTGTGCTTCCTTCCTATATATAATATGGAAAGGACCCTAGTCTTGAAATCAAAAGATCTGGGTACAATGTAGTGGTCCAGCTTGGTCGCATACTATCTATATACTTTTGGCCTAATACTTGAAGTAGTGTTGCATTTTTTGGAAGTGCTTCCTACTTGCCTCTGTTGAGTTGCCTGCTCTTCCATCTCACTATAGAATTCTGAGACCAGAAATGCTGTTGGATTTACTCAAGTTATATCACTGATTACAAGCCATAGCAGACTGTCTCTGAGCCTGGGTCAGTGTTATTTTTTCATTGGGCCCATCTGCCCTTGGGGAAGCTCTGCAGAAGGCACAGCTCCTTCTATCTAAGTATGGTTTTCCACATCCTCCCATTGTTCTCTCCCTGTTGTTAACAGCTCACAGTACTCTTGCCTAGATCTGGATGCAAATTAGGATTACAGTTTTGTCCCAAATCACCCAAATTTAGAGGTTGCAAAATATAAAGGAATGCTTTTAAGATCCAATGCACGTTTTATCCTGTGTGGCTCTATGAGAGTTAGTTAATTTCTCTGAGCATTACTTTTTTTTCTTGGTAACGTAAAAAATTTAAATGAGACATTTTATTTGGGAAAGCAGCTTTCACACTATGTATCACTTTACAAAAGGGAGTACTAGTTAAATCAACATGTGTTCCAGGTATTGGAAGGCAGCTATCCTGTTAGTAAGAAGGCAGGAAGCAGACACAAAGTGGGGGAAATCTGAGATAATATCTTAGTACCCTGCCCTTGGAGACGTGTCTTATTCAGGTCAGTAGGTGAAATTGTTTTGCCTGCAGATGCTATCTGTTGAGGCAACAGAATGTGTCCAGGTTGTAGCCATGTCCCATGCTACAGCATCACTCCTCTCTGGGCCTGAGTATTTCATGAGAATAGCACAGCCTCTACAAAAAAGCAAAATCTGCATTTCTGCAATGTCAGACAGCCAAGAAATGGGGACCTTAAGCAATAGAGGTGGAATGGCATTCCTTGTTTGCAAATGAGTGATTTTTTTTCTCTCTCCTTTTTATTTTTATTGTTTTCAAAATTCTGTCCTCCCAATAGCGCAGGAATTTCCCAGAGTTTTGCAGCAACTGTGTTGACAGGCAACTGCATTTTCCTCCCAAGACAACTCCTATTTCCATGAGGTCAGGGCTGCCAATGGGAGCACATACCAGGGGACAGGTTGATGGAAGAGAAGGCAAAAGGTCCAATTGTCCAGGGGCTGGGGCTTGTGAACCTTAGCCAAAGGGAACAGAATGGAATCAGCGTCGATCCTTCTATGAGTACTCACTGTTTTTTTCCCCTTTTCCTTCCTTAATGGATAGCCTTGGAAGAAAGTGTGTTCTTTCTCAGCAGAGAGCTTATGACTGCATAGTTTTAATGCATTCAAGGCAATATGAATATAGAGATATTATTTTAGTAATTATTTTCCAGGTAGGTCAGAAAATTTAAATGTCTATGGATTTAAAAAACAAGATATGCCATTCTATGTGGTTAGAAAATCACTGATTGGCATGAAAGCAATTAATATCCAGTTAATTTTCCCAATCAGTTTTGCAGGCTAGAGGAATTTTAGGAATGTAATCCCTTACATATATCTTGGGCTTTTTCTAATTTAGAGGACTCTTTAAAAACCTTCATTTAGTTGAGTTCTACAAAACCATTGATTAGGAGCAACCAGTAGGGTAGGAATTACTTTTCCAATATTTGCCATGAGCCACCTGAGAACCAAGGTTACAAGGCTTACTTCGATTACCTCACTAACTGTTGCAGAGTAGGGACTCTAAGACCTTTGTATTTCCAGTCCCAGGGTCTTTCCTTGGATCAACTTTTCCCAAAGTATGCTCTATGGAACATTCCTTATAGGAAAAGCACTGCAGAAAACAGAATCCCAGGAACTTAGAAGTCTGAGAATCCATATGTACTAGGCCCTTCTCTTTAGGTTTTCTAGTATACGTTAGGATAATAGATACATTGAGACATCCTTAAGGAAAGGACTTTTTTCTCCTTATTTAACTGCACTTTACATAGTATTTGACTGCATGCTAATTTTTCTAAACCCCCAAAAAGCACACTGTGGGAACCCTTGCCTGGTCCCAGATAGCTTTTAACAGTTCAGCTTATTTACGATGGAGGAATCTGCCATTTGCAGCTCTAATAAACAAGATGTTTCTTTTTCAATGCTCAGAAGTTTGAACTGAATATCCCAGGGCCAGCTTTTGGTAAAATCATAAGATTGGCCATAGTGATGGAAAGCATAGGCTTAGGTTTAGAACACCCTGGTCTGATAAGGGACTTCTTCCACTTACTAGCTGGCTCACTTTGTCCAATTACTGGCCCCACTCAGCTTCAGTACCCTCCCCTGTAAAATAAGAGCCATCATTTACACAACTTACAGGACTGCTATGAAGATTAAATGAGATAATATATATGTAATCCTTGTTATAGAGCCTGGTACCTGACCTGTATACAAAATAATCATGTTATTAGTATTATTTTTGTTATCATCCCTTTCAGCCAGCCTTCTAGTAGCTTATTTTTTCTCTTCCTCCTATTTCTCTATCCTGCACACAATCTAAAAGGAGTCTGCCTCCAGCTATCTTGTCTTGCCGGTGTAGGGCAGACATGGCAAATACGCTGCCTTCAGAGACCAGGCAGGGGACAAGAATGTGAGCTGGATCTTACACAGTTGGGGTTCCCCCATACTAAGGTACAGGGTGACAGAGGGCCAAGCATTCCTGATGCTTATTGCCATTACTACATCTTTGTCATGTTGTCACTGTGTGGAAATGTGGAATCAGTGATGCCAAAACTTCAGATATTTAAAGAGAAGCCAGAACATTCATTTTTGCATGGGTTTCCCAATTTTTAAACACTCTGCTAGGGAAATCTAGCTTTTGGACCACCACCTAATGACCCCAGATCCAGAGGATTTTTGGCTTCCTTCTCTTATATAGAAATAAAAAAGCTACAAGTTTAGGAGGGCTTAAGGGAACATCCAGTTTTCCCTTCTCCTTGATGCAGAAATGCCCTCTAAATATGCCAGAAAGGGTATAATTTCGCTACTCCTTGTGTACTCCTAGTCATGAAGACCTTGATATCTCATGAAGAAACCATTTCATAAGAATATTGTGTTGAATATTCCCCTTTCTGCTCCGTCTTTGCTTGGTCCCCTGTTCTGCCACCCAATAGCAGTTACTGCTGCCTCCTCCTGCCACTTGTGCCACTGGCCCCCAAAGTGGCCCAGGACCCCCCTCCCGTCTCCTTCCCTCCTTCACAAGCTACTCGCCCTCCTCTCCAGGCCCCAGGCCCAACGCACCGGCAACCATGTGTCCCTTCCCCATCTCCTGCCCCAGTCCGGCAGAGATCCCTGTGCTATGCCTGCCCAGCCCCAGGAGGCCCAGTAAAATCTACCTCATGTGGTGAGTTGCCCTCGGCACAGCACACAGCACAGGGAGAGGGGGCTGTAGGCTCCCAGAAGTAGGCGGCCAGAGGACAGTGCCGACAACTCCGCATGGTGGGCAGGGAGCAGGAATACAGACAGCGGCTGCCACTTGCCCCAGCCTCCCCGTGCTCAGGAGGGAGTGACCAATAAAATCCTATCATCTCTCAAAAAAAAAAAAAAAAAACTCTTTGAGCACAAAATCTCATTGAATCTTCATATAAACTCCAAGCAGTAGGTACTACTTTATCCATTATAATTTTCATAAAATTGAGGCTCTCTAGAGAGTCTGTTTTACTTCCCCTAAAGTCACAAAGCTATTAATATTAAGTAGCTGTAGGTTTTGAGATAGAAACCCAGGCTGTCTAGGTTTCAAAAAGAGTGCACTTAACCACTGGCTAAACAATTCTACTTGTTAAAATACTCTGGGCTTTGGTAAGCTGAAATTTGCTGCCCTGAAATGTCTGACCTTTGGTTCCAGTTCTGTTCTCCTGAGACACAAATAATAAGTCTAATCCTTCTCCCACAAGACAGCCCTTCACTTATTTGAAGATGGCTCTACTCTGCCTGCTAAAGCCTCTCTTCCCCAGGCTAAACATACTCATTTCTTTTCACTGACCCTCAATCTTCTAGCCACTTCATCATCACTGCCCTGCTCCTCAGGAGAGGGTTCCAATTTGTCAAAATTTCTCTTAAACCATGATGTTTAGAAGAGAATACAATCCTCCTATGTGGTTACACAGTACAGGTTAAGACAAAATAGCACCTCCCTTATTTTGGTCCTTATGCTTTTATTAATACAACCTCACTTACTTCTGATTTTGGCAACTGCGTCAAAAGATAAGCAAATATTGAATGTTGGATTAGAATCACTGCACGTGCGTGTGTTTTTCTTAACTTGAACAATTGTAAAGTCATTTGATCCCACCCCACTCCCATTCTGAACAAGTAGAGCATTTTTTTAAACCTAAGCATAAGACGTAGTATATATTCTTATTAAATACCATCTTATTAGATATAGAAACTTTTTTGGCCTGTGATGATCTGTTTTGTTTTGTTTTTCTTTAATTTGACAAATGTAGCAAAACAGAAAAAAAGAAAAAAAAATTCCCAGTCCATCTTTTTTTAAGCACATAAAGAAGTATCTTTTCCTCTGGTGCTCCCCCCATAGTTCTATTTATACTTCCCCCAAAACAAAACAAAAAAAAAGTTTCACACACATACTTGTTTTAATAGGATCTTGCTATAAATATTCTTGTTTAGTTTTTTTTTACATTGAGAATATATGAAGCCAAAGAAGTTAAAAGAAAAATAATCTGTTCCTTGTTTGACACACACTATGCATATCATAATGTATCATATATATAAATTCAGAAATAACCAGATTAAAAAGATTGGAGTAATATACTATCTAATATAGTCACTAGCCCTCCCAACTTTCTGTCTGTCATTCCAGAGGTTAACCAAATATTCAATAGACCTGGGCTGAGAACTTACCACTAGAAATTTCTCTCTATGTCATTCTTTAGCTAGTAGTTGGTAGACTGTGGCCTTGGATTAAATCCTAACCTTCCTATCCTTGATCTTTTTTTTTAAATAAAGTTTTATTAGAACACAGCCATTCTCATTGGTTACTGTCTTTTCTGTGGCTGCTTTTGTTCCACAACAATCCAGTTTAGTTGTGGCCACAGAAGCAAATGATCTACAAACCTGAAAGTATTTACTATCTGGTCCTTTATAGAAAGTTCTGCTTCAGTGGTTGGTTAGTAGTCCATACATTCTATTATTCAACTCATTATACTGAGAACTGAAGCTGGCATAATTTCCTATCCCCATGTTTAATGGTACTGACTGCAAAAATAGTTTTTGCTTCAGAAAGTATTTTCTTCTACAGAATAAAACTTACATGTTAAGGCCTACATTGAGTCTTACTTCACAGTATCAATCTAAAGCTATTATGCCATAACCTCTACCCAATCCTAGTCATTTTCTCATATTGCAAGAACAACCTTAAAGTCACTCAGCTCAGGCCATAAAAACCTATAAATATCACCAATAATTTCACCTTCTGGGACAGTACAAAGACAATGTTAAGTTACATTCTCCTTTTCTGTAGCAAGTCAAAAAACTTAGGTTTGCCTAAAAAACAACTATTTCTTATCACCTTTTTAGGAGTGGAGAGTCAGAATTACAAATCCTTTAAGCTATAGTACCACCCACTCTGCATTCTTTTATTCTGATTAATATAAATCCTGAGAGAATTTCTATGAAATATAATTACCTGCATTTTATAGTTGGGAAAATAGGCTTAGAGGCTGAAGTTGTAATTAGATGACATGTCCAGTGTCACAGATCAAGAGAAACATACAATGTAGTAGGGTGAACCTCCTGTCAGTATCTGACTTCAAGCTTCAGGTCTCAATCAAGGTCATGAGCTGAATAAGGATAAGCATTTCCCTTTTTTAAGGCTTCATCTCCCTGATCTATGAAAGCAAAAGGCTTACCTCCATTATATGTATAATTTATTTCAATTCGGAAATCCACTGAAAGCATGATTTTCCAGCAGTTAACAAACCCATTTCTTCACACTGGTCTCTTTCAAGTCTCCACTGCCTCAAGCAAAAGGCATCCGATATAGACTGTACTGATGACTGCTTTAAGTTCTACAGTTTGGTTGCTCCGATGCAAAATTTGTAGAAATGATTCTATTTTCATAACAAACATTTGCATTTATTTCATGCTGTTAACAACTTAACATGTAATCATGCTTGTTCTAGCAAATAAGTAATGCGTCTTCTGTATTGCATTAAACACACTATGTTATATCTTTCTACTAATCAATCATCTATTATGACTGCCTATTTTGAGAGCTGGCATAACAGTTATCATAAGTGATAGCAATATTTTCTGAAAACAAATAATGTGATAGAACAATTTATCTTGCTACTTTGCCTGACTTAATAGCAGTTGGGGCTTCCTACTCTAAACCAGATTTTTTCAGATCATAAATATTTCATTTTTTAATTTATTATTGATTTCGTTTGATAGTAAATAACTCTGTGAATGCTGAGGTTGGAAATCTGTTGTAAAAATTATTAAGCATCTTCTCTTCTGTCTGGCCATGGGTTTTTTTATCACACTGAAATAAAATAGTGAAGCCACCTGAAGAAAATAGATTTGGGGATTTTAATTTATCTGATATAGTTAATTAACTGGTCAATTAAAAACAAAAGGGCAATTAGTGCTGAGCATATTTGTTCTGATGATGAACATGCCATCTGAAAACAGATCTTGATCTCTGCTACAAAATTCATTAATATCAAAGCAATGTTGCTTTAAGTAAAGGAAAAATGAAGCCCTTTAGGAGTAATACACTTGTAACAGTGGTTTCCTTTCATGCTCAAACAATGCAAGTAAGATGCAGAGAGAGAAATTGGCTATTATTTTAAATAGTATTTCTCCACTGACCATTCTATAACCTGTACTTAGAGCCATCACCAAATCCATTCAACAGTAGTTTTTTTCTTTTTTCCTACTACCAAAGTGAGAAAATCATGTCAAGTAATACAAAAGGGGCAAGAAACAGGCATAATTTGTAATTGACTTGAGGTTTTTTTATAAAGAGTATGTATTAATGAACATAATTTTCCATCACCCCCATTGGTGTCACATAGATAGATCTACAGATAGATATTAAAGAACATAAGGTTGAGAGGGCTGGACAAGAATAACTTGCCATGTTTTTCTTCTGTCAGTCAATGTGATGTATTGGCATTCTCTGAAGTTTGTAAGTGTGGTTGGTGAGTGCCAACTAGATTCCTTCATGAGCCCTTTTCAAAGGCTTAAATACAGAGCTACACATACACATCTACCCTGCCTTTTTATTCAAGCACATGTCTCTAGTTCTTGCAAGAAGTTGGAGAACTCTTTTGTAAAAGAAAAAGAAGAGATGCCATCTTTCTTTTGATAACACTACTCCCATTTCTCCCATTGTCTTCTGTGTCTCCTGGACATACCACAGTTAGACATAGCAACAGCCTCCCAGAATCCCCCTGCTGCCTGAAGTCTAGCCAATACTTGACCTTCCTAATCATTCCTGGTTTGCTACAATTGTATCACATTCATAGATTAATGAGTGGTTTTATGGCTTTGGATTGTGCGATAGCTTTCCACTCTAAAAATTTCATTATTCTGAACCAAAGAAACTTTTAGTGTTGACTAGGTTCACAATATCTAGTGTTGGATATGATATAGTCACAGCGATAATCTCTGAATTCTTCTCCCATCTACCTTCTGGGTCAGATGCTGGTCAATGACACATGTATTTAGGCCACACCTTTAATGAGCAACAGCTTTTATTATCAACCAACATCTCTGGTTTAGCAGCAAAACACATATATTCATATTAAATTGAATAAAGGGCTAAACAACCTCCCATTAATTCAGGGCAGGTTTTCCACCCATTTTACAAGGATATTTCAACTTTCAAAAATTAAAGGAAAAATTGGAATTGCAAGAAAAGGATTGTGGACCTAACAAATTCTTCTGTTTGTGTTTGAAATTGATACTTTTCACCGAGATATTCCATGAGAGAAAATGGAAAAGTGGGGACAGTGTTTGTCTAGTAATAACAGCAGCCGGGTCTTGAACCAAGACACCTACTTCTCCGGGCCAAAATAACATTTAAAGAATTTCATGGTATATAAACCTCATCTAAAACAATGTGCTGGTGATGCATTTTTGAAATGTTTTTAGAACTTGTAGAAGTTATTTTAACTTAAGTATAACTCAAGCAATCTTTAGGATTCCAGGAATCTAGAAATAATTCCTGTGGCTATTCTGTGTCTCAGTGACCAGCATAAATTTTACTTACTGTATATTTCTACCCCATTTTCTCATGAGTAAAATAACCAGGCTCTTCTTATCTGGATTTTTCTAATTGAGCCAGAGTATTCTCCTTCCTTAGGAAATTTAAACTTTTACAAGTGAAACTTTTACAAATGGCAACTAATGTATAATGTATAAATATTCTCTGTTCTTTATGCAGCATTGCCAAATAAAATATCTCCTGGGCTTTGCCCTCATTATACAATGTTGATAAGCAATCAGATGGTAAAGGACAATATTTGCTATGAAATTATATTGGGTTGACTCAAACAATTTTAGAATACTAGAGTTAGCAGAAATTTAAAGGTGAACTCTAGGTCAAACCTATCCATTTTCAAAGGAGGAAACTAACAATTGATGTAATTGTAGATGAATTACCTAATGTACCCAGCTGGTTAAGAAAAAGAGAAAATAGTAAAAGCGACATCTCTAGATTTCCAGCTTAGTATTTTTCTTCATAATGCTAGATTGTTTGGCTGTTTTTTGAATAACTATGAGCTCTACATTGCATACCACACTAAGTATTAAGAGAAAGTGTTATATATGGTGTTCATCTTCAAGGTAAGGTATGAAAACTCTGGCAATGTAATGGAGCCTTTGATAAACATGACTCAAAGGGTATAGGGTATATACCTCATGTCAGTTTGCACTGGAGTCTCTAAGAAAAAGTTCTTATAAATTCAGGATGATGAATGAATATGCTAGTCAGATGATTTTCATGGCAAGAAATAAAAATACAATACAAACAACATTAGGCAATAATTTTCTTTTATTGGTTTACATCTCAGAATTCCAGGGATTTAAGCCTATTGGGAGGCTTTATTGATTTCATGATTTTAGGTATGATTATAAATTATTTGAATGGTGGAACACAACATAATAGTGCTCAGATATACAAAACTGGGATGTATGAAACAGAACTCTTGTCTCTTAAGATTCAAATGAGAGAAGGACCATGCAGAAGAGTGTACCCAGGGTACAGGACAACAGCAAACTGGGACTGTAGGGGGCAGCTTAAGTATGCAAATGGGGTAGAGTTAGTTAGATTTTTGTGGACTTCTAGGAGATAGAGTATTTGAATAATTCCACCAGCCCAAGGTAGAAGGGAACATTTCTGAGTTTTAGGTATCTGGAGGCTTCTGGAAATTGGTTTTGTGTGAATTTATAACTTAAGAGTATTAAAGCCCAATAAGGGAAGTAGTCGGAGTGGAGATTTAGCAAACTGCCTACAAACGGGAATTGAAAGTTTTTAGCCATGTCTTCAAAATTGGGTCAAGACAACACTTGTGAAATATTGTATTACATCAGATCAACAAATTTATTTATTAGCAATTTCATTGTCCTAATAATACTGACAAAATTCTTGGCCTTGATTGCCATTGCTTTGTCTTGGGTCACATGCCCGTCCTTTTACAAGACATTGTAGGCAGTGGAAATGGGTACCTGAACGACAAGCCCTTGTTTACATCCTCATCCCTGGAGCCAGGAGGTAGAGGCAGTCCTACTCCATAGGCTGTAGTGAGGTGGTACAGCAAAAGAAAGCCACAGAACTTTTATCACAAGAAGGGAGCAGAATTACTGGGAGAAAAAATAATGAATGATCATCAAATAAGTTGACCATACAATTTATCTTGTAAACTAGAACTTTTTTGGGAAAAGGGTTTGCTGTTTACTAGTTATGCCATGACACTTGGCACACTTGGGTAAAAGAAACGTCACAGGGAAAATTGGTAGCATAACCATTGCATCCCCTTACATCATTTTTAAGAGAGAAGTATGCTATAAGGGGGATTTCTTGCAAGTCAAAGAACATTCATATGGAGATAATGTACAATGCATATGAAAGTGAATAGAGAGTAGGTCTGTAAGACTAGACTGGAAGTATTTACAGAGTAATCTTATTGAAAAAACAGAAATTCATTGTGTATGACCTTAAATACCATTCCAAAGAAATTATATGTTTATGCAGTGGAGGGTGACCAAAGATTTTAGAACACAGGTGTATTTGGACCAAATCTTTGTTTTAGAAAGTTAATTTTGGTTGTAATATTCACATGAGTAGAAAGGACATGAGATTTTAGGCAAGGAGACTATTCAGAGAACCAATTTTCTATGTCTTAAATACCACTACCCTTGTCAAAACCATCATCATTTTCTTGGACTATAAAAATTGTCTCTTAATTTATCTGTATAATTCCACTTTTTACTCCATCCCTTCCATTCTCCACATGAGTCAGAGAGGTATTTGTAGGATGTAAATTAAATTGATTCTGTCCTACTTAAAATCCTCAATTATTATTTTAAAAGTGCAACATCATACTTGTTAGCATGGCTGACAAGCCTTGTGTATTTGAGCCTCTTTCTCCTTCTCCCACACTTATGACATACCTTCTGTCCTTCTGAGTATCAAACTGGATCTTTTTCAGGTCTTTGAAAATATAAACTCAGTGTTGACTCAGAGCCTTGTCATGCCCTCTACCTTTTGCTTAGACAGCTAGTGTCATTTATTATTCTTACCTGTTGTAATTCTTTCAGGCCTATACTCCCCATCCCATGTGTTGCCAGGCAGCTGTGTCTGGGGAGGTCTCTCCCTGAACACCAGGTGAAACCTCAACACATACCAGCATTACCATATTTACCACAAGTACTATTTTCCTGTGTGTGTGTGTGTGCACATATGCATGTGTGTGTTTGATTTTTCTGTTTCATTGAAAGTCTGTGTCTCTCATAAGATGGCAATACATCAAGGGTAGGTTCACCACTAATACCCAAAGACCTAATAATGCCTTGCACAGAGTAGAAATAAATAAATGCATAAATAAATAAATATTTTTTGAAAAAATTATAAATGAACAAATGAATATAGGGCATGATTTCATTTAAATGCAAGAATTAAAGCCTTAGAGTCTGTGGTGTCAAAGGGAATAGAAAAATAATGTAAAAGGAAAGATGAAGGAAGATGTAAGAGAATGTGTGAAAAGACATTATCAACTCAATATAGCATATTGACATGAATGTTGTTTATTTGTTTGATTTTTATTCTTTGATTAAAACTTGAAAGCAGTTAACTTATATTTTTTATAAAAACTTGGAAGTTGAATTTGGCCAGTGTCTTTTGTTTATGTGGAAGTAACTAATAACAGGAAGAAATGAAAGATTTCTAAAATTTAAAAATATGTCAGGAAAAATTTCATTATTTACTAGCTTCACATTTATAAGATATTTCCAGAAGGTATTTGAAATTGCAAAATAATATCTTTCCATTAAGTTAAAAGTTCCCAAAGGGTTTTATCTTTTGATACATAACATTTTTATCAAATATGACCTAGGTGCGTTTATTCTGAACTTATTCTATAGTTTTCTGAGATTATAAGTTTTAAGAGCCTTTTATTAGGTTTCCTTTTGGAGTAAAGGCCTAAAAGACACTTTTTAAAAATTTCATTTATCAGTGGATGGCTTAAATGTGAAAATAAATTAGAGAAAATTATGATGTAACTCCATAGGGAAAACATGTCTCATACTTGAAAGATAACACTTCCAGAATTGATTTCTTGCAGAAACTTTGTAGTACCATATTAATTTTAGTTCTAGCAGTATTAGGAACAATGTTTCCCAATGAGTATGTCCTTGCAAATACTGACAAAAACGCTTAGAAAAAAATTGTGAACTGTGTAAAAATCACTGTGAAAATATATAAAATAAAGCAATATTTTATCCTATTCCTAATGGTGTAAAATCAAAATTTAAAGCCAACAGCAGATTTATGGGAATTGTTTTAATATGTTTTTAGCTCTCATTAACATTTCAGAAACAACTAAACTTATAATTATACTAATGAAAGTTTTAATCCACATAATATAGTCAATTGAATTACATTCCAACCCATTAACTACTTCAGCAAATTTCATAGCAAATGACTTATATATCTGAGGTGTGAACTGAAATTATGGAAACTGCAAAATATATGTATATGCAAGCAGTAGGTATTTAGGCTGCTTTATTTTGGATAATAATACCTTAATATTAATTGAATAACTGTCCATCAATTTTTAGACCTTTTATTAATCTCCATTTATGTTTGTATATTGTCATTTCATGACAATTTTGTTTCTTTCAGATTCTTAAGATACTGACTGGAAGATAGACTTTTTTTTCCCCCCTGCTGATTGTATGGGAGAAATTTTGACCTTAGAAAGTGGAAATGAGGTTGCTATGGAAACTGATAATCCTTCTGCCACTCATAAATACTTGTGCAGGTAAGATGTTCTATGATTATGAGTTTTGACTAATAATCTATTGGCATTTTACTTTTTCTACAGGTGAAACAATTTTCAAATGTAAAACATTTACATTATTGAAATGACTAAATGATAAACATAATTTTGAAGGTAATATCTATGGCTATACAGGATGTTTAATCCTTAAAAAAATACATCAATGCTGTTTTTAACCAGAGCTAAATTATTCCAATTATAAATTGTCAAATACGGAATTTTTATAGTAAAAGAATATGACTGATTTTTGCAATAATAACAATAAAAAATCATTGTTCTTATTTCTTTATAGATGTCTTTAAAAATTAAAATTGAAATACATTCCCTCAAATTATAATTTGGTATAAAAAAAAGCTATATTGAAAAGAAGAAAAAAATGATATAGAATGCTACATCATAACTAGGAATAACCTTAAAAACATTTTCCTTTCATTTCAGTAATACATGTTCTTTCACCCAACCTAAGTATTAATATGTATGCATCAGTTAGCTTTTGCTGTGTAACAGGCCATCTGAAATCTATGTGGATCAAAATATTAAATCTACATGTCTTTAGTTGACAAGTCTGTAGATTGGCAATTTAGGATCCACTCAACTGTGCTATTCTTTTGTTATTGTTGGGTATAATACATCTGTGGTCAGCTTAGGTCATCTGGGACCTGGCTATTCTGGGACATTCTCTGCTGAGACAACTGGGCTGCCTTGGACCTGGTCCAAGTGGTCTCTCATCCTCTGTGGGTTTGGACTCTTTCACATAGTAGCTGTTCAGGGTTTCAAGAGAAACCAGAAGTGTGCAAGATTTCTTGATGCCAAGGCTGGTAGGTAACACAATATTTCTGCTGCATTCTTTTAACCATTCCAACACTAGTCCAGATTCAAGGGGTATGGAAATATACAACTTCTCTTAATAGAAGAGCTACAAAGTTATACTTTTATAGGGGCATGAAAATAGAAAAAGTAATGATAGTGGCCATTTTTATAAGTAATTAACCACAGTCTGTTAAGAATAGAATTTCATTCTTAATTTTCAGTCTTACCTATGTGAGTTGTCACAGAGAGTGGACATTGCCTAGGTCATGTGATTGTCAGAGCGGCCCTTCTTCCCTATCATTCTGCTTCCCACCAATTGTATGATAATAGGAACTCTTAGAATTTCATATACTTGTAACAAAGCAGAAATATACTAGGAAAAATACAGTACCAAACATAATAACTTATAAGCTGGAAAAATAGTAATTGTAAAAGACATCTATTTAATAGCAAATCCAAGAAATGTGAAGACATACTAACCTTAAAAACTATGAGAATGCTAAAATATGCAGAAATTAACCCTTAGAATCATAAAACCATATAAATAAAAGCATTTTTACCACCAGAAGATAGTGTTTAGAAGTGTTACAGTGATATTTATTCAAAGTGATTACATCATTTTGATTTGTGTCACTTCTAACTCTCTGTAACAAATATTCAGAGTTAAATAATAATGTCCCTTTTTTGTAATTTACTACACAAAGACAGAGCAGAGTCATCAAGGTGCCCCAAATTATACATGAGAAATTATACATAAAATGAAATTCTATTTCTACCCTCAAGTTGCAACTTCCTGTCAAAATTTAACATTAACATTTTGCCCTCTAAATATGTATATTGAATCAGCATAGTATCTCTAAAAGACCTTTTGTATTACATTAAAATAAATTATTATTCTCAGAGTGCATATCAGATCTGAGAAATCCTCTAAGTCTTTATTAACTTTTATTTATCCAAATTGGATGTGATTCAACATGTCCTTTTGCCTTATTCTAAAAGGATAGACAACCATATATCCTTGATGCACAATTTCCTTGTGAATAAACAGATTGAATTTTTTAAAACTATAGCTGTTTAAATAATTTACTCAGAGCTAAACATTGACCCAGAAATAAGGATGCTGATAATGATATACGATTGCTTTAAGCCATTTTTTTTAGAGATTCCATAGTGTGTTACGCTACTTGTAGATACTATGTTAATTTAGAAAATTAGATTGTCTGATGATAAAGTGCTATTTCTATACATATGTATAATATCTTCTTTGTTTTCCCAAAACTTACTTTTTATTCATTATGAAAGGCCAGTAAATCTCTAGCAATTATTTGCTTTTCTCTTTTTTTTTTTCCACTGGTATAATCTTAAAAATGTTGACATTTTAAATCTCCCCAGACTTTAAATTAAATCTCAAAATTTACCCTTAACCTCTTCTACTTTTTTTTTAATTAACTTTTTAAAATCTAGTACTTTTACTGTAGACATTGGCTTTTGAGCCTTTATTATGAATCATAACCCATCGGGAGTTCTGTTGTTCCATTTTAGTATTTAAAAAATATTATGAGACTACTAAGGCCCATTTAATCAAGAAAGCTAATTGCTAATTACATACTTAAAATTTATTGCATTAATGTGTGTGGTTGAGTAAATAATGCCCGCCCCCCCCCCCCCACAAAAATACCTAGGTCCTAATATCTGGAACCTACAAATTTTGCAAATAGCAAAATGAACTTTTCAGATGTGATTAAGTTAAAGATTTGAAGAGGAGTAGATCATCTTGGAATATCTGGGTCGAAAAGTACCAGTGCCCTTATAAGAAGACTGCTGACTTTAAATATAGAGGAAGGGACCATAAGTCAAAGAATGAGAGGGATGAAGTTCTTAAAGCTAGAAAAGGCAAGGAAACAGATAGATTCTTCCCCACACAATGGGAGGAATAGATACCTCGGCTTCCACCACCCTGTAAAACCCACTGTAGTCTTCTGACCTCCAGAACTGTGAGAGAATAAATGTGTGTTGTTTGAAGCCACCGAGTTGTAATTTTTACAGAAGCCATAGAAAAGTAATGCAATATACCTTTTCCTCACTAGACTTTCAGCTCCAGGAGGGACTATTTCTTCCTACCACTTCATAGAGATTCAGTAAATATTTGTAGAATGAATGAATGAGATTCAATGTTGTTCTTAATCAGGTTATCATCAAGTAGAAAAAATTCAGTCGTATAATTTACTCTGAGGAACAGTTGGTCCAGTCTGTCACTACACCATTGCCCTGTAAAAGTGTTCTGATCTTATTGTCACAGGATTATAGAGATGGAATTCTAGTAACATTTAAAAGTTTCAAACCATGCCTTATTTGAAGAAAAACTCCAGGAGGGCAGTGATTTCCATCTGCTTCATTCTCTACTATTTATGACCTAGAACATGGTCTGTAAATATTTATCGAATGAATTAAAGAAAGTGCTATTCTACTCAACAGATTAAGTACCTCAGATGTGCCTGTAGCACTGAGCTAGATAATGACCTTCACAACAAAGGTGGCCGTGGTCCCTGCCCTGTTCAGCCTACAGCCTAAAAATGTAAACCAGTCAAGTTAAGTCAATAATTACAATACAAAAAGTAAAAGTTGCTCTCTGAGGAACATAATAGGGAATATAAAATGTGGAAATGTTCTAAGAGGACCTTTGCTGTTTCTGTCAACCCTTGATCTATTTCTGCTTCTTCTAGTAATATCTGGCTTTTACTGGGAGCCCCTTTTCTGTCAGTCTTTGTTATTTGAGCAAGTACAGCCTTATGTATCAGCCAATTGGCATATGCCATCCCCCCTCACCATACTTACTGGTTCAGGACATATTATATCCTGAGGCAAGGATTTGTTACCATAAAAGGACAGAGGGGCATTCCCTCTGCGTTGGTCTAGTTAGAGTGAGGATGTGTCAGGAGTCATGTGAGGGGAGAGTCTGCCTAAAAATGAAATTAACACATAAACAGGATAATCCAAGGAGAAAAAGGCACAGCTTCTTCACTCTGCCTTTGGAACTTCAAGTAATCTAAAGCAATAAGATATCCTTTTCCCATTGTAGGCTAATTTCAGTTGAGATTCTACCCCTTGTGTCTGAAATAATCTTGTCTAATACAGGGTTAGAAAATTTGTTTTTGATGCAATATCCCGAAGATGCTGAGATTAGGTTAGAAATAGAGCACTTGGGATAAATGCTTACTCACTACTGGGAATGAGGGACAGAGCAAATAAAGGAATGAAAAAAGACACTTTTTTTTCAGGAAGGAAAAAAAAAGCATGAAGAGATTTAGTACAGACTCAGAAGGTTGATTCTCAGCCCCTAACTACTGAACTATCTACATGGTGCAGGATAAGAAAAAACATAAACATTAATGGGGTAATTTGGGGTAACACATTGATAAATGGTGGAAAACTTGCAACTCTAAGACTAACTTTATTTATTTTACACAATGCATGGGGAGTTTTCTCAAAGAAATATTTTATTCTTAAATAAATACTTAAAAAGGTGGCTGGAGCAAATCTGTAGTGGGTATAAAGCAGAAGCTAAAAATCCATGTAGGTCCAGATTTTGTTCGTCCTAGAAGGTCACATGTGTGAGAAATCTAAGGTTTACTGATGTGGTTAATTGTTAAATTTTCCAAACGTGAAAAAGGCTCAGAGTGTACCAGATGTTATTTCTTTACACATTTCACCTTGCTATGATTGATATGTAAAACTTGAGAATTTATAGGCAAATTTCAAAAAGCAAGTTCAAATCTTTAAAAATCAGACAATATTTTAAAACATTAAATAAACACTTCATTAATAGGATAAAGTGATAATGAGCTGGATCATATGCTATATCTGTTATGAATTATCCAGGCTTAGAGATATCACAATTTTAAACCCAGGGCCAGTAGAAGTTCTGTAGTCCTTAAGAATAGTGTCAGTGAAGGTCATGGCTGGTATTTTAGATTGGAACATAAGAAATAGCAAACATCACTAGTTATAAGGAATTTTATTTCTGTGACATTCAGGATTTATATCATCTTAAGAATTTCCACATATTGTCTTTTAACTTCGTTGTTTTAACAAAATATTATCATTGAAATGACTGTTTTTGTCAACATTCCACTTGATTCATAAATGGAAGTGGCTTATCTATATGCCATTTATATTTATTTTGCTGTGGACTAAGCACTTCTGTACATATCTTATAAAATTATAGACTGAGCAGTTATTTGGTCAGTCCTGAAGAAGTACTGGTTATTCACTGTGAGACTCAGTTTTTTTAAGAGAGAAACTGCAGAGCTCAAGGACATGAACATGGAGCTCATCACATTTATTAGCAGAGTAGGTTTGAAGGCCTCCTTTCAGCGTTCTGACTATTATGTTATCAGGGCCTAATGATCTGGTATTCCTGCCACCAGTTGCATGCCATGTCTACTAACAAATGTGGTTATATTATTTTCAAAACTTCTCCCAAAGTAATTCATTCTGAAAACTTGAATCAAGTTTTTTTTAGGGCTTATACCAATAAAAGGAAAATTAAAAAAAAAATTCATTAGCATTTTTACATAGCTTGCCATTTTGCAAATGGAAAACCTGCAAGTATCTGGAAGAAAATCTATCTCCTAAACACTCCCAATCAAAGACTTATGATAAAGGGAGGTTGAAAAGTATTTATGACTGCTTGAATTTTACTCTATTTCAAACATAACATTCTATTGAATTGGGAACCAGAGTAAATGAACTACCTGAGAAAGCCACAAGAATGGAAATATGCTCCATGACCAAGATTTCTTTGAAGAAGATGATGTATCACACAGCAAATCCATGAAAATTGGCAGGTGTAATAAACCTGCTTTGCTCAAGGACCCCAGAAGCACATAATGAATATTCCTTTGGGTCAGAGTGTGATGAATATTGAGTACATCAGAAATCACACTCTTCCTATGGTCTTGTTCAGATTTATTGTTAGCATAATAACACCTTTAGGAATGGAACCCCAGGCTATATATTTAAGTCAAGTGACATCTTTGCAATTTCTAATAGAGATAGCCCAATTTAGAAATGCTGAAAACACCATTTTTATGCAATGCCTACTGATAAAGTTGGTTATATGATTATCAAATCTTCCTTCAAAGTAATTGATTCTTAAACCCTAAATGAAATTGTTTTTTAAGACTGATGACAACATTGGAAAAAAAATTCTGTTTTTTCAGCACTGGGAGGAAATGACTAGTATGCAGATATGACATTGTGTGGGAAATGTAGGCCCTTCACAGAAAGGAATGTGGGAAATCGTGTTTTCAACTTGAAGTCTTTGAAGGAGGTAAGGTTTTCAAGGGAGGTAGTGTTTTTAGTTTAACGATACCTTAAGTAGCTGTACTACAAATAGCATGCATGGATTGATAGTTTTTCATCCCCTACTTTCCTGAGATTTAAAAATCAAACTCCTTACCATGGCCAGCAAGAAACTAGCAGTCTGACTTTTATCTTCCATCTTAACTGTACTAAACTCCCCTTTGCTTACTACACTAGAGCAATCATTCTTTTCTACACTCACAGAAATACCAAGATATTTCCTGCTCAAAGCCTCTGCACTTGTTCAGTTGTCCAGAAAATTCTTCTCCAAATCTTTCTATAGCTGGCTCTTCCCACTATACCCATCTCAGATTAGTCACCTCCATAAAATGACCTTCTCTTAGAACCCTATTGAGGTAGCCAGTTCCTGGTCCCATTTCCAGCTCCAGTCAGTAACAAACTTGTACTTGTAACTATCTGGAATTAACTTATTTATGCATTTGTTTATTATTTGTCCATTTTGTGTCTACATCTAGAAGAAAAATTCTGTGTAGGTAAAAATATTTCTAGTCATTTATATGGCTGCATCTCTCATGCAGACACATAGCATTCAGTAAATGTTTTTAATAAATGAATAATTTGGCAAGTAAGTCCCCAACGCTATTTAGAAGTAATCCAATATTCCCAAACACTTTAAGAATTTTATTATATATTATTAGAATACACTTTAGGCATAAGTGCTTTAATCATAATAAATCATTTTGTCTCAGGCACTTTTTTACTTAAAAAAATTGTGATATGTACTAAACACACATAGCCAGTCCTAATTTTTAAAGTTAACTAATACAGTTTACTTAGACACAGTTGACCTTAGCAGGCATGATTATAATGTTTGTTCAGGGAGTAGCATATTCAACACACAGCCAATACCATTTTCATATTATTTGTGTAACTGATACCCATTGATATTGGGTCACAAATAATCTACACATTTGTCCATTCCTTTCCAGTTTCAAGTTTATCAGTCAAGTAAATGTCCCTGTCTTCTCTTCAGGACTTCTATAGTAAGACTCCTAAAGTGTTCTCCTTATTTCCAGGTGTCCCCTCTATTTTTTCTAAGACACAGCTTATTGACACCCACTCCTGTACAGACAAATCTTCATAAAGTGCAGCTGATTTTGTCTTTACTCTGTGTCAAGACCTTCACATATCCATTTCCTATGAAGTTCAAACTGTCTAATCAAACATTCAAATTCAATTTCCTTCAACAAATATTGAAAGTTCTTCAGTTAATTCAGTTCATCCTGTGTCATGAGCCATGTCTTCTCTTACTCTCCTCCTTCATTTAAGTCAGACTGTACTACTATTAAGAGCACAGCACTTTGTTTTCATCCCCAAAACTCTCATATGAATGTCTCCACCTGCACTGTCCCTAGATCCATTTCCTCCTACTGAAGTCAAATCCAACCTTTATCAGCCATATTTAAATGTGACCTCCACTCTGAATAATTTTCTAAGCAACAAATAACTCCCCTTTCTCCTTAACTCTTATTCCATGAAAAGGAATTTTATCATTTGCTTTAAAAAACAAAAAAGGATTTTTCTTAAATACTCATTCTGAGATATATATATAGTATTTATTCCTGTTGAAAATAAATTTGCAATCATAGAATGCTCAGTTCTAAGGGAAAATAAAAACTAATCTTTAATATTTGGTTAGTTATACCTAGTGCTCTATAGTTTATAAAGTGCTTTATATGCAGTGTTTCATTTGTGCTTGTGAATGGGCAGAGGAAGGATTATTATTGTGTATAGCTGGAGAAACTGATATTCAGAGGTACAAGGCTTATCAAGGACAATAGGGCTAGAAAATGTCAGAGTTTATGATGAGAATCCAATACTTGGATGAAAATTTTGTCCAGTATCTATTCAAGACATTGCTTCTTGACACAGACTCCAGTTTATGTAGCAGTTAGCTTTTTAAAGTTGGTGTCAGTTGTGTTTAGAGGCCAGCTTCTGCTCAGAATGTAATATAATTTAAGGAGGTAGTCTCCAAAATTTTGTGACCAACAAATAAGGGAATAGTAGTTATAAGCATATAAACCCAACATATCATCTTGTCATCATTGTCAACCACATGCTTCCCCTCATTACACCAGTAAGAAATGGTTCATAATAGTTTCATATTCCTCATTTTGAAATTTAGTTCCCCTAGTCCATCTGCTCTGATCAAAGACCTCAAGTGCTGTCCTTTCGCTGCAGAACCAAGTGGATTCTCCTTGAGTATCGCTGATTTAATGATAAGGTTACATAGAAAAACCTTAATTAAATTGAGGTTTTATTAGGTATCCATGGAATCTGTGGTACCATCCCCAAATTCCCATTATGTGTATGTGTGTGTGTGTGTGTGTGTGTGTGTGTGTGTATAGTGTGGGTGTACATATATGTACAGATGATATTGTAATGGTATTTTCTCTTTTTTGGCATTAATTTAGTTTTTAATATTTTGTCTACCCTGAAGAATTAGTGTTAATTTCAGGAACAAAGATAACATATTTTGACACTGTTAAAAAAAAAACTTAATCTGAAGACATACCTAATAGGTTACCAGAAAAACAGATGAAGAGTTTCTTTTCTTCCTCATAATAATAACAAAAAAATCAAACTTATATCCCCTAAAGTTTGCAGCTAACAACAGGTATTGTCTGCACACTTTGCCAGAAGCTCACAATGGAGAAATCTGGTACATACAGAACTAAAAACAACATTTGAGTAAGAACAAAACTCTCCCCAAATGCTCTGACCAGCTCTATAATCAGTTCTCAGCACTGAGCCAGAACACAATGCCAATTTCTTTTGTCAAAAAGAGCAGGGGGATTGTTTGTTTTTGTTTGTGTGTTTTACCTGCCTTTGCATGCATGGGAATTACAGAAAGCACTTATATTAAAGAATAGAGAAGTGCTACATTTGTAATTAGAGCTTTACACAGCTACAATTGTACAGCTGGAAAGGGAGAGAGGAGCACACTCCCTTTCTCTCCACTGAAGTCTTATTCAGAATCACCAATAATTAAGGGAAGAGTGCTTTCTGGGAGAAAATTACAGAGATCAATTGCATGGCCACAGCATCTCTTAATACTTGCCAATTGTCCTTTACTCTTCATGTTGCATTGCTAAACTGAATCCAAGGCTGTGGGTATAATTTGATATATCTGAGTTCATGGCCACACATTTATTTTACTTACTCAGCCTTTCTGTCTGTCATAAATAGAAGTTGACAATTTGTCAAATGATTTGTTGTGTGATGAAATATTTGTGGAAGCCAGATCATGCTTTGTGTTTGAGAACACATTCCCAGAGTCCAAAACACGTGAGGACTGATATTGCAGGCGGACTGTTTAGAAAACTGGTTCCAAAAAAATAATCTCCTATTCAACTGCCAGGTTTTCTGTTTACCACCTAGCTGGACATTCTGCCCATTGCTTATATTTTTACATTAAAATCACTCCAATGAGAATGTAGGAATAGAAAAGTCAGACCATTGAAAATAATGTGTGTCTGGGGACTGGCCTCTCAGTCTATTTCCCATTTGGTCTTTCATGCCATTGAAGTTTGTGATCTCTGTACCAGAAGATGAACATAATCTTTTCAGTCCTGATATTCAATGATTTTTTTTTAATGGAAAGCATTACAAAATTTTGCTTTTTGTTAATAGTCCTGATGACAGAATATTTGAGTACAATATGGCTTCTTCCAACTAAAAGGCGCTGTGGGAATCATCTATGAATGTTATTTATCCATCTTTGTTATTTCCTTGGGTAATTATGAATGAATTGTTCTGTGCTGTTCTTTCGTCCAACATTTTCTGATTGTTATTTTGAAATTATTTTCAAGCACATCTCTGATGGGTTTTAGTCACAATGGGCAAAACTCTTTATTTTTAAGCTCTAGCACTGTTGTCTAGTCCCCAAATGCTACAGTTCCATGGCTAAGACTGTGCTATACCCTCATGTCTTAGCCTTCAAAGTTCATTGATCAGTATGTCTTTCTGTCAATGTAGTCAACTGATCAATTCAGTGAGACACTCAACCACTCCAAACAAATTGTGAATGTGACAAGACAACCTGAAGCACATGTTTATCAGCTGATGTGTTAAGAAGATAAAACACTTAGCTAATCTATAATTGTTTGATTTTTCTCAATTTACACTAGTGCTTATTTTTTTGTAGAAAACTGAGTGATGGTCAGGGCGAATCTGAATCCAGAAATAAGAAGGACTGACAAACTTGGCTTAGCTAAAAGCACATTTCCCAAATTTCCCTTGCCTGACTGGTTCTGGGTTAGAGTTGACCGAAAAGGAAATATGGCTGAGATTTGGTAGGTATTTGGCTGAGATTTGGAAGGTAGTAATGATTCTCTAAAAGTTCCTTGGAAGTGATTGTGGTGAGAGAGAGAGAGAGATGCAGGTAAATGGAGAGTTTGTCCCCAGAGTCCTTCTTCATATCCGATTTTTGTCCCAGGTACTGTTACTGCTAACTGACAGTAACTTCAGGCTGGCTGCCAGTTTCAGAGGCAGCAGGCCACATGGAGTTGTCCTTTTCATGTCCACTCTGGCCACTAGGCTTGCTAGCTTTCCCAATCCACTTGCAAGATCTGACTTGTCTACCTCCTCCCATGCTCAATGTTGGTGGCATTGTTATAATCCTTCAATTCCCACTTTTGGACCCTTAGTTCGTCAGTTTCTCCTACAGTTGCACAAAGTCTTCTTCCTGAAATAAATCCCCTATTCTGGATTTTCCAGAGTGAGTTTGCTTTCCTAACTGAACCCTGACTAATATAGTTTTCCATGTAAGTGTGACTGGTAAAGTGAATAAATTTTTTGCAAGTATTAGCAAAGCATAGAACTCAGAGCTTTGATGTTTTTTTAACTCCACTCTGTGTATAGAAGCCTACTGCCTCCCTGTGCCATCTAGTTCTCAGGCAGCAGTTCCTCCTCCCTGCCATAACCTCTTTTGAACCTTTCATCCTGAGTGCCATGCTTTAACTAGAGAGTGTGCTAGTTCACACTCAATAACTAAGGACTGAGAGTACTTTAAATCATAATGCCTCTGGGTTGGTTTACTGCTGCTTTGACCATGATTTTTAGTGCATTAACCCAAAGAAAGAAAAGTGCAAACAAGTATAAGAGTATATTGGACTGTGATAAGGTACAAGGACATTACTTTTTAATGACAGCATATACAGGTGCTGTAAGAATGTAGGATATTTTCTCACCTTGTTTACTTTATCACCCAGAATTTCTCCTGAGGTTATAGGAAGGGCAGAGGAGTTACATGCTCATCCATGATTATTTGTGTAGCATGAAGGAACTGAACATAGGCCTTCATACTCTAGTGTTTGGTCCACTGAAACATGCCGGTACTCTAATGAGATGAGGCTGTTAGCTCTTCGCATTTCCAATCTTACTACTGTATTTTCCATTATCTTTACCTCTCACCCAGATTGTTGCAGGAAACTGCAATCATCTTGTGTTTTACCCTCACGATGCCAGTAAAAAATGGTTCCTAATGATTTCATGTTCTTCCTTTTGCAATATAGTGCCAACGATCCATTTGCTCTGGTCCTTTGATCAAGTGCTGTCCCTTTGCTGCAGAGTCAAGTGGATTCTTCTTAACTTTATGCTGAATCCTCTTCAGGACCCCAGTGAACCTTTCTAAACTTTTTTTCTTACTTTTGTCTTTTAAGAATGCTTTGTGCTGGTCCAACTGAGGGTATATCCCACACATACTCACTTCTGCAAGGACACACTAAAAATTTATTTGTAACAAGTATGGGTATTGAGCATTTACCAAGTGCCGAGGCCGAGTATCCTGCTATTCTTTACCTAGTACCCATGCAATGACCATATGAGATAGGTATTATTACTATTTCCATTTTATAGATGAGGGCATAAAAGCTGGAGAGGTTAAATGGCTTGTTCAAAGTCACATGGCAGAAGGAAGCATCTCTTCTCCCTAGTTGATTAGTTAAGAAGTTCAGTGTTCCTCCCTAAAATAAAGCAAACAATTGATTCAAACTTTCTTACTTATTTTGCAGACTGTGGCTATTATAATTTCCAAACCACCAAGAATTTTGACTTTGATAAATAATCAAATACTTAATTATTTTGTGTATTTTCTTAGAATTACCAAATTATATATAGTGACCCAGGTTATATTCATCTTGAGTTTTATTAGGAAAAGAGTGCTTTCAATATCTTATTTATACTGCTCTAAGTTCTTGAATGATACTATCACAACTACTAATCAAAATCATGAAGAAGAAAGGAAAAATGTTATTCTCTCCGTTATATAGACAAAAAAAATGTGTAAAATCATCTTAAGAGTCACAGTTAGTAGCAGAACTGAATCTAAAACTAGAGTGTCTGTTGAGACTGCAAACTTCTTGGGAAAGGAAAGTGCTTGATCTCTAGAGCGCTGTGAGTTCAAGGATTTGATATCCCAGGAAGATACTGGTTGGGGTCTTGGCATAAATCAGAATAATCAAAGTAAAACCTAAAACATTTTTATGAAGTTCAACAATATTTCCTTTTCGTATTGCTTATATTATCCAAGTTTAGCACAAGAGACACAAAGAATCAAATTAGGAGTGTCAAAATTTATATATAAAATGATCTCTCCAAATCTTTGCTCTTTCTGTTACTCCTTCCTCATATTGACTACTGTGTCCTTAATATCTAACAGCATGAGCTTTGGAGAAGGACACACCTGGTTACGAGTCCCATCTTTGCCCTCTGAGTAGTTGAGTTACCCCTGGCAAATCACACATCTTTCTCAGAATCAGTCACTTCACCTTTATTATGGAGATAATGACTGCTCCATAGAGTGAGGTTTGCATATTACTATTCATTTAAATAGTCATGAAGAATGCAAAGTGCTTTGCACGGTGCTTCATAAATGATGGCTAGTGGTGGTCATGGTAAGAGTAGGGCTAAGAGCTGTGTTAAGAATAATAGCTCAAGAAGCACAATGGGCAATGCTAGTGACTGTTAGATTGTGTTCATAATTCTAAGGAAATGTACTGTATTTTCCTTTGATCCTTGAGCTTTGGGTAGCTACTTCTTACTACTATGAGTCAAATATCCAGTGCAAAAATGGATATGGTGTCATCTTCAGTCTCCATTATCATAAGTGAATAGCTGGGTTATGACCACAGATGAAACCCCAAATGTAAATGACGGATTATAATTATGGATGCCAGAAGAGATGCAAGGAACCATGAAAATACAGATAAAATAACCCCAAATTTTGCTTCAAAATTTTAGCTACAGAATCAATCACTCTCCTTCCCGTAAACTGGAGTTTCTCAATGTCAACATTATTGGCCTGATAATTAATCAGATTCTAGGCCAGATACTTTTTTGCTCTATGGGACTGTCCTGCACATTGTAGAGTGTTTTTAGTGGCATCCCTGGTCTCTATCCACTGGATGCCATTAAACATTTTAAAATGCACAGGACAGTCCCATACAGTAACGCCCACCTCCCTGCCAAGTTTTAACAGTCAAAAAATGTTCCCATAGTCAAAAAGTCTCCTGGGGAGCAAAATACCCCCTACTTGAAAACAACCTCTGTACACACTTCACTGAAGAACTCTCTAGTTCTAAGTAACCATTATTTATACTGTGCTTTCCAGTGAAGCCTCAACCTCCAATTTCATACCATCCAAAACTACTACAGCTGTTGAGGCTTCTAACCTGGGGACTCCTACCCCTCTTCTATTGAACCATCTCTCCGTGGAGGTTGACAGCTGCTTCAGGAATATCTCCCATCAAACTCGCCATCCCCCATCCCTTACGCCCCTCTGGGAAGAGTAACTACATGAACTTCATACTTTCCTCTCTCCTGACTTTTTCACAGGTGCTTAAAAAAGCAGTATGTCACACTTCACTGGACCTATATTCAATTTTTCATCAGTTTCTGAGGGTCTCCAAAAACAGCCAGATTATATTATTTTTGGTAGATTCTACTGATTTTAAAAAATAAAAAAACAAAACATGCTGTTGATATAAAAACAGTATATTGCAAAGGAGGAGGGTAAGAAAGAAGGGAAGTAACAATGATGAAGTACCTCATGTACCAGCCTCTAGACTACACAGCCTACACATATTATCTCATTTTATCCTTACAGTAAAACTTTTAGATTAAGAAACTGGATCTGAGGTAGATTACATTTCCAACATTGCATTTTAATTAATGGCCATTCCAGATTGTTCTGCCTGACTCAGTAGTCTGGGTCCACTTTGGTGCACCATTTCTAACGGTGTACAGGAATTCCTGTGAAAAATGGGGACAGTCTGTGGCCACCATATTTATGTGTGTGCATTATGTGTATCTTGCAACTTAATCTATACTTTTGAAATGTTAATCATATCACTAAAATCCTCAATCAACTGTGTTCCTCAGGATCATAGAGAACAGTCAGATTTTTTGATAAGCATCTTGTACACTTTTGAGTGAAGGCAAGTTTCTGTCTACAGATTTGTCATAAGGCAAGCTATCTCTTTTTAAAAGTGATTTAGAGGCAGCTGGCCTCCAGTGCTCTAGTCTGTTAGTGTCTAGCTTGGCTATTCATCATCAGAGGCATGAATCTCTTTCCATTTCACATAAGGTGCATGTCTTCCTACTGGAAGATCATTCTCCAGGAGTGGACGGGTTCAGGCCAAGGTCTTTGCTTGCAAAATAGAGACAGAACTCAGCACTATTTATATCACACTTGAACTGACTCACTGCCATTGCTCATTTAACCTACTTGTCTTCCTCTCTGGAGATGTGCTTTCCCTTCTGGCCTTCCTGCCAGCTGCGGCATCAGTCTAGGCAAACCTTAAGGAGAGGACATTTGTAAGGATTTCTAAATTCATTTCATCCTAGAATTTCACATCCTCATTGTGGTTATAGGGAGTAGTTGTATATATTACCTTCTTTCTTCTTTGCAGTAGGAGTTAATCAGTCCAGTCCTGCTTATTACTGCTTTTCTCTAACTTCGTCATTTGCAAATCTAGCCCTTATGCTAAATACTCTTATATCATCTGACAGTTTGCATAATTTAGTGTAAATGCTTCAGTGAAAATAGCTGCCTTTATTAAGCTCTCCAACATGTGCCCAATATCATGCTAAGTGCTTTCTATAATTTCATTGACTGTTCAGAAAACTCTGAAGTGAAATAGATATTGTTGTCCCCACTTTAGATAGAGGAAACTATTCAAGACAAGTTAAACAGCTGTCCAATTTCACATATCTAGTGTGCGACAAATTGAGATTTGAACCCAAATCTAGCCAATCCCTAAACACAAGGCTGTTCTGCTTTGTCACACCATGAGTTTCTATTGAGGTTACCTTTTATTGCTTGACCAGTGATATTATTTTCATCCTAATTTTATTTTGTGGTTGACAAAATGAGTGCATTTGTACAATTTTCAAAGACGTGGAAATTGAATTGCAAACACAACGAACTCTGAAAATACCACTTCCTAATATTTTCCTTGCCAAAGAAACCTGGAATAATGGACTGGACCCATATTCTAATCTCATCTTTGCCACTACTTGCTCTCTGACAGCAAAAAACTCATAAAATTTGTTGACAGATGGGGTTGGACTTACGGATTCTTAATTCCTTTCTATCTGTTATTCTATGACTTTCTGATGCATAGGGAATTTCTGTCTCACAAAGGGCTTACAAAATATACTGGAGAAAACACCAGTAATAGGAAATCCTACATTCGCTGCTACTTTGTGCTCATTCAAGTTTTGCCATAGTGTCTCTCTCCAGAGATTCAAAGCACTTACTTAGTTTAATATAGCCCTTTATAAAATGGGTCTTCTCTGCAATTCTCAGCTTAAGGCATTTCTCTGGTAGCCACAAATACATTCACTGTTACAAAGGCTTTATTTTTCCTCCTAAGAATTTTCTTTTCATTTAGCTGTAGCCAGGGGTAATGCTAACAAATTTGTACATCTCTTCAGAGGCACCCAATTTATTAAAAGTCTTTTAATTGGCATGGGAGCCTACAGAATGTCCTCTGAGAGGCAATAAGAATTATTTCTTTAAAAATAAAGGTATAGAGGACATATTTTTCAGACTGGATCTTTTCATATGCCGTAGTAGAATGGACAATACTCCAAGTTGAAAATATTTAGCTGCATCACATGAACATTCCAGGTTCCTACCAAACTCACCTGTCACATTTCCTGTCATAAATGTGACTATAGATTGAGCAATGGTAATGGCAACCACTGAATCCTTCTCTCGTTTTTCATATTTAATTCCAGATTATAACTGTGATAGTAAGTATAATTAGTAACTATTAGTAATCTCATAAAATCTAATCATTCATTCACCTATGAGTCACATGCTGCTTCTCTTCATTTCTGTATGCCCCGTGCCTAAATCAGGGATACAGAAGAGGAACCCAATGAACAAAATTGAATTTAGATAGCAAGCTATATAAACTTGCTATAGGTGAAGCACTAACAAAACTGACATTGGTCCAATCCTTACAGAGCTTATATTTGGATGTTTGTTCTTATGCACATATATACACACATGTATGAAAAAACACATGTCTTTAAGAGCCTGTAACAGGGAACTCTTGCTTGGTTTGGGGAACTCAAGGAAGACTACCTTGAGGAATTGATTTTTACAATCTGAATAATAATTAACCATTAATTAGATAGAGTGGAGAAAGGGCACTTGTGGCATCAGCAAAAATAAGCAACAACAAAGAAAACTAGGTGTGAGGAAACACAGGTAGGTCAAGGCCAACAGAAGGGTGGTACAGATAGTAATAGAGAGAATAGCATATGAGGCCACAGGGAGAGACAGGGACCAAACCATACAGGACTTTGTAGGACCTCTTACAAATTATTAAGCATTTTTCCCTTTGCTCAAAAACCATGTAGTCATTAAAGAATTTCCAGCTGGGATGAAGAAGTAGGATACTGGGAGGGGAACAACAAAGACATGATCAAATTTGTACATTAAAAAGACTATGTTGGTGAAAGTATGGAGAGAATGAGAGTTAAAAGCCAATCAGGCAAAAAATCAGTAGTTTGGTGTAGGGTTCTGGATGTCACAATAGAATTATTTGAATAGATTCAAGACTTGATTGAAGAGTTAAAAATTGGATTTGGCTTAGTGTTATGTATAGAGGTAAGAGGAAGGACAGTATTAAGGAGGCCTCCAATGTACCTGATGGAGCATTTAGCTCAGTGGTGATGCCATTTTCTGAAGTAATGAAGGAAGCTAACCATATCTGGGATTGGATTCCTCTGTGTAAGATTATTGTTCCTATAGAGGTGTTGAGTACAACAATGGCTATCTGTGGAACAAAGAGAGTAAGGCTGAGTTACAGCCATGGTGAATTTGGGAATCATGATGCCATGGATATGGATAAAATACAGTAGGCACAGATGAGAGAAGAGGCACCATGACCAAGCATGAAGCAATGTGATGCAGGCTCCTTAATTGAAGAGAGTGGCTAATAGAAAAAACTTAGCAGGCACAGGTGATAAAAAAGTAAAAAGATATGAAGCAAAGAAAGTATAGTATCACAAAGAAAACAGTGTTTTCAGGGGAGAGAAGAGTCTGTGACCACAGGTTGATCAAGTAAATGGAGAATTTAAAAAATGTATCTATAGGTAGGATGATATGTGTGTCACTTGTAATTGAGCTATATCTTTATTTAAGGGAAAGAAGTAAAATTGAATTTGGAGAATGTGAAGTATGAAAATAGAAGCAATGAATATAGAAGTTAATTTGTAGATTTTTAGTTTTGAACAGAGATAAAATGTTTATAATTTATTAAGGAATAAAATATACTACACATAATCTCAAATTATTGCCACACAGATTACATCCTCATTACAAGTAGATGAAAAGATTTCCACAAGGGCAAGATATACACATTCTGCTATAAACAAGGGATCAAACATTAACATCACCGATAAAAGGACTAATTGATATAATATTCTTTCTGATAGAGTAGAGAGTATAGAACATCATCTATGCCATATTCTTGCCAAGAATGTATAACTTGAATCTAATATTTATGAAACAGTTCAGACTGGGAGACTTTCTCCACAGCCCTCTTCCAAAGTGATAATGTGACAGAAGTAAAAAATACAGGAGAACTGTTCCAGATTAAAAGAAACTAAAAAATTTTAAAGTATTAATTATAGTCACCTTAAATCATCTGTGTGATTGTAACAATATCAGTGTCATATTTGATTCTGGTTTTGTTGAGTGTTTTGTCCTTTGGCAGTATTTTTTTTTTCTTGTTTTCTCATATGCTTCATAAATTTTTAACTGAAAGCTGAACATTTTGGGCAGAATAATAGAAACTAAGTAGTTTCTATACCTGTGAGTGGGCATGTTTTTACTTCTGGAAGGTTTTCAGAGTGGGAGTTTGAATCAATCTAGTCAAGAGTTCTGCTGGGCTGAGATGTGATATGATTACCCTCAGCATACCACTGGCTTCAACTTCTTTGGGGGATAACTCTGTTTAGGGTGAAGACTGGGTTGCCAGAGAGTTTTTCTCAGTATCTGTTCCACCTTCATTTTTGGGGGTCTTCTGTGTGCTCCACATGTCAGACATGGTCTCTCTTCATGCATTTTCAAAGTTCCCCAATTTGTTAGATTGTCACCCAATTCTTTTTAGCTTGGTATCACAGTGACAATATTCTGCTGATTGTTTTAGAGGCTTGGAAGTAGCTCTGCTGCTTACTAGTTTGTTGAACTTGCGCAAGTTTATACCATCTTAATCTTGGTCTCCATCCCCGTGAAGTATGGATAACAATACCTGGCTCACTTGGAAAGTTTGAATTCCTTGGTATATACTGAAATGTTTTGTGAATCATAGCAAATTACCCAAGAGCATATTATTATAATCTTATTCTACTTGTTTACTTTTTTCCCACTTGTTAGAATTGTTCTCTCTATTTCTTTAACGTCCTTGGCCGTTATTTCTTATTGTATTTTATTACGACTGCTTATAATGTTGTAACCATTTACAAATTCATGTTGATCAGAACCATGAATTTCAGCAAAGGCAACAATCCCTGCCTAGTCTCTGACCTTTTTCACTTTGATCCTGGCATCTGAAAGCTTTTTATACATTCTAATTCTCTTCCATTTTAATAGCTCTGTGAAGCTGTCCTATTTTCTTTGACTGATAAGATCATTGAAGGTGACCTGATTTTCTCCAGAGATCTACAATAAATAAAACACATTTCTGCATACACTCACTTTTACTCATATCCCATAAAAGGGGAGAAAATCTTGGAGTTGCTCTCTCTGTATGGAGGTCATATTAGGAGGAACTAACTTCTCAAATATTGTGATTATACATGCATCATCAAATCAAGCAGGCTGCTGTATTTTTTACTTTTTTTTTGAGATTTCATTTTGTTTTACCAAAATAAATAAATAAATGAATAAATAACAAGAGTTATTACAACAAGAAATAGAGTTTATTTTTTTTCTGTATTTTTCTAAGTGCTCTGATAATACAGGTATCTAAAATTTGGGACTGTATCTTGTTGAAACACAAAGTTATATATACTAATAAGCATGTGTGTATATGTGCATCTCTTTTATGCAGCTTTGAGTTGGCAAGGTGACTTATTTTTCACTAGGTGTGTGCCTTGCACATAGGGTACTCTAATCTTGTGATTTGTTTGTGTCATGTTAATGACTCATGGCTTTAACAGCTAGGTTATTCATGGGTGTGGAAAATTGATATTTGAGAGCATTTTATTCTGCTCAGTCAGGCTTATTCTTTATAAGGAATCCAAATAGTAATAACATTTATAAAAGACTACTGAACAGAATATTCAGTGTGTATCTATTCCATACGTTTGTGCCATTTCCACACACTCCACAGCAAAACACTCTTCCCACCATCAGCCATCATCACCCGAGGAACCTCACCAACACCATCCCTATCATCACAGAAATCATCCCAGAACACCTTTCCTTCTGCTTTTCGAAGCTTTGTACTTGCAAAGCATTCAAAGTAAATATTGAATGTCTTCATGGTATTTTAATTTTCATCTATTCTACTAATATCTCCTTAACTATTTCTAGCCATTCTTATAATAAGACTTTTGTTCAGGAATAGTGGAAGAGTCTGCTCATTGTTTTATACCAATATCCCAGAAAGAAAAATAAAATGAGGTTAGCGTTCCTCTGCATGAACTTTTAGTCATTGTATTTTCCTTATCAGGGTTGAAGTCTGATGATAAGTACCTTCTGTATCCATTTTTAAGGAGGTGCTCCGTTAATAGACTTTTCACATAGTTTGTTTCCAGAGTCATAGAGAGGTGAATCATGGAGCTACACTCTTCTCTGAAGTTACTCTACAACTGTAATTACTTGGTAGTTTGTTTTGAGCAAGTCTTGTTGACTTTTTCTAATTCAAAATAGTGTTATTGTCGAGCAAAGATGGCAAATGTATAGTTAGAGTGAATATTCTCTTAGTTCAAAACACAGCATTGATCAGCATTTTGTGTTAAAATAAAGGCAAGCACTCACATATCTTCTCTTGCCATTTTCTCCGGCTTCTTTGTTTTTAACCTTAAAGTGTAATTCATATACTAAGTGTGTGTATATTTATACCATTTATCACACATCTCATACAGGTAAAAGAACAGAAAATTGATAAAACATGCTGAATGCTTGTGGCATAAAATTATATTTCAGTTCCAGCTATAAAAGTATAATCCAATTGAAATGTTTGTCATGCATCTATGAATACTTTTTCTTGCATATGTAATGGTGTTGCATGGATAATTTAATTTCTTTCTTATAAGTATTCCTGGATGAATTCATACTATAGCTTTTCAAAAAGTACAACTAAAGATCAGCTCTATAGGAGTCCAAGTTTAATGCATAAAATGTATTATCTCAAATAATTATTTTTATTTTATTGTTGACTGAACTTGATGAAAAGTATTGGTGCAATTTCACAGGCATGGCCTGTTTTTTTTTTCTTTCATGTGTGAGCTAAATTTATGATTTTTTAAAAGGCCAAGATGAAATATTCTATATGCATAGGAATGAAATTAAAGGCAACATATACTGCTTCTAACTTCATACTGAAATTTTCAGTTCTCAGAGAAATAGAATCACTCTAACATAAAGATTATCACCAGAAAAAAATGAACATAGTGAAATGAAAATCAGAGTAGAGAGTGTAAAGGGAGCTGTGAGTCTGAAGGTATAATGTGCCATATTCCTCTATTAAAAAACAGTTCTATCTATTCAAAGAGATACCATGGCTTAATATCTGTTGTTGGCCAATTAGTATGTTTAAATGTATAAAATATATGTGAAAATTAAAATTTTTGAAAAGTAAGTTGATCAGAAGCTGGTGCAAAGAGGCTCTTTGCCATGATCACATTGTACAGCATTCGGCCTAATTTCATGCTTTTGTAATAATCCTTTTTTTAGGCATTTTAGACACATTCCCATATTTTCATATAAATGTTCCTTATGTTTTATAAAGAAGAGTAGTTCTTGAATCAAAGTCTTAATTCTACTTCTGTCAACCTTTGAAGAGAACTATTCTCTGAATCACTGCATTGTTTTTCTGTTGCTGCATAATATTACCATGAACTTAGTGACTTAAACCAACACACATATAGTCTGTCACAGTTTTTGTGGGTCAGTGTTCTGGGTACAGCTCATCTGTATTCTTTGCTTCAAGGTCTTATATGGAATTGGCAATCAAGGTATCAGCCTTGACTGAATTGTTATCTGAGGACTCAATCAGGGAAGGATCTTTTCACAAACACAGGATTGTTTGCAGAACTCAGTTCCTTGAGTATTATTGGATTGAGGGCTTCAACTCCGAGTTGGTTTTTGGCCAGAGGCTGCTCAGTTAGTTGCCATATGAGCCTCTCCACACAGCTGCTTACTTTGTGCAAGTTGAGTAGGCATGATGTATTAATTCACAGTCCTATGCAACTAATCCTGGAAGTGACATGCCATCCTTCTGCTATGTTCTATCGATTAGAAGCTACTTACATGTGCTACCCACACTCAAGGGCAGGGAATTACACAAGGGTGTGAATACCAGGAGGCAGGATCATTGTGGGTCATCTTAGAGTCTTTCCATACTTTTTTGGTTCTATAATTTGGTAGTTTGACCATTTTGCCAAGTGAATATTACAGATATACAATAGAAAAGTTGATATATGTCAGTGAATCTAGATCTAACCCAGAAATTTCAGGGAAGTTAATACTCCTACAGTAGATGGAAAGTATCATTATTAATTATTTGCCTTGGATGATATCAAAAACTCTAATAATATCTCATTGAGAAGAATGTGCTGTGAGACTAGATTAAATTAGTGTACTAATTTTAACTTAATGTTGGGTATTTGTTTATGAAGCCAGATGTTTGTTTTTATAGTAATGCCATACTTGAAGGACACAGATGCATTTTAAAAAAGCAAAAGGAAACAAAAGGCAAACAAAAAAAACAAATTTTGAACTAGTGCTGCTACAGGCCCATAAAATACTAATTTCACTGCAATATAATGATGGTTGTCTGTATGGTCATCCGAAAATAAGTAGTAATTTCAGTGTTACTGGCAATGATTTAAACTACAGACTAAATGAAACTTAAGTAGTCTAGGAATTAAGCATATGCATGAACAGCATGTCTTATGAAATGACATATTTATTAGAACATTTTCATCCTTGGTATTCTTCACTAGAAGTTCAAATTATGGAATCCCATGGACATGTAAAATTAATACTAATATCTAAGAATGAGTTGGTTGTGTTTGTAGCATTAGGGACAACCAATGTGTATTTGGCATTGCATTAATATGCTCTTAGTTCTGTTTAGCAACTCTACTAGAGATGGTAAAAAATAAGATGTATATAACATAATATTATCATTCCACTAAGAGATGCTAGACAGTAAAGAATCATTCCTAAGTTATGTGGAATAATCATTACTTGTTAAATCTTTATCTAATAAGGGGTTTCAGGTGGTTCAGTAGTTAATAGAACTGGTCCTATGGAAATCAGATACCTCAGAATCCTTTGTCCTTAAATTTATTGGCTGTAAGAAGCTGATCCATGATTTCTTTTTTAGTTTCATATTTATTTGCTGCAGCTTTTACACTTAGGAGTTCTTTATTTCTTCCACAGTGAAAAATCACTTGTTTAAAAAGAATGTTTATAAAATATGTGAAGAGAAAAAAAGCAAAAGTACAAAACACTTACTTTGGTATCAAGGAGAGCTTTGATTGCAAACAATCTAAAAGGGTGGCATAAACCCCAATTCACATTTTGATAACCATTATTTTAGACTAAACTCACGAAAGTATGAAATTCTCAATCTATGTTTGGTATTGTTAAAGGTCACTTGAGGTGCTAATATATCCCATCCTGGCATATATCCAGCTTTTGTAAACAGAATTTATGATACAAATGAATTAGTGCATGTAAAACATTTGCAGCAGACATAATTTCATCTATTAGAAAAGCTATACATAGCATAGTAATTAAAAGCAGAGGTTGAAGACTGTATTGGTTCAAATCCTTGCTCTGCCACTCTGTAAACTTGAATAAATTACTTAATCTCTGTATCTCACCATTCTTATTTGTAACACTGAGATATTAATAATAGTATCTCATGAAGTTTTATGAGGATTTTATAAATTAATAAAAGAGTGCCTTGCACAGATTAAGAACTATGTGATTTTTAAATTATTATTGCTATTTTCTAGTTCCTAGAGATGAATATAATGTTATCAATAAATTTTAGGCCTTTGTTACTTTAATTCATTTATCAAATATTAATTGATTCATCTAACAAGTTTGAGGCATTGTATGAAATAATATGAGGAAATTAAAAAGGCTAGATGTGATTTTTGTGAAGGATTTGTTTATTTTTTGATATAGAAGATATTTCCATATATGTTAATAGTATATTGAAGAAAATGAATCAGGAAAAGATACTAAATTCTCAGAAGAAAACAAAAAGGAATTATTTCCATGTATTTATAAAAAAGTCATTTTGAGCTATATCCAGGAGGGCATCAGAATTCAAACACAGAAATGACTGATGCTTCTAAAGGGTTACCTATCATTTGGAAAGAGATTTGTAGATCTATGTTTATATATGAAAATATTACATACTGCAGACATCTGTGTGAATGCACACCCAATTTTCACAGATGGTTCCACAAATTTCAACTATTCCCCAAAATTAGGTAGGAGAGAAAATGATCTATTTCCTTTTGATTACTCAGGGACACTTTCACAAAGACATCTTTAATTATGAATGACCAAGATATCTAGCCTTATGGATTGACCCACAATATAAAATCCAAATGCAAGTCATTGAGTTACCCCACTTGAGTGTTTTCCTTTCTTTAATATTTCCTGTGAAATAGGGCTCTATCATCTATTATTTGCAGCTTGAAAACTGAATCGTTGCTTCTTAACTCCTAATTTAGCTTCAAAAATAGAAAAAACAACCTGAACAGGGCTGTTGTGAGGAGCGCTGCTCAGTGAAGCCAGCTGGAGACCTTTTACACTGAAGGGCCCCTTTTATGATGGCTAAGTGATTGCCACACTCAGTAGGCCTCCTGAAGTCACTCAGCTCTATTCTTATTGTTTTAATAAAATGGGGAAAAAGAGGTACGATGGTGGTATAAATAATACCTTTTCAGTATTATTTATCCCCTTCTCCCGCCCAAATACCGATAAAAGAAATCTCTTCATCTATTGTAAATGCATATTCCGTGCTGCCTAAGAGAAAAAGAAAATTAAGTGGAAGAAAAGTGCCAGTTAGGGGAGGTGAAGAGTTAAGCCCAGTGTATCCTCATACACACTCCAGTTTGAGTATTTTTTACCTATTTTATCTATGAAGAGTGACTTGAAAAAGCCTTCGTTGTTGTTTTTACAATTCATAGGCTTCCCACTGATCAATTCCAATGGTCGATTTCCCCCCTAAAGTGAAAACCTTCAGAAGGGAGTTAAGCAAGCTCTACAAACTGTCTGATGTGTAGTGAAGTGCTTTTCTAATAGCCAACATCAGTTCTATCCATCCGTACTTTTTCTTTTTCTTCCTTACTCCTTTACCTCTTACCTCACATTCCTTTGAGCTGTGGAAGTCAATGAGGATGAAATAATTAAAGTTTGTGTCTGCTGTAGAAAAATCCTTCTCTATAGGCACAGTTTTCATTTGATCCTTCATAGAAAATATAGTGTGTTTACATATAGAGTTATAGGCCCCTGGTGTCAGGCTACAAAGGCTTCATTTTCCATTATCATTAGTTTTTGTATTAGTTCCCAAATTTAAGTTCAGTAGTTTCTCTCCTCTAGCCCAGCAGGTGCCTGGTTTTACTTTTGGTTTTGTAGTTTTTGTGGGAACAGTAGCAGAGACGGTGGGATGACGGAGGGAGGATTCAAAGCAGGAATGCAGTATTCCTTCCCCCTACTCGGGATTCATTATACAATTTGGGAGGGCAAGAAAAAATTAAAATGCAGGACCCCTTGTTAATAAATTATTGTATGGAGTCCTTACAGGCCTGGGGCGCTGTACAGTTGTCAGGTTAAGTGCCCATGAAGCTGGCCCTGCATCTGCATCTGCACCTACATTTCTATTCCATGAGGTTCCTGTGCCCTCCTACAGTAACCCTCACCTAAATTCTCCCTGCAATCTCCCATTAAGGCCCCTGCATTGTACTACTCCCTTGGGTGGACAACTCCATCTCTATTGGATCCCACCCTCACCAGCCTTCCTTCTTCTTATTCATCTTCCCGTCTAAATACCATTTATCCACAATCAACCTTTCCCCTCCACACACACATACACACATGCAAAACCTTTAATAATGACACAATAACCCAGGGTAAAGAATCAAGCAGTGCTCAATAGCAACTGTAACCCAGTGTCCCCCACCTCAGGGGTAGGAAGGACTCAGTCTTCACGAACTCAATATCTGGTCTGTATTCTCAGACTGGACAGCCATGTTTGCATGTCTTCATCTCAGACCTCTCTGCCTCCTGCCCAGTAAGGACTGAAAGACTTCTTATAAGTTGCCACTTCTTATAAACCCCCAAACACACATACACACACACAAAGGAGATTTTATATCAAAAACATTGAACATTCATATGCTTCTTCTTGTGGAATTAGCAATAATTTTATACCTTTGGAATGAGCTAAGTTGGTAATAGAATAATATTTTTTAAAGTTTACATTTTAATAACTTTAGAAAAAAGTTAAAGATTACTGGACATACAAAAGTAGCTACCCCTATTATACATTTGGTTTTTCTATGGTCTCTGATGACTGGATTTGGGTTAAAACAAACAAATATATCAACTGAAGTTTTTAAAATGCTATTTCAGTAAGTCTGAAAAATGAAAAATGAGACGTGACTATACACTGTAATAGCAAAAATTAATATTGCCAGTGACCAAGATAAATAATGGCCACAAATACAGTTAGAATTCTCTATTTAAATATAGAAAAAGGGAACATTCAGTTACCTTCCAGAGAAGACTGGGCTTCCTCCCAAGCCTCTGCTGAAAAATATGATATGAAATTATTACTCTGCTTTTCTTTAGGAATCTTCCAATTCAGTTTTCGTGTATTGGCCCAATTCCTCGGTATTTAGGGCTAGGTTGTTTTTTTCTGTGCACATGTGTGATTGCTTGTCTGTCTAGAATAGTCTTGGGTTACTTCATTTAGTTCATATGACAGATCTGACAGGAGTTTCACCTCTGGCATACAGATGTCCACAGGTGATGTGGGAAAAGGCTGAAAAAAGCCTTTGCTGAAAATGACAAGACTCAGTATGGGTTGACTTGCCCATCTACCCAGGTGTAGCTAGAGTTGATATATTATTCCAGAATTTATTATCCCCACCTTCTGATTTCAGAACAGCCTTGTGACCCAAGGTAATTATTTTCGGTGTCAAAAGAAACAAAATATACCCAAATCATAGTCTCCTATGAACTCCCCCTGCCACTGCCCCACAAGACACACACACACACACACACACACACACACACACACAAAAAAAAAAAAAAAAAAAAAAAAAAATATCTCATTTCTGCACATCCTTTACTCCATTATCACTGTCTACCTTGTTTTGAATAAATGTGTTTATAGGCATCAGCACATCTGCTAACCTCTAAGTCCTCTGAGGTCCTCTGTACTCTCAGACTGGATAGCCATGTTTGCATGTCTTCATCTCAGACCTCTCTGCCTCCTGCCCAGTATGGACTGAAAGACTTCTTGTAAGTTGCCACTTCTTATAAACCCCTGCACATGCACACGCACAAAGGAGATTTTATATCAAAAACATTGAACATTCATATGCTTCTTCTTGTGGAATTAGCAAGAATTTTATACCTTTCTACATCCTTGGACTTGCCTACCACACGGACTTGTACATCCTGGGCACACTTAGAAAGTATTTGTTTAATGCATGTATCTATGAAATAGTCTGTGTAACAAGTTTAGGCTCTTAGAGCCAAGTAATTCAGGTTATCTAAACCCGAACTGGTGGTACATTATCTCCTCTGTGTTAAGTCCAGTCAGTTAGCCATGGGTATCTGCATTTAGTACTGACTAGAATGAGAAACCTTTAAGTCTGTATCTGAACTCAATGGGAAAGAATTCTGTGATTGAATAATAATGTCCACCAAGCCAACAGAATAGAAAGAGGGCTATCTCTGCCATAGAGTGACCCCTGAGATGTGTTCCACCCCTTCATCTTACACATAAACAAACTGGGCTTTAGAGTGATAAAGCATTTTATTATAGGTCATACAATCAGTGCAAAACTATGATACAAACTCAGATCCTCCAACGCTTGACTACTTGACTATACTTCAATGTCTCTTCTTATACTCTGCTTACTCTAGGTCCCTTCCATTGAGACTACCTTGCTTTTTCTACCATAGGTACTTTTATCCTCTAGAGGATTACAAACAACCTCTAAGGATATACATAAGTTTTCATTGTTTGTTAGGTTCTGAACTAAATCACATGTGGTCAAATGCAAAGTGGCTGTTTATACAGTGCATGCATTCCAGAGAAAAGTTTAAGCAAAATTTAGAAATTTAGGAAATTGCTGATCACATGCCTAGTAGAATGTAAAGCTAAGCTGTAAGAGAAAACAGAATGGGGCATATTCCTCAGAGAGTGCTTCTTGAGGGAAGGAGGGCATGAACTATCTATAATACATGCTCTAGACCAACTGTAAGTCATCTCTAGCCAGTTGTCCTTACTGGATTCACTACCTAGGGACCCCTTTCTCTTGTCCTCCATTCAGTCTCTGGTGTAGTCTGCCCAACACAATTTATTGTCCAGGTGGTAGATTCATGTTCACAAGTCCAAAAGTCATTAGCCGTTGCTCTTCCTATCTTCCTTTTATAATTTTAAAATATTTATTTCACTTCATTATTTTCAGGCATCTCAGAGCATGGTTACTGACACATTTTCAGTGTGAAGAAAGGAAATGGTATTGAAAAATTACGCTTGTTTGGAATTCACATTTAATCACAACAGCAAGCAATCAGAACATATTTTGACTTCTTATCTAGTTTATTGGGGTGCTCTGAAGTATATCAGGTATGTACCCCAAATAAATCTTCATTCTACCACCTCAGTTGGTCCTTTTATATCAGGCCCCCATTATCTCTTGTTAGAAATCTCCTAATTTTCTAGTGTATAAACTCATCTAAAAGGTACCTATAGGATAATATCCAAAATCCTGGCTTGGCCAGAAAGTCTTCCCTGATTCTCTACCCTAGGATACTACAATTTTCCCACCTAACCAAACTATATTTTACCAAGGCACCATGCTTCTTACTTTCTTTATATCTGGTTTACTTGCTAGTGCCCCTTACTAAAGTATTGTCCTTTACCATGTCTTTCTGGCAAACTCTACTAATCTTTCAAAACCTAAAATAATTACTTTACCCAAGAAGCTTTTCCTTGTCCAGTTTTCTGGTTGTAGGAAACTGATGCCAACAGGATCACACCACATGCCACATGCAGCATTGGAGGTATGTTTCCTTTGTTTACTGCCTATGTGAACTGACTCTCTGCTCACTGAGCATCATCTCCCATCTATAGAATTCAGAACTACTTTCAGAAGTTGTTCTACTCTTCTGGAGATAAAAAGATTTGACTTATGTCCAAAATTCATATTTTGTCAATCGACACATGCTGTTGGGTTTCATTTATGCACCACTAACAAAAGCAGTGACATAAATATATGTGAATTATGGCATAATGACATATGCGCACACGCACACACACACATGCCTGGCATACACTCATTGTACAGAAAGCTTGAAAACTCCCCTCAAGTGATAAAATGAGGTATTTCTTTTCTCTCTCTATCCTCCCTCAGGCAGCTTGAAATTATTTTGTCTTCAATGTATCCATTATTACTTCCTGGGCTTAGCTCACCCATAAAGAAATTCAAGCCCAGGTTTGTGAATGATTCAGAAATTACATATACCCAAAAGGCCAAAGTGCATAAAAATCTAAGGTCAAGGTCATAAGAATTATTCAGTAAACATAATCAGCTCCTCCCCTCTTATTTGCAGTTTTGTATTTTTTATGTATATTAATTTGCCTGAAGTTGATTTAATGAAATACCATTGTCACCTGCTAGCCACATTGAGCAACTAAAGTTCTGCCATTAAACAAATTATTCAGAGATTAAAACAATCAGGTTTGACTGCCTTATTTTTATAACTAACTTTCATATATTTAAATTTAGAATGGCCATTGTGACTCAACTTGGTATTTAATGCCTCAGAATGCATAATTAAACTAGCCTAAGCTCACCTACAATGACTGAATGGAAGTAATATGTCTTGGTTGTAAAAAACAGACTTTGATATCAGAAACAGAATTTGAAGATTCAGGTCTACCATTTTGAGCTATGTGACCTATTATAGGTCATAATTAAGCTGTCATGACTCACATTGCTCAAAAAGGTAAAAGCTGAATTATAGTGGTGATTTCTTCATAGGGTTGGTTATTACTATTAAGTGAAATAAGAAATTTGAAAAGCTAATACATTACCTAGCCTATGGTAAGCAATTACTACATGCTTTTGAATATTATTTATCTAGGGCAATTCTTCTTCTTGTTGCCCTATTTGTAAAGTCAGCTTCCTCTCTGGGTCTTCACTTTCTTATAAACTCTATGGTTCAATGCACAAATATGTGATTTTCCCATGCTGTTTCATCTATTATATAAAGTACAATAAACTTATGGCTAGTGCTCTCTTTGCTCAACCTTAGTTATATATGAGGCAATCAACCCTGCAAACCCCAGATTTAAATCATCATTCAGTCCTCCCACTGCACTCATTTTAAAAAGTCAAAGTATAATTAATATTCAATAAAACACAATGATCTTGAATGTTCAGTTTAATGAGTTTCAATAATTGTGCTCAACATGAAACCACCATTCAAAATAAGATATAAACCATTTCCATTGCCCCGGGAAGTTTCTCATGTCTTTCTTCAATTAAAAAGAAAGAAAATGGAATGCCTCCAAAACATGTGTCCTTATTCAGGCTCCAAGCTAATCTTCTCTGTGTCTGGCCAATTTTACTGCATTCTGCCAAAGTGGGCATTACCCACTGCATTTCTGATTACCTCCTTTATTCCCTCAGATCCAACAGAAAGTATAAGAAAGAGGAAAGAACAATTAATTCATAAAAACTACTAAGCCAATTTAAGATCAGCAAACTTGGGGGGAACATACCTCCCACCAAGGCTGTTTAAAGGTAGGAATCTCTATGAAGTGGCATTATAAGATTATCAACATTTTAGGAGAAGACAAGAAATCTCTCAGAGAAATAACAGTGCCCAAAGCATCATGGAGTTGTAGTCATCATAGTTTCAGAGTCTGATTCTCACTTCTGTGAAGTTAGAAATTGGGTTTTCTTAACACAGAGTTGATCAAGACTTTATGGATAAATACCAGCTAAGCAAATTTATAAGACATTTAAATATGAAACAGAAAAACAACAACTAGGTTGTATTAATTAGTATTTTAATTCATTAATAATGTATTAGTATTTATGTATTATAATAATACATCATATCTGGCAAAAATAATAATATGTTATAATAGATTGCTTTCCCTTTCATTTTTCAGAATATTTACATCCATTATCCAGCATATGCTATTCCAGTCCTTCTCAGTTTATTTCATTACCACCCCCCTCTCTCTGTAAAGGAACCCTTTTAGTCCCTGATCCATGAGGTTTTAATACCATATATCTGTTTATATAATATCTGCATGCCTGTGCTAAAAAACTATCATTTTTTCATGGCCTTCTTCACTCCCTGGAATCAGTTTTCACTTCCTGGGAGGTGATATTAAAATCCTGTGAAAATGTATGTTCAGTTCTTTCTTTCTTGCTACCTGGTACTATAGATTATTGTCTTAATAATACCTTCTTATTTTCTGTGTTTCTAGTACTTTGCCATCTGGGGCCTTGCTGACTAACTCTGGAGAGACTGCCCCTCCCAGGGCTACTGAATTCCTAGAGATACTAAGGGACACAACTTTGAACATTCTTCCATATACAAACTAATCAATTCAAAGCTCATACCTGCAACCTCCTCCTTTATTGGGCTCTTACACTCTGGACCACTAATCATTCCACTGCCCTAATCACCCCAGGGCCCTAATCACACCAGGGCCCTAATCACCCCAGGGCCAGGTACTCCACAACTAGAGACAGCCTATACACTCCAGATGCTGATGAAATTATTCAAACTAATCAATCCTGAGTGTTTGTACCCAGCCTCACCTGTTTCTGTCCATGGAAACTACAACAGAAACTCTTGCTTGCATTTTCCTCTGCTTCCTGACTGACCCTGGGGCCATCCTGTATGGCCCTGCATGACATGTCCTCTCCTCTTGAAAAATGTAATGAACTGTCTTTCCAATGGCAGCCTTCTCTTGATCTGTTGTCTTCGCTATATCTGGATAATAATAAAACACATATTTTAAAACAATTATTATAAGGAAGTTAGTTGGCCAGCATGAAATATGGATAGTCTTGAGAGATTAGAGTTATGGTGAAGATTTGTAAATTCTCTGTGTCCTTTACAAAATACCATCCTTAGTGACCTGTATGCTGGTGGGGAGGATTGTAAATTGATTAATGTATGCCCTTAGCAGTCAGACTATCACTTTCAAACCTTGCCTTGGCTCTTCTCATCTAGAATCTTGAAACTCATGGGTTTTTTATGACTATTAAAGAATATGTGTAATGAGTTGCAAAGTTTTGGAGTCCCCAAAATGACCCTCCACTTCTGATATTAATTGCAAGTTCAGGAGGTCCCCAAGATCATGCTCCAGCTTGGTATTTCCCTTGAAGAAGTCACAAAACCCCACAAAACCATTGTACTCACTGTTATGGTTTATTACAATGAAAGGATACAGATTAAAATAAGCCAAGGGGAGAATCACTTAGGGCAGGGTGCAGGAGAGTCCCACATACAGAGCTTGCAGCTGCACTCTCCTAGTGGAGTTGTGCAGACAGTGCTTACTCCTCCCAGGAAAGATGCATGGTAGTACATAGAGAAACTCACTTGAATTTTGATGTTGAGTTTTATTGGGGGCCAATTATACAGACTTGGTTGACTGCACATGTGGCTCACCTCCAGAGGTCAAGCTGATACCACAGGACTCAAGCCTCCCCTCACCTCCCACCTTCCATACCACAGATTGAAGTGTTAGCATAGACTATCCAGTGTATCCCAAGCCCCCATCCTAAATCATGTTGTTTGCATAGACTACCTGGCATGGTCCAAGGCACTAGGTAAACAGATACTCTTATCAAGTAGGGCATTCCAGGGGTTTAGAGCTTCCCTCCAAAGGAGAAGGGCCAAACATTTCTTTGGCCAAGTATAATCCTTTACTGAATAAACACTTAGTTTGCACACATACTAAATGCACAGTAAGCATTAGTATTATTATTGTTGTAGTGGTCTGAAGAGGACTATAAAAGCAGTGCCAAATCCTCACTCATCTTGCTTTACTTTTCTGGGTATATGCAAACACTTCTGTTTTGTTCATTTGCTTTTTTGTCATTCATGATAACATGCACCTGATTAAGACTCATAGCCTTTAGTTAGACTTACCCTCAGTTCTGCCTTTTTAGTTTATCCATTGAATGGCCCTGGTTTTCCAGACCTTTTCAGGCACCTATTTATAGATAATTCCTGGGACTATTTTTACAGATGGTTGATTTTATTCCTTATATATCACATCTTATTTTTCTCACCTTCGGTGTAATCTTACTTCCATGTTGTTGAGGGGCACATCACCATAACTTTCTATATTCTACACAAGAACCTATTCCCATTATTTAAGCAGCTAAATATTTTTCTTAGGCAGTAGTGCTAAAGGCTTACCCCAAACTCAGCAGCAAGAAATTCCTTTTTTCCCCCAGCCAGGAAAGGTGCTCTCTTTTTCATAAAGCAAAAAAGACACAATGAAAGGGTCAGGTTCTTATTGCCCCACCTCATTATTGTTGATGTAAAACTCCAAATTAACTTGCTTGTGGTTATGGAAATATCTCTTTTAACCTTGGCAACACAATCAGAAAGAATTTGTTTTAGAGATGGGCATTGCTTAACAGCATTTGGCATTTGCTCAGGCTGAACAATCATCCAGAAAGCATGTATCTTCTTTCTTTAATGTAGTGATTGCTGCAGAAATAGTATATGGGTTGTGATGCAGCAAATCTTTAGCATGGTGTCTGGTATAGAGGCAGTAGACTTTGATTAGCAGTCGGGTTTCTATAGTTAGTACGTGGCATTACCCTGGAACCAGGCTATTTGTGACCTCAGATAAATAGCTTTAAAAGAGGGTGTTAGTAATGTCACTTTCTTCTTTTCAGGTACAGGTTTAGGAAGGGATTTTGTTTTATTTATATTGTTTTCCTTTTTGTTCTCTGCTGTACGCTCTGTCTCTAAAAGTGAGTGACTCAGAGGAATCACTAAACAAATATGTATTGTTGAATGAACAAAAGGTTGTGATGAAGATAAACTGATGTTATACATGCAAAGCTCTCAAACCAGGGTCTGGAACATCATAAAGCTCTCAGTAATTATTCATTTTAAAAACATGCAATGAAACAAAAACAGATTAAACCCTGTATACTTAATTGTTTAGTGATGGGTTTTTAGGAAATTCATTAATTATAATATCACACTCCTACTTGTTTTGTGCATTTTACTCACCAAATATATTGAACAATTTTTGCATGCATTATGGAAGGTCCTGAGGACTCAGAGGTAAATAAAAATGGCCAGAAATAAAGAGCATCCATAAAACTTTCTGCCCAGCAAAACTTTCCCATATGTCTATCAATGACCAATAGCTGAGGAAAAAGAAACCTGTAGTAGGATGGTAGTGAAAACAGGCTGTTCAGATCATTAACTCTATTAATAATCTTTTAACAATTTTGTGGTCTGCTAGATGCTCTAAAACTCTTCAGATAACAAAAGCATTTTCTCTGAGACGAGATTATTCAGAGACTCCCCTCTTCATTGTCCATGTCTACCTTAGAGAATTTCTCAGCCAGTTGTTTCAGGTTGTAGATATAATTGGCTATTAGTCATTTCAGTGCCATTGTTCATTGACATAGATTTCAGAATCATCAGCCATCTGAAAAGCAAGGTTCAAGTTTCTGATTAATCTTTGGCTGGTCGTTGAGGATATTGAAGCAGCTCCTGGTTAATTAGACCATTTTATCTCTAACCTCATCCATTTTCTGGATGTAATAGTGATAAAGGTGCCCGCAGTTCCAAGCTAGCCCTGAAACTGCTAATCAGTTTCTGTGATTTGCAAAGGGTACCATTGTTTCAATTGTTGAAGCCAAATTGTTGTGAGAGGTTATATGTAAGTGGACATTTTTACCTCCAAGTCAATTACACACATTTAATGAGACCTAAGAAGCTCATAAGTAAAATAAATGCATAAATAAACAAATAAGGCACTCAGACATGCAAGTCAAGCATACACACACATGCAAATACAACATAAAAATAGCAAATGCATGCTTATATGGAGAGGAAGGGCACATGGTGATAAAATGTGGGTCCTTGTTTTACCGGCTATATGACCATAGGCAAGTCACACCTCTCTGAATGTCAGCCTTTTTATCTGTCAAATAGAAATATTAATACCTACAAGGTTGTTTTAAATACTAAAATTCATTAAATAATATTTTCTAAGATCTCATACAGGGTCTGCTCAATAACGTACACTAATGACATAGTAGATGTTATTATTCTAGGAAACCACTCCATTTTCTCAATTCATGGAAAGAAACAGTTAACATTTTCTAATAATTCATATTGAAAAGTAATTACTTAAACCTAAGGCCAGATCTTGAATACATCATTGAATTTTTTAATATCATGATGGCTAGCAGATTGACTGCTGCACATTTGGCATGCTTTATTTTTTTGGATTTTATTTTTCATTGCAGATTTATTGGGCAATGTACAGTAACATTTGTAAACTTTCATTAGTTTTATGAATAAAGAACCATTTTTTTTAATTAAAAAAAGCAATTACTTCACTTTCATAAGGATTGCAGAAAATTAGAGTAAAAGTCAAAGGCAGACAAGTTTTTTTCTATTTCTAGTAGGATTCTTGAGATATGTACTCTAGTTTGCACTAGAGATAAAGAATTCTAAGAGATACTGGGAGGCAGAAAAAGAAGTAAACTTCATTTTATGAAGCATTTGAGGCTTGTCTTCCCCAGCATTTCCAAAGAACTGTCCAAAAAAACAAAAACAAAAGTACCTACCTTCAAATAAGTTTGCAAAACATTGAATATTATGTTGTCCCTAAAAGAGTCACAATGACAAATAAACTAAAAAATTCTTATTTTAGTTTTGAAGGGCCTGAGAAATCTGGACCATCTCTGATTTTAAAAAGGAATAGCTTTACATCTTTCTATTTAGTTTTCCCCAAATGACCCTCATAACATGTAACCACACAAAACATATTTCAAAAAATCTCTAAGTATTGTGAGTTGAATAGTGTCCTCCACAAAAATCAAGTCCAACCAGAAATTAAGAATGGAATCTTATTTAGAAATAAAGTCTTTGCAAATGTAGTATATTAAAGATAATGAGATGAAAGCATCTAGATTTTGACTGGGACCTAAGTCCAAAGACTGGTGTCCATTTAAGAAGAAACTAGGACACACAGAGATACAGAGAGGGTGGAGACGTGATGATGGAGGCAAAGATAGGAAGGATGCATCTATAAGCCAAGGGACGTCAGGCTTGCTGACAGCTACCAAAAGCCATGTAGAGGTATAGGAGGGTTTCTCCCTCAGAGCTTCTAGAACAAATCAGCCCTGAAAACACCTTCATTTTAGACTTCTGAACTCTGAGAGGATGAATTTATTGGTTTGATCCTCTCAGTTCATGATAATTTGTTATGGCAGCTTTAAGAATCTACATAGTAATGTAAAATGACTAAACTAGATACATAGTAATGTAAAATGACTAAACAATGCCATCAAATAATCCCAATCAAAGCTTTCTTCTCTCTTCTGGCCATTTGTTGTGTTTCTACTTTTGGTCATTTGAGGGGCTGGGGTTAGGACTTGTACCTGCTACTGCTAAGCAGAGTGTACACTGCTAAGCTGCCTGATTAAGGGCTAATTCATGGCTCAAAAAGTGAAGTCTCCATTATTTTTTTCTATAATCACCTGTGCTCTTGTCAGCCAAAGCACTTGGCACTTGTGAATTATTAGTGTTTATGAAAAGTTTATAAATCAGTCAACTTTCCCATGCTGCCTCCAAGAGAAACAAATATAAGAAATAAAAAAATAAGTAATAGCCAGTATACAATAGTAATGTTTGGTAAGTTTAAGTTGGTCTCTGCTTAGTTTTGGAATCAGCATGGAAAACAGCATGAATGTCTACATTTTCATAGATGAAGGGCTGACAAGAATTTTTTTTTTCATTTCTTTGTCAAGAAAAACAAAAGGCTAGCGTGTATTTTAAATTCAGCCCTTTGGAGAGCTACATTCATTCAGCTCTGAGTTGAGTCTCATGGTATTCATGACACTTGATGGCAGGTCACCTTTGATGCCCCCAAGCAGCAAAAGGAACAGCCAAGGAAATGGCATCAGAAGAAGCCAAAGGCACTTGGACCCTTGGAAGTCTGATAGGCAAATAAAGAATAAAGTAGATTTGCCCTAAGTCTAGTTCCTTCCTATCTGGAGAGCACTTCACATCCAGACTCCCTGTTACATAACTTCAATGCAAGCTTGCGGCTCCTCCTTCCTAGGCACATTTCCATGCTGAATTAGGACATGGTTTTCAAACTGAAAATCTGATCAACAGCTTCACTCATGTTTATGGCTCTCCAAAGCCCTCAACATTAGTTTCTCATTCTTTCATGTGGCTGAAAAGAATTTCTTGGCATCACTTTGGACATCTATCTTTCTAGCCCCAACTCTTGTCAGTTCTTTCCTTAGCAAGAATTACTTGAGTTCTCCAATTGCTCTTTGATTTCTCTCAGCTGAGGACATGTGCATTTACTTACCTTTTGTCCTTCTAAAAACTGCACTCCATCCCTATTTCTTGTATTCTTGGGTTGTTAAGATCATGGCTTCTAATGCTAGACTGAGTAGTTTCAAATGTTTCCCTTTGTAAAATTGGGGAAATTAGCATTTTCCTCATAGAATTAAAGCTTAAATGAGATAATTAAAGCCAAGTCAGTATATGTAATGGTTCGTAAATTGTCAAAGATATCATCATCATCATCATCATCTTTCAAATCCCAGCTGAGATAAAATTTGCACTGAAATGCATTCCCTGACTTCACAAGATTCAGTTAGATGAAATTAACAATAATTATCAGTACATCCCAAATATTAATTCTTAGATTCATTAATTCTAATTCTACAAAATTATGCTATGAAAATAATCAAAGGAAAAGCATTTATTATTGCAATACTTAGAAAATCAAAATGGAACAAGGCAGACATTGTCATTTAGATGTATCAGTCACATAATGGATCATTATGAAATTTTTCAAAATGTTCCATTAAAAATAAAATTTCACAAATGCTAATTAGTAGCAGGGAAAATGTTTATATTTTTAATTGAATAACAGCAGAGATTGAAATCGACAGCATAGCATAGAAAAAATAATCCTGAAATTATAAGTACCAATAGTAATTATTTTGTAGTATCAAAATTTTGTATTTTTTCTCTTTATAGTTCTGAATCCTACAAATAGTTCATAATGAGCAGTTGTGATTTATATAGTAGCATAAAATAATAACCTTAAATTTAAGAAAATGATACAAACATGTAGGAAAAAGTTTCACTTACTTACTTACTTAACCAAGTCCATGCCACTGAGATGTGTCACATATTTTCCTGCCTCACTTTTCTGCTATGGTGAAGAACATGGAAATAGGCTGATAAAGTATGTGAAGAAAGGGAAACCATGAATAGAAATGAGGAGAAAGAAAAGCCGGATGTTATACTCATCTTTATAAAATGTTTATAAAGTCAAAGTAGTATCATGGTAGAAACTGTTTATGGTCAAACACTGAAGTGAGAAAAACAGGAACCAAAATTTAAAACTAGGTGAACCTTGAAAGAATAATCAGAAAATGTCAAGGGCTTCTCTCATACTGGGAATCAGCCAGTTTCCCTGCTCATAAAAGAAAGAAAAAAATCTTTCGTTGATTATGAGTCGGAAAAAAAATGAACTCATGTTTTTCATCTCCGTAAACTATCCCCGTCATTTAATCTTTATATTGGGAAGAAGACAATATAGCGTAATGAATCAGAGGATGCTATTTCATTTTCTTATTTCATATTTGAGTTTGGTCTACTGTAATTATGGTGTTTATGAAGTTTAAACTGATGTAGCAAGAGAAATATAGAGTAAGTATTCATCGACTTTTCATGGAACATTTCTTGAGAAGAAAAATTTACATTGGGAAGAACAGGAAATGTATGAAAGGGTTTTATTGACCAATAATTTTAATTTTTAAGAAACTTTCATTGTGACAAATTGGGAAAAAAATATGAATCTATTTATAAATAAATACACTTTAAACCAAAATGAGGATACTTTAGCAAGAATGTTTCATAGTTACAGGAAGACAGAGTCAAAACAAAAACAAAAATACCTCACTCCAATCCATGTGAAGGAAGAGCTGAGAAAGAACCAGGAAATTATAAATGAGGAGATCTGCCCTTGGCTGTAGGCAAGATCTCTGAAACAGTAATAAGGAATGAGGTTACCAAACATCCAGAAAGATATGAGCTGATAAAACTTAATCAGGCTAGTTTCACAAAGGGCAAATCTTTCCTGACAAATTTGGTGGCATTTTTGCATGGCACAGAGGGCAGGGGAAGTACATGACTGGAATGAGAGAAATCAGCTCGAGAAAGTAGAAAGGCATAGATGGCATATATGGGAATGAGATATAGTCTTAGCTTTCCAAAGGAGGCTGCTTGGGTAACGTTTAGCGCCCAATCCACTGATTTCATTAAGATATTCATGTTGATAATAAGCATGATGCAAGACTGATGGATCAGCATGCTTAGTTGTGATACTGTGTTACCAAAATTATGTCTGTTATCATCAAATAATGTACATTTGGGGTACATATCTATGTTTGCTCTTCTCAGGTTTTTAGAGTGGTTTTCTCTAAACCACTCTCATTTATTTTTCTTTTTCCAAATGTTTTCCTTTCAGTTTATTATTGGTGTATACATGGAAATCAATGCCATTTCAAGCAGGCACAATCTTATCTCAGAGAGCAACCAGTGGGGCCACTGTAATAACTCAATGATAGTAACAGGTTTTGTAGGATTTTCTAACATCTTCACTCTGGGACATTTTAGGAAAGTGACTTTAGGTGCTTTGTGTTCTTGGCAGCATGCTGTTATTTTTCAAAAGTTATGAAATGTTCTGAATTGGGGAAGTAATAGGGTCAAAGACCCACAAGTTCAAAAGAGAGAATCTGACTTTACTTCTCGGTTAGCCCCTAGCTTCAGCCTACAAAAAGGCTTGTCCCTTTCATCCTAAAAATATAAATGATCAAAAATGAAACACATCCAAACAGCCTCTCTAGGCCCTGTTGTTATTTCTTCTTTCCTCTCTCTTTCTCTTTGCCATCTGACTTCTTTGTAGAGTATTTTACACACCCTGCTGTAGTTTTCCTTCAATCTTCAATTAACCTTAAACTTGGCCTTTATGTCTCAATTCATCTTCACTTTGATAATGAAATTTCTCCTAAAGAAGATAAGAGATTTTTTGATGACAAATGCAATGTTTTGTTGTTCTTGTTTTTTCATTATTACTCTCTAATGTATGACAATCTTAACTATGTCCTCTATTCAAATCTCTCTTTTCTTGGCCTCCCATATGATCGGTATGATCAACAGAATAATGGCCCCAAAGATGTCCATGTTCTAATCCCGGGACATATGAATATGCTAGATTACATGGCAAAGGGAATTAGGTTTGCAGATGGAATTCAGGTTGCCAATCAGCTAATCTTAACAGGGAGATTATCCCAGATTATCTCGATGAGCCTCATGTAATCACAAGCATCCTTAAAAGCAAGGGACAGAGACAGAAAAATAGGAGGAAATGTGACTATTGAGAAATAGAATTATTTGATGTGAGAAGGACTCAGTGTATTGTGTTGGCTTTGAAGATGAGAAAAGGGGTACACAAACCAAAAAACACAGGCAGCCTGTGAGGAGCTGGAAAAAAGTAAGGAAAATGCTTGTACTCTGAGTTACAAGAAGGGGATGGAGCTCAATGAGACCCATTTGGAATGCTGACCTACAGAACTATAAGAATGAATTCGTGTAGTTTTATGCCACTAACTAAACTTGAGGTTATTTATTATGGCACAATAGAAAACTAATACAATGATCCTGTAAAATAGTCTCAACTTCTCATATAGCTCTTCCACAGGATTTTTTTACTCTTTTCTCTCTTTTGTCAATTTCACAAATGTTGGTGCCCCATGGTCTTCCAAGTTCACTTTTCTTTTTACTCAATTCCATATTGTCACTAATTTTTTATAACACAGTGCTATCCAGTTCTGCCTCAAGTGCTTATTGCTAGCTACTAATTCTACATCTATGAGTCCCTGTGGCTCTTCAAATTTAAAATGTGTTAATGATTTTTTTTTAAACAGCAAAATCATGAATCTTAAACAAATATAAATTAATCCATCTGAAAGATTTTATTCAACAAATTAATTAATACGAGTACCAGTAAAATGTTGCAACTTGTTTAAGGTAGAATTTCAAGCATGCACAACTGATAAGGAATGGTAAAACAAATTTAGAAATACATGCAAATGGTTGAGCATGGCAAAATTGCAGGTATGTAAATTATATCTCAAGGAAGCTGTTAACAAAAAAACAAAGCAAAACAAAAACCTGGTTTATCCACAACAGAAAAAGAGAAAACCAATTCCACTGTATACAATTCATTTACATTTCAATGGTTAAGAATCATTTGCATTCTTAATAATTTTCTCTCCCTTACATTGTAGTAAAATACATAAAATCCATTGAAAGGCTGAGTTAACCCAAAAAAAGTGGGCAGGATATGAAGTAATCTCTTTACGTCTATTTTGAAATCTTTCGAACTTTCCTGATATATCCTATCATAATTCTACTCTATTCACTTCATTCTCAAACTTCCTATTCTTCCTCTCTCATTATTTATCTTGGCTGAAAATACTCCTTCCTCCTTCCTAAGAAAGTAAGGAGAAAAGTCAGAAGATAGTTTTTAACATGCTTTCAATAGCATGTGTATTAGTATACTTTCTTCTTGTCTCTATTTACTATCCTCCTCTTACTGTGGAAGAAATCTTTCTTTCTTAGGCTAGTCACTTACATAGTGTACTAGATCCCTCCTCTGTCATATACTCAAGATCATCCCTCCAGGTATCTTCTCTCCATCGCATCCTTTGTTCTCACTCTACTGAATCAACCCCAGAAGCATGCAAATATGGTGCCATTTCTTGTCTCAACAAAATGTATCTTTGACCCTGCATCCTTCTCTAACACTACCCTAATTCTCTGGACTCCTTTATGGAAAAAACTTATAATTGTTTTCATACTGACTGCCTCCAATTCCTCTCTTCACATTGCTCCTTGACCACACTCCTTTCAGGTTTCATACTCCATTACAACTCTTGTTAAGTCTTCAGTGATCTCTACATTGCTAAATCCAATGGTATATTTTCCCTCCTTTGATTTGGCCCGTAATCTCTATTTGGCAAAGCTGACCATTCTCTCCTGTTTTAAATGCTTCTTTAATTTTAGATCATAGGTCATTACTGTCTTAGGACACCCCCTACAACATTAGCTATCTTCCACAGTCCCTTTACTGGTTCTTACTGTTCTGATCTTTAAATATTGTTGTGACTTAAGGCTCAATTTTTGGACCTCTTCTTTACTATACATATTCTTATTTTGATGACTCTAAATATATACTGTCCTCAGAACATCAGACCTATAAACTCACATATTGAATGGTTCAGATGTATAAACTCACATATTGAATGGCCCCTTAGATACTTTTAGTAGTATGCCTAAAAGAAGCCCATGGAGGCTTTGAACTTGCTGCTCCTAAATTTTTTCTTAATGCATGTCCTATTTCCCACTTTCTTTAGATCCCTGTTCAAATGTTACCAGACCAGTAATATCTTCCTTTACCACATTTTATAAAATAACACCTCATTTCAACCCAGAATTCCTAACTCCTGTATTTTTTTCCACAGCACTTAAAACCACCTCATGTACCATGTTACCTGTTGACTTATTTTGTGCCTCCCCCGATTAAAATACAAGGTCCATTAGAGCAGTAATTTTAGCAGTTTTTTTTCACTGCCATATTTCTGGACCCAAAGGTATTTCTCACACACGATAAGCTCACAAATAAATGCTTGTTCAATAAATGAATGAAAAATGAATCAAATTTGTATCTACTTACTCACCTCCTTTCATCCTCACTGCCCTCATCTTTCTCCTTTTTCCTTTAACAGTTAAGGGCTTCAACATAATGCATTCTTGCATTCATCCATAATAGCTAGCTCAGAATGAGCTCTCATAATGTCTTTGCCTCATCTCTCACATCAAATCAGCTATACTATTCTGTTGATACTGTCTCTAAACATTTCAGAATAGCTCTCACATTGTTCTCATTCACTTCATTCCTACTGACAATGCCCCAATTATCTCAGTGTTTTCAAATGTTTGATAATCTCCTTGATCTTTGGTTTCTCTTCCCTTATGCTTCCTCCAGTTAGTAGATATAAGCACTGTCTTCCTCCTGATTAAAAATTAAAAACATTTCCATGTTTTCTAACTGTTTACATATCAAGTTCAAATCTCTGTCATGTCATTTAAGGTTCTTCATAACTTTTCTAAATCTACCATTCTATCCTATTTCATCATTCTCCTACCTTCCAGACTAGATTTATTTTTTGAATGTCAGATATTTTCATATCTTTATTCAAGCTATTCTTCTTATAATTTCCTTCCTATACCCTTCCCTTTCAAAGTCATTCTCATTTTAATTCTTTTACACATAACTCAAATAATGCATCTTTTGCACTTCTATAACCTCTAGAAAGAATTAATTACTTCCTTCTCTGGACTCCCTTACAAGTAAAAGTGTTTGGTATGATGTTTATACTGTAACATTACAGTTAGCTAATTGTTTTATGTTAGCTTCTTTTTCTGGAGTACATATCATAGTGACTTAGAATGTGGGTCCTGAAGTCAGACCGCCTAAATTCAACATTGGATTCTACCACTGTCTAGCTGCTTGATACTATGCAAGTTCCTTAAATTCTTTAAATCTCAGTTCCTTCACCCTTAAATTGGGACCATTAAAACCTACCTGACAGATTTCTTCTAAGGATAAAATAAAATAACTCATGTGTAAGTTTAACTTTGTCCTTGGCAATTACAGTATACCAAAATTGCTCTTATTTGATTATGAGCTTCTTGAATGCAATTCTTTTGTTTATTTTGCATTGTCAGTGAATAAAGAAGGTTTGACACATAATCAGAACTAATAGAGTTTGGCTAAATTTACTTATGTTAGACTTTATCACTGTGTGTTGGCAATATCTATATGAGCAATGATATAGAATTTATTTGTTTGGCTTTAAACTAAAGAGATCAACAGATTGTGAAATATATGGTAATGCACACTTATTACTATGATTTGTGTGCCATATCCATTATGTCATATACTTTCCAGGCAGGTTTAATGCTTAGCCTCCAAATCACTAGGTCATATCAATGTCTGACTGGACTGACATAATCCAGGTCTTTTGCACCATGTGTATACCATTAGATCATTCTGCTAGAGTAACTTATATAAAAATAACCAGAATGATTCTGTTGTGTTCAAATTAGCTTCTCAATTAAGAATTATCTTCTTAAATGTGTATTGTATGAATGAAATATCAAGCATGGCCACTATCAGGTATATGTTAATCTCCTCTTCAGATCTTTGGTGATGTCTTGAATTAAGGGGATTGCTGATTATCTAGGTTGTAAAATCAATACCAATTTCAAAGTATAGCTTGAATCTAACTAACGCTTGAAGTTAAAGCTATTTGGAATGTGTTTCCCCAGTTTTATTGAGATATAATTGACATATAACACTAAGTAAGTTTAAGGTGCACAATGTAATGATATATATATATATATATACCTGTTGTAAAATGATTATTGTGTAAGTTTAGTTGACACATTCATCACATTGCATAGCAACAATTTTATTTATTTATTTTTGTGATGAGAACTTTCAAGATCTATTCTCATCTTAAAACTGAAAGTGTATATCTTTTGACCTCCTGCACCTGTTTCCCCTCACCCAATTCTTCCTCATTCCCACCCCGGGCAGCCACCAATCTGTTCTGTTTCTATGAGTTAGTTTGCTAAAGAGATTCCACATATAAGTGATATCATACAGCATTTGCCTTTCTCTGTCTGACTTATTTCACTTGGCATAATGCCCTGAAATTTCATCCATGTCATCACAAAAGGCAGTGTTTCCTTTATGGCTGATTAATATTATATATGTGTGTGTGTGCATGTGTATATGTGTGTGTGTGTGTGTGTGTGTATACATTTTCTTTATCCACTCATTGGTTGATGAGGACTTAGGTTGTTCCTGTTTCTGGCTATCATATATAATGCTGCAATGAGCACGGGAACCTATACTTTTGAAATAATTTCAAATACATCTGTAGACTGTACTACCATCAAAGCATTACTAGAATAAAATTCTCTTATCACTAGAATTTAAAGGCAGCAATTCTAAAAATTGGTCTTTCTACCCCAGCCCTCACTGCAGAGCCACATCAGGATACCTAGCCATTTACTGGACGGCTAAATCTGTGAGACCGAAGTTCCCATGAAAATCAGCATCTGCAAACCTGAATTAATATATATTTTTTAACTACGAAACCACCTATTTATTTCTCTATTTAAAAAAACAGTAAATCCCTCAGCCATCTTTACTGTTTTCTTTCCCCTTCATCATCCTCCCAAATCCAGTCCAGTGACAAATCACTTCTTCATATTTGCTTTCAATTCTCACTCTCACCACCTTTGTTTAAGGTGTATCTCTCCACTTGGATTATTGCAATAATTCCATTACTATTTTTACACTCTACTTTTAGCCTCTTTGTTCCCCAACATAGCTGATAAGGTTTATTTTCTCTTTTTTCTTTCCCTTAAAAAATAAGCCTGACCTATCTTCTCTGTATAAAACCCTTCACTAGCTAAATAAATATCAAGAGATAGTGGAAATCCCGTTCAGAGATCTACAGTCAGATTTAAGACTCTGGTCTGCTTCTAATTCTTAAGTAATGCACTTCACCTCCCTGGAATTACTCTTTCTCACCTGTAAATTTGGTGGAATGTTCCCTGAGTTTGTTTTTTGTTGTTGTTTTTTTCTATTTTAACATTTTGTGAATTGCGCGGAAAACCAAGAGAAATTGGTGAATAGTGAAGAAGTTTGGGAGAGTGGGGCAGAGAAAGTGTTCTTTTTATAGAGCTTAAATTTTGGAGAAGCTTTAATAGACCTTAGTCTAAGGAAAGTTCAACAAGCTAAATAACTGGGTTTGGAAACTAAGGCTGAGACTTAGGCATAAAAAGAAAATAAAGCTTCAGAAAGAAAGATAGGGTAGAGGCTCTTTAGTCCTGGGAGTATGCAGAATTCCATTGCATATACTGCAGTATGCCCAATCCTAGACTTGGAGTCAAACCTCAGTGTGAGTTCCAGCTCTGGAATATCATCAGCAGTGTGACCTTGAGGAAGGCATTCAACTTCTGTAAGCTTTAGTCAGGACTAGCTTACATGATTTGCAGGGCCTACTGCAAAGTGAAACAACAGGAAAGAATTGCTGTTAAAGGTATTAAAAGATAAAACTTCTTTTCTTCCATGATATCTCCCTTGATCCAGTATGGTATTTTTATTTGCTATTTAATGTTACTCTCCCTTAGGCAGGGGGATATTTGCTGAGTGAGGCCAACGCTTCCAGGTCCTGAGGGCCTCTCTCCACTAATAGATGCAAGCACAGCCACCAGGTTCTGCCCTTCACTAGGTGCCCAACTAACATGTTGTACCCTGAGCCGCATCTCCATTCCACAGCAGATGGACAATGCTTAGAGGTGTTTGCACTCTCGGTGCCAGGATGTGCCAGATGCTTAGAGCAGGAATGGGCAAGAGTATCACCTCCAAAGAGCATCCCACCATGAACGTGCTATGGGGCTGCTAACCCAGCATAGGGACTAGACCTGGCCCTGGGATCTGCCCTGAGACACTGTAGCATGCCCACAGCACACCCTAACACTGGGTGAGCTGGGACGGGAGGTGCTGCTGGGTGGAGGAGAGGAACAGAGTCCAGGAGGGGCCTGAGGCACTGGGATGTGAGAACAAAAGGCCAAGAGCCTGTCCTGGGGAGGCAGGCCTGGAGATGGTGGGAGGAGGCACAGTACACTAGCCAAGGCTCAAGCATTCAGTGTTCATCAGACTCATCAGATTGCACACACAAAACACAGATTTAGGGGTACCAGTTTTAAGAATGTTAAGATGGTGACCATAAACCATTAAACCGGAAGTGCCAGGCCCTCCTGAGAGCCAAGCCATGGCAATAGCACTGGTTACACACCCTGGTTTCAGTTTCCTCTTTGCTAAAACCAAACAAAGGCATCAAACTTCACTTCTTTGTGTGTGTGTTTGTGTGTTCTGTTTTTAATGAATTGAAAAATTATTTTAGAAATTGAACTCAGAAGAAAACATTTTGGTGGTGCCAGAAGTCTGGGAGAGGGAAACATATCAGGAGGGACAGGATTGTAACCCCAGGTTTCCAGGAACTTTCTATGCAGGTGTGATGTGGACACCTCCACTCTTACCCTGAGAAACCTGAAATTTGTCTATGCCCAAACAATAAGATTCAAGTAAAATCAAGGTAAAATATTCAAGTAATAGGATAATATGCCTTTTAGTTCTGTGTTCCTTTAGACATGGGCCTTTTTGTGTCCTTGAGTTTGTTTGTGATAAATTTCTGAGAACAGTTGGTTGCCTGCCCAGTTTGTCTGCACTGTGGTTTGGAGAGAAAAACAGCAGACACTTGTCTTCCTTTATTGTTTATTTGAATCTTTCTCAAGGCTCTTTCACTTGCAAAAAAACCAGAAACTATACAGTTGATGGCTCATGTAACCCAACGTCAGGTCTCACTAGAATCTGGGATTGAGGATCAAAAAGCTCAGGGAATAAAGCCACTCTTTACAAAGTTATCCTTCTCTCCATCATTCTATTGCCTGTCTGTCTTAATCTCTGTCTTTATAAAGACTAGCATTCTTTAACTATACATGAGTTTTATGGAAGAAGGCTGCTCTAATTCCTGAACTTTATCCCTATGCAAGTAATAATCAAAGACTGCCATCTCTTAATATTATTTCACATTGTCGAGAGAGAGAGACGCAGCAACCCAGCAGGTCATATTCTTCTTTGGTCCAGTTAACCATGGCCAGAAGAATGGGACAAAGTTACTCAAACATGACTTTAAGGACTCATTCCTAAAGAGCTGATTCTCCATGAAGACATTCATGGATTGTTCAAAAATGCCAAAATGTGATTACCTTAGATGTGAGCAAAAGTTCTCAATATTCAGGGGGTGACAATGAACTCTAGACACTGGTAGGTTTGATCCACTGTTGGAGTCAGAGCATAGGATTCTTTTTTTTTTTTAATTTCATGGGAGATAAAAGAGGAAGAAAATGGGGCAGAACTCTGCATGCATTTTCAGTAACATTGTATGATTTTCTTTTATCATTTAAATATATTCATTTTTCAGTGTTCATCTATGGCAAAATTCTCCCATTAATGCCAAGTGAAACATTTTTTATAGAGTAGCATAATAATCATGATTTTATAGTAGTAGGTATTGTCAATACAATTGTTTAATCACTTATTGCTCAAAATACCAACACTCTTCCTAATCTAGTACATTTATTAAGTAAAAGTACTTGAAAAAGAATTTTGATTTGCTTTTGATGTCATATTGTCACATGTTTTCAGCTGTTCTTGTACAAAAAAAAAACCAATGGTGTCCTTGGTTTCTGACAGTGTAGACAAAGCAACAAAGGTTGGCTATTATTTAATTCTTCCATTACAGTATGAAGAAAATCTAACAAAAGAAACCAAACAATTAATTGACAAGCTAGACTTTTTACTGATGTGAACTCAAGCTTTTCAATTTTTCATAATAACAAACATAAATGAATAAATAAAATACTGGCTGAGGAGAATTCACCAAGATCAAGCCTTTGTGTCTTCCAGAATAAGCCAAAGTTTGTTTGAAAATGCCTGATTCTATTATTCTTAAGTTCTTCATCCATTAAATGGGATAGAAATGTGTCTCACAAAAGGTGCCACAGGGATTTAATTTGTCAATTGGTATATGGAAAGGTCCTTTGAAAACCACAGGTCACTCTCTCAAATGTAAGATATTGTTAAATCAAGTTATACCCCACATTTAGATTATATGAAATTTGAACAGTACTTTTCTCTGAAAGTAAAAGAAGGTAAATAAATTAACATGTCTTGTCTGCCTCCTTTGTGCATGAAACTATGCTAGGGGCTTACTGTGCCTTGTCTCATCCCTGTTTTCCTTTCAGGGGGACTGAGAGTGGTTGAAAAATTTAAAGTTATAAAGATCACAAAAAGAACAGGAAACAATTAAGACCCCATCATCACAAATTAGATTACATCTCAACTTATTTGCTTCCAGTGCCTTTCTTTCATTTAAAAAAAAAATCAATTTTTTAAAATATAATACATGCTCATTTTAAACAAACTATGAAAACCCTTATCTCAAATAAAACTCTCCCCCAAAATAAAAATTGTTAAATTTGGTAAAATTGTAGCCATCTTTCTATTAGCATAAATATAGAGAAGGTAGATTCATGTGTAGATAGATATATGCATAAAAAGAGAAAAATACTTTTATAAAAATGTAATCATACCATAGATACTACTTTTAACATCAAGTAAATTGTATTGTAGTTTAATAAAGTAAAAATAAAGCACAGTGAAAATGAAGAGAATATTGAATTTCTAATGAATGTTTTGAGACAACAAAGATATATGCATATATTATCTTTTTTCTAAAAGTACAAGATGCACAGAAAATAGTGGCATCAGAGTAATTATGCTTTTAAAAGTTATGACATATATAATCTATTAACTTTTGCTATGAAAGATATTAGCATTTACACATATTTACTTATATACCCTTATCGACCCCTCATTTTACTGTTTATATTGTTTTTACATTACCTAAGTTTATAGCATTCATATTCTGTTCTATAACTAAAACTAACATGATTCCTAAATATTATTTTTATATTTCAATGTATTAAATACATATCCTATTTCTCCTTCATTCTTGAGATCTGTATATTGGTTCCTATTTTTTTTTTTTTTCGTGGTACAAAAGTATTTAACATTACTACAGAAAAACACAGCCGAAAGCTCATACTTTTAAACCAGAACAGCAAAAAGTCAGTACAGGCTGTTATTACATACCAAAAAAAAAAAGAAATCTAAGATACACATTGGGAATTGAACTGCTAAGTTTTTCTTCTTTCTAAAGAGGTGACATCCATGTTTTCTGGCCAAACATTGTACTACACTGACGTACTAAATCAAAGCACAGATGACTGGTAAAGCTGTTTGCTGTCTCCTACTTGTGCTAAGCTAAACCAGTGTAACACCCATCTTTGTAGGAAGATTTTGACAGAAGAAAGGAACTGCACTGTCCCTACCCCAACAGAAAACCTAATGAATTGATTTATACAGAAAGAGTTTTAGTACATCTTCACAAACACTTAACATGCTATAAGAAAAGGATGCCTTTTAGTCTACTTCCAGCAAAACATACATTCATTAGTGCCCAGTCAAATAGGAATGGTAACATAGCAAGCATGTCTGCTTTCATACCACTAGTAACTGAAAAGCACAAAGCATATAATGCTTTGATCTTTAAGTGGGTAATCATGGAATTTCCAAGATTATATACACTTGGTTAGCCTATTCATCTATAAAAATAGATTTTTTAAAACACTTAAAAGAGAATTCTAGAAACAGTGAGACCACATCAGGACCGGCAGAAAACAGTGATACAAGGACTGCAAATGTGAGCATTGGAACATGTAGCTTTTTAAGTACATCTCTCTCAGTTGATTCCTACAGCCAAGATTAGCTGTGACAGGAGCTTCAGAAATTGCAAGATGGGCAGCTGGCTTGAGTAACATCCTAATAAATACTCCCAGTCAAAAACCTCATTGAGGCTGGAGGACTGAAACTTTGATGCATGTAACAAGCTTTGAGTGCACAAAAAGCCTTGGCAGGACATGCAAAGCCTGCTGGGCCAAAGAAAGTAGGTAATGGTGGGTTTTCCAAATGCTGACACACCAACATGTAAGCTGGGGAAGGATCCCAGCAGGTGAAATGCTGGACTTGGGCTTGCTCCAGAGGAGCCTGACTCAGAAGCTCCTGAGAGAGAGGTCTACTCAGGGAGGTGTACTGGGGTAACTGAACACAGAGGTGTTTCAAGAGAAATAGGTCCCAGAAGGTCAGGCAATTTTCCTTTTGTACCCATAAATGCTTAATATTAACAAAGAGTTGCAGAACAGTCTTTCCAAGGTGTATTCTGTCATCATTAGCCAAAGCCTGTCCCAGTCTATTGGGCTGGCAAAATCCAAAAAGATTGCATTGCCTGGAGATGGGACCTAGGGCCGCAGATTGTTTTGGAAAGCTGGCATTAAAGATGATTTGCACAACGAAGTCACCACTAAACCACTGCTTAAGTCCGGTTGCCTGCCTTCTTTTTCTGTAAGTTGTTGTGAAGGCCTCCCGGTTAAATCCAGGAATCCGCTCCAGCGGCTGTACTTCAGTGTACCTCTCTACCAAAGAGATATAGTCATTAAAAATGGATGTGTAAGTGACTTTATTCTCTTCCGTGTCTTCAGACTCCTGGTAGTACTTGTCCATGAAATTTCTCTGTAATAACCTTATCTCGTCGGCCATGATAATGTCCTCTGAATAACCACCCACAGCATGCAATTCTGCATCAGAGGTGGAAGAGAAGGACAGTGAGAAACTCTCTTCTTTAGGGCATCCAGCGCCGCGTCCTCTGCCACATCCACCCATCGGCCTCCTTCCCCGCCAACGGCCCGGACCCAGGCACCCTGTGCTCTGCAGAGACCTGCAGGCTCGCGGCCCAGCCGGGCAGAGCCGGCCTCAGGCCCCAGGCGGCCGGCCACGCGCCCCCTGAGTCCCCTCGCCAGCCAGGCCTCTCTACGCGCACAGCTCTGGTTCATTTTTAACTGGATGAATTTCCATTATTCACTCGTTTCTTTAAGAACCAGCATTTATGTTATATCGCATGAGGGTTTTTCTCTTAATGTTAGAGAATGTTGAATGCCATTATATTGAAAGATACCTTTTTCTTTAAATAATAATCTTGCTGATGATAGTTTTGTCACCCTTTTTCTGTTCAGACTGCTGTACTTTTAGTTTTAATTGTCTTCTGTTGTTTAAAAATCTGAAGTTTATGTGATTTTCTTCTTTCACTCTTTTAGATGATATTCTGTTTCAACCTGGTCATCTGATAAAGTCTTTAACTTTGAAGATCAGTCACTTTTACAGAGATACCTTGGTGTTCAGTATTCTCTCTCGAATGTCCCTAGGACAAGGTGTGTTCTTTCAATTTATAGGGAATCTTCTTGATGAAATCTGCCAATACATTTATTTCATTATGTCTCAGTGACATCAAGGATCTTTATGTTTGCTCATCTTTATCTAGTTTTCTTATCCATTACTGTTTTTTTTTCAATTGCTTTACTGTCTTTGCTTTTCAACTCCATTAATTACAGTTATCTCAAATCTTCCCTTTACATCAGTAATTTGACTTTCAGTAGGTGTCTGTTTTGTTTCTAATTCTAATTGACTTATTAGTTATTTAATGATGCTATTCAGTTATAGTTTGTATCCTTAAGTTTGCAACCTTGTAATTTATTGATTTTAGTTATTTGTTTTCTTTCAGTCTTACCACTGAATTATATTACATTTTTATAATTCATGCTCTCACTCTACAGTATGAAACAATTTTGAGAAATTTCCTAGGATTCCTTGAGTTATTTCTTCTTCTAGATTGGGTATTTAATCTATCTTTGGCATGCTGTATTTTTCACTATTATTGTTGCAATATATTTGCATAGTTAGTCTTCTGTTTCTTTTCATTCACTCATACTTGAGGAACTATGTATGGATAATTCACATATTCCTTTATAGAGAGAGGTATTTCTTAACTTTTTTTCTTATATATATCAGGGACCTGTTCATTTCCTCCATCCTGGCTCCAGTTTGAAGGCTGAAGGAATGGTGGAATTGAGGAAATATGAGCCTTTATTAGAGCTGGGATGGCTCTATTTTAATGGCTTTTTTGGTGTTTTGTAGCAAGATTTTTAGTGGTTGATACATTGTTGTATTGTTTTTCAGTGGGCTTAAAGGGTTTCCCTAGTGAGTGAATAGTCATAAAGCTCTTAGTCTGTGAAATAGTCAGTTTTATTATTGATGCTTCCCTGCTTCAGAAGCCCTGTTCTTTCTAGAAGCCCTGTGCCCCCCTCTTCAACCAGAGAGGAAAAAGATTAAAGTACACTATCCATGTACTTATAAATCTGCTTGTGCCAGAATTGGAGTTCATTATGAGAATTTTCAGAAATTTGTCATTCTAGCAGTAAATCTAATAGGGACTTGGAACAGCAATACAGACTCAAGAGTTCTTTCACCTTTCTGAGGATGGCCAAACTCTTCTTACTCCACAGTTTTTATTGTTCTTTTTTCTGTTTGATCATTTTTAATTAAATGGCATTAGAATTTGTCCCTTTTCTTATTCAGAAATTGTTCATTTCTGTTGCATACTTATTTATTTGTATTTGTAATTTCTTGCCTATTTGATTAGGTATTGGATAAGAAAAGTCTGTATTACATCTTCAATCAGCCTTGACAGCAACACAAAGATGTGAGACTAGTATTTCTATTTTGCACTTGAGAGTTAAGGAACTTGTCTTGCATTATATAGCTAGTAACTGACTAGGGTAGAATTAAAACTGCTGTCTGTCTGCACTTGTGGTCAATAATGGAGTCTATTGAAACTACAATTTAAGACAAATTAATAAAATAATTTATTTTACCTGGGTGCAAATATTTTGGAACAAAATGAAAAGTAAGTAGATCTGAGTGGATGGAGAAAACATTCAAGAGGGAATCAATACACCTAAGTTTAATTTTTTGCTATCTCATAAAGCAGATGGTGGATTTGGAAAAGATAATTCCACCTACTGGGTTTCAGTGTCCTTGTCTGTAATAATAATAAGGATGCTGATGATGATGGCAGTGATGATGGTGGTGATTGTGCTGGTATGATGACTATACATTTACTTGTACCAGCCACAGTGTGGCATACTTTAAAAAGCAGTACATCATTAGATCTCAAAACAGCTGTCTGATATGCGTATTTATCTGTTTTATTAATGAAGATCCTGAGAATTGCTCAAATCTGCTGACGCCCATTTGACTCAAGGACATATGCTCTTAGCCACTAGCTCTGTTGTCTTTCCAAAGCAAGAAGTCTGTCTGGCTTGAAGAATTAACAAAGACCTACTAACTTTGAGATTCTCTAGAGATGTGGTTGATATCAGAGGAAATGACCATGCTCTTACATGTCCCTCTGTTAGAGTTTTAGGAGTAAAATAGAGTCTTAATATGATGAAGTTTATGCTGTGTGTTTTTCATTTGTGCATTAAAACACACACACACACACACACACACATACACACACACATAATTTCACCTTAAACATGAAAACTAAACTTCCTTCTCTTCTCCCTCCCTTCCTTTCTTAACAATTCAGTCCAAATGCCAAGAAATGGAACTAAGTAAGGTAGACAGCCATGTGAATGTGGAAAATGAAAGCCAAAGCAGCCCAGCGTGAGGTGTTGGACTCTGAGGGGTAGGAAAGGCAGCCACGCAGGGCAAGGAGTAGGGCTCTTGTCACCACGTGAAGTGGCAGAGCCCAAGCAAAGCAAGAAGGACATGTCCATCATGGGGTTGCTTGGCACAGAATATTGTAGTCTGAGAAGGCTGAGGAGAGTGCTGAAGGGAGAAGCCTGGAGTCTCATATTGAAGGCAAGCAAAGTGAGGTCAGGGAAGTGGTGTTCCTTTGTGAGGTCCTGAAGGAAGTGAGAAAGTTATCCACTTTGGAATTTGACCATGCAGAGTATCCAAAGTCACAGGAAATCCACATAGGAGGGAGACTCCACAAAGTGTCAGAACTTGATGTAAGGAAGAAGAGGACAGCCCAACATGTGGCATTAAAGCAGGTGTGGGAGTAAGCCTGGAAACATGTGTCACAACTTGTGGGGTGTAGAGGATCTTCAAGAAGGGAAGAAAATGGTGGCAATAATTGGAGATGACTTATATACAAGGAAATTGAACAAATGCATAAATACATTGAGGCTAATGGAAACCAGGGTTCTCACAGCCTAAATAGGCACAGTTACAAATATGGACAGAGAAAAACTAGAAAACCCACTTAGATCACTATAGATAATTGGGGGTATGTACTATGGATACATATATATGTATATATTTATAGAAATATATGTATATACATAATTACATGTATTCATATGTATCTACATATGCATATGCATATATATATATACATAAAACCATGCACACATACTGAGAGAGGAAGAACACTTCAATGACCATAAGTACACTAAGTACACTTAGCATCCATATCATGGTTTCTAAATACCATTCTCGAATAATTTTATATTTTCTTAGAAAAGAAAAAAAAAAGACTACATCCATGACTGGCAGGGGAAATATAAAATGATTCTGGAATACTTTCTTGTTCCAGAAAGTAAGGAAGAGTTCAAAGAATGGTAGGCGTATGTCAAAAAGACAGCTTGAATTGGTTCCTGCAGACCAAACTATTAAAAACTGGAGCATCAAAATAAATAGTAATGGATTATAACTTTTTTATTAAAATAAGAAACCATGGATCCATACTGTCAGAGTAGACCATGCTAATAGAAATGCTTGAATAAAAAATATAAATGTTCAATGAGAAAGCGTATATTTGCTATATTGTTTCAAAGTACCTAACTACAAAAATTTACCAATTATAAAGGAAAAAAAGAGTAACTTTATAGCAGAGAAGTCTGGCAGGCAGTGCCTTAATCAAGTGGACAAAGTGAACTTCAGCAGGAATGGGATAAGTGGAAGTCCTGCACCACCTGATAGGCAGTATGCAGCACAGCATCCCTGAATCTAGTCATAATGGAAGGGTAGACGCAGGGCTGCACCCAGTTGTGGAGGAGGCTGGAGGGACAGAGAGCAGGACAGTGGTCAGTCCACTCTGGCAGGTAGGGAAGAGTCTTTTTCATGGTGATAATTTTTAAAAATGAGAGCCAATTTTCACTGGTCTTATTATTGTTTTTTGAAGTCTATAGACCCTTTTATTACCTGAACCCTCAGCACACAGCTTCTTTCCAGGGTGCCTACTCTGTCCGTGGCTGCTGCTCAGACAAGCACAAATTGAGTGAAAATTTACCAAGTTACTGCCTTTGAAGGTGTTAAGTTCAGGAAAATCAAGGAAGGCCTTAGGAATTTTTCCACATTGAAGGAGACTAAAAAAAAAAAACATAACAATTAAATAAAATCTGTGATTCTTGACTGAATCCTTTTGGTCTAAAGGATTTTATTAGGAAATAATGATGAAATGGGGTCTGAAGATTAGATACCAGTACTGAGTCAATTTCTTCGTTTTGATGGCTAAGTTCTGGTTATATACAATAATGACATTTGTAGGAAGTAGAAATTAATTTGGGAGGATGACAGGTCACCCCTTTGCAAAATTATTCTAAACAGTTTAGAAAAAAAAAAGTCTTAGTACCATTCCTGCAACATTTTCTATATATTTGAGATTGTTTCAAAACAAAAACTTTTAAAAACTGTGTATCAACTTGATGTCTAATACAGGCTTGCATTCAAAGCAGGGCCAAGTGTTTTCATGTGTTATCCTTTTCTTTTTCCAGGTGATCGTCTTTTGAGCCGCCCTATTTTTACCCAAGAGCCACAAGATGTCATTTTTCCTTTGGATTTATCAAAATCTGAAATCATCCTGAATTGTGCTGCTAATGGTTCCCCTTTGCCCCATTACAGGTAACACCCGGTTTCTGGGCACCACACTGCTTTTTAGTTTGTCTTTGATGTAAAACATAGACACAATAAAGTGCTTCAGGGGACCTAATTTTAAACATACAGCTCAGTGGATTTTTACATAAGTGTACAGTTCTATGCCCATCACTCAGATGAAGATATATGCATGTCCAGCATCCCAGTGTGTTCCCACATGCCACTTTGCAGGCAGTTAACTACCCCACTATTTCCAGTACTAAGTACGACCCTAGGTAACCACTAAAATGGCTGTGTCTTATTGACCAGCACTGCTCAGAATGGTTATTCTGTAGATTGATGCTGTGCAGTACTGTGTTGTGGTTAGAATTGAGGTGGGGGGAAAGGAAGAAAGGGAGAAGTGGAAGGAGGGAGAGATGAAGAAGTAAGAAGGAAGAAAGGAGGAAAACATAGAAAGGAAGAAAGAACCACAGTAACACAGGAAGAATTAATGAAAATAAAGGGAAAGGGCAGGATAGGAAAGGGAAGGAAAAGTTTTATTTCCCCACTGTGAAATACTTTAAAGAACAAGCTCATTTTGCACTTCCCTCTCTCCAGTTTGGGTCTGCTGTCTCAGTCACCTCATGTGCAATGACTATGACAGTGTTTCCCTAAAAGGAATTAAACAAGATGGAAACTTTTATTTTGTCAGCTCAATTTCCTTGACTCTACTGGCATGTCCCATCATCCAAAAGCACTGCTTTTAGAAAAATGTTTTGAATACAGCTATGTAACCTGCTAAGGCAGAAAAATAATTTTTTATTATTTGCAGGCAGAAAAAAATCGTTATTTGTTTCTCACACATTACTTATAGAATAATGGGGAGGAAGGATCGGTAATGGTTTTGTTCTTACAAGGTTGCAATCGAGGCAGAATTTGATTCACATTGTGGGTGGAATTCACATTTTAAAAATACGTGTATATATTATGCTTGTATAAATAATAAGGGTACTTTGTTGGTAAGAACTGCATATGCAGTGTGAATAAAAGAAAAAGCCAATAAGCATTAAAATTACTAGTGTAACTTTGGGCTTTTAAAGTCTTCATTTTTGGCAGTGAAGATGAATCAATACATACAAAAGTTTAAGACCATTTTTGCAAATAAGCTGGGTTTGCCTACATTTTATGTTGTATTAGAAATACCATATTTATATATATAGTTACTTGATCTTAAAATTATCTACATTAATTAGCTAAATGACTTAAATTTTCAAAACTAAAGATAACTCTCTCTTATCTTGTATTTTGTTGAGCTAATTGCAGCAGCTTTTTTTTTTTTTTACAACAAAAGAGCTGAGAATCTATGTCTTCTCATTACACTTACTAAAGCTTCCTTATCTTTATCATACTCAAACCAGTGAAGCCCATGTGCTAGGTGAACATCATTCACTTTACAAACTGGTTCACCCACTTTAGGGTTTGTTTGTTTTCCTTAAATAATGAGCTGTCTTAAATATATAAAAATTTGACTAACATGTATTTGATTAATATGAAAAATTTTCAGAAATACCTGATTTATTTTTGAGAACTAATTTGATTATCATTAAGATTAGTAGGGTTTGTTAGAGAATAGATACAATATATGAATCATTAGGAAATAAGAAACATTTGCTGAATATAAGGAAAATAAACTGCTAATCAATCGTTTACTTATATAAAAATATCTATTGGCTTGTAACAGGCAGAAATATATAAAACAGTGGTTCTCATGACATCTCACTAATTAGTTTTATCTATGAAGAAATACTCTGACTGAAGAGACTACAAATTCCAATGTTGTTGAATGGCTTCTGTTTCTAAGATACTTGTAAATTAGGAGACTAAAGACAGGTAATTTAGCTTTTATTTCCAATCCTCATAACCTGGTTTAGCTCTTCTATTAATATTATAGTATAAAATACTCATAGACAAGAGGCTTTAGAAAGAGAATGAGAAAAGACTAAGTTTTTAAGGCTTAAATGTCAGACTCAGACCCAATATCTTTGATAATAAAGCAAAGGGCAGAGGTATTACAGATAATTCATATTAGCAACAAAATGTGAAATTTTAGTTTTACTATAACCCTTTATAACTTAAATTTAATTTTTAAAAACCTCATTTATAACCATATTCACCTTGGGTTGTGTGTGTATGTGTGTGTGAAACTGAAGGAAAAATCCTTATGATACAGATTCTAACAGTCTTTGGGGTTATTTGGGTATAGTAGAAAGCCATACAGAAGAGCCTGGGATTAAAACTAAGAATTACAATCTCTAGTTACAGTTCTGCCTTTCCATTTGTGACCTTGGAATCATCATTTTATTCTCCTGGCGTCAGCTTTCTTAACCATAAAGTCATGGTGTGGTTGATTTTGAGATGTTTTCTTTCAGTAAATTCTCTTTAGCAAATTAAATCTCATCCCTGGGGGACATGAGCAATATCTAAAGGAGAGCCTTGAAAACAGTTTAAAAGCAACTTCTCTGAAGACACTTCCAGTGGAGTAAACACCTTCACAAACAGGATTTCAGTGAAAGCAACAGGATATAGAAATATTAGGCAACTTTGGGCAAAACTTTCACCTGGAAAAGATTGTTCTTTATTCATCTAATGACTGGGTGACGCATGAGAATTAAAGTCTATCTAGGAAGCTTTGCAAAGGAAAGGAAAATGGATTAACCAAAGATGTCACTGGGTAGGATTGCTTAAGTCTAGGATACTAAAACAGCCATGAGCTGAGTTCCAGCTCAGAATATATATTTTACTTGGGAAAATGAAGCATCACACAGATAAATGATTTCACTCTTTATCAGAAAAAGGTCTTTGAATGTCATAGAGGTTTCCTGACACATCTCCTCTTGACCTCGTCACAAAAGGAGGCACCTTTCTGTAATTTGGTGTACTCTAACCTAACCTTTCATAAAGATATCCCTGAGTCTGGATAAGCTCTGGGTATCTTTAACTGAAAATCATAGCAGTAGTCTCTCTACCCTCATATTTTTATTCGTTTCCTCACTTGGTCTTCTTAATAATCCCATGCAATAAAGCAGGGTTTATATTATCATGCAAATTTTATAATTGATATATATGACTTCTGGAGAAATCCAAGGATGCACAGCAATAGAAGTTTAAAGGTAGGCCTAGGAGTCTTTCCAAAGGGCAATGGTATCAAAGTCACAGTGCCTTACACATCCAGAGAGACTTAGAATTTTAGATTTTGGAGTTCTTCTTCAGAGGTTTAGGGATGGGCCCAGAAATACACATTTTAACAAGCACTCCATGTAATTCTAAAGCAAGGTCCAGTTTTGTAAACGGTGACACACACATAACCCTGTGTTATCTAAGGATAGCAAACAGAGCCCCAGTCATTATATTCTTGATATAGGATTTAAGTACTTAATAGTGAAGGATGTTCCCCAGCAAAAGGTCAAGATTTTAATTCAAATCCATTATGTTTCCTGGAATTAATATGATATTAATACAGATGCTTAAAATAATCATTTAAATCATATTTCCTAGTTTGCATCTTAGAAAATTCTCCTGGGTATGCAATCCTATCAACATATGTATGACAATCACTTGAATCCATTAATACCATTTTTCCATTGATTTAAACACATTAATTAGGACAAAACCCATACCAGAAGTTGAACCCATGATCTATATGCATAGATTAATAATCATTGTGCCATAGTGACTAGAATGATTATGAGGGTACTGTGAAAAATTCATTTGCTGCAGCTAAGCTAACAACTTTGAATTTGTGTTGCAAAACAATTACCTAGCTTAATTAGAAGCATGTAATGATGACAGCAGTTATTTCAGCGATTGATTCCAAAATTAAAGAGAGCTGGCAAACTAAGTGCAATGTATCCTTTGCTTTGAAAATGAAAGAGAACATGGAGGACAAAAGATCGTGCCCTGTAAGCAAATTAAGAAGACAGCATCACAGTGCTGGCAGGAATACTACTGGGTCTTGTGACAGGCATAAAGAAAGAAAAGCTTTCTACATTTTCTTCTAAGATTGGCAACAAAAATCTATACAAATTTCTCTATTAAGAAAAATTTGACAGTTCAGGGAAAGGAAATGTACCAATTTGGACTGCTGTCTTTCAACTTCCTTTTTATTAAAAGAATTGTCTAAATAATTTAAAAGTGATAAGAGTACATTCAAAACCTTTAATTGATTTAACATTTGCCTGATCATTTCTCATCTTTAATAGGCTGGAGGATTATTACCTTAAGTCCTTACATCTTTAATTGATTTATCATTTGCCCAATTATTTCTCATCTTTAATAGGCTGGAGGATTATTACCTAAGTCCTTACATATTTTCTACAATGGTAGACATTTGCCAGACTCTCTTCGTGGGACATTTCAAGATGCTCCTAAAAAGTCAATGCCATTTGGAATAATTTTGTAAAATATCATTCCTATCTTACAATTAACCACCCCCACCAAAATATTTTTTAATATGATCTTACTATGAAGGAAAGAATTATAGCAAAACTGGCATAAACCCTAAAAATGTATTGTTTTGAAATTGGCTACATTCCACAAGAAAGGCTTTCTTCTCACTTGTTTTTCTAAATGACTGCTTGTCTTAATTTGTTATTTTTAAATGTCTTTTAGTAAATGATTTATATGACTATACACAGCTTGTGCCCTAGGAATGTATCTCATTGAATATGCCATATTCATACTTCAAAATGTCTAGATATTTCGATGAAAGTTATGGAGTACAAGGGCAGAGAAGTGGGTCCCTTTAGAGATAATTACTGGGTATTCATTCATCTTAAAATGGCCAAATGAAATTTCTAAAACATCTTCTGCTTCTTTTTGAAAATATAACTGTATGACCCTTCTGCTACTTAATTCATATACTAATGGATTGTTGACTAATAGGTAAAGCCAAGGGACTTTTGCTGCCTAAAGTAAAAACCTCTCAAACTGCATTTGTTCTGTTGAAGGATAATTTTAGCTTGGCATTTCTAAGTACTGTTGAAATATTTTCAGTATGATTAATTTCCCAAATAAGAGACTAACAGAGACCATCATTTTTTAAAATGTTCAGCTTATTATTGTTACCAGCCCAAAATTGGCACTGTAAAATCTTTGCTAATTTTTTTTGGTACCATTTGTAATATACCCTTGTTGGATTTCTATCTCTAAATCATTTTTGGCATTCAGTTTTGCAGTTATCAGTTGTGGGTGTTCAGGGATGGTGTATGTTATCTGAAAAGTCACTAAAGGAATAGAATGGCCAGTATTACTGACTGAATGTCTAATTTTTATTTCTCATGTCAAGATTCTGTGGCCTCTTATACACACTTAGGTGAATGTTTATAATTTGTAAAGAGTAGATTTTTCAAATAACTAGCTATTGATATCACTGAGCTTATGAAGATAGTTATCTTTGGTGACACTGGTAGGATTAGCTCCATGTTTTGTTTTGTTTTATTTTTAAATGGTCTGAGGAATTACAACTGCATGTTGTGTAAGACAAATTGTGGTCAACTCTGTATACTTATAAACATAATTTGATTTTTTTTCCCTTGAAGGTGGAAGCAAAATGGCTCAGATATTGATTTTACCATGAGTTATCACTACAGGTTGGATGGAGGCAGTTTGGCAATCAGTAGCCCCAACACAGATCAAGATATTGGCACATACCAGTGCCTGGCCACCAACCCTCTGGGGACAATTCTGAGTCAGAAGGCAAAGCTCCAATTTGCATGTGAGTTTGTGGAAAAACTTATAATCCCTGTGTTTCTGAAAACATAATATTTTTATCATATTTACATTAGAAAAAAAATCCAAATTTGCCAATCATCTGTTCTTTGAGAGTGATTAATTTATGGAGATAAAAGGTTTTAACAGTGTGCATTTTGTGAATCCAGACTCCTGGGGATAGTCAAAATCAGCTTCAAACAAAGAAGAAAATATCAATGTTACTCTATTTTGTATATTATATTTAGAAACATCTCTAAAATTTCCATATAAAAATATTAAGAAAATGATATATAACATATTACTAGTATACTTCTTTCCTTTTTTTTGCATTGGAAATTAGTGTGCAGAGCACAGGAAGGAAAAACTGAGGGCAACCGTGTCTTTCGGGGAAGGTGGGTGTTCTCTCAGGAAAAGTGATCATGTACCCACAGTTGATGTAGATGGAAATAAAGTGGTTGCCAAAGGCAGACTTTATATTAACTGTAACAATGTCCAGCTGCATCACATAAATGTCATCCAAGTAATTACCTTGGTGACATTTGGGGACATTAGCAGATGAACAATAGACATATGACCTCTTATAAACATTATATAGTGTTTCCAGGGACTGAGATGTTTCGTATTGGCTCCAGGGAAAGCCTTGTTTGAAAGTAATTATATCTGTTGATGTGGATGAAGTAGAAGGCTCGAATGTTTCTCTTTGCACCTCCTCTCCCACCCCACCCCTAGCCCTCCCACCTCAGAATATGCATCATGGAGCTAAAGTGTTAGCAGCTACTCCTTCATGGAAAGGTCTGTGCTGTCTGTTACCATAAAAAGTAATTGTTTCAAAAGTTTATTAATAAAATATATGTTCAAAGCCCACCTTTTAGAACTATTTTAGTTATCAGTAGAATATATGAATTAATAATTGGGTCTGTTTCCCATTGCAAATTAAATGTTCCAAAGATCTCTTGCTTCACACACAGTTCCCTTTACGCTGACCATTTGGGAAATGACCTTATTCTGAATATATGTGTGTGTGTGTGCGTGTGGTTATATATATAAACCACACACACACACACACACAAGCATTATATGTATGTATATGTATATATATATGTGTTCACATGCACATTGCTAGGTATGTAGATCATGCAGAGGTTTATGGTGCTAAATGGAATATGAACAAAGGCTGGTAACTATTTTGAAACTTAGGGAAAGATAATCATGCTAGAAGGTTTCTGCATTTCAGCTAAGATCATAGCTTAAAAATAATGGAAAATATTGGAAAAATACTAGGGAGCAAATTACTAATCAGAAACTTAATTTATTTAAATAAATGATTGCTCCAGAGACTGAATGATCCTGTTGTAGTAATTATTTATTTTTGCTGCTTGGATAAGAAGAGATTACCCTAGAAGATACACATGATTTGGATCAGATTCCATAATGATAAATTTGACTTTCTGATAAAGGAACATCCATACAACACATTCATTTGTTAATACCTTTGCGTTTCTCTAGAGCTATGGATTCTGTCCTTTCTTTAAAACAACTGAATGAATACCTATACCTAAAATTAATGCACGTACTTTATATAGTTATGTTTCCTCCTCTTCTTTGTCCCTCTTTTTTTAACAAAATTATTTTTTAAATCCCCTATCTTTTCTCCTGTCCTTTTGCTGCTTTAAAAATGCATGTCACTAGGAGCTTCCCTAAGTTAAAATATATTTTGTTTTTGCCAAAAAAGAGAAAAGGTTTGAATTAAGTGGAGATTACATGCTTTCATTCGGATGAATTGGAGAAATCAAGTCTGCTGTCCTTGCTGACTTTCCTTTTTCTTCATAGAATTTTCCTTTTAGGGTTGAAGGTGTAGACTGTTGAGCCCTAAAAGGAAATATCTATTACTATTCATGTAGAAAGGAGAATGGCCTACACCAATTAAGTGATCTTTCTTCTGAAAACTTGAAGGATCTTAAGTTCCAGGTCTGAAATTCGAAAAATTAAAAGCAAGAACCATACCATTCTGCCTCTTCTGTTCTACCTAGGGTAGCCCCATGCCAGAAATGTTTCCTTTTGGGTCCAGGGAGCTATTTGCTTGAGTGTAATTACTTCTGTTGATTTGAATCAACCCTAAAAATGACCAGTACACTGTAGTCATCTATAATTTATCTCCTTCCATTTCCTGTATCTCATAAGCACACTTGTAACCTCACTTAAGCCACTTGTTCATTCCAAGCTGTAAAACTTCTTTTAAAAAGGTAAAAATACCAGGTCTAGTTTTGCCACCCACTATTGTGCAACTCTCAATGGTTTGCTTTTATACACGTAAGTACAAGGATCTTTAGGATAAACTGAAAAAGTGTTGCTGTCTTACAGCCCAAAACCCTCCATTTACAAATGCTTTCTTCTAATTTCATTGAAGGAATATAGATGTTAATTTTGCAACATAGATGTTCTGAAATTTTATACAAAGAAATTACATTTGTATCCAAGTGCAAATCAGTGCATAATTTCAAAAGTAAGTTTACTCTTCCAGAAAGAGACAGAGATATAGAGAGAAAATGATGAAAAGGCAATATTTGATCAAAATTAAGGTTTCCAAGAAAACACATTCAACATCACTATTCACAATAGAAATAAAATCAAAACCACAATGAGATACTATTTCAGACCCATTAGATTGACTATTATATAAATATGTAAATAAATAACAACTGTTGGTAAGGATGTAAAAAATTGGAACCCTTGTGCATTGCTAATAGGAATGTAAAATAGTATAACCATTGAAGAAGAATGGATAGCAGCACCTCAAAACATTAGACATAGAATTACCACATAGCATAGGAATTAGGTGTATACCCCAAAGAATTGAAGTCAGGGACTGAAACAGCCATTTGTATACCCAATTCATAGCAGCATTATTCACAATAGCTAAAAGGTGGAAACAACCCAAATGTCCATCAACAGATAAACGGATGAGCAAAATGTGGTATATACATACAATATAATATTTTTCAACTTTTACAATGAATAAAATTCTGACACATGCTACAATGTACATGACCTTGAAAACATTCTTCTAAGTGAAATAAGCCTGAATAAAAGGCCAGATACTGTAGGATCCCACTTATATGAGGTAACTAGAATAGGCAAATCCATAGAGGCAAAAAGGAGAGTGGTGCCTTCCAGGGGTGAATGGGGAGTTAGTGTTGACACAGAGTTTCAGTGACTCAGAGTTTCACTTTGGCATAATGAAAAAGTTCTGGGTATGAATGGTAGGGATGATCACATGATGTAAGTGCATTTAATGCCACTGAATTATACACTTAAAAATGGTTAAAATAGTTAATTTTATGTGATGTGTACTTTATCACTATTTTTTAAAAAGGACATCATTAGAATGCAGTGGAATAAAGTAATCATTTCAGTTGTATTTTCTTCTCCCTCTTAATTAAAAAAAACAAAGAGAAGAAAAAGTTTTCCTTATTAAGTATCTGTTCTGGTTCTTTGTACAGGAAAAGCAGGCAGATACTGGTCTCTGACCAGATAGAAAGTTCTTAAGTTGCAGGGCCTGTATCTTTATCTTAATTTGAATTTCTCACCGCCTCCTTCATAAATTCTCAAACATGTCTATTTTATTAGAAAAGGTTGTTGGTAGGTAGGATAACAATGGTGTTTAAATGCTATATTTTTTATTAGAACACAGATCTGAGTTCTAATTCTATCTCTGTCCAATGTCTAGTGGTATGAAATTAAGCCACCTCTGAACAATATTAAGCCTCTGTTATGAAATTTGTAGAATGAGAATTACAGCAGTATCCATAGGATAATGGCATGGATTAACCAAGATAATGAATGTGAAAGCCTTGGTCTGTTATAGGCATTTGGAAACTTAACAGCTATAATTCTTCTTCTTATATTTATTGCCTACCTCAGTTTGGCAAAATCTTATTTCAAAGTGCTATAATTACTCATAGAAAAATCCCGTTTACATTTTAAAACTTTCTTCAGGCCAGTTCCTTGTTTTGTTTCCAAGACTTTTAGGTGCTTTGACATATATTACCCTTCTTGACTGGGCAACAACCATAGGAGACAGATGCTACTATTGTACCTGTTTTACAGATTAGAAGCCTGGGGCTTTCTTAAAGTATATTGTTAGAGAATGAATTGGAACTTGAGTATCAAAGTTCAGACTTTAAAACACAGGTTTTTTGTGTTACAATATTTAGTTCTTCCTAGACACTGTCCACACAAATCATGGGGGCCTCTTTCTTTATTTCACTTGCTAGGGGCATTATAATTGTCTAAATAATAAGCCATATCTTCAGGACAGTAAGCTTCACAGTAAGGCTGGTGGTAGATGCTATTGGTGTCCTGCCCAGATCCCCTTTAATGGGCAGTGTGGCCATCCAAAGCTATTAATGCCCCCGGCTGCCCCTGTTCTGCCATTCATGCCCTAGAGCTCCCCATACAATCAGGCTGAAACTAGATAACTGCTCAGAACCTCTTCCTGCTTAGCTTCTGGCCCTGTCTCATCCTGCTTCCCTCCCCACTTTCTCCCGAGAGTGCTCTCTCAGTAAATTATATGCACTTGAATCTCCGCCTCAGTCTCTGCTTCTAAGGAACCCAAAGTAAGACAGACACTAAAAGTTTAGTATAAGATATGTGATCTACGCATTGATATAAAAATTAGGTCCAGAAGTTCTACTCATATGAATTTCCATAGGTAAAAATAAAGCTATACATAAGAATAAAATTGTGTCAACAACCCTGTTTCCCACCAGTTGGCTGTCAATTGTATAACATCACTTTGACCTTCAGAACAAATGGACTATGAACTTTTCAGAACCTAACCTGTCAATGAGAGAGACTCTGCAGGTACATACCTTAGATAATTGGTGGCTTTTGTCTTATCTGATGTTCAACTATTCAAAAATATCCTCAGACTCTTTTTCAGATTCAGCCTGTAACATTCTGCCTCATCCTGAATCATTCCACGATTAAACCATCATGAAATGTGGCCCATGTATAAAAAAACTACCTATTATAAAATATCATCCTAAATCAAATCAGTCCTTAGCCAGCTATGTTACCCCGACAAGTTACTAATCTCTGTAGATTTATTAGAGGTATGTTTTGATTATTTGATTACAAAAGCCCCCCTCAGTTCTTCTGCATAAAATTCTGTCATTCCAAATTCTCAGGTAGATTCTAATTTAAGCTCCCCTTTCTTCCCCCATCCAGCCTCAACCCTAAAGCAAATTCAACACGTGTCTGCTCACCAAAAGCTCCTGCTCTCATCCTGGCATTCTTGAATGATAAAACTAGTTGACTTTTTACAAGCTACATTTGTAGCTGCTTTGCATTTCTTTTATTTTTCAAGAACTTTGGTGGTAAAGGTTGAATGTAGACTTCTTCCTTTCATATGTATGTTAATGAATTACTTTGTACTTGTGTGAGAGAACATTGCATCTGTCATTGCTGTACAAAATGTCACCCTTGAAAAAAGAAATAGGTGTTTTGACAGAAACCTATGATTTCACTGAACTGCACTTTTTGAGACTATTATAATATACTGTGCTACCAATGGATATATAAACATTTGGAATAAAAGTTACTCACAAAGAGAACTCTCTAGTCATACACTATTTATATTTAATCACAGATACCATTTCAAATAAGTTTGTCCCATTATTGCAGTGGGAGAGGCAGGTAGACTAGAGCCTCCTAACAGACCATTTACTCATACACCAAGCAGCCAGAAAGCACTTAATTTATAGGCATCACACCCTGGGCTAGGGCCTAAAGATTACATGATATGCAACAAACAGCTACTCTCTGTCTTCATAGAACAAACAGGTGAAAGCTTAAGTGGAAAGAAAGAGAGAAGTAGAGAGAGAGGAAGAAAGAGAGGAAAGGAAAAAAATGGAAAGGAGGAAAGGAAAAAGAAAAGAAAAAGAGGGAAGGAAGGATGAATTGCTAACATTGACTTGGTACATATTATGTAGCAGACATTGTTCTAAGTTCTTTATATAAATTAACTCTAATAAGACTCACAGTATGCCTGTAAGGTCACCATAAATCCCATTTTCAGTAAGCAGATTGAGGCATAGGAGAATTAAACCTGCCCAATACCACACCAATAGTAAATGGCAGAGCCAGTATTCAAACCCAGGCAATCAGAATGTAAAGTCCATTTTCCTACTGCCCACTCACTATACCTCCTCCAAAAGACCATCAATGAGAGAAATAAACTTAACTTATAATGACAGCCCAGAATGGAAAGGAATAAACTTTGCCTGGATTGGAGAGAGGGCAATGGAAGACTTCCAGAGGCCATGGGCTAGAAATAAGCCTTGAAATATTAGTCTGTGCTCCAGACACAAAAAGTGGGTGGAGGGGACATTCAGGTTGAAAGGAGAGCAAGAGGAAATGTAAATGTGTGAACAAGCCTCTAGTGTTGGAGAAAACATGAAGAGACTGGCAAAAGACCAGCCATAAGAACAGAAATGCAGAAGGTCAAGTTAAAGAGTGGGCTGGTTTTCTAGTAGGAGGCTGAAAAATAGTTTGGAGCCAAATGTCCAAATTATGGAGGGCCTTCCTTCATTTCCCAAATTCCTCCATAAGCAATGGAGTGATTGAGTAATATTATAAGATGCCAAAGAAATACACAGAACTCCCTCATAGCAGGATGCTTTTAGGCAGAAGCACCAGTGGCAAATTGCCTGTGTTTGAAGACTATTCCCTACTCAGTGTGACATTTCTGCACAACTGTTGATTCATGTGTAGAATAGGGGAATATTACCCATGTCATATAAGGTTGGTAGGAGGACAAGTACTGATGTAGAACAGTGGGTAAGGGTGACTGACAGATCTGTGTAAGTTGTTAATGGGTTGCTTGGCAGAAGCCTGACCATGCAACTATTAATAGGCCACATTTCAGATATCAATATTTATCCTAAGAACAATGGAAATAGTTTAAATGATGTTAAGGATTTTGAAATTGTTTATTTAGAAAATGTAGTGGGAAAATGCCACATACTTTTCTCATAAAAATATCAGTTTGATGTATCAATGATGTTACTAATATTGCTAAAATCATATCACACATATTTAGAGATGCTACAAATCTCAGTTCTCACACTTGTAAGATGGGGTTAAAGAATTCTTGCTCTATGTCACAGGGTTGATTTTAGATGGTTCAAGGTTAATAATACATTTTAAAGGGCTATAAACGTGTAGACATTTATAATCATATTTTTTTCCAGAGGAATGCAAAGAATTTTATATCAGCAATGACATTCATCTTTATTCCATACTTGTAAGCTGTACTCAACCATGTTTTACAGATGGGGAAATTCAAGGTGGGAAAACTGTTACTTGCCCAAGGTCACCCAACCTACAACAGATAAAGAAATTGTCGTATCTCCATCTCAACATAATTTTAAAATATACATTTATTTGTACATAGAACAATTAAAACAATCAGAAAAAAGTAAAACAATCCATGTGTATCAATCATAATCAAAGTACAACTAAAAAGACCTCCAGTTAAAAGTAATAATATAAAAGTCGATGGGCGGAGCCAACATGGCGGCGTGAGTAGAACAGTGGGAATCTCCTCCCAAAAACATATATATTTTTGAAATTTTGAAAATACAACAAATACAACTAATCCTAAAAGAGAGACCAGAAGACACAGGACAACAGCCAGACTACATCCACACGTGCGAGAGCCCAGCACCTGGTGAAAGGGGTAAGATACAACCCCTGGCCCGGTGGGAACCGAGCACACCTCCCCCCAGCTCCCGGCTGGAGGGAGAGGGAGCCCAGGACTGCTAAACACCCAGCCGCAGCCACCCGCACCAGAGCGCAGACACAGTGCATGCGTGGAGGGCTGGAAACTAGGGAAATAGGGCAGCAAGACCTTTGAGCGGGTTCCGAAGCTGATGCCCCTGCAACAAAGAAAAGCGAGTGCTTTTTGAAAGTCTTAAAAGGACAGGGACTTAACAGCTAGACGGAAACAACACAGGCCACAGCCCAGTGTCTGGAAATTACAGGGAAAACCACGCGCACTAACCCCCTGGGCAACAGCTCTGAGACCCCTCATGGAGGTAAACAGCCAAACAGCCCCCCCGTCCATTACCCTCTGGGCGCTGCGAAAGCAGAGAAACAGCCTAAGGCAAACCCCACCCACAGAAGGGAGATCCCTCCATATCGGCCAGGCAAGACACAAAGACCCAGCCTACAAGCAATTACCCAACACAAGCAACTAGGGGGTCACAGTTGTCCCAGTAAAGAAAGGCCAGTAGCAAGTGAAAAGTTTGGCCCTCCCAGCTGACAGTCAATAGCACCTGTCAACATGAAAAGGCAAAAAAATATGATCCAGACAAGACTAACCCAGACAGCTTTGGCATCTGCTACATCTTCCCCTGAGAAGGAACGTGGGGAGATAGATTTAACCAGTCTTCCTGAGAAATAATTCAAAACAAAAGTCATAACCATGCTGATGGACTTGCAGAGAAATATGCAAGAACTAAGGAAGGAGAATACAGAAATAAAACAAGTTCTGGAAGGACTTCAAAACAGAATGGATGAGATGCAAGAGACCATTAATGGACTAGAAAACAGAGAACAGGAATGCAGAGAAGCTGATGCAGAGAGAGATAAAAGGACCTCCAGGAATGAAATAATTTTAAGAGAGCTGAGTGACCAATCAAAATGGAACAATATATGCATTATAGGGGTACCAGAAGAAGAACAGAGAGAAAAAGGGATAGAAAGTGTCTTTGAAGAAATAATTGCCAAAAACTTCCCCAAACTAGGGGAAGAAATGGCCTCTCAGACCACAGAGGTACACAGAACTCCCATGACAAGGGATCCAAGGAGGGCAACACCAAGACACATTATAATTAAAATGGCAAAGATCAAAGACAAGGACAAAGTATTAAAGGCAGCCAGAGAGAAAAAAAAGGTTACCTACAAAGGAAAACCCATCAGGCTATCATCAGACTTCTCAACAGAAACCCGACAGGCCAGAAGAGAATGGCATGATATACTTAATGCAATGAAACAGAAGGGCCTCGAACCAAGACTACTGTATCCAGCACGAATATCATTTAAATATGAAGGACGGATTAAACAATTCCCAGACAAGCAAAAGTTGAGGGAATTTGCCTCCCACAAACCACCTCTACAGGGCATCCTACAAGGACTGCTCTAGATGGGAGCACTCCTAAAAAGAGCACAGAACAAAACACCCAACATATGAAGAAGGGAGGAGGAGGAACAAGAAGGGAGAGAAATAAAGAATCATCAGACTGTGTTTATAATAGCTCAACAAGCGAGTTAAGTTAGACAGTAAGATAGTAAAGAAGCTAACCCTAAACCTTTGGTAACCACAAACTTAAAGCCTGCAATGGCAATAAATTCATACCTTTCAATAATCACCCTAAATGTAAATGGACTGAATGCACCAATCAAAAGACACAGAGTAATAGAATGGATAAAAAAGCAAGATCCATCCATATGCTGCTTACAAGAGACTCACCTCAAACCCAAAGACGCGCACAGACTTAAAGTCAAGGGATGTAAAAACATATTTCAAGCAAACAACAGAGAGAAGAAAGCAGGTGTTGCAATTCTGGTATCAGACAAAACAGACTTCAAAATAAAGAAAGTAACAAAAGACAAAGGACATTACATAATGATAAAGGGCTCAGCCCAACAAGAGGATATAACCATTATAAATATATATGTACCCAATACAGGAGCACCAACATAGCTGAAACTAATACTAACAGAACTAAATGAGGAAATAGAATGCAATGCATTCATTCTAGGAGATTTCAACACACCACTCACTCCAAAGGGCAGATCCACTAGACAGAAAATAAGTAAGGACACAGAGGCACTGAACAACACACTAGAACAGATGGACCTAATAGACATCTATAGAACTCTACATCCAAAAGGAACAGGATACACATTGTTCTCAAGTGCACATGGAACATTCTCCAGAATAGACCACACACTAGGCCACAAAAAGAGCCTCAGTAAATTCCAAAAGATTGAAATCCTACCAACCAACTTTTCAGATCACAAAGGCATAAAACTAGAAATAAACAGTACAAAGAAAGCAAAAAGGCTCACAAACACATGAAGGCTTAACAACACACTCCTAAATAATCAATGGATCAATGACCAAATCAAAATGGAGATCCAGCAATATATGGAAACAAAGGACAACAACACTAAGCCCCAACCTCTGTGGGACACAGCAAAAGCAGTCTTAAGAGGAAAGTATATAGCAATCAAAGCATATTTTAAAAAGGAAGAACAATCCCAAATGAATGGTCTAATGTCACAATTATCGAAATTGGAAAAAGAAGAACAAATGAGGCCTAAGGTCAGCAGAAGGAGGGACATAATAAAGATCAGAGAAGAAATAAATAAAATTGGGAAGAATAAAACAATAGCAAAAATCAATGAAACCAAGAGCTGGTTCTTTGAGAAAATAAACAAAACAGATAAGCCTCTAGCCAGACTTATTAAGAAGAAAAGAGAGTCAACACAAATCAACAGAATCAGAAACGAGAAAGGAAAAATCACGACGGACCCCACGGAAATGCAAAGAATTATTGGAGAATACTATGAAAACCTATATGCTACCAAGCTGGGAAACCTAGGAGAAATGGACAACTTCCTAGAAAAATACAACCTTCCAAGACTGACCCAGAAAGAAACAGAAAATATAAACAGACCAATTACGAGCAATGAAATTGAAGCGGTAATCAAAAAACTACCAAAGAAAAAACCCCCGGGCCAGATGGATTTACTTCGGAATTTTATCAGACATACAGGGAAGATATAATACCCATTCTCCTTAAAGTTTTCCAAAAAATAGAAAAGGAGGGGATACTCCCAAACTCATTCTATGAAGCTAACATCACCCTAATACCAAAACCAGGCAAAGACCCCACCAAAAAAGAAAACTACAGACCAATATCCCTGATGAACGTAGATGCAAAAATACTTAACAAAATATTAGCAAACCGAATTCAAAAATACATCAAAAGGATCGTACACCATGACCAAGTGGGATTCATCCCAGGGATGCAAGGATGGTGCAACATTCAAAAGTCCATCAACAACATCCACCACATCAACAAAAAGAGAGACAAAAACCTCATGATCATCTCCATAGATGCTGAAAAAGCATTTGACAAAGTTCAACATCCATTCACGATAAAAACTCTCAGCAAAATGGGAATAGAGGGCATGTACCTCAACATAATAAAGGCCATCTATGATAAACCCACAGCCAACATTATGTTGAACAGCAAGAAGCTGAAAGCTTTTCCTCTGAGATCGGGAACTAGACAGGGATGCTCATTCTCCCCACTTATTTAACAAAGTACTGGAGGTCCTAGCCACGGCAAACAGACAAAACAAAAAAATACAAGGAATCCAGTTTGGTAAAGAAGAAGTTAAACTGTCACTATTTGCAGATGACATGATACTGTACATAAAAAACCCTAAAGACTCCACCCCAAAACTATTAGAACTGATATCGGAATACAGCAAAATTGCAGGATACAAAATCAACACACAGAAATCTGTGGCTTTCCTATACACTAACAATGAACCAACAGAAAGAGAAATCAGGAAAACAACTCCATTCACAATTGCATCCAAAAAAATAAAATACCTAGGAATAAACCTAACCAAAGAAGTGAAAGACTTATACTCTGAAAACTACAAGTCACTCTTAAGAGAAATTAAAGGGGACACTAACAGATGGAAACTCATCCCATGCTCGTGGCTTGGAAGAATTAATATCGTCAAAATGGCCATCCTGCCCAAAGCAATATACAGATTTGATGCAATCCCTATGAAACTACCAGCAACATTCTTCAATGAACTGGAACAAATAATTCAAAAATTCACATGGAAACACCAAAGACCCCGAATAGCCAAAGCAATCCTGAGGAAGAAGAATAAAGTAGGGGGGATCTCACTCCCCAACATCAAGCTCTACTATAAAGCCATAGTAATCAAGACAATTTGGTACTGGCACAAGAACAGAGACACAGACCAATGGAACAGACTAGACAATCCAGACATTAACCCAGACACATATGGTCAATTAATATTTGATAAAGGAGCCATGGACACACAATGGCGAAATGACAGTCTCTTCAACAGATGGTGCTGGCAAAACTGGACAGCTACATGTAGGAGAATGAAACTGGACCATTGTCTAACCCCATATACAAAAGTAAACTCAAAATGGATCAAAGACCTGAATGTAAGTCAAGAAACCATTAAACTCTTGGAAAAAAACATAGGCAAACACCTCTTAGACATAAACATGAGTGACCTCTTCTTGAACATATCTCCCCGGGGAAAGAAAACAACAGCAAAAATGAACAAGTGGGACTATATTAAGTTGAAAAGCTTCTGTAGAGCAAAAGACACCATCAATAGAACAAAATGGAACCCTACAGTATGGGAGAATATATTTGAAAATGACAGATCCGATAAAGGCTTGACGTCCCGAATATATAAAGAGCTCACATGCCTCAACAAACAAAAAACAAATAACCCAATCAAAAAATGGGCAGAGGAACTGAACAGACGGTTCTCCAAAAAAGAAATACAGATGGCCAGCAGTCATATGAAAAGATGCTCCACATCGCTAATTATCAGAGAAATGCAAATTAAAACTACAATGAGGTATCACCTCACACCAGTAAGGATGGCTGCCATCCAAAAGACAAACAACAACAAATGTTGGCGAGGCTGTGGAGAAAGGGGAACCCTCCTACTCTGCTGTTGGGAATGTAAATTAGTTCAAGCATTGTGGAAAGCAGTATGGAGGTACATCAAAATGCTCAAAACAGACTTACCATTTGACCCAGGAATTGCACTCCTAGGAATTTACCCTAAGAATGCAGCAATCAAGTTTGAGAAAGACCAATGCACCCCTATGTTTATCGCAGCACTATTTACAATAGCCAAGAATTTGAATCAACCTAAATGTCCATCGATAGATGAATGGATAAAGAAGAAGTGGTACATATACACAATGGAATACTACTCAGCCATAAGAAAAGGACAAATCCTACCATTTGCAGCAACATGGATGGAGCTGGAGGGTATTATGCTCAGTGAAACAAGCCAAGCAGAGAAAGAGAAATACCAAATACTCATCTGTGGAGTATAAGAACAAAGGAAAAACTGAAGGAACAAAACAGCAGCAGAATCACAGAACTCAAGAATGGACTAACAGGTACCAAAGGGAAAGGGACTGGGAAGGATGGGTGGGTAGGGAGGAATAAGGGGGGGGGGAGAAGAAGGGGGGTATTAAGATTAGCATGCAGTGGGGGGGTGGGAGAAAGGGGAGGGCTGTACAGCACAGAGAAGACAAGTAGTAATTCTACAACATTTTGCTATGCTGATGGACAGTGACTGTAAAGGAGTTTATAGGGGGGACCTGGTATAGGGGAGAGCCTAGTAAACATAATATTCATCATGTAAGTATAGATTAATGATAACAAAAAAAAAAGCAGTTCCTGTGTGGTGACCTCCAATGAGTTCTACACAATGGTATAAAGAGCATATAAAAGTGTAGGCAAAGGGTCTGTTTGTGTTTATACGAGGATCAAAGCCTAATTGGGCTACCCCGAAAATGAACTAAAATACGATATGAAAAAGAACTTCCAACATCAGCACTCTCTGAAAGACTCATGCCAGAAGATGATCATCAAAAAACCCCAACAAAGATCCACGCACTGCTACAGCTGTAGATGCACTCATCCCACCAGTTCCTGGACTTGCCATGGGAATGAAGGAGATATCTAAGCTGGCCTGTGCATACAGTAAAACAACAAATTTGACTGGATCTATACTGTTGGAACTCAACCAAGAATTAGGAGAAGTGCAAATTGTAGCGCTCCAAAATCTCACAACTACAGACTATCTACTGTTAAAAGAACATATGGGATGTGAACAGTCCCCAGGAATGGGTTGTTTTAATTTGTCTGATTTCTCTCAGACTGTTCAAGTTCAGTTGGACAATATCCACTGTATCATAGATAAGTTTTCACAAATGCCTAAGGTGCCTAACTGGTTTCTTGGTTTCACTGGAGATGGCTGGTAATTATAGGTCTGCTTTGGTTATGTAACTGTACTCCTATTATGTTAATGTGTGTGCGCAATTTAATTAGTAGTTTAAAACCTATACATTCTGAAGTTACTCTACAAGAAGATATGTCAAATAAATAATCGATCTTCCCAAGTTTTCTTCCGCCTGCTACTTCTATAGCTTTTCTTTTTCCTTCCTAATTACAACCCTTAAATAGAATTCGTGCCTCATATCGAATTAACCGAGTATCATAATTCTTCCAAGTGGTAAAGATACCTCAAGACAAATGCTGGGCATAGAAGCCACAGGGCATAAATCTGCAAAGAAGTAAAAAGCTAACCTTTTCAAACAATAAGCCTTCTCTCTCACTTACCAACTTTACATTTCCCTGTATGGCTCCGGAATATGACGGGTTAGCCAGAGACGGGTAAGATTCCTCAAGGGAGGAACAACCTAAGACAGGCACAGTCGCAGGGGGGCCATCAGGTGAGAAACTGGGGATCAACAGAGGTGAGGCTTAGAACCTCACCCCCCCTGTTCTGAGAGAAATCTTCTGCATACGTGGATGTTTTATTGCCCTTGTCTAGCTTGGATTAACACATAGTCTACAGGCACACACCTGATCATCTACATTTGCTCTCTTACAACACTAAACTATGTTTTCTACCTTTATCTTGTATCTATCTACCACTTCAGCATTTTATTAAAAACAATAATAATAAAGAGAGAAATGTGGTATCCACATATAAATCAAGTATAAAAATCAAATGAATATTCATATTTGAACTGACTGTTTATAGTTCATAATGCATGAGCAAAACAGAAAGTTTCTGTGATGACTGCCCTTATACTGTTCACCATGTAACTTATTCACTATGTAAGAATTTGTTCTCCATGTAAGAACTTGTGCTTCAGAAGATGAGAGACTGACGAAAATTAGGCTTGGGGTGGATTAATGATTGTGCATTGAGCATTGACTCCCCTATACAGAATTTTATTGTTGTTATCAACCATTTGATCAATAAATATGAGAGATGCCCTCACACACACAAAAAAAAAGTACACACTTCCAATTGTAAAATAAATAAGTAACCGGGATGTAATGTATAGCATAAGGAATATAGTCAAAATATTGTAACGACTTGGTATGGTGATAGCTGGTACCTAGAATTATCATGTATATAAATGTTGAATCACTGTGTTGTACACCTGAAACTAATGTAATACTGTGTGTCAACTACCCTTCAATAAAAAATAATTATCTAAAAAATAAATAAATAAAAGTCTTCAATTTATTAGAGAAGGATTTCTAAGATATTTGTCTATTTGAATGTGATGTCTATTTTTTTTCAGTCCCTTGCTCAGGGTTTTCATAAGCAGGAAAAAAAAACACCTCACATTTAGAAATAAATTTTAAAAGCTTCATGGGCACTGGTAAATTCAGAATGTCTTTAAAACGCTTCATATATAACAAGTGCAATAAATGTTATATGTATATGATCCTAATGATATGATGATAAAGTACATTTATTTCTGAAAAAGAAATTAAGACACAGGAGAAGAAGGTTTAAAATTAACACTTAAAATGCATTTGGAAATTGTAAAGTCTGATAATTGTGAAGTGTGGGTTAAGTGGGTAATGCATACCTAATTATAAATGAAAATGTTAGATGGCTTTTAGCCATTTTTATACATCACAAAAGAAGTCGCTAAAATAAGTGGGCAAAGGAATATTTTTCTTTAATTTCTTAAATAAAATAAGGTTGTTAAGTTAATACTGGTTTTCATTATCAGTTTGGAAATAGTGCTAAAAAACATTGCAATGGATTTAATATTCTGAATTTGTCTTATTGTAATAATATGCCAATTGGTATCATGAAGGAGAAAACTGTCTTTGCTTTTAAAAATAATTTACATAAAAAAAAATGGACTTGGAACTGTTGCACAGTTGAATTACAGTAAGCCACTATTATATTTATTTTTTAAATCACCGGGGAAGTGGATTATCCAATGTTTTAGCCTCATTTTTCATCATCATCACTACTGGGCATCTATTTAAGTATCTTATCTGAAATGATAATCTTTCAAAATTCAGGCCTTCTCTCAGCACCCACCTCTACTCACATTCAGCAGGACCTAGTATTTTTGGTCCATCTGAATAAAATCGTACAAAAATCTGCACTGGTTGAGCTAGGTTGGGAGAGGAGAATGTTAGAAAGTAAGGCAAGCACCCTATCAAAACTGAGACTTTTTGATTTGTAAAACTGAGAGAAATCCAAAGCTAAAATGCTTTTTTATTACTCATCTGCTTTTGACAAATGCTTTTAAGGAAGTTATGAAAATAGCCCATAGAGATTTTGCTTTTGAGATTTATAAAATTGGTTAGGAATTATGACAAAATTCTTGTTTTCACTAAAGAACCAGAAGAAGTACTTCTTAGGATTTATTATTAATATATATCCAATGTTACCTAAATAGCAAATTAGAATCCAATGTTTACAAATAAACACAAATAGTAGAGAGGTTTTAGTGGCAACCTCTGGAGATGCTCCTATGTTTCAAGGTACCAATATGTACACTATCTTTTCCAAGAAGTATAACACTTATAGGAAATTACAAAACATAAATAGACAGCCCAGTGAAGCTTTGCTAAGCCAGGTCCAAAAGCAGAATATTGCTAACACCTAAAAGGCCCTCCCCTTGAACAGCCTTGCAATGACTACTTCCTCCCTCCTCTCCACTCTCTTGACTTGTAAATGTATAATTATTGCCTTTTTAAATTTTATATGACTAAAGCCATATATTATGTGTTCTTTTGAGTCTGGCTTTGTAGCCAACAGTATTTGTGAGATTTATCCATGTTGTTGTAGACAGTCATTGTTCATTCATTCCTATTGCTATATAGCATTTTATTGTATAAGTATACCAGAATTTATGAATGACTTCTATTAATAGAAATATGGATTGTTTCTAGAAGCAAAGATAAATGACTCTATGAGTATTCTTCTATATACCTTTTGGTACACTTGTGTATACATTTTGGTACATTTCTCTGCTGTATATACCATATACAGTAAAATCACAGGGCATCTGGGTATGCGTATTTACAACTGTGAAAGGTAACACCAGCTGTTGTCCTTAGTGATTTTATTAATTTGCCTTCTAACCAGCAATGTTTTCTTGTCAACACTCACTATTGTCAGCCTTTTAAAATTTTAGCATTTTGGGAGGATATGTGAGGGTATCTCATTTGGGTGTAATTTATGAGTCCACATAACTAATGAAAATTGAGCACCTTTTTATATGTGTATTGGCTACTTGCAGATCCCTTCCCCCTTTTAAAAACTAAATCATTTTCTATTTTTTACTGAGTTGTCTTAGTGATTGATTTGAGATATGAGCACTGTGTTGCTTTTATGTAGGGAAACAGCTTCTACTGTGTGGCTTGTTTTTTTTACTTGTTTAATCATGTCTTTTCATAAGCAGATTATATCAACTTTTCCTATATGTGATCATGCTTTCTATAAAAAGTTTAAGAAATGTTTCCCTGCCCTTATATCATGAAGATATTCTCCTATATTATTTTCCATAATTCATTGTTTTGCCCTTCATATTTAAAATAATGACACACCTGAAATTTATTTATTTACTTATTTATTTTTGTGTGCATGTGTGTGTGTGTGTATGTATGTATGTATGTATTTGCATGGTGTAAAGTAGGTTCAAAATACATTTTTTTTTCTATAAGGATCCAGTTGAGCCAGTGAATGTACTAAAAATATAGTCCTTTCTTCACTGTTCTCCAGGGCCATCTCTGGAAGGAAATCAAATATGTATATGCTGCTTGGGACTGCTTTAGGCTCTCTATTCTTTCTTAAATTGGTATATTGTCTATCTTGTGCAAATGCCACACTCTATTAATTATTGCAGTCTAACAGTAAGTCTTGATATCTGGTAGTTATTAAAATAGATGATATGGATAAAGAAAAAAATGAGGCTCAAATTGTAAGCTAAATTCAAAGAAAAGAAAACCTAAAGAAAATAGAAATTCATATCATAAAGTCCTATCCAGTTACTAAAGTTGAACTTTATAGTGGCCAAGGCAGAAAGTGTGTTCATGTCTTTCAAGGTTAGATAAAAATATGCCAATTGTTCTAACTCCAGAACCTGCTGTGAATCCTCATCAAGAGCAAAGTGGGTGATGCAGTGAATGACAATCCCTCACACACATGTGTGTGTACTTACAAGATTGGGTTTATTATGGTGACTTAAATCATATTTCAAAAATAATAGGTAACAGTCATTAGGGACTTCTTCAGCCTTTTCCATAACATTTGTTAGGATGCTCCCCAAACTATGTGCCCAGTTTATGATCACTGTAACCTACAGCACCATCTCTATTGGCTAATCTTACCAATCCTTGAGCTCTGACCCTAGCTGCTACATCAAATGTCCTCTGAAACGTAAGCAATAGAAATGATTTTCTAAATTCTTCAGACTTAGAGTGAACCAGTGCTCCCTTTGTTAGTATTTATGTGATTTTCTTGGCAGAAGGCACACAAAGAATAATTCCCTCCAGAGATCCTGCTGTCTGTGTGAGAACACAGGTTAGAATATTTCCTTGAACATGCCTCTGCATACTTTTATAAAGCTGAGTCTCTTCCTATCCTTTCAAGATAGATGCTTTGGGAAGAAAGTTTTACTGGTTCCTGAACTGGTGTTTTTACATTTGTGCTGTCCCCTTCTCCATTTTTTAGGAATGAGGAAATGTTGGGAATTTACAGAAATAAGACACAAAAGCATTTCAAGTTTTGTGCTACTAAGTACACCCCCTCTAAGGGCTGCTTTAGATATATGTGAACAAAAAGGAAATACAAATCTTGTCAACAGTTCTTTCAAGTTAAAGATAACGTAGTTTCATTCTAAAAACTAGCATGCAAAATAGAAGCTACTATTATAATCCCAAGTTTATAGATGAGGAAAATTAGGTTCAGAGAAATTGAAGTAATATGCCCAGGGATTTTGGAAAACAGTGAAGCCGGGATTTGATGCTAGACATTCTGATCTCTAATCCACTTCCCTAATCATTCAACTGGTGCATGTCAAATCTTATTGTGCATACGGATCATTTAGGAATCTTTTTCAGTGCAAGTTCTGATTCAGTTGGCATTAAGTATGGGTCCCATAATTAACATTTCTAGCAAGATCCTAAGTGACACTGATGTTGCAGGCCTCAATTCCTGACTAAGTAGGAAACAGTCTCAGCATTATTATCTGTAACAACCCAAAGTTGGCAACTCTGTATGGTCTATGTAAATCCTGGGAAAAAGCAAATCTTGAACTATATTTTCAAAGTCTAAGATGGTCATTCAACATATCTATTCACACATTCAAATAATGCATATTTATTGAGCACCTACTGTAAGCCATACACAAGTGGAAATGGTGGTTAAAATAATCTACATTCTGTATTTGTGCATTTGCTCAAATGTATCTACAAATTGGGTTTTTAAATAACAAGTATATTAATGCCATTAGAATAAAGAGCAAAGGAAAAATGGGCTCAAACAAAAGCAATAGAATTTGAAATCTAATTCCCTGTCAGAAATACTATCCTCCTAGGCAATATTTCTACTTATGACATCAGAAAATGCAAATGAGGAAATCTAGATCTACAGATGTGATTTAACAAGTCAATTGCAGGGTTTTTCCTTTCCTTTTTTTTTTTTTTTTTACATTTCAATTGTTTTTAATAAATTTATGGGGTTGTACAACTTTCACCACCATCTAGTTTTAGAACATTTCCATCTCCCTTGAAACAGAATTGACCCATTTGTGTTCATTCTCAGCTCCTACTTTCAGCCTCAGGCAACCATCAGTCTGTTTTTTGTCTCTATAGATTTGCTTTTTCTGGAAATTTCAAATAAATGAAATCATACTACATGTGGTTGATTATGTCTGACTTCTCCCTCGGTAAAATGTTTTCAAGTTTCATCTATGTTGTAGCATGTTTCAGCAGTTCCTTTTTATTGCTCAATAGTATTCCATTGTATGAATACAACAAATTTTGATTATCTATTCAGTAGTTGATGGACATTTTGATTATTTCCAGTTTTTGGTTATTATGAATAACACTATGAAAATTTTGATCCAAGTCTTCATGTGGACATGTCTTCACTTCTCTTGGGTAAACAACTAACTAAGAGTACAATTATTGGGTTATATAGTAAGAACATGACTAACTTTTTAAGAAACTGCCTAAGTATTTTCCAAAGTGGCTGTACTATTTTATTTTCCCACCAGCCTTATACGAGGAGTCCAGTTTCTCCATATCTTTGCCAACACTTGGCACTGTCAGTCTTTTTGATAGTTCTAGTAGGTATAGGTGGTGTCTCATTTTGGGTTTTTTTTGGTATCATTAATCTACAATTACATGAGGAACATTATGTTTACTAGGCTTCCCCCTTCACCAAGTCCCCCCCACATACCCCATTTCAGTCACTGTCCATCAGCGTAGTAAGATGCTGTAGAATCACTACTTGTCTTCTCTGTGTTGCACAGCCCTCCCGGTGCCTCCCCCGTTTCCTTTCTTTTTGAGAATTGTGCATTGTAGAGATCTACTTTTATGTACATATTAATGAGTTGTTTTGCATAAATCAATTCTATTTTATGAATGGAGATTACATAGTTCTTCCAGAAACTCTATCCATAAGCGCTACTAGAGTGCTTTCTACAAGGGTTCTATCTCTTGAGCACAAAGGATATATTTTAATTATTTCATCAGTTTTGAGCCAGAAGTAATCAAATATAAACAACTGTGCTGGAGGGCTGTGCCCTCTGCCAGCTGCCTCTCAGCTTTCGGGATGGCTCTCTGTTTTTACAATCTTTGTGCTGTTCTCGGTATTCATTTAAAAAGTAATCCTAGTGTTTTCATTTTAAAAATGTAAAATTTGGCTGAGTCAAACATCAGGGTTCATGGCATTCCTTTTCTGAAAGTGTAGCTGACCTAGGCCCCTGGCTATTGTTATTAGTGTAAATATTAATATTAATAAATGCTAACATGTATCCTGTAAGCCAGGCACTGGGCAAAGGAGTTCCTCGGCTTGCTTAAATTCCCACAGCAAATGAGTAACAGGACCCGGATTTTAACATGACTCTGACTGACAAAAGACAGGCTTTGAACACAACCTTGGCTTTTCAAAGCACTCCAAAGGCAGGTGGTCTACAGAAGCATCTCACTGCTGCCTGTGGTCCCAGTTATTTCACCTCCATCCTCCACTTCTCTTCCTGAAGTTAACAGGATGAACTGTCAGAGTATGATGCTTTGTATAAAATTGTCCTTCCTCATCAGCTCCATATTGTTGTAGCAAGAGGGAAGGGAGTGTTTTGGCAAGAACCCCCACAAGCCCACACTCAAACACACATCCTTGCCCCTGTATTTGCCTTGATGTAACCACCTCTGATATGTTAGACCTTCACTATGGTGTGCAAAAGGCATTGTAATAAGCCTAGAGTTCCAGGGTCACCCCTCATTGCCCAGACCCTCATCTACACAAAACTTTGTGTGAACCCATTTCCCATCTGTCCCCAGCTGCTGACAGTCTCTCCTGAACCTCCTGAAACCAAAGGTCACTCATCAGTTGCATCATTACAGCCTTACCTATGCTCTGAACTGCCTCCTTACTACGTTGCTTCGACTGAAATTGGGCTTTCATCTGAGGATGCTGCTTTTCTTATGCCCTTGCATTGGTTACTATATTCTCCCACACCCCCTTAACTACTTCGGCTGTGAGTCAGAATAAAGTCCTCGTTTCTCCTCAGTGCCTCTTCTCGATGGTCCTTCTTCCTCAAATCTTATGTTCTGGCCACTGTGAACACACCATTAGACCATGCTACCCAAGGAGCAGTCCCATTCTCACTCTAGATCACCCCCATCATTCCTTGAAAAAATGTACATCCTCTCTCTCTCAGCGTCACTCTCTCAATAATGTTCCTGTTATATTCTTGGCAATACCACATTTCTCTGAATTCAGCATTCAATAACCTGATTTCTTCTTGATCTCTTCTCTTCCGTTGACCTTGTTTATCCCCCCATCTTAGCCAAAAGTCACTCTGCCAAGCTGACTGTGAGAACTTAATATCTGAAGCATGAAGCTTCACATATATCTGATTTTCAGCCTCTCGGCTGAATCACACCACTTCTTAACTGTCCAGCTCACTGCACTGCCTCTAGTCCATGGATTCCAGTAATACTCTGGCTTTCTGGGTCCTACAATATATTAATCCTACCAACTACCCCTGTCCCTCCCCAACTCTGGACTAAATTCCCTGGTTTACCTATGAAACTACTTTTTCCAATCATCCAGTTATAACTACTCATTTGTACATTCATTTTTCCTGGTGAAATCCAGGCCACGGTGAAATCCAAACCAAAATGTTCACCTAGAGAAAAATCAATCATGACAACTGGTCTCACTTCTGATTCATAACCATGGACATCAAATAGGACCTTGATGCTACCTGACATTAATAAAAGAGAAGGAGATAACCATGAAATCCAAAGATGTCACTATGTTGTCTAGGTCTTTAACGTAGAAGGTCCTCTAGGAGTGGAGCAATGTGCTAGCTAGTGTTTCTCTACTATAACCTTCAACTGACTCATCTCACATCTGTCTCCAACAACATTTTTCCATCTGTCCTTCAATATAATGTGTTATAGACTGACTGATGTTTAGTCATGACTCAAGTCTGGTTTTAACTTCAAATTCCACTGCCTGGTCACTTGGTCAGGATGGATGGGATAAACTTGGCCTGTGCCTGCCCAGTCTGGGTGATTTGGCACTCAGACCAACAAGGGGAGACACAGTTGCTTGTGTTTGGTCATTTGTCTAAAATGAAGCCTATCAAACGTTAAAACACACAATAAAGTCAATCTCTTACATTCTGCAGTCCCAGATCTCAAATGCCAATTGGTTTTCTGTTCTGCCACAAAGTCCTTTAAGTGTTGTCCTTTTGCTTTTATTGCACAACCTAGAGCCACTTTTTAGACATCATCCAATGTGCCTTTCTCTTTTCACACCTGTAATCACCTACTTTTCTGTATTGAAATGTCATTTCTCCTAAGTCAGCTGTGTGCTTCCCTTGAAGGACAAGCATAGAGGCATGTGCTTGTTTTTATGTGTCTTCCTCCTCCTCAGTATGAACCAGTTTTTACTACAATCATAATACTTGAAGATATGTAAAAATTAGAAAATAAAGAAAAGCTATTAATAATATCATCTGAATTGGGGAGATCCATTAGTGACAATAGTAGATCCTTCTAAAGTTTTTCTTATATAAACCCTACACACACACACACACACACACACACACACAGTCAACATAACTTGAGGAAATGGACAGATAGTGGTAAAATGCATTTCTGAGAACCTGGCTGGGCCATTCTAAATCTTATTTGGCTCAGTCCAGGACATAAGTAATCTTCTCAGGGCATTTTTTTTAACAAAGATCCCCTGTTGAAGAGGTATGCATGGATAAATTTGGGAAGGCAGAATACTTAATCTCTGCATTTTCTTCTTTTGAACTGCTAAAATTTTATTTAGAGACAGGCATAGAAATGGGTTCAATGTACATGTTCTAATCTATTAATCTATTTCAATCATCCTCTTTTATTTTGTCAGCCAGCAAAATCCTTTCTGCATAGCTAATTACTTTTTCCAGATTCCCATTTTGCTTTTCATCAGAGGACCTGGGTTATACATTGGCTTCAGTCTTCATACCACCTCTCCTTACCTACCCTAGCATTGTGACACCATATCTTTTAACTTTTTATGTTTAAAAGCAAGAAAAGAAATGTTTATATTTGTTTTATTTATACTTTTAACTCAGTAGTCATGTTCTGCACAAAACTGACATCTTAATAGATGTTGAAGTAGACTTTTACTCTTTTTCTTGATAAAATAGAATTACTGGTGTTTATATTCTCCTTATAATTACTCTGTTGATAAATAGTGATATAATGCCTACAGACTGAAAGTAAAACTCTTCTAAGGCAGTTTTTCTGTTAATTCTCAACAAATTGCTAAAGCAGTCATGCATATCAATGGCACTGTTTTCAACTGATGTGACCTATCAAAAATATTGTACTTCTACCTGGTCATTTATGGAATGAGTTTTATCTCAATTTCTTTTCCCATAACAAGTGTAAGTTTATTGTATTTTTTCAGATATAATTCATGCTTACTGAAGACAATCTAAAGAATTAGAAAAGTAGGGAAAAAACACAAGATCATCTTTCAGAAAAACCCACCTAATACACATTGACTACATGCATGCATGCACACACACACACATTACCTATATAGGAACATTTAAATAACTTACTTTTTTCTTTAAAATTTTTAAATTACAAAAATGTCCACAAAAAAATGTTATAAGCACATTTGTATTGTTCCAGACACTGCCACTTCTCACCCCACTCCTTCTCCCCATCCCTTTCCAGATGGAAACACTTCCCTGAAGCTTGTGGTAACATTTCCAAGTATGGTTTTGTGCTTTTACTGCCTTTTTAAAATTTTTGTATAACTAATATCAGAGTGCAGTTCCTCTTGTAACTTTTCTCCCACTTCATATTCAAGTTTTGAGATTTAGCCACATTTCTACATGTTGGTTTACTTCTTCCCTCTTAAATGTTTCCTAGTATTTCCTTGCATGAATAAAATAAAGTTTATTTCATTTCAGAATAGGATGGAAGTACACATTGATCTTGTTTTCTCAAGAACATTACGTTATAAAGATACTTCCTTTGTATATCTGTGTATTAACCCCACTTGTTTTTATTGAACCACTATCTTGTGTCAGACACTCTCTATGTTGAAGATATAATGCTTGGAAAAACAACCATGTCTTCAGCCATCATGAGTCTATGTAGGTAGTGGATTATGTAAATATATACAGCATAAAAAGTCTTAATAAATAGGTGAAGCAACTCTGAGAGGTTAAAATATAGGGTAATTTAGTGGGGACAGGAATGTAGGACTCAGGATGCATGAAATCTCCATCCAAACCAGCTGTCTTTTGTATTCTTTCTATTGAATGCCATAACAATATTATGGGGGAGAAAAGAAAACATGGGAAAACTGGTGTGCAACAGTAAACCTTTACTTTTGGCCAAAGGTCTTTGGGTAGTTTTCTGGTCTCATGTGTGCTCTTATATATTGATGGTCAAACAAGCAGCTTTGCTGATTTTGCTGAGCTTTCTTACTACAGGCCAAGGCAAATGGACTGACTCAGTTCTGCACAGCAGAATGGACTGACTCAGTTCTTCTGCACAGCCTGTCCTGTTCCAGCAGGCTAGTCTAAGCTCTTACCATGGTGGCTGAAAGGGGTTCCAAGAGAAAGAGAGAGAGAGCAAAAGGGTACCAATCTGTTTTGAAGCCTAGGCTCAGATTTGGCATGTTGTCATTTCTGCTGCATTTTGTTTATAACACCAAACCAGATTAAACAGTGGTAGAATAGACTATATCTAGGATGGAAGGTACTGCAAAGTCACATTGCAAAAGATGTGGATGCAGTGAGAGGCAGGAAATTGGGACTAATTTGCAATCAATCGCCTATGAATAATGTGATGGATGGAGATGAAGAACATTCCATATAGAGGAAACAACATATTTAAAAGCTAAGAGGCTGGAAAGAGCCTAGACTTTTAAAACCTAGACAAAAGGAAATTGTGGAGTTATTAAGGAAAAAACAAAATGCTGCGAAGGAAAGTTGGAGAGGTTGGCATAAACCAGGTCATTTGACCTTATTGCTCACATTCTAGATTTTGGATGTATTCCAAGAATAACAGGGCCCCATACATTTTCAAGAAATAGAGTACATTATTTCATTTTAATGGATTGAATGATCTAATTTAATCTACTGCATGATTTAATAGATTATATAAGATAATTTTAATTAAATTTATTTAGCTAATATGTATGGTAATGTGTTAAAAATTGTAATTGTATAAGTGATTAGATAGTTTGGGAGGCTATACAGTCATCCAGATGTTAGATGAAACATAGAGAGAGGGTAGCAACAGACAAGAAGAAAGATGGAGACATTGTTGAGAAACTTTGGATAGTAATAACATTTGTTGCTAGATGAGACGTAGGCTTTGAGGGAGAGGATGATATGGTTAGATGGATAATTGATGTTTTTCATTTGCAGTTAACCTTTGAACAACATGAGTTTGAACTGCATGGGTCCATGTACACCCAGATTTTTTTCATTAAGTATATTGGAAAATTTTTTGGAGATTTGTGACAATTAAAAAAAAATTCTGTTTTATTTTCTCTAGCTTACTTTATTAGTACAGTATACAGTATATAATACATGTAATACATAAAATAAAATATTAATGTATGTAACACACAAAATATGTTAATTGACTGTTTATGTTATCAGTAAAGCTTCCAGTCAACAGTAGACTATTAGTAATTAAGTTCTGGGAGAGTCAAAAGTTATTTTCAGATTTCTGACTGTGAGGTTTGCAGGGGACCAGTGCTTCTAACCCCCACCTTGTTCAAGAGTCAGCTGTACTTTGGTGAGGATGACTTGAAAAACTACTTTGAGGAAGGAATTAAGTGTTCTATTTCAGAGATGTTATATTGCTAAATATGAGGGTCTGTATTGCAGAAGGAAGATCTAAGCTAACAATATGAATTTGACAATGGTCTGCATGTAAATGTTACTTGAGACCATGGGTATAGTTGAAGTCACCAAAAGTGAAATTTTCCAAAGAAAAGAAGAGGGCCCAGGAATGAAACCAAACTAATTCCAATTATTAGGCGTCAAGGAATCTAGATAGATATACTCATGCTTTTAAATAGCTATATAGTATCTGATTACATGACTTTACCATATTATTTTAAATAAGTGGCTGCTAATGGGCTCTGTTAGACTTCATTAGGCAGTGATAGAATAACTACCTATTACATATTTCCTTTACTCATTTGACCAATTATATCCTCAGAGCAGATATTAGGAAGTTGAATTGCTGGGGCAAATAGGTTTTACATTTTAGATGTGAATGTGCCTTGATTAACTACTCTTGAAAAATGGTTATACCAAATTAGACTTGCAGGAGCACTGAGCATGCTATATTCTCAGTCCTTCTCAATATTATATATTGCTTAGTTTTTCTTTTAGTATCTGATAAGTGACAAATTTTTGTTGTTTTAATTTGGATTTCTTAGATTATTAATAAAATTGAACTTTTTTATATGCTTACTGGAAATGTGTAATTCCTGTGCCAATGTCCTAAAACATGGTCTTTGCCTAGTTCCGTACTGAGGGGTTCAGATGTTTGCATTAATTCCCAGAAATTGTTTATTCTAAGCATATTAATTTTTTCTATTATAAAGTATATAAAATATTTCCATTTTTATTTCAACTTTGCTTGTGGTATTTTTATCATACAGAAATTTTAACATATGAAATTAATTTTTTTGTAATTCAATTAATCTTTCATTTTCTTCCTTTCTTTCCTTTTTTTTTTGTGACACATGAATAAATGTTTCTCAAGCCCACAATTATTAAACTATTCCCCTTTAGTACTCTTATAATATCATTTATTGCATCTTGGTCTTTGGCATAGTATTTATTTTTATATGAACATAAGGTAAACACCTAGCTTTGCTTTTCTACCGCTATCATGTGATGTATTCTCATTTTTACTTATTAAATAGTACAGTGTTGACAGAGTACCTATTCTACTTAAAATCCTAGTATGTAGCTCTGTACTGCGAAAGCAGTACAATGCAGTCTAAGAGTATAGTCTCCCATTACCCTGAATAACTTCCTTCTGTCAACCCCACCCTACTGGCAGAATGCAACACTGGCTAGTGACACAAGCTGTTCTACAAAGCCCAAAGCTGTACCACAAGGTGATATCTCTCCTCTGGGGAAAGCCCATTTATCAACTAAAGACAAACTTTTAAAATGGTAACACTTCCTAGATCTTAGTAGTTCTTGGTACTTGATTCTTTCTACAAATAGGTCAGATAAAAAGTTTCAAAGGCAGCCATTAAGACCAAATACAGCATCTAAACGGGAGAAAGTGAGTTAAGAGTTGCTTTTGAGTCCATTCCATCAACTTCATTTTAACTTGATTAATTTGGCTATATGTCTGTCCCCCTCTGCATTTCCTATATCAGCTTTATCACAAATCAGTCCCCTGCAGGTTGTATTGGAAAAGCAATATGTGTGATTGAGATATTCTTAACAACAAAGTATGTTCTGGTCCCAGAGCTGTTAGATTCTGATTGATAAAATTTAATATTTTGAAGGGAGGTAGAGAAAAAGGACTATTATTCCAACTCCTTTATTTGTAGTGTGGCTGAAGTTCTTTTTATCTCCTCTACTTTCATTGTAGCAGTATGACTGAGATTCCAATAAATTATTGGATGTAATATCCAGATGTCTGGATGATTTTTTGGTGCTGCAGTTACTTCTTAGTGGGTGAGAAAAAAGATAGTAGAGGTTCTGGAAAAAATGTCAAAGCTTAGCAATAAAGTAAGAATTTCATTGAACAGAAAGTAATGAAATCACCCAATTTATTTCCCTTTCACTGTTGTAATGCAGGTAAATCCTGCTTCATACGACTCACAAAGCCTGAATGTGCAGTGTCTTGGCTTGGGTGGTGCGTGGTTTATGTGTGAGGGATTGGAAGAGTACTCATAAATACCTTTAATAAAAAAGTGTGAGTAGAAGCAGCTTCGTTTTTCAAATAAAACAAGTTTTCATTTGTGTCTGAGGATCATAGCTGTTAAAAGTCAACTTTCTCAACTTTTCCCATTGTACCACCTTTTGAATAATGCAGAACTCCTAAGGGTCCTGTTCATCTCCAGGTCATCTTGACACTTGTTCAGCTTTTATCTGCTCCATGATGCAGTTACCTTTGTCTGAAGGTAGCTTCAATTTCCTTTCTCAAGACCCTCTTATTGGCTGTGCCACATATTGATCAGGAAGGTTTGAATGAGATTTAGTCTAGAGGAGTGTTGGTGATGGGACAGACCAGAGTCAGCAAAACTTTTCTGTAAAAAGCCACATAGTAAAAATCTTTGATTTGCAAGTCAAGCTCTCTGCTGCTAATGGGTAAAAACAATCAAACATGAATAAAAGGGTGTGGCAATAAAACTTTATTTACAAAACCTGGCAGTAGTCTGGATTAGCCCAAAGTCATCATAGTTTTCTGAGCCCTTGAGTAGACATATATTTTTAGGTGTGTTCTGCAGGTAGTGAAACCTAACATTTATTGAGCATCTACTTAAAATCTCATATCATTTAGCAAAACTGAAAGGTAGGTACCATTGCAAACCCATATTACAGATAAATAAACAAAAGAAGACAAAGATCAAGTAATTTGTTAGTACATGGTAGAAAGGCATTTGAAGTCTACCTCACTCTGGGGCCCAAGCTTTTGACAACTATGTTATAATGCTTTTCTAACTAATGAAAGAAATGGAAATGCCATGAAAGCCCATTGTGGTGAGACATTTCTATGTGAGAATAAATTTAATTATTGTTATTATTATTAATAATAAACAAAATGCCATGTATGCGCCAACCTATTTTTCATAGGATGCTAAATTGCTAATTATCATTTAAATTCAATTGTTTGAATTTTTAATTCAAGAAAATTAGAATACAACTTACTGGAAGGGGGAAAATGCACAATACTCAAGATAGGAATCTGGAATTTAATGATCTGAGTCTTTATATTCTGGTTCTATCACTTACAAGATATATGATTTGGGGCAAGTTGTGTTCTGAGCCCTAATTGAGCACCTAGAAACTAGAGAAACACTAGCTCTGCAGCTATATTAAAAATTATTTTGAGGGTCTAATGAATTATTAAATGGAGAAGTGCTTATACAGATATATCAATAAATAATAGTCATATATATATCATAATAGTCATAGATAATTAAATATATACATACACATGTCTTGAGAGTATATGTTTAAAATTTACCTTTCCTTTGGATGAGTGAAGAAAGTCTATGTTTAAATGATTTAACCCACAAATGCTTTGAATTTGAAGCAAAATTTTAGAAGAAATTTTCTCAGATTCTGAGGCACAAAGAGTTCTTGAGGGTCATCTAGTCCATTCCTCTGTCTTTAGGCAGAGGTACCCTTAAGCTAGTACAGGTGAGATCCTGTCTATTTCTTTTAGAGAAGCAATTTAGTGAAAGCGACTATAAACCATTTGCTGATAGAATTGAGAACCTCTTGAATACAAATTGACTCCCTGAATGTAAGTGACTTTGTTATGACAAGCAAGAGAACTTTTCAAAAACACAGAATATTGAATATTGAGAACATTTTTTTGTTTCGGCAAGTCAATCGCTTTGCCTTGCCTGCCTCTGGCTTCCAGATGGGGGTTCAGACTCAAAACATCCGGAGGCTCCATCCATACTTACTATGCAGCATAGCACCTCTTTTGGTCCAGAGGTGAGTCTTAATATTTTATACCATTAACTGTGTAGTCCCAAAGATGGATTCAGGGCAGATGTTTGATGTTATGGCATGTTTGGGTTGCTAATGCCACAGTGAGTTTCTCTGGCTGGCTCCTTCAACATTTTAATAGTGATAACAAAGCAGTTCCCTTATCACTGGTGCTTTAGGTAATAATTTGCTGAAAGAGAAACAAAAAATTGATTTGTTTCCAAAATGCATCGTATTCTCTGCTTTATGAAAAAATGATTAAGGAAACTGTTCAAATTGAATGTGAAGCTTCAGAAAACTCCATGTGTGCATGAAAAAAAAAATTTAGAGAAACATTGATTTCCCAGAGGAAATGAATCAATTTTGTCTGTTTAGTTTACTGTTGCATTTTCAGTTCCTAGAGCAGTGCTTGGCAAATAGTAGCAGCTTAATAAATTGGCAGATGAGACGTGCTTTAAGTGTCCAGAGCACACTCTATTTGCTTGGCTTTGTTCAAAAGCAGACAAGGATTTGGACTGAGTAGTATATGTGGGAGGTAACCTCAGGAAGGATGGGGAAAGAGTAGGGAAGTCTGTAGGTAAGGAAGAAAAACCATGAAGAGCAAGCTAAAGAGTGGGTTATCACTGTGGGCAACTGTGGCTCAATACACCTGCACTCCCCCAGCCTGAAGATTGTGTACAGTACACCTCACATTTTTCCCATTGTAAGGTAGGGAAGCGGAGGCATTTTCTTACTAATTCCCTTAGCTCCTTAGTTGATGGTCACTCCTGTGGACATTGAGTCCACAACAGGCATAGTGGGGATTTAAGATACCCCATGCTCATGAAATAAAGAAGTCCTGGGGGCAGTCTCAGACAGAGACCCACATGCTGAAAGTAGCAAGCTCTCAATTGTAACTCTCCTCCAAAAGTGGTTTCCTGTATGACTGATGGAATATGGGGCACCTACAGTGGCTGCTACAATCATACATTAAAATGAACCACATCCTTTGGGTTTTCTAAGTGACAGTCATAATGTTAAGAACATTCAAGAAATTGGTTTGATATTTACATTTATTACATAGTTTTAATTAAAAAGGTCACAGATACTTCTTATCTAATAAGGCAAGAGGATATGTAAAAGTTCAAAGACAGTGGTTCAGGAATTTTACATTTTCATATACTTGACCCTAGTATTTCTATGACTAAGTAGGTTATTTTTCAGTTATTTCTGGTTGATTACTGAATAAATGATTGGACTGAACTTGTTTTATCCTTAAAATAAATGAAACACCTAATTGAGGCAATTGGACAGTGATCTCGTTGATTAACTATTATCCTGAAAATGATAATTACAATGTCTGCTTGTTTTGTTGCTAGATTTCTAACTGGGTTACCTCTTTGCTGTGGTCACAAATGCCTGGCATTGACTAGCTCAGAAATCTCGAGTAAAAGACACAAAGGAACTTTAAAGTAGGCTCAGGAACTAAGTCTAGGGCAAAGATAGGGTAAAGCAAAATGATATGCACTCTAAGATTTTATGGGTGCATAAACTCTTAAGTAAACACAGGGAAACTGATCTGCAGAGACTAGAATAGAGCAGAAAAAAGAAAGTAGGAACAGCAGAGACCGTGGCACCCGTGAAAAGGAGAAAGAAAGGAAGGAAGAGCTGTACCTAGCCTTCTTGTTGTCAAATGTTTTCTGTACTTTGTTGGCCTGAAATTTCTCTTGATACCTTTTTAAATGACCCCCTCTTTTAGACTATTTTAAATGAATGTCTGTCCCTGACATGAAAAGAGATCCAAATCAAACAATGAACTCATGAGTATTGTTGTAGCAGAAATTAGAATGAACTAGAAAATCAACTAGTTGGTTATTTAGGCACTGTGGCATTGTGGTAAAAACTGTAGGTCATATGCCTTGGGATTTGAGATCTTGCTTCATTAATTAATTACCAGTTCAGTGACCTTTTGGCAAGTTTCCTTGAACTTTCTGGGTTTTAGCATTTCATGTTTAGCATTTCATTCAAAGTAAAATATGCATATAGTACATACTTCTTAGATAACTATGTAACATGCTTATATATTGCCCACACATATAGTATGAACTTATGAAAGTTAAACATAAATATAAATACAAAATAATAAATGTAATATAAAAAATAAATATAGCATAATATGTATGTGTATCTATACATATTAAGTTCAATGAACGCTAAACCTTTGTGACAGTTACAACTTATTGAACACTATTTGACATGTTATATTAGATTACTTATATAATTTCATTTCTCACAATTAACCAATGAAGTATTTATTTAAAAAAAATACTTTAGGGATTAGATTCTTCCATCCAGACTCCTTATCAAAAATGCTTGTTGAATGTCCTTTATCTATTAAACACTGAGCATATTAAGAAACACTGAAAATAATTGAAACTTTCAGTGTCTCATAATTTATAAATCCAAGAACTAGATTCAAACCCAGACTTATCTGAATCTAAAACTCAAACATCCTGTTTCAGCTATGTGACCACTCTTCTTTTTATATAAAATAAATAAACTTCTCTGCTCACTGGTTTGTCTCTCTCTCCTGAGCCACAGTCTTTTATAACTAAACTTTGGAAGTGATGTGCCATAATTTCTGCCATACTCTGTTGGTCACACAGATGATCCTAGAACAGAATGGTAGAAAGGACTAGATGAGGTGAGCAGAGTCTTTTGGGGGCTGTTTTGAAGTCTGGTTGCTGCGTCGTTTTTCAGAATAAACCCTATCGTTTTCTCTGGAATATCTTGTATGATCCAACAAAAACTGATCTTATCCCCCTTCCATTCCTAAAGGCAATATTGTGGACTATATATGAATTCCTCATTCACTTTAGAGTTATAATTACTTATTAATTCATTAAACATGTATTTGCTGAATACCTGATTTTATGAGCACTGAAGAGGAAAACCTGATGCTTATAGTCTATTTAGGAAAAATTGAAATAAATTAAACCAATAATCATTTCTGAGAGTGATTAAACCTTTGTGGGGTGGAGGGAGGAGAGGGAATAGAGTGATAGGGAGTTGCTAATTTAGATTGGTTGGCCAAGGAAAGCTTCCCTGAAAAGGTAGGAAGTAGGCTAAGATTTGGATGTCACAAAAAATTCATCCATACGGGGACCTGGGAGGAATTTTTCATGTAGGCAAAATAATTAGGCTAAGGGTCATAAATGGAAGGAAGATTACTGTGTCCTGAGAAACAGGAAAATAAAGTGTTCATTGTATCTGGAGTTCTTTGAACCATACGTGAAAAGTGATAAGAGGGACTGTGTCATATGGAACCTTAAGTAACTTAGTAAACTGAAGTCATCTTTATTTCTCTGAGTTCCTTAATCATTAAGCAAACATTCGTTGGGTATCTGCTGTGTACCAGTACTGTGCTATGCACTGGGAAGGCAAAGATAAGCCTGAATACTTGTTTTGTAAAAGGAACCCATACAAACCATTGTCTTTGAGTAGGGTCACTTCTAAAATAATTTCATGAATACATGAACTAATAAACCAATTCTACATTTAAAAGATTTGCATGGTAAATTATAATGAAATGCAAGCAATACACTTTTTAAAAAAAATGTATTCAATCAACCAATATTTCTCAAGTACCTGCAATGAGATAGATAAGGGAGGCTGAGTGGTCTGGTGGATCAAGTTTGAGACTGCAAGTTCCAATTTTAACTCTGACAGAAATGAGTACTATAACTCACACCAGTTCCATTTTTATGAAACTCCAATCAGTTGGCACTCTCTGACTCTGAAAATCTAGATAAAATCTACTCACTGTTCTCTGGGAAAATCAGTTTCCAGAGTCTTATGGATCCCTGTGAACAGACATTCCTATGAACACTTGTACCTCCTAGTCCTGTTTTCTGCTCTGGCTCTTAAAGCTCTTCCTCATTCTCTATCCTCAGGTTTTGATCTGAGAGTGGACTTCTTTTCTTAATGCTGCCCCATAAATAACACCCTCATTAAAATAAAAACACATTCACATAATCTTTGGTTTGTATCAAAACACTTGTGGAAGGACAGGTTTATTGACACAAGAACAAAATCAGTTTAAGGTGAACAGAATTTTCCTAAAAACTTTTCAGCATTTTCTAAGTTGATTTTCCTTTTGTTTCTGTTCCTCCCACTACCCCCAAATCCCTGTTCATTGCTAACACAGACCACTTTGGGTCTCTCAGATGTGCCCTGTCTCCTAATCCACCATATCCTCTGGAGCTCAAATGCCCCATTTTCCAAATTTGAGGCATCTATACATTATCTTTGTAGGGTCTGAAATATCCATGTATCACCTGTACTATTTTTTTTTCCCAATTGAATTGCTTTGATTTTCAATAAGTAAATTTGTTTGAAAGTACATATTTATTACCACTATATCTAGAAAATTACTGTCATTCATCATAAATAGAAGGGAACTTTAAAAAGCAATGCATAGCTATTAAAACTGTGAAATATTCATTAGCATAACACTTAAGTGCTTTGTACAACAAATTATATCTATTCTACACATTGGTAATATCTCTTCTGTTTACTTCTCAAGGTTACTTTGTAAGTATTTAAAAAAAATAACAGGAGTGAAAGCGTTTTAGAAAAGAATGAGATTTTATACAAAAGAGGCCCTCTCGTGCTCGTTCTTGTGTGTGTGTGTGTGTGTGTGTGTGTGTGTGTGTGTGTCTAGGTGATAATGCACACAAAAGTCCTTATCACTGAACCTTAATTCCCCTAAGGGCTGAGCTGGGGAAAGCTGGAAAGGAAATGCAGATTGCAACTGTGACTGCAAAGACCTTGCCCAGAGTAGAACAGTTTGATGGAAAAACAACAGTATTTAGCAACAACCCTGCAGTCAGTTTCCCTAATTCCAGTTGGGCAAGTTCTTGCAAACTGAAGTCAGTAGGATAAAAACTCTGGTAAAATGGGAGCTTGTCTGTCGGTGGCCTTTGAAAAGGTGTTCTCATTTAGCCGTCCTAGTATAAGCAGGAGTAGTAAACATGTTTGGCTTGGCTCTCTGCCCCATTACCTTGAAAACTCTACCTTTTTTTATCTTCCACATAGATTATAAATTTTGAAATCTAACTTTCTGATTAAACCATCACAGTGAATAAAAGGCCTTATTATGGGTTTCATCTGGAAAGGACTGTAGTCCTGTGATGGTTCATATTAACTCCTCTTATTAAGCGGCCTGGAGCCTTGCTCCATGGAAACCACTCCCTTTTACTCTAATGAGCATGACAAAAGTGGATGGAGAGGGAGCTCTGAGTACAGTGTTCCCCTGAAAGGACACAGGTTCTCCTGATTTGCCACCAGAAATAGTCCTTCCCATTGCTGATAACCCTGCACAGGAGCAAATTATAACTGAGCTTCTGGCCAAACTCCCTCAGTCCTGGGGCACAGGGGTGGGCATGGGGGCAGTGGCAGTTTGGCTTGTTTGCTGTCACCTGGGAAGACTTAAGTACCAGGCGAGGAGTTTCTTCACTAAGAGGCAGGGCAGATTATACTCACTTGTGCTGAATGAAAAGAAATTCTGCTTTCTGTTCCTCTTTTCCTCTTACTCTGCTGTCCCCCTTTCCCTCTGTGGAGTGGACAGAGTGGTATTCTGAAGAGCCAAAATGTTTCCCTGATCAGAGGTAGAATTCCGTCTCCAGTCCCCTTCTAGCTGTGTCACTTTAGGCAAGTTACTTAACCATTCTGAACTTTGATATGGTTACTTATAAAATGGCATAGTACCTACATCTCAGGGCCGCTGTGAAGAGTAAACATCATGACACTTAGGAAGCTCCAGGAATTGGGAAGAGTCTCCTTAAATAAGAATCCCCCTCCCCTGGTGCTGAAAAGCCCCTTTCACTGAACCTCTCTATAGCTCTTAGTGGCATTCAACTTTCACCAAAATCTAATAAAAAAGAAAACACTGTGTTTTTTTTCCTTTGGATTAGCTACCCTGGTTGGGAGATCGAGTTTGTTCTCCTCAGTTCTTGTTCCCGCCACAACAAAGAATAGAAGGACAGAGACACAGTAGTGAAGCAGAATCAGTTTTATTTGAATACACTCCAAAGAAGGAATGGACTAGAGTCAAGGTAGACAAAGGCAGGTTTACTTGAATAAAGCAGAGAGGAAGGAAAAACAGAGAGAGGAAAGGGAAACTCATTGAACTGTTGTTTGGCATAGGGCATAATTGCTTGCCAACTCCTAAAGCCAGAGTCACCTGGTGTCCAGTGTCCACTTGAATCTGCACAGCATGAGAACTAAGCCCCTACCACCCCAGGATCTGGGGGAGCCGCAGAGCACTGGATGGAGTGAGATTACGTTCTGAGAACTTCCTAAAGGCAAAGAAAAGAGATTCTACTCAGGAGCATGATTGTAGAGCTGCTGCTCTGTCCAGGTCACCCAGGCAATGGGAACTTGTAAGCACAAATCAGAGTTCTCTGTAGCTCCCCATACTTATCCGGTGTGGGACAGAAAGAGTGACACACTTGAAGAATGGTAAGTGTGGGCAACCTCAGAGAGGAGCCACATCCAAAAACTGGGATTTTGTCTTTTGAGGAGTTTCAAGAATGGGGTAAAGGTAAAGGGTCAGGGGACATAGGCTTGTCAGGGTGTCTTATGATGCCTATCTCCAGTGAGAGACAGTATGTCATTGTCTATAGGTAGTCCTCTAGGTAATTCTGTAGAATAAACTTTTTGTCCCTCTCTAAGATAGCAGCTACTCTCAAGAACTAGGAACACATCAGTTACGACTGCTTGCCTTGCCTTAGGATAAGTCGTTGGCTGATTACCAAAGAATATATAAGGAATCTAACCCCCCAACTCTCTGTTCTTAGCCTCAAGATAAGTCCTTCTTGTTCGCAATATGCTACTCACATCTCAGCATTTTTAGGAAAATTAACCATAATGCTCATCTCATATCTTTGCCCTATCTCACCTGCATTAGCTAGGGCAAGTCTCAGGGTCAGCCCAGATTCAGAACATGTGGATTGAACTCACATTGCAAAGGGCGTTAACTCTGTCAGTCTTTTCTGGCTCTCTAGCTTTATCTGATTAACTCCCTGAGTTCTTGGTGGGCCTCACAGTCTTTTCATTCCACTCATATCTCTCTGCCTAACACCTTGGCGTCCACCATGGAATATGTTTTTCTCTCCTACTCAGGGCTCCTCAGCAAAACCTCAAATCTTCTTTCTGGTGAAAAGGCATGCTTCCATGACATGGCTGTGCCCGCCTCTCCCCATACACTGCAGTACACTCTTCATTTATCTGAGGACTTGACCTGTTCCAGTTACTTCCCTTTTTACACTTGAACAATATTTGTATCATTCATTAATCCCAGGAAGCAAAAGAACCCTAAGAAATCTCTTTAGAGATTACTGACTAATAAGATACTTCACTGCCTTCCATGCAGAATAACACATGGGAAAATGAACATTTACCAAAAGGCACAGTCCAAGACCATGAAGAAGCCAGATGACCCAGGATTTTTCCAGCTATTCAAACACCAAGCCAAGAGGTTTCACCTGCCTCCAGCTGGGCTGTAACTTTCTAGGCAGGGAGGCTCGTGTCCCTCCATCTAACAACTTATGTCAAATTGGCAAAACACTCTCTGTAACAAAATGCAATGTAATGTGGTGCTTGGAACACAATTCATATACTTTCACTTTAGGCCTTTAAAAAAATATGTATTCACTGAGCATTTTTGCTGGCCCCTGATTGGGCAGAGAAGGAAATTCTAGACTCAGTCTTCAAGACAGTATGTTTTGTTGCTTCATCAGACACCAGATAAAAAATAAAAATAAAACCCATTTAAAAGTTGTAACTATCCTACTTTTGATGTGCAAGTATGTCATCAATAATATAAAGTCCCCAACATCATTTATTTTGTATTTAACACCGTCTGTGCATTTTAAAGACATTACATCATCTTTCCTCTAAGATAGGTACTATTGTTAGCTTCATTTTAAAAGTAGAGAAAACTTAGGTTAATTAATCTATCTTAATCAACAGTTTATGACTGGCTAAGCTAGCATTTGAAACCACATGGTCTATCTCCAAACCTGTGTTCTTGATCATTTTGTTCTATCACTAGTAACCTTGTACACAATTCATTAATGGGTTGTTTGATCATTCACTGTCTAGTTGGATTTCTTTTGTTTTCAGAAACACTGATAAGATTCTTTGTTCTAATCTTTGTACTAGTTAAGTAATATACAGCTTTGTCTGTGCTATGCTGTCAAAGTTACAGCATTTCATGGTTCTCTTCTGCTTCTCTTTCATTCACCTACTTTTAACTACAGGGAGTATGCAGACTTAATAAGATGGAAGTTTGAGGACAGCCATGCCTAGCACTTTCTTTTTTGTTTTATTTTTTATTCTTTTTGGTCATAGATATCACTTGTGTATGCCATTGTTAGTCAGACATGAGTGTATTACAGAAAATCAAATCCAATCTTTTACATGTATATTATAATAGACCATGTAAGTAAATCATATTTGCTTATTTGTTCTATTTAGCAAATTGTTATCTCTCTGAAAAAACAGATGCTGGCCTGATAGAAAAGATCATATCACCCCTCCTCACTATTATCCTGTATTTTTTTCTTAAACATCACAAGAAAGTGGTTCTCAATGAAAGCATTATTCCCAGAAACCAAGGAACAGCTCACTTGCTCTAACTAAGTTTTTAAAAAATACTTTTATGCCTTAAAAAGAAAGAAGAATTTTTACTTGGATTATAAATGGATTTGACACCAGAAACTCTTAAAATACCTCCTTACTTTCTGCTTGGATATTAGCATTCCAAATTTATGTCCAACATCAAGACTCAGCTATTGCCTTTTTTACAGAATTTGACAACAGCATTGCGCTTTATTAGGTTATGCCATGTTATGTTACTGAGTTATGCTAGGAAACACAATAATATCAGAACACTGTAAATGAATATATAGCATTCTGAAAATGATGGTAGAAAATCAAATCATCTATGTCGAGGTATTTTTGTATGCCATTTAATAAAGGCCTAGGAAAATTAATTACAACACCAAGAACGTCAGTCAAAAACTACCCAAGACATAGGAAATAAAAACATGTACCACTTTGGTATTCTCCATGAGTAGTCCTTTTTCAAGGACAAAAATGATGGAGAGAGATGAATTCAGAATAAACTTACTTTAATGTCTTGGCAGTCTTAAAGAGCACTTTGATTTCAAAAGTTGCATATATTATGTTTGGGAGTTCTGCAAGACTAATGCAGAACTAGAGAATTATTCTTGGTGTCTTTCATTGTTTCTCTTCCGCTGGGCAGGGTATCAGCCATTCCTCATTCAGCAAAACGTTTTGCCATAGGCCAAAACAAAGCACATACCTCCAATGTGGGAACTGTATCACAAAGGTGAACAAGTGCTCCACTGGCTTGCTTACTCCAGCACTCGCCTTCAATGCTGAAACTTCTTCAGAAATAGTGCAAAGGGAAAAATAGCATTTGATTGGTGGAAAACAAGGAGAAGGGTTTTAGAGTTTAAAATCAGATTTAATGTCCTCAAAGTAACCGACAATTGAAATTGCTTTTGAGGTGTGGAAAGAGAAAATGAGCACTCTCTCTGGTTTGGCAGAAGATCATAGGGTCTGTGTCTCAGGTGGAGCTCTGGATACAGGGGTAGCATCATCTGGCTGTTAAGCAAACACCCTAGAAGGCTACAGTATTTGGAATTAACTTTTATTTCCTTTACTTAGTTTTGTGAAGTCGGGCAGATCCATCAGTAGTTCTAAGTGTGGTACTAGGAGCTGGAGGGAGTTAAACTTCCATGCATAGGAAAGTGGGAGGATTTTGGTTTCCCCTGCTCCTGAAAGACAGGATTGTAGTGGAGAGTTTGGAGAAAAAGAGAAAGAACAGACAGAATGGACATCTAAAAGATTTTTAAGAAGTAAATATCTGATGTTAAGGTGTTTGGAATGCATCTTAAAACGGGATTGACAGAGACACAAAACATGGTAATGGTTGTTGCTTTATATTATAGTGTGTGTGTGTGTGTGTGTGTGTGTGTGTGTGTGTGTGTGTGTGTGGCGGGGTGCATATCTTTGTATGTAGGTCAAGACAAGGGACTGAATTATTTGTTTTAAGGGATATGACGGTGGAGTTAAATCAAGAAACACACTTGGAGAAGTAAAACAGTAATTCAGAAGTGTGAGGGTATCAGAAATGGAGCTATTGCTAAAGCCTAAAAATACAGCACCCCCCACTCAAACACAGGAATTTGCAGACCTCTTTGGAAAAGTACCGAGCTTCTGTGTTTGTCTAAACATGGAGAGGCAGTTTATGCCAATTTAATATGTTGTGATGGCAGGGAAACCCCCAGTTAACATCTGGAAAGCAGAATATCACGGTGTTTGAGAGTACTAACTCTGTAAGCAAGTTCTCTTCTTTTCAGTTCTGTCTTGATGTAGAAACAGTGTAGTTTTGGCCAGTTGCTGATCTTCTGTGAACCTCAGTTTCCTCCTTTGTTAAATGTATGTGATAGTGGTACCTACATTCCAGGGTCATCACGAGAATTCAATGAAACTGCTTCACTGAGTGGCACATAGTAATTATTATTCTTGGTAGATGAAAGAAAGAAAAATAAAGAAAAATTAAAATTTTAAAATAAAATAATTCATACATAAAAAATGGAGAAAGATCCAATTCATATTATTCAAATTTTTAATAAGTTATATGTACTATGTCCTGTGTGAAGCATGTGCATTTGCTTGGTGATATCTTTTCCTAATCCCAACTTTTCAGGTGCTGCCCTCCTGGTCTGGGTCAATGAACCGTGGGTACCCATAGCCTTCCTCCAAGCTTGCAAGAGTTGGGAATCTACTGGCTCCCTTCTGTGTCAGGGGCTGGTGCCACCAAGCACATCCACTGGTTGTGATCCTCAGGCCTTGGCAGCAAATGCAGTTTTCTTGCTTTAATTAGGCTGAGATTCATTCCTGCATGTGGCAGCTGCAAAGATGTATTCTCCTTGCAATTAGACATTGTAATACTTAGCATCACTTGGACTTAATTTTAAGTACATTTTGGTAGGCCTTGTTCCGCCTTTGCACCTCGGTTGCTCCAGGAGAGAGCATATGGCCCAGTCATTCTTTAAAGTTCATTTTATGGGCCATTCTCAGGCACTTCCTGCTGGCCTTTGGAACAGAGCCTTGTTTGTGACTACATTTTTTGCTTATGCTTCTGCCAAATGCTTCCTCCAAAACCAGCAATAAAACCACAGGATCCGATAAGCCATGGTCATCAGAATGGCTTAATGAGAGCAACCTCGACAATAGGGGTCTTTAACAGCAACCAGCACTGCAGGACTTGTACCTTGAGCACAAGGACAGCCTGGGCAGGTCACCTCTGTGGTTTATGGGAATTTCTCCAAATATTATAGAATTTGAGACCATCTCAGGGAATGATCTCACACTAAGCTATTTTCTCTTAAGCAAAAATGGATAGGACAAAAATAGAAACTGGTAGTTCTCTGTGGCCTCTCCTTAAAGGAGAATAAATTTAGTCTTTAAAGGTCTTGCGGAGCAAAGAAAATTTCACTGGTTGTTTGTATGGCTACCTAATTAAATGACTCTTACCTCAAAATAACCTGAATTATATCATGTTCTGGCTAATAGGAAGGTACTTGAAATATATGTTGGATACTTAAACGTTCTTGTTCAAAGTACATTCACATGAAATGGCACCTAGTTTAAATAATGCAAAATTATATCTTGTCTATAATCTGTGTGCTATTAAACAGTTAAAAAATTTGAATTATTAATTAAAACCTGTGAACTAGTACCATTTTGGAATGACTGTGTTTTGATAGGTAACAGGAATTGTGTGACTTCTGAGAGAAGTTGATTTCCTTTCATGTCAGCTAATAGAAACCCCATTGTAATCATAAAAGGCACAGAGAAATTATGTTACAAGTGGATGCTATTTAAGTAGCCGTGAACACAGAATATATTGAAGTATCAGTGGTCTTATCAACATTGAGTAATAATGGCTTCTGATTAACACTGAAAACATGATTGATGTTACTGGGTCTGTGGAACAGTGACAATGTGACCTGGAGAGCATTCAATCCAAAGGTTGTTAATTTCATAGTATCATTGAATTTCTCATTTCTCCTTTGTGACAGTTTTTGTTTTTGTCACCATTACGAAGCAATGACAATTTAATGACCCTTCAATATTAACAGTAAGAAAAAAAATCTTAAAAACTTCACCTGTTATGATATTACTACTAGAAATAGAAACAATGAATTCAATATATTGATTTCGTGGTTTTAAATAGTTTGTTAGCCTGATTCTTCCTGAGTCACATTGAAAATGATGCAAACCCAAGACATAAACTCCTAAATCAAGGCAGTAGTTCCCATCAACAGTGCCACTAGATGTAGACTGATTTCGTGTTTCCCAGGCGAAAGAAGCAAGGGGGCATATTTGATTTAAAATCCTCTGTAAGAAACATACAAGGCATGCCAGATTCTATTAGTGTAAGGTTAATGACTGCTGATCAAGAGCAGGTGGGGGAAGGGAAGTGGGTCTAGCCAGGATTAAATAGAGTCCATCTTGGTCAAATGTTTTTATTATTAAAAATATAATACATATAAGAAAGACTAAATTTACATATTAGATCTAGTGAATCTATTTCATTGAACTTTTTACATTTCATGGATAGAAGGCAGAGCATATAAAAGAATGCTTGGAATATTTGGAAAATAATATCAGAGAGATAAACAGTGTGAGTGCTTTACATTGAAACATTCACCTACAAAAATGTTATTGGAACAAAAATGTGCTATTGTGTTTGTAGATTAATATATCTGAACTTTGTATGAGTCAGAGAAAAATATAATGGTGTGACCTAATCACTTGGCATGGCGTAATCATAGTCAATACCATATATTGTCTTCTCTATTCCAGTCTGTTTTCTGGATACTTTAAATTCATTATTTAATCCTCATTAACACCCCTGCTAAGTAGGTATGTTTATTGCATCTTCTATCTTCCCTAATGATTTGCCCAACACTCTACCATCAGTTTCACTAAGAAATTTGAAACCACCACTCAGAAGTTTCTCATCTAACCAGCAAACAGCCCTGTGGTCCATTTTGTATCAGTACATACATCTTTCTCTTGATTCCTCCTTCTTTACACAGGTCAGTGCTTCCTAGAGGCTCTGATTACCACCTTCCCGGCTTTTCAAGGACTTCCTCCTAATCTTCATCTTGAATCATCAGTCTCTCTCTTTACTTCATTATTTTCCATAAATATAGCACCCTCACCTTTAACATCCTTCCCTGTTCTCCCTAAATCTCACCTCACATTCATACCCAACTCTAAAGAGTTTGCACACTTATGATCCCTATGACCTCATCTACTAGTGACAATGTGCTCTCCAATTCACTTTGGCCTCCTCTCCATTCCACTGAAACTTTTTGTCAAGACCATACACATATGATCTTGTTCCCTAATCCCTTCATGTTCCCTAATCCAACAATGTTTTGCTATCCACATCTTGTTCCATGTTTTAGATGCTGCTTCCTACATCCTTTCCTTTCTTCTCTCTGTCTTGTCTCCCTCTCTTTCTTCCTCCCCACCTTTCCTTCCTTACTTTCTTGCTTTCTTTCTTCCTCCAAGGTCTTCTAACTCTACCTCTAAATATTAGAGATTTTCAAAGTTTGATCCTAGATGACTGTCCACTAAGTTGTTCATGCCAAAATTTTGGGAGTCGTTATATGGGGGTTACATGCATTCCTGTGACTTTAAACATTATCTGTATTATAGTATTAAATTCCATTCTTATCAATCTAGACCTTGTCTCTCCTCCAAGTTCAGGCTCATTATCATAGCCCACGTGACATTGCCACTTAGGTAACTTATGGGTAAGGCAGTATAAGATATCCACAATAAAACTCTTTAATTCCTCTAAATCATAGCAATACATTTTTTTCAATTGTACCACAGCAAAATTGTTAAAAAATAACCAAAGCTTAAAAAGGCACACATGAACCATAATCTTTATATTTTAAAAGATAAGGAGAAGCATAAGTAAAGCTTTAATCATCTCCACTTCCACATCTCCCATTCACTCCACTGAAATAACTAAGGTGAATATTAAAAAAAATGCTATAATTTCTCTATACCAGTTAAGAGATACTCATATTTAGGTTTTTCTTTTTTTCTTCCTTAATGAAATAATGTCAAAGCAACATTTAGCCATTTTTAAAAATTTAACAATATGACTCACTTTCCAAGAACTTTCTAGTCTTTTAAATTTAAAAAATTCTTTCTAATCATTGATGGCATTCCATTATATAAATGTTTCAGATATTATTCAGTTTTTGCATTGACATATTGTTAGGTTGTTCCAGGTATTCCTGTTGTACTTTTAATATAATCCCAATGTAATATAAGAGCCCATAATGTCCTGATTATAGCAGTCTCTCATTTATCCTTGCCCACTATGTGCCATCAACACTTGCTTCTTTCAATATTGTGAAATTTCCCTGCCATTTTCTACATCTAGGTTTTTAGTCTCACTTTTCTTTCTGCAAGGAATGCTTTCCCTGACCCATATCACCATTGATTGGCTGTCTCTTTCTCCTTCATCACATCCACACTCTCTTCTTTTTATTTACAGGATATCTCAGTTGGGGTAGAAAGTTAAACTGCTATGACAAAGAGACTCCAAAATAAATGCCTCAAACAATACAGTCATTTATTATCAGTAATATAATAATCCAGAGTGGGTGTTCCAGATCAGCTGTGGTTCTGTTCCATGAAGTCACTTAAGTACCCAGGCTAATGTTGGCTCTTTCATCTTCAATAAGATCTCTCATCGTTGGCAATCCAGGTGGTGAAGGAATGGATGGAGAACATCAAACTTTGTGGAGGTTTCCTCTCATATAAAATAGGTGGAAGTTTTACTCATTATTTCTACTGACCACATTTAGCTGCAAAGGTGTCTAGAAAATGTATCCTTTGGTTAGAAAAGTATATTTGACCTATAGATTGATTATTATTGAAGACAGGAGAATAAATTTTGGTAGACAACTAGCAGTCTCCAACCTACAATACTTACCACAAATTGTAAATGATACATTTGCTTGTTTTTTAACTTGTCTTCTGGTTTTCCTATTAGATAGTAAAAGCTCAATAAGAACAAGGTATATGCCTGCTTTATTTACCAGTATATCTTTTACCCCTAATACTCTTCCTGTCTTTGACTAAGGATTCAATAAAAAATTTGTTAAATGCTTGAATGAATGAATAAAAAAAATGATAGATGAAGAGGTTCAACAACTTACCCATTCCTGGAGTCTAAATGAGCATTTTCTAGGAGGGCTGAAAGAGTTCTGCCTCAGATAGGAGCCTTTAAGTTTATAACTATTAAGCTGTCTACCAACACTGCATTTCTATTATTCTTTGATGTAGGAAACTAGAACACTCCAAACAAAATCCTAAAGCTGCTTTGTGAAGGAGTAGATCAAGAGAAATCAGAAAATATACGCCTTGATTCAGTCACACAGAACTCTTTCTCATTGGTTCAGTCACATAAAATGCTTTCCCTCATACCATTCAATCCTAAATTCTCACAGACTCCATCCACGTGTCAACGTGGCAACCATCAATCTAAGATGCTAGAAGACAAGCAGTCTTCTGCTGGGAGAAAAAAAGCAAATGGATAGTAATGTTAATAAATGTATTTATCACATACTCTGCTTATTATATTTTTAAAAAGAAGGAAAGAAAACCAAGATTTGAGAGGTAATCAGCGTAAATAAATTGGTGGTCAACTAAATCTTCTGGTTACCTAAGTATGAATGTCCATTACCATTAATAATGAAAATAAGTTTAAGATTCTTCTTTAAGTTGTTTTCTGAAAAATAACTAATTCTAAACCACTCTTTTTGTTTTCCAAGATATTGAAGACTTTGAAGCCAAAACAAGAAGCACAGTGTCTGTTCGAGAAGGTCAAGGTGTGGTGCTTCTCTGTGGCCCACCGCCACACTTTGGAGGTATAGTGTGGGTGATTTGCATTCCATCATTAGTGTAATCACTCATGTTGTAAAGAAGGAACATCACTACACTCCTTTGTCAGCCTCAAATTAACTATTGGAAGAGGAGAGTTTCATTAATTGCTTCCATTAATTGGAAGCAAAATTTGGATGGTACCAAATCAAAATATTGCCTAGCAATGGAGCAAGTCAAGTTGTCAATAGCAATCTCCAGTTTGGAAGAATCTGGACTGGCCAGTGAATTAACTTATTGCCAAAGAACATAACCACCACTGATTCTCAGCTCCTAGAGGTTGCATTTTGTCAAATTCCAATGATTTGATAAAATTTGGTAGATTCTTAACCAGTGGTGAACCTATAGGGGGTAATGTAAAAATATTCATGGAATCATTTCATCTGGTCCAATCCAAGATCATACTGGCTTGTATTATAGTTAGCTTAATAATAATAACAAGTATTTACATAGTACCAATAAGTACTTTATGTGTATTAACTTTTAATATCCTCATAACAACTTCTTGAGGGAGATACCATAATGATTATTGTTTTATAGAGAACACTAACGTAAAGAGAGATTAAATAATCAGTCCAAAATCATACAACTGGTAGGCAGTGGAGTTAAGCTGCAAATCCAGGCTGTGTGGCTCCCAGACCCTGAGAAGTTCTTAACCACCACTGCCCTATTATTGTTTATTTCTTCACTGAAATGTGGAAATTTTGAAAATAGGACAAATATTTAAAAAAGAAAATGAAAGCACTCCTTTCTCCTAACATTAAACCAAATATTTTTTATGGTTCTTTAAAAACAAATTTTCTATTATTTTCATTTTTACACAACCTTGTGAAATGCTGATACAAAACAAAAAGGAAGTGAATGAGAAGTGACTTCATGAAATGCTAGTACAAAAAAAAAGAAAGGCAGCTAGTTAGAAGTTAATCTTTTTATTCAGTATTACTACAGCAAAGTGTGGCATTATGTTTACTTGAAATATGAGGGGAAAGTTATAATGTTTTCTATGCTATCTGAGATAAAATAGTATTATCCAGGACACACAAAAATTTGATGGTATTTTTTTTTTAACTCTTTGGGAGAGGTTTTGTTACAAATTATTGGTAAGGAAACAGAAGCTCAGAAAAATGGCTTCTCTAAGGTCACATTATCTACAAGTGACAATGGGGATTCGAACACAGATGTATCTTCCTAGTACACTCTATGTCAATGTGCTGGTAAACTGGATTATGAGACAAGAAACAGACTCATTTCCTAGGTTGCCTGATAACTCGTTGTGTGTCTTCAGATTAGTGTTGTCTCTTTTTTTCTTGGTTTCCATATCTTCCAGTCACCAGGCACCTTTTCCATTAACTGGTTTTGAACCCCTAATAGACTATCAATTGAAATAAATATAGCACTTCTAAATTGGGTGTGAAATTGAGAGGAACATTTCAGAAATCTTGTAGTGGCTATCAAAATGGCAGCTGCCATTCACAGGTTAGGGAGCCCATGAAAACAATGACAGTACTTTTTTTTCTAACTATAGGAAAATTCTTTTTCAGTACTATAATCTAAGATGACAAGATATACAAAATCATGTCTGTTTGTACTGTCAGTCTATATCATTTTATGCTGTGACATGGGTCAAAAACTTCTGACAGAATCAAAGATTATTTTCAACTTTGTTTACTGCAAATAGGGATAGGGATAACAGAAGTCTAAAATATTTATAAGTGAATGTCATATATTTTTAAAAGATAGCCTAGGAGATCTTTCTCTTGACAAGTTGTCACCTCAACATTAAAATATTTCTTGATCTTTTTAAGCATGTAAGAACCTCATTATAGTAGTGCCTCTTTGAATAATGCCATGAGATTAAGTCACAGATATACAAAACTAACTTAAATTAAGACCTTTATAACTGAATAACTAATTCCTGTTGCATACAAGTTATGAAAAACTTGCCTGATACCAAATTCTATTACCTCACATGTAATATTCTGCAGGAATATTGACTTCATCCAAGTATCATAAGAATTTTCACCCCGAGAGCTCTAGGATATACTGTGGGCTTCCTCATCTGTACAAGGGCAGGAAAACTGGAATCCTATTCTTTTGTTCTTTATAGCTCTCTCAGATTCAAACTGAGGGAATATAGACAGACACCCTTTAATTCAATTATACAAATAGTCATCAGTTAGAAAAAGTATTAATAACAGCTATCAATTATTGAATTGTTACTATGAGCAAGCACTCTAATGGCTTTCCATTAATTTTCCCATTTCCACTATTTCAATAATTAAGAAGAAGAAGAAGAAGAATTAAGAAACTGAGACTAAAAAAATAAGTAAATCAGTCTTCAGTTAGTAAATAAAGGCAGGATTCCAAACCAGGACTTTTTGACTTCAAAAAATGACTATGAATAGAGAGGACTCTAATTAATACTTAAACCTTAGGTTGTTTTATCAGTTTCAGTACTCTTAAACCTGCAGGTTTAATTAGAGTCCTGAGAGTATCTTTAACTCAAACAATTCCATATTCTTCCTTTTCCTGCCTCACCTTCTTGTGAAGGTAAATCATGCCAAGAAAGACTTTAAGAAAGAAGAGAAACATACTGGTCGGGTAACCTTCAAATTGGATAAATGGATACCTGGTTTGAAGTGAGCTGACTCTAGAGACATACACAGACATTTTCTGTCTTTGTAATTTGTTTTTTGTATAGATTTTATATATATATATATATATATATATATATATACACATGCACATATACATGTATGCATACATGTGAATATATATATATGTAGGTTTTCATTATTATGTAACATAATATAGTTTCATCATTATGTAACAAATACCAAAAATTTAGCAACTTCAAGCAACACCCATTCATTAGCATACAGTTCTCTAAGAAAGAAGCCAAAGATAGTGTGGTTGGGCTCTCTGCTTAGGTTCTTATAAAGATAAAATCAAGACCATAACCAGTGGCACTCTTTTCTGGAAAGTCTGAGGGTGAATCCACTTCCAAGCTCATTCAGGTTGTTGGCTGAATTTAGTTCCTTGCAGTTATGGGACTAGGTCCCCAATCCTTGCTGGCTGACTTTGAGGGCCACTCACATCTTCTAGAGGCTACTCACATTTCTTGCCACATGTCCCCCTCCATCTTCAAAGCTAGCAGGAGAGAATTTCCTTCATACCAATTCCTTCTAATACCTCCAATCTCTCTGTTCAGAAAGAGCCTCATCACATGTAAGGGCTCACCTGATTAGGTCAGCCCCACCAAAATTCAACTGTACCACCTAATCTAATCCAATCCAGTCCGATCTAATCTAATCATTGGAGAGATAGCTTGCCATTTCCATAAGTCCTATCACACTCAGATGGAGAACAGGGGGTCATTTTAGAATTCTGTCAATGACAATATGCTTTCAAATTTTTTTCTTTCCTCTATTTCCATCTCTCTAAATGTAGCTCCATACTTGCTTACATACTTGGTAGTCACAGAGATGTGTCCTTGAAGTATATTAATTGTGGCAGATGTGGTTAACAGGGGAGGATGGAGTATGTGTTGGCATCATCAAATTATTTTTAAATCCAATGTGTGAAAAGCAGAGACTAGCCATAATTATCAATATAGCTTCTCATAAAGAAAATTACTGCAGACTCAATAGGAGACCATAAAGGCTAAAATTTTTATATCAGGTTTTAGGCAATTTGGTTCTGTTGCTTTTGTCTATGTGCCCAGTCAGTAGCTGTGTATCTCACAAGTAGTTCTGTAACAAGGGAGAAATCATGTTAAACTTGATATTATCAGAACATCCTGAGTTATTTATGCTTTCTCTCTACTACATTCACAGAAAAAAAAACTCATAAAACATTTCTTAACAAGACAGGCCTATCAAATACATTTCAGTATGTTTTATAAAACAAACACTCATAGGAGAGTAAGAAAATTGACCAACTAGGCTGAATCCTATAAATTTACCCAGGAAAGAATGGCTCCAGGACTAAAACAAAAGAAAAGAGTGTGTAGATGGACTTCTTGTATGATGAATAGCCACAACTCAATGAAATAGAGTGGTCAGCATAAACCAAACAGAGCAGGTTATATGCATGTCCTTTCTTCTAAATAGACCGAAGGAGACCTGACTTCTCACACTAGGCTTTCTTGTGAATGCTACATACCCAGTTTTTAAGGTAACCACAAATGCAGGCATGCTACTCTTCGAGGAAGGGAGGTTATATTAATGGAAAGGTACCCACTGTGGAAAAGAAGAGGAGCCTAGTCAACAATTCCTGTTTTCTCAGAAGGGAAATATTTGGCAACAAAATAAGAAACACTCCTTAGACTCTGAGGAGAGATATATATGCACATCATTTATCCTATTTCCTAACAGAAATAAGCTCCACGAATGGACTGAACCTATGCCAGTAGAGCTAGACTAAGCCCTCATTTGCATCTTCCTGAAAACTGTAATTCCAAAATATTGCAGAGAAATGTATGTTTTACTGAAAGTTTTCTGGAAAGAACACAGAGAGGGTACAATACATATCTGCTTGAAACACTTCATTCCTTATGTTCTCCTAAAGTTTCTCATTGCAAATCTGTGGCCTCCATTATCTCCCAATCTCTAGCAGTCCCTCCTAATATTTGTTACAGTTCTTTTCCTTAATTTAGTTACCCATCCTAGAAAAATACAGTTCTTATGGTTTAGCATCTTGGTGCTGGGCAGACCTAAAATTGTTAGTTAGCTAAATAAGGACCTTTTCTTTGCTTTACTATGTCTCTGGAGGATTCTAAGGTCATCCCTCCACACACAGGTTCATGGGACAGAAAGAACCAATACAGTATTTATTTTATTTGTTTGTGGGAAGGGGTGACTGAGCCTTGAGGCAGTCTTTGAACTGTTATTCAGAGAGGTCATCCTACCTTGGGTTCTCCCTTACATCAAAGATAAGCTTTGTGTCAAGAGCCTTTACCCTTGTTACAAAGATTCTGCACAAGTCATTTTCAACAAGACCGAAAGCAGAATTTCCTCTTAATTTCAAAATAAACATAAACCCTTGAAGCCAAATCTATTGGATGAGTATGAAAATAGCAGTCAATAATTTTCATTGGTACATTGGTTTACCCAGCCTCACATGAAATTTTATTTAAAATGACATAGTGAAAAAATGATACATATAATCTAAAATAATTAAAATCACCTTCACTGTGAAATAATAGTTTCACCGTATCTAAAGTAAAGCACATTCTTTCCTTTTATTGTCTGGATATAAAACTCTCAATCCTGGGCTCATAAAAATCATAGATTTAAATTTTGTTTTAGAGGAAATACTCCATACTCTCCTCACATGCAACTTTTAAGTTGGTAGAACAACAGAATTTATGCCAGTAGTCTGGGGCATCTATGTCTGTAGTGGGAAGATAGCATTGTTGTTTTATCCCAGCGTTTGTACTTGCGTCAATAAAAATGTTGATGATACAACTTAAACAGAAAATCATTCTCAGCAAAACCTCAAAAGTGTGCTGCAGAATAAAGAGGAAAGTCATGTGGAGAAAAAGTGCTAAATTTTCATATCCCCTTCCTCCCAATTAGTTTGTCGGGGATTTTCTTTTTACTGCTTCCGGAGTAAATGACAGTGGTGGTGTCTCAGTGAATAGGTCAAATTGGCAGTGACAGTGTTACTCTGGCATTGCTTGAATATGTAAAAGGCACAAATAGACCCAATGGTCACCTGTTGGTATCATAATAATAGGGATGATAACTATCAATATTGAACTTGTACTGTATATTCACTCTATAAATATTTATTGCATACTTACTAAGTGCCTCTCATTGTACCTAATTTTGGGGATATAATGGAGAAAACAGAGACAATTACCTCCTTGAATGTTACAGGAAACAAATATAATAAAAAGTGTAAGTATGGCAGATGGGAATAAAAACTAGGGAGAAAAATAAAGGGGATAGGGAATGATGGATATTACCATAATATGCTCAGAGGTCAAAGAGGGCTTCATTGACATCTGGGAAGAGAACTTAAGGAATGAGAGGGTGAGATAGTGAATAAAGGCCATTTGGGCAGAGGGAACAACATGTACAAAGAACCTGTGGTGGGACTATGTCTGGTATGATGGAAAAATAGCAATGAGGCCAGTCTGTATGAAGAAAATGAGCAAACAGCAGAGTAGATGAGGATGTAAGCACCACTTTCAAGATATTTTAGAGACTTGAAATTTTACTGTAAGATTAGGATGCTTTGTATGGTATTGAGCAGAAGAGTGGCATGCTTTCTATAACTTTTACTTTTAAAAGTTTTTTTCTAGAAAATAGGCTATAAAAGGGCAAGAATATAAGCAGCTATGAGATGACTGCAATGATTCAGATGAGAGATAATAATGATTTGAACCAGGATGATGGGAGTAGACAGGTGGATAAGTAGCCATCTTCAGTATATATTTAAAGGGTGCAGCTAAAATAATTTTCTGAAAGATTATATGTACACAGTAAGAGAAGAAGAGGAATAAAGGATAACTGTGTGGTTTTAGGGCTAAGCAACTGGAAAAATGGAGTGACATTTATTGGGTTGAGGCCAGTAAAGAAGGACAGGCTCTGAGATGGGGGAAATCAGGAATTTGTTTTAAGACATGTAAACTTTCAGATGTCTATTAGATATCTTGGTGAAATGTCTATTAGATTTAACAGTGAAATTTTTGAGTAGGTGGCTAGATTTACATGTCTAGGGAGAAAAGTCTGGTTTGGAGAGCTAAATTTGGAAGTACCCATTGTTAAAAAAAACTCAGCTGGATACATGTAAAGATCTAATTAGCTCTATTCAACAATTCATGAATCAGGCTACATCTCACCTACCAGACAGAAAGGAGGCAGAGCAAGGAAGTTACTCTAGCCAAGAGTGGATTGTTTCAAACAAGGCCACCTTCCTTTGGACAGAGATATTAAATAATACCCTATTTAATAGGTATTAAATGTTGGTTTGCTGACATGGGCTTCAAGCGACTCCATTTTAGGCCTTGTAGTCTCTTTTTCTTAACACCATATATGAGTAGTAGTTAATATCATATAATTGGATAAGATAATGAGGACCTAATACACACTGGGCACTCAGCTCACATTTGGTATGTAACACTTCCAAGGCAAGTTCTCCATTTCACAAATTGAGCAACTGTGTTAAAGAGTTTGGTGTTAACTTGGCCAAGATCATGTGTCTGGAGTTCCAGGGATCCTGTCTAAACACCCCTGCATTTAATCTACTACCTACTTTTATCTGGAATAATCTGTCTCACAACCAACAGTTACTGCTAAATAAAGTACAAAGAGATAGCAAGTGTTCTTACCTTTGTCAGAGAGTAAGTAAGTGCCACCCCAAGAGGCAGATGGACTTGCCTAAAATTACTGTACAGGACTAGAACCAGAAAGATTATGACTCTCCCACTCCACATGGCTGACCCAAACTCCACACCCCCTTTCCCCACTTTCAGCATCACAGTAAGAATGTTTTCCTTCCTTTCCAGCACATCAAACAGAACTCTCATGTTCAAATGTGTTACCTTTTGTAGAGCTCAGGGTTTCTTAACATCAACAGTACTGACAGTTCAGGGTGAGATCATCCTTTTTCTTGTGCATTGTTTAGATGCTTAACAGCATCTTTGGCCTATACCCACTTCATGTCAGTAGCCCCCACTCCCAAATGCAAGAACAGCAACAACAAAAATGTCTTCAAGTATTGCCAATTATCCACTGGTGGGCAAAATTGCCCTTGGTGGAGAATCACTGGTTCAGCCCATCTCTTACATTCACTGTGTTAAGTTCACCCATGGAGGATAGGAATTGGGGAAAAAAAAAAACCAAAAACAAGCCTAATCCTTGTGTATTTGCCTCCCATGACTTGCCTAGGCTTCTTTAGAAGGGGAGGTTTCTGGGAAGTTCATGCCGAAACTGGCTGTGTTTTCATTCCTTCACCAGGCAGGCTTTGCCTGAGCACAGGCGATCCTAGAGTTCTTTGGAGCCTAGCAGTAATTGGAACTCAGGGGCCCTTTATAGTGATTGTGTGCAGGCCACAAAAGCAGCTGTCTCCACGATTCCAAACAGGAGGTCCGTAAGTCAAAAGCGTCTAATAAAATCTAGGTGGCCAAGCAGTAATTGTGGAACAAATGTGAACACAAATAGGTGTGATTGTAAAGATGTCGGGGCAGTCTTCTGGGTTGCTTCGTAAACTTGCTAGGCACCATGTCAGTGGCTTCAACCCAGAAAAGGAATGATTTTTCTTGGGTTATGTCTTTGCCACTGAGCTAGCATAACCATGATTTACCACCCCAGAGCCAGTCACATTTAACCCTAGAGCACTGTACAAGGATTGAGGTAAAGTACACACATTCTGGAATATTCCAAAGGGGGGACTTATCCCACTAAATCTAAATATGAGCACTGTGCTTCAAATTCTTTATTCTACTCATTTATTTTCTACGTCAAGAAACATACCACCAATTTTGAGATCTGTTCTACAGAGCCAATAGACATTCTCAGTGTCAGTATTTATCATTATTGGTCTCTTTTATATGAGATTCTTCTTCTATAATAAAAGTTACATCCCATATAATGGGTATAATTGCATCTATCTTTTGTGTTTATATTTTAAATATCACAGTACAAGATATAGGACTGTAAAAGATGTCAAAACATAATCACGCTCTGGGGAAAATAGGATTTGTTGTATGCTTGACAGAGCAGCAGATAGAGTCTTCAATTGCTTACTGCAGATCTGCCATTTCTAATAATAATAAAATCGTAGAGGATGGTGTCGAAGTGAAACTACAAACAATGCTTCAGGAACAACCAATTATCATCCAGTTCTAATGTTATTGCTGAATCATCAAAGGGAAGATGCATCACAATCATTAATAACAGATAAATGTCATAGATGGTGGAGAAAATATTTAAAAATTCAGTGGTTTCAACTTAAGTGGTTCATGAATTATACATTTAATTAAGAAAAGCCAAATGGGAAGGTTTTTAAATTTCCAATTTGCAAGATTTTTTTTCCTTTCCCCATTAAAAAATATACAATTTAAGCACAGCAGTGGCTGATGATGGAACAAAATAGATGCATAGATCAAAGCCCCCACTGCCGGCTGGCTGTTTAGGTGAATGGAAGGAAGCAGCTCATGCAGAGAGGGAGCAGGCAGGATGAAAAACACAGTGACAGGAAGGGCTTGCAGCTTAATACCTTCACCTGTTCACAGAGGGTACAAAAGGGCACCTGGATTCTAGTCACAGAGCTACTGCAATCTTCCCTTCTGCTTGTTCGCCTATAAAATGAGGAGATTGGGCTGGAAGATCTCAAATCCCTGCCTTCGCAGACATACCATGAATCTATGGACTGAGGAAACACCTCTCCTCCAGGCACCCACACAGCACCAGAGGCATATATACAAGATGGCCACTATTCTATCAAAATCCAGGCTGTTTCTCTTTTTGCTATGATTATGCAGAGGAGACTGAGTTTTACCCTTGATACCAGTGATTTTTAAAGAGAACTTCTGGGACCCCAATCATCCCAGCATCCCCTGGGAACTTGTCAGCAATGCAAATCCTCTGGCTTCTCTCCAGACCTACAGATTAAGAAATGCAGTGGGTGGAACCCAGCAGTTTGTTTTACCAAGTCCTCCAGATGATTCTGAAGTTCTAAACATTTCTGCTTTAGAGAGTCGTTTTTGGAGAGAAGACTACTTCTTAGAAGTTTTACAAATGTGTTCTATTCCCTGCTAATTTTAGCTATAAATGCATTGGAGTGATTTAGAATGACAGATAAATTTTTATCCTACAAGATTCTGAGGAAACTGAACACAGGACAGGTAGTGTTGATGGGGGAGGAAATAGGAACAGTTGTCCTAGATGTGAGTGGGCTTGAATATGAATGGAGTTTGGGGGTTTGGGAGGAAATCTGAGGATGAGGAAGAATAGCCAAGAAGAACATATTGACACAGAAAAAGAGGATCATTATAGATACACAGAGAAGAAGAAGGGGCTATTAGAGGAGCAAAGGATTTGGCATCCGAAGGATCAGGTTCAAACCCCACCCCTTCGCATATGTTAACAATGTGATTTGTGAAAATTACTTTTTATTCCAAGCTCCAGTAACCCCCTCTTACATGATGGACCTACTAGCAATAGCCAGTTAGCCTCACAAAAAAAGTTATTGGGACGATTATACAGATTATTTTATTATTCTTTACCTATTCTTCCCTATTCCTAGACCCCATTCTTCCAGCAGCTTCTATATGTTCCACCATTGAAGAAGGCTACACCACATGAGGGAACAGATTGGAAAGTTTTAGCAGCTAAGAAAATGAATTCACCAAGAGAGAAATGGAAATTATAGTCTCACATTCTAAGATTATAGAGTAAAGAATACAAAGATTTCTTGGGCACTAGTGGTAACCTGTAGTTTCTGTTAAGTGAAAAGGGTTACTGTGGATTTCAGAGAGCTAGAACATATTCTCTCCCCAAACAGGCATTGAACAAAGATCCCTAAACTGAAACATGGCCCTAAGAATTTGCTCAGGATTGTCTTTATTTCACAAAAGATTCAAAAGATGAGGAGTCTCTGACAACAGGGGAATCTGAACTACATTTTTCCTTCTTTTTATATTGGAGAAAAACTTACTATCTAGATTGTTCTCTGGTTTCAAAGAAAAACCCTTTGAGCATCTCTCTGGTGGAGACGGAGCAACAGGCTTAGAAGTGAGGCAGCAAAGGAAATTAGTAGCAGGAGACCACATGAAATGATAAAGGCTCCAGTAGAGACTTGGAAAAGAAAATGAAGATTCAATACCTGGGAAAAGAAAAAGAATGTCAAAGCATATTTTCAAAAATAAAACATGAATTGCATTTATGCCTACTTGATCTAAATGCATAGACTCTTAAGAAGATGTAAAAAAATATTGAGGGAGGAATAGACCATCCATACATAGGTTTAACCTTCCATCCATTGCAAAAATAAATATATTTTGCAACATCTCATCCATCCTCTCCTTGGTCATCTCTAATAATAGAGTACTTATTATCTCATAAATCATCTGCTGCTGTAACTCTAAAGTTTACATTGGTCTTCATTATATTAAGGGCCAAACATCTTTCTCTAATCCCCAACAGCCATACGACCTTCTTTTTCCTTCTAGATATCAAAACAGAGAGCTTCATTTAACTTTTTATGCACAAGAAAGCAGTTGGATCTATGAAGACAGATCAATTATTTCCAATTCTTTTCCCCAGGATCAAAATCTAAGTTTTTATCACTTTCTTTTGTAACTTAACTTCTGACCCTTGCTATGTTTGGCTATCTATCTCTTGATATACTTGAGATTCTTAATTCCCCTTTCAATAAGGGGTACCTGAACACAATACTCCAGTTCAACTGCATGAGTATTTTGTAAGGTGTTAAAAATACAGATTGTATAATACATCACTCAGATACAATAAAACCAAATTTTTAGGAGGAGGACTAGCTATCTGTATTCTAATAAACTTCCTTATTATCCTGTGTTCTGAATAAAACTTAGGAGCAGTTCAGAGTAAGAATACTTAGTGTCATCCATCTTATTTTTTATAAGTCGTAATTTATGCTAGTGTTTAGCTCTCCTGACACAATTTTCATCTTGTTCCTTTTTTCCATTTGCACAATTACATAGCAATGAAAATTTTTATTATGATGGAAACATAATGTAGAGAGTAAAAGTCTTTTGTATTTATTTCCCTTATCTCGAGAAAATCCCTGTGTACATCCCTAGGTTTCTAAATTTAATAATTTAGAAACACACACATACAAGTCCCCACACATAAGAGCATAGTTTTAATGGTCTCAAGCTAAATATCTTGATTTACAACATGCTTTCACATAGTAATACATCCTGGACTTCTTCCTACCTGACCCACTTTGTAGGTTTAATGCTATTTTGTGCATTTGCACATTCCATGCATAAGTGGTATTTTTGTTGTCGTTATTCTTTGTCATAGTTTTCCCTCATATCTTCATACCTGAAAGTAATGTCAGTATTCTGTCAGTAAAATAAGTTTTATTTTTATTGAAACCATTTATAAATTGCTGTCAGAATTTAATGATGTCTATTAAATGGTCTGTTTTTATAGACTCACTGTTGTCTTCTTCCCCTTCTTTCTTTTTGTTCTTTCTAAAATCTGGTTCCTTACTTGTATTGTTTATGCTTTTTCTTTTTTTTCTTGGTGAAGGGGATGATTAAGATGGTAAGATTCCCACACTCCAACTTTCTCAAGAGTTTTTTTATTATAGTTCAGGTTTAAGGTCAGAATACTGGTAGATCTGTATTGCCTCCTAATCCTTTGCGGAATTTAAATTCAGTAAGATTAGTGAGGAATGTTTCAGGTAGTCTGCTTCCACCTAGAGAAGACTGCTAGAACACACCAGAACTCTCTTTTTTGTATTTTGATTCTATCATGTCTTGCTTCTGCATTATTTAATGTAAGTGCAGATGACAGACGTGACCCGCAGCCTCTGTCTGGGCAAGAGGTCCCCAGTTCTCCTGTGAGCTCAGATTTCCAAGTTTATTTACAAGTGATCATGTTTTGACCTAACAAGTATATTCCTCTTCTTCACCCCGATCATCTATATATTCCACTTCTTGGGGGGTCTCTTTTGAACCAGTTATATTCTTCCCCTTCCCTAGACATAAACTTGATTCTACTTAATTTCTACAGTTCATATAATTTCTTAGCCTTCAGATAGTATCAAACTTACAAAACCTTAATCTCTGAGAATACTTTCCTGTGTTCAAAGATATCTAGCTACAATTTAAAAATTGACAGCACATAATTTGTGCAAAGACGTGGAGCTGTAATTATTATGCATTTCTGGTAGAGATGTCAACTGGTACAACAACTTTGAAAAAATTTTATAGTTTTGTGTAACTATAAAGAAAAATAAAAATGCCCATGGACAGTCTAATAGAAAAATGTTTATTTCAACCAAATACATAATGGACCCAAGCTGGAAATAATCCAATATTCTTATTAACAAAAAACTGACTAAACAGATGTGGTACATTCATAAATGAAATACTACTCAGCAATGGAAAGGATAAAATGTACTGATAGTCACAACAACATAGGTGAATATCCACAGATATATTAAAAAGTATCTTTCCAAGTTGACAGTAGCTGTGCTAGTTGGGATGAGGATGTAATTATGTGTGTAACTCTTAAGCCGCTGCATTGTATACTTGAAGACAATATAATATTGTGTATCAACTATACTTCACTAAAAAAAATGTGAAAAGAAATAAGACACAAAGAGTATATTCTGTTTGATACCACTTTATGAAACCCAAATACTGGTAGAAATTATCTATGATAATAGAAATTGGGTAGCCATTATAGTGGGAGAGATCAACCAGAAAGGGTCATAAGAAAATTTCTGAAGATACAGGAATGTTCCATATTTTATTTTGGAGTGGCAGATAGATAAGGTTATAACTATTACAATTAACTGAACTGAACACTTAAGATTTGTGCATGTTATAGTATGTTCAATATCTTAATTTTATACTTCATATTTATATATGTCTTCATAGTTATCAATAAGATTCCAGAGATTGATTGATGTTCAGCAAAAATGATGTACTCTCATTCATCTTCAAGCTTTTGTTCATACTTTGCCTTCTGAGCAATGTTTGCTCATCTCTTGCTTGAATAGCTCCTGTTTATCCTTCCAGTTTCAACACAGAATTCTTGTCAGAAGACTTTTTTCACCACAGATAACTCTAGGCTCCTTCTCTGGGCTTCCTATGATGCCTCTGTCAAAGAGAGCACATCATCCCACAGTGGGAGAATCCACATTAGTGGTAATTAGTGATAACAGGTCGAGCTTTATAAGGCACAGGTTTTGCTTTACTGTATTCTAAGTCAAAAAATGGTCACAGAATAGATGCTAAGAAATTACATAATGACTGAATTCCAAGGTCAGTGGTAAAGTCCTTGAACTTACATCTTTAAGTTAAATTTTAACAAGTACCTGGAAGCGTCTGTAATGCAGGCAACCTTCTGACTGCCACATACTGAGAAACACTGCTAACATGAGTATTGCTGGAGAAATTGAGTGTGCATTTTGAGCCCAAAATATTGTATACATCTTACAGCTTTTCTTAATATGTTCATCCATTCCCTTATTCCCTAGACATCCCATCATCACGTCCTCCATTACACAAAGCCAATTATGGGCAAGGTGACCATATAAATTTTCATTGAAATTGGGATATATTTGCATATAATGGGATATTACAATTACACCAGGGCAATAGGTGTAACAATGAATACAGCCAGGATAATATTTTTTCTTATGTTTTCTAGATTTATTTTATGCCTGGACCTTCAATGATAACCCCTTGTATGTCCAAGAGGACAATAGGAGATTCATATCACAAGAGACAGGAAACTTGTACATTGCCAAAGTGGAACCATCAGATGTGGGCAACTACACTTGCTTCATAACAAACAAGGAAGCACAGAGAAGTGTTCAAGGACCACCCACTCCGTTAGTGCAGCGCCCTGATGGTAAGATGATGAATTATCTTGGTAATATACTTGTCTGTGACTCTTGAAGACTGGGGAGATCTGTAAAGCTTTCTTCTTCCCTATGGTTTAGTGGAGCCATATCATCTATGAGTTGAGGCCCAATTCACAAATATAATGAATATCAGGTTTTATCAAAAAATATAATAGAATCTTGAATCGTTCACCCACATGGTGCAGTATACATCATTCTGGATATACTATGCCATATCTCCTATGGCACTGGAACAGATCATCCTTTCTTTGCTGGAATATTTTTAAAAAAATTATCTTTGTTGGGGGGAGTAGGCGTGTGTGTGTGCACGTGTGGGTGCTGCCAAACTTATTAGTTGAATAATATATTTTTAATGAGCATAGGATACAGCTTCTCTTTAATACCTCTTTCTTTTCATATTTGTCCTTTTTGTTCATCCTTAATTTACCTGGCTGGTAAAACAGGAAAATATTTCACATCCAAGGAAAATAACACAAGCCAACATTAATTATGAACACTCCAAAGAGGAATGAAACACAAGATTCATGCTAATTATATTCCTCCAAGGATCATAATTCAGATTGGTCTCTGACAAGTTTTGTAGCTTAGTCAAGTCATAGCTGGTACAAGATTTAGAGAGTTAGGAAATCTAAAGAAATCATTGAACTAAAAAAATCCTCGAGTTGATTCTTTAATTAAATATGCACAGTGGGAAATGTAAAGATAGAAAACATGTCGATGCATTTTATGGTCAGTTTTGGACTTGAAACATAATACCTCATAGAGTTTTTCACCTCTCTGAGGAATTTAAGAAAACCAAGAATATAATGCTCATAATGGCTAACAGAATCATAGAACTAGCTCTATACAGGGAGTTCTTATGACAGAACTTTTATAATCACTAACCGTCCAAATATATTTATATGGTCTTAATTCAGATTTCAGCAACCACTAGATTTATTCGTAAGTCCAATTTCTCCCCTTTAGTGAATACTCTGTTCATGACTGAAAGAGCTCATAAGCCAATTATATGCATAGGAATTCTACCATATTTTTCTATTTTTTTCTGTCTACTCTCACTTTCTGCTTCTCCCTTTCTTCATTCCTTCATTCTTCCATCCCCTCTTTTCTCTTCAACACATTTATAGTAAAAATAGAAGCATTACACATAATATTTTAAAAATCAAACCTCTTCTAAAATAGTCAGTCAAGAAATATCAGACTTCAAGAAAATAGGAACTATATAAAACCAACCAATTTATTTGAATAAAGTAATACTCTCTACCTCTTTAACCATAGCCTCCTTGATTGTTTGAAATAGTCAAAGTCTTAAAAATGAGGTTTTTAAAATGTAAATATATTTGGTAAATTTTTCCTTTTTTGCACTTGTACTGGCCACCAATAAACCATTTTTTAAAGGAATAGATTACTCTGGTGTTTGGTATAACTAAAACAAATATAATCAAAAGCTTTAAAGAATCTCGATTGTCATTGACTAAATTAATTCAGTTACTGAGGATAGCCCAGAAATACATTCCATTTGCTACAACTCCTCTGGTAGAAAGCGTATTTACAACACATTAGACTTATTCTTACTTTATACCATATCCATGATCTCTTATTGAAAAATTTTGAAGCTGTAAAAACAGAAAAATTTTTGTAAGTATACAGCAAGCTTGTTTAGCAGTAAAACCTCAATGAACTGACAAAAGGATATTTAGGTTTCTGTTTATCCCAACTAATGTGACTACTTCATAGGTTTTCTTGCAGATATATTGATGTTTTAGATTAATATAAGGTGCTGTATTAGACCTCTTACAGTATTAATTAAAATTTTCCTTATTCCTGAACAGATCTGGCCCCATTAGTTCAGTGAAGGAGTAATAGATGTGGATATCTCTAGAGAAGAAACTTTTTTGACAACTCAGAAGCATTTTAAAATATAGGTGCATTTAGTTCTTAATTGGAAACACTAATTATTTTTAAGAGTTAATATGAAATATGGGGAAATTTGAGATGTCACTCTTTTGACAATTTGCTATATCTTAGACATTCTTTTTCAGGGGAGGGTAAGTGAATTGATTCCTTACATAGTATCATGAAGTTTCTCTGCCCTCTGTCACTCAGTAAAGTATTGAAAAATATTGTTAACTGAAGGACAAAATAATAAGATTTTGGTTAATGAAGCATTTTCTTCATGGAAAACTTCTATTCTCCAGAAATGCTGCTAGCTTTTTTGATATTTAACAGGTGTGATGGGGGAATATGAACCAAAGATTGAAGTGCGTTTTCCTGAAACTATACAAGCTGCAAAGGATTCATCTGTAAAACTGGAATGCTTTGCCCTTGGAAAGTAAGGTTGTTTTTTTTCTGGTTGTTTTAATTTTTTTAAAAACCTTTTTGTTATTCAAACATTGCTCTAAAGTAAATTACCAAATAGATTTCAAATGCTGGGCAAAAGTGGAACTTTCTTAATGAAATTTAAACAAACATGCCTAATACTCTGAAAATGATTGGGACTGTAATTCAGCCCTAGGTGTGCTGGTATTTCCTTTAGTTTGAGCGTAATGAAGGCCATTTAGGCAGCACATTGCAAAGGAATAAGTGCAATTGTATAAGACTGTGGGCAAGTCACTAGGCCTTCTCCACAGCCTTCACTCCATCTCTTCCTACATCCAGAAATATATTGGTTGGAGTGTCACCTTGCTTATTTAATCAGCAATTGTAAATGAAAAACCTGCACTGCTAGTTTCCAAAATAAGACTAATTAAAGGCCATTGTTCATAGTGGATAATTAGAATTGAGCCAAATGTGACCTGGTAGTGGAGGGAGGCATTTTGTTTCACTCAGATAAGTGTTTATCAGAGGCAGGTTTGGAATGCTTTTAAACCAGTCAAATATCTGCATTTCTTCACAGAAGAACCAGACATCTCTGGGCCTTTTGGTAATATTCAAACTTCATTTATTTCTGCCTATAAGTACCAGGACCCAAATAATAAAGAGATAGACTAAATCTGCCATTTAAAAATATCAGCATGTATATAAATTGCCTGGGCACAATTGAGATTCTGTAAGTCTGGGGTGAGGCCTGATTTCTCCATTGCTAATAAGCTCCCAGGTAATTGTGGTTCTTCTTTTCTACAGAAAATACTTGGCACAGTAAGAGACTTGACTCTCACTATCAACTTTGAGGGCTTACCTCTAAATCCAGAGTCTATTCCTAATGTGTGAATCACATTTAGAAATAGTGATTTACATCTAAAATTATGGAAAACATCCTTAAAAGTCTCCATCTTATTATTAAGTAAATACACTAAGCGATTCAAATAATGCTGGCTACTAAATCTTTTAGGCTCCTTTCTATATGTGAAATTTTGTAGATCTTTACATTTCTCGGCTTATTCATTTTTCATGTCTTTAAAAATGTTTTCATACACTACTGGTCCCATAGAATTTGTCCAGTAAATAATTATTGATTGAATAAATTATTCTTAAAAAGTGACAAGTGGAGACCTTATGTCACGGTTTTTGTTTGCCTGCCTTTAAAGATATGATGAACTTTCACCATTTTCAAGCTTTCTGAGAAATTAAGATTTACAAAAAGAAATAAAACACTTGTCAGGAAAATACTATGAGAATTAGATTATTTATTTTAAAAGAAGACCAATGAAAATAGTACCTAGAAATAATGTTAATAGCTTATCTATCATATTTGACACCAGAAAATATGGATTCCTATAATTAAAAAAAATACTCTTACATAGTAAAATCACTTTGAAAACTATTAGGCTAGTTCTCAAGTATCTCATGTAAATAAATTTCATTTGTTAAACATTTATAACTAAAAATTTATATGATGCACATAATCTTTAGAACTGTGTGGGATACATCGTAAGTTTATTGCATATGAGAAAAATGAAGCTCAGATTGAATAAATCACCTGTTCAGTTTCATACTTCTGTTAAGAAGGCAAAGTCAATTCAAATCTATCTAGTCCTCACCTTATTTTAAGTTCTGAATTTAGGAACTTGTGAGTAAATACTTAATAATTGCTCTTGAAGTCAGCAGAGGGAGATTCAGTTCCTACGTTTCTCAAGAGTTGTGTGACCCTTAGTAAATATCCTTCTTAACCTCTGTGAATTTCCATATTCTCATCCAAGAGGAGTTATAATGACACCTGTCTGTTGTGTTTCTTTTGAAGATTTGAGCGGATCATATAAGTAAAAAACATATAGCACTGGGCTTGGCATTTAGGCAGTAAATGTCCATTGAATTATTATGAACTCCAAATGCAAATACCGTTGTCTTTTTGTGTTATTACCAGTGTTTGAGTTATTGGGAACTTTCAAACTAGAAACAGGTATCTCAGAGAGTCTACACATTCTCATCTCTCTGCAACACATTCCTTTTCTGTCTGCCTCAATATCTGTAGTGATATTAAGGAGAGAAAGCAGCAAACAGGGTCAGTTCTGGAGCAGAAAAGAGAAGACGTGGAGAAAACTTAGTTGCTCAATATAGTCTTTTAATTGCTCACATGGAAGATTTAACTTTATTTATTTCTACATTTTTATTCCTAAAAAATTCAAACCTACAGAAATGTGGAAAGAGTAATACCTGCACAGTCATGTCAGTCATGTATCCTTCACATGAACTGGCAAAATATAAGTCTTTGTGACATTCCCTTCTCTGTCTGTTTTGTTCTCTCTCATTCTCTGTGCATGCACACATACATGCACCAAGCATTAAAACAGATGCATGATAAGTAATAACTGAGCTTGCATTTGGAGGGGGGACATATTTATGCCACTCAAAATATTGCTATAGATCCATAGCTACTCTTCAACCAAACTTGCTATAAAATTTAGGGATGGAAGAAAAGAAAAAGGAAGAGTCAGGAAATTTTGACCATCACATTTATAGTTTACCCTTTGACTTTACTATTTGATACAGTCATAGATACATGCTAACATATCCAAAGAGAACAAATGAAGCCTTAGAATGTCTGAGGTAAATTGTTGAGAATTCTCAATTGTAGTAATTCAGAACTAAATAAATCATCTTTCATTTTATTAACCTCATGGTGATGGAAAACAGCACATTAAAAACTGACAACCAAGAAAACTGCATATGGTAAAATTTATTATCTTAAAAACATATGGGAGTATCTGGACTTCTTGATATAATTTGAACTACAATATTTGACTTAGGAATATTTGAGCTGGGAAAATAATAGTTTTAAAAAGTCCTCTCCCCAGTGACTGTAATGAGGTATGTAGTGGGGACTTGATAATAGGGGGAGTTTAGTAACCATAATGTTGTTCAAGTAATTGTACATTAATGATACCAAAAAAAAAAAAAGGATCCTCTTCCAAAATGGCTTATCTCATGTGATGTACAAAAAAACTGATTGATAAATTGTATGTTCATTGTTAAGTTTATACATAAAAGAACTGTTGCACATGAAATAAAATTAAAGAAGAATGGAAAATGATGAGAATTACTTAACTGCACTTCATAGAAAGTTGTCAAGGAAATTATTGATTTAATGGAGTATGTACTCCAGAACATTTTATCTGAAAATTAATCAATGTTGAGGCTTTATTTATTAAAGTGAGGCATTAAGATGGAATTGAAATTCCTTGGGGTCAAAATGGGAAGTCCAAAGCATTCACTGAGTAAAAGTAATAGTGTTAATATAACCTGTGTAAGATACATATATTTTTGTGCACCTGAAGTGTAAATACATTTCTCATCCCTTCAAATGAACAAGTGTATATGAAAATGCTTTATATATTTTGTAAAAAATTATACAAATGTGAACTACTAGCAAAAAGAGTTTTCATATATGCTTGCCAAAAGTTTTCAGAAAACAAATTGCATTGCAGTTGAAACATTCCAAACATAACTGAACATGCTTTTTAGTCCATTATAAAATTTGACATTTACCAAATACTATACTGACTTTTCCAAATTTGCAAACTTAGCAAATATAAAAAACAACACACTCTGTGGATAATTAATTATGGATAGGCACAATTAACAATATGAAAGTAACAAAATCAAACATCTTGCTTTTTAAATTATAAATCAATGTAGGTTTATTGCCAAATGTTTTTATAAACTCTATTGAATGATAATTGTAAATCATGTTCTCTGACATCTTTTCATAAAAAAAGATCTGTGCAGCAATGGGATTTAGCTATTCCCCTCCCCCCCAAATATGGGTACTGCTGTGTACAAATCCATTTAAATCTCTTCATTCACTTCCAAGGTACTACACTCCTTTATAAGGTATTTGATAAATGCAAAACTGAGAAAAGCTAATTGACTCAGAAAGAAATGAAATCAAAGTTCTTTTTCTTATTAACAATGTTTCTAAATGCTTTTGCTAACCAACTCCTGACTATTTATGCTATAAACTATGCATTCATAAAGCTGGGGTTTACAAAATTTGATAACAGAAAGAGAGAAGAAAGGAAGGAGGGAAATAGGAAGCAAATCAGCAGGTGAATATGTGGACTGGAGGGAAAGAAAAAGAAAAAAAGGCGTTAAAACCTAGACATGGTATATCAGGTCAACGGAATTGAGGTAACCGGATTTTAGTGTGAAGTTTTATGTTTATCCAGCAAGGAATTAGGCTGTGCTATTTGCTGTAGCTGTGCTGTAAGAAGCTAACATTTCCTCTATCATCCTTGTTGTTGAACCACCTGTTACCTTTTCGGTTTCCCTAGAGACTCTTTCTTAGAGAGTCTTGAGTCTAAAGTTCTTTCAGCTTTAATCCCTGCTGCTATCCTGAAGTCCTATTGATGCTATGAAAATCCTTATTTGCTAATTCCATCATCTCTAAAATTTATAAATCTTTCTGTTGACAGCTTTTTCTCCTAGTCATGGTCATAATTTTTATTCTTTTTAGGTTATCTGGTGATTTTAGATTGAATTTTGGGGATAATAAATGTTATACGGTCAAATGCTAGATTGTGGTTATTTATTTAAAATACTGGATCTTATTGATAGGAGTTAAATTACTGTCAATCTGCTAAATCTTTACGTGGCTTATTATGAAGCTTCCTTAGAGTAGCTGTAGAGTAGACTTTAGTCTAAGGCTAGTTCACTCCTGAGATGCAACCCTTACTGAATGCTCCAGTGTTCACTGCATCTCTGTACTCTAGTTTGGTGGACCTGTAATGTCTTCCAGCCCTATTTGAGTCCGGAATATTGTTCTGCACACAGCCACATGTGACACTTTTGTTATGTTATGTTATGAGATTTCTGGAGCACTTTTTTTTTGTCATCCTATCCTCTCTGATACTCTATAATCCCAGCCATTTCAGTCTTCTGTGTCTTCTCAATGCAGTGAAACAGTAATGTCCTATTTATGTTTTCCTTTATTCTCTGATCTGGAAAGTAACTACAGACAGAAAACCAGGGATACCAAAAGCTTACTTCACATATTTCCTCCTCTCTCAGGGGTCACAGATTTTGCTGTCCAGGGATCAAATGTTTTTACATTTCCAGAATAGGGTTTGGTTCCCATGTTTGTCTAGCTTTCTAATTGTTTCCGTCAGGAAGATAAATTTAGTCCCAGTTACTCCAATATAGCTAGAAGACAGGTATTGTTTTTAATGCTCATTTTGAAGGTAAATACAGTGAAGTTTAGAGAAGTAAAGTGACTTGATCAACATAAGTTGTAGAACTGGAATTCAAATCCATCTCTCACTGATTCTGATTTCAAAACTCACACTCAAATTTACATCAAATTATCTTTTTAATATAAGAGTTAATTTCCCATGTGAAAATGCAGTTAGCCCTCAATTCTCTCAATGTGATCCTAGAAAAAGGCTTGAAAAATTTCAGCAAAATGTTTAAAAAGATTTTATCTGGGGAATGGAATTATGGATATATTTCTCATTTAGTTTCTCTGTAATTACTAATATTTCAACAGCAAGTAAGTTTTAATTTTATATATTAATTTTTTTTAATTCAAAAGATAACCTTTTTAAAATTCAAGCTGTTTTTTAATGAGAAAAAATGTGTTTCCAAAAATCAGTCAGAGCCATTCAGGAGCATACACCCCACCAGTTTGTATGTGATGATGGCAATAACTATGATTTATAAAAATCTGCAATAGATGACTAGGGAGAATACAGAAAACCCTGTCCCAGTCACTTAGGAGAACGCTGCAATCATGCAGGAAGCGAGAATAGAGATTGAGGCCAAGGGAAGGCTGGATACATTGGTTACTTACAGATCTAACCATCTTAAACAACCAAAGGCTAATGTGAGTATAGAATAATTGAGACAAAACTTCAGATCCCTGCTTGAACTTCAGTTGCTATGAACTTTGGGATATGTAACTCACTGTCTGTACAGGATTTTCAGAGCTGACATGATCACAGCTTTCAACTCTCAGCTTTGTCTCATTTGCTTAACATGGCAGACTCTTAATTGTCTAAGCTGTAAATTAATTGTATTGTGAAACACCCTGAGAAACTCTGTGTATAGGTGCTATGCAAATATAGTATGATTGATTGATAGATCTGTGTGTATCCATTTAAGAAAACAGGCTTTTTCTCCTAGTGAAGAAATTAAACTGATCCTTCTCATAACTTTTCTCCTGCTCTTGTAAACAACCAAACATATTTTCCTTTTTTTTTCTTTTGAATCTTAATTTAGTAACTTTGCTGTCAGTACTCCTGAATGTAAATAAAATTAGGAACAGCACTGAATGTTCCTATGTGTTCTGTGACCTTCACAAAGACAACTATATTTATGTATACATATATTTTTTTTTCTTTTTACTCATGAAAGAAAAGATACCCTTTTAATTAATTAATAGCCATTAGTTGGCTATTAATGTCAAGCAATAAATTTGAAGTCTCACTAAGATGTCTTTAGGTATTCCAGAACTTTGAGATGACAGAGCAACTATTTGATGTTTGCTTTTCTGACACATATGGACATAATTGAGGATTATACCACAGAAAGTTTGCTCAGGTCTCTCAGGATGGCAATAGTATTTCTAAATCAAATTATGTGCATTCAGGTTTTTCAGGTGTTTAACAACTGGTTTAAAAAATAATCAGAGAGTCTTAAAAATTCGATACCTGATAAGTAGTTTGCTTTTTTTCTTTCTTTCTTTCCTTATTGAATTGAAAGGATAGAGAGCAGAATATTTTCCTATGCATAGTTTGTCCCATTGTCTCCAGATTGCACATTGAAACCTAATCTTCACGTTCTCACTCACTGCCTTGTATTTTACCATGATATTATCTTGCTTAGCATAAAATAATCTGGCAAACTCCATAAATACTCACTTCTGTTGACCATGCTTGCAAATCTGAGAACTGACAAATCTTCAAGCCAATCTTTGAGAAACAGAAAAACATTTCTCAACAAATACATACATACACATGCGCTCACTTCCTAGGACTGCATGATTTATTAGTAGATTCACTAGTATTTTAAAACAGCTCTGGATTCTGGAAAAAAATAAAGGGTTTGAATTCGAAGAGATAAGGTTTAAATCCTAAATTCTCCTGTCAATAACTGAGTATGATTAGTTTTCTCATCTGTAAAACAAAGGAAAATTTAGTTATATGATAGATATAGAGATTGATAGATAAAGTAGGATTGTTGTACAGACTGGAAATACTATTAAACTTACATACTTACCTACCAGAGTTCCTGGCCCATGATAGACAATCAATGAATCGTAACAATTTTATTAATTGTGGTAATTGTAGTGCTGCTTTGACTGAGAAGTTAAAAAGAAACACACAGGAAGAAGAGAAGGGGTCTCTGCATTCTATTTTTGTGCTAATGAAATCCTCAAAGACTCGCTCAGAATAATGGATCTACCATTTCAAAATCTTGTGTTTAATCTTTATAAGGATTATTGGCATCCCTCACACATTCATTTCCCAAATTGAGCACCATATTTACTAACTCAGCCAACATATATTGGATACCTCATTTGATCTTTATTTCCTTTATTCCTTCATTTATTTAGTCAGTCAGTCAGGAGTTCTCCAAGCAGCAGGCACCAGACGAGATTTTGGGGAGATTAAGAAGATTACATAGGGCCTTAGGGAACTTGCAGGCTGCTGAAAATAGGATTGATGTGACAACACATGGGTCACACATTTTTCTTGGGATCTGCTCTTTCTTTATAAACTTTCAATGAAGGAAGATTCAAAGATACACGCTCTGGGAGCTTCACTGATTATTTTTTTTCCCCCAGGCTGCCCTTAGTTAAACTGAGGGTGAAAGGGGTCACTGTCAATTCCTTTGGTAGAGCTAATTGTAGGCTATTTCTTAAGGGGTCCTTTCTATCTTATCTTTGAGAAGTAAGAGATTCTTAACTTCCTTTTTCTCTCCTTTCACCAATACTTTTTAAAAAATTTATTATTAAGAGGCTTTTAAAAATAAGTTTTAGAATGGAAAAATTGAGCAGATAGCACAGCAAAATCCCATTCAACCCCACACTTAGTTTCCCCTATTATTAACACCTTACATTAAGATGATATATTTGTTACAGTGAATGAACCAACATGAATATGTTTTTATTAACTTAAGTCCATGATTTATTTAAATTTCCTTGGTTTTTGGCAGATGATAAAAAATACTAATACTCCACCCACATTGCACTGAGTTCTAGTCTCCCTAAGCTCTTCTCGGCTGTAGTAGTGTCTCAGACTTTCCTTGTGGGTGTTGACTTGACAGTTTTGAGAAGTGAGTTTTATTGCAGGATGGTGTTCTGTTGAAATTTGTTCTGTATTTTCCTCATGTTTTGACTGAGATTATGGGGTTTGGGAAAAAAGAGCACAAAGGAATGCCATTTTTACCACATAATATCAAGGTTACTACTCTTATCAAAATGATTTATGACTGCAGATGCTGGCTTCATCATCTAGCTGAAATAGCTTTTGTCAGGATTCTCCACTGTAAGATGACTCATCTTTCTCTTTCCATATTGACTCTTTGGAAGGAGATCACTATGCACCACCCACATTTAGTGAGTATGAAGTTATACTTCCTTTAAGGTATTGAATCTACGGACTTTCTTTGGAATTATTCTGCGTGGGAGATTTGTCACTGTTCACTCCCCATTTATTAATTTGTGTTTAACAGTATTTGTCAGTGAGTATTTATTCTGTATATTGCGCTATAATCCAATACTACTTTGTTTTGCTGCTGAAATTGTTTTAGCATCCTCTTTTGCATAATGCCTTTTAAAACTCTTAAATATGTACACCATGAATATATTTGCAGGTCATTAAACAGCCTTCTGTACTCTCATTTGTGATAACACTGGAACATCCCAGTGTATATTTTCAGCCAGGCTCCTACTGATAGATATTTAGTTTCTTTCTGTTTTGTTTCCATTTTTTTGTTGTGGTAAATAATGTAGTAAATATTCTTGTTGCCCTGTTTTGCCCATGCCCATGCAAACTTCCTCAGCATATTTTTAGAAAATTAGAATTATTGGGTGAAGGGAATGTAAAAAGCTAAGTTCTCTGAAATGTGTTGGCTGATTCTCAAGAACAGTTGTAGAGGGGCAACTTCCAATGACCAGGGAACCAGCCAACAAGTTGCGTCTGTTTTGGTCTTATACACATACTCCGAGTCCAGTGTCAAGTACCCCTTTCACTTATTTTTAAAACAAATTGGATTTTTTTTTTTGAGAGGGCACCTCTCATATTTATTGATCAAATGGTTGTTTACAACAATAAAATTCTGTATAGGGGACTCAATGCACAATCATTAATCAACCCCAAGCCAACTCTCAACAGTCTCCAACCTTCTGAAGCATAATGAACAAGTTCTTACATGGTGAATAAGTTCTTACATGGTGAACAAAACGCAAGGGCAGTCATATCACAGAAACTTTCAGTTTTGATCACGCATCACAAATTGGATTTTTATAGTGCTGTTTCTAAAATTAAACAAATTTAAAGGCTTTAAAAATCATACAAGAAGAATATATACACTTCTGGGAGCAACTTGTCATCCTTCCCTTCCCAGTTTATCACCACCTTTCTCAGGAGACCTACAGTTCTTACTTTCTTACTTTTTTAAGTAATAGGCAATTTCAGGAGAAAAAGAATTCAAATCCAAGTTGAAACTGAGCTGAAGGAAAAGAACTTATCTACTTGCTTTTTTTCCAGCTGACCTTGGAATCCATCTCTAGAACCTTTCCTGGAATTTGGAAGCATCTCAATATGTTAAAAAAAAAAAGAAGTAAAAACAAAGCCTTTATGATTTTAGCTTCTGGTCCTTGGACATAAGGAACTCTATCTACTGGTTGTAAAACACATTAGTTTATTAGGTTAAGAATATATTTCAAGGTCACATTGTACACTCTGAAGTGACTCATTTTGTAGCTGGTTAATTCATGTAGAAACAGAAAGCCAGGTGGCTTAGAGTGCAATCTCTATGAAAAGAGACTTTGACTCAAACCCTTTTTTTAAAAAAATTAAATACTCTTTGTGATATTGGACATGTTACTCTTGTTTCAGTCTCCTCATCTAAAAAATGTTCATAACCATAGTCCTATGTCTCTCACAGTATTATTATATGGCTTCAAGGAAGCACTTAGCAGTACCTGGTATATAATATGTGCATGATACAAGTTAGATATATTAATGATAAAATGATTAAATATTATTATACCATATGCAGTGTCTCTTGTACATTGCAGTAAAGTTTGTGCTTAGAAGCTGAACTAAGGTCAAGCCCTATAAATTTTAAGGAACCCAGGCCTCCAGAACATCACCTACCTTGACCAAATTATCATTTTCTCTATCGTAGACCAGCAGCATAGTGCTCATATGATTGGAGAAGTATTTATTTAGGGTTAATAGTATGTATCAATAAAACATTATGGGCAAGCTGTTAATTAACTAAATGCTATATCATTTTCACCTTGAAGTGATGGGCTCCAGTTTATGTTTCATGTGCAAATTAGCACTTATTTTGTTTTGTTTAAGCAGAGTAGAAAATGGCAGTAAAATTCTTAGTGAATCTTTGGACAATAAAATCTTCCTGTGCTTATATGATAACCATGGTAATAAGGTAATTTATTAAGCCTTACTTTGGGTTCAAGTTTTATATTTCAGAATGTATTCTCAATGATACTTCCTCATTTAATCCTCTCAAGAAGCCTTTTATATACCCATTGTTATATCTAATTATAGAGAGAAAGCTGAGGCTCAGAGAGGTTGGGTAATTTTCAGTCAATCACACGAAACTTGCCGGTATCCTTTTACCCTGCTTGCAAGGGCCATTCTGCTACCATTGCTATTATTACCAAATCTTTTGTGGCTTTTCATTTGACTGCAGCAACTGTAGTGGCAAATACCAGACTAATACATACATACCATAAGATTTTTCCCTGAGGGAAACCTGTTACAGACACTGACCAAAAGGACGGGATCATGACTACTATTTAGATTACTCAGAAAAGAATGTTTTCCCTTTTTCATCAACAGTGAGATTGCTTTTCTACATAACTCATGAATTTATCCATATTGTATCCCCATAGGACAATCTTATATTTCAAGCTCCTTGTATAAATATTTCAAGTTGGGGAAATGAAAGCAGCTAATTGAACAGTCTGAAAATTTAGCAAAGGCTCTCTTTGCTGGTTTTATTATTCAGTTTCACTCCATTCGATTAAAAATGGCCACTGACGGGATTTTTTGAAATGAGGTTCAAGTTGAGAAAAATCTCAAATATAAGCATCTTAGGAAACTGATTCTCTGTTCCAGTTACTAGGTAAAAGCTTGGTATGGCCTGGATTTAAGCTGTGAATAATGAGGTTTAAGAAATACAGGGGAGAAATATAAGCTTTCTCAAATAGCACTAGTAATGAAAATTCTATTTATGGGCTAATGGTATAGAATGAAAACACAGTTTCTTGTAGTATGTGAAAAGCTTAATTTAACTTCCAGTTCAGTTTGGAAATAGGCCAGATGGTTAACAAATGTATTCTCTGTCTCTAGATAAAATTAATAGGATGCTCACTCAGTAAAAGCATAATGATGAGGAAGAATGGAGTAAAAGTCCTTATTTATGGCAATGCTTACTTAAAAAGCACAAAACCAGAGGAGTAGGGGAAGAAAGAAAAAAAGCTTTGCTTTTATTATCCAGTAGTATGTCACAACTGTGAAGACCCACATTTCAAACAAACTTGATTTTGAAATAGGGACAAAATAAAAAAAGGCTTTTGCAGGACTCCTTTTGAACTGCAAGTTTCATGAATGCCTCATCTGTGGTCTGAGGAAACTGTATGAGAGCTGCTGCAGATTGGTTCTTTTCATGGAGATTTATATCCAAACTGGATTTTTACATTATATTTGTGAAGAATAAAAACAAAAGTTTAAGGAGGGGTTAAGGAGTCAGAACCTCATGGAAAATGTTGCCAGAAATGGATGATGTCTTTAGTTAGAATGACGATGTCTCCATTTATTTTGACTTACCTTCTCTAACGGCAGAGTTTCAAGAAATTTAACAAAAATCGCGATTCAGAAGACTCCCCCAAGATCCCTGTTGCTCCATGGCATTATTCATATATTAATATATTAAGTGCATAATTTAAATAGACCATTCATTTTTAAACTAAAATGAACTACCAACGAATACTACATAAGTAACATCATCAACATGAGTGACCTAGGTAAGTCCTAAAAAGATGCTGAAGACACTAAAGGAAAAAGGAGTCTAATAGTATTTATAATTGAATGGGTGGCAACTCAAAGGATTGGAAGGTGATTCACAATAAATTAGCCTGTACTGGAACTCTAAGTGAAGGAGAATTGGCAGGTAATAATTTAGCAGAAATTACCTGTCTAAACGTGAGTACCATTCCAAAAAGTTAATTAGGATTGTTAGCAGCTGCCAGCTGAATTTTTAACTCAGATGACATATGGAAGCCATCCGCGACAATGCCTGGTACATAGTAAGCACTCAACTAATAGTCATTAGTAGTCATGAAAAATCTCGGATTTCTGCAGGATATTTTACCCCCCTGTGGAGAATTCTGATTCCTTTCCTTCCTACCACAATGTTCCTAGATGATTAGACATATTTTTTTAAAAACCTACTTTACAGCAAAGAATGTCATATCTCGCCTGAGAGATACCTGCTCTCATGATGAGGAAATGAATGTGACCTGTATGACCAATGGCAATATCTCCTTAGTAGCTGGTATATTAAGCAGTGAGAAACAGGAAATTTACTTCTAGAGATAAATGTGCATGCTTGAGCACCCATTTCAGTTACAGTTTGTACATCTGTTTCTGTTTTATAGATGATTCATAAATCAGTTTATGTGAAATGGCTAGTCATATGGAGTCCTTAATATGAATAGAAAATAAAAAAATATAAGATGGATTCTTGCTTTTGAAATGATAACAATAAGGATAATGATGATCTTAAGTTATTTTATTAATTTATCATTAACACTCAAACATGCTGCTTAATATGAGCTAAATAACAGTTAAACATGTGGCATGGATTATGTCATTTAATTATGTACTATTACTAATCCCCATTCTATAAATTAGAAAATTCATGCTTATAAAGGTGCAACAAAATATAGTCAATAAATGTAAAAGCTGCACTCTGCTCTGTACTCCATAAATTGAATTCTACTATGATAGATTTTTTATTATAATTACAATAATCAAATACTTAGAATGGTATATCTTGAAAAAATTAACTTGCATCTAAAACCTAAATCTCATTACTAAAATAATTTTATATTCTGTTGGTTTCAGTTCTTTTCAACCCACTGTCCATTTGGGATGGCTTCAGAAGACAGAGAGAGTGAAATATAAAGTACTTCATTTAGTGTATTCATCAGAAGTTTCAGGATGGGACAAAATGGGAACTTTTTGTTGAAATGCATACGTATTTTTATATAATCTGTGTTTTACATTTATTCTCCATATCTCACATTACCAGTGATAATAAAGAGAATTATGGCATTCATATTTAGCAGTAATATAACAAATCTGAAAAATTCACAGCACTTAATAACTGTGAATTCTTGTAAAACTACTAGATTTTTTTCCCATTAGAAATTTTGTTAACATGAAATGTTGCCACAAAATGCACTTGATAAGACTTTTACACTTAAAGAAATTTTTAAATGTTTGTGTGATTGTGTTTTTGAAAGTTTGTTTGCTCAAAGAATTCTAAAATACCTGGAGTATAAAATATAATATCCAGTAGGAACTCACTGTATCATATAATTCAACCACACAGATCAAAAGCAATCTAGCTAGCATTTGGACCCAAGGATTCAGCATCTATGTGTCAAGTCTTTTTTGGTTAAAATCATCAGGAAAATGACTCAAACACACTTAAACCAAAAAAGAAAGTATTGACTAACAGAAATGTTTAAATGGAGATTTTTTCTTTTTTTGGCATTGAATACAATGTGATCTAGGTGTGTGAAGAATTCCAAGCATCTTTCCCTTGTGTTAGCTTTGCCTTTTAAAGATACTTTTTCCATTTGGTGGGAAATTGTTGCCTAGAAATTCCAAGTTTGTATCCCACTGTCTGAGCAAACCCAGTGAAAAAAAGATCCTCTCTTTCATAGCACTTCTAAAAGTGATTTCAGAATTGAGTTTAATTGTCTTTGCCTGGGTTGTCTTGGCTACCATAGTTGACCAATCATGGTGTCCATGGTGCACCACCAGCTTCGAATGGCAAAACCTGGATCTTATGCTCTCTCCTGAAGCCAGAGACGTAGTCCTCCCAACTCAAATCAGTTGGATTAAAGATAGGAAGCATTGGATTTTCCAAGGAATATCAAAATGCAGATGAAAAACAAACATGGATCCACTGCAGAGTGAGAATCCAGGACTCTAATTCTTACATCCTTCTTCAAAATTCAAAGTTCTTGTCTTAGAAGCCAGTATACTGAATCTTACAATGTTCTCTCCACAGTGCTTCATGTGAGATTTGTCATTATAAACACAATTGTGGTAAGAGAAAAAAAAACAACAGTAGAGGATGTTCTTTTTTTTTTTTAATTTTGTTATCATTAATCTACAATTACATGAAGAACATTATGTTTACTAGGCTCTCCCCTACCCCAAGTCCCCCCCACAAACCCCATTACAGTCACTGTCCATCAGCATAGTAAGATGTTGTAGAATCACTACTTGTCTTCTCTGTGTTGCAAAGCCCTCCCCTTTCCCCCACCCCCCACATTATACATGCTAATCATAATACCCCCTTTCTTCTTCCCCACCCTTATCCCTGCCTACCCTCCCATTCTCCCCAGTCTCTTTCCCTTTGGTAACTGTTAGTCCATTCTTGGGATCTGTGATTCTGCTGCTGTTTTGTTCCTTCAGTTTTTCTTTTGTTCTTATATTCCACAGATGAGTGAAATCATTTGGTATTTGTCTTTCTCCACTTGGCTTATTTCACTGAGCATAATGCCCTCTACCTCCATCCATGTTGTTGCAAATTGTAGGACTTGTTTTCTTCTTATGGCTGAATAATATTCCATTGTGTATATGTACCACACCTTCATTATCCATTCATCTACTGATGGACACTTAGGTTGCTTCCATTTCTCAGTCTTAGCTATTGTAAATAGTGCTGCAATAAACATAGGGGTGCATCTGTCTTTTTCAAACTGGAGTGCTGCATCCTTAGGGTAAATTCCTAGAAGTGGAATACCTGGGTCAAATGGTAAGTCTATTTTGAGCCTTTTGAGGAACCTCCATATTGCTTTCCACAATGGTTGAACTAATTTACATTCCCACCAGCAGTGTAGGAGGGTTCCCCTTTCTCCGCAACCTCATCAACATTTGTTGTTGTTTGTCTTTTGGATGGTAGCCATCCTTACTGGTGTGAGGTGATATCTCATTGCGGTTTTAATTTGCATTTCTCTGATAACTAGTGATGTGGAGCATCTTTTCATGTGTCTGTTCACCATCTGAATTTCTTCTTTGCAGAACTGTCTGTTCAGCTCCTCTACCCATTATTTAATTGGATTATTTGCTTTTTGTTTGTTGAGGTGTGTGAGCTCTTTATATATTTTGGATGTCAAGCCTATATTGGATCTGTCATTTACAAATATATTCTCCCATACTGTAGGGTACCTTTTTGTTCTATTGATGGTGTCCTTTGCTGTACAGAAGCTGTTCAGCTTGATATAGTCCCACTTGTTCATTTTTGCTTTTCTTTTCCTTGCCTGGGGAGATATATTCATGAAGAAGTCATTAATGTTTATATCCAAGAGATTTTTGCCTATGTTTTTTTCTAAGAGTTTTATGGTTTCATGACTTACATTCAGGTCTTTGATCCACTTTGAATTAACTTCTGTGTATGGGGTTAGACAGTGATCTAGTTTTATTCTCTTATATGGAGCTGTCCAGTTTTGCCAGCACCATCTGTTGAAGAGACTGTCATTTCCCCATTGTATGTCCATGGCTCCTTTATCGAATATTAATTGACCATATATGTTTGGTTTAATGTCTGGAGTCTCTATTCTGTTCCACTGGTCTGTGGCTCTGTTCTTGTGCCAGTACCAAACTGTCTTGATTACTATGGCTTTGTAGTAGAGCTTGAAGTTGGGGAGTGAGATCTCCCCCACTTTATTCTTCTTTCTCAGGATTGCTTTGGCTATTCGGGGTCTTTGGTGTTTCCATATGAATTTTTGAACTATTTGTTGGTAATTTGATAAGGCTTGCATTAAATCTGTATCTTGCTTTGGGCAGGATGGCCATTTTGATGATATTAATTCTTCCTAGCCAAGAGCATGGCATGAGTTTCCATTTGTTAGTGTCCTCTTTAACTTCTCTTAAGAGTGTCTTATAGTTTTCAGGGTATAGGTCTTTCACTTCCTTGGTTAGGTTTACTCCTAGGTATTTTATTCTTTTTGATGCAATTGTGAATGGAATTGTTTTCCTGATTTATCTTTCTATTGGCTAATTGTCAGTGTATAGGAAAGCCACAGATTTCTTTGTGTTAATTTTGTATCCTGCAACTTTGCTGTATTCTGATATCAGTTCTAGTAGTTTTGGAGTGGAGTCTTTAGGGTTTTTTATGTACAATATCATGTCATCTGCAAATAGTGACAGTTTAACTTCTTCTTTACCAATCTGGATTCCTTGTATTTCTTTGTTTTGTCTAATTGCCATGGCTAGGACCTCCAGTACTATGTTAAATAACAGTGGGGAGAGTGGGCATCCCTGTCTTGTTCCCTATCTCAGAGGAAAAGCTTTCAGATGTTGGCTGTGAGTTTATCGTATATGGCCTTTATTATGTTGAGGTATTTGCCCTCTATACCCTTTTTGCTGAGAGTTTTTATCATGAATGGATGTTGAATTTTGTCGAATGCTTTTTCAGAATCTATGGAGATGATCATGTGGTTTTTTGTCTTTCTTTTTGATGATGTGGTGGATGATGTTGATGCATTTTTGAATGTTGTACCATCCTTGCATCCCTGGGATGAATCCCACTTGGTCGTCGTGTATGATCCTTTTGATATATTTTTGAATTCTGTTTGCTAATATTTTATTGAGTATTTTTGCATCTACGTTCATCAGGGATATTGGTCTGTAATTTTCTTTTTGGTGGGGTCTTTGCCTGGTTTTGGTATTAGGGTGATGTTAGCTTCATAGAATGAGTTTGGGAGTATTCCCTCCTGTTCTATTTTTTGAAAAACTTTAAGGAGAATGTGTATTATATCTTCTCTGTATGTCTGATAAAATTCCGAGGTAAATCCATCTGGCCCAGGGTTTTTTTTCTTGTGTAGTTTTTTGATTACCGCTTCAATTTCTTTGCTGGTAATTGGTTTGTTTAGATTTTGTTTTTCTTCCTTGCTCAGTCTTGAAAGGTTGTATTTTTCAAGAAAGTTGTCCATTTCTTCTAGGTTTTCCAACTTCTTAGCATATAGGTTTTCATAGTAGTCTCTAATAATTCTTTGTATTTCTGTTGGGTCCATCGTGATGTTTCCTTTCTTGTTTCTGATTCTGTTGATGTGTGTTGATTCTCTTTTTCTCTTAAAAAGTCTGGCTAGAGGATTTTCTGTTTTGTTTATTTTCTCAAAGAACCAGCTCGTGGTTTCATTGATTTTTACTATTGTTTTATTCTTCTCAATTTTGTTTATTTCTTCTCTGATCTTTATTATGTCCCTCCTTCTGTTGACTTTAGGCCTCATTTGTTCTTCTTTTTCCAATTTTGATAATTGTGACATTAGACTATTCATTTGGGTTTGTTCTTGCTTCCTTAAATATGCCTGGATTGCTATATACTTTCCTCTTAAGACTGCTTTCGCTGCACCCCACAGAAGTTGGGGCTTTGTGTTGTTCTTATCATTTATTTCCATGTATTGCTGGATCTCCATTTTAATTTGGTCTTTGTTCCATTGACTATTTAGAAGCGTGTTGTTAAGCCTCTATGTGTTTGTGAGCCTTTTTGCTTTCTTTGTACCGTTTATTTCTAGTCTTATGCCTTTGTGGTCTGAAAAGTTGGTTGGTAGGATTTCAATATTTTGGAATTTACTGAGGCTCTTTTTGTGGCCTAGTATGTGGTCTATTCTGGAGAATGTTCCAGGTGCACTTGAGAAGAATGTGTATCCTGTTGCTTTTGGGTGTAGAGTTCTATAGATGTCTATTAGGTCCATCTGTTCTTGTGTGTTGTTCAGTGCCTCTGTGTCCTTACTAATTTTCTGTCTGGTGGATCTGTCCTTTGGAGTGAACGGTGTGTTGAAGTCTCCTAAAATGAATGCATAGTAGCCTATTTCCTCCTTTAGTTCTGTTAGTATTTGTTTCACATATGCTGGTGCTCCTGTGTTGGGTGCATATATATTTATAATGGTTATATCCTCTTGTTGGACTGAGCCCTTTATCATTATGTAATGTCCTTCTTTATCTCTTGTTAATTTCTTTGTTTTAAAGTCTATTTTGTCTGATACTAGTACTGCAACACCTGTTTTTTTCTCCCTATGGTTTGCATGAAATATCTTTTCCATCCCTTGACTTTTAGTCTGTGCATGTCTTTGGGTTTGAAGTGAGTCTCTTGTAGGCAGCATATAGATGGGTCTCATTTTTTTTATCCATTCAGTGACTCTATGTCTTTTGATTGGTGCATTCAGTCCATTTACATTTAGGGTGATTATCAATAGGCATGTACTTATTGCCATTTCAGGCTTTAGATTCGTGGTTACCAATGTTTCAGGTTACTTTCCTTACTATCTAAGAGTCTAACTTAACTCACTTATTATGCTGTTACAAGCATGATCTAAAGGTTCTTTTCTATTTCTCCTCCTTTTTCTTCCTCCTTCATTCTTTATATATTAGGTATCAAATTCTGTACTTTTTCTCTATCCCTTGTTTGACTTTGGGGATAATCAATTTAATTGTGCATTTCCCTCGCAATCAGCTGCTCCACCCTCCCTACCGTGGTTTTACTACCTCTGGTGACAGCTATCCAACCCTAAGAACACTTCCATCTATAGCAGTCCCTCCAAAATAGGCTGCAGAGATGGTTTATGGGAGGTAAACTCTCTCAGCTTTTGCATATCTGGAAATTGTTTAATCTCTCCTTCAAATTTAAATGATAATCTCGCCAGATAAGGTAATCTTGGCTCCAGGCCCTTCTGCTTCATGGCATTAAATACATCATGCCACTCCCTTCTGGCCTGTAAGGTTTCTGCTGAGAAGTCTGTTGTTGTTAGTCTGAAGGGCTTTCATTTGTATGTGATCTTATTTCTGCCTCTGGCTGCTTTTAACAGTCTGTCCTTATCCTTGATCTTTCCCATTTTAATTACTATGTGTCTTGGTGTTGTCTTCCTTGGGTCCCTTGTGTAGGGGGATCTGTGAATCTCCATGGCCTGAGACACTATATCCTTCCCCAGACTGGGGAAGTTTTCAGCAACTACCTCCTCAAAGACACTTTCTCTCCCTTTCTCTCTCTCTCTTCTTCTGGTATCCCTATAATGTGAATATTGTTCTGCTTGGATTGGTCACACAGTTCTCTCAATATCCTTTCATTTTTAGAGATCCTTTTTTCTCTCTGTGCCTCAGCTTCTTTGTATTCCTCTTCTCTAGTTTCTGTTTCATTTATTGTCTCCTCCACTGTATCCAACCTGCTTTTAATACCCTCCATAGTGTTCTTCAACGATTGGATCTCTGACCTGAATTCATTTCTGAGTTCTTGGATGTCTTTCCGTACCTCCATTAGGATGTTGATGATTTTTATTTTGAACTCCCTTTCAGGAAGAGTCACGAGGTCCATATCATTTAAATCTTTATCGGGAGTTGTAGTAACAATTTTACTCTGGACAAGGTTTCTTTGGCATTTCATGTTTGTATATGGCGCCCTCTAGTGTCCAGAAGCTCTATTCTGGAGCTGCTGAGCCCCTGAAGCAATGTTGGGGGTCTCAGGGGAGCGGTTCTGGTGCCTGGGGGGAGGAAAGAGCTGTTCCCCACCTCCCGGCTGCTGTGCCTGTCTCCACTGCCTGAGCCAGTGGGCCGGTCACACAGGTATACGTTTTTGTCCCAGAGCAGCCGGATATGGATCCCTGCTTTCCACAAGCAGCCGGAATCCCAGTGTCCCCAGGAACTCTGCCTGTATTAACTTTCCAGCCTGGTAGTCATGCGAGTCTCATGAAAGCACCATGAAATGTAGGTCTGTGCTCCCAGAGCACATCTCCGGATCTAGGTATTCAGCAGTCCCAAGCCTTCCACTCCCTCCCTGCTCTGTTTGTCTTCCTCCCGCCAGTGAGCTGGGGTTAGGGAGGGGCTCGGGTCCCGTGGAGCCACAGCTCTGGTACGTTACCCTGTTCGCGGAGGTTTGCTCTTTTCTCCAGGTGCGTGGAGTCTGACACCGTCCTCTTTCCTGTTGCTCTCTCAGGATTAGTTGCGCCAATTAAATTTTCTAATTGTATCCAGTTTTTGGAGGAAGCCTCTGTCTCTCCTCTCACACTGCCATCTTTCGAGGATGTTCTTTTTTAAGTGAGAAACTTACCTGTGTCTGTTTAGCCTTGTGTCTCTTTCATATTTGTCTTTTGCTATTATTCTGGTACAGTTTTGACCCTGTAGAGAATTGAGTTCTCAAAATGTTTTTAGCTACAGTTTTTTTGCAAGGATTCTTCCTCTCCATTGATCTTCTATGCCATTGATGTTTAATTCCACAGATTACCATTTCTATGTGTGCCTAATGGCTATGCAGAAGTACCATCATGAGAAGTATTTAAAGATTCTTTACAATTGGTATTGTAATTAACGTAGAAAATGATAACGGCATTTTAGGGATTCTAATAAATGGATTTTCCAAGAAGCAGACCTCGAAAGGATAATTTTTTGAAAGTGATTATTTAGAAGAGTTCTTACGAAGAACCTACAGCAGAATGGAGGGGTGGAAAGGGAAAAGAGAGTAGCTAAACAGGGTATGGTATCAAGCAAAATACCACAGAAGATAAATTTGCCTCTGTCCTGTAGGGGAGCTCTGGAGATAGTGCAGGTCACACCTAAAAGTGTCCCACCATCTGGGGCAGGAAAGCTGGACTATGTATACCCCAGACCCAGGTCAGTTATTTGTTAAGAGTTTCCCCTGGAGGTATATAAATTCCTGGCTGCTTTTAGGTTTTTTGTTTGTTTGTTGTTAGTTAGCTGCAGCAACTTGAGGGTAGGTGCCAGCAAAGACTTGCAGGTACTAATGGCTTCTGTGGGGGCTAAGGGGTCAGAAGGGGTATGGGTAGATAACTGACTTTTTTTACTGTACCACTAACGAAAAATACTTCTATACAGAAAGGCCCTTTTGTCCATCAAGGGAAGAAAGCTTGTCCAGAGAGACTTCAATGTCATCACTGAACTCTTTCTTCGAGAAAAGTAGGAATAGATGGGATTGGTACAACTTGTTATTTTAGCCCCCACTTTACTGGACCACTTAAAATGAAGATCCAGTTTTGTACAACCACAAATACCAAAGTTGTGAGAGGCCGTGGGGTCTGTATTGCCTTGTGATTAAGCACATAGCTCCTGAGGCAAAGAAACCTGGAAATAAAGCCCAGCTCTGCCACCTTTATTTATAGGAAAAGTAAATGAATTTATATGTACACATTTTACACATATATAGTATCTGGCACACAGTTTGTGGTTAATAAGCAATAACTATTTCTTGTAATATAATTATTATTAAATGTCAAACTGTTCAATTACTGATTCAGAGATTTAGGTATTTAGTTATGCTAAAATTGATTTATTTCTTCAGAATCAAAATAAAGAACTATGATATAACCATAGGAAAAATATTCAATCTTTAATGAATTTTTATGTCCGAAATCTTTAGTTTAAAAGCTATTTTAGTTGGATCTTTTGCATGTATCTGTCATAAACCTCAGAGATATAATGTCATGAATAGATAACAAAGGATCATGCATTCAGACAAGTATCAGAACCTCTAATTTTCTGTTTATAAACAAATTTTCTTAGAATTTTTTGTTACATGGGCAATGCAAGCTCATTGTAGGAAAATAGAGATAAACAGAAAGAGGAAAATAAAAGGCATTCATATCCTCATGACTCATAGATAATAAATTTTGCATGCTCACTTATGCATTACATGCATTTTTAAAGATTGAATAATACTGCATATGTTGTAAAATTCACCAGACTTGGTGAAGACATTTCTATGTGAGTAAATTTTCTTCTAGAACTTCATTTTTATCTGTAGTTTGGTATTCCATAAAAATGAGTGCGTAGAAAACCAGCTATCTGAGGTTAATTGTTGGCAGGAATATGCCATTTTAGTAAAATGTCAACCTAAATTTGTGGTAAGTGGTGAGGCTTTTTAAAAGGACAAAATCTAAATTAACATAATAATGATTTTATTTTGTGTTTAACAAAATTCAAGTTGTTTTTATAGCTATATTCTGATTCTGAAAAAAATAGATGAATCAAACATTGATTAAGGGTATGTTTTCTGACAAGTATGTGTGGGTGCATGTATGACTTTCTGCACTGTGTATATCTTTGCACAAGAGGGTCATCATCATTTGTGAATAAATAAATTCCTAGGGCTTCATAAGTTGTCTCACTTTGAAACCTCTGCTGAGTCATCTTTGCCAATTTTCTGCGGTTATTTACTGCTCAAACTCTATAGATCTTTATCAACCACTCTGCATGTGATTGGACAGTTCTGCCACATTTTGACTTGAAGAAATCCTGCATCTTCTACAAAGTTTACAATTTGAATTTGCAAAATGATTCACTATTAGTAATATTATTAATTTTTAATATACCTAGAATGGAAATATTTAGATCACCTGACAGTCTGTAAGGGAATGAAGAATGACTTGACAGTAGGAAAGGAAAGTGTTTATGTAAATAGACTGGGGATTAAATTTACAAATGTTTAGTTTATAAGGGAATATTTTCCTAATAAAGAACTTTATTTCTTCATATTATGAATTATGAAAGCTCTTCTTCACCATAAATTTCTGAATTTATCTTTGATTGTTAGACACTTAGATTTAAGTATTATAAAATGTATTTTTGCTATTTTAAGAGATATTTATATTAGACTGAGGATATTAGATATAAGATGTTAAGCTAAATTCCTATAAATAAAGTAACTTTATAAATCCTTTCTAACAGATGATACAATGTAAAGTTATATTTTATGCCTTTTTTTTTAAGATAGAGGCTAAATGAGTACATTTTTTCGAGGGTCATAGAATCTATTCTCCCATTTCATGTATATCTGTTATATGGTACTGATCCTCCTTGATATTCTACCCACCACGTATGACTTTAGTTACCTATTAGGACCAGTTTAGCTATAGAGGAATCTGTACTTTTGTCTTAGAGTCTATAAACATCAAGATAGCTTGCCTATTCTTAAATGTCACAACCTCAAAAAGAATTTCCTGACCTCCACATTTAAATTAATATAATTGTTACTGTATCTGCACCCTACTTCATTTCAGTCATTGTAATTTAAAAGATACCTGTTTTTTATTTATTTTTTATTGTGTATTTCTCTACTAGTCTGTTAACAACATGAGGGCAGATCACATGTCTTTTATTCACTGATACATTTCCTGATCGTAGTACCATCATGTGCACACAGCAGGCACTTACAATGTTATAAATTTATGGCTGAATGAATGGTGAATGATTGCATGATCTGAAAACTAGTCACAGTATAACAGATTGACTGATTTATTTTTCCTTGAGAGTTATTCTTGAGGAAACTCTTATTTTATCCTGTTGTCATAAAGACTAAACCATTTTCTATTCTAATGAGGTATAACTGTTCAGTCCAGTCCCTGATATTAGTTGGAGGAGGTTGGATGGAAACCCGTTGCCAGAGAAAGTCAAGTACAGCAGATCCCAAGCCATCCTTGAAATCCCAAACTTTCAACAGGAAGATGAAGGCTTCTATGAGTGCATTGCAGGCAATCTTCGAGGAAGGAACCTTGCAAAGGGTCAACTCATTTTCTATGGTGAGCTAATAGAATGTCAAAATATATGAGATATTTGGTAATGTCCTTCATAGTAAAAAGTGAAAGTCATTAGTATGTTGTGGAAAAGAGTCATAATAGAAATAGAGAAGACATGTTTCCAGGATAAGATGCTTAATAACAGTGTTTAGCAGGTAAGACTGACATTTTAAAAAATACAGCTTTGATTTTACCACAGTCTGTGCATGATATTTTTTTATTATAATCGCCTCGAAAGTATCAGCAGTATCATGTTAAAGCCATAAACATTTATAGAACATGGAATCCAGTATATTTCCCATAAAACATTCAGCAACAGCCAATGACAATCTTAATTAAAATTCAAGATAGAATTAACAAAAGGAGAAAATGACAGGTGAAACGTAATACTGAGTGATAGTTTTCATATTTGTTTCTATTTCCCAGATATTGTTTACTCACATGTAGATGAATAATGTCATTACTTCATTGAAAAATGATGTTTGCCTCAAGTCCCAGAATCACTCATAAATTTGAGATAATGAAAGCATATATGATCTAAAAGTTGTCATCTTATCTTTTTTCATCTAGGTCAAAATAACATTTGCATAAAATTTCTCTCTTTTTTTATATCAAAATAAACCACAAAATATATCCTAGAATTTTCAAAATGTTTGGTTTTAAAGAATTTCAAAATACTTACTTCCTTGCTAAATTGATAGCTGTACTAGATAATTTTTTTAACTCTACACATTGCCAAAAAATACTTTTTATGTGGCATGTTTATATGTGAATGTTTTTAATCAATGATCAGGTAATTGGAGAAAAAAAATTTTGTTGACAACTAGAAAAATATAAAGTATTGTAATTATCTAATAGGAATGCTGATTGAGTGTTCTGTGGTGCAACATAGTGTGTCTGTTATGTTATTTTCCATATCGTGTCTTTGTTAACATTATTTTCCATTTATATTGTGTCTGTTGTGTTATTTTCCATATCGTGTCTTTGTTAACGTTATTTTCCATTTCCTTTAGAATTGTCAATTTCAACCTAGAATGAAAACTACTATTTTTTTATATAGAGAATATGATTTCCTACTGATTATTCCTCTATAATGTCTCAATGTGGATATATATATATATATATATAAAATTTATAAGTATATATATATATATGTATACAATTTTACTAGATCTTATTTTTTAAAGGAAAGCCTTTGGAATCTAGCATCCCTTCTAAATATAATGTAACTGGAGTTTTTTAGTGGCACTAAGATATTAAAGGCTTTGGCTAATTTTTAATAGATACCCACTTTTCTATTAAATAGACAAAGATATAACTAAGAGATTAACCAAAATATGGAGGTATCTATAAACTTAAATCAGTAATAAAGCCCTTTATCTCACACTGATAAAGTAACTGTTAGCTTACGTAGAAAATACTACAATTAATTCATATAATTCCTATAATAATGAGGTAGAAATAATTTTAAGTGGTATTATAGGTTAAAAAACAAAAACCTTAATGAATTGAAAGATCTCATGCATAATGTTTGTCACATCCAGGATAAGAAACTTGAAAAATGTTCTGAAACTAGACTCTTTTCACTCCACCATAGCTCTTCACTATGGTGGGCTAAGCCCATCCACATGACATCTCACTGCAACCAAAGTAGCCACTTAATAAGTGCAGATGGCCCTTGTGGGGTAATAATGGATAATTGGTCAATAAGACAAACATTATGCTTCTTGGTCATCTATTAATTTACTTGTCAATGTGCTCCTAAAGGAGCAGAGAATTGACTCAATTACCTAAGAGCTGAAAATTACCTGAAAATTTCAAAAAAATAATCTCTCAGTGTCATTATGTTGCTGTGTTTAAGATATAATTCAGAACCCTATCCCTCTATTTTTTAATCTCCAAAAGAAATCGCTAGAGTATTATTATTATAGAAGATGGACACATTCTGAGAAGTTCAGTGATTTTTCCATGACCTGTCAATAGGGAAAAAAAAAATCTAAAACCCAAACCCATATGATAGAACTAAAATGCTAAACTTTTTTTTATATTTCCTATATAGTTGATTTTAAACTTTGCTCTTCAGAATCCTAAGTACCTGAAGAATATACACATTAAATAAATATATATGTCTTAAAGTTATAATTATTGCATGAAGCAACAAACTTACATATAAAACTTTTGTAAACTAAGTGAATTGTAAATGAGCACACAGCTTCTTCAGGTGAAACATGTTACAACAATTTCTAAACAATTACCTACAAATTATAAAATCAGTAATATATCGAAACATGATTAATTTCAACATTGCAATGAACGCAGTTCTAAACCTTGACTTGATTTGTCCGTCACAGCTCTGAGATGAGAAGCATGTTCTGTAACTGGGAACTGCCCTGATTTCCAAGGGGGTAATACTAGGCTGTGTTCACCTCACTGAGGCATCATGACTCCTTCTTTGCAATAAACAGCTCCTGAAGGACCTTCTGTATTAGTGGTGGAAACAGATGTTGCAGTGGGAAAACCCTGGAAGTCAGATATACTTGTACGTCATTTAAAGATTCTTGGTCTCACTTCTTACTCCAACCACTGCTGCAATGACCAGCTCAGTATACTATGTAGGTGTAACCTGAGAGAGTCTTGCTCAGGTACCACCTTAAGTCTATCTTGCTTATTGTTTTTTGTCTTCTTTGGCTTCTTAAAGAGCCTACTCAGCATTTAAGCGCACACAACCAGGAAGGCTATTAGTTAACAACTGCCCTATTCTTGAATGACTGTGTACAAAAGCCAATAAATAAATGGCTCCTGTTCCTTTCCCTGGGCAAGCAGTTACAGAGACACCTTAGAAGTTCACAGAGGATAGTATAACAGTGGCCCATGTTCGTAGCCAACTCAGTACCTCGTCCTCACATTGACTCTTTCCTTCCCTATGGACTATCCCTTTTCCTGACATCTTACCCTTGAGCTAGCATTCCCAAATAACCTTGAACACAAGCCCGTGACTTAGTCTCTGATTTCAGGGTTCAAATTTTAGCTTCTTTATTTTCTAGCTATGTCTTCTTGATCAGGTTACCTAACATCTCTGCAAAAATCCTCCATAAGAGGGAAAATTAAGTGCACATGTGAAACGTCCAGCTTGTAATAGCCTGAGATTCCAAAGGAAGATCATCTACTCCAAAATATCTGAGGACAGAACTAAGAAATGAAAGCGATTAAATGGCACATCTGGGCAGTTTACTATCATCTTTAGGGAAGAAATACTAATTTTAAAACATTTAATTTATACCCCACCTGATTCCACAAGTGATAGTAAGGATAATGCTACCTTACACCTAAATAACGCTTAACATCAATTATACCAGTTGCTTTTTGCTTTAGCACTCTAGAGAACTTTCTTAGAGTAGAAAATAAGAGTTTGGAAAATGCATGCCCAGATTTAAAGTTACACGCTGCACCTATCAACTCTGAAAGTTCTCATTCCCTATCAAAAATTTTACCTAGGGGAATTTTTTTTTAATGGGCTATAATCCTATTAAAATGTGATGAGGCTCTTATTTGAATTATGCTTCAAGCTATTGAATTGTAATTATGTCTGATATAGACAGTTACTTTTAGTTAATTCAGACCAAATATAATCAGTGGTTTTTTTGCCCATAGAGGGTTGAGATTTGGTATAGATTTTCTAACTTGACCTATGTACTAATTTTTAGCGTGGAATTTATTCTCTGGACTTGTGCTGTATTTGTACTTTTTCCCACTGCTCCCAAGTTGTTATATAGATGCAGCCAAATAACAAATGACAAACATTTATCTTATGTCAAGGGCCAACTGATGTTAACAGCAGGTTTTCTGTTGTTCCACATTGAGGATCCTGCATTTCCCCTCCCTCAAATCATGTGTGTAGTATTTCTGGATACAGTTAGCCTTGTCCTCCTCATTTCTGCAGTCTTTGGAATGTAGCAATGTCTTGGATAATTGACTTCACAAATAATCACTGTTGTCTCTCTTTGAAACAGCCCCTCCAGAATGGGAACAAAAAATTCAAAATACATACCTGTCAATCTATGACAGCTTGTTTTGGGAGTGCAAAGCTAGTGGAAAGCCAAACCCTTGGTACACATGGTTAAAGAATGGTGAACGCCTCAATCCAGAGGTAAACAACTATGCTGGTGTTAAAATTTCATCTATTCTGCATGTGAAATTGTGCTACTAATAACAGCAACTAATGGAGTGCTCTGTAGGTTTCAGAAAATGTAGTATACTCATTAGATACACTAATTTATTTATCCTTAAACAACTCAAAATAGCTATTGACATTATCTCCTTTTTTAAATGAGAAAACTAAAGATAGAAAACATGACTTGTACAACATCACACTAGATGGTGATAGATCCACACTCAAATACCATCATCATCATAATTAATCCCCATTGAACTTTCATATAAGCCAGGTCCTATTTAAATATTTTTTCATGCATTATTCTGTAGTATCCTCATGACAACTTTATGAGAGAGATGTGAGTATTATTTTTTTATACAGATGAAGAAAATTGGTTTTGGAGAGGTTAAGTAACTGTCCAAGGTCATGCAGCAGCTAGTAAATGTTGGAATCAGTATTCTAAATGTAATCTGTCAGATTCCAGGATCTAAGCTCTTAACCATTACCCAATATCTTCCTTTTATGAACACTAATGACTTTTCTCTAAACTCATAGGAAAGTGGAGAACTGAGGCAGTTAACCACATTTTTCAGGCTAAAGCAAACTTTCTTCAACCCTGTACAGAAAAAGACAGTTGTTTTTCTCATCAAATTATCAAGATAATTGTGTTAATTCTCCATATTACTTTGCACTTACAGACACAGTCAGAGATACAAAGAACATGTGTTTTTTAGAAGCTGAATATTAAGCTGTTCTTTATTTCAGAATTTGCTTCCTGCATGCCTTTTGCATATAACATTTTCAGTTTCCCACAGCCTACCTCTGTTATCTTTAGAGGACAGTAATAGGTACCCTGAAATATTTTCTTTTAAATTATATTTGCTCTGTTAAATTATTTCATTATGTGCACTCAAAATTATATTTCTATAGCCCAAATCAGACTATGTAACAGAGTTTGGCTATTTAAGCATACTATATAGTAGGCTGCAGAAAAGAAGAATTTAGCCCTTAGCCCCTCCACCTTATGCCTCATTTAGAAAATTATCAAGTCGTCACATTTCAAGTCTTTTTGAGACATTATGATGGAAAGCCAAGGAAATTTTCTAATCATTATATCCACAAAAAATGTTACTGTCAACCATGTTTTCTGAAATAACTGGAATGGTGAAGTGTTTCAAATTATTTTATATACCATATAACAGAAAGATAACATGCATTCTATGAGTATGATGCCAATTTTCAAGGTAATGAGATAATATAAAGTATACTAACCACTAAAATTACTTCCAAGATATATCCTCAAAAAAAAAAAAAACTTACTGCTCAGGATCTTGCATTATATTAAGCTCATATGCATAAGCATCAGTTCTCATACACCAAAGTATCATGTCTCATACACAAGTATTTACTAATGTAGTCTGGTTAAGAGATGCCTATAATAACATATGAGCATCTTTACATGACTTTTCTTTTATTAGGAAAGAATTCAGATAGAAAATGGGACACTTATCATAACTATGCTGAACCTGTCAGATTCTGGTGTCTACCAATGTGCTGCAGAAAACAAATATCAGATAATTTATGCAAACGCAGAGTTGAGAGTATTAGGTAAGTCATTCATTTATAACCAAAACAATTTTAAATGACATTTTAGCAAGCTATGATTATACATAATATGAATCCAATTTTTCTGTGAATTAGCAATTGCATTCCCTTGAAATAATGGGAAATGTCTAAGTTAGCTTTAAAAAAAATGCAAGGTGGTAATTATTATTCTGCTTAGGCAATATGTTAAAGCCTCTGGAAAAGCTCTTTATTGGGTGCTTCCAAACCAGAAGAGGGTCTTACAAAGCTGATCCTAGCAAGATGTTTTGAATACAATTTAAAAAGTACCTATTAGGAATGTTTTCAGCTGCAAATAAAAAAATAAGAAAAAATCTCAATTTATAGTGACTTAAACAGTGATTTATTTTTTCTCATAACGAGAAGTTGAAGCCTGGCAGCTGAGTTATGACACTGTGACTTGATGATGTTATTCTTTGAACTTTTCCCTCATTCTTGTAGTTTTGTAATTACAGGATGACTGTTATAGCTACAGAAATCAAGTCCATTCTCAAGGCAGAAGAAGGGGCACAGTGGCAGAAGTGACCATATCTAATCCCTTTCATTAGAAAAGCAAAATTTCCCCGAGTCCATACCACAAACACTTTTTATATCATTACTTAGAACCCTGCCACATGACCACCCAGACCTCAAAGGGAAGCTGGGAAAATAAGTCCCAATAGTGGAAAATGTTGAAACGGAAGTATTTTGAGAATGATATTCAGGGACAGCCAGATAAAGTGATGTTTGTTATAATAAAAAGTTTGTTGATGTCTTTCATCCTGATGCTTTCTGAGTGGTAGGAGAAAAAGGGACTAAAGAGAAAAAGATCAAGCAAAGAGACAAGGTTTTATGGGTTCATTTCTTTATTCTTTCAATCACTGCTATTTATTACACATTTATTGTGAACTCAGCACCAAAAATATAATTATCAGTACTAAAGTGATATTTACTTTCATAGAACCTATAGTTTCATTGAGAAAAAAAGCTAAATTTTAAAACAGCATGATTATGATGGTCAAGAATTGAATGTTAGCAGACCTCATGGAAAATTGAACATAGCCTAAATTGAGGACATTCTCTTTAATCTGAGATGAGAAGAAAAAGCATGCGCAGGTCAGTGGAAGGGCAGAGAAGCAATACAGGAAATGCCCAGAAGCAAGACAGCCTGACATACTGAAAAAATGTCAGTTTCTGAGAATGTAGGCTAGGAATGGGAATTGGACACATGGGCTCCCACATCCATGAAGTTGCAAAGACCCGGGGGCAGTCAATAATCACTCACCCTCAGGAACTGGTTTTTGTTCAACATTTATTTAGGAGGGATAAAGTTGAAGTTGACAAAGACTATTTTTTAAATTTCTGCTTCTACAGGAGGCAGACTTTTTCCATTTTGCTAGTTAAAATCTTGCCTGAAGATATCTGACATAGTGATACAATATTTCTAATTTATTTCATTATTCCCATATAGGATCATTATCTTGACTGGGATAGATTTAATGATTTTCCTAATCCAGGTTAAAATTCCCTCTTCTGGCTCTTATGAACCACCTTCACACTCTTTACTGTAAATGCTATTAAGAATGTGACTTTTTGTAACTTGCCTCTCCCCTGCTTCAAGTTACTTTGTTATTGCAATGACCAATACCAAATAAAACCCAAAAAATTGCATTAATCGAGCACTTCCTTTGTGCCAGGTACTATGCTATACTTTCTTACAGATGTTATATCATTTCATCCCCACACTAATTCTCTGAGGTTATATCAATTGCCATCTTCATTTTACAAATGAAAGCAGAGACTCTAAAATGCCAAGTTGGTAACTGGCCCCAGAACACCTTGAGCAAAGTAACTTGAAAAAGAGTTCTGGGCACCAATATGAGATTTTTCTAGTATTCCACATTACCTCTTGGGTTACTACATGCTAATTAAGTGAGTAATTTAACAATTATGTTTGTAATTTTGTTTTTAGCCTCAGCTCCTGACTTCACCAAAAATCCCATTAAAAAAAATTCAGTTGTTCAGGTTGGTGGAGATATTACTATTGAATGCAAACCAAATGCTTTTCCCAGGGCAGTTATCTCCTGGAAAAGAGGGATGGAGAACCTGAGACAAAACAGAAGGTAAATAAATCTCTTTTGTTGTAATATTTTGAAATATTTTATAATATAGAATCCTCCAAATTTTTAGGGTTCACTGTCTTCCAAACTTCCCTCTCTTATGAAGATTTCTGCATATCCAGAAATAACCATTTTCACATGATAATAAAAACAAATGAATCTTATAAAGCTGAGAGCTGTTTGTATAATTTGGCTGAAGTATTTTCAGTGCATGCACTTGCAATAGATACATTCTTAAAAACCTTTAAGACCTTTTTCTATATTCAGCTCAAAGGCTTTTTTCTGACCCAGCCTGCTGAGAAATCAGTGAGAAGAGCATTACGCAAAGGAGAGAGACACTCATACCCACACACCTGGTGGTGTGGTTTTTAAGTAGTCACACAGGTGTTCACTCCACGACAAAATGAATTCACCACATGAAAAGATGTAGAGAGATTCCTGTAGAGAAAGAAGAGAGGTTCCCTTCTACTATGGATGTGGTTATGAAATCCTGGACCAGCACTGACATGTTTTCGAGGAGAGTTTTGACAGAACGGAACAGGTGTCTTCTGCTACTTATGATAAATTTCATTCCATTGTACTGTAGAAACTCATGCGCCTCGGGATGACTACATTACAGTCGCAGCTCTATTTTAGTGATGTATGTGTACTACTGTGTGATCAGATATGCAGTGGAGCATGACTGTGAATGAGCCACATGCTCAAGATATGAAAATGGCCCTATGTGTTCTTCTTCAGCATCATATGTGCCATTAACTCATATGCATACCAGGCCAAGCAGGTGGCATAAGTGAACGAGTCTTGCCAGGTGAACGAAGAACAAACTAAAGCAAGATGAGATGTGGCAAACCATCAGTCTTGGAAGGCAGGCCTGTAAAGGACTGCAGAGTGAGACAGTCACAGCCCTGAATTCAGTCAAAGATTGCTTATGGGAGGTAAACCCAGGGTTGTAAAACTTGAAACATGTTAGGGAAAGGTAGAAATCTGGAGTTTGGCATGAGTCTTATGAGCCAGAAAAAATGCCCACAAGCCCAAAATGGAACACCATTTTGTCATTTCTGATCTAGGATTGCAGCTGTGGTCCAGGAAGAGAGAAAAGGAGGTTAAAACAAACAGCACAGATTGTGTAGAGTACTAGTGTCCTGGTTATGTCTGCTGCCTTGCAGACCCTGTCCTGGCATGACGGGATGCACAAGAGGAAACCCGTGTTTCCACAAGAGGAAATGTGCTGGGCGCTCTCATTCCTTCCTCTCTCCTGACTCCAACACTCTCTCTAGCCCTGGACTGAAGCTTTTCCCAAGACAGGGGTTCTGTCAAATTTATCTTTGCATGCCCTGTGCCTTGGCACAGAACCCAAACTCAACAAATATCCTTGGAATGAATGAACGTGTCAAAAAGGATGTATATGTACAGGTGTTTAGAGAGCTTTAGAGGAAGCTGCTTCTGGAGGAAATGTCTCAAGACGTAAGAACAGATGCTTTAAAACAAACATGCAAACAAAGATGAAAGGAAACTATTGCCTTGGCCCTGCCTGGACTCCCTCCCTGTGTAGACTGCCTGGGAGGTGGCTGCAAGTGTCCCCAGCAGCACTACTCCTCATCATTTCCTCTTTCATCCCCAAAATCTAATCAAGGTTCAAAGACACTGTTGTAGCACAGGAAAATTCAACAGATACCATAGTATCAAACACAGTGCTCTGTCCTGAGGGTCAGGATAAATTGATTAGCTCTTCCTCATTTACTAAAGTGACTCCAAGTTCCCACTTAAAGAGCAGGAATGACTGCTGTTTTCCTTCTGTGTAAACAGAAGGCAGGTGAAGAGGAGAAAGGGGAGGAAGAGCATTGGGATAAAAGTGAGGGGAAAAATAGTGTTGAAGAGTCATGGGAAACTGCTTTTTAAAGACAGTCTTCATGTTTCTGTTTCATTTTGTTTGCCCTGTAGAGAATGAATTTGGGGTCTTTCTTTTCTCATAACAGCTGCTAATAGTCATAACAGGTTCAGCATTGGCTCACTGTGATTAAAGAGCGATCTATATGATTTATATTTACAGATTTATATTTGCAGATGCTTCTTCTTCCATAATTCTATTCTGTCACTGCTGTAGGATTTCATTACAGGTTTCAACCAAAGAAAATAAACAGATAAAATTATCTCCTGAAAATGCATCTTAAAAAACTGGAAAAACAAATGAGCCCTAGCAGGTCATAGTAATTGCAGACATATATCTCTACCAGGTATACATTACCTTAAGCAATAATTTGCAAAGGTCACACAGCCAGCTCCGTAAGACTTTGTATCTCTGCATACTTCCTGACCTGTTCCTTCTTCTGTTGCCTTCTGTCCTGAGTGGTTTCATTAAGTGCATGGTTTCAAGATACTTATTGGGAAATAAGCTTCCATTTGTGTTGGCTTAATGGCTTTTTCTGTACTGTTATCATGGTGATTTCCAAACAGGTTTAGGGTAAAAATTAAAATAGTAATAAAAGGGAAGAAAGGAAGGGAGAAAGGGAGGGAGGGAGAGGAGGGACAGAAAAGGCACCATTGTTTACTGTAGAAGTGACATGGTTTATGGTACAATGGAGAATCTGGTCCCTATTCTACCCTAATTCTTCGAGTAAGCCATTTGTCCCCTATTAGCCTCCATATGTAAAATGGGTTAGAAGCATTACACCTTCCTAAAAAAGGAGAGAGAACCAAGTGTTCTCTTCAAGCCTGTTCAGGCCTGAGGTTGATTATTTCTTCTCTATTTTTGATCTGAGCCACTAGAGAGTAACCAATTCTTTTACCCATGATCAGAATGCTCCTTCTCAAATCAGTGTTGCCAGGCCAGATTCCAAATCCTAGTGAAGTAAATGCATGCAGCTTGGCCACCATACAGCAAGAAATATTTCAAGAGTAAAATATTAAAACAGTAGGCAATGTCACAAAATATTTAACATTTGGACTATATAAAGAAAACCTATTTGACTTAGTGTGTCTGTGTATGTATTTGTGTGTGTGTTCATACATGTGAGCTCATGGATATGTTCATAGGGTATATGTCATTTCCAAAGCAAATGAAATTTAATACCCTAGGAGACAGGGATATAGTGTTAGGTAGAGAGGCTGGCTGGAGAATTACTTTTTACCATCACTTATCAAAATGCAAGGTTTATTGCATGTATAGATAAGCTATTCAGTGGTATATTTAAAGGGGGTAGTAGAGGTGACCTAGCCTGTTTTCCAAATTTGACAGGGTTAGATCCTAAATGCAAACACAGAGCACTGAGTGCCAGTACACATTTTTTAATGCCACACCAGGATGATTATTTTAATTAAATGGAAAAACAAATATAATTCCTACCATCTCCTACCTCTGTTAAATCATTACACAATTGTATCTATAGAAATATTAAAACAGTCGGATAAAGAAAACAGTTTAAATTTTTACAGTGATTCCAAATAAGGACAGTTTTTTGTTCTTAACTTTGGAAATACTTATGTGAGGAAATGTACATTTTACTCACTGTTATAAAATTTCGATATGGTCCTGCCTACCTTGAAATTTTACTGTCACTTACTCTTCCAATAAAGTGCAACTGTCTAGAGATGGTTGAAAGGACTCTAAAGAAGCCTATTCAGAGTAATCTTAGTGTATTGCACACTTATAAAAGATGGTGGCAATATATATACTTGGACAATTTCCTCTACTCTTACATGAATCGAGATAGCATACATCACCCACCTAGTAAATGATGAAGCTTAGACTTGATGCCCAGTCTCCCATCTCTGTACCCAGATCTCATACTCTCCACAGATAATGGAGAACCTAATCAACTTATTTTTTGAAGGGCTGTTGTCATACGATACAACCTAAATTCATGTGTTGATTGTTCAGATCAAGCAACAATTCTGAATATAGTTAACGTGTTTCTTATTAGCCCTTGTGCTGTGTTGAAGTCTTGACTATTTTAAGAGTTCTGTCTCTACAAGTGTCTATGTTCATGGGAGGCTATTGGAGTAGAAAAGTGTTCCTCCAACTAAAAATAAGTAGATGGCATTATAGAGTCCAAAGGCTATCTGGTTTCCTGCTAGGAAAGTATGGTCATACAACTTCTACCTTATTCTTTTTGAAACCAGCAGTTGTTTAGAAATAGCACCTAAATATAAAAGCAGTAAAGATATATTCCTGTGGGAGAACCTGCTGTGTGTTACAAAGAGCCCTGCACTAAGAATTAAAAACACGGGTTCTGGCCCTATTTCTGTCATTAATTGAGTGTCCTGACCTTGAGTAAAATCTTTTTTACTTTTTCTTTCTTTAAGGTCACTGTTTCCTGGATTTATTTAACATGGAACAATATGAAAACAACTTTAAAACATATTAAACACTGCACCAATGCAATGACTGCCAGAATGAGGCTATATACTAGAAATCAGTGCAAAACATTAGCCCAGCAGGTTGAAATTGCAGATTCCATCATAGTCATAATTCTTTGTATTTGTTTCACTGATTTGTTCAGGTGACCAAGTGATTGAGCCAAATATGGTGATTTCTGTGAATTTTAAAACCTGTTAACGTGATCTGGTTGGATGGATGCAGAGGTTACAGAGTTCCCGGCACTAGACAGTGAGCACCACAAGCATAGTGAGCACAAGTCCTTGTTTGCCAGTGACAGGCCCGGCACCCAGCACAAACCTACACCATAGCAGACATTCAGTAAATATTTTCTGTGTCGCTAAAGCAATGAAAGTTGGAGATCTACCTGACTTAAGAGAATTTGCAATTAAACCAAAAACTTATTTTATAATTACTAGGCCTGCGGTGTGTTCATTCATTCATTCATTCTGTTATGAGTGCTATTATATCCCAAGTAGTTTACTAAGTGATGTGGATAAACATTAAGCTAGTCAAGTATTTGGCAAATAATATCCTTTTATAAGGAAGTGTTTTTGTTTAAAGTTATTTGGAGACAGAAGATAGGGGTTCAAGTCTTAACTTTATTTCTCACTTACAGGTAACAAGTCCTTTTATTTCACTGGACCTCAGTTGAGTCACTTAAAAAATGGGGAAAATAATACTTGTCTCTCCCATATGGTCAATGAGACTCAAATGACATAGCATGTGTGGAAAGGCTGGCTAATTATATAGGCCCTACTGCCTTTGGGTGCCTTTATTGGTGCTATCTTAACCGTTATGCAAATCCCAGCTGCACATTCTTCCCTCCACTAGCCAGGATAAAAACCACAAACTTCACCACAGAAACCCAAGATGAATACAGAAAAAGCTTATCTCTGCAAGGTATTCTGAGGCACCTGAGGGAATCAATTCCACATCTGCTAAGTTTGATTAATCGCTTCTTTTTTTTTTTCCTTGTGGATCCACTTAGCAAGTGAACTGACAGAAATCAAAGGCCTAGATTTATCTTCTTGTGCCTAGTGACTGCTGGCTACCTGTTCAGGGATCACCTCATGAATTTAATAGGAAATGTTTACTTGCTGGACAGACAGCTCAAAGTTGTCCCCTGACAGGCAGCATTAAATATGATGCCTAAACCTGAGGTTTGGTCAGAGTGGGCATACAAGCTCTGAACAATAAAAATGGGTGGGGAGATTTCTTTTCCCTAGTAACAGAAATATAATACTTTAAATAATATGTAATCTACCACATTTTCCCTCATTTTCCTGACAAATCCACCACATGTCTCCCTCTAAAATTAAGTAAAATAAAATCTAGCTGTATGTCAAATAGTTATTAATAATGGAAAAAACATTTTAGGCACCTCCCATATGCTGGGCTGCATACCAGATGCTTTATGTATCTCAGAAATTTAAAGTGCACTTCCTTTAATATTCAGATACGGGTTTTCTGAAGAACAGAGTTGTCACGGTCTGTGGTTATGTTTGTGTCACTTTTGCTCTGGTGATCTCAAAGAGCTAAATAGGAAAACACTTTGAAATTCACTGAGAATCCGACTCAGTCACAGAGATTCTACCCCTTAGCAACTGGTCTCAAAATATGATCATATTTTGCAGATTTGAAATAGGACTCTTGGACTCTGGAACCAATTCCATTATCCCTACCCACTTGGGTTTGGATATAGATACAGCTATAGATACCAACAGACCTCATCCAAACATGGATTTGTGTGCTTTATCCCACAATAATAAAACCTTTAAATCCTGTGTGGCCCTGGGCCATTGGTAAAAATGCACATACCTTGTGAGAACATGTGGGACCATTAGGTGGCGTGGAACCTTGTAGTGGTGTTTTTTTCAATACTTTTGCCTTTGAGCCCCAAATTGGGCGGGCCCATTCCACTTCCATCAGTGTGGTCCTCCAACATCCCAGAACCCCCCCCTTAGACACAATCATCCATTGTGGGAAAGGGCTAGGCAGAATTGACAGATGATAGGAAAAGAGTGGAGAGGGAAAGCAGATATGAGAGAAAATGAGATGAGGAGGAAGAGAATGAGAGGGGAGAACAGAGCATCCTCTGTGCCAAGAGAGAATTGACAGTCCACTGAATCTTTCTTCTCTTCATGAATATAAAGGTACCCTTGGGAGAACCTATTGGAAAACCCCTAGCATAGTGATGAAGGAAAGGAAACAAATAAAAATTAGTTTGTCTTCATTCCTCTTGCTAAACTACCTGTACAGAATAGCTCCTTTAGGTACAGAGCCCACTGTCCAACATTTAGCTACCATTCCACTTTCTCCCAACAGCCTTTTCACCTTACCTTATGAGGCATCAGCTAACAGAAGTTGGCTGTCTTAAAGCAATGGAGCCAATGATATCATGCTCCCTCCCTGTTTGAACTTTTTCATTATCTGCTTTCTAAATCACCACTGTTCCTTTTTCTTTTACCATTACCACCAAATTCTCAGTCTTAATAAAATATCTCCTCCACACATGCCTTTTCAATGCAACTGCAGCCAAAATGTAACAGTTGCCAAGCAGGCTTCTCTATCCTTTCCTCCCTCCTTGCAGAGCTTCCTAATGAACAAGCAAATAAACCTAATTTTATTTTGCATCGCCAACTACTTAATGTAATAGTGCTTAATACATCAAGTAGCATGAGTATCAAATAAGCAAATGAACCATATGTTCCCATGTTTAAGGAAGAATGACAGTCTGCATAATGCCAGGCTTATTACAATCTCCCTTCTGTACTGTCTCTTTGTAATAAAAATTTTAAATTGTTCACACTCAACTCCTGAAATCCTTGTTAAGGTGAGCCTTTCCAAGGGAATACATGCTGAAGGTGTCAAAAGCCATCTGATACTCTTGGCTCAGTCACGCAAAGATTTAACAAGCTAAAATCTGGTGTGCCCCTGTCAGTCTTGCCCTCATTTTTTTTCCTGTTGCCATCCTACCCTCCTTTCTTTATCCCCAATGTCTTCCATTGGTCTGGAGCATTGACCCTTTAGCACAGTGCATGCAGAACCACCGGCCTGCCATGGTCTGAAAAAAAAGCTCCAGTTCATTAAAGATATAAAACCTGCCTTTAAACCCAGTTGTCCAGCTGAGTATGCGCTGTTTTACACTGCTGCCTTGGGTTAGACTATTATTGCTGTCGTTCCCCTTTTTAGAATGTTTTAATGATGGGTAATAACACCCTGTGGCTTTAAACCCAGGGCAAATATGACAAAGCAAAGGAGTTTCCACAAATAAATAGCATCTTGTATGGTATCCACTGATGGAAATTATGTAAGAATTGCTGTGAATTCATGAACTGTATCAGTGAGTTTCAAACTTGATCATATATAAGAACCCTATGAGAAATGCAGATCCTAGAGCCTTGCCCAAGATTTTAAGTCAGTAGGTATGAAACAGGGCAGTAGAATCTGCATTTTTGTAAATTCACTGGTTAGCGCCCAAGAGCAGCTAAGACTACCACCTAGAGAAACACTGGCTTAGCACAAACGTACTACTCAAAACAAAGAAACTTTGTATCATTTCCTTTCCCTGCAGAACTTCGCTTCCTATAGGAAAATGCCCAACTCTTATTCTTATCTCACTGAGGAGGAGATGTAAGTCCTCAGTGCAGCCACTTTTTGAAAATATGAACACAGTTGGCTTTGGAATAGTATCCATAGTGCTTGCTCCTAATTTCTGAGCGATATTTTTATCTTCCAAAGTTTACATAAATATTCAATGGCAATAATTATATAGACAGAAAAGATCATTTATTAGTCTAATTTATACAAATGACCTTTTGTTCCTGGTTTGACTTTTGAGGAAAAGAAGTGATTATTTGATATGCTCAAAGTATAATACTCCTTAACTTAGAAAGAAATGGTTGTTGGACAGGATTTGTTATACCCATACCTTTCTATACATGCTGGTTGTATATAGAAAATAAACAAATAGAAATAAGTATATAGAAATAGAATTGCTATCTTGATAGAAATTATGACCCATTCGGAGAAATAAAAGCCAAACCAACTTGTAGAAGACAGTCCTGTTGTCAGAGCATTTTTTTAGTCACTGGCTATTATTCCCCAATTTCCACAATCTTTTTTATTTTTTTTTTCCCTACAGGAGATTTTTCTTTTTTCCCCAAGTGAAATTTATGCTAGAGCCCATTTCCTAAGACAACTAAAAATGACCCAGTCCAGCTAACGCCCTGGAGACAGCTGCTGTCGATGCCCTCCCTACCTCCTCTCAGCCACAAGCTGGCTTTCCTCCAGCAGCCCATGGTATGCCCTAAGAATCCCCTAGATCTCCTGGGAGCACAATTGGAGAATTACTGATTTGGAGTGACAAATCTGATTCTCAAGTGTGACTTGTCAAACTATTCATTTATTTATCAGCACAGTTGCAAAACAATTTGACAGGCCTTGTGAAAGATTCTGATTTATAAATTTGAACTAGCTTAGTCTTGTGGGGGAAGCAGACAGGTCACTAGCTCCAGTGAAGTGGGGCATGTGCTATCACAGATGGAAGATGGCGAGAGCATTCACTGACGTGGCTTACAGGAGTCCAGAAAGCCCTCAGCAAGCTGGAAGTCCCTGAACTGGCGCTTGAAGGGTAGATAGGAATTTTTCCTAGAGGAGAACAGGTTTGTTCTGCATTTTTCTGCATCTCCCTTGTTGTGGGTGTCTTTCTCCATAATCAGTGTTCTACTTGGTGCCAGTTCAAGGGTTTAGACATACCTTCCTCAATACTGGATGTTTTTCACCCATGATTTCTCAAGGATGGACTCAAATGGTTTTGTGATTCATCCAACGGTTGACTCTTTGACTACTTAAGGAATGTTTAGGCATACTTACATACATTTTTCATTCTAACTCAGATTAAATTAATCAATACAGCCAAAAATCTTTCACTTAGTTGACCCTGAGTCTCGTCATACATAGTAACAATAATGATGATAATAACACCCACTTATAGAGTGCCTGTCATAGGAACATAGTGTTAAGATGTTAGATATATCATTTCATTTAATTTTTAGAGGATATCAATGATGGGTATTATTTATTCATATTTTTAGATGGTAAACACTAAGGCTTAGAGAAGTTAAGCATCATATGCAGAGTCACCAGCTAGTGATAGAATAGCATTCAATGAGGCTCTGGCTCTAAAGCCATGTGTGATACTAAACTTTGAGCAAGTATGAAATTATATATTATGATTAAGAAGAAATAATGAGTTAGCAGACAAGGAGTCATATCCAAGTTGGTCTCCTATGCTCAACCATGTTTTTAAGCTTTGTTTTGTAGACTCTGAGGAATATAGTAATTCAGTAGCCAAAAAGGACCCAGAATTAGAAACTCCACTAGCATCCATCAATTTCAAAAACACATTCAAGATAGCAGAGAAAGCGTTTCCTAGGTACACATGTTCTGACATCACTAAATTACAGAACTGAGGAGAAAAGGGGTTATAATTAGTAACATTCCAGCCCAGCTCCCTCATTACTTATGCCCAAGGGAAACCAGGAACCTCAGGGATAAAGTATAACGTCACCTGGCTGTTTTTAAATCTCATCTACCTCTAAGTTACCTGCAGATACAACTTTATATTTGCAAAGTTTCAAAGCCTAGAGGAAATCACACAACAGACTCATTATCATAAATGTAATGAAAGCGTAGCTAAAATGTCCTCACAATGCTCAAACTTCTCCATTGTGTTCTGCAAACTCTGTCCCATTGTGTTTTCAGTTGGTTCTCCCTTTATTTTGGGTGCACATTTCAAAAATAATTTCTTTTAAATCCCATGTTCACCAACTTTTTGTCCTTTGCCAACGTTATAATTTCCTATTTTTTTTTGTTGATTTGCTTGGGCTGTAAGGCATGTTAGCATATGAATCTGTATTAATTCCCTTTTGTGTTTTCTTAGGCATACCAAAATACAGCAGCAGATACAGACACATTTCTTTATCTTTCCCTTCTTCTATTGAAGAGCTAAATATTCCTGTTAGGCCCCTTTCACTGGATTAATTTAGCTAAGCCTTCCATCTGATGCTGCTTTGTTAATGTGAAATCACATTTCCTCAACATTTTATGGAAATTAGCCTACCAGCACACTTTTTGGCATGCCATCGGAATGAAGATACATCACGACACCAAACAGTTATGTTATTTAGCAACTGCTCTTATCTTCTGTCTCCTAATTTGTGTCACAGTTCAGTCACCCTGGATCTGTGTTTGTGTTGTATGTCAGCCTTTACAATGCTGGTGCTTAAATTATTTGTGTATATTAAACAAAGAGTCACATTTTGATGAATTCTACAGTCTGAATATCTGATTCTTGGTTTGTGCTTTGGTGGTTGGGAGGGTTGAACCAAAGACTTAACTTTGAAACATTTGGCTGTTCACACCAGTAATCACACATTAGGCATGAAATACAACTGCTGAAACTAGGAATTTTTAAAAAATTGGGCACTGGCACTAGTGATTTTTTTTTAATTTCCATGTAAATTAAAATGTGTTTGAGTCAATTTCTGATCTGCAGAGAACAGAACCCTTTCAGTTAACTGTATAATGATCCCAAATCATCTATGAGTAATCAATTCACAGGGAACACATTTTTAGGCATTTAATATGTTTGTTTAGTTTTGTTGAGAGTGTTGAGAAAAGGGCAACTTAAAGCACCCATGCATGCCTGTTCTTCCCTAAGTACCTGAGAAAAACATGCTTTCTGACAAAACATAGAAAAATTGAATTTACTTGGGCTACCAGTTGATGATACCACTTCATGTAGGTTTTCATTGTTGATTACTTTTCCTACTGCACCCACCTCCCATTACACATATAAATTTAAACACACTGCCTATTGTCACTCAATACAAGAAAGCAAAGAAACACTATTATTTGTCTAGAGCTAGGACAGAGGCTAAGAAAATACTATAGATAGAATTCCTGTCATTTCTGTGAATCAGCTAAGTAATAAGGAACCCCTGACAGGGTTCATATTAACAAAATAATTTAAAGATTTTATTATAGCCTTTAAAAAGGGAAGGATGAATATGTGAAGGACAGAGGATTTTTAGAGCAGTGAAAGTACATTGCATGATACTACAATGATGGATATATGCCATTATATATTTTTCCAAATCCGTAGAATGCAAAGCACCAAGGGTGAGCCCTAAGGTAAACTATGGTCTTTGGGTGAATTAGATATGTTGTGTAGGTCCATCAGTTGTAACAAATGCACTGCTCTGTGGGGAATGTTAATAGTGGGAGAGGCTATTCATATGTAGGGGTATATGGGAAATCTGTACCTTTCTCTAAATTTTGCTGTGAAACTGAAACATATCTGAAAAAAGTCTTTAAAAAAGAAAAAAGATAATTCAAAATAAGGCAGCATAGTGGTTCAGGTAATGATTCAGTAGAAAAAGCACTGACTCAGGATTAGAAGACTTGCATCCTGACTGCAGTTAGGTAAATTATTAAACCTCCCTGTGTATCAGTTTATTAGTGCAGAAAAAATTACTTATCTTTAATAATTGGAGAAAGAGAAAAAGTTGTGTGAACTATAGTGACTGGAAAGAGGGATGTAATAGAGAAAGCTGTATACCTTAGTCCAGGTTCCCTAGGAAACAAATCTAAGAGTGAGGCAGGTAAATAGGGACAGCAATCCAGGATCTTATATCTTATTTCACTGGCCACTGACCCACTTTAAGCCACAGAGATACACAGCTGGTAGCTTGGCATCAGTCACTCACATACACTGCCTCTAGATAGTCTGTTGAAACTACCCGGGGCCAGTCTTTGGAAGGAAAGAAAAAGGGATTTATCTGCTGGCTGCTTCTCTGTTAGCGGAGTTGCATTATATGGACCTTTGACAACCAATGGCACCAAGAGAACCTGAGGGGAGGCACAAGGTATGCCTCAAACAGTGGAAAACGAAGTATGCTTGGGAGTATGGATGGGATTTATATAAACAGATTGGAGTACAAATCCTCTGCTAGATATTTGGGAAAGAGACTCTAGGCTTTCATCTGGCAAGTCTGTGAAAGATGTACTTTTAAGAAAGATTTGCAAATTGTGAACATTTGTTGCCTCGTTGGGACTTACACAACTCTATCCTGAAAAGAATATCTCTGCTCTTTCCTAAAAGGCGAAGTAAAAGAGATGAATGATATATTTAGGAATTCCTTCCATAAGTTTTCAAATTTTCTGGTATGTGTTTTGTAACTCCAGGGGGAAAATATGTTCCCAGCCTGAGGCAAATAACCTTTGAAGCCAAAATCAGTCAAAGGGAGAAATAAAGTGGGAGAAACCTGTTTATTGCCTATAAGCAGTCGTCCACTTCTGCTTGCCTGCGTCTTTCCTGACCCAGCTGCAAAAGGACCCCACCAAACCTCACCAGTCCAGATATACCCTTGCTTCCCTCTCCCTTGTAATCACCTATTATTATGTAAATGAACTACCTCTCTTCACCCCATGAGAACACCTACTGCTATGGAGATGCACTAAGGCCCGGCAAGAGATTCTGAAAATAATTGCAATTTTACCCACAGTTTCTTCTTGTTCAGAACTGATTATAAAAGTATTGTGCTTTGCCAAAGATCAACTGCATCATTTATTAGAGAGGCTAGATTTTATTTTCCGTGGCCCATTCTCAATTGTCTCTCCTTAGATATTTATCTTCATTTGTATTCTCACTCTCTCTCTTTCTCTTTTTGGTTATTTCCTTTTTGGAGATTATTCTCTTGGGTTTTTTACTATTTTGATAATCTTGTAAGGAATGATAAAATCAGTTTTCATTAGTCCATTGATTAAATCTTTAAATTTGCCCTGGCCAGCGGTATGAGATTTTCTGTGTATAATTACCATTAGAGCTGTTTAGAGTTACTGACATAAAAGGATGGAAAGGGGAGCCTTTGATTTAAATGAGCATGCTTTGGTATTTAATTGTTTGTAAATCATGTCAGTCATTTTTATAGGTTGTTAAAAATAAGGAATTTCTAAAATATTGCTTATTAAGTGACAGTCACATTAGCATAGATATTACTCCTTAACTATGATGATCAAGTGCTAATATTATTAAAATGTAATATCAATATTTGATCTAAAATGGATTCCAGTGGGACATTTTACCTAAAACTTAAATTGTGCAATCAAAATTTATACACACTTTTCTACTTCTTATCTAACTCATTTTAATCCAATCTATTTTACAGTTTCCAGATATCAGTAAAATTAGACAGTCAATTAAAATTTCATGATCTACAGTATTATCTTTAGACAGAACTGGAAGCAATACTCCAGTTAATAATCTAACTATAAAAATAGCAGTATTGCTCTAGTTTCAGCAATAAGAAATTATAATTGCCCAATGTCCTAATTTCTCTTAGTTTAAGAAATGTAGCTTTTGCTAATCTTCTGTATCTGCAAACTTTGTGATAGGCTATGGTTGATATCAAACAGAAAAATCTGAGCCTTTCTCTCTATTCTTATGGAACTTACATATATAGATTTCTATATGTAGGTAAATAAAACATTGGATATATATTAGATCAGTTGTGATAAAATAGATGTGAATGCTAATCTAATGAATAGTTATCACATATAACTCAGGAACACAGGATAAGAGCATCCACATTAGTCTTTATGTGGTTCCTTGGAATGACACAAAATTTAATACCTGGTCCAGGTAAAAAAAAGTCCTAGGAATTCATTTGATGTGGTAGTCTGTCTTCTTGGTGTTTTACTCACAATAGCGAATCGAGTAGAAGGCAAAGGTATGAAATCAGACAAATGGGTTAGGGCACTTATTGCTTTTGTTTTCTGTTTATGCTGCTAACATTCCCTGACAGTGGGAAGATTGAAATGTTGGATGTTCAATCACTTTATATAGTCTGCCTTCAACTTATCAGTTAACCTTGAAATGTTTACATATGTTGGTGGCTCAGATTTCTACATGTTCTATTTTTCTAATGCCATATAAAATCTACCAGTGTCACTTGGCTGTCAGACACAGTTTGTAGTTCTGAATGTCTACCTTTCTATGCCCAGAATGCAATTAGAGGAACAGGGTAGTACATTACAAATGCTAACTATTAATTTTTCTTTTGTTGAATGGTCATAATACATCTTCACATGTAAATGGCTTTAAATTCTAATTTTTACGGAACATTTTAAATGCAAATGCCTTCGTTTGTGGTTTAATTATCTAAATAGAAAACTAAGCTTTAGTAATTTGGGGGGAAATTTTTCTTTTTGATTTTGTGAACAGTTGAAATATTCTAATTAAGTGGATATTTGAGAATAGAGACTTGAAAGGAAGGGCATTATCACTGAACTGTGAAATAATTATAGTGGAAGAGTTAAGGAGGAAATATCCATAATACCGTAAGTCAAGTATCAGAACTCAGTGATACTGAAACCAAGACAGTCTAGGCACTGATAACCATATGCTAACTAAAGCCACAAAATGTCCTGCTGAATCCAGTCAGACAAAAAGGTTTTAAGATGTCAGGTACAAGTAAGAATCAAAGTGAGAATCCAAAAAATTGTTCTGAGTCATGGAGGAGAGCAAAGGCCACATACTAGTACTGGCAAAGAATAAACATAAGATAAATCTCTAGTATTTAACTAATTCAATTCTCATAACAACCCTATTGTCATTCCCCCCAAAAAACGAGGATATTGTAGATTCGAAAAATAAACCTGGCAAGTACACAGACAAGAAGTTGCATGAATTCAGCAAAGGGTCTTAGGCAGTGAAACTTAGTGCTGGTGGTAGTCTTTCTGGCATTAGGATCCTTTCAAAAAGCCTGTCTTATGCCTCTCAGGTCCCTTTGTTCAAAATGAACTATGACAAAATCCTTCCTCCTTTCCCTATTCTTACTGTTCACGGAGTTGCAGAAATTCTTACATTCCTCAGCAGCATGAGAACTGTTTCATTAAAAACCTACCTATTCACTGCTAACTAGGAATCAGACATAGCACTAAATATTTCAAGCAGTTTATACCATTCACTCCTCATGTCTGTGTGACACAGGTAATATTAATATCCCCATGTTAGAGATAAGAAAGCTGAGGACTTAGACTTTTGAGTAATTTGGCCCCAGTAACACAAATTAAATGTATAAAATATTAGGGCTCAGATTCAGTTACAAGAAGTTTGACCCCAAACTCCATGTTTACTAATAATTGCTAATAACACCATTATTGCAAAGGATGGTGTAAATGAGAAGAAAAGTAATCCTTAGTGTTAATAACACCATCATTATTACCTACATTTATCGTTAAAACTCTCCCATGGTAGGGGGTATAAAGCTCCCCTTTAAGATTTCACAAAAATTTAAAACCCTGAGAAATGTGCATATGTGCACACAAACAAATGTTCCATCACATATCAGGGAGTTATTGGACTCCTTTAAGGTCAGATTAAGAATCTCCAAGATAAAGGTCATTCTATGTAAAAAAAATTAAGTATAATTGTATATTATATATCATATATCATCTGTTTTATATATGGTATATGTATATAATGCTCAAGTTTGTGTTCTTGGTAACTATACTGTCTGTAAACCATGCTTTGGAAATTTAAAGTCAAAAAGTATTTCCTAAAATAAGTGCCTTCTGGTTTAAAGAGAAAGACATGGTTAGAATCTTGGCCTTAAACTATCTAGTAGATGCCTTAAGTAACTTCTGCTTCATTTTATGTCTCAGTTTCCTGATTTGTAAAATGGAGATAACAATAGTGAGCCCAGAGGTTTGAGTTAAGGATTCAATGAGTTGACATTTATCATGTTCTTGGTAAAGGACCTTTGCAGAATCAGCTTGTAATAATAGTTCATAACCTGCTTATATTTTGACCACTGAGTTTTATAATAGAAAGAGGATCCCTGATATTCAGACTGTCTATTTCTCACAACCCTGATGTAACATCGAATGTAGTGCATTGAATAGTAGGTATTTAGTAAATATTTGCAGAATAAATTTAAAAGGAAAGAGTCTTAGCATTGCTCCATTTCCAATCATGCATTTAAATTGCTATTGAATTTTTAGAAGTTTTACCATATTCCATGGTAATGGACAATAAGTCTATTGTCCACTAACAGTGTAATATCACCTCTAAGTCCTGATATATAAATAAATATATACATACATATATACATATATATATATATAAAATCAATCACTTAACTGTCTTTGCTTTATTCCCTATAATTATATTCTCTTTGCTGATTATTCATGCACATCTCCATTTTTATCACTGGAATGTTCTCCCACTTTTTCAGATAGCCAAGCTTATCTATTCTTGTGGCTGTATTTTGTCTTTAAATGCCAGAGAATCTTATATGAAGTAAAGATAGAATATTTTTAATATATTATATTAATATGTCCTTTCCAACTCTCTAGATATTTTAAAGTATCTTTTAGAATATTCTGAAAGGATAGAAAAATTCATTATCTTTATGAATGTTATCAAAACCATCAATTACAATGTTCCAGTTAATTTTTACATGTGTAATCTTATTTGTATATGCCAATTACTTAGTACAATTATGCTTACTTGTATGTTCTCTCTTATTTTTTAAAAATCTTTCTGTGAGGCCATGTTTTTATATGTGGCAGAGCTGGAAATTCGTACCTTCCTTTAATATTTTTAACTATCCTGCATAAAATTAGGGCTATGCAGAGACGGGTTAGATTCCTCAAGGGAGGAACAACCTAAGACAGGCACAGTCGCAGGGGGGCCATCAGGAGAGAAATTGGGGACCAACAGAGGGTCCTCACCCCCCCTGTTTTGAGAGAAATCTTCTGTATCCGTGGATGTTTTGTTGCCCTTGTCTAGCTTGGATTAATACTTAGTCTATAGGCACAGACCTGATCATCTACATTTGCCCTCTTACAGCACTAAATTATGTTTTCTACCTTTATCTTGCATCTATCTACCACTTCAGCATTTTATTAAAATAAAATAATAATAATAATACGAGAGAAATATGGGACTAACATATAAATCAAGTATAAAAATCAAACGAATAATCATATCTGACTTGATTGTTTATAGTCCATGATGCGTGATCAAAACCGAAAGTTTCTGTGATATGACTGCCTTGCACTGTTCACCATGTAAGAACTTATTCACTATGTAAGACCTTGTTCACCATGTTAAGAACTTGTTTGTTATGCTTCAGAAGATTGGAGACTGTGGAGATATAGGCTTAGGGTTGATTAATGACTGTGCATTGAGTCCCCTATACAGAATTTTATTGTTGTTAACAACCATTTGATCAATAAATATGAGAGATGCCCTCTCAAAAAAAAATTAGGGCTATGATTAGGTGATTTGATTCCATCTACATTGTCACAGACTAAGTTTTCTTACTATATTTTAACATCTCATATTAATTAAGATACATTTAAATAAGTTGAAATGCTCATATTATTTATTATGGTATAAAATCTCTGTATTAAACTTGTGGCTTTCTATATCCTCTATCATTAGGGAGAATTATTTTTTAATCACCCATTTTTAATAAATGATAAAATTGGTTACTAGTTTGGTTATTTTCATAAAACATTTAAATCTAACATTTTTTATTCTTCTATATAGTTTTGTATATTGACCTTATGAAAACAAAGTGAACTCTCACTTAGAAATAAAAATTAACTTTATAGACTAAAGTCTGATTTTTAATGAATTGAACATGTTTCCCAAACTTTATTATTTTGCATATAAATCATTGACTATCTTGTTAAAATACAATGTTTGATTCAGTACATCTGGAATGAGACCGCATTTTGAGAAGCAAATGTGTGAATCTACTTCAGGATATCTAATGATGACTCAGTAGAAACTTCTTGACTCTCATAGTTGAAATGCAGAATTAGTTTACTGTGAGTATCTATGGACAGTTCTGCAAGAGCACAGGTGCTTGAGATGAGATATAACTTTCAATTCATTATCTTATACTTGTTAGCTGTTCAGTCTTGGGCAGATTTTAACTTTTCTTCGTCCTGGTCTGCCTTCTCAGTATCTCAAACAGTGGTAGGCACTTGAGAAATATTGATTGACTGACAAAGATTTAAATAGAAATAATCAGTTTCAATGATGACAATTTCAATTCAATTCATCAAATATTACTGAGTACACACTACACACCCAAAGAGGGTGGTGGGCTCAGGGTAATATGAAACCACTGTTTACATGAGTTGTCCCTTTCTGAAAGCTAAGTAGAAAATGGTATGACCTATAAACATTGGCATTGTTACCTGGGAAATTTTTCTAATTGCCTTTAGATATCAGCAATTTAAAAAAATTATTTAAGATGATTTATTCACCAAAATGTAATGTTTTTATATTGATAAAAATTCTTAGTTATCCCTGAATTCTAGAAGTAAATGATACACCTGAATGCTTCTCAGATTGACCTCTTCTAATTAGATAAATTAGATAAAGAATTATATTTGGACAAAAGTTTACTGCGTGCTAGAATGGCATTATTACTATATCAATAACAGTATGATTCAATTGTTCATATAGGTTGGAATCAAGAAATCTAGACATTTCAGAAATTAAATAAGATATAAAATGTCTGCTGTTGGATAATACTCTAAAATGATATATTTTTTAATTGGATCATGTGCCATGGAACATTCTATACCCAGATGTGGCCCCTTCCAGTTATTTGAAAGCAGAATGTGGAACTCATCACTAAAAATAAACCCAACATCAGAAGCTGGCTGCATACAAACTGTAGTTGGCTGATATTCTCTGTTTCAAATTGAATAATTAATTATATTAGCTACATTTCATGTAATACTCATATTAGAAACAGTGATATGTTTGCAATGAAACAAATACTATTTGGTAATTGTTAATAAATGTGACATGCCTGCCAATTGTCTTGCCTCCCTTTGCTTTAAAGCAATTGTCATGAAAATTAGTTTTTATCACTTCTATTTGTACCATCTTGACTACCCACTAGTATTTTTACAGTTGCATTTTTAAAAGGTTAATTAAATTTATAAGACAAAATTGAGCATATGTTTTTCTTTTTCCAATTTTGTTACCATATTAAAATGTGATGGTAATTTTTGTCAAGAAACCAATCTTGGTGTTTCCCCTGGTAACAACAGTGTAATGACGTTTGCTTTTGACTATCTGAGTAGCAGAAAAAATTTAATAAGAATCTACTAAGAAAATTTAGTAGAGTAGCATACTGAAACTTAGTATGTTATATGTGTATTATTTATTTAGTAAGATTAAATAAATATCTTCACTGTGTAAAATATGTATTTTAGGAATATTTAATTCAGTCTGATCAATGAACCCTTCATTCTTCCTACTCCTCTTTTCCCCTTTTTGGTAGAATAGGTCACATAACAGGATGGGTCTAGGCCCTTTGGCTATGGAACCAAATGGATGACTCCTTCAGCTCACTAGCACTGGCAAATATTGTCAGGATTGAGGACCATGTTGTTTGTTGGCCTGAAAGTGCTAAATAAGAGCATGTTTATAAAGCCACAGACTAAACAGTGTGAATATCAGCTTGTATTTCTCTAATGCCAGGTTCAATTTTCACCACTGAGTTGATTTCTCAAAATGCACACTAAGTAGTTGCATTTGTTATTAATCAAGCAAATGGACATTACAGCATTGAGCACTCATTTTATAGTGTATATTGAAATCAACAATAATTCAAGTTGTACTATAATAATTATCAGTACTGTGTCAGAATGAAAGCAAATGCCGCTTACTCTAATGTGGATACAGAGATTGCTCACAAATAATAGGAAAGGAATGCATTCATATTATCAAATACACACACAGGTCTAGAACCATTGTGAAATGAAAATGAGTGGCTAAGACATCAATTTTAAAGAGCCTTATTTCTGTTTATGGTATGTTTTCTTTTTAGAGTGTTTCTTTTGGAGGATGGCAGCCTCAGATTATATAACGTTACCAGATCAGATGCTGGATCATATACTTGCATAGCTACAAATCAGTTTGGCATTGCAAAGAACACTGGCAGCCTGGTGGTAAAAGGTATTTATTATCTTCATTCATGCTTGGTGAACATTAAAGATTCGTATACTTGTCATGACCTCCATCACAGTGTCAATCTGTATCATATTGTATAGGTGAAATATTCGATTTCACAATTTATTTGAAGGGTGTGTTCCTGTACTCATTAATAGCATGATACTCTGCCAGTGAGATCACCTGGTAGATGTGAATGCATTAATAGTTGAATGCCATCAGTGGGTAATTAGGTAGAAAAACCTGTACCTAGAATACATGAATTTTCACAAATCCCTTAGTGTGGGGGGCAATGGACATTCTGATAAAGTGCGTAGACAACATTTTTCTTGGTTACATTTCCTTTAGAAACTCTCATTTTGTATGAAACGTTTACCTGAGTATAAGGCTGCCAACTACATAGCCAGTTCATTTATTTATATAGCTCTAGGTGCATAACTAGTGAAATGCAGACATTCTTTAATAAACTTTAATAAGTAGTTCTTTTCAAAGAGAAAACAATTAAATGTTAGTGTCCATGTGAGTCATTATTATATTCCCATCACAGTGAACAGATAAGGTCACACAATTTGGGATAGTAAAACTATACACTCTGTTCTTCAGTCTTTTAAACTAGTTTCTATCCAAATGTACCTACATATATCACCAAGGGACATAATTAGTATTAGAAATGTCTATTCCCCATCTTTGCTACTTTGTTGAATCTCATCTCATAAAACTAGTATGTTTACTGGAAGCCATGTCACTTTTATCATTTCATTGCCTCCTGGATGATAAAAATGATTGTCTTGAAAAAGCAGTTTGAGCAGCTAATTAGGCCCAAATGATTAAATTCAGCAATTGGCATTTATCATCATTTCTATTAAAAATAAACATACCCAATAAAAACTAGTTAGCTGCTGTTCTTCAACCATCTTTATAAAATGTCTCAAAGAAAATAAACACCTACCTTTATTCCTGGTAGATATTTTTGCCAACATTGTCTCAAGCATATTACATTATGTCAACAATTGTCGGAAATACTCAGGGGAAAGGTGGCTGATATAATTTGTGTCAAAATCCAACCTGCTTGACACATTTTGAAAAACTTGGCTCCTTTAAAATTGTATTGTCATCAGATTTTTAAGACAGAGATGGACTTACTGTTTCAAGGAAAGTGTTTTATCTATAATGATAGAGCTTCTCTCCAGCAAATTTTTGGTAATGCCTGTATACTGAAAACTGTATATACTTTATGTTTAAAGAAATAAGATGTTCACTGAAGAAAAAAAAGAGATTTATTACCTCATTTCAAATTAAGAAGGTGCAGGTAGTATGTATTCATTTTATTACCACAAGTTAAAATATGGTGAAGGATAAAAAGGCATTGCTGTTAATTTTCTAAGTATGGGGAAATCCAGGAGGAATTAAAATATGAAATACAAAGATAGAAGTCATGAATAGTAGAAATGCAGTTTGTCAAAGAAAGTTTCTGTAGGATGCTGCTGATCAGTAAGCTGGACCAATGGTTTTATTGCTAAAATACAATTCTAGGCATCCTCCACCCCAGAGATCAAGGGGATAAAAAGGAAATGGATAAAGTGAGCTGAATAAAGAGTTTCTCTTCCTCAAATGTTTCTTAAACCTTTGGCATCATCATGCTGTCCACTAGTAATTAAAAGGAGAAAAGTAAAAGGAGAAGACTCAGACAAATATGAAACTCAGGAACAGCTGAACTATGCTTAGTTCTCAAGAAAAGCAATTGGAAATTTCAAATCTGTGATGTAACCATGTTTATTGCTAGTTAGGTTCCTAATTCTTAGGATGGAAACAGTTAGATCTATATTTTGGGATATTCCATAAAACACATCATAATCCCCAGGTACTCCACTCTCTCTACAGGTAAAAAAATAAATTTTACAAGTAAAAAATATACATATGACTTATGTTTTTGTTTATTTCTAGTGTTCTTTGCTGGGGCTATTGAAACTAAATTATCCCATCTACATTTCTGGTCACTTTAATCTTTTCTACTGTTTTGAAAAGAGTAGAAATTTTTTCTTAGTTAAATTCCCTTCAGAAATTCATTTTGTATAACATTCTTACCTGGCTATAAGGCTGCTAAATAAATAAATAACCAGTTCATTTATTTTTATAGCTCTAGGTACATAATTAGTGTTATGTGCTTCTGTAGCAGCACTTTTCATCTTCCTACAAACCATACAATTCATTTATTGTTAGGTCTATGTTTTTTTCTCTATCTTTCCCTTCCTCTAGAAATGAAGCATAAAGATGGCAGGAACATCACAAATTCTAGAACAGTCCTGGGAACTGTATGTGTTCAATAAATATTTATTGATTAAGTGAAAGGATTTTATCTTATACCCTTTAGTTTATAGAGATAATTTCCCTCCTGGCTTCCTTCCCATAAATATGAGAGTTTTCAACTTTTCAGGGTTTAAGTTTCTTAGAATACTTGGCAATAAAGAGCATCAAAGGAAAATAATAAGCTTCTAAATGCCTTCACTTTCCCAATTTCAGGGTTTGTAGTTATGTATATCTAATAGAGAACTCCTTATCTGCAAGGAGAGGGGACTATGTGAAGCTACATGAAAATTCTAAAGAATTTATGTGGAGAATTCACTATTATGGTATTTTCAGCACATATTAGAGAATGATTGACATATGCCAAAAGGCATGTGTCAGTATGCATGAATCTTTAATTTTTTCTCCACTCATATCTAATAATGGGAAGGAAATTGTGTTTACTATTTTTAGCTTTCATAAAATATCCACATCTCATTTTAAGGAGATTTGGGGGTCTCTTGCTTTTTTCCTATTGACAAGAACCACCATATGTGATATAAATAAACACAAACGTACATAGTAACACAACTACATTCAGAAATTAACTACAAAAACAAAATGTGTACAGTATGAATAAAAGCATCTTTAGAGACTTTGCTATATTATTGATCTCTAATGTATGATCTTTATTAAACTCTGGATTGCTATGCAGATATACTTCTAAGATACCTATCATCAGCATATCCTCTTATTTAGACTGCTATCTCTAATTCTCTTTCATGTAGCAATGTTCAAGTTATAACTGCCAAAGAACTGTTGTTTTACAAACTACAAATATGAGACTTTAATCGGAGGGAGAATTATAATAGTATGCATTGATTAAGTCATTTTTCTTGACTATTAAGAGTATAGCCACCTGGTTGTTAAGATGACTTAAGATTTGCATGTAAGTGCACATATGTGTTTGTGTGTGTATTTTCTCATCTATAATGTTCATCTGATTGTCATTACAAAGTCAAATAAATTTTGTTTCTCAAATCAAAATCAGCATATAGTGACCTTACTTGTAGTAGGGTGCTAAGGAGCAAATGAGAAATTTCAGTAACTGATAAAACAATCATCTCTCTTTGAATTTACTTATCAGCCTCAGTCATGCAAGAAATGTTATTGTTAGATAACATGTAAAAAGATAATAGTTACAAGAGTAAGATGTTTTCCAGCTTAGCTTTTAGCTGATAATGGCTTATCTGTGTTAAGAGGATTCTGAAGTTATCTGCACTGTATGTCAAAAATTTCTGTTTCACTAATGAGCAGGATAAAGCAATTTTCCATTCAGACATTGCGAGCACAGTTAGCACTGGCCTTGCCAGAGCCTCCAACAATGCCCAGGGTAATTTGAGGACATGTTCCATAGGCACAACCACGAATCAAAAGCAAAGAGAGTTTAAGTGTTTTCATTTTTGAAGATGTGGATTAAAACTGCAACGTGTACATACACTAAGAGGTATATGAAAATCACATAAAAGGGGAAATTATTTGATCTGGCATTTGAAAAATTATTAAAAAGCAGAGTAACAGCAGGCTGTAAAAATGATCTTGTTTGCAGGCAACATTTGTTTTTGTTTCCCCACTGGAGAAGTTTTGGATGTTCAATTATAGGCCTCATTGCTTCAGCATTATTTTCAACTGAAATGTCGGAACTTGGAAAAGCATATCTAATGTGCAAATTAAGTTTATTGCTGCTCATTTAGTTGTTTATTCTTTGTGATAGAAGTCTTTATTATAACAGAATAGAGAGTGGCCTATCTATTTTCTCCTGCAGAATGAGGGTATGCACTAATATGGTATTACATCTGCAAAGAGAAATACCAAGATGGGTAAATAATTAGAGGGTCTGTGTCATTAAAAGGCAGTTTATAAGGATTTGAGGTGTTAAGCCCAGCTTTATTTTGTAAAGTAAAAGTACAATTTCACACAAATTACAAGACACATGGGAATACATCCATCATATTATAGGGGTTGAAAACACCACTACTAAGATCTCTCAGTACTGCTATTATTTTCCTCAAAATGTTTAATTCTGCATCCCAACTTCCTACAAAGAATGATTTAAAGCATTTTTAAGAGAAGAAAACATTTTGATTAAAAAATTTTTAATGGGAGCATTATATATAGTGAATTTTTAACTGCCTAGAAATGAAATTTTCTTTCCCATTCCAATATTAAAAATAAAGCTGAGGGAATTCTTGAAACTTGAATTCTGTAATCTCTTCAAGTAAAAATTTAAAAACAAACAAATAAAAATATTCATTTAAGACCTTCATGACAACAGTGCATAATATTTTTTAAATGTACCACATATCACTCAAATAGATTTCCAGGTATGTTAAGCAGCTATTTTTTAAATGTATATTATATAATATATTACTGCAATGGACAGATATTAATAAATTTTCAGTTTGAAACTTCTTTTTTATGTTAAAGATATTTTTCACTGAGCAGATTAAACCTACAATTAGTTAAAGTTTTATTTCACTTATTCTTAATAAAACAATAGGGAGAGTGTAGCTAGTGGTTTATGCCAAGTAAAGAGGCCAGACAAATGAGTACACACCTCTTCAAGTGGTGAAAAGCATACACTTTGGAATTAGATCTAACCAATTTTATTAGTAACTAGCATGAGATCTTAAAGAGTTCGCTTTTTTTATTGTTGTTGTTATCGTGGTGTATTCTTTATTATTATCATTATAACTACCATTTATTAGATGCATACTCTTTTCCAGGCACTGTGATAGGAGCTTTCTGTATATCATCCCATTAAACACTCAGAACAAATTGAAGCAGATAGTCATTATCTCCATTTTATACCAGGTGAGACTGAGGTATAGATTGTTAAAACTACTTCCTCAAAGTCCCTATGTTAGTAAGTGGCAAAACATTTTTTTTGTTTTCTTCTTTTTTATCTTCCAGTAAATAAGTAATAATAATTGCATGAGACACTTTCACATGCCATTGTTTAAAGTCCCAAAGGAATGAAAATGTGATAATTTGCAGATAGTATTGCTCCCCCTAAATATTTCAGCTTTCATCCATTAAGTAGAATTCAATATTTGTTTATACTCTTTTTCATTTGAGGTAAACTTCACATATAATAAAATACAAAAATCTTAAGTGTGCATTTGTTGAAGAAAGGCATATCTCTGCCAAGATATAGAACATTACCATCACCCTAAAGAACTTTCTCTCATGCCCCTTCTTAAACAACCCCTGCCCCTGCCCACTTCTAGAAGGCACTGTTATAATTTTTTCTGCCATAGATTTCATACAAATGCAATCACACAGTATATACTCTGATATCTGGCTTCCCTCACTTAGCTTAAACTACTAGCCATCTACTCTTTTTATTAAAAAATAAACAAAACAAAACAAAACTTTCTCCAACAGGCTTAGTCTGTGCAGTAAAAAAATATCCTGAATTATGTTTGTCCTCAGTTTTCCTCCGAAACCTGTACTTACTTTTGCCCTGAGGGTTTGGTTAGGAATTGGAAGGTCAGTAATTTTTCCTTCATTGCTTCTGACGCTAAAAGAAATTATTAGACTTCTCTGCTGCTCCAGCATTCTATTTCTGAACTACCATGGTGGTCACTTTTGCTCTCACACCATTTTTAAGGAATAATAGTATCATTATGATGTAAAAGGCCCTCATACACAAACTCTGTTTTCAGTCTCTTGGTCCTGAATACTCATAGAAGCAGTTAGCAAACTCTTTCAAGCCCAAGAGATGAATGGATTTAGAGGAGGTGCTGAAAGGGAAAAATTAAATAAAAAAGAATCAGATGAATCAAATTCACCCTGTTTCTCATCTTCTGGTTTTTGCCTCCCCTTACCCCAGTGTAAATGTTCAAAGTAAAACATCCCCTTTCTACTAAGTCCTATAGCCAGGCAAAATAAAATTTCCTAATTCTGTATCCTATAAAATACAGAATTCTTCAGTCCAGTGTTTTACTACAGCCTAGCATAAAGTTACAGTTAGAGGAATAAGTGAATGTTATCTATTTATAAGAAATATAAGTATCATGCCATAAATAGTCATTGCCTATTATGTATTAATAGCCTGGAAACTGAGTAGTTGGTGTGCCTAATTCATTAAGAAGAATCTATAGTGCCTGCTCTTTTTAAATAAATGTCAAGCCCTGTTTTGATTATTTGTTAATATAGAAGATTTGTATTTATATTTTACATCATTACTTGCTAGGGAATTGTATTTATATTTTATGTCATTACTTGCTAGGGAATTGTTCAGTTTTATTTTGCATGATACTTAGATTTTCTCATTTAGACAACTAAAATTTTAGATGATTACTCTAAGCTGTTTTCCATTTCTTTCTTTTATTTTGGGGTTCTTGATAGTCTTTCATTTTTAATTGGAGCATAGTTGATATACAATCTTATATTGGTTTCAAGTATACAACATAGTGGTCCAACAGTTACTGTATTATTAAACCCTCACCCCTGCTAGTGCAGTTACTACCTATCAACATAGGAAGGTCACAGAATCATTGGCTATATTTTCCATTGTCTACTACCATCCCTGTGATCAACATAATATTATTGAAAATTTTTGTGCCCTTTATCCCCCTCATCCTCCCCACCTACCCACTGCAACCCTCCCCTTTGGAAAGCACAAGACACTTCTCAGTGCCCATGAATCTACTGCTGCTTTGTTCATTTTGTTTTGTTTTAATTCTAGATTCCACAAATAAGTGAAATCATATGGTATTTGTCTTTTTCTGCCTAGTAATTTCACTTAGCGTAATACCCTCTAGGTCCATCCATGTTGTCCAAATGGCAGGATTTCTTTCTCTTTTATGGCTGAATAACATTCCATTGTATATATGTACCACATATTCTTTTATTTACTTATTTATTTTTATTAAGATATCATTGATATACACTCTTATGAAGGTTTTACAAGAAAAACAGTGTGGTTATTACATTCACCTTTATTATCAAGTCCCCCCCACATCCCATTACAGTCACTGTCCATCAGTGTAGTAAGATGCCACAGAGTCCCTATTTGTCTTCTCTGAGCTACAGCCTAGCATAAAGTTACAGTTGAAGGAATAAGTGAATGTTATCTATTTATAAGAAATATAAATATCATTCCATAAATAGTAATTGCCTCTTATGTGTTAACAGCTGTCTTCCCCATGACCCCACACACACCATGTGCACCAATCATGATACCCACAATCCCCTTTCCCTCCCTCCCTCCCTGCCCTCCCCAACCCCTCCCCTTTGGTAACCACTAGTCCCTTCTTGAAGTCTATGAGTCTGCTGCTATTTTGTTCCTTCAGTTTTGCTTCATTGTTATACTCCACAAATGAGGGAAATTATTTAGTATTTGTCTTTCTCTGCCTGACTTATTTCACTGAGCATTATACCCTCTAACTCCATCATTTTTGCAAATGGTAGGATTTGTTTCTTTCTTATGGCTAAATAGTATTCCATTGTGTATATGTACCACATCTTCTTTATCCATTCTTCTACTGGTAGACACTTAGGTTGCCTCCAAATGTTGGCTACTGTAAATAAAGTGGTGATAAACTTTATTTACATATAGAGGTACATACATCTTTTTGAACCAGGGATTTTGTTTTCTTTGTGTAAATTCCTAGGTGTGGAATTACTGGATTGAATGATATTTCTATTTTTAGTTTTTTGAGGTACCTCTGCAATGCTTTCCACAGTGACTGCACCATTTTAGATCCCCATCAACATTGTACAATCATTCCCTTTTCTCCACATCTTTGTCAACACTTATTATTTCTTGTCTTTTGGATGGTGGCCATTCCACCTGGTGTGAGGTGAAATCTCATTGTGGTTTTGATTTGCATTTCCCTAATGATTAGTGATTTGGAGTATTTTTTCATGTGCCTGTTAGCTGTCTGTGTTTCTCTCTCTTCTGTACCATTGACCTAGGTCTGTTTCAGGTCCTCCACCCATTTTTTAATTTGGTCACTTGTGTTTCTGGTGTTGAGTTATATGAGTTCTTTATATATTTTGGATGTTAACCCCTTATCAGATAAATCATTTATGAATATATTTCCCCACCTGTAGGTTGCCTTATTGTTCTGCTGATGGCATCCTTTTCTGTACAGGAGCTTTTTAGTTTAATGTAGTCCCACTTGTTGATTTTTTTTATTTTGTTTCCCTTGCCCAGGGAAATGTATCCAGAAAAAAATTGCTCATATTTATGTTCAAGAGATTTTTGCCTATGTTTTCTTCTAAGAGTTTTATGCTTTCATGTCTTACATTTAGGTCTCTGATCAATTTCAAGTTTAATTTTTTTATATGGAGTTAGAGAGTAATCCAGTTTCACTCTCTTACATGTAGCTGTTCAGTTTTCCCAGGACCAGTTATTGAAGACTGTCTTTTCCCATTGTATATTCATGACTCCATTGTTGTATATTAATTGACCATATATGCATGGGTTTATATCTGTGCTCTCTCTTCTGTTCCATTGACCTAGGTCTGTTTTTGTGCCAGTACCATACTGTTTTGATTACAGACAACTTCGTAGTATAGCTTAAAGTCAGGGAGCATAATACCTCCAGCTTTGTTCTTCTATCTCAGGATGGTTTTGGCTGCTCAGGATCTTTTGTGTTTCCATATGAATTTTGGATTATTTGCTCTAGTTCATTAAAAAATGCCATTGGTATTTTGATAAGGATTGCATTGAATTTGTAAATTGCTTTGGGCTGGATGACCATTTTGATAATATTAATTCTTCCTATCTATGAGCATGGGATAGATTTCCATTTACTTGTGTCTTCTTTAATTTCTCTCATGAGTGTCTTATAGTTTTCAGAGTATAGATCTTTCACCTCCTTGGTTAGGGTTATTCCTAGGCATTTTAATCTTTTTATGCAATTGTAAATGGAATTATTTCTTGATTTCTCTCTCTGCTAGTTAACTGTTAGTATATAGGAATGCAACAGATTTTTGTGTATTCATTTTGTATCCTGCAACTTTGCTTATCCAGTTCTTAGTTCTGATAGGTTTTTGGTGTAGTCTTTAGGGTTTTCTATATATAGTATCATGTCATCTGAAAATAGTGACAGTTTTACTTCTTCCTTACCAACTTGGATAACTTTTATCTCTTTATCTTGTCTGAACGGTACTTGCCATGGCTAGGACCTCCAGTACTATGTTGAATAAAAGTGGTGAGAGTGAACATACTTGTTTTGTCCCTGATCTTAGCTTTTTACCATTGAGTATGATGTTAGCTGTGGGTTTGTTATATATGGCCTTTATTATGTTGAGTTCCATACCCTCTATACTCGTTTTGTTGAGAGTTTATATCATGAATGGATGTTGAATGTTGTCAAATGCTTTTTCAGCATCTGTTGAGATGGTATATGGTTTTTATCCTTCCTTTTGTTAATGTGGTGTATCACATTGATTGATTTACAAATATTGTACCATCCTTATATCCTTGGAATAAATTTCACTTGATCATGATGGTTGATCCTTTTGATGTATTTTTTTAATTTGGTTTGCTAATATTTTGTTGAGGACTTTTGCATATGTGTTCTTCAGGGATATTGTTCTATAATTTTATTTTTCTGTTGTATCTTTGGTTTCAGTATTAGAGTGATGCTAGCCTCATAGAATGAGTTTGAAAGTATTCCCTCCTTGTCTACTTTTTGGAGTACTTTAAGAAGGATGGGTATTAGATCTTCTTTAAATGTTTGGTATAATTCAGCTGTGAAGTCATCTGTAACTGGACTTTTGTTTGTTGGGAATTTTTTGATCACCAATTCAATTTCACTCCTCCTCCATACTTTGTATATTAGATATCATAATATGCATATTTTTGCATATCTCTTGACTGATTTTGTATATAGTTGGTTTTACTACTTTTGTTTTGTTTTGTTTCATACTTAGTAAGTAATTGTTCTATTACCTTTACTATGGTTTTATTTTCACTGATGAAAAATATTTAAGCTTAAGAACATTTCTACCTACTGAAATCCCTTTAACATATCCTGTAAGGATGGTTTAGTTGTGGTTAATTCTTTTAACTTTTGTTTATATGGGAAACTTCTAATATCTTCTTCAGTTCTGAAAGATATCCTTGCTGGGTACAGGATTCTTGGTTTAAAGTGCTATTTCAATACATTATCTATTCCATGCCACTCCCTTCTGGCCTGTATAGTTTCTGCTAAGAAATCTGTTGATAACCTAATAGTGTTGCCCTTATAAGTACGTTTTTGCCTCTCTTTAGCTGCTTTCAATACCCTCTCTTTATTCTTATTTTTTGGCATTTTAATTATTATATACTTTGGTGTTGTCTTCCTGGGGTTCCTTTTGTTAGGGGCTCTCCATGATTCCAGGACCGTGTCTATTGCCTTCCCAGATTGGGGACATTTTCAGCAATTATTTCTTCAAAAAGACTTTCTACCCCTTTGTGTCTCTTTCCTCTTTCTGAGACTCCTATTATGCAAATATCATTTCATGTAGAGTTGTCACACACCACTTTGAGCATCCTTTTGTTTCTAGAGATTCTTTTTTCTCTCTGTTCCTCAGCTTCATTGTTTACCTGTTCTCTGAATTTCATATCATTGACTGTCTCCTCTAGTTGCACCAATTATTCATTACCTCAATTATATTTTCATTTCAGTTACTGTATTCTTCAACTCTGAGTGGCTCTTTTTCAAATCTTCAATCTCTTTGTTGAATTCCTCCCTGAGATCTTCAATACTTTTCCACAGATCAGTGAGCATATTTATGACTGCTATTTTGAAATCTTTATCAAGAAGGTTGATGATCTCCATTTCATTTTGCTTTTTTTCTGGTGTCTTATCCTGTAGTTTTGTTTGGAACATATTCCTATGCCTCATTTTGTCAGGGTTTCTTTGTTTATTCCTTTGTATTAGATGGATATGCTATGCTTCCTGGTCTAGAGAGTAATAGCTTTGAAGAAAGCCAAGAAGTTCAAGACTGTTTTCTTGCCTGTTCCTGGCTCTTCTTTTCTGTGGAGCCACAGTTGCTGTTTGTGGGTTGTGGGCAGGGCTGCCTTTCTGCCTTTATGTGGGAGGAGGTTTTGCCTTTCCTTTCTACTCTGCCATCTTTTTCACTGGAAGAGTTGGTAATCTTTTAATAATTATTCTACATCACTTAAATATTGAAGTGAGAAATAGATGGGTCATGTCACCTGCAGATAAACTGAAATATATTGACCATGGTTACTTTGTGCACTGAAATAAAATTATATGCTACCTGTGATGGAATATAATACTAAGTGCTTCATGAAGATTTTAATCTGTGAAACACATATTTAAGCAAATAATCTTCACTTGGCTAAGAGGATATAATGCACCCTAGCTTTATGCAAGCATTCATATGAAAAGAAAGGGTATATTAAATAAAGATCAAAAACTCCATTTCTGTCTTGCTAGAGGTGAAAAAACAAAGACTCCATCACACTGATTTCCTTGTTTGTTTTCTCTGTCCAGGGTTTGTTTCAGAATATTAGCTTTGATCTTCCTGTGTTTGCTTTTCCTAGAGTTAGTAATTTTCTTTTTTTGTGTGTTTGCTTTACTTTTCTATGGACTTGACAATAATTCATTCCTCAATTCTGTCTCATTTGTCTCCTTCCAATATCAACATGCCCTTGTGTTTCAGAGCCAGGTTGCCTTAAATCATGCCTTTTCTTTCTTGACATATTTCTTCATTTTGGTAGAATGCATCTTCTAAAGAACAAATTCAAGAGAAATGCAGTTCTTCTGAAATCATTAATTTTTGAAAATGTACTTATTCTATGTTTACATTTGATTGATGGTTTAGTTGGAAATAGAATTCTAGATTGGAAATCATTATTCTTCAGAAATTTGGAAATGTTACTCTGCTGTGAAAGCTGAAATCATTTTTATTTCTGTTCTGTTGCTTGTGATCTTCTCTCTCTCTCTCCCTCTCTCTGTTTTTTCCAGTGTTTCACAATTACCTGATGCTATGTCATAATATAAATCTATTTTCAACATTCATGCTGGGCATTTGGGGTACTTTGCCATCTTGGAAATTCATGCTTTTTGGTCCTGGAATATCTTCATAAATAATATAAGAATTTACTCCATTCCTTTTTCTGAAATTTCTATTATTTAAAAGTTAGATTCTGTAAACCAGCACCCAAATTTATGTGTGTATGCCTATATGTATATATTTGAGTGTGAGGTAGATGTTTATAAAGAATTAAAAATAAACACTGCATTTAATTATCTTCATCAGGCTATTATGCATCCTATTTTTTTCATGATATAATTTTTGTCTACTAATATTTAGAAGAAGTCAAGCTTCAGTTACTTCTTGCTTAAACAAAATTTTTCAAGTGATCAAGAAAGCACAGTTCATGAGATAATAGGTCATGAACTCAGATTTTCTACTTGTGTACTAGGTATGATTCCCTCTCATGTTCCAGGGATATCATTCTCTTTCTCTTTCTCTCTCTCTTTCTCCCTCATTCATTCTATCTCTTTCTTCTCTGTTACTCCTCTAACATATCATTCCCACCAACATGCCTGCATATTGTTACTTCATCATTTTAAAAAGTCCTTTTCTGACCCTACTTCCCCTTTAGCTGCTGCCATATTTGACTATTTTCTTTTATAGCAAAACTTAAAAAATTTGTTTGTAGAAGTTTGCTTTAGCCAACCCTTCTGGTCAACTCTGAATCAATGCATCCAGGCCTTTTCCCTACCATTCCATCAACACTGCTCTTAACAAGGTGACTAGTAACCTCCACATCATTAAATCCAGTGGTCAGTTCTCAATCCTCATCTCACTTAACCTATCAGACTATTGATCACATCCATCTTGAAACACATCCCTCTCTTGGCTACCTGGACATGGTATTTGTCAGCTTTTCCTTTTTGTATCTTGAGTCACTTCTTTTCAGTTTCATTTGCTGGTTGGTTCCTCTTGATCTTATCAATTTCCTAAATTTAGGGTGTACCAGAGATTTGTCCTTGAATTTATTCTTTGCAGTATCTACTGACACTCAATTGATAACTAATCATTTTAAACACCATCTCTAACCTAATTCCCAAACTGATATACCAAGTTCCAATATCTACCTTAAACCCAAAATCCAACTGCCAATTTATTATATTCACTTATCACTTTCCTGTATCTTAATATCAACCTCCTAACTCTTACTTTCAAAACTTGCTCCTGCTGCAGTCCTGACAGTTGTTCAAGCCAAATATTTGTAGTCATTTTTATTCTTCTCTTTCTTCCAGGTGCAATAGACTGTTGTCCAACAAATGGCCTCAGCATCAAGATATGTACAGAATCTAACTTCTTCCTGTCACTACAATTGCCAAACTGTAGTTAAACCACAGCCATTCTCCCATAGTATTACTCTAGCACAGAGGTGCTCAACAAGTTGATTTTGCCTCCAAGGGGCATTTAACAGTGTATGGAGATATTTTTGGTTGTCACAACTGAAGGATCTACTGACATCTAGTGGGTAAAGGCCAAGGATGCTGCTAAATATCCTACAGTACACAAGATAGCTTCCCCACGTCACTCTGAATCCACCCACTCACACATACAGCTAAAAATTATCTGGCCCAAAATGTTCATAACGTTGAGGTTGAGAAACCCACCCAGAGCCTCAAAAAGATTTATCTTGATTCTACCTTTGTGTCCCTTCTAGAAGCTAGAATGTTCCTATTAAAATACAAATGAGATTTTTTCTTTTTCTGCCTCTTATGATGGAAATCCTCTAATGGCTCCTCACTTCCAAATTGTTTCATTTGCTCAATATTCTTTCTGATGTACATCTGGAAGATGGTAAGGGTTCAATACTAATAAAATGGTTTTGAGTAAGAGATTGAATAAGGAATTACTTCTATGGTAGTAAGGGTTTTTACTTCTGTCCAAAGTAATGCTCATGTCTTTCTCCAACTGAAACAATGATCATACTGTTCAAGTTATCTAAAAACCTACTGATAAATGACCTAAACATCCAACCCCACACATAATCTATTATTAAACATTAATATTGGAGAAAGTTCTGTCCTGACTAGTTTGAAATAGCTTTATCATACCAACATCAAACCAATATTAACCATAATATTTTTTATATATTTTAAAAATAAAAAAAGAAATTAGAAGGAATTATGACAATAACCAAGGTGTTTCCAAAATGAAAGACAATATTCTGGAGAAAATAAGTGCACAGATAGGTGAGCCCAACACTCACCAGGGATTTTCCCCTGCAGAAACTTGCCAATTTCTAAGCAGTATGAATCAGAAATACAAGACACCAATTAAAAAGCAGGAAATATCTCAAGAAGAAATATTGGTAGGCTCACAGTGCAAGGAAGACAAAAATTGGGGCTCAAAATAAGCGAAATTAAAGACCTGCAAAAAACCCAGCTTTGAATCTAGACACCTAAAGGCATATGTCCCAGTAATAAAAACAGAAACAAAATTGATCAGTACTTAAAATGACTGAGATACAGACTCAGTTCATATCAATTCCTCACTAGATTCTCTTCTTTTTCAATTGCCCACTTAGAAAGGTACATCTTCCTGGGGAAACAAAATAAAAACGTTTGTATTTTGACCCACCATACCTGGCACTCAATAAAATGTTATCAGGAATAGCTGGAGTAAGGGAAATATAACCTAAACCCAGAGAAAAATCAGAAAATAGTAACAGGTTACAGCTGATAGGAATGTGGAAGTCATTAGACAAGAGTTTTTAAATAACTGTGATGAATATGTTTTAAAAAATAGATAAGATGGAGAATGTCAGAAGAGAAATGATATGAATTAAAAATCAATTGGACTGAAAAATACAAAGGCAAAATAAAGAACAAAGATTGATTTAATATCAGATTAGACACAGCAGACAAGAGGATAAGTAAAGGAGAGGATGTGTGAATAGAAAATATCCAGACTAAAACAAAGGAAAAAAATGCAATAGAAAAGTCAAAAAAGAACATAAGGGACATACTGGATATGGTGAATATTTCTAACATATGTGAAATTGTCCCTCCACAGAGAGGGGAGAAACTAAATGAGGGATAAACGATATTTGAAGAAATGTTTACCAGAGGTTTAAAAAAACTGAAAATGAGAACAGCCATCTTATTCAGCAAATTATATGAGCCCTAATTAAAATAAAAACAAAGGAAAGTTGGAATAATTACATAGTAGTGAAAGCAAAGAACCTTCATCCTGTTTGGAAAAAAAAGATACATTATCTTCAAAACAATAAAACTGGCGGTTGATACAGTAAAAGAAGTAAGGAAATCCACAAGACAGTGGAATGGTCTTGTAATGGGCTGAGACACATTACCAGTAAGAATTCTATTCCCAGCAAAATTGTCCTCCCAAATGAAAACAAAATAGAAATACTTTTACACAAACAAAATCTCAGAGGATCTGTTACCTTCAAATCTGCACTGAGAAATACTAGTGAAGTTCCTAGTTTAAAGGAATATGATCCCATATTAAAGCATGTAAATAGAAGAAATTAAGAGTGATGGGAAGGGTTAATATGTTAATATGTAGGTTAATTTCAGCTTCTGAGGAATTGAGAAGAGGACCAAATTTTAAAAATATTTATATCTAATATTCACAAGTTAACTAGGGAGGAAAAATATCAGAGAATTTCATTACCTGTTTGAAATGTTATTTATACACTAGTTTCCTTTATATTGGTATCTTAGCAACATTTCCTATATTGTCATAGACAAATGAAGGCATGTTTGTACAGAGGGAGAAAGGTTTGGTGATTTTTCTTACACATTTGTCCATATTTTGAGAGGAATTGATAACTTCAGAAACAACCTGAGCAATTACTATTCTGAACAGTGACACTGAGATATTATAACTCATAGATGGAGATGTCAACTGAGTTGAAGGAACAAAAGAAACAAACAAAAAGTGACCAACAATAATATTTTCTGGATAGTCAGAAAAGACCAGTTATACATTGGATTTCCCCTAGCTTCTAAAAATGAATTTAGGGATCATGGTATGTAATAGTGTGTTTGGCCATTGATGCAGGGAACATGTCCCATTTGTGTTTAAAGAAATCATGCAAAACAATTCTGAAAAATGTTTTGATACTAATTTTCATGTGCCCTGAGGCACACATAACTAAGTATGTGTTCTGGAAACATCATTGGCTATTAGGACAATATGAATGTGAGTAAGGCTATTTGTCAAAAGAATTCTATATTTTATTAAACCTTCCCTTATACTTCTTAAGAAAAAGATTGTTAGATCAAGCTATTTCATATGATTTATATATCTCACTGAAATAGATTGACAGTGCTAAATATTAAAATTCTGTAATTTTAGGAACTCTTCATGAATATTGATCACTCATATTCAGAATAATCTTCAAAAAAGTGGTCAGTTGTCATCACTTTAGAAGCTGAATGTGAAAGATGCCTCCCTATTCCCTACCCCAACATTTTCTTTCTTTCTTTTATTATTATTGAAAATTACACACAGAAAATCAGAGAAGATAGTATGAGGAACTCCCGTGTACCCATCAGTCAGGGTTGATAATCATCAACTCATATCCAGCTTTGTTTCATCCATACCCTCACCTTCTTCCCCAGGCCCCACCTCAAATATCCAGAGGCAAATCATAAACATCACAATTTCATCTATAAGTATTTCACAATGTACCTTTAAAAGATAAGGGAATATTCTTATTTTAACATAACAGTAAAAACAGTTATATCATCTTACAAAATTAACAATAATCCCCAAATTATTCAGAATTCAAATTTATGTGATTGTCTCATAAATTTTTACATGTGTATTTATTTGGCATATACATTTACATGTATGTGTTGATCCTATTTAACCATGGAAGTCATATTTCCAAACGTTGTTTCTTAGAATCCATTATATCCCAAAACATATGAAGAGATTTTATGAGGATTAAGAAAGTTCCACATTTAGTAAGTATAAGAAAACTAGAATTCAATAAACTTTAAAAAGTTTCTTTAATCCAAGAATTCTCAAAGGTTTTTAATATGCTAAAATGCACTATGAAACTCTTAAAGCACATACAATATGCTGAATAAATTACAGTTAAATAACCTTGGAAGTCCATCTTTATTTTTTTGAAGCATAACTAACCAGTAACATTTTACTGGATATGACTTTTACCTGGATCCAAAACATTAGAAACTTTCTGACAATGTATTTTATATAACTTGGATTTTCCTTAAGTAGAATTTTCAAGTTCAAATTTCAAGACCTGAGGCAATATTTCTCAAATCATGGCCCCTGGACTAACTACATCAAAATCAACTGGAAAAACAGCCTGTTAAAAATGTAAGTTTCTAGGTTCCCTCTGCAGACCTGCTGAATCAGTATTTCTGGTAGGATCTGAGGAATTCAGATTTAGAATATGTTCTCCAAGAAATCCTTAGCACAATCAGTATTTTAAACTATCTGACTAAAATTTCTAAAAATACCTAAGGAATATGCAAGAAAAATAAAATTACACAAAATGTAAAGGGATAACTATCCCTCTAGTTTGTTTCAAGAGAAAGAGGCTTAAAGGAATTCAAAGTTTCACAAACTATAGAGTCTAGTACATAGCTGACTCTCCTTTTTAATTTGTTATAATTCAGGTCCTAATTATCTCACTTATCCATAAATACCAAGGAGTGTTTCAGTGTTATTAATGAGCCTCATGTTTTGTACCTGCTGTACCACCAGGAAAGGAGTAGATCACATGTGTGCATATACATTCTTCTACTCCCTGGGAGTAATTTGAATGGCTTAAAAACAATCTCTATGATATTAGAGTTTCTTAAGAAGTTAAAGTGTGTGCAGAGGAGTCTAAACTTGTTAATGGACTAAAGCATATTCCCTGTTCTTTCCCTAAAATAACATCAAAGATTTTGTATGTTTCTGCTGCTCAAGAATCACTCTCCCATCCTCTGCAAGTATGATTTTGTCTCTGTGGGGTGTTCACTTTGTGTTCTGAGCTAGAGCTGAGCGTGGTTATTGAAGTGAACTCTTTAGGATAGCAATCAGCAGCCTTGTGGTTGTTGCTGAGCCACCTACACAGGATTAGTACAGGTCTGCGTGTGGTGTGGGGAGAGGATACAGTCATTAAATTGTGCACACTTTCACCACACAGGAAGGTGTTTCCAAATGGAACTATGCTCAGATAATCATGCATCCCTTTTTTTGGTTAAGAATTCCACTCACATAGAAGCTACTTCTTTTAAATATAATCCATTTTTTCACCTTATAGATACTGGTATGTCTTTATATCATTATCATTTCCTCTGCTTCATACTTCCAATGCTTCCAATTTTTCTTTTTGGCAAAAAGAATGCATTTCTTAACATGATGTCCAAGGGTGGCTTCATCTGTGTGGGACCCCAACCTGAGAAGTGCCCAATGTTTGGTCTAATGTTCTGCTGTCACTATCTTGAAATGCCTTATCATTTTGTCTCTAACCTTGTTGCCTTGTAAGTGAGGTCTAATGGAACAGTGGAGCATACACATGGGCAGAGGAGATATGTCTGATGGCAGCCTGTGCATGTGTATATGGTTCAGCAGCTCTCATGTATGCACATGCTCATACCTATGCACCAGGCAGGCAGTATTCACACCTAATAGCTGGTATCATGTACACCCACATGTCTCATGGCAATCAGGAGTGCTGAGTTCCTGAGAAAAATGGGCACATCAGGAACCAGGCCCAGACTAGTAAAGGTGATGGGAGCAGCAGTTACATAAACCTCAGTGGTTAGCAACGAGGGCTTCAGGAGAACAAGAGACTCAACCTCAGTGCCAAGATCCAGTGTAAAAGGTCACCTAGCCCATCTGTCCCCAGAGACTGTGTGATCTTTGAAACATTTTCAGAAATATTAACTCTTCAGCCTGAGCAGCAGGACAGGAGCTATCAATGACTCAGGCTATAAACTTTGTCACTAAAGTATTACAAAATAAGAGCCTACCCATGGGCATTGCAATAAGGCATGTCACAGAATCATTCCGCTTTTTCAATGAGTTCAGTATACATGGTTTTGAAAATTTGTGCAAAATTGCAAAGCTAATATCCAGAAGCTTAGAAATACAAATTAAATTTAAAGATTTTTCCACTCAACAGAAGAGAACACTATTTTTATATGAAGCTCCAGGTCAGCCAATTAATGAGTTTCCTAATAACTGAAGGTAAGGCAATGGAAGGCATTTTGGAATGTGCATAAATCATTAAGACATTTTCAGTTTCTTGTACAACCTGCACAAGTTACAGGATATGTCATAAAAACAAAGATCCAGTGTTTAATATTACATTTAAAATTTAACTCAGATTTATACAACATGGATTTGTATGAAGAGTTCAATCTTTTTAGAAAAAAAATTGTTCTGTGAGGATCATCAGCTCTAAATGTTCTAAAATTTGTATTTCAAAATAATTTATCAAAGATTTATTCTGATGTTGTTACAACCTATAAACTACACTTAACATCTCTATAACAGTTGTATCAGCAGAAAGATCCTTTTTTAATGAAAAATTATCAAAAAGTATATATTCTTTTGCATTTACCATTAGTGAATGATGTCAATTACATCAGTCGAAAGTGCAGTTGTTTAAAGCATAAATTCAGATATGATCTAAATAAATAAATTTTCAGAAAAGTAAGAAAAATCTTAAGAGCAATCAAAATACAACTTTGATGTAATATTGTTTAATTATATAGAACTAACACCAAAAACCTATTTTTTGCAATTTGTAAGATTGTGCTGTTACTCATGTATCACCTTTACCCTTACATTTTACAATATAGATTTCTAAAGAAAAAATGCTTAAATTTGGTACCTTTAATAAAAATTTTTTGGTCTATTTTTCCAACAAACCACCCCACGTTTTTACTTGATACAGTGACCCATAAATTATGTAGCTGGCCCTAAAAAGATCTAAGGTTTAAGTCTTCACTATGACAATCACCCAACTTCATCCACTCCAGTTTCACTCCTGTGTTGCTTTCTAATACTGGCTTTCTAGCAAAAGGACTGCCCTACCTTTACCATCCATGTTTCTTCTTCACACAGATTGTTCGCAAATGCTCTTGCCTGCATAGGGAGTATATTTTCTTCTCCCTATCTATTAGTCTTCACGCAGGTAACTCCTGTTTGCTCCCAGATAAAACAACTCCTTCTCAATAAAGTGACCCTCCAGGATTCAACATTTTAATAGAATAATTTTCTTCTAATGTATGGCACATCACTGTTATAACTATATGTTCATTAATATGTTTGATTAATGGCAGCCTCCCTCTTTACACATAAATCTCTCTGAAAATAGGCACTATATTGTTTTTATTTGGTATTTTTTCTTTTTCCTTCTCCTTCCACTGTATTTCCAATACTTAGCAGAATTTGGTAGGTGCTCAATAAATATTAGTAATAAGTTAACTAGTAAGAAAATGTAACCATTATAAATTATAATACAAATACTTCTTATTCATGAAGTTTTAGTCATTATTACTGTACTACCAATGATGTATGTATAAAAGACTTATTTGTCTAATTTTGCCATTTTGTGTTGCCATAGATGGAAGGAGTTACTGTCATTTTTAATGTTTGAAAGTTAATCTCATGATCTAAAACTTTAAATCAGAGAAGTTTTGCTACCAATGCATCCAATTAGCTAACTTATCCTCCCATAAATGTAAATAAGACATTAGTGATATAATTTTTCAGAGAAACTACAAGAAGAAAAATATTCTGTAGTCCTTAAAAGTGTTCTCAAAACCTTGGATATCATTTATCCTTTCTTTGGGGGAGAGAAGTGAAGAAGGCTTGGAATTGAGAATGGACTTAGTCCACAAAGTCATTCCTCAAACTTTTCCCTAGAAACAATTACAATAAAAGTGTATGCATCATATAAATTCAGTAGGGGAAATAGTATTTTTTAAGTATGAAAATATGAAGACATATCTGATGTATATTAAGAAACAGATTTTCTCCATTATATTCAGAAATAAAATATGTGCTTATATTTTTCCATGGCTCTTTTATCAATCTTAAGATCCATGATTATTACTTCTTACTTTCCATTCCCAAATCTTTATTTAGGAAACAATTGCAATATTTAAAATGTTGGAATGACATTTAAACCTTCTAATGCTAAAATACAGTGCCATCCTAATCTGTGTGAGCATATAAATTCTCTCAATGCTGATTTGGTTTCTTGAGCAGCATGAAGAAGCCAAAAGGAAAGATTTTAGTCCATCTCTCAGAGGGTTAAACTTATGAATACTCTTTAGAGAAAGAGATTTTCCAGGGCTCTTATTTCACTGCTTTGAAACTTCTTTCATACAATATTTTTGCTATATAATTTGCCCAAACATCTAATTCTTAGATGTAAATCCCTTAAAACACATTTAATTTTGGTAGCATAGTGTATCTATATCCAAATGTAGGTCTAGGCCTTCTTTATGGTTATTGAGTTGCCCTTTTGGTCAATTCTTAGCCCTCTAAAATTGGAACTATTTATTCTGCTATAAAAAATGTAGTCAAAATTGATCTATCACTCTGAGTCTCTTTTAACCAGAGAAATACAGGACTTTGCCTCTTGAGCTAAAGTAGAAATTTATTATCACAACTATATCAGAAATAGAGTATTATATTTGTATTAGTAAGCATAACCTTATGATTATAAATCTCTATATAAACTATTGTAGTTATGACCTGAAGGACATACTTTGTCTCACAGTATATGAAATTAACAGTCTATTTAGAGTTTTCACCAATGTGTGGATTGTAATGTGGCTATAGTTTCAGAGTAAAAAAAATAATAAAAATTACATGGTATATTCTCTATGTATGGAATGCTATCTTTTGAGGTCCACAGTTTTTTATAAAGTATTTAAAGTATGAATAAATTTTGTCAGTAATTTTAGTACAAGTAATAAACAACACTGTTCATTTCAGCAATATTTGAAAAAGAATAGAATTTTTCTTACTGAATATAGACCTTCAATTTCATATTGAATTTAGTGGAACTTGTATTTAAACTATTTTAAGTAGTTGCAAAACCAATACAGAATATATGTTTTATAGCCAATGTGCTAGCATTTTATAAGCTTTCATAACAATGATATTTTTTTCTCAACAGAGAGAACTGTTATTACCGTTCCACCTTCCAAAATGGATGTTACAGTTGGCGAGAGTATAGTCCTACCATGCCAGGTGTCCCATGACCCCTCCATTGAAGTTGTATTTATATGGTCTTTCAATGGAGATGTCATAGACTTAAAAAAAGGAGTGGCTCATTTTGAAAGGATTGGAGGAGTAAGTTGCTGAAATTATTAAGTGCTTTATGAAATAAATCACGTCTTTTACATGAAATCAACACCTTTCATAATTATGCTCTCCATACTTATTGCATGGATAATCATTGTGTATGAAGTTGAAAATGTTTTCACTTTTTTAATTTTGTTTTATGTCTTTCATAGAAATGCTTGTGTTCCAGATGCAATTGTAATAAAGGGAATAGAAGGGCTTGCATATGAGAAACTACAATGATACATTGAGTATATCTCCTCATTTCAGAGCTGTCTCATATTTAATACCCAGTTGTAAAAAAAAAATGAGACCTGCTGTGTAGGTATATTTTTATTCTACTGTGTAATTATATTTTTATTCCTTTTCCCCCTTTTATCTGCAGGAAGCTTTTGGGGATTTGATGATAAGGAATATTCAGTTAAATCATTCAGGAAAATATCTGTGTACAGTAAAAACAACTCTAGAAATTTTATCTGCTGTGGCTGATATCATTGTTAGAGGTAAGTATAAATGGTGAAGATGAATGAGCATGATTTATCCAGAGTAAAAAATATTAATATGTAAATGGTAGATCTTTGAGTAAACACATCATTAGAAAGAAGTGAGATAAATAGTATAGATTTTTTTATTTTCTAACCTCCAAGATGCCAGTGTGGATATGGATACTGGATTGAGTAGGTTTTGTTTATTTATAAGGCATGGTCTGTTTCATCTAGCAGTGCCCGTCCCTAAAACTGAAGCATGCATCCTATTTAAAGTAAACTATCTTGTCAGCAGGGTCAAAGGCACACTTCCTGTAGTTCTCCCTATAAGTTGCATTTACCTGAGTTACCTTTTAAGTGAGGAACTGATGAGAGCAGTCTCAGTTCTTGAGAATTAGCTCCTTATAGGATAATATTCAACCATCCTATGACTGGCATTTTCTAATCTTCAAAAGAAGTGTTTCTAAATGCATCTTTCACCACATAAGCTGAATTAATAAGGCTTTGTCTCAAATAATGTATTTAAAATACATTGTTCAATATTTTATTTTCTAAGCATAACAGATAAACTATCCCTGTTCCAAATAAATGAATTTAATCATTTCCAAAATAGTCATCATGAAATGTATTTTTCAAGGTCCACCAGGTCCCCCTGAGGATGTGAAAGTGGAACACATTTCCAGTACTACTTCTCAACTAAGCTGGAGACCAGGCTCAGATAATAACAGTCCTATTCAAATATTTACTATCCAGGCTAGGACACCATTTTCTGTGGGTTGGCAAGCTGTTTCTACTGGTAAGTGACACACATGTTTTTGGATAATTTTCTAAACAGATGGTGTATGTGTTTCTTTCATTGATTGGTTTCAACTAGTACCAATTTAAGTGCCTGAAGTGTCCCCTTCTTTTAGTTCCAGAAATTCTCAGTGGTAGGACATACAATGCAACAGTGGTTGGTTTGAGTCCTTGGGTGGAATATGAATTTCGTGTTGTTGCTGGGAACAACATTGGAATTGGCGAACCAAGTAAACCATCAGAATTGTTAAGAACCAAAGCGTCAGGTAAGTAATCAATATCTTCTAAAAACATGGAAGGTCCTTTATGGTATAGTTCTTAAAGAAAACAAGAAGCATTTTTGTGCATCTTGTAGTATATTTTGGGTCTAAAATCAAAGGCAGTAAACCAGTGGCTCTCATTTTCACATTTTTAGGTGTACAAAGCGAGGTATATTTGGTCCTGAATAGTGCATTCAGTAAGAGATGATTATAGCTAGGCAGGCATGTCAAAAATAAGAGTTTTCCAGAAACTTATTTCATCCTCTTATTTCATCTATTTTCTAGCCAAAATCCAATAGAGAATCTGTAGATTTGTAGATGCAAATGAGTTACTGCTTATTTCATTAAATGTAGCCAAGAATTAATTGAGAGTCTATTGGTGCAGTCATCCACACATTTCCATCTATTTCTCAACTCTGACCTAATTGAAGCTTCATTGAGCAATAGTATAAATTCCTCCCTATGCAAAATAGGTAAATCCTAAGTGCATTTAACAGAAGCATTAATTGAGCATCAATTGATTCAATGAAGAGAACACAAGTATTACCTGCCTCAGAAATGCATCACTTCTTATGCTCCTTTTGATGGATCCTCTTTGTTCCACTCAAACTTTTACACACAGGGTAATGTGTTATCTGCTCACTGCATGTGGCTAGCAAAGTTCACACTCTTAACCAGTCACATAAATGAGTGTGTTTTCCATACAGCAGTAGAATTCCTTTTGGGTTTCTGGACCCAATTCTTGTGGGTGTGTATGTGTGAGGGGGATTTCCCACATACAACACCAAGCAATTCTTAAACACCAGCAGGATGTCCAAGAAGTCAGCTCAATTATGATGCTATCTGCCCCAAGACAGCCCCAGATTCCCCAGGTTAAGGGCTCCATCCTACAAGACTGCCCTCCACCCCCACTCCAGATGCCAGCTGCAAGCCCCAGTCTGTTCCCTCTGCTTCTGACCAACCTGCTACAGATGGGAGGTTCCCACAACCTCCCCTATAGGTTCAAATAATTTGCTAAAGTGGCTCACAGAACTCAGGGAAACACTTAACATTTATCAGTTTAATAAAGGACACCATTAGGGATACCAGTAAACAGTCAGATGAAGAGAAACAGGGCAAGGTCCCAAATGAAGGACCCTCCTCATGGACCTTGGGGCCTGGCTCAGTGGCACTTGGACATGTTCTGGTTCCCAAACTGTAGAAGCTCTCTCCAACAAAGAAGCAGGATGCAAGAGAGCAATATGCTCTTCTCATGGGTTTTTGTGAGGGCTTTATTGCACAGGCATGATTGACTAAATCATTGGCCATTGGCTGATTCACCCTCCAGCCAAAAGTCTCTCATTAACATAACAAGACACCCATTTCACCTTTCAGGCTCTGAAGTGTCTTTAGGAGCTGTGGATGAAGAACAAATATACCTGAGAAACATATTTTGCATATGAATAACCAAATAGGTATTTTTTACAACTCATATATCATAATGAAGGATCACTTTGTTATTGTTACATTGACTTAACAAATACAAACTACTTCAATAAAGTGTGAACAACCGTCAGATGTCAATAAGTCCTTTTTTAAACCAAAGATATTGTTAGTATTTTTATCAAAGGATTGGAGCTGGAAAACAACATATTTGACAGCAATATCTTAAATTAAAGCATCCTAGAAGTTTAGAGCTGAGAGGAGAAACCTTCATTTTACAGAGGAGGAAAAAGACCAGGAAAGTAGCTGATTGGTTCAGACAGAGGCAGGATTTGAAGCCAGACCTATGAACTTGGGCACCAGCATTCTCCATAACAGTGGGCCTTAACCTAGATGATCAAGAGACTGGCATTTAAAAATGTGTAAATATAGAAATTCCCAGGCCCTGCCATAGACTATTGACTGGATAAGAATCTCCAAGGTGGCCCATGACTCAATATTAGTTCCAGGTTGTTTACAACTGACTTCTATCATGGTAGATTTGGGCAGGGTTGACTCAAACTATAAAGTTTTTACACTAAAGTTCCTATGTTACCTTCTATTATGTATTGACAGTCTCTTCTCAGTACCATAATGAGACTCAGTAGCAGTGAGACTCTGAAACATACTAAAGTCTTTTTTTCCTCTCTTCGTATCATGAAAGACAATTCTTCTCCACATGGTTTTAGGTTTAGTATGTTTCATTTGAAAACGAAATAAAGAAAAAAAATTTGGCCAAGAATATTGGAAACTTTATAAAGAGTTAAGTATATTTAAGATAATTTCTTGATGTATCTGAACTACTTAGTGATCCTGAAATAATGTCACTATAAGTCATAGAGTACCAGAAAGCCTGAAATTATAGAACCCCCTCCGATTCACATTGCTTTTGGTCAATGGCATTGGAAGACCTAGAAAACAGGGTGGAGGTACAAAGCAATCTTTTCAATAAATTATGAAGATCAAAGCAGACAAAATTAGGGTAAGTGTGAATATGAAAATGAATAATATCTAAGACATGAAATTATTAGAAAGAACAACCAGATTTCTGTATTACCTTGCCATTTATAAAGTTAAATATCTGTATGAGAAAAATAATAAATAAAATAAGTAGTCTATATCTATTTGGGGGGTCTTGATGGTGGGAGATTTTGAAATGAGCAAATAAACGTTCCAGATTTTAATTCCTGCCTACTATTAACTAATACCCAGTCATCCCCAAGCCCACCTCTGGGTCTTGATCAAAAGTAGTCAATAAAGATAATTGCCTATAATTCAACATTTAAAGAGGATACCCTATGGATTTATTCATTATCACAGATTTGCCATTTTAAGAAAAAGAATACTTATATGTATGAAGTAAAACTCCATTCTAATTATATCCTACAGTACTCACACATACACACCATTATAGTCAGTTTTATAATGTACCTTGAACTACTTATTACTCATTATACCAGCCCTTATATGAATATAGTTGAAGGGTTTTTTTTCGAATTCATAAAATTGATCACTGTCTGCAACAAGCCCGATGTCAGAGCCTTAGATTCCTAGAATCAAACAGAGAGAATCCCCTAAATTGCATCCTTGACAGGAGGCCACCCTCTTTGCAAGTGAAAAGTTCAAAGAGAATCCATCCTGTTCTGTGCTGAGAGATTTGATATTCAAACATGGGTATATACCACAAAAATTTATTTAATTACATATTTTTTAAATATTTTATTTAAAAATTTAAAAATATCCTGATGACTAACAGAAAGAAAAATCATTTTAGTTTGTTTATTGAAAAAAAAGAATTAATTAATATACTGCCTCAGTAACTTGTTTACAGCACAACTGTATAATTAGGCACTAAATCAGCAATGTCACTGCTACCATCTGAATGGAACATCATTTTGCCAATTAGTAGATGATGCATAATAATGTCAAATACACGATGTTACTCAATTTTTAATTAATTTTGGAGCCAGGGTGCTCATGTATCAAACACAACTGTGTCCTCTCTCTTAGAAATTTGGATATGTGTAAACATAATTTATGTTCATTAAAAATGCAAGACTCACAATGTGCCACGTGAGATTTTGAAAGGTGAAGTCCAAAAACAACATGTTTCCTGATGAAGATGTATTTTAATAATTGCCATCCCACATTTTTCTTGGTTGCTTTTAGTCCCTGTCGTGGTACCAACAAACATCAATGGAGGTGGAGGAAGTCGATCTGAACTCGTCATTACGTGGGAGGTAATTTTCTGTCCAACTGAGTTATTTTGAAGGAAAAAGATTTAGCTGGCCAGGAAGAATACTGAAAAACAAAAAGAAGATTTATTTGATCACTATTGGAAATATATAAAAATACATGGTATGAAAGACTCCTGGTGATGCATCATTTAGAGGAGATGTTGGAAACTTTTCTTATTTCTACTAAAGTGAGAATATGACTAACTCAGCACAATTCTCTCCCCAGTATAAGAAAAACAACTCCATTGTCCATTGAAGGTGGGTCAGTAGCATTTTCATTATTACTTGATAAACTAGAAATTATTTTACTTACTACCTCTTTCTAGAATTATTATTTCAATGCTCATGACATAACTCAGTAGAGTACCCAAACTTCTTCAAGGATTAAGTTATGTATACTTAAAAGGAGATGCATACATTTGTTTGAGCCACTGGAAGACATGTAGTAACTTTCAATCAAATGATCACTAATGAATAGCTACTCTGTTCCAAGCAGTGGGGGGGGGGGGGGGTACAAAAAATAAATTTTAAAAAGGTGTGCATACTCAGAGGCCAGTAAGATAAGACAGTCTCAACCCAGCCTGGAGGAGAATCAGGAAAGATACCATCATAGCTTATATGAACTATGTTTTGAAGAAGAAACTGGGAATAGTGAGACTGGGGATAGCCCAGTCACTGCTGCTGTGGATGAAACAGTACCCGTTGGGCTTTCAAAGCTAATGTGGTCCAACAACCATTCTAAATCCAGTCAGAATCCATTACTATGGTTTGTAACTGACTGCTTTCTGGTACATGAGATTGCTGCTCGTGTCAGTACACCTTGGTATAATCTGCCTGAAATAAAAATCCCCTGTGTTTTCTCCAGTGCCCAAGCAATGTGTGTTTTATTTGTTATGGTTTATTTTTTATCCAATAACTAAGATGTGATAGCTTATTTATGGAATGGAATAATTACTAATTCTGTTTTTCAGGGTATCTTTATTCATATCTTATCATAATTTATACTCACAAATACTTCCAACATTGAGGTAGTTGTGGTGAATGTCTCATATAAACTATGACTATAAAATTAAGCATAAAATAAAGTACTATAGAGTGACAGATGAACATTTATAATGGGAGTTGACACACATTTTTTATGTAAAGGGTCAGCCAGTAAAAATATGCAGCGTAGTGGGGATATTCAGTGTCCCCACTACCGTCCTCACAACTTCTCAACCCTGCCATCATCATTCAAAAGTAGCCATAAACTATATGTAAATGAACAGGTACGTCTGTGTTCCCAGCAAATTTTATTTTAAAAACCAGGCTGCAGGTGAGATTTGGCTCTCAGGCCTTAGTTTGTTGACTCCTGGTTTATACTAAAGATTCCACTCTTACAGACATTGTGGTTGAGGAGCATATTATTACTCTTTGTCAACTTTAACAGGTTTCACTACCAGAAAAATTTCTGAATTTTTTATTTAGAGAATACTTCCTCTGCTTAAAGGAGAAAATTCTCTTGGCCATTTTAACACTCTGTATATTTCTCCATCATTTACCCAACCTGCATATATGAGAAGGACAAAAGGAAGAACCTAAATAAGTCCCTTTTTTCTCCTCTAAACTGAACATATTGGACTCAGATCTTTCTTGAGGGAACAGTATGAGAAACACTAATCATACTTGACTAACAGAAACAGAAGTCATCTACTTTCTCAGATAAACTAAACATGTTGATTAAAACTGAGACCAGAGAAGCATTAAAAACAAATGAAATACCTTAACAAGTAGCTTAAATTCTCATAATTCTCTTCCATACCACTCAATAAACTTTTAATTCTGATCCCATTGCAAAAGTGTTAATAGAAGGAAGAATTTTCTTTTCCAAGATTTTAGAACCTACATTTTTCTTCATCTTTTTGCTGCCTGTATTTGTTAGATTGTTCCACATGGCAAGAAATAGAGACCAACTCAGGTCATTGTGCTTAATGGGGATTTATTTTAAAGCTACATGGGAAGTAATGTGGGTGGGAAAAAGTCTCAGTAACCAAACAGGGAGGTCAGATGAAGAACTGGAGCATCATTCATCACTGTTACAAGTAAGGTAGTTCTAGCTGGCTGTCACTTGCTCTGGAAATCCAGCTACAGGTCCAGAGGTCCTTCATTCTTGTACTTCAGTTCTTCCCATTTCCCTTACTTCCAGTGTCCTACTTGATTAATGGCTAAATTATTTTTCTTCTCTATATAATTTAGAGTTTCGATTTTCTCTTAGCTTCTGATGCCTCAGTGTCCCTATTGCTGTATGTTTTCTACTTAAATCTTACTCTTAGTTTATCTGGTATCACCTGCCTACCTGTGCTTCATATTCAAATTCTGTAGGGGAGAAGAACTGATTGGGTGTGTTAGTCACTATAGAATACAGAGATTCTGCTCCAAAACACCTCATAGCTATTGTCCAAGATGGCACCATTGGTTCTGGTGCCCATTGTTAGGTAACCAGATGTGGTCCAAATCTCAGGATAATGGGATACAATGAATGGACATCTGTGGCTAAGGAAAACCTCAGAAATGGAATTGTGGACATGAGGAACTCAATCAAATTTTCTTATTAGGTATGCCTATCAAAATATTTCAAAAAGAAAAGAAAGTCATTTTCCTTTAGAAAAAATTAATAAATGTCATGGATTTTAAAATACAGGTTTCTTGTACAAAGGTGAAACATTTGTCCAAATTTAAGAATGAATTCATTTTCATTTATTTTATGTGATTATTTAGCATCTGTAGAATTCTAAGGAACTTGTATCTATTTTTGTTTTATAATTTTAATAGGTTTAAGTTTTAAATGAATATCATAGAATTTGGTCTCTGTGGGAAATTCCAAAGTTTTTCTTTTCTTCTTTTTTTAAATGTCAGGAAAAGTACACATCAGTGTTACTACTAATGAAGATGTATGTTTAAAAAAAGAGAATGGGAAGTCCTTTACACTCTGTTATTTGAGCAATACTCTATATGCCTTAAAGCAAATGTTACTACACAATAATTATAATATCTCTGTCTTATAAGAATTTGTTGAAAATGTGAAAGGAGAAATAGTTAATAAGTTAATGTTGTGCTTAGTTTAAAAATTCGTATCAAAATTATGTTTTATTTTATAAAATCTTGCTATCTTCTAAACCATTTTATTACAACTTATGGAAAATCATGGAAAGCAATATAAACACGTGAAACCTGTTTTACTTGCCCATTTAAAAATTTCATTTAATTATCTGAGTATCTTTAATTGGGATCATTTTCCTAATTGCTATTCCAAATAAAACTATTATTTTTTTCAGTACTGCATTAAACAAGGTAAATATCTGTGTTTGTTTCTACAAGAGAAATGCAAAATAATCAATAAAACTTATAAAAGCTCTATAAAATGTCTTTGTAAATACTCAGTGATTGATCACTTCTGCCCAAGTCAATTCCAGAAGAACTACAGGATGGAGAGGAATTTGGGTATATCATCATGTTGAGGCCAGTTGGCTCAACAACCTGGACCAAGGAAAGAGTACCGTCTGTAGAATCATCAAGGTTTGTTTACAGAAATGAAAGCATCATCCCCCTTTCGCCCTTTGAAGTCAAAGTGGGTGTGTATAATAACGAAGGAGAAGGATCCCTGAGCACCGTGTCCATTGTCTACTCAGGAGAAGATGGTAAGTAGTGGCCAGCCCTGGAATGGACCTATTTGAGACTGCATGTGTATTTTGCACTCATTTTCTATGAGCCACTCTGCTGAGTATGGTTGTGTCTTTCTCTGGACGACAGAACCTCAGCTGGCCCCAACAGGAACTTCTGTCCAGAGTTTTTCTGCTTCAGAAATGGAGGTTTCATGGAATGCTATTGCCTGGAATAGAAACACTGGAAGGGTGCTGGGCTATGAGGTAATGTATATTAATTTCACTTTCCCTTAAGAATAAGCCAGGTAACCACACAACAATTCCTATTCAGTAGTCCTATACCACTAACCTAGTTCTTAGCATATGGTAGGGTATGTCTAAAGCTATAGAGGCGAATGAGCAAGATCATTCCAGGTGATTCTTAAGCAACTAAATTAACAAATGGTAGCCATTTGAAAAACAACCAAGTGATTATCTTATTTATTTATTTATTCAAATTGCCATCATATTTGTTTCTTGGGGAGCAGAAAAGAGTCTAACCCGCAGTGATCTTAAACTATGAGAATTTCACTTGGAAAGCTGCTCTGTGGAGCAGATCTTAGAAACAGTAGATAAGTGATAAGAAAAAACCTAGATTCTCCTAAATCTATCCTCTATAGTCTGTGTAGAATGTAACAAATCACTTCATGTGTATGGACCTGCATTCTAACAAAGTTAAGGAATAAGAATTATTAATCACTTATTATTCTTTAGCTTACAAATCCAGTGATTTATAAAATATTTTATTTATTTTGGATTTAGAATAACTATTATTTGAAACCTCATTAATTGTGCCTTGCACTGTTTTTGTTTTGTTTTGTTTTGTTTTGTAGTGGTGGTTTTCTTTTTACATAACCCTGTGGTCTGAATGGAAAGTTCTACTGATATGATATGTGCCTCAGTTCCTCCAATCCTAGAATGCTTTACCTCTTACTCTGAACCCCATTTATTTCTTAAAGCTCATCTCTACATTCCTTTTCTCTTTGAAACTCTTCTCTGATCTTCTCTGATCACCCCCTGATGTTGTCTTTCTTCAAGTTCTTATAGCACTTTTTTCCAGTATCTCTCCTTTGGAATATATTCCGTGCTGTTTTCACTCAGATATTCTAACTTAATAACTAGATTGTAAGGGGCTCAAAATGAGCCCCCAAACTCTATTCTCTGTTATCTCTTTCAGTGTGCTGGAAACAGTGCTAATACATAAGAAGGGCTCCATAGAAGTTGAATTATTAATTAACCTGCCATTCAAAGAACTCTGGAGGAAGTGTTCATAGCAGAAGCTCAAAACTGAACTCTCTGATTTATTATATAGCCTTTGTTAAAGCTGATAACCTTTATTGATATCATGAAATATTTTGTTTTGATAATCTAAAAAAAACCCAGATTCTCTAATTTCCCTTGTGAATTTGTATCTTTGTAATTTCTTCCTCATAAATATTAGGCGTTGATTATGTTGTTATTATTTAAACATTTTTATTAGAAAATATTCTGCCATTTACATTCCTGCCTTCTTCCCATAGCCCATTGTGGTTGATGGTTGTTGAGAAACAATAAATTACCTGTTCTTTGTTTTTAATGATCAGGTATTATACTGGACAGATGACTCCAAAGAATCCACAATTGGTAAGATTAGAGTCAGTGGGAATGTCACCACCAAAAACATCACAGGACTAAAAGCTAACACCATCTACTTTGCTTCGGTGAGAGCTTACAATACTGCTGGGACAGGACCTTCAAGCCTCCCAGTCAATGTTACCACCAAAAAGTCTCGTAAGTATGCGTCACACTGAAGCACCAAGATTCACCTATGAACAGAAACATATTGTTTTGTTCAATATCCATTTCATTCATCCCATCTCATCTTTTTACCGATTGCTTTGTTTGGTTAGTTGGCTTGTCCCTTAAATATGGATAACTGTTGAAACTTTGTGGTAACAATCAAAACAGACAGTTTTGGTCTTTTTTGGCATTCCAAAAGAAGAAATATTCTGAGTATATAGATACAATACAGGAGCATGTAATATTTACGACCACAGGCTCTGGTGCCCTCTTCCAACCTCAGTTCAAAGCCTAACCTCCTATCCTTGGAACATTAGGTGGTTATTCAATCTTTCAGCATATCAGTACCCCCACCTGTAAAATGAGGCCAACATAGGACCTATTTCCTCATGGGGCTTTTTGATCCCTAGATAGGAGAAAACAAATGCTTAGAAGGGTTTTGTTGTGGCATTTGTTGTGATGACATATTATGAACATCGATTCTCTGAATCACTTCAATCCATGAACACTGTGCTGGTTTGAAATTTTCATCTTTAACTGTCTAAATAGTCTTCCTCCCTCCAGTCTCTCAAACCTTCAGACCAAACCACAAACTGCCTTGACATTTTTCTTCCTATAATGAAATACCCTCATCTCCTCCGAAAATTTGATTGTCTCCTCTATTCCAGAAAACAAAGACTAAAAGAAAAGTATACCAGATCTTCCATAATCTCTCCCAAACTTCCTTTCTATCCCATTCCTCATCTAGCCCTGGAAGCATCAGGCGTATCAATCTTTAATGCTCACTTACCTGATTTCATGTGAGACTCTCTCAGCTTGTGGTGCACCTGCCATGCCTGTAAGCAGTCAAATGTCTTTACTACTGATCTGTATGTCTCCCCAAGTTTTTCCTTTAATGTATTTACGTTTTTCTGGTTGTTCCCATAACTTCAGCCCATTGTGAGATTGTTTTGGAAAAAGCTAGAAAGGGACTTCTAAATCAAAGAACGTTGGGTGTGAACCCTAGCTCAGCCATGTACTGTCTGTGTGACAGGTCTAATTACTTGATAACTCAGAATCCATTTTCTCATCTGAAAAACAGAGATGATGGTACTTTCCTCTAGAGTTTGCTCTGAGAACTAAAGAATATATTGTACACCAAGGTGACCCAGTGCGGCCATTGAGTGAGAGCTCAGTGCATGGAAATATGTATTATATTTCTTCTTTAGAGATGATTTCACTTTCCTTGCATATCTTAAGCAAAAAAACGCAGTCACTTTCTACTTTTTTTCTCTTTATAAATTTGTTGCAGAAATTTTCTTCAAGGGTCATGAAAATACATCTAGAGCAAAGGTGAGGAATGGCTATAATGAAACACTGACGATAGCTCTGATTCCAAGCACTATCCCTGGATCTAACTTTGATTTTCCATGTCCTTGAGATAACACCAAAATTACCTCTGAAGAGTGGTGACAGCAAAAAATTCTGCATCCATCACATATTCATACTGTCACTGTCTAGATTTTCAATTTGATATTTATTCATCCATTGTAAATTCTAAGAAAGCAGAGTTCACATTTATGAAAATCTCTGCCTATTCTGATTGCATAGGCTAAACAGACGACAGAGCCCCCTTTTTTTTCTTCTTGGAAATAAGATGATTCAGTCAATCAGTCAAGAAAATAGTGTCTTCCGTGAGCTATGCACAGAGTTAGGTACCTGATGGAAATTAAAACAGGCAATATACCTACCTTCAGGAAATTTCTCTTTTACTGGAGAAGCAACCTAAAACAAAGAAACAAAAAAATGAAACAATTACAAATTGTACAAAGTACTACAAAGAAAATAATAAAGGACTGAGATAGTTATGAAAAGGAGCACCTTTCTGGGGAAGGCTTCAGATTTTGACATGATTTAAAAGATAAAGAAGGAGCTAGTGTGCAAAAGGATCTCAAAACAGAAAGAACAGTTTATGTAAAGCTTCTGAATTCTTTGTTATTGCTGGTGATGATGATAGACTTATTGTTTTTTTAAAGTAAATATAGTGGTTTAACAGTAAGTATCATAGCTTACTGAAAGTGAGGTATTTCCCAAAGACAGCCGAGAGGCACTGCAAATACGTTGTGATCCACACAGACATCACTTAAATGGAATTTAGATCTACAACTAAAGGAAGAAAAATATTCACATCAATTCCAATGGGAAAAGAAAGAAAAAAAGCACTCCTTACATAGAAAGAAACATTCAGACCCACTCACAGAAAGCGTTTGCAAATTTTGGTTCAATTTGGCCCCTGACGTTGACTGACTAGCACTCTGCACTGGATTTTTCTTGCTCTAAATTTGCAATCAATCCATATTTAGACATAAAGGAAGCATTAAACTTTTATTTCATCTTGCACTTATGTTCTTTCTCTCTTGCCCAAATGTCAACCCCATGCTGTTACTTAGAAGTGTAACATAAGAAGTTGTTTTTGAATTGAGTTCACAGTGTGAACTACAGTTGAATATAAATGCCATCTACAGAAAAATTGATCACAGGGAAACCATTAGAGCTGTAGAGGGCTAGTTTACTGTTGCTCTGTCATTTGATTAATAGAAAATGATTTAGTGTTTGGAAATTGCCTGGAAATATTTTTTTAAAACATAGAAAAGTACTTGTTTGTTGAGTTTACCATTGACCACTTGGTACAAACATCTATGGAAATATTTTTCATATTATCCACGTGACAGTGTTTTGATTTTTAAAAGTAATAGAATTTTAATTTCACCACGGGTATTTGGCAAGCCATTGTAATCAAGTACATGAAGCTCATGAAACTGAAACTGTTGACAGTGTTCATATTAAGGTGATGGCCTTCTGAAGTGACTTTCAGAAACTTTTTTAAAAAGTACTAAACTAAAGGCATTGACATTGGAGTAACAGTCATAGACAAACATAAGAAAGGCGATAGACAATGAGAATTTCCCACATAATTAGCTGAGAATCTACCACTTTATCTGCCTTTCAGAAAGCATATAAAGAGCAATATTATTAAGGGAAAATCTTGAGTATACCCTAGTTATACTTAAGTGAATCATTTGCAAACTTTGGAATTATGGTATTAATAACAAGCCACTTGGAACACAATTGAACAATTGATTATCTTGTAACACCACAGTGAAGAACTGCTATTCTCAGGAAAGAGAATTAACAGCTATTGACTTCTTAATATGTATCACTAAACAAGTTGAGGAACACTTCATATTTTATTTCATGTAAGCTAAAATTCTTATAAACTAGGAGATTTTAGTGTCATTCCAAAAATGGGACAACCAGGCCTCTTGGAAGAGACTGGATACTGATTCAAGTTTCTCTGACTTCAAATCCCAACTTTCTACCTCCCAGAGAGCAAGAGAGTGGAAACATTCTAAAGAATATCTAACTTCTATAGTTGTATAGTTTTGGTAGATGAGGAAACATGCATACATTTCAGTGCCCCAATCATGAACTCCTTGTCCACGTAGTTGGTAGAAATCAGTTCCTTTGGCCTGTAACTTCATCAGTGAATTCATAGTATTGAAAACAATACCTTTTCTTTAAACAAACATAACGAAAACAATACCTTTTCTTTAAACAAACAAACAGAACAGACAAAGCAATAGATGAAACCTTCAGAATTCATCACTGCCAGTGATATCAGAGAAGTGAATTTATATGTTCTGTATATTGATTGTATGACGCTGTTAATGTTAGTGCTTTGTTTTAAAGAACAGAGACAAAAGAAATGTGTCACAACAGTATACTAGATATTTAAAATGTAACATCTTGTGAGAATTTTTATATTATCTCTCTTATACCTGAGAAAAAGATTAGAAAAGATACTTTGTGATAAGTTGAGGGAGAATAGTTGCAAAACTATTTTTGTTACCATTTAGTCCTTCAGAAACAAATGGATTGTAAACAAGTATTGGGTGCTAACAGCCAAACTCTCAGGCCTTTAATTATGACTGGGTTTATATTGTCAAGAAATATACTAGGGTGTGGTCAATACAATTGGCTTGTCTGTCTTATAAATCCACATGGATTGCTATAGGTTTGGCCATAGCAATTAGCCTTGATTATGAGATAGCATAATAAATGGATTGACTGCATCACATTATTTGTGGATCTACCCACAGCCCAGTACATAATTAATATGACCTGAAAAACTCACACAAGACTCTGAGTAGTTTTTCTTTAGCCATATTATTGTAGTCATTTATTCAAATACATAAAATTATAAACCTCCTATGTACCAAGCTCTGTGCTAGGGATTGGTAATACGAAGTTGAACTAGGCATGTGCCCTTAATAAATTTAAAGAAACACATGACCAAGAAAGCCTATAATACAATGTGACAGATTCATAATGTGATATGAACCATACAGGGAATTATTTATCTCCCTGTCATCTCCCAACTAAGGCGGAAGTAACTGGGTGGACATGGTGGTATCCCAGTGGGTTTAGAGAGGCACGGGAATGTATGATAATTCAATGTCAAACACCCTGTGGCTCTTCCGGTGACACAGAAGAAGTTAACTAACAGTTGAGTTAAAACTCCAAAACAATTTACACTTCCAACAGTGTTAGGATGAGTTAAATATTATGCTCAGGAATTCAAATAAGATGCTTAAAAACATCTTGCTGGATAGTTTTATCTTGGCCTTTGTTTTCTAGCTGAATTATTTTTAATCTCCCCAGTTTCTTAAATCTCAAAAACAATCATGTGTACTCAACTATTTGAGAAGCATCATGCTATCTCATGGAGATTGGAAATCAAGAGACCAAAAGTCTCCATTTGACTCAGCCACTCATTAGCTGATTTTGGATAAGTGGCCTCTATTTGGGATAAGAAGTAGTGACTCTAGTTCTCTTGTACATAAAATTCTCCAATTGGGTTCCATTACTTTTGAAGGCTGATCTTCTACCCTTACTTCCCACTACTTTTCTTTCAACAATACTAATTTCAGGGAACCAAAAGGCAGAGTAGGTGCCTTTTGAGATGCTTACCCAGTTTGTAATGGTTTTCCCTTTTCTGGGTTCCAAGGAACTCTATTTAAATTAAATGGCATGCATCTTTCTCATAATCTAAACATAACTGGTTTGGCTCAAATAGACATATGTACAAATTAAGTCAATTGTCAGCTTTCTCCTGAGAATTCTACCCTGGACTGTCTCCGAACAGAGCAGGTTTCAAACCTCATGTATGGTGGCTATCATGATTTCTACCCCACACACTGAGAATGACTAAGAGGTGGCCCCTAGCAAGATGAGCATGTAGCAAACACTACTGTGAGAAGTGGAGAGAGGATGTTCTTGGTATTTTGACATTTTTCTTTTGTCCCTCCTGAGGCTCTGCTGCATTCTCCCAAGAGCATTAAGATGCTTCACAATCTCTTACTAACAATTTACTTAAAATTTGTTGAGTTGGTTTTGTTGCTTAATCAAAGATTCCTAACTAATACAAGATTAAAAAATAAAAGACCACTAGGAATTAACACTTGGTTGGTGCACACAAAAGGTTTGCAGCCTGCATTTGTTTGACATGCTCATTGATTGATGGCCAAATGGAACACTGGATAACAGAGCCCTCCATCTATTTATACATGGTAAAGTAAACAAACTCAACAGCAATGATTAATAAATTAATACTGGACATGCAGCAAGCCATTATTAATTCATAAGTTTGTCACACAGACATGCCCAAGTGACTAGAATTCGAATGAATTTGCTTACTCTGATTAGAATTAATATGATATTTCAAATGACACTGAAAATATTTTAGCTTCTTCTATGCTAATCATCCAGAACTTATTTTCTCTTTTCCTACTAATGTGTCATATAGTAACCATGAACTAATTAATATTCATTTGGATCTTTGATTATCTTTTTAAAGCTCCAAGCCAACCACCAGCTAACATTGCCTGGAAGCTGACAAATTCTAAATTATGCTTGAACTGGGAACATGTCAAAACCATGGAAAACGAGTCTGAAGTATTGGGCTACAAGGTGAGTGTTTAGTTTTTCCTTTAATCCTACCTATAAAGTTACTAAGTGAAAGGAAAGGAGTGACACACAGCAGCAATTTACCGGAGAAATCCGCTTTATTGGGGAAAGGTGCTGGGTTATATAGGAAGGGGCATGGGGTGATTGTGGTGTTACTTCTACGGGGCTGGTGGCTATTGGCTAGGTGCTGGGAGTGGGAGTGGGGAGAGAGGTGATTGGTCTTTAGGTGGTGCCGTTGGGAACCGAGGACCCGGAAGAGAAGCCGGAAGTTCGCCATCTTACTGGTGGGGGCCCTTCATTCCCCCCTTTCTCCTCTATGGGGTTGTGGACGTTGCTTTCTTTCTGACTGCTTCCTGCTGAACGGGGGCGGAGAAGGGAGTGAGGGCTTGAGGATTGGGGGGAAAGGGTTGATAGGACTCCCCACAGTAAGGACGAGTAGATGTGGACTTCTTCAGGTTGGAAATCAATGAAGGTTCCCTGTAACTATAGGTCGAGGGCTTGTTGATTCCAATGGTGCCAAGAGTATACGGGTGTCAGGAGCCAGGCATCTGCGGCCATTGTTTCCAGGAACAGTTTCCAGCGGAGAGAGGGGTCCATCTCAGCGTGTGGTGAGGAGGTCATGTGAGGGTGAGGGATCTTCTGTGGCCAGAAGCTGATAGTTCCTGAGCAAAAGCTGGTTGAAAGTTTGATTAGAGATTTTTCCAACTTGGGATGTGATGAACTTTATTATACAGGGTAAGAAGAGACAGGCAAGAAGAATGATTATTATGGGGCCTGCAATGGGCCAGAGCCAGGTAAAGAGGGGGTTTGTTAGTATTGAAGAGAATGGGTTGGAATTGGAAGCAGAGTGGAGGCTGGAAGCAAGGTCAGTGAGTTTGGTAATGTCAGTTTCTACAATGCCGGATTCGTTGATGTAATAGTAGCACTCTTCTCGAAGGAAGACGGAGGTGCTGCCCTTTTCAGCTGTAAGCAGATCTAAGGCCCGTCGGTTTTGAAGGGTGACCCTAGCTAGCGAAGTGACCTGTCTTTGGAGAGAGGCTAAGGAATAGGCAGTGGATGTCAGGGCTGCCTCAAGTTTGTCGTTGAGATTTCTAATTGCCCACAGAGAGTGACCCAAGGCCCCTCCCCAAAACCCTGCCCCAATGGCTGAGGTGGTCAAAGAGATACCGACCATGATGGGAAGGAAAGCAGCCCTTTTTGTGCGCGAGGGCAAGGGAGGTTGGAGCTCAAGAAATTCTGCCATGCTGTAAAGTGTAAGCTGTGGGATTAGGGTGACAAGAATGCAGGGTATATTGTAGTTGGGAGGCAGTGAGTTGAAAAGACTGCCATTTCACCAAAAGAAGTGTCCCGGTTGAGTGAAAGTCTTAGAGCCGGAGGTAGGGGTGTAGATAGAGAGGCAGTGAAGTGCGCTGGAGGGGGTTGGAGCTGGGCCTACACAGTGGTGGATGGTGAGATTATCTGCATATTCTGGTTCCCATAGGGGTATGTCTGCCAGGGGGTGGAGGGGTTGTCCTTCTGCATGGAAGGAGTAGTTGGAAATATTAAGGGGCACGGCGGCCAGCAATGGGCGCTGTAGTGATGCGCACAAGAAACAATTGGCAGTGTTGAGGGTGTGATTGAGAAAGATGGTGGTGTCTTGAACAAGCTGTAACCAAGAGTAGGAGGAATAAGAAGATGAAGAAGTGCCGTCAAGAGTTTGGATAATGACTTTTTCAGAATGTCCGATATCTGATGCAACTTGAGAGATCTGGGAGTGAGAGGGAACATACTCTCGAGAGATATGAAGGGTACTCTGGGGGGGTCGAGGACCCCCCATAGTAAACTGAGGCTGTGACCCCAGCGGCCCATCGAGAGTCCCAGGGATCTGGGATTGATAAGGAGAATGAGCCGTTGGGGTATCTCATGAAACGGTTGGAGGAGTAATACTGTGGGTACTGGGAGTTACTCATGTAGTGAATGGCGCAAGACCAGTAGGGACATCCCCCGTAGGTGTCTTGCCATCGCCTACAATAGGCTTGTCTTTGATCATAGAGGAAGCCGAGGTAGGGAGAATAAAGGTAGCTGCTAGTGAACACTTCGGTGGAGGGAGGAAAGTGGAGGTATAAAGGCTCGGAGCAGCCTTTCAGAGGGGAGTCTGATGTGACAATGAGGGCAGTAACTTTTGTTTGATGCTGCATGTAAGTCTGTCTTACTTTGAATCGCCATACAAAGGAGGCTGGGGTGGCAGGGAAGACAATAGGAATGAGGAGAAAAAACAAGAGAGTGGTAAAGGAGAAAAAAGTCATGATTCGGGTATGGATGGCAAAGGGGATGAACGGGAGATGTGGAGTTTCAAGGGATCAGAGGGATGAGGCGTGGTAGAGTAGACAGCGTCTTGGGCTGTATCCGAAGGACTCTGGATTGTGACTGATGGGTCTTGGGTGTCCAGAGAAGGTGGGTCCTGGGTATTTGGTTTCAACCTGGAGACATGAATCCAAGGGGTGACAGAGTTATCAGGCAGTAAGAGCTTGGAGGCCGAGGGGGTGCAGAGAATAACTGGGTGTGGACCTTCCCATTTCGGGGTGAGAGAAGGCCGATCCTCTGGTGGCTTATAAAACACTGGTTGACCGGGCTGTAAGACAGGAGGATTTTGGGAGGCAGATGGATCAGGAAGGAGCCAATCCTGATATTTCCACAATTCAGTGCGGAGGAGAGAGAGTAGCGGAAGGGCCATATTAGGAGGAATTGGTCCTTTGTGGGGAGGGAGCCCCGGGGGTAGAATCGGGTGGCCGTACATGATCTCAAAGGGCGACAAGAAGGAAGGTTTCTTTGGGAGGGCCCGAATGCGGAATAGAGCTAAGGGAAGTAGGCGAACCCAGTCAAGGTGTAGTTCTAGAGATAGTTTGGTCAGGATGTCCTTTAGAGTTCTATTGGCTCTTTCTACTTTTCCCGAAGCTTGTGGTCGATAAGGACAATGTAAATGCCAGGGGAGCAAGAGCGACTTGGAGAGGTTCTGGATAATTTGGGCAGTGAACTCAGGGCCGTTATCTGATTGGAGGGAGGTGGGCATCCCGAACCTAGGAAAGATCTGGGTGAGGAGGATAGAGGCAACCACAGACGCTCGTTTGTTAGTAGTGGGGAAAGCTTCGACCCATCCTGAAAATGTATCTACTATCACGAGTAGGTATCTGGTACGCCATACAGGGGGCATGTTAGTGAAGTCTATTTGCCAATCTGCGGTGGGGACATTACCCCTTGCTTGATGAGCCGGGAAGGGTCGGGCTTTGAGGGGGGTATTAGGGTTAGTGCGTTGGCAGATGGTGCACCTGCGGTTGATTTCGTTAAGGAGGGTTTTGTCTTCAGGAGAGAGAGAAAAAAAGGATTGTAAAGAATGGATCAAGGATTGGGGGCTGGAATGGAAGAGATCGTGTAAGAAGCAGAAGAGAGACTCTTTGTCCTGGGAACAGAGGGTGTCTTGTGATAAGGCTAAAACTGCAAGGGCAGACGGATTGTTGTCTGGTGTGTCTTCTGATAGGGCAACTGACTGGGCTACTCTGTCGGCTTTGTTGTTACCTCTTCCAATGGGGGAGTCATCTTTCTGATGTGATTTGCAGTGGACTATGCCTAGTCAGTGTGGGAGTTGTGAAGCCTCTAGAAGTTTAGTAATTAAGGCTGAATTAGTTACGGAATTTCCTTTTGTGGTGAGGAGGCCTCATTCTTTCCATACTGCCGCATGAGACAAGAGAATGTGGAATACGTACTTGGAGTCAGTGTACAGTGTGAGAGATTTGTCCCAGGCCAGAGTGCAAGGTCTGGTGGCTGCAATGAGTTCGGCCTGTTGATTGGTTGTACGAGGGGGCAGGGCTCGTGCCTCAATGACGTCTTCGAGAGAGACTACTGCGTATCCTGCATAGTGGGTGCCCTCATGTTTAAAGGAGGACCCATCAGTAAACCAGATGAGGTCGTAGTGTGAGAGGGCTCCTTCAGAGATCGTGGAGTGGCACGGAAGGAAGTTGTGAAGGGCTTCCAGGCAATCATGCGAGGGAGTATGAGGAGAGTAAGGTAGAGGAAGAAGAGTGGCCGGATTCAGGGGCTGGCAGGGGAGGAAAGAAATGTCTGGATTTTGGAGGAAAGAGGACAGTAAGGTCAGGAGTCTGGAGGGAGGGAGAGTCTGTAAACTTTTGTAGGTTAAGAGATCTTTTAGGTGATGTGGGGACAGAATGGTAAGGGGTGCCCCGAAAGTTAGTTTATGAGCTTCTTTCTGCAAGAGCTGCCCAGCGGCTAATGCCTGTAGGCAGGGGGCCCATCTCCGAACTGTGGGGTCTAATTGCTTGGAGAGATAAGCTACTGGGGCAAAGGATGGGCCATAATATTGGCCTAGGACTCCTAGAGCTTGACTGGACTTCTCATGAATGTATAATGAGAAGGGTTTTGACAAATCAGGGAGATGGAGAGCTGGAGCTTCTACAAGGGCTTGACGGAGCCTAATGAAGGAGTGTTGGGGTGAGGATGATAATGGTTCTTCAGGGGGGCCCTTGCTGAGGTCGTGTAGGGGTCTTGCTAACAGGGAGAAGTTAGGGATCCACGCTCTAAAATACCCAGCCAGGCCCAGAAAGGAAAGGATTTCTGTCTTGGTTTTGGGAATGGGCAGGTCAGAGAGGAATCGTTTTCTGTCTAAGGTAATGGACTTTCTTTGTTGAGACAGAAGGAATCCAAGGTAAGTGACAGAAGGGGAAGAGATTTGAGCTTTGAGGGGGGATACCCGGTAACCTCTGGAAGCTAGAAGGTTAAGTAGGGAGGGAGTGTCAAGTTGAGACTGTTCCCACGAGGGACTGCAGAGTAGAAGATCGTCAACGTATTGTAATAAGGTGGACTCGGAGTGATCATGATGAAACTGTTTGAGGTCCTGAGCTAGGACTTGTCCAAAAATATGGGGACTGTCTCGGAAGCCTTGTGGCAAAACTGTCCAAGTGAGTTGTTCAGAATGTCTTGTGTATGGGTCCATCCAGGTGAAGGCGAAGAAATCTTGGGAGGAGGGGTCCAGAGGGATAGAAAAAAATGTGTCCTTGAGATCTAGGACTGAGAAGTGGGAGGCTGAGGCAGGGATCTGCGATAAAAGGGTGTATGGATTTGGAACTAAGAGATGGATAGGGACAATGGCCATGTTGACGAGGCGAAGGTCTTGGACGAGGCGGAAAGATCCGTTGGTTTTTTTAACAGCTAATATGGGAGTATTAAACGGGGAGTGAGTGGGTCTGAGGTAATTTTTGTTTAAGAGATCTTGGATGATGGGTTGGAGGTCTATGAGGGCTGAAGTGGTTAGGGGGTATTGGGCATGACAGATATACTGATAGGGGTCACGTAGTTTGATAGAGGCAGGAGGACATAGAGCCACGGAGGGGCTTGTAATGTCCCAAACTTTGGGATTTACAGGGTGTATGAGGGTGAAACTGGAGCTTTCATTGGGTAGACGGGGGTCGTCAGCTATGAGAGCCATCAGAAAGGGAGTACTGGGGGCTGTGGGAGTGGATATAGTTATGGAAACATGGAGGAGAGAAAGGATGTCCCGTCCTAGTAAAGGGATGGGACACTGGGGCATAACTAGGAAGGAGTGGGAGAAAGGTATGGGATTGTCTTGGATTGTGCATAAAAGGGGGGGGGTTTAACGGGAAAATCTGTTTACCTCCTACCCCGACTATAGGAGTAATGGCAGGCATGGTAGGGCCCCGGTATTCCCACAAGACTGAGAAGGTGGCTCCTGTATCTAGGAGGAAGGAGATGGGGCGACCATCTACTATTAAAGTAACCCTGGGCTCCTGTTTGGTGATGGAAATGGTCGGGCGAGAAGCCCCCGGGCCCCGTCAATCCTCCTCCGCCAGTCCCACTACGGCAGGCTTAGGTTGGGGGTTGTTCGTCCAGCCTCCCCTTCGGGTGGCTGGGCAATCAGACACCCAGTGGCCCTTTTTGTGGCATCTGGGGCATGGGGTGGTAGGAGGTCTGGGGGAGGGGGACGCCCTTGACCAATGTCCCTCTTTTCTGCACTTGAAACAAGCTCCTGGGGGGGTTTGTTTGTAGAGGGGCGCCCAGGTTGTGGTTTTATCAGCTGGGCCAACATTTGGAAATTGGCCTGATCAGCCTTTTGTTTACAGCGTTCTTTCTCCTCCTCCCGGTTATGGAAGACTTTAAAGGCCACTGTTAGGATCTCAGTCTGTGGGGTAGCAGGGCCCTGTTCTAACTTTTTGAGTTTAGCTTTAATGTCGGGGTAGCTTTGAGCTAGGAAGTATGTCATAAGGACATGTCTTCGATCAGGTGTTTCTGGGTCCAGGCTGGTAACTGTAATAGGGCTTGGGTGAGTCTGTCTAAGAACTCAGAGGGGGTTTCATCTCTTTTTTGAATTATGTCTTGGAGCTTTTGAAAATTGACTACTTTACAAGCTGCCTTTTTCAGACCTGCTATTAAGCAGGAGGCAAAAATATCTCGAGAGCGGAGACCGACGGCGGTGTTATAATCCCAGTGTGGGTCTTGTTCGGGGACAGCGGTGGGGCCAGGGGGGTAGGTGGGGTCAGTCCTGTGGGTTTTGGTAGTGTGCGTTTGGGCGAAGTCTCAAACTCGTCTACGCTCTTCAGGGAGGAGAGTATTGGCCAGGAGCATGAAAATGTCATGATGTGTGAGGCTGTAAGACTGGAGAGTCCATTGAAACTCCCTGATGTATGTTGTGGGATCAGTGGAAAAGGAACCTAAGCGTTTCTCTAGTTGGGCTAGATCTCCTAGGGAGAAAGGGACGTGAACACGCACGATGCCTTCAGATCCTGCTACTTCCCGGAGGGGGGCGATAATTTTGGGAGGCCCTCGGGACCGAGTCTGAGGGGGACTGAAGGGTTCTGGCTCAGTCTGTTGGGGGGAGATAGATGATGGGGGCAAAGATGCAATAATTTTGGGAGGCCCTCAGGACGGAGTCTGAGGGGGTAAAGACAGAGGAGACTCCTGGGACTTAGTTAGAGAGGGGCCGAAAGGCTCAGGCTCGATCTGCGGGGGGGAAGGTGAGGGGGATGAAGGCAGAGGGGGTGAGGTGGGGGAGGAGGTGGTGGTGGAGGGAGGAGAGGAGGGGGAAGGGAGAGGACGGGAGGCTTCTGCGGGGGAGGAGGCAGCAGCTACGGCAGTGGAGGGTGGAGGGGTTGTAGGAGGGGGAGGGGCCGAAGGGGGAAGCTTGTATGGCGGAGGCTCGTCTGCTGGGTCAAAGGTAATTGAAGAGGGACTGGGAGTGTGGGGAGGGGAGGGAGATGGCTTGCAGGCTAGGAGAACTTGGGGCGGGGAACAGGTGGTGCAGAGGCTGGGATTTTGAGCTAGGAGGAGAAAAGCTTCGATATAGGGAATCTCCTTCCATTTTTTCAGGTGCTGGCAGTAGTTAAAGAGATCGCGAGTGATGTTAGGATCAAGAGTTCCCCCTGCGGGCCATTGGTTGTTATTGTCTAGGGGGTATGTCGGCCAATCTTGGGAGCAGTATTTACGGAGAAGTTTTGGTTTTATATCAGGTGTCAGGGAGAGGGTAGTTAGATCTTGAGCAGGCATTCAAGAGGTGAGCTTCCAGGGAGGGATGAGGAGGCTCCCATGGCTAAAGGACAGAGGAGACAAACAGGGGAAGACGAACGGAGATCCTCGGACTGGGAGCAGACTGCAAGGAGACAAAGGGCATCCCCGGTGATCCTTGGGGGTCTGCGGAAACTCATATATGAGTCGGTTTCTTAGGAAGTGTGGGTCGTCACCCAGACTTCTCTAAGAAGGCAGAGTGCCGGAGTCACGAGGAACCTAGTACTAGGAGTTTTCGGCAGACGGAATGGATTTCGGCAGGTAAAACAGAAGGAAGGAGTGGAAAAGGGAGCGGTCTCATCCACAAAGGAGTCACCTCGTTTATGGCTGTTGGAGGGGGGGCCTGAGGGTCTGCAGCAGCTGTGAAGGCCGGAGGCGGGAAGAATTCCTTCTTCGTCCCCGAGCATCAGGGCCTTGCTGGACGATCACAGTCAATGGCACTGCGATAGCTCGGGGAAGAGTGGCCCACTCCGGGGGAAAACTTACCTAAAGGCCAGAGAGGAGTGGTGAGTGTGAGGAGCCAGCGCCGGAAAAAGAGGACGAGGGCAAGCTGCTGCTGGTGTCGGGGGAAGACGGGGCCCAGTTGGGGTGTCCCGTCTCCCAGGTTTCGGCCCCAATGAAAGGAAAGGAGTGACACACAGCAGCAATTTACCGGAGAAATCCGCTTTATTGGGGAAAGGTGCTGGGTTATATAGGAAGGGGCATGGGGTGATTGTGGTGTTACTTCTACGGGGCTGGTGGCTACTGGCTAGGTGCTGGGAGTGGGAGTGGGGAGAGAGGTGATTGGTCTTTAGGTGGTGCCGTCGGCAACCGAGGACCCGGAAGAGAAGCCAGAAGTTCGCCATCTTACTGGTGGGGGCCCTTCATTAAGGAACCAGAAATGTCACAACCAAGTAGGAAATAAATTTTTTGAATATGAAAATATAAGAATCTTTTTTTTAATATTTTGAAAAGATTTAACATTGCTCTTTCCAAATTCTATGCAAAAAGTTTGTACACTAAGTTCAGTAATATGTCATGGAGCATGATGGGTAAAACTATAATATTCAGTATTTTTCTTCAAGTGACCTCCCCTTGCCATCAAAAGATGAGAATAAGGTCAACAAATACATTCATATAGAATTTCTAGAACTTAGGTTGCAGTAGAATGTGATCTTTTAACAACGTAAAAGGAATCTAATGAGAATATAATCAAGTACCCAAAGCAAATCATTTCCATCAATGGTGAAAGTCATCATCTCCTGGCAAATGCATATATTCAGACACTTGAAATGGTCCAGAGTAATCAGTGACTTTTCACAGCAAGCTCCAAAGATAATAGCCTCAAGCTATTTAATTAATAGAGATAAGTCTACTCTTATTTCAGAAGCTTGGTCAAAAAGGAAATCTTTTTTTTTTAATGACTAAATTTAAAGAAAAGGCACAGGCTGAATATTTCCATCTGAGGAGTACAGCACTTATAATATGTCTTACAGTGTTCTGAGCATCTGATCCTTAGAAAAGCTACATGTCCATTTAACTTGATTCTGCATTTTATTCAGATCCTGTACCGACAAAACAGACATAGTAAAACTCACATTTTGGAAACAAACAACACATCAGCTGAGCTTCTGGTTCCATTTGAAGAGGACTACTTGATTGAAATAAGAACAGTTAGTGATGGCGGGGATGGAAGCAGCAGTGAGCAAATCAGGATTCCAAAAATGTCAAGTAAGCTAAATCACCACTGCTGTTGTAGATTTTGAACCTAGCCAGCTGCTGCATGAAATACAGGTTCTACGGCTCTCCAATTCTTGTTTAAATGTTGAGTGAAAAAAATAAAAGTTCAGTGTTTCCATTTTCAGTTGTGAGCAATAGGTGATGAGTCAGTTTTTCTTTAAATAATCCCTTAGATTTTAGATTTGCAACATGCTTAAATATTACAAACAGTTTCATGTTTCCTAATTTGAAGGTCAAAACACGGTCACACACACACACACACACACTGTGTGCCATTGGTGCATGGCTCATTCTGTTGGCACAAAAATATGAAAGTTTTTCCATGGGTACTCACAGGCTTCTGAGAACAGGGATAGCAAATATGAAGCACATGGACATAGACCCCTTTTCCCATATTCGTGGCAGACATCACTAATGAATCATGGCATTCTTACTGAACTGAGTTGCAAATTTCAAATCCTCTCAGTACAATGTTCCAAGCAGGTAACACCAATTAGTCAGATTTAGCATGTAATAATGATTTATTTTTTTCTGTTTTAAAAGAATAACTCACTCATCTGCCTAAGGCTTTGACTGAGTGAAAGTCATCAGCTCCCCACTTTGGCTAATCCTAATCTTCCCTTTAGTCAGACGTGGCCAGTTTAAGCATTTTTATTTTTCATTTTTACATTTAAAACACATATTCTGGCACAGAGGGTTAGAGACATTTCCTGAAAGTAATATATAATGTAAATGAAACAAGTATACTAAATATATTAGGAAAGAAATAATAGTATGCATTTTGGATCTTGAAGAATTACTCTAACAAGCAATTTTACCTTTTCTCAAGATATTTTGTTTTATTTTTTTATTTTGCAGGTTTGAGTTCCAGAGGACTTCCAGTCTTAGAACCCAGCATCAATTTCCTGTCAGTTGTCATCATGATTTTTTACTGTTTTGCTATTCAGCCACTTACACAATAAATAAAACCATAAATCTTTTGAGTTTTTTTTGAAAGCAGTAAATAAGCTCTGGAGTCCCCATCATAAGATGCATTCTTAATACAGACTTGTTTGGAAAGAAAGAAAATGTATATTATCAAGACTTTGTAAATATCTATGGTACATTAATAAAACAATTTTAAACACTTTACAATTTTAAACTTCACACATGATTACATACACTCAGAAGATGCCAAATTAATTGGTGGAGTTATAACAGCTGTGGCTTTTAAAGGGCTTATAATGGCAAGTATAAATAACTATCCTTAATGATGATGATAAAGTTGAAATAGGTTGCAGTTATCATAGCTAAGATGTACATATTTTACATGCTCCAGAGTGTTTACTTCAGTATTGAAAATGTTTCAACCTACTTGAAAATAAAATATAATTATTTGTTTACAGTTTGGATCCTTCAAAAATGTAAACTATTCCGAAGCAGGATATGACTCTCTCCCCGAATTAAGTAGAGAAAGGCATTATTTGTATACAGTAATATATCCGCCTGCATGATGCTCTTCTCAACTCTCTTTTCTAGGAAGCTCAATACTAATAATGGCAGAAAAAAAGTGCTTTGTGGCAAAAGAAAAAGAAAAGGGAAATAAGCAAGCACCTAAATAATCTAACAACTCTGGTGTACAGTAAACAGCTCCTCACAGCAAAGTTTACATTTTTAATCAATTCTGAATTCTCCTAAGGAAAAAAGTTTCATGAGTGAGTCTCAGGTAATTATTACAAATTGCTAGCAATGTATGTGGCCTTATTTTCATACAATAAATAAATCTGGCAACAGAATTATTTAACCAAGTTTTTGACATTTTGCTCAAAAAAATTTTGTGTGTGTGTGTGGCCAATCTTCTATCCAGGTATAAAAAAAAGATCCTATACTGTACAAGGCCTAGAGAGATTTTTGTGGGTTGACTCTTGTCTAGGGTGAACCTACTGCAGTCAGTGGTCCCAGCTGGGATTGAGCAGTCTGCGGGGGAGGGAGTCCGGAAGCAGGTGAGGTTGATGAGGGGGCCGTTCTGTGTGGCCATATATCTCCTTCACAAACAGCCTTGAAGGGTGTACCCTGCTGTCACCTCACTCCAGCTTGCAGCCAATCAGGCTTGCTGTCCAGGAGACTGGGATTGAGAAATGGTCTCACTAATTTTGCCTTCTTAACCTGTTGTAGCTTCTTAATTGCATTGAAAGCATTTTAACTGTCCTCACAACCCTCAAATCAAAATTGGATTTTGTCATTTTCACTTCTGAAGCATTTTAGAGGGGTTTAAAATACCTGATATAGTCAATAGCACATGGACAATGGCTTTTCATAGTTCAGAATTTCTCCTTACCTGAACAGTATTGCAGCACACAGTGCAAATTAATAAGCCTTATTCTCCCTTATGCCTTAATTTCTGGCTGTGCTTTTATGGAGCAAAATAAACAACAGCAAATACTGTTTGGCACACTCACGTTAATGGGTGCCTGTCCAACAGACCTCTGTATTGATTAGAGCACTAGTGATGGCACATAGTATTAATGGTTTTCTCAACTTGGTAAGAGACAAGATTTGTGCCTTCCTCCCCAAAGCAGAGACTGAGAGATAAATGTGCTATGAGATTTTTGTTACGACTGTTTAATTGAATTAGATACATAGTCATATGTGTCTGAGTCCAAAGCTAAGTCATCAATAACTGGTATATGTTTGCAAGAATGCTGTAATTCATAATTACTGGAGTATTCAAAGTCTGCATTATTTGATAACTAACATATTTTTCATAAATTTTTCAGACTATAATTTGTCATTAATATTAAACATTATGTGCTTTGGTTCTCAATTGATTTGAATCCCTACTCTTAGTGAGGCCTTGAACACCTATTTTAACATCCCTGTATCACTATTATCAGGATTAAAGGATATAATATACACAAGTGTTTAACATGGTGCATGGAACATTGTAAGTCATCAATAAATGGGGCTGCTATGGATGAAACCCCTAATGAAATAAGTTACTATACTTCCTTAAATGTCCAGCACTATGGAAATAGACTGAACCTGTGTTTATGTCAAACATCCAAAAGAAAAATGAGTAGTCACCTACTCTTGACACTAAATGGCACTAGAGAATGAAACCAGTGGTAGTTCCATCAATCCATTTCAGGAAAATGTTCTGTGTGATGTATATACTCCAGTGACATTAGGAAGGGTTTCCAGTGGATCCCTTTATTGACTGAGTGTATTACAGTTATAAACTGTTTTCAACTTGGTAATTCAGTTCCATACTTATTACTGGAAAGAGAAAAAATGTGATTTTACTTGGAAACAGTCAGAGGATGCAAAGGGTGAAAGGGTTAGGACATATGACACAGAATGATGACACTATAAAGCAACAGGCTGCCCAGAAAATGTTAAGTTCAAATTCAGCTCTGTTTCCCCTCTTCTCCAACTATTCATACCATAATCCTTCCAGGTCAGTGTCTCTTTTCTAACTGTACACCAGAAGGTATTTGTATAGCAGGGCATGCCTGCTATCTTTAACAGCAAATGCAAACAGTGAGAGAGGAATCTATTTTTGGATTCCAAATCCAATAACATAATTATTATCCCACATAAATAAATGTACTATTTTTAAACCTCTATATATTATAAGTCTACACTCCATCTTGGAATGTCACATTTTACACACTCCCTATTATGATATAAGCTTTGTTTGCTATAGGACTACATATTTAATTCACCAGAGATTTTTTTGTTGTTGTTGTCTGGAATTCAAGAATTTGGTAATCATATCCTGTTGAGTTAGTCAGGATTCTCCTGACAGAGCCAATAGGTTGTGTGTGTTGTGTATGTACACACATACACGTTTAAATATGAATATGAACATAAATATAGATTTATAAATATAAATATATAGAGAGAGAAAAAGAAAGTCTGGGAACCAAGAGAACTGATAATGTAATTTCCATTCTGAGTCTGAGTGTAAAGACAGAGGACCAGTGTCCCAGCATGAAGACCATCAGGCAGAGAGAAAGAATTCTTGTTTATACAGCCTTTTATTTTGTTCAGGCCTTGAATGGACTGGATGAGGCCCGACCACACTGGGAAGAGCAATCTGCTTCATTGAGTCTATAGATTCCAATGTCAGTCTCATCCAAAAACACCCTCACAGACATACCCAGAATCTTGTTCAACCAAATATCTGGGCCCTCTGCAGCCCAGTCAAGTTGACATGCAAAATTAACCTCACAGTATTCTTTTGGATGCTTTTAAATAATTCAATTCTAATCCCATCAACTTTTGAAATGTAATTATTGAAATAATCTTCAGTTTATTCATCTGTAAATTGAGATGTGGGGATTATGAGATCTCTGAGTTCCTTTGAAGTCCTGCAATTCTATATCAAGCTGCATAGTTGACTACTTTTCGTATAAGACAGTGTTTAATAAGCTTTCACAGTACACATACACATTCTCTACATGGCTTTTCCAATTTATTTCTATATTTTCACTACCCTAAATGACTGTGTCTAGAGGTCTTAATTAAACTTCACATTACTAAAACACCAGGTAAGTCAAATATGCCTTTCAAACTGCAAAGAACACTAAGAGATTCTGGCCCATCTTCACACTCCACTGAGAATTACTGGTGTGTTTTAATGGTCCCCATGTTCAAAGCTGTGATAAAGCTTTCACTGTTGAATAAGAAGAGAAGAATTCAAACAGTGTGGTCATATTTTAATAATGAATAATTTGTGAAAGATTTGGGAGATTATGACTTTCTTCCGCTTTTTGTGATGAAACCATCCACTCGTTGATGAAACAAAGTTGAGTATGAAAACTAGTATGTTTTAGGTGCTCAGTTTTAAAATTGTTTTACTTGGCGAAAGAGTAGGTTACTTTATGTAAATCACTTTAATTATTATTTAAACTTTTTCCATCTGAGAAAATCGAAAGTCTGAAAATTACTGGTGTTGGGTTTATCATATTTTATATTTATTTCTTTATCTCATAACCATCAAATTAGTAAGTTTGCCTTTGTGGACCTAAAGTTTGTGTACACAGATTTTACTCTGTATCTCTTGAATGCCATGCTTCTGAGTGCTATGGTATTATTGTTGATAAATAATAAACCCACAGGTCTCGGAAATCTGGCCAACCTTTTGTAACAATCTATTAAATTAAGATAATAATATCAAAATGTTACCAATTACATTAAATAATATAAAAGACAATATTGAAATCCTGATTTTTTTCATTACTTTAAAATTTGTAGATTACTTGCCTTCTATTTTTCCATATGAAAATGTATTTTCTTTCATGAAATTATATATAGCACCTGTTAGGCTTTCTTTTATTTCCTTACATGGCAAAATAATTTTTGTAAAAAGGCAAATTCATCTCTTTCATTGTTCGTAATACTCCTGCTCTTGACAATGTTGGTACCGTCCTGGGCACTCTAAAAGCACCTTTTTTGGTTTCTGGACTGATTTATGCAGCCAACTGTTGGAGAAATTTTTTTACCCTTCTCTTCTTGGGAATATAGGTATTTTTCCTTTATTAGTCTGACTAAAATAATAAACTAACCTAACTCTAGATTTTGGTGAGTAAATCATGTATATTCTTGAAAGAACAAAAATTAAATTCATGGTATATAGTAATTTTTGAGAAAACATCAGAAATGTGCAATTATTTTCCTGTTTTCAAAAACATATTCTTTATAATCTGGTTGGGCATACCTTAGCAGATACTTACGTTTCCAGGATAAAGCTCAGGAAAGAAGCAAACTTTATGACACTTTAAATAAAGGTCGTGGGTTGTGGCGCAGAGAGAAAGGAAATCCTGATGTAGGAAAGTGTTTTGTTCCCTCTAGCCACTAAGGACTAACAAGTATGCTAGGCTGAAATCTATGCAGATTTATTATTTATTCCCAGAACTGAATGCTATATTGGGTGGGTACCTGTTTGGGGACAGTAATTAATTCATGTTTGTAAATCACTTTGAAGATGGAAAGCACTTCATTGGTTCTAATAATTTTTATTACGATGATTTTTTTTCCTAGAAGTATATTGACTTTTGCAATGGCCCTTTGAAAAGCATACACTAGTGGCTGAGACTAGGTATCACGCCTGGAGGAAAATAATTGGGAAGTTTGAAAGGTAACAATTTTGAGATACTGAAATGCTGGGTGAATTCATAATAGCCTACATGGGCTAAATAATTTTAATTCAAACATGAGGTAACCTACATATATTCATGATTGAGTTTGCAGCTTATGAAGTAAATGTCATAGAAACAGAATTTGTTCCTTAAATGATATTTACTCATAACAAACCTCAAGTATTCTCAAGGGCTTCAGATAGTAGCAATAATGAATGTAGGCAACTTTTCTTACTTTAAGTTCAGTAGTTATAAAATTTCCTGAGCCAGCTTTGATCAGATTAATTTTAGCCTATCTTTTTGTTGACAGAAAAGCATAATTGAATATATTACTGGCCTTCTAAATCAGATCTTTTTCTTTATCTGTTTAAAAGTGAAAGTGTTTTCATCCTAAACTATTGTTATACTTAGACTTGCAAAGTCATGGGGAGCTATTTCATCCTAAATTCTTAAAAGAGTACAGCCTTTAGAATTTTCTAAAAGAGAATATTAGATGCAAGGACATGGCTCCAGTTGTTTTGAGCAATGTGTGGAATCATGTAATATCTCAAGCTAGATGATTGCTGAAGAATGAGTTGCAACTATAAAGACAATTTGAATTACCTGTAACCTGTTGCTGTTAATAGACAAATGGGACAGAATTTAATACTTCATACCTGTTGGTAAGAATTAAGATACTGGATTTGTCTATCTGAAATTGATATTCTTCATCAGAACACTTCCAATGCTTTTTACATTATACTGCCTTATTATACATTATAGTACATCACATATCATATCAATAATATTGTTTTACATTATATTATAATTTATCTCATTTTGCTCTCTAAATAATGAGTCCCAGAAAGGTGGACATTATATTTTTATTCCCTTTGCATCCACCATATCCAGAGGAGTGCCTGACATACTATTTGCTCAAAAAATACTGTGAATGAATAAACTCTGTGCATACATTGTGTGTATAAACTGATAGAATTTCACTAAAACTCCTACAAAAGTGGCAAAGTTGGCCTTAAGAATGGTGTCTTGTAGTAAAGCTTCTTTGTGAAAATGTTACAATTTAGTATACATATTGGTGCAGCTCTGCATATAAATAGGTTTTTAATTCTTCTACAATTAAAACAAATTTAAAGGGAAGTATTTGTTTTAATAGAAAATACTGTGGAATTATACAAAACCTTTTTCTCATTCTGCTATAAGATTTTTAATGGGCAGAAAGCTCAAAAGTTTGTGGAACATGACTTTAAGAATTGTACAGTTAAGCTAGAGAGCAACACCCACGGTGTCAAGAAGCCATCTGGATCATCCCAAGGTCTACTTGTAATTCTTTTCCCTGAAGCCAGATTAACTAAAGTCTACACTCTTGACCATACACTATAACAGAATGTAATAATCTTGTCATACTGCAATATTAAATCCATATATCAGCCAGGAGAGTATTTTTTGTTGGCAGATAATGATGCAATGTTATAGCATCCTCTTAGGTGCTACTTCTTTAGACAACGTTGTATTCAGTCAGCCTCCTTTCCAAAATCTCTGACTACCTAATGGAAATCATCAGGGGAAAAAGAAAAGTTCTTTGGCATCAAAGAGGTTTCAAACTACTCAGCCTAAGGTCCAAGCCAGCCACAGACAGGTTAGATGTCATTACTGTCTATTTATTTGAAGGTAGAAATAATTGTCAGTGTTCAGAAGTCAGATTTCATTTAAATCTAGCCTTCCTTGGGTGCTGTTTGGCCTGCCTTCTAAGCAGGGCACTAACCCGGGGAGTTACTTATGGTGGTTAGTGTTGGAGAATGCCAATCATGGCTTTCAAATTTAGTTGTGGGAATAGCTTCTTTCTGTTGTCATTTTAATTATGTTAATTCCTAATGCCATGTTTTTGAATGCTTAGTAATAAATATTGTCATCATTTTTTTATAACATGTTATCTTATACTTATTTACATGGGCTCTTCATTTTAGCTCTCGTGAACTAGAGTGCTTAATGTAAGAAAAAAGTTATTTATATAAATTGAAAGCATAAGATAATTATAAATCATTTATTTTTTTAAATGTATATTTATGTTGAGGTCGGAAACTCTGCAGCTGTTCACTGAGTAGGCCTACATTTATAATTCATCAAATCATTCAAGAAACATTTTTAATTGTTAGCCATGTTCAATACATTATGCTTGGCTCAGCAAAAAAAATAGTGAAGAGGAGGGAGCAAGTAATCAACCAACTTCCCCTGTCCCCCACCAAAAATAAAGTCACAAATTATGCTAAATTCTGTGACAGAGAACAAAATAGGAGGCCACCATTGGATAGGGTGATCACATACATCTTTTTAGAGAAACTTCCATTTATACTGAGACCTAGAAAAGGAAAACAAGGTGGGCATGTAAAAAACAGGGAAAAGGTATTCCAGAGAGAAAAGAAGAAACAAAAAAGCATTTGCAAATGCCTTGAAGAAAGAGAGAGAGCTCTGTGTGCTCTAGGTATTCAAGGAAGGCCACTGTGGATGGAGGATGGAGCCAGAAGGGGACAGTGGCATGAGTCTGCAGAGTTAAGCTGGTATCCAGTCATCCTGGACTTTGCAGGTCATGAGAAGAAATTTGGATTAAAATTTTAAATATTATGATTTTAAAATATTATGTTTTAAGAAGATAATTCTGGCTACTGTGTGGTAAGTGGATTGCCAGGATACAAAGAGTAGAACCAGAGTTTCTAAATAGTAGTTTCTGTGATAGATAATGGTAGCTTTGACTAAATCAGTAGCAAGGGATGGATATATATAGACTTGTCAAGAATTACCAATTAATTGGCTCTGATGAATGTAAGGTATGCCTTTAATTGTTTTGCTATTTTATCAGATGGAGAAGACTAGGGAAGAACCACATTTAGGAATATAAAAGATAAACAAGATTTATTCTTTGGGCATGGTAAGTTAGAGATACCTAAGAGAGATCTGGGTAGAGATGTCACAGGAACACATCACCAAAATCAGGGTCAAGGAAACAGGTTTTCCCAAAGTTTCCAGCTCTTTCATTAACATGTAATAGTGACTTAATTTCTGAGGTGACTTTTGAAGTGACCAAATTCACTTTCTTAGTCTCAAATTTTTCTTTCCTACAGTGTACTGCTACATCTAGGGTAACTCTTAAGTTATTTAGTAATACTCAAGTGTTATAAATGATGTATAATTGCTGTTTTATAATCAGAACTCTAAATTCTGCAAGTCTTGATCATGAGACAGCCATCAGAACAGGTAAATTCGGATTACTTGACTTTAACAAATTTAAAAATGTTTTTTCTGCTAAGATGGGCAGAATAAAAAGTTAACTACAATTTAAAATTAATCAGAAATTTCCATTTGCTTTGGGCAATTCAGATTGAATACTGATTGATTCAGGACTAAAAGATCCTCTAGGTTTAACCAAATTCCAAAAAGAGAAATCAACAGATTTTCCTTAGTTTTTTTTTTTCTTTGACCTAATATACAAGAAAGACAAGACAGAAGGAAATCAAAGGTTTTTTTGTTGTTGTTTCTTTGTTTTTAACAGGTCTGAGTGCATTTTGCCAGCTATGTATTTTAGAACAAAAAGAATCTAAATATAAGAATATGGAATTGTAATATTGAATAATCTGGCTTGCCTGCAAAACTTTTTTACAATATTTATAAAAAGAGTATCTTGAAATGTGAAGAATCATAGTCTGTTAACAACATGAATATTTATTAGATCACCTCAAGCAAGCTGATGAAAAAACATTTTAAGATATCATAGCAAGTGACTTTACATGAATTATTTTGTGAAATTTGTATTTAGGGCAACTGTTAGCTTTGTGACAATTAAAGAAGCAAGTATTTTCTGTAAACTTATATTTCAAGGCAAACAAAACTCTATCACTATAGTTGCCATTGTCCAGAAGACAGGTTAATATCCAAAGGGAAATGATTTATACATTTTCATCACCAAAATCAATGTTTTATTTATTCTCCTAAATGCGTTTGTCTTTATCCTTTTGACTCGCCTAGATCTTGGTATTCAACAGCCCTAAAATCTTAGATTTGGGTGAGTTCCTGGTGGAAGATAATCTCTTTCCTCACTGTAGTCTCCAGACAAGAGGAAATATGACACTTTCAAGGTATAGACAGTCACCAGCTTATGAATAAATTGTATTATTCTCAGAAACCTGTCATTTGGTAGTTGAGACATGACACTCACTTTTTCTTGAGAATATTCCTGAAGAAGGTCCCTCTGCAGCCCACAAAAGTCTATTGTTTCAAAAGCCTTACAGCAGTGGTGGTTATCCAGGAATCCAATCTTGAAACGAAACCATGATTCTCTAAAAAAGTGTTTTGAGAGTTCTGGCTCAGCTTATGGGAAACACATTTTCTTCCAACCATCTTTGCAAATTCACAGTGGGAACAAGGGACTCCATCATCTCCACATCAGGTATAGTATTTCTCATAGTGTGGGACAGGAGCCCCAGTAAAACAAGAGAGGAGAATTAGAAACATAAGATCCAGATTGCAAGAATTAAAGAACTGTCCAGAAAGAGCTTCCTTTCAGAAATCAAGAGGAAAGAGTTTTGCTTTACCGATGAATACCTTTCACCCAGGTACTGTTTTTCCAACTCCTTAGGTATTTCTCTGCCTTATCACTTTGTTATTTATCTTCCATTTTAATAACCTCTTTAAACTCATCTGTTACCCCTTCAACTTTGATTTTGGTGTTTCAGCACCACAGAACTTCTTTTCCCTATACCCATGAGATATACCCCATTTCACCACTGGACCTTTGCATATGTTATTACCTCTTCCTGGAATTTCCTGTTGCCCTTATTCATCTACTCTTTGTGCTTTCACCTAGTTAACTGCTACTGATTAGTTAAACTCCCCCCACTTATGATCCTCCAATGTTACTCTTTCCAAGCACTTATTACACCTGCAGTGGAGTTTTTCCTATTATTTTTCAATTAATTCCTGTAATTTCCATAACTGTAAGCTCAATGAGGACAGAGACCATGTTGGTTTTATTTGTGTTATATTCCCAGAACCTAACACAGTGTCTGGCACGTGGGAAGCTCTCAATAAATGGGATTTATTTGGAAACAAAGGAATAACAAGAAATTCTACTAAATAAAATAAATACTATTTAATTACATATGATTAAATTAATCAATGAGTTAAACTTAATGACAATCACTTGTATCTTTTCTAAAAGACCAGTGGACAGTTGTGATTTCATCATCATTCTTATGGAACAAAAAATATGGGAAATCAGACAAAAGTTTTCATTAAATTCTATTTGTAATGTCTCTTTATTTCACATCCATCTGCACTTTTTTTGATCAACCCAGTGAAATAAAGGTGGCAATATCTGGCATGCATAACTCCACCTTCCCACACCCAAGACAATCCTTTCTACTGATATTTAGAATCCTTCTTAACACAATGCCACAGGCAATTATCACTAATTAATTTTATTGATGTCATGAGATGAAATTGACTTGCAATACCAAAAAATAAGTAAAGAAAACAGTATTACTTTTTCTGTTATCAGCAAAGTAATATTTTGTGGGGAACTATGATGAGAATATGCCTTATATTTATCCATGTTGTTCTGGTTCCAACCATACATTCAGAATTAGATTTTTTAAATTGTTTAAATTTTTCACAAAAAAATATTTTTAATTTCATCTCTTTCCTCTCATAATGTATATCAAACATTGTCTTAGTTATCTCTGCCCTCTTAAACACAAATCCTGAAATGTGGGCTCCATCATTTAGATAATAGTATGTATTAGAACAGTCAGTATGGCAGGTGGATGCTTCCATTCTCTAAATTAAGAATTTTGCAGTGAGGTGGTTATCTTGTATTACCAGATGAACCCAACGTAATCACAAGTGTTCTTAATCATGAAGCTAGTGGCAAAAGAAGAGGCAGAGTCAGAATGATTTGATGTTAGAAAAATTAGATGGAGCATTGCTGGCTTTGAAGATAGAAGGGACTGCAAACCAAAGAATATAGTCGGCTTCTGTAAGCTGAGAAGTCAAGAAAACAGACTTCCAGAAGGATGCAGACTTGCCAAAGTTTTGATTTTAGCCCATTGAGATATATTTTGTGTTTTTGTAAGCCACTAAGTTTGTGATATAGTAGTAAAAGGAGCAAATATAATGAGTTTAAGAAATTTGCCAAATTCGCACAGTGAATTGAAAAATCAGAAATAAAAATCAGAGTCTGACAAGAAACCCTATTTTATTTAGCTGGCAATGTAAAAATGGCTCAAAACTGCACACATGTACACACACAGATGAATATGTAAACATAGCATAAATACAATTATATATATGCATACATATATGTAATGTGCATATACATATACATATATGTACCAATACACCATAACCAATGAAATTTTGTCTCATTCATTTTGATTATTTGAAAATAGCACATCTTTATGATAATAAAATTGCAAAGATAAAAATACTGTTTATACGGTCCGTTTCATTTGATGCTGACGATGTATTGCACACAGTAATACTTAAAAGAAATGACAGTTCTACCAGCATTATCCTCAGGCTGTCAACGGATTGTGGATCATGTATTTATTTTACTGTGTGTGTTTGCACCTACCTTCTTTTAAAATGTTGGGAGTGACTCACTTACTAAGGTAAGCATTTAGTAATGTATATAAATTTCAACTCCCTTTGTTATACATCTGAAACTAACACAATCTATTATGTCAACTACACTTCAACAACTAAAAAGAAAAAAAATCCCAAACATCTTTTTTTAAAAAGTATTGGGAATGCTTATAACTGTAATTGTTCTTAAGGATTGCTCATAAACTTTTCATAATTTAGATATGAGAATCTTGAAATCAAAATTAATGGCGACAGACAAGAGGAGGTAACAGGTATGAGGAATGTGTAAAGAAACAGGAGAAAGGTGTGCCGGAAGAATGAGCTCAGGTAGCAACTGCAACTGGAGAGATGGGGAAGCTCCCCTGAAAACCAGGTTTTGAAATAATTTGTAGGAAATTTTTAGAATGTTTGGACAGGACCAGAGTGAATACCCACTTCCTACAGGCAGGAAGAAGAAAGATCAATTTGCAACTCCACCATTTTCCAACTAGATGATATTGAACCACGCACTTAACCTCTCTGAACCTGTTTCTTATCTCATAAAAAAGGACACTAGTATTCCCCAGAGGCTATTGTGATGATTAAATGAGCTAATGCATGTAAATCACTTAGGATAAGTAGGTGTTCAGCAAATATTATTTCTTTTCTTCCTCCTTTCTCCTCTGATTTTTGTTGCATGTTTTAGAACAATATATCCTAAAATTTGCTCTAAGTTGCTTTCAAATGGCACACTGCCCAGAATTTTATGTCCATTTAAAAAAAGTCTGTGTTAAATGAATTTAATTAAGTTCCTTTTTCATAGGATTTCACAGAGCCTTTAGTATTACACTGCATATTGTGATTCTTTGAGGGATATACAATATTATATAGTATGGACAATTTCCAAATTTTATTTGGCAACAGAATTTTTTTCATAGAGAATCCTATGAGATCTCTATGTTTAATAAAGTTCAATAAAACATACCACAAGGAGTACACATTCAGAGGAAAAACTTAGAACAAAGCATCAGAACATAGGATCTTAGAGCTATATCTTCGTTGTGTGGTTGTGTTGATTTTTAAACAAATACTTAATATTCAAAGAACTTTGTTCTCTCTGCATTGTCCCTTCTTCAGAGAGTTATGAGGATAAAATCACACACACTATGAAAGTACTGGGTGGAGTTAAAAGTTCCACACAAGGATAAGATTGGTATTGCATTGCTGCTCCATCTGACCTGCCATTTGTTCCACCATGTGAAGGGAATGTAACTGATGGGGCCTAAAGACCTTGGTAGGTCAAAGTGAAAAAAAAGTACACATCATTGAGCCCAGAGGCCACAAGGTGAGAGTCTGTGGGTGAATGAACACAACCCAGTTATCCCTGTGAGAAAATAATTTGATTCAAACAAATGTCTTACATTGAAGTTTGGTGCATAATGGACACAGGCTCCTTTACATTTTTCATTGAATTTTAAATCCATGATGATAGCCTAGTGCAAAATTAGGCATAAGACCCTTTGTCCCATAACTCTCTCATATAGGTCCCTTGTTCTCTCTGAGATTGAATATTGGAAAGAGAGAGGGGGTGTTAATTGATTTAATTAATTCAAAAATTCAAAAAAATTCATTTGTGGACAATTGAGCCCTAGAGATCCTTCCACCAAAGGGCTCATCCATGGTCAATTCTCTTTAGGAAGTACTGCTCTGTCCCCCTTCTAAGAGTTTCACAAGGCACTTTATCAATCTAAAGTTCCCTCAGAGTCCTGCAGGAAAAAAACTTACTAGCTTGTTCTAATCCAGTATTTCCAAAATCAATGGACTGCAATAAAACTTACATGCGAGAAATTTACAAGAGTTGCACTGAATAATGTCCCATCAAACACATGAGGAAATGCTCCATGAGATGACGACCCCACATTCCCAGAGCTGTCGCTCCTAGAGTGCACATGGTTCTCCAGGAGGGTGCAGGAATGGCTTGGTGCCTCTGTGTCCTCGGTGCTGAGGCCTTCTTTCCTGGTAGCACTGTTCAGCCCCCAGAAAATCAATCTGTGGCTGAAAGCATGGTTTAGATATTAGTGTATAGGAACAGATTCAGGCTGAATAGATGGAGGAATGAGGCTGCCTCTAGGGAACCAATTCTCACTCAGTACACACCAGTTCTTGCCAGCAGTGGTGTCTACATTTGCTATTCCAGGGGGTTATGCATTCACTTCGTGTGGAACAAGGGGCGGAGAAGATAAATTGCTGGTAAATGAGACACTAGGACATTTTGGATAAATATGATTATGTGAAGCCCTGGCTTACCAGCTTCTCTCACCAGTGCAGGGGCAGCATCTCTCTCAGCCAATGGATGTGAGCCGTGGCAGTGAGCAGCAGAGAAGGGCTCTGTAGGCTGTTATACTTGAAGTGGACCCTGGAGTGTTCTAGTCAGCATTTGCCTCCTCAGGTAAAGTGCAAAAGAGAAATGAAGCAATTAGCAGAAATTTAAGACCCAACCTGTTAGCAACCTGTGGAAGTCACAGTAAGTTGATGTTTGCAAACACGATACCATAAACATTGGCTTTTTGTAATGACTAGTGACACATAACTCTTTAACTGCTGACCGTGCATTGCCTGTATACTGTGCTGGTTAACATACATATAATCTTACTCCTCACAATAGTCTCCCAAGGAAGGTATTATTATACAGGTTTTACAAATGAAAAACTAAAGCTGAGAGAGAAAAAATGGCTGCCCAAGTACCATGCAGAAAATGTCAGACCAGGAATTCGAATACATCTGGCCAACTATAAAACTTGTGCTCTGTAGCCACTATGGCTCACTGCCTCCCTTCCTGTGCTCGATATCTTCCACGTGCCTCCACTTCCATTATCTCCCCTTTTATGCCCATGAGAATGATCTGTAAAATTACATTAATTAGTTACTTTGTCTCTGGTTTCTAGTTAAATTTAGCCAATGGAGGACACTGACAGGAAATTGATGGAAGGTTCTTTAGACTGGTTCTCTTCCACCATCATTGTTTTTCTCAAAGCAGCTAATTCTATGTAATTTTGTCTCTCATGGTTCCTCTTCCCCTTGAGCCAAGAGTGGATGTGTTAGATTGCTTGCAGAGATGGCTGCAATTAATTATCCTGTCCTTGTATGAATGCCCCTTTACAATGTGATTTTTTTCCTCCTCCCATATAGAGATAGAGTCTCTTTCCCTATCCTGTTGATCAGGGCTGGACTTACCTCTTGCTGTGATCAAGAGAATGTGGGAAAGTTTGTATTTTTAAAGTAAGTGCCACAGCATTAGCCTTAACAGGTCTTACAGCTTCTGCCCTTTCTTTCCTGGAACCCTGACGTCATCATATGAGGAAGCCTGGTTACATTCCTTGAAAATGAATGAGCACAAGGAGAGGGTGGCTCAGCCAACGGCCAGAACTGACCTTCTGAGATGTGGATGAGGTCATCTGGGACTGTCTAACCCATTCAGTCTGCCAGATCATCGCACCTAAATGTGTAACCCCAGACAAGACCAGAAGGACTGCACAGCTGATTCCAGCCTAAATAGCTAACCCACAAAATCATGAGCAAGTAGAACATTGTTTTGAAACACTAAGTTTTAGGGCATTTTTATTATGCAGCAGCAATAATTAATGGTTATAGTAACTGAACTGCCCCATACTTGTATGAAAAGTCCCTTTGAACATAAACCCTCCTCAAATTATCTGATTTTAGGTATGCCATCCAGACCCTGGCTGATATCCCTACTATTACAATTCAATAAACAATCACAGACTTTGGAAGAAGACTGATGTAGGCTCAATCTCCCCATACTCCTGAATCAATAGAAGTATTTTTCTAAGAAATCCTAATTCGAATAGTCAATAGTTAAAAATATTAGTTAATTGGATCGAAGCATGCATGTTGCTTATATTACTTCTAATAACTGTCAATGTGGACTTGAAATTAGATAGTATTATTATCCCCATCTGATAGATGAGAAAGAAGAATTCCAAAGAGGTAGAGTAATTCATTCAGTATACTGCTAGTAAGTAGCAGGTTCAGAATTCAGACCTAATCTCAGTTTACTCCACTGCTCATGCTTTTTTCCACTTCATCAAACCATTTCAGACATTGAAACTAGTTCTAGCTATCCAGCAATAGTCTTTAAGCACACACTCAGTCAACTTGGGAATGTCTGGATTTCATTGCTATAAAAGGTTTTATGAAGCTGTAATTTCTTCTTTCAAAGAATAAAAGATTAAGGTCACAATAGTACAAGCGCATTTCAAGACTAATCAGGTGGATATATTTGGCCTTCATGAGTAATGATTGCAAGTCACTGATACAGCTGGATAAAGGGCCATGGTCTAGTGTTTGTGCAGTTCCCCAGTAAGTTGGCTCTAGGAATCCACCTGGGTAGACCCCCAGGGGTAAAAATGGATGTACTCAAATAAGGGAGGAAGCAGTATCTGTGTTCCTTGTTTACTTAATATATTTAACATTAAGTTCCCTGTAAGAGTCTCCTGAGATAGAGAATTTATGTTCACACCGGTGCCAGAGGGAACACACCATCAAGAGTGACTCTAGCTGATTCCCAAAGTATTAAATAAATGATACCAAATAAAGGCTGTGTGCTGAAGTAGAGGCGATCCAGAGGAGAAGAAATTACATTTGTGCTTCAGAGAATGGACCACATTGCTAAAAGCCAGTTATAGAGGTTAGACTAATGATAGCAGCTCATTTTTAGGGAAAGCAACATGAATACAGCATAGTGCATGAACATGTGGGCTCGGGAGTGACATGGGCTCAGGCGTTGGCATAGTTATGATGTCTTCTCTTTGTGTGGCATTTGGCAAGTGACTTAGAATATCTAAATCTCACTGTAATTCACTGTGAAAAAGAGGGATAGCAATGGCACCTACCTTACAAGGTGTTGTAAAGACTAAATGAGATAATGCACATACTAGAACTTACTAGAATACCTGGTACATACAGTAAAACACTGATTTTATTTTAATTAATGGTACATCTCATTCAAGTGCTATGCATGCAATATACCTTTTAATACTCCCCCATCTCACCAGGGTAAATATATTGCCTATTTTGTAATTTTGAAAAATGAGGCAAATTATCTACCCTTGCTGCCAGTAAAGGTCAAAGCTGGAACTTTATCTTAACTCCTTCTGACTACACAAAGTTGAAGTTTTTTCCTCCATATATTGTTTATCTGTATCATCCTGCCTATTCCAGAGTGGGGTGTGTGTGTGTGTGTGTGTGTGTGTGTGTGTGTGTGTGTAAAAGGGCATTTGTGTGTGTGAGTATGTGCTCAATTTCTTCCCCAGGAAAAATATGGCTATTATGCCACACACTTGGGGGTGCTCAGCCAACAGGGGGAATACATTTATCATAATCCAGAAATGCTCTTTGAGCTTCAGGGAATCCTTGCACCTTATAGCAAGGCAGCTGCTGTGGGAATCTGGTTCCATTCATAGCTGTAGGACAGAGGAGAGATAATTGGGCTATGTAGGGAGCTAGCCCATGACCCTGGCCTCATTAGCAACATGCTTTAATCATCAAAGCCAAGCAACCACAGGTGGCTGTGCCCTGTGCAAATGTTCTGCATCTCATTTCCTGAAAATGTCAATGTTTGAGAATATAAATATTACTTATAATCCTGGGATTATTGTACAGGTACTAATGGAATGGTTTTATGGTATTGATTTTCAATAGCTCATTTGCTATAATCAGCTTAACTTCATCTGCTAGAAAACGAACTTCTAATTCCAGTCTGAAGCATATTACAAGAATATGATTTTATCCCAGTTTGCTGCCACCCTGAACCTTTATGGAAGTGGACTGAGTATAAATCTAAAATAAATAAATCATCTTTAGACTCTCCTAGATTTTCATGATCTCACAAGATTGATTTCCTTTCCTTTAATCTGTTTCTAATAAAAGGGATATTTTCCTTTGAGACATGGTCCATAATCTTTTCCATTTCCATTATTATTCTCACAGACAGTCTCTTTTCCATTTTAAGAGAAGCAAGGCTTCTCAGAGGAAGGTAGCTTTAATGAATAATCAAGTCTCTGCAGAACTGAAGAACTTCTAGGGAGAACGAATGGTCTTTTGTGTGGGCTCAGAAGAACCATGCATAAAACTAACCTGTCTCCACCTTCTGGGGGGATATGATACCATAGTTTTCTCTCCTACCACAGGGTATTCATCTATGCAACTGAAAAGCCATTTGTTTATGAGAAAGAAAATGAACAAGAAATGGGGATGGTGAACTTGTGTAGCAATAGATAGAACTAATAATAAAAGTCATTATTCAGAATGCAATATGCACTTCACTAAAAGTTTTACCTTTATTATAGTGTTGAATCATTCCAAGACCCCAAAATTGAGATTATTATCATATCATTCTCTTATAGATGTTTACAGAATTAGCTAAACTTTTGCAAAGTCATGCAGTTAGTGTGATGAAGTCAGGACTCAGACCAAGGCAGCCACACTCCAGAACCCACAAGTCTAACAACTGGACATCACTGCCTGTGAGGATGCATGATGGAGCACAGGTTTGGGTGTTACTTTTTGTTGAAAATATTGTCCCTCGGCCTTTGGGCAAAGCACTTCACAACTGTGAGCCTCCGTTCCTCTAGGTTTAAAATGGGAAATAATCCTGACTCCTATCACTGACACAATATATGTATAAGACACAACATATGGCATTATGTTGGCCAGCTCATGGAAAAAACTCAATGGATGATAATTGGAGCTGCTATTATTTTGTTATTAGCTCTGTGACCCTGGACAAGTTATTAAACTACTTGAACTCAGGGAGACTTTATTATTTAAATGAATATAAGATTATTGCCTCTTCCACTTCATCTTGCTGGTGGTTAAGTCTCAAAAGAAATAAGCAAACACCTTATACAATATACAGAGAGAAAAGGTATTTCAGACTAAAAATAAAGTGTATCTTTGGTTGCAATAAATAGAACACTGATTCCTGTTAATCAAACATCTCCCTTTAGCAGGCCTAGATCCAGTGGATTGCTGAATAGACCACCTTTAGTGGAAGACACACATTGGGTGGGAGTGGTGCTGCAATCCTGCCTTTACAAGTATGCTATACCTCTGCACTTGAAAATAAATTCCTTAAGTATAGTGGTGTTATTCCTCTTTGTTGCATTGCATAGATAATATGTACGTGTGTTTAAGAGAGATGCACATACACACACATGGAAGTTGGAGTTTGTACAAAGTCAGCTGATTATTGGGGTGTCAGAATAAGGATTCAATCTCATATTGTACAGCTCCAGAGACCATAATATAATTCACATTTATGAAGTAGTTACTATGTGTTGAGCCCTCTGCAAAAATACTTTTTTTTCAATATGCTGGTGTTCTGATCTCCACCTCACAGATTTGGAAACAAGGATTCAAAGTGGTTAGCTTGTGCAAGGTTTTACAAAAACATATGGTAAAGTCACCAAAAAAATGTGTGCCCTTACCTATACAGCTCTCGTGAGCCTCGCTGGTACTACGTGAATAAGGGCACTGGGTGGAGGGTTGCTGAGTGGGCTCCAGGGGAGTGCTGGGGGTCATTGGTTAGGCACAGGAATCGCAGGCTAGGTGAGTGGGGCAGTGGAAGAATCAGTGGCTGTGTAATTTTGATTGTGATAAAATGGGTGTGTGGACTCATTTCAGGGAAGATTCAATTTCTTCCCAAAATGTCTACTGGAGGTGGGAGGGTGAAGTAAATAATTCAAATGTATGCTCCTGAAGTAAGAAATAATGGTTAGAGCCGATAATGACTTCTTTTAATCTCTTGTAATATTAAAACTTTATGTTTGATGTTGTATTTGAGGAGAATGTGACCTAATCTCTGTGATATACTCAAGAAATAGACATTTGAATGCATGACTTGAACTCCAGTGGGTAGTTGTTATGCCAGGGATAAGATCACAGACTGAGAAGAGACCATCTCAGTCTGGGAAACTCAATCAAGGATTTTCAGAGGAGGAAACACTTGACTAAGATTCGAAAATTATGTGAGTGTTTTGCAGACAAAAGCTGCAGAATAAAGGAAAAGGAAGAGGAAAGAGGGTACAGTGCTGATCCACAACAAATATGCATGCTTGAAAACTGTAAAGCACCTTATAAATAAAAGGCTCAGTTAGAAAATGCTTTATATTTATAAACTTCTTTCTGACTGAGGAAGGGGGAGGATAATGCCTTAGTTTTTGAAGTGCTTTCGTTTGTATTATCTGATGCACACAACCCTTTGAATAGAAGGTGTTGGTGTTTGACAAGTGTCTTAGTCCCTTTGGGCTGCTGTAAAAAATATTGTGGACTCTGTATCTTAGAAACAGCAGACATTTACTCCTCACACTGCTGGAGTCAAAAGCCAAGGCACCAGCAGATCTGTTACTGGAGAGGGCCTGCTGTCCAATAGATGGCTGTCTTCTCACTGTAATCTCACACGGAGGATGGAGCAAGGGAGCTCTCTAGAGTCTCTTTTATAAGGGCACTAACTTTACTCATGAAGCTTCACCCTCCTGACCTAAGTACATCCCAAAGGCTCCATCTCTTAGTCTCATCACATTAGGCATTAGATTTCAATATATGAATTTGGGGGACACAAGGAGTTCATAATACCTAGGGAACTAAGAAATTACTTAAATGACTTCATCATGAAACAACCCAGTGGCGAAGCTGAACTAGAACCCAGAAGTCTTAAACCCTGATTCACTGCTCTGAGTAGATAGAGTGCAAACAACCTACTGATACTCCTAATACTAGAAAAGAAAGCACTGTCATGCTTTCGGAAAAAAGTAAGAAATAATGCCTTTGCGGCTCTTTAGTGGCAAGGAAAAGAATGTCTCGTGGCATTAGATTGAGGACTTTTAAAAGCAAAGGGATTAAAAGTGAGAAGTCTTTATTTCAGAAACATCACATAATGAAGTTCATAGTCAAGAGATGAATAAATTATTCATTGTTCTCTCTGGGAGAAAATCAAAGAGCTGATTTTGAAATCCTAGACATTTCACAGCAGTAGGCATTGTATCTAATGTCCACTATAATAATTTATCTAATTTATCTGCAGCACTACACTCAAAAATATAGACTCTTGATTATTCCTAATATCAAGATTTCTTCAGTTTCTGGAGAATTCCTGGTTTGCATTGTTGACATTTAGTTTTCTAAGTCAGTCTGAAGTTTCTCCGAAGTAACATGAATTGCCTCATAAGTATCTTTTTCTGTATGTGAAAAGATTTACTAAAGAGTTACTGGACTAACATTAGATGTAATCATTTCTATTGCTTTTAACTATCTCATCCCAACAGCTTTATTCCTCTGTTGTGCATTTAACACTAAAAAATACTAATAAGAGTTAACATCAGTCGAGCACTTACTATGTTGCATGCCCTGTGTTAAGCATTGCTTTGAATGTTACATAATATATTCACTGCCCCTTAATTGTGGAAATACAAGTTCAAATCCCAGCTCTACTACTTGCCAACTATGGTCTTAGGAAAAACACATACTATAAATACAATAAAATCAATTTTTCTAAGTATAAAATACATGTACAGTCTCTGATAATTACATGAAATAACCTGTGAACACCTAAAATAGTATGGTAAAGTAGATAGCTCTGTGTCTAGTATGCTTCAGGAGCCCAGTATTTTTAGTTTGGGTTTATTTACAAGAACTTTAATCCACATTAATACCTTGTTTGCATAATCCTGAAAATATAAATGAAGATTTCATTCTCTGCCTAATTAACAAGGTTGATGTTGTAGATCTAACGCAATAATGCACATGCAATGATTTGTGTATTGCAAAGTACTGTACAAATGTAGCTGTTATTATTTTCCCTGGAGCTTAACATAAGATAGGTTGGAGCTATTTCCTACTTTAAAAAATTCATGGTCAGGGAAAGAGTAATTCCAAAGAACCCAAGAATGGGTCCTATGTATTCAAAATGTGAGAGAATAGTTGTAATTTAGCCCAGGGAAGATACTATTAAGATGCAACAATTGTGGATGTGAGCAATGATTCTGAGAAGGGCACAGAATGCTCTCTGTTTTGTGTTCACCAAAAACCCACCTAGAGCAAACAGGCCTCAAGAGAGATTTCTATGGCATATGAAGAAGAACTTCTAGACTGTCAAGGTGATAAAACCCTAGCAAGGATTACTGAATTAAGTTGTTGAGACTCCTTCCGGAGAGAACTTCAAGAAGAAAACAAGCATCTGCCTGCTCTAGAAAGCTTAGACATTTAATGCTAGAAGGCAAATTAAAGACTTCCAGCTGGATCAGATGGTTGTTCAAGGTCCCTTCCAGCTCATTTTCTTACTCATCAATTATATGCCATCTGATAACCTCTCAGATTTTAGAAAGGATTCACTATTTTTTTGAAGTGTAGCTTATTTCTAAACTTTAAGATCATTGCCACTGATTATATTTCATATAGTTTAAAACAAAATAGATATAATGCTCTGTTGCTGGATTTAACCTACAGCTTACATTTAGCATTAACTGCTATTTAATGAGTAAAGAGAGTTGGACAGGGAAGGCTAGCTGATGATTCATCACATGGAGGCATTCCACAACCCAACCCCTGAAATCAGTGCAGTCCTATGAAAATGTTATTCTTGGGGTCTACTTAGTGATTTAATTTCCAAGTCATGCATAATTATATCTTACCAAGGATTTATGTTTTTTTGAGATATCTTGTATGTTGGTTTCTTCTTACTTGAAGAATGTGGGCCTGACTTGTTCTGAATTTTAGTCCACAAGTCATGAGAGATTCTTCTGTGTCTCTGACAGTATTTCCTCTAAAAGATACCTCAACATATGAATCAATGAACCAAAATGCCACAACCCTGAAAGGAAATTAACTCAAAGTTGTTCATCTTCATAATCCATGTCTTTGGTTGTTTCCATGGTGATTCCCTGGCTAGGAGCATCTATGCTTACCAGATATCTTATTGCTCAACTGCTCATCTGTATTAGGAGTTTGAAGTTTAAAAACTCAAGTTCAAACAGAGTATTTTTTTTTCTCAGTATCACAGAGAAAGAGAAAAGACAGTAAAATTCTTATAATTATAAGCTGGGAATTGAGATGGAACAGGAAGATTTTCCTGTCACTGTGCAAATCACTGCACAAGGAATGGTTCAGATTTGCATTGTATTCTGATATGTCATAATAATGAAAGGAGGTTTAATTATCTTAAGCCAGAACTCCTACCCACTTGGCAAATTCCATCTCCCTGTTGGTTCCATGATGTATTAGTTCACATGGTAAGCCACTTACTCCTCCAAAGAGCTGCGGTCACAAGTTGATCTGACAGTTTACATTTGAAAGAAGCCTCAATTCAGAAGAAACTTTTTTGAAGACATTAGAATAAGTGTATGCCAAAGAGATTCTACTTAAATATTGACCTCCATGACTGAAATTCAGATAACATTATGAAACATAATCACTTACCCTGTCACATTTCAGCTCAGTTATTAATTGCTATGGGGATCTTGCCTAAACTTTGTGCTGCAAAATAAGAAGCAAGCAGCATAACGATAGCCAGCTGGAGCAGTGTAGGATCAGGTGTGAAGATATGGAGAAAGGTTTAAGAGCATTGTATGATCCCTGGGCTCCCATTTAGTGCAGTGCCTGGTTTGATTTCTAGAGAAAAGCTCCAAGGAGCCACACAAGGCTTATTCAGATTTCTTCCTCTAGCAACAGAGGAAACTTAAGATCCAGTAAGGCAAGAAAATTCTTGAAGGTGACAAAAATTTAGTAACAATAGTAAAACTAGACTTAGAATTAACTATTTCCCAGAGGTTAAGTGATTTGTACATTATTACTCAGCTCTCTAGATTTCTTTTTTAACCATGCCCTAGAACTGTACTTTTTTTTTGTAATTATTACTGGTGTTGACTAGAAAGCCTCACCTCACCCCATTGTATTGGTCAATGTTACCATTTAAGCCAATTGCACAAGAGGTATTTGCCAATCATCTACCACCTGTAGAGAGCACAGTGTAGAGCACTAATGAGATACAGAAAAGGTCATTGCCCCCCTCAGGAAGCTCACACTAGCTGGTGGAAAAAGGACTCCTCCTATAAAAAGAGTCTACCATGTGATTCTCATATGACATCCTCAAATGAAAAGACAATAAAATTTGTTGAGCAATTCTTGGAAGGTCAGAATAAAAATAAATAAATATCAGCACTAGGATGAGAAGGAGAAATTTTGCTGGGGCAGAAGGAATGGCAGCAGGCCCTGGAAGTGGAATTGCATGTAGCAGGGAGAGGAGGGTATCTGTAAATCTAGGATTCTCACCTTTTAGGGTTGTTACGAGGATTAATACAGAGAATCATAGAAACCATTTAGCACATTGTCTGTCATGTTAAAAACATTTGATTGATGTCATTTTTTTAGTTTAATGATCCAACAGAGGTGGAGTGGAAAGATTATTGTAGAGATAATCTAAAGTTCTTGGTTCTCAATTCAGTACCTAATGTGTAGAATGGAAAAATCATTTAATATTTCAAGACCTATTTTCTCACTGATGATATGAGAGGTTTTCACTTGGAATGATCAGTAGGATCCCTTTTCAGTCATAAATTCTATGATTCTGGGACACTGAACAAACTGAACAAATGCTTTTTTCATCTGTACTTGCACACTAAAGGCATTTTATCTCACCTAGAAGAAATTGTCTCTGAATTCTGGACTGACAACTAGTTAAACCCATAATTTCTGTGATATATGAACTTCAAACAATTACATTCAAACATCAGAACACTCTTTGTTGGCATCACCAACTGCCTTTCTCATTAGCATTAAAATTTTTTAATTCATCAGACAAAGACCATTAATTCACATTTTATAGAAGCTGGACAATCCAAATTGCTTAGGAAAATAAATAATTAAAAGAAAAAATTCCATTTCTTGGTGGAAAAGGTAATTTACAATCCCAGAGAGAAAGAACTAAGGAAGAGAGTTAAAATTCCATTTAGTATATGAGATTTTTTTAAAGATTAGCATCCAAGCATGCTCTGACAATTAAGCATCTTAAATAATGTGTGAGGCTGTCCTTAGCTCAAAGCATGTAAATTGTCAGGACATTTTTTCCTCTTTTTTTTTGTCATTCTATTGAGTAGCTATCTTTATGCTTTCCTTGTACCTCATACTGTGAATTAGACGATTAGTGTTTGGTGTCATTGCATTAACGAAGATTATAATTTACAACAATGGCTAGAAAGTGATTGGAGGTTTAACTCCAGCAACTCTAACAATTAAAATGCTTGTAGGTTCCTCTGAGATTTAAAAAAAAACTGGTTGCTAAGAGGAACTCATCTATTCAAGATATACAGCTATTGCCAGTGCACCTTCTTTGGGGACCCACAACTCTCTCTCATCAAAAATTGCTTTAGGGAAAGATTATGGTATTAATACCTTAGATTTAAGAAAACAAACCCCCTTTTCTAACAACTGGATTTCAACCCTCTTTTCGGATCTTATAATCATAAAAGCTGCAACATCTTGATAAAAGAATTCCAGAGATTAAAATATAAATAACAAAAATAGGATATAAACACAGAGGATCACACTTGTGGTCCCTGAAAGCTGGATCTTGAGCAAAGTGCAACCGAATAAAAAAAATAGGTGGAGAGTTATTTTGAGATTTGAGATTGCCCATGACTTTCTGCCACTAAGATGGTCATTTCGACCTCCTGAGTTAATTTGGTTTTGGCTGCTTACTTTTCTCTTCTTTTTTTAATCCTTTTCTGTTAGTACAGATAACTTATTGGTGAATTCATCAAAACCATGTAAGGAAGGCATTTTATCAATTGTAACTTTATTCAGACAATACAGCAAAAGTGAAAATGTCCTACCTCATTTGATAAGGGGTGGTACTAGATGCCTGGTAGTAGAGGATGTGTATGTGTATGTATATGTGTGTGTGTATACATACACATAATCATTAATATAAATATAAATAAAAAAAATAAAATATAAACAAGAAATGAATATATAATATTTTATGATAAACATATATATATGTTTATAAAAATATACAAATATTTTGTATGCAATAATAAAATATAATATAGATATTAAAAGAAAAAACTACAAACCAATACAACTCATGCACATAGACACAAATATCCTTTACAAATACAAGCATATCAAGTCTAGTGATATATACATTGGATGATACACTATACCAAAGTGAGAAATACAAGGTTAAATTAATATTTGAAAATTGGTCAGTGGAATTCACCTCACAGAGTAAAGGAGAAAAGTCAGATTATTTCAGTGGATGCTGAGAAAGCACTTGACAACATTCAACACCTATTCATACTAAATAGAAATGTTCAGCAAAGAAAATATAGAACATTTTTAAAGTGTAGCACATGTACAAATATCCTAAGGCCTACATCATACTTAATTTTGAAATAGCAAATATTTTCCCCAGAAAGATGAGGAACCGGACAAAGATGTTTTCTCAGACTACTTCTATTCAACACTGTGCTGGAGGTCCTGGTTCATGTAATAGAAAAGAAAAAAGAAATAAAAGGCATAAACAATGGAAAGGAGATGATACCATGATTGTGAACATTAAAAAACCTAAAGGAACTTATAAAGAAACTACCAACTAATAAGCAAGTTTGGCATAGGCACAGAAGACAAGTCAATGAACACACACACACACACACACACACACACACACACACACACACACATGAACTGGGAAATTTTAGAATACCATTTACAATAACGTCAAAAAAGAAACAGTACTACCAGGAAAAATGTAATTAAACATGTGCAAGAAGACATTTATACTGATGACATTTATACAATATTACTGGTAGGCAAACAAAATATACAGAATTGAGAACTGATCTGTACATGACTTAGATGATTCAATATTAAGATACTGGTTTTCCTTCAGTTGATTTACAGAATCAATATGATCCAATAAAAATCCCAGAAGTCTTTTTAAAAACAGAAATGAGCAAGTTTACTGTAGCAATTATATGAGGATCCAAAGAACCTGGAATAGCTGGGACAATCTTAAAGAAATACTGCATACTTGAAATTCTTACTGTAACTGCTCTCATAAGCCACTTTGAACTTCAGTAATTACAGAATATGGAGTTCATATAAGGATATGCAAATAAATCAAGGATACATAATTTAATGCTGAAACAAACACACATGTATATATGGTAAATTGATTTTTGATGTTAATGTAATTCTATGGATAACTGGAACATTTCTTCAATAGGTAATGCCAAAGTAACTCTTTCCTTCAGTGGGAGGGTATCTCAAATCTATACACCTTGCAGAAAAATTAATTTTAGATCTATCATAGACATTGACATAAAAGCTAAATCTATGAAACTTCTAGAAAAAAGTGCAAGAATGTCTTCATAATTGTAGTGTTGGCAGAGATCATTTAAAGATTTCTTTAAACAATATCAATGCAAAAAGAGTTGGTAAAACAGACTTCATCAAAATGAAAATGCTCATCTTACAGTTAAGAAAAAGAAAAGATAAACCACAAGCTGAGAGAAATATGTTCAATGGATATCTGGCAAAGGACTTGTAGCCAGGTTACAAAACAATTATAATAAGGCAATAACCTAATTTAAAAACTGGGCAAAACATTTATGAATAGAGAGTCCACAGAAAATTATAAAAAACCAATGAGCACTTAATATGATGTTTGGCATTATTAGTTATAATGAAAATACACACAAACCAAAATGAGATGAGACTTCCCATGAACTAGAATGGTTAATAGTAAGAAGTCTGACAACTACCAGTGTTGACAAGAATGTGGAAAACTAAAGAAGGTGGGGTGTAAAATGATACAATATTAATAAAATGTTTCACAGTTTCTTATATAAATACATAATATATTATAATTCAACAATACTCCAAAAAATGGAAAGCATATATCGATGAAAGATTTATACAAGAATGTTGGTAGAAAACTTATTCATAATAGCCCAACGTTCGCAACATCCCAAATTCCATCAACATGATAGAAAAACCATTGTATGTTCATAAAATGGGATACTACTCAGTAGTAAAAGGGCTAATTTCCCAGCCATACAATATGGATTAGTACCAGACAAAAACTTAGTAAATATACTGATTCCACATATATGAATCTTAAAAACAGACAAAATTAATCTACAGTGACAGAACTAAGGTTACAAGTTGACTCTATAGGTGGCAGAATTGACCAGTAAGGATCATGAGAAAATTCTGTGGAATAATGGAAATCTTCCATACCTTGATTTCAACAATGGGAAAAGGCAATATATGTATACTGAGAATTTTTTTGTGTGTGTGTGTATACATACATTTATCAAGTCAGTGAAATGTACTCTTAATTTCTATTTTTCTTTATGTCAAATAACCACAATAATGATGCATATGTTACATAAATGTTATTTAGTAAATGGAGGGCTTACACAGTTCATCAATGCAACATTAAGTCCACTCTAAAAAATCAAGATGTAGCAGCAAGCTGCTGATGGAAATATTTTTTCCTCAGTATCTGAAATGTTAATAAATAGCAGCAAGATACAGCTTAATTTTTTCATCTCTCAATATTCTGGTAACTCAAGCAAAACAAATTGGGAATAATTTGTTTTTGAAATCCAAGTTTATACACTCTGAATATAAAGATGGTAATCTGTTTTTTCTTAAGATGAAATGTATTTCTCCTTCATCTTGTCAGATAGTTTCCCCTACTGTCTCCATTGCTTAGAATGTAAAGGTCAACTACTTTACAATTTGAGAAATGGTTGTTCTCAGAACATAAACACATATATATACTCAAATGCATGTGCACATACATACATCCAGATGCCTTTGGGCCAGCACCAAAATCATAATGAAAATTGCAGTTTGAAATTTGGAATTCTGAAAATCTTTTGTATCTATGATTCAGTTACTAATCTATTTACATATTCATGAAATGATTTTTTTTCTCTATTTTAAAAGTCTGGAAAGGTTTCTTTGAAATCTAAGGCCCTTATATGATCTCATGTATCATACTAAATATGCCTAGAATTATTTTCTCCTCATTAAATAGGTAGCACTCTCTTAAAGCTGGTATAGTTCTATGAATATTATAACACCAGGAGAAATCCATACAAGTGTAGAAGAGTTGGTTTGCTGTAGGTGTCCGGTGGGCCTCCTTACGTTGACCCCAGGAGAAGTATCTTGAGAGAATTCAGAAGGTAGCAGGGATCCTTCTACCAAAGTTGAAGGCTGCCAAAGTTGCCAAGTCAGAGCAAAAGGAAATAGGACACAGAACACCAGGGAGGAGATTCCATTGCGTTAAATGTAAGGATTTCATTTAGAGCTGATGTGCCACGTCATCTGCACCTACTGAGAATGTTTTGTTAGTTCATTGGTGCGTCTGCTGGTTTCTGTCTGGCTTGATTTCACGCTTTGGTCACTGTCGTCCACAATCAGACAGACACAAAAGAAAGCATTTAGCTGTTGTTCAGCCCTAGAAATTTCTCTCCAGACTGAAAAAGGCAGCAGGGAATGTCATTTGTCCTTCACTTTATCCTGAGCTAAGGCAGAGGGTCCCCAGGTTCCCGTTGATCTATGCAATACAGGATAGCAAAATTGGCTACTGACAGCCAGTTGGGGCAATCAGCATCAAGGAGTTGAGAAGGCTTCATTTTCCTTCCATTTTAACAAGCCCAGAAGACACCTGTGCTGTAACAGCATGCGGGCAGGAGGCAGGATAGATTTTGCTTACTGTTGTAATCCCCAATATTTAGCATTGCACCTGTTCCAAAGCAGGCATGTAATATGACTTTGCAAATAACTGAATAAAAGAGCCCACTTTATCATTTTATAGTCCTAAATCCTTACAATTACGAATCTGAGAACAGAGTTGTTTGATGAAGAGCTGAGAATATTTTCAATCCCTGGCTTGAAATGTGTTTGGTGTTCTTCCCAGTGTCCTCAAATAAAGCCAAGGCGTCTTAGATTAGCATACAATACTCCTATCCCAATTTTTTTTTCTAGCCTCCCAACCAACATCCAAGGTCCAGATTTAAAGAACAATTTGTTTCATGAAGGTATCATGCTTTCTCTTAAGTCTGAGTTATGGACAGTCTTCTCATTCTCTAGTCTCACCCACTTCTGCTGGGAAATTTCCACTCAGCCTTCATATCTCAGACTCAACATCTCTTCCTCTGGTAAGACCAGATGCCCCCAGTCTGGGCTGGCTTTCCCTTCTAACTGTTCCCACCAAACATCATCTTTCATTGTGCCCTTTATAGTGATTCTCAATACAGTATATGACAATTGTGTGTCTCAACCAGCAAGCCTTGTGTGTAAAGATACCATCACCCTTTCTGGCCCTTGTTACTGCTGCTGACAGTGTGCTCTTAGGACATATCTGTTGAAAGAATGAATGAATGGATAGAGCTAGCCCTTTTAAGGATGAATTGGTGGTAATTAAGCACTGGAATTGGCTGTTGGAGTCACTCAGACGTGGAAAATAGCCCCCAAATTTTGTGCTTTAAGGTTCCCAAACGATGTCTACAAATGAAGAAATGACAAAATCAGGGCACAATAATTAAGCTGTATTTTAAACATCTCTATTTAACATACTAAGGTATATAATTGACAAAATGCTTGGAGAAGATATGGAAAGTACAAATATAGATACCTGAAGATTTTCTGAGCTAAGTCCCATGTGTCCACAACTCCTGAACACCTTGTTCCATGGGAATGCCTTCCCACACGTTCAGAAAAACACACCCACTTCAGGCAGCAGTGATCCCGCAGACTCTCTGAGCTCCTACGGCCTCAGCAGCAGCTTGACCTTTATTTTCCCCTATCTTGGGCCCAAACAGGCACTAAGAAACAGTAACCCTCCCTTCCTAACTGCCCTTCTTCCTACACAGCATTTCCTGGAGGAAGCAGGAAGTCCAAGTCATGATTCCACTTGTTAATAAGGCAGACGACCTTGCTGCCCCGCTTGCCCCGCTTAGTACACCTCACCTACAATGAATCTACTTAATTCCAGTCCAGGGAGAGAACCTGGGGCACCTGGGAGTGAAAATGCTGGGGGCCAAAGAAGACAGGGGATTTTGCAGAACTTCAGGGGGTGTGGGAGTAGACTGCACAGAGCTGAGGGGCTTAATGAGGGAGTCAAAGGGGCCTGGAGGGGCCCGAGTGAGTCCTGGGAAGCCTGAGGGAACCTGTAGGGAAGCTGATGGGGGAGGCCCAGTGTGAACATGAATATCAGAGAGGTCAGCATGAGCAAGGATGTTTTTGCTTCTGTTGTTCTTTTCTTTCCACCCCCAAGTGCAGTCTGTTCCCCTTATGTAAGAACTAACAATACGCAAACCTGAGTGAACTGACGTCATATCTGTGAGTTATTCTTGAGAGTGTTTAGTACCTATTGTATTCAGTTACATAATTTGTAGAGCCCAGTGCAAAGGGGCCCTGTGTCCAAACTTATTAAAAATTTCAAGATGGTTAAGCAGGACTTTAAACCAAGTGCAGGGCCCTTCTCAGTTTGGATCCTGCACAACTGCACGTCCCATGTTCCTGCAGCCTATCCTCACGATGTCGCTGGCAGGTCTCTGGCTGACCTGTGTTCTGGGACTTGTGGAAAATCCAGGCCAGATGAATCTGTAGGTTTGCTTTTACACACAGAGAAACTTTGTTTTTCTTTTATCCTTAGGAAATTCGCCAAGGTTTCAGGTATTCATCCACCCCTTGCTTGTGGGGTTATCCCCTTACCTTTCTCTCCTTTCAACACTCATAGTCATCTCCAGAAAAAGAGGCTTGGGGACACTTGGTAGAGTGTGTATAATGTAGTGGCAGAGAATCCCTACTCTCAAAGTCAGGATATTTCAACCAGTAGCATACTTAGAGTTCGGTTTTAAGGAGCTGAAAAACAACATTGATTCATGTTTCAGCCATTATTTCTCACAACTGAGCCCTATAACCAAGGCTGAATCAAGCAAAGGCCCAAAAGTTAAGTGAATACCTGCTAAGTAGGATGGCCTGGAATCCAGGTTAACTATGAAAGGAGCTAACAGCAGGAAAGAAAATCAGTAGAGTAAGCCAAAAGGGAAAATTTACTGCTGGCACATTTCTAGTGGCCATCCTGTTCTTCCCAGTTACATGGCCATGGAGTTGGAGAATAAACAGGTGCATAAATTAAAATCAGTCAATTAGCTGCCATGCTGACTACTGCTACTGCCCTAGAGCTGAAGTAATAATGTTAACACGAGTTAAACAACAGGAACAGCTATCACAGACTGTTCACTTCTGGAATATCTTCTTCTTTTTTTTTTTCCCAGTCTTTAAATAGATGGATGGCAGAGATTTGCTCTGTGTTTTATAACAGAAGTCAGTTAACAACTTTAAAAACCAAATTGTCTGGAAATTGCTTTAAAATTAACACAATGCAGTAGAGGACACTAGAATGGATTGCTAAAAACAAATACTGGTCAGGTTTTTAGAAAAGGCCACTTACATTTTAAAACCCCAGCAAAATAATATGATTCAGAAATTTCACAGAAATGGGTTCTTTAAAAGTATTTCAAATATGCAAACATTTCAGGATAAAGAATAAGATTCTTTGGGTGTTTTTATCATTTTCAAGGTGAATAATTAATACTGGAGATGAAATTTTGTTGTTTTTTGTCAACTTTCTAGAATTCCTTTCAGTTCATCACTAGGTTAGAAAAATTCCTTGACATTGTGCAAAATGTATATTTTAGGCCCAATTTTCCTGTAAAGTCTAAAGAAAGTGTTTAATGTGTAGGGTTACAAAAAAGGAAGATGGAAAAACCATTAGGGATATGAACTAACTTTAAGTTCATGCAAACTTGGTCCTGTTAGAGTATTGAAATAAACGCTTGAACAGACTTAATTTTTCACCTAGAATCTCGGGTATTGATGAATTGAATAGTGATATTTGAAGGTTTTTCATAAGATGCTACAATTTAGGAAAAATAGAGGTTTCACAAAGAATCATGATCTAAATGCACAGTTATAATAGTTGAAATGTGAAGACAGAGATAGCATGCTTAATTAAAGAAGTGCAAAAGGAGGTCAAGAGGATTAATCTATATCATCCTCCAGATTGTTTTGAAATGAATGACTCCCATGAACTATGGAGAGAGGGTGGGTGTGTGGTCTGTTAAGAGACAAAACCAAGGTTCGTAGCCCCTGTTCACTAAACCTGTAAACTTAGGTTCTTTAACCTTTCTCAGCCTCAAATTTGTAATCTCTAAAATGGATATAGTAAATATTTATAGGCTTCTTTTGAGGGACTAAATCAAATAATTCCTGTAAACTGCTTAGCAGAGTGCCTAATACAATCACTATATTTGTGAGCTAATAGTCGATACCATTTTATTTCCCTTTACTAGGGGTTCTCCCTGGCTGCATATTGAAATTATCTGGGAGTTTTAAAAAGCACAGATGCCTGGGATCCACACTCAGAGATCCTGATTCAGTAAGTTGTGGGTGTGGTCTGAGCATCATGAAATTTAAAACTCTCAAGGGACTCTACTCTGCAGCCAAGGTTGAGAACGGCTACTTTAAAGAGTAAACTTTTCATGAATAATCACATTCGTTTGTATTATGCAAGAAATTCACTGAGTATCCTGATGTATTCTAAGAATGGCAACTTGATCAAGTCTTTCTAATGTTCATTTCTTGTCCTTTTGAAATTAAAAGAACAAATGAAAAGTCAATGAGACCTAGTGATACCAGGTTAGAACCAAGGCTCTTTGTAGGGCTCTGCTCAACAGTAAAGAGTGGAGAATTCTTTGAAAAATACCTCTGATATAGATGCTAAAGCTGTAAAACACAGAACAGAGTACCCATCTTTTAATAAGGCCAAATATATACTCCTCTCCCCTTCCTTTTTTTTTTTTTTTTAATCACAGTTAAGTCTTCCAGCAATAACTTGGGCTAATCCTTGGGAATCAGAAATCAGTACAGATTCCCTAAGAAAAAGGACATATTCCTCTCTCTCAATCTCTTTCTGGTTTCTCTCAGTCAGTATCTCTCCTCTGTCTTTTCCCTCTTTTTTTTTTCTTTTTCTTTTTAAAAATATTTTCCTTTTGCTCTTATTCTTTTAAGATCTGACTTCCCTTTCAGATGAAAAGAAAAGAATTTCCTAGTGAGGCCAATTAAAGTTGCCCAGATGAAGCAAAGTCCCTAGGGACCAATCAGAATGCCTACGTAGATGAGAAAGTAGGCATATGTCCTTTCTTTCTCCTTGTTAGAGTTTAGTTTCTACCCTGAGGAATACTAGTTATTTATTTTCCATCAGAGAAAAGAATGAACCTTCCACTAAGCTTAACTCTTTCCTAGTTGATAAAAAATTAAGTAACTACTTTAAAATATAAATGTGTCACTCTACCCTTGTGCTACTTCTCATTGACCTTTCTTTAGTTAATTATACAGAACACCTCATTCATTGATTCAGATTCTGCTAATTGGAAATTAAAATATATTCACAAGAATTAGACCAAAAGTTGTAACTGCAGTGCAAAGGTATAAAAGAGATTTATTAGCTTCCCACTTTAACCAGGAGATCAGATTTATGGGTATTTCCCAGAATGTGTACTAGGGAACATTAGTGGTCACCAAATTATTAAAAAGGAGCTTTGTGATCAGATTAATTTGGGAAATGATGACTGATAGCTAACCATTCTTTCATATCCCTCTGAGCCTTGATGCTTAGAATGTAGCTCCCAGAGGCAGGATTGGCATAACCTGCTTACTTGTTAAACATACAATTTCAGGCTCTACCACATCCTGAAAATATTTCCTCCTATAAGTGAAATCAAAATGTTCACTTTCACAAAATGTTCATGTGACTCCCAGGTATATTACAGTTTAATAAACACTAAGTCAGATGGTCCTGATTCATATTACCATGTTAGCAAAAAATAATTTTAAGTGAAACTAATAACTTAATCATCTTTATAAACTTTGCTTATCACATAGATTAATGAAAGTATTTCATCACAGAAATTTAGCTGTTTTGTTTTTGAAACAGTTACTGATATCTCGTAGCCCAAAACGTTTTCAGGTAAGACAGTTGGGAAAAGCTAAATCAAATGATTCCCAAGCTTTCTGGCAATTCTCATATTTTGGTATCTTAAAAAGATGATAAAGAATATGCTTATCTTCTTAGACAAGAAATAGTATTTAAGTGCATTGAGCATCCTCTATTGATGTATTGTCAATTAACATGGGGGCTGTGGTGAGTAGAAAAGAGGCTTTTCTGCAGTTGCTTCTGTTTCCATCTTAAGTGGTAGTCTCTGCAGATACGGTGTGAGTGTGTATGTGTGTGTATTTTGGCAGCCAGTATTCAGCTTCTCCTGGCTCCACCCACCACAGTGGGTGTCCTGAAAGGGACAGCCATGTCCCACTTCAGCTTCAAATATAGTGCTTTTCCCCTGCCCTTCCAGATTGGGGTGGAATGTGAACCAACAACTTCCACAAGAGCTGTGCCTGGATCTTTGTCTCTCATCTGATTTATGGAATCACTGGAGCTGCTGAGGTATTCCTCCCTTACTTTCCAAAGCCCACCAAGATTTGGAGTCGGGTGCATCTTATTCCCTTTCCATTCCCAGCACACAAAGTCTTTGTACATCCTGCCAGCATTCTTCTTGCTTTCAGAAATCTCTAGACCATGATCATACACCAACCTCACTTCCCATTTGCTAGTTCCCAAATTCAAAGACCCATGTCTAGGTGTACCAAGAGCTCTTCCTGCATGATTCACCCCTGTAAAAGCAACAGTGGGCCTATTGGTTCTCATCTTAGCATACATCCAACAGGAGGAAAGATGTCACCATTTTTTCTTGAAAAATGGGCAACAAGATGTCCTTGTTTTTTTTTTGAAAGAATGATTTCTTATATCCATATATTTTCATATAAAATTAAAGTATGCATTTCAACTAGCCATGTTTGATGTCAAGGAATAATAATTTTATACTTTGTATGAATAAATCCAACTGATTTTCAGTCTCCCCCCCTTTTTATTTTTGCCTTACAAAGGAGTGAAAAAAAAATTAGATATTTCAGAAACAAAAGTAGATTTGAGAATTTAGGGTGTTTTCTTCACTTTTCTTGCTTGAAAATCATCTGTTTTGGATTGCTTTTGAAGATGGGGACATTTGGCATTTACAACTAGATAGAATTTTAAAGTTATATCTCTCTAGCAATAGAGCACTGCCCTATATTTCAGAATAAATAAATGTATTCTTCCTTGAATTAAAATGACTTTAAAAAAATCTCTAATAAACTGATCTTAGTCTTTACTAAGGTCATCCTATCTCAATCGTGGTTTTAAATGCAGATTTCATTTCAAAGCAACATTTTATAATATGTCTGATTTCTATTTGCGCTTATCAGTTTTGAGATAATTTATTTCAGGTCAATCAAAGCAGACAAAATAATAACTACCTTCTGGCTCCCTCTCAGAAATTCCAATGTTCAGATCAAAAACAGTAGCTTTCTTAGAAATTCTAGTATTTTAAGAGGTGAAAGGTTAGGTATGTTTATTTATGGCACATTCGTTCCGAAGAGTATTCTTATGAATGCCCTTGTTGTACAGATGTTAGGTCTGAGAAATGAAAAAGAACTTGAAATCTCACAAGAAAGCATTTTTTAAGCAGCAATGAAAGAGCTTTCTATGTTTCAAGGTCATTTCACTGTGGGAGGAAATTGATAGAGTCTAATTAGAGTAGAAATGCTATAAAGTCTGCTCAGTAGAGATGCACTTGGCTAGCACTGATAGCAGGAAGGAGTTGAAGGAAGTATATAAAATTTTCTCTTATTGATTTATGTATTATATGGCCCAATGAATTAAATGTATGTTAATATCACCTACAATGTTTTACCCTTGTCAGGTGATTAAAATATGAACTTTGGAAGCTTTTTTCTGCTTAGTTACTCATTATGAGCATTCAAACAAAGCACTGAATTGTAGATTTAATTCCATATGAACTTCTTCCACTTAAAAAAATTCCAAAACATTTACTCAGAAGTTGTTATGCTAAAGTACAATTAGCCCTAAAGATGTGTAGGACATGTACCTCTTATAAATATTTATAAGTATAATCGCAAATAATTATGCATCAATGTTCCTTATTTTCTTGGAAAGGGAAATTTTTAATTTAGTGTGTGCATGCACCTCTCATCTAAGTGGATGGTAAATTCATGTTTGTGTTTATATACATAAATAATATATTTATGAATATATTCTCTTCCAGTTCTATCAAAGGATGGCAATGGGGGGGGGGGGATTATTATACTTTTAATGCCTCAGCAGAGTTCTTCTGTGTCACTAAGTAGTGAGAACCTGAGAAGATGCCTGTTGTTTAGCATGTCATCCTAATATGTGTTTTTGGACATCCATAGTAGAGCACGCATAATGAATGACACATTTCCATTAAGCCACATTTCCTGTTAAACTACTAATACCGTGATCTTGTGGATTTTACTAATAAATAGATTTTTTTTCTTAGTAGAATGGAAAGTTGAATTCCCTGCTCTAACTTTATGGTGTCCCATACAGTATCTATTTCATGTATCTCCTTGCATTTAATGACCCAGCTCTCTTTAGCTGAGGATATAGAGAAGGGAATTTATACCAGGTCTTTATAATGCTCTATCACTACCCCTAAAAGAACACCAGTGAAATTATTTCTTTGTCAACCCAGAGAATCACCACAGCCATTGACGATTTGGGGTCATTCAGCCTGAAGATGGAGCAAGCCAATCTTTTTATTCTTGCTTCATCCTGTTTGATTTCTCTTTCCCCTAACAAAAAAGCAATACAAATTTTCCTATACAGTGTTCTGATTGTCCCTTTTATAGAGAGGAGGAGAATAAAGTGCATTTAATATCAGTATAATTTATTAGAGGGATTCTGGTTCTATGTAGGCAAATTCTAAATGACATTAAATCCAAATTCTCTTCATTCAAGATCTGTCAGATTTACTGCCCATCCATTAATCCCACTAGACTTCATCGTGCTGTTTTATCTTCTAATAATGTTTTTATGAGATTGCCATTGCATACTAGCTTTTTCTGTGATAAGTGTGCATAGGGGCAGATTTATTGTTCTTTACACATTCCTGTTAATAATGGTTTGACTCTGATTCCAGGACGCTTAAAAGTGAGAGGTAGCCTTCCAGGAAGAGGAAGGAGGTTACTTTGTAAAATCTGAAATTTTGTCATGTCAGCAGCCTTCATGTGCTGGGATACTATATAAGGTATTTGTCTCCTACAGTAGCATTTAACTTCAAAAGCATATCCCATTAATGCTATTTCCAAGTTGGAGTGGACTTCAGCTGATCCAACACATAAGCTTTAAAAATATAAAGGAGGGTTCTGGGCATAGATCACCTAGCTTCAAAACCTGTACTTACATGTTGTGTGATCTTGGGTAAGTTACTTGACCACTGTTTCCTATGTTTAAAATGGAGATGACAGTAATAACACCAAGCTTGTTAAGTTATTGTGAGAATTAGCAAGTTTATATATGTTTTGCATTTAAATAATATCTGATACACACTGAACAGCCAATAAGTGTTACTGTTACAAATCTAGAAGACATCATGTACAAAACTTGATCATTTGTAAATGAGCAAACTGAGGCTCAAACATAAAATAATCAACTGGAATGCTCTGGTCACCAGAGTCCACCTTTATTTTCTCCCTGTCTGAAGAGTGTTTGAGTATAGATGTATTTTTGGCAGAACTGAGTTCAAGTTCCAGCTCTACCTCTCATTTGCTGTATGACTTTGAGCAAGTTCCTAAATCTTTCTGTCAGACTGAAAAAGGTTGAGTAATATATCTAAGGTCACACAACTAGTAAGCAGAAGAAATTGGATTCAATTCAAGTATATCTGATTCTAAATCAGTGGTTTGTCTTCCTACAATGTCAAGATACTGCTTTATGTAGCGGGTCGGTATTACTTTTGGTCAACGGAGAAAGAAGTTAAATGTCTCATGTACAGTTACAGCAAATTTAGACATAGTGCAGACTAGACCCGAAGTTGCTGAGTGATCAGTTAAATATTCTTCCCATGAGATCAGTGATTCTCAACCCTAAAGGCACATTAGGCTTGCCTGAGATGCCTACCTTAAGATTACACTTACCTGACGCCCCACTTCTGGCTAATTATTTCTTCCTCAGTCTAAAGTTCTGTGCTAAGAACCACTAACCTTAACCCAAAGCGTACTAAGAGGATCATTCCCCAAATCAGCCACACTACCAGGTTTGTTTCCAAATTAATTAAATTCAGATCTATTCCAACATATAGGCGCCAGTGTTTCTAGCTCCCATTTTCTTTACCCTCCACTCTCTGATATTTTTGACATACTCTGTCTCCAATGTAGATATATAGAGAGGATATATATGGTAAATATAGAGAGAGGAGCTATATCAAAACAAAAATATGAGGAATAATCACCTAAGGTCTTCATTAATTATTTCTTGATTTCTTATTTCTTATCTGCTCTGTTTCCTCCTCTGACTTATTACATTCCATTTTTAGATGAGTCCTCCTGACAGCTCTGATCATGCTATCTTTTCATTTTTTTTGAAGAACTTCAGTGATTCCTCCCTGCCTACAGACTAAGGTTAAGTACCCCTTATCCAGAGGTACAAGGTACCCCTTATCCTTTCCAAGCTTACCTCTGATTAAACCACCTTCATTTTATATGCTTTAAGAAGAGTTATAACTCCAGTTTTCTGAAATTCACTGTACTTTCATCCATTAGGTTTTGTTTATGCTGTTCCTCTACCTAGAATGCTTTGCCTTACACCTTTGTGTGTGTGTATTCCATTTACTCCATGATTAATCCCAGGCTACTTTCTGCTTTCCCTTGGTGATTGGTTCCAAGTTGGGTGTATAACCTAATTGGAACAAAACCTAGCTTCACTATTTATTCCTGAATGTAGAAATCCTACCAAGGGCATTAACATGTGATTTCCTTGAAGCTTGCATTGATCCCTTTATCCTCTCAACAACTCCTTCCAAGTCTCCACAGCACATGTTCTTAATCTCTCTGATGGAATTTATGTCTTTTTTAACTTACATTATGTTTAAGAGCAGAGATTATTTTGGATTCATCTTAACATCCCACACATCTCAAATAGTAAATACCATTATGAGCATTTCCAGTTTGCCTTCTTCTCTCACCCAGCCTCAATCCACATTGGTTTGGTGGGACCTAAACCCTGAGGGACCCTGGTCTAAGCAGCCCTGTGTGCGCCATTCTTTAGGCCATGGTGATCGGTTCCAAGTAGGGTGCATAACCTAATCTGTTCAATCAGTAAAGTTTAGGAATATATTTATACCTCTAAGCATGTAGAGGCAGCAGATATCTGGTAACAATCCTGCAATCAAGAATGAAAAACTTTCAAGTGGGACTTAGAGATGGAGAAATGTTGTATACTAGGGACATACCTAGGACCGCTCTGTCCTGATTGGCTCAAAGCCAGACTTACTCCTGGACCTTCCAGTTACATAAAAGAAGCCAGTTCACTTTATGTCTTCTGTATCTTGTAACCTATTTTCAAAGACTAATACAAAGCATTCACCCAATAAGTGTTAATTAACCAATCATCAGAATATGCTATCCGTTCAACACAATTAAAAGAGGGAAGGGGAAGGTTATATATTATATATCCAATTCCTCTGGCCTAATTTCACTGAATTTTTATTTTTCAATGTTAGCCTTTTGTCTTGGCCTAAAAGATGTAGTCCACTAAAATTTATCTGAAATGAGGCTATAGAAACACACAAGGATAGAAAAGACACTCGTGTCCCCCTGTTCCTCTATTAACCCTGTGCGACAGGGGGTCTATACTCATCATCTAGTCTGACTTTGCGATGCAGAAAGTAGTGACACTCACCTCCGACCCACTTAACTGTAAATCAGGATATTCAGTTAGGCTCAGAAAAAGATCAAAGATAAAAAAGGAAAAAGAGAAACCTTCATGTCCAGATCATGCTCCTTATCTTCAAAACAACTTAAAGTCCTTTCAGGTATTTGTAAAAGCAAGAGAAAAATCGATGAGACTTAAGGTCAGAGTAAAGGACCAATCAGACTAATACAAGTTTATCTTGTTTTGGATACAAAGTGGCTGTTTTTTTACCTAGTCCATCATCTGTCTAGGGATGACAGATAGTATTGTTTTCTCATTTCAAACACAGGACTGAGGTAGAGATAATGCCATTAATACCATGATGCATTTCGAGGGGCTCAAGGGCACAAGGATGCAGGTCATCTTATGGAACCTTGGAGAAAGGTCACATGACACACACTAGGGTGGAGAGCTGCTATAGGATTTGGGGAGGGACTGGGAGGGTTTGCACAAGACCAGCACAGAGGCACCAAGCTCCAGACATATTTACCACACAGAAGAAAAAAGGTAGAAGAGGAAGTAGAAGGTGGTAAAAGTGAAGAGGAGGAAGAAACCTGGGTTACCTCAAATAGTACCTTTTCTGACTTGAATAAATAGCCTCATTTTAATCTGTGACAGAATAAGCTTTGAACTACAACTGAAGTTTCTCTATGAATTTGCAGTGGTCATGCTGAAACTAACATTGCAGTCCCTCTCTTATCCACTCAACAAGCATGTGTTGAGGCTGTATTCTCTGTGTGTTGGTGGCAGAGACAGAAATCTGGGACAAGTCAAAGAGAAAGCAACTACTGCATATGTGGAATGACTAAGGTGGAGAATTTGAAGTGCCACTTTAATTACTGTACAAATTCTAATGGTGCCAGGAAACCCACACTTAGCTAAAGGGTCCTGTGTGTAACTGAGTTAAAATGTGATCTTTTGAAATTGTTAGTGAAGGAACAAATAGGTGGTTGTGAATGCGTAGGGTCTGGTGTGGCACTCACCAGAAACTCCCAAGAGAAATATTCGCAAGCCCAGAACAATGTCATAGAACTGCCAAAAGGATATGAAATCAATTACATAAATGGTGGAATTAATTTCATCATTGTTCTTTATTAGTGTTAGAAATTTACTAAGTTTTCATCCAGATAACTTGAAGAATATCCATGAAGGGCATCTTCTACAAAGATAAACTAACATGTCAAAAAAAAATATGTCCTTTTAATAATTTAGACCATCACCTGTGGGGGGAAAAAAATGGATACATCTCATGATAAACAGGAAGGAAATGGAGAAGGAAGTAAGCTAGGCAAGGTGTCCATGAAGCAAACTAGGCTTTGATCTGGGAAAATTATCCTAGTGCGGAACTGACTGTGAATTATACAGATGTTTGGTAACTTTTTTAGGAGCAGCACTCATGTGGGAATGCAGCTCGTTTGTGGTATACAAGCTCTTTGCTTCCTTTACTTTTTCCCTTAATATTTAATTTAAACAACTGTGTTTGTATTTGTCCAGATGGACATAAAGTAGACATATAAATAGATACATACATATATACATAAATTAAATATAGATACAGATATAAATATATGAAAATATCAGCCTATGTCAGAAAATAGGAAGGACTAGGGGTTGCTTATGACTGAACCAGAATTAAAAAGGTTAAGTAGTACGTCCACGTGAAGTAAGAAGCAGCAATAACCAGGAATTAAGAACCCTAAGGAGAAGATGTCTCCAAAATTTTTTTTTAAAAGGACTGATTGTTCTCTCTTCAAAGTGATTGTGATGTGTCCTCTATTTTTAACTTATTTTTCCCTCGGAGATTAATAATTACTGCATTAATCTAATCTGTGCGCAGGCAACCCCCACTCCTCTCCATACCCACACACCAGGATGCTCCCTTCCAGCATTGTGTAAACACAGAAAGCCCCCACATGAAACAACACGGACGCCCAGGGTGCTACCACAGCACTCTGCCTGGACTAGGCCCGGCAGTTTTCGCCACTGACTTTTCTTAGTTTCAAGGCTTAGCATTTCCTTGAACTAGAATGGAATGTCCAATTCCAACACCTGTTTAAAATGCTTAAAAACTAACAAGACAGACAGATGGGTAGTGGCTCTATGATGTTTACTGTGAAATTCAACTTCACTGAATTTTGGAATTTTCATAATGAAATGGGGATAATTCATGAGGCAGCTTCTTTTTCTTTTATTTTCTGTCTTTTTTTTCTTCTTCTCCTTTTACTAATTCTTATGTCATTCTTTCTCTTTCTGGAACAGGGTGAGGAAAATGGCAAACTCTGAGCCATGTCATTAATAAATGGATATTACAAGACCCCTGCCAAATTGAAATATTTAATAGAATACAAAACTGTGCTTATGATTTATTATGATGATAATAACAATTATTATTATCTTCCATCTATTAAGCTGTATTAAGTGCCGGTGATCTGTATGCATAATCTAATTTAGTTATACAGTCACTCTTTGAAGTAGGTAATTGTAATTCTGATCCATTTTTTACTAATGAACTCACTGAGGCTTAGGGAGGTGAAATCACTTGCTCAGTATGCTCAAAACAACAGCTGGGTTTTGAGCACATGTCCTGAGTCCAGCTTCTTAGATACAGCATTATTAAAAAAAACTTTTACATGGTGTAGCAAGTGGACATTTTCTGGATATAACATGTGAATAAGAAACATTGGGGAAATACCACAGGGACCTGCCAAGCATTGACAGAGAGGAGACAGTAGCAAGTGTTTTAATCCATGATTGTATTTGAAATCTGCCAATTACAAAATAAACATCAAAGGCAGCTGCAGCAGCCAGATGTTCTTTGTTTCTTCACCTGCGAAGAACGGAGCAATGTTTGGACTAAAAGGCTATCTCCGTGGCCCATTCACTGGTTGGCCTTTCTACAAACACTGCCAGCAGTACATCACTTAGGATGGAATGCAGCCGAGATGTCTATAACAGAACATCAATCAATTAAAACCGGAGTAAGCCAGCAAACACATTTCACTGAGATCACCAGTAAATAGTCATTGCATAGATCATCACACAGTAATGCTTCTTGACAAAAATGGAAAAGAAAACTAGACCAGCTGTGAGGTGATGACTGGAGGGGCAAAGCCTTGCTTGGTCCACATGTTACTTGCTGGTGTCCTAAAATCTTCTCTCCTATTCGATTTCATTAGTCACATTATAGCTATAACTCATAGTGAATTTTTAAATTAATTACTGCATAAGTGTGAGATTTTTATCCTTTTAGCTGCTTTTGCTTTAAGGCAGGACTATTTTTTTCTCTTCCTTATTTTAACTAAATTATACCTTTTTTGATTGTTCGAATTATTTGTCCAATACCTATTATCTCCTAAAGCAGTCAAATAAAAAATATCCATATGAAAGTACAGCATGGGGAATACAGTCAATCATATTGTAATATCTTTGTATGTTGACAGATGGTAACTCCATTTATCGTGATGAGCATTTAGTAATGTATGTTATTGTCAAATCACTATGTTGTACATCTGAGACCAATATAATATTGTATATCAACTATATTTCAATTAAAAAAAATCCATATGCTCCTAACTTGCATACCTTTAAAACGTCATATTTAGTTGGCAAGCCTCTGTAATAGACCTAGAATAAGAACTAGAATATCTTGAGTACTTTCTATTCATCTGGCACTACTGAAAACAATCTATTTAACATATAACCCACAGAGAGGTTAAGTAACCTGCCCAAGGCCACACAGTAAGTGGTGGATCTGAAATGCCCTCCTTTCTGTAGTAGCTTTATTTTCAGAACATTATCCATAGAATCAAGGAATAACATTACCCCTAGTAAAATAATATTTTGAACAAAAGTAACAGAGATGCCAGTCAGGATGAGACAACGTATGTCAGTGTGCCATGATTTCTTGATTGATAACAGTCTTAATTGGGAGATCAGTGGTTATCAGTATTGGAGCCTCTACTCTTCCCAGCAAACTTGCTGTTATAAATGCCTTCTCCCATCTTATCACTCTCACCTTGGTGTTCTTTTATGCCCTTAGCAAGAGAATGCACAAGATCACCCAACCCACTATCTTAGTGTCATCCCTCATTCTCACCAAGCCCTTTACTTTTTGAATATTATTCTAGTGAAACCGTTTATACTGGTTCTTTCACATATATAGTATCAGTGGTATTATAATGAGTCTTTCTGACTCATGGCTTTGTCTCCTTAAATCCATTCTCTATACTGTTGCCAGTGTAATCTGTTCAAGACATAAATTCTGCTGTCACTTCCCTGTTTCAAAATCATCAAGGGCCCTAATGTTGTCAGAATATCCAAGGGCCTTTGCTGTACATGGGTAGCATGTACTTTCATAATTTTGCACAAAATGCTAGCTACTAGCTACAGCTGACATTTTTTAATTGAATTAATTGAAATTCAATAAGACAAAAAAACTTGTTTCTTCAGCTCACAAACCAAGTTTCAAGTGCTTAACAGCCATGTGTGGCTAGTGGTTATATATCAGTAAACACAAATATAGAACATTTCCATCATTATAGACAGTTCTAATAGAACATAAAACATTGCTGTTTTGTGGCCTCAGATCTGTCCATTATCCAACAATTTTCTCAAAATAACACCAACCACTTGTAGTATCTGAGTGAATCATACATATTCATGTCTCTGTAGCTTTGTGTATTCTGGTTCTTCTGCTTGGAATGCTCTTCACGAATCCTTAGAAAATATCCACTACACGTTCTTTAAGACATAGCTAATATGTTGTCTTCTTCAGAAAGGCAACTCTGAACTCAAAGTCAGCTAGTGTTTTTAAGACATTCTATGCCTACTTGAAACTTACATTGCAATGAGGAGATTATCTGCTTTGTGGCTGACTTCCTATGCGATAGTAAACTGTGAACTCAAAAAGGTCTGGTTCTTTGTTATCTCTCAGTACCAAGAAAAATGTGGGGCATGGAGGAAGAACTCTAATACATGTTTGTTAAAAATGTAAAAATCATGTAAAGAGGCAAGGCAGTCCTTTTGACTCTGTTAAACAAAATATCCACTTTGAATTTTAAAATTAATGTAAGTAGTGGATCTCCCTGGCCTTTTGCCAGTCTGTTCTGGTCCTAACATAATCTTAACTCACTTCTAATATTATACGTTAGCCTCAGTCCATTTTTGCTTTAGAGTCGATGTCCATCTCTTTACCTACTCAACATGGAGCTAACCTACAGAATGAGTTGAGGTTGAAAGATGATCTAAGTTGAACACCTTTCCCAGAAATAACAATAAATAAAGTTTAACGAATTGCTGCAGGCTTCCTCAGAGTGTCATAAATTCCACAGAATAAATTTACTCAAGTTACAGATAACATGTCCTTTTTATATGAATCTCAGGTGGGTATAATATCCACAAAACAAAACAAAGCAAACCGTAAAACTAACATACTCCTCCAGAGATACAAATATTTTTCATTTAAATCATGATAAGAGAATAGAAAACCCAGAATTTAAACTTGGAAATTTTTTTTTTCTCTTTTATGTTGTGATTTGTCACCTGGCTTAGAGCAGAGAGGTATTCTTTCCACAAAATGACAACCTGGCTCTGTCTCTTTCCTCTTTCCCTCCAAGAGAAACAGATGGGAGTGGTGTTCCCAAGTGACTCAGCATAGCTACATAGACCAGTTGCACATGATTTGGAACCTAATACAGTTAAAACATTTTGCATGTCAGTCTTTAAATTGCATCTAAATCTTTTGTTCTTTGACATTTAGCATCATTCTGTTCCAGTAAAGGTTGTTGCCTTTTTTTGCAATGACTTTCTGACCTGTCTTTAAAGTCAGCACTCCAATCAGTCTCCACTGACATACAGAGAATAGTGACATATTGACTTTTACAAGAGATGAATCAAAAGGTGACAGAACATGAATAGGTGGAACCTTGGCACTGAATTTTCCATATAAATGCAAGTGTCAACTAAACAAAGAAAAAGCCTTCCTCTTTACATAGTCAATTCAGGTGCTTTATCCACATAATATATATTTGAGTTATGACTGCATGGGCCTGGTGTTCTGGTGGAATTCTGACTATTCATTTTTTTCAGTATATTAAATTTTACTCCTAACACCAGCTAACCATAAATAGCAATGTAGTTGGAGATGTTGGTTTTTTAAAATCAGTCTCCCCAGCTTCTAATTTTGGCTGCAAAATGATTAATGAATTGAGACCTCAAAAATCTTTTCAGTCTTGCAAAATATAGATGTTTTAAGTTACTTTGTCTTTGGGGCCTTCTTTCTTCCTACATTTTCTCTAACATTCCCTTTGTGTATCTAGCACTTCTAAGTCCACATATTTTTAGAAAGCCCTAGACGTTTTATTGTCAAATTCTATTCCAAGTTTTACTCTGAGGAAACTCTTAACTGTTTAAAGCTTTCTCTGGGTCTTCTTTCCATGATCCAATAGACTTGCACTAATCAATAATTCATTAATATTAATTATAATAATTTTAATATTAGTGAAATTTATTAGACATTCATTTTATGTCAGTCACTGTGCATCAAAATATACCTAAATTATCTCAGGTAATTCTCAATATAATTCTATGAAGAAAATATCCTACTGTACCTATCCCCATTTTGCACATAAGAAAACTGACACAAAGAAAGGATATTTAAGTATTATGTCCAAAATCACTCATCTTGCAAAGTGTTCAAGCCCTGATTGTCTAATTTCAAAATTCATGTTCCTAACTAGATTATTCTCATTCCCCATAGTGATGTCTTTTCAATTTTTCAATTTTTCAAATACATAAAAAATGTATTTACATGTTATAATATTTAAGAGCATAACAATGTATATGATAACAAACAAAACAAAATGAACCATAAAACCAAACACTCCTCCAGAGATACAAACATTTTTCATTTAAACCATGATGAGAGAATAGAAAACCTTTTGAAAATTGTGTAGCAGGATGCCATACAAATATTAGCTAATATGAAACATGTTTACTTTTCATTTTATGCGTTAAAATATTTGTAATTGTTCTATGAAAACATTGTAATAACTAAGAAACATAAAGTATGAACCAAACATTATATGACAGTAGGTAACTTTTTAAAGATTGTCAATTGGTCATCAAAAGGGAAGGGGCAAGAATAATACAGAGAAGTGATATTACCACAATAATAGAGGATTGCTTTATGATAGGTTCTTTATCCACTATGGAAATCATTATTTCTAACAGTACATATTCAGATAATATGCACAGTGAAAATATCTTCATTGATTGTCACTAAAGAAAACTCTTTCAAAAGGACCACAACTAATGTGGATACTTTGTGACAAGCAAACCTACAGAAGGATGAGGAAAGGAGATAATGATGGATAAGACATGCAAACAAATTTGGAAGGAAATAAATGGAAGCATGGCAATTGAATTAGCAAGTGGAATAAGTAACAACTCAAAGCCTACAGGATATCCAAGTAAGAGTTGGCACTAAAAAAAAGATAATTGGTTTAAAGAGTGTTACACAAAAGATGGACTGCATGATCCTCTCCCAACTCAATGCAACAAGATAAATGGCAATCCAGTCTATTTCCATCCAGCAGGAGGCACGGGGTATAGTTTCTGGAGATACTAAAAGAGATCCCTGGCCTGAGGATACCGTGTATAGTGGAAGTCCAGGGTGAAGCATGGGACCAAAAAAGGGAGACTGGACAGATATATAACAGTCTCAATGACAAACCATAGAACCTTCCTCCCAGGACACCAGAAAAATTTGTCAGAACCACTTGCATCACCTCTCCTCTTAATATAAGCATTAACGTGATTGAAAAGTAGAAAATGTTTCTCTGGAAGAACTGCTTGACCCTAGGGAAACAACCTTTCCATTCTGTCATCGAAGGTCCAGCTGGTCATGCAATAATTCCACAGTGAAGTCCACCAAAAAATAAACCCACCTAGGCACATCAGCCTGCACCATTTTAATAATGCTTTCAGTGTTTCATTCTTAAATATACACAGGCATATGGTAATAGCCAGATAGTTAAGGAAAGTCTCCTAAGTGGAAAAAAAAAAAAGAAAGAAAGAAGAACAAACTAGCAGAAAATGGAAGGGCAAAAAGAAATATAATTATGTGAGATAAAATGTTTCCAAAAACTACATTAACATCCTTACATAAGTAAGGAAGGGTACTGGGTAGAATGAAAGACAGTGAGACAGAGAATGAAAGAGGATAGCTCTTATAACACAAAAATTGGATAATCGGATAAAAATTGAGTAAAGTTGAATAATAGTATAGTAGTTTAGGAATATCCTAGGAAGTAGAATAAAAAGACAAAGAAATGAAAGACAGTGGATAGTTTGAGAAAGCTGAATGATGAGTTCAAGAAATGCAACACTTGAGTGATAATTACAGTAGAGGAAATAAAATAAATTATGTATTTAAAAATATATATATAGATGTTCCAGAACTTCAGTTCTGGTTGGGTTAGCCAAACATGGGCCCACATCATGAAATTTCAGAATTCCAGGGATAAAGATTCTTAATATTTGCTGGTATAGGCTGAATTGTGTTCCTTCAAAATTCACATGTTAAAGCTCTAACCTCCATTGAGACTGTCTTTGGATTAAGGCAGTAATTAAGGTAGTAAGTCATAAGGTAAGTAATAAGTCTTAACTCTTGATCTGACAAGATTGGTCTTATTATAGGAGAGTCACCAAAAATCTTGCTCCCTCCACCTCTCTTTCTTCTCTGCTATGTGGTGTGACATGCAAGCCAGCTATCTTCAAGCCAAGAAGCGTGCTCTCATCAGAACCTCCATTGGCTGGAGCCTTGATCTTGGACTTTTGAGGCTCCAGAACTGTGAGAAATGCATTTCTGCTGCTCAGTCTGTGGCATTTTATTATGGTAATCTAAACATTCTAATACATTTTGTATAGGGGGGAGATCATATACATCAGATCAGGACCAGACTAGCATCAGACTTTCCAACAGTAACAGTGGTGCTGGAATACAATAGATCGAAATCCTCAAATTTTGAAAGATACGTGGCTTTGAAACTAGAATCATGTTACTAGCTAAATTATTCATCAATTGTATATTTTATATACATTTTTAAATTATTCATCAATTGGGTATTTTATAAACATTTTTAAGAGAAAAACCACAAAAATCTCATGCATACATTTCCATCTTTCAGGAAACAACTGAAGGGTGTCAGGAAATCAAGAACCTCATCAATGAGGAAAGGACATGGGGTGCAGGGAACTTGCAGTCCTTCGTAAGAGGTATAAAGACAGATTCCAAAGTAGCAATGAAAGGTTTGCCCCAGTGTGAAATCTATTCAAACTATAGCATTTTTAAGTGGATTTCTGGGGAGAAAATCTCCAGAGAGGAAATAAAAAGAATGAAAGCATTATTTAATTATTTTGAATATATGAAAAGAATTATTTAAAATAATGTAACTTATCTGGGGAGAACTTGAGGGAGAAATCAGCAATTAATGCATAGCACATGATGCAAATAAAAAGAGAGGTGATCATCAATTCTAGGTTTAAAACATATAAATAAAAATAAACATAATAATAGGTCACTTTTTTACCCAATAATGAATAGTAATTTTATACATGAAAAAAATGTACTGACAGTTTAGTAGACCGTCATATAACTGTATTGGAGAGACTGGGGAGAGAAAGTGGACAGGCTGGTTGAAAAATAATAAATCTTTGCCTATGAGACACATGGTAATTAAAGTTGATAAATCAATAAATAACAAAAATGAACATATTAAGAAGTTCATTATTTAGAAATGTGGTGATAGATGATAGATAGATATAGGTAGAGATGACATTTACTTAATTAACTACATAGATATAGATTAGATTAGATAACTATTGCTTAATTAACTATATAGATATAGATTAGATTAAGTGGATACAAGTAAAAGATATTCCTCTTTGAGAAAAGACAGTGAAGAGAAGTTTGGGCAGGGAACATTTGTTCTTCCATGTGTTTGTTTTGTTTTATATTTAATTTTTCCATTAAAAGTCTTTCACAATACTGCCTTTTCAAAGTGCATAGTATACATTACTTCCATGAAGAAAATTTTAATTAAAAAAATGAGTCTATGAGAAGAAATTAGTGGAAGATTATGGTGGGAATAGTTATTTACAAATATTTGCTTCTGCTTCGTATACTATTGGCTAAAAACCTGAGCATGTGATTTGCTTTGGCTAATGAGTATTTCAGAACCAATGTATGGTTGCCGTTCTATCTGTCTGTCATGATATGCAGCAATGCTCCAAGACTGAGGTTGCTCCATAAGCGTGGGTCCCAGAGAGTGGATATGCATCAAGTCATTGACCTCTATCATTTTTTAGGGTTAGGACTTTGTTGCCATAGCAAAAACTAACCTATTCTGACCAATGCAGGGGTGAAATAGGAATTCATCTTGTATTAACTCAAGCAATTACAGGAGTATATTGTGAAGGTAAAAAGTCATTAATTAATATTTGAGAATTTATGTCATATAATTCTTTCCAGACATTGTAGTATTTCCATTTCTGGTATAAGTTATACCATGTTTCTCTTTGTTTCTAACAAATTGATAACACTATCACTTAAAGAAATTATTCTAAGAGGCAAGTTTTATACAGAATCAGATACTTTCATTCTACACCCTATGAGAGATCTATGAGCCTAATATCTGAACACCTTCCACCATTTCTCAAGTTTCCTCATATTTTTAGTTAACTGCTTAGTTTTTCATTGTATCACACTGTATTTCCTTTTGGAAGCAATAAAACTTCTCTTGTATACTTTATTTTATACTTCCATTAAGAAATTTGAATTTACTATCCAGCTTATCAATTTAATTATTGCTTAATTAACTATAGTTTGAATAACATGGTGTATCAACATTTGGAATTTTCTCAACTAAACTGGAAAAGACTCAAAACAAGGACTATAAATTCTAATTCCTGTTTTGGGTCTCAGAATTTCAAAAACAATTTCTAGGAACAAAATAGGCACTTAATACACATATATGTGATGGATTGTGTCTTAGTCTCCACTAAGCACAAGAGAGCCATGTTTGTTTACCTATAAAATGCCATCTATAACTTCTATATTACCTGCATTGTGAATTATTCCTAGGCTGGTTCAGCCTTCTTCCCAGCATGCATCTGAATCATCTGACTTCATCATGATGCGATGTGATTTGCGAATAGAAACTCGTTTCAACACTAGCCCAAACGGAATATAAATATGAAAGTAATTTCTTATAAGTAAAGTACTACATCCCAAGGCTAAATGTCAATGGCTAATTATTTTCCAGCTTTATGCATCATCTCAGTCACATTTCCCTTTATTAATTTATAGATTATAAAACTGTAGTGTGAGAAGGAGCACTGGAGAGCATTTAGTCCATCGCCTCATTTCATGAGTGAAGTGACATGACCAGTCCCGAGTCACATAACCTATTAACTACGGCAGGAGGCCTGGAGCCAGTATCATCAGATTCCAGTACACGACTAGTCAACTACATGCCGCACAGTCTCCTGACAGTTGGATGTCATCTTTTTTGTTGATATTTTTTGCATGTCACAGCCCAGCCTAATGTTTATCATAAACATAGCAAAAACTCATCTATTTTGACCAATGGCAGGAGTAAGATAGGAATCCATTATGTATTAACTAAAGCAATGTCCAGGGTATGTTGTGAAGGTAAGCAAGTCACTCAATTAATATTTGAGAATGTATGTCATGTTTTTGGGGTTTACCTTACACAATGCTTACTTTTGGGAAAATTTATCTGTAGTAAACTAGCAAGGTACCTGAATGGTCCTACATATAGGAAGTGCTGGGTACTAGGCAGCAGAGTTGGGGAATCTTATTTCTAAATCTGGTTCTACCAAATTTCCCTTCTATTTTCCTGTCCTATTTGTTTAAGAATGGAGTAAAACAAGAAGGTAAAATATACTGACCAAAATCATCTGTTCAAGAGGACAGGGAACCCCTAGGGTTATTCAAGTCAGCAACTGCAATATGGCAATCCATATTGTTAAATTAATTTTAAGACTCATTAACTAAAGTCTTTGAATATTTAGATTTCACTGTAGCATGTTTGAAGGTTATAAAGTATTGAACTTCATTAGCTAAATGTTTGACTTCATATTTATGGTTAATATGCTGTTACTTATCCAGAAATTCAGTATTTATCACATTTATTTTTCCTTACTGTCACATCTTAATGACTCTTTCATCCTATAGTTAGACTTGGAGGGGTGGAGGTAGGAGCTATTTTTTAATTCATTTAATTAATCTCTGTCCTGAGGTTCATTAGCTGGGAATTCTTTCCTGTAAGATCAGTGGTAAAATAATAATATGTAGTCATTTTGCCTTGAGCAATAATCTGAGCATCCCTCTTGGAAATGATGTGTTGTGCCCATCGGAAACTTTGAGCAGTAGTTTTAATTGCATGTGGATTAGATTTCAGTGTTTCTGAGCCCTGTTTTGATGGCCCAGACAGTGTAGAAACAATTTAGCATATGTGGCATTGCAGTCTGTGGAAGTGATAACACATGAGCGCCAATGCTCTTTCCACACAGGTTTAATAATCAGAAAAAGAATGTTAACTCTTTAATAATTGAACATGTGTTTAATATTTAAAGAGCTAGATCTTTCCAGTTGTTGAACTAATATTAAAGTAGAATGGAAGCAGGCTACACACTGGCAACTGTCCATCTCACAAATGTCTTTTGAAGTTCAGTATAGTGATGGTATAGACTGCCCAGCTCATGCTGCAGGGTGTTAATAACCAGAACCAAAGACTGCAGAAACTTTTGTAATTACAGGCATGTGTAAAACCTATATGTAAAAAAACATAGTACCACTCATGATTTTTTTAAATATCACATTGTTTTTCTTTGTGGCTCTTGAATGAAGAAATAGTTTTCCAGAAAATGAAAATTTATATCAGGTATGCATTAGGAATTATTTCACTTCTAACTAATGTTTAAAATGCAAAACAGATAATTGTGTATTTAAGTATTTGTTATCCTAAAGTGATTTAAAATTTATACTGGGGAGGGGGAGAGTTATCCTCCGATAGGCATTGGCAATACTCATAGCATGAGATTTCACATTAGTAGCTCCCACTTCAACCTTCCAATTGATATTATAAATACTTGTTAGTACACCTAAGACCCTCAGTTTACTCAATCTCAAGGTATTTTGTAATGTAACAGTTAATTTTCCTTATTTCTTGAAGAAATATGACTACCTCTACTGAAGCCTACTCTTAATTTAATATAAATCATAGGGTGAAAACACCTTATATTTCCTCCTAAAATATCTGTTCTTGACATTTCTGTTCTAAAGTCTGTTTTTAAAAAGTGACTTTTTAAATTCAAAGTGACTTTTAAATTCACTTTATTTCATTCAGGACCTACCCCTTTCACTAAGGAATTTAGGTGGCCATAATGCAACTTAGAAGTTCTGGATGGCCTTGAATTTTCTTAGTATAGTTTCTCTAGTTTTGTGTAAGGGAATTAAGATGATGTTTTGTTCTTGACAGGCACTTCAAGTCAATCTTTAGGAAAATATATTTTAAACTTGAGTGACAAGCAAAGATAGAAGGTTGGGCTCCATACTCAGAAAATTTTACTTACTAAGTCTTGGATAAGGCCGCATTTTATTTATATATATATATATATATATATATATACTTTTTTTTTCATATGATTCTACTGCCTATCATTGTTTGAGAATCACTGTTATAGACTAATTGTTGGAGATAAATTTCATCTTTAATTTCTCTGTTTTCTTAAACATGTGAATAGGAATACAAAATTATGAAATAAATATTTCATGCAAAGAATGGATAGCAGAGATCTTGAGAACCTTAACCTATCTTTAAAGTCAGATACAATAGATAAGATTTATCAGGCACTAGGGCCTCAGGAGCCATGGCCATTCTCTTCTTTCTTCCATCTTCATTTAGGACACATTGTTCTAAAAACTGTAATGTTTGAATTCCTTTCTTGATAATCCTTTTTAATATTATGAAACAAAGCTTTTAATTTGCCAATATTGGATCTCTAAAAGAATGAACAAATATATATCTATATTGATATACACTGTAGTTTCTTCTATAATGTGAGAAAGCCTTGTGTTTTACAAAATCACACACTAAAATAACAGTGTATTTTTGGAAAATAAGATAAGGCAGGAAAAAAACCTATATAACTTTGTAACCAAAGTACTAATAAAAAGAATAATATTCCTAATATAAATATTAGCATAGTTAGATCTTGAGTGGCCTTGGCAACTAAGGTGATCATTTTTCTAAGGCTCATACCTCTTCCCCCAACACAAATGTCTTTAGAAGAATGTACTCCCAATTGAGACCAGTTTCTCAAAGGTAAAAATTAATTCACAGTGCGGACTTCTGCATCAATCATTTTTTTCTAAACATGCAGGTAATGTCTTTACAGATTCATTTGCATTTGCAGTTTCAGCAGAGAAATTGTGGAAAGGTTAGTGGTTCTTGAAGCCACTAAAACAGCCACTATTGGTATTAACGGAAAGCACTTACATAGTATTTCCTATTTCCTGAAGGTTTCTCTTTTAATTCTGGGAAAGCATGTTCTGGGAAACCAATTCTGGCCTCAAAATATTAACATTCTGGGAAAATTAAATACAGACTAATGCAGTTTTCACATTTTACTGGTATTTTTCTGCTGTATGTCACTCTTTTGTGATCTAGTTTACATTATAGAAACATGCACTGTAACAAAAAAGACACCTACTTACATAAACACATATCTACACACAGGATGTACCTACATCAGTCACATATGTCCTGAAAGAAGCAGATGCCTCACTCAAGAGGTTTATTGGAGGAAATGCTCATGAAAGAGAAAGAAGAGAAAGGATTGGATAGGAAGAGCCTCAAAGCACAGTTCAGGTATGAAATAATCTCTGCCAGAACAATAGAGAGTCCTCAAACACACTGTCTATTAGCAGGATCCTTCACTAAGCAGGAACGGACTGCCACCCGGACCCCTTCCGTCTTCAGTCACTGGCTGGCAGGAGCCACCGGTAGGCAAGGCCTCAGCACTCTCTGAAGGGGCAGCCTGAGGCTCTCAGCCAATTGTATTCCCCACAGCAGGTTCTCTTGAAAGAGGTCTGAGTGGCACAACCCCGTGGTGTCCTCAAAACTTATATACTCTCTCCCCCACCACACCCCTACGCTTCTGTCCAAATTGGAAAACTCTCTGGCACAAAGGTTATCCATAACTGCTACATTGAAAAGCTGATAGAAGAGTGCATTACTTGCTCGAACAGGGTGGTTATAGGACCTCTTGGGTCTGGAGAAACCAAGGTGAAACTACCCAGCTATTCTAAGTCAGGGTCAGGGATGATTCCACCACCAAAGCTGAGCAGTCTGCAAAACATCAGTTCATCACAATGCTTAGTGACTTCTACACATTGCCCCAGCAAGGAGCTATGTTAGCCACACTTCACCTTGGTTTCCGTGAAGGGAATTACTGTAACAGTAGCTTGAATTTTCATTTTTTAGTAGAAATGCTGCCCCCACATTATCTTTACAAAGCCCACCAACACCAAAATATTAGGCAATCTCCCTTCTCAGTGGTCCTGAACACTTGTAAAAGAGGGATTTAGACTTATGGGTTTGGTGGGAAATAAGAGGTAACATGGAAGGATAATAACATCCCTCCCTCAAATAAACTTTTTACCTCTGTTGGACTGAACGCCTTGAGATTCTTCTCTATACCCTCTTTTTCAATGATGAGTCCCTTGGAAAGTGATGTGTCAAACCCCCTATTTCGGAATCTGTTGTACATGGCATTAGTGACCACTTACTGTCACTTAAGGAGATAAGCAGCATTGTTATGTAGTAATAAAATTATTTTTATGGCAAATAGTCCCCAAAAGAGCACTGGGCTATGGTGATATTCATAAAACAAGTTTCCTACAGACTCTGAGTATATTTTTCACTAAAATCAAGCATCTACCCTATGGTTAACCCTCACAATCTCTGCCAGAAGTAATAAATGAATGATCTCATTCAGTCTACAGATGACCTTTGATCTCTGTGGTATGTTTTTAAAGACTAACATTATCAGCAGATGACCATGAATTGAAATGGCAGAGGGGCTGCCAGCCCACTAAATTGGATATGTACACCTGAGCTGGCCCATTACACTCATTTATGTTACCTGCCTTGTCCTTCTAGACATCTGTGTCTAACAAGTAATCAACTGAATGTAATCCAAATGGGGATGTATTCTTCTTTTCTTTTCCCTGAAGTTTGTCCTTCATAATTATATTTGGATTGAGTTAAATATTAAAGATTACATTCCCAGAGCACACATCTTTGCAGAAACTGTTCACAGACATTCTGCATAGCAAGAAGAGACTACTGTTTAAATTTTTCTGCACACTGAAGATAATTTTCACATATCTAATTTATGGCACTCGACATCATTAAAAAAGTTTTTAATTTAGTGGATGAATAAAAAACAAATATTAACAAATATACTTTAAGCAGTTCAACCTTATTATACAGAAAGAAGTAAATAAAAAACCACCTTGTTTTTAGAAAGAGAAGATTGGTATGTGTTATATATGTTGTTGGTGGTGTCTCTGTCATCAGTGACCAATGAAAAAATATGCTGAAAGTCTTAGGACATTGAGATACCAAAAGGTTTGTTAATATGCAGCTGCCTTTCCAATCTCCAATTTAATTTTTAACTTCATCCCCATTTTAGCATTAAATCCTGGGAATCTTCAGTTCAGACACCTTTGCAGGTGCTCCACATAACTAACCTTTCAATAAGATTAACTGCCAGACTGTGACATTTGATGTGTGATAAAGCAAGGCTTTGTGAATTTTAAATGATTCTGCAGATGAAATTGAGATACAATAAAGCCTTCTTAAAATATAATTTAAGGACCAGCTACTAGCCAACATTAATTGCAGGAACTTTTACAGATAATAAGCATGAAAGAGTTAATTTGTGGAACACAGTCAAGCATTTGGACATATTTCATGGTGTGCCTTAAATGAAAGATGGGATAACTTCAGTTGCCATCATTACTAAGGCAGACTTTATACTGAACACCTCCTGGGGGAGAGAAAATGGTGCAATAACCTTCCTTTACACACTGAAAAATTAATAATAATAATAATAGAAGTAACAAAGTCTGATTGAAAAGAATTTGTTCAGGTACTCTGTTAAGTGCTTTATGTATATGAATTCCATCTTCATAATGACCTAATTATTTAGCTTGTTTTGAGTTTTCATTTTAGAGTTGAGAAGAAACTTAGACCCAGAGAAATCAAACTGGATCAAAGGAGTGGAAGAGAAAGTGTCATCCACCCTGTTCCTTTGACTTCAGGGTCAACCTTCTTAATCCCTGAACAAATTGTTCAAATTTTCCTGATACAAAGAAAGAATCTTCCATACAGAGTCTGACAGTAATTGAGACATAAGCTTAGGCATCTGAATTAGCTCGGGCAACCTGGAAAGCATTGGCCAACTTTATAGGACCACCTGGCTATGTTAAGTTTGCTTCTAGGAAGATGATTGTAACACATTGCTACACTCAATCCAGGAGATGTTATGGCCATCAATATGATCAGGGCAAAAGATAACCATTTCAATATATAAACACATAAATAATTTCTGAGTGAGTTTTGAGGGATGTTATCTTCATAAGGAAATGGCCAAGTTTATAACAGAAAAAATGTTTTAGAATATCTTTTCAGATTTATAGAATTTTAATTTGACATTTATATTTATATATGCTGAACAATTAGAGATATGTCTCATATACACATTATGTGAAAAATTTCTCACATCAGTCCTGTGTTGAGATCATTTAATTCCCATGTTACAGATGAAGAGGAAGGTCTATTTGATTGGTTTCAAGTAGGTATAAGAAATAATTCACGCGATTGCCTGCTTGCTTTAATTTGTCCAATGGGAAGGAAAAGTTGAACACTACACCTGCATATGGTAATTCTGAAAATGCATTGTCATACTCTAGGATAATCCATACCTGACCCTCCCTCATCCAACCACCACAACACTGCCCACCTCCACACACCACACTTAGCATAGCCACAACCAAGCCAATTAAGAATCCACCAATAAAAATAGGCAGGTATTGCCCAATTATTTTATACACAGCACAAAAAAATGTGTTTAAACTAAACAAGCAAAAATTATAGTTGAGAATTCCTGCTCTCAACTAGCACTCCAGGGAGGATGGACAGTTATGTAAAGAATAGTTTAAAATTATACTTTAATAAGGAAAACAACACTTAATGAGGAGAATTTGGAAGATAATTTTAAGGGGAAATGTAAAAAGGAACATCATCCATGGGTAGAGGTAGAAACAGGTATACAACGTTAATATTTGTTGTATTTCATCATTCATGGATGACATGCTCTGTGCAAAATAATACATGATAAATTGTGTTAATGTTGTTTATTTCAAATTTTGTAAGTAAAGGGGAGGTTATAAGGAAAAAAGTACTTCAACCAATATTCTTTTGTTTTAATTTGTGCCATGGAAGAATGAATACTTTTAATCAAAAATTAATTTACAAACCATAAAACTCACCTTTTAAAAGTGTAAAAATCAGTGAAAAATATTTTTAAAGTAAAACATAACTTGGTTGTTTATCAACACCTTTTCATGTTGCTGTGTTCTATTGTATCAGTTTTAATCCTTTTATAGTATCCATTAATAGTATCCATCATTAATCCTTTCATAGAATCTATTGACTGTATTCCAATTATTTAGTTAATTCCACTGTTTAAGACATTTATTATGCATCACGTTTTTCTACTATATACAACATTTAAATTATTACCTGTGTAGCACTATCTTTTTTTCATTATCATTATTATTTCTTCATTACACATTCTTGTGCACATAATCACTCTCTCAAAAGTATATACATTTTTGACCTATGGAAAAAAACATGTCAAATTCGAAGCTTCTGGAAAAAAAAAATGCAAAAAATACAAAAGAGATGATGAAGTAATTTTAGAAATATGAATTGATGATTATTGTATGATATAAAGTACCTTGTAATATCCAATAATACTTTAGAGTTAAGTATTTGTATATTTAATAGTAAATATGTGTGGTATTACTAAGGTCTGGATAAATCTGAACTTTGGTTTTACCACTAAGTAGTTGGCTGTTATTGAGCAAGTTCCTCATTTGACTAAGTTTGTTTTCTCATGCATAATATGCATATCAAACAAAGCCATTTCTGGAACATAATAAACACTCTAAAAGTAGTAGTTTTGGGGGGCTTACATTTTAGTAGTAGCAATCATTAGTGTGTTATTAATAATAATATTAAATATATATGCTGTCTAAAGAAAAGTCTATATTTTGTAAGGCTAATTCTTATATTTTGTTTAGCACTAAGGATTTCTTGGAACAAATCCAACCACTTTGTCACATTCTTTTTCATGAGCCAGTCCTTCAAGTGACGAATGTAACTTTAGTGACTGAACTATTAGGAGTTATTATAGGAAATGAAGAAAATTTTAAATATGGCTTGATACCTTTAATATGACTCAAAAGGCATGGTTTGTAATAAAGAAGCAGAAAGCCACATGGAGATAACATATTAATATGGAAACACTACTGCATGAAATAAAAAGTAAGATCAATATAATAAATGCTTGCAAGGAAACCAAAAATATACTAGCAGACTTAGAATACCTTGGAGACAGAGTTTTAATAGAATTAGCACCGCTGCAAACTATATCAATGATATAGAGACATATGTTAGCCAATATTGCATTTAATTTTTAAAATCTATGTTTGTAATGAAATTGGCTTTTAATTAAGTTATTTTAGACTGTCCTTATCTCAGGTTGGTATTAGAGCTGTGTGACCTCATTAAATGAACTGATAAATGTTCCATCTTCTAAATTCTGAAACAACTCATATAAGATAGGATCTCTGAAATTTTGGTAGCTGTCACTTGTGAAGCCATGTAAATCATTTCTCAGGACTGAAGTTTTGGGCCATTACTTGTGGGTTTTTTTTAGTATTTGTTCAAGGTTTTATTTATTTGGGGCTTAAATGTAGTATTTGATAGTTTTCAAGATAATGATTTATTTCTTCCAGATGTTAAAATTTAGTGGTGCACAACTATTCATTTTATTTTAAATGTCAAGCCTATATATTGTTTTCTTCTTTTCTTTCATTCTGCCCAATATTTATACCTTCTTTTTATTTTTTCCTCACTTAGTTATGCCTGAGGTTTGCCTGTAACACAATGTTCATGATCTTTTCTTTTTTTTTTATTTTAAGCTATGATCTTAGGTTTTGCCTTATTATTTTTTCAGTATTTTTATATAACTTTAATGCTTGCTTTTTAAAAATATCCCTGTTTTTTTGTTCATTTCCCTGTGTTTTTTCTCCCATTTTGAAATTGAAAATTTAATGCATTTCATAAATGAAAATTAAGTTTTAGACTTTGTAAAGTGTATTCAAAGTTATTTTTATCACAAGTATTAATTTAATTGCATCTCTACTAAATTGTCATTTGGCTGTATCTTGTCATTCAGCACAAATAGGTTGTATTTTCTCTCTTACTCCAAGAATTATTTTAGGATATGATTTTTTTTTAATTCCCTAATTGTAGCTATCACTTTGTTATTTGTTTCTAATTTCATTGCAGTGTAGTAAAAAAACACGTCAGTGGTGGAGCTTTTTGTTGATGTTTTCTTTTAAGTCATCAGAATTTACTAAGGCCTTCTTCGTGTTCTACTAAATTCCTGCTTTTTGTGAAGAGGCCATTGGTGTTTTCTCTGTTGTATGTAATGATCTTTCTCTGTTTCTTTCTGTCTATCAACCAAGAGTGGTATCTGCATCTTAGATGAAATAGTCATGTTATTCATACCTTTTCTATCTTTGCATATTTCCATTTGATAATTTCAGTTTCCAAGTGGGATTTGTTAAACTACCAAAGCATAATTATTGACTTTGTCTTTCTCAATGTATTTATGTAATTTGATGATTTATTTGGTACTATATTAAGATAGGCACAGTAGTGTACTGAAGCCAGTTCACACTCTTTCATGAAAACCAATTGTTAATTAGCAGCAATTTTGTGAGCCAGTGGTTGAACACAACCATTATTAAATATTAAATTACATTAACTTTTAAGTCAGAATAGTAAAAATACATGTAATAAATACTCAAAATTCCTACTTCCTAACTACATTTATAAAGGAGGAAAGATACTTTTACAATGCATATATCTGGCAGACACCTATTTATTGAAATGATCTTGCTTAGCATCACCAACAATAGAACAGGCTTACATTAGTTTTCAGTGATGTAACTGAAATAGATCAACACATAGGTGGAAATAGTACATGTTTAAACTGAATCTAATCTTGAAAACACAATCAGATAAATATAAATTGTTAGGCTACAAGAAAACTGGATTATGTTCTTGAAAACAACATCATAGAAGAAAAAGAAAAATGAGAGAGAACTGTTCTCAATTAAAGAGATTAAAGAGGCATGGTAAACAACTGCATGCTTCCTATTATCTTCAAAGAAAAGAAAATAAGGAAGAAAGGACACAGGAGCAAGCTTAAAGGGGCTCCCACTGAACCAACTTGAGGTAGGTAATTACTGCTTCAGATCAGGAACACTTGAATCCTAAAACCACTGAGTACAAGGTTTTTGAGGAACAAAATATTCACATGGTCTCAAATATCAACCCATATACTAATTAATTACATTTTGTTATCATCTGTGCTTTTGAGGTTATTCATATCTATTTACATCAGTATGATAGAAATACTAAATAGTGTGGTGTCATCACACACCCCTTCCCAACTCTGTGTTCTGTGACATCATGGAGTTAGCTTGAAATCAGCCATGATGGGAGTTTTCACTCCATAAAATTAACCAACACTACAAACCAGGGCTTGATCGATTGTTTTGTCAATTTTCTAGCCTTAAGTATAAATGGAACATAAGGTAACATGATTATATCAATGTTACATTTCTTGGGTGTGATGATAATATTATCCTATGTAGGAGAATGTCCTTTTGGGAAAGACACATGCTAAATTATTTTGTGGTGAAGTGGTGTGATGTTTGCTATTTTCAAGTGAATCAGTAAAACACACACTCATGTGTAAAATTCCTCTCTTTCTCTAACATGCACATATACACACACACAAATACACATCTTTGAGCTTTAGTTTAGGAGTTTCTTCTAATCTATCCTCCGTTTCTCTCTTCAGCTGTATTTCAACTGCCTTTTAAGGAAAAGCACTACCAGCCCATGGCTGTTTGCCATCTTTTTAAGATTAATAGTTTGCACCGCTTTTATATTCAAACAATCAGCATATTTTAAGTTATTTATACTACATGATCTCAATGATGTAAGAAGAGTATAATACGTCAAGATGAGCTGAAGCATATAAGCTAAAATATATTTATGGTTGTTTTAATTTTTATTGAGGTATAAGTTGCATTCAGTTAATTACACAGATACTAACTGTACAGTTTTATAAGTTTACACAGTTGTATATAATCAGCAAGATATAGAATATTTCCATCTTTCCAGAAAGTTCTCTGGTTTCCTCCTCAGTCTTCCTCTTTTTACCCCCACCCCTGCCATCACCTCTCCTGGGAGGTGACTTCTGCTATTATAGATATTTTGCCTGTTCTTGGACATCGTATTAATGGAATCATACAGCAGATACTTTTTGTGTCTGCTTCCTTCACTCTAGTGTTTTGAAATTTATCTGTGTCAGTTACATGTATCAAAATACTGCTCCTTTTCTTGTGTGTCATTGTATTATGCCAGTATAACATAATTTTTAATCCATTATCCTATTGTTAGACATATCTATTTATTCTAATTTTACCTACTACAAATAATCTATACAAATTTCTATACAAAAAAACAGAAATATATTTTTATCTGTTTATACAACATTCCTATACAAATCTTTCTGTTGACAAACAATTTTCATTTATCTTGAGGGAATACCTCAGAGTTGAATTTCTAGGTCAAAGGATAGATACATGCTTAGCATTTTAAGCAACCATAAAATAATGGTTTATTCTTAGGATGTATGAGAGTCCAGTTCCTCTACAACCTCCCCAAACCTGGTTCTGATGCTATCGGTTTGTTTTTTCCAATAGATCTGAAGTAATAACTCTGTGTAACTTTTATTTATTTATTTATTTATTTATTTAATTTTGGTATCATTAATCTACAATTACATGAAGGACATTATGTTTTCTAGGCTCCACCCTTCACCAAGTCCCCCCCACTTCCCTGTTTACAGTCACTGTCCACCAAAATAGTAAGATGCTGTAAAATCACTGCTTGTCACCAAGTTCACAGTCACTGTCCTTCAACATAGTAAGATGCTGTAAAATCACTTGTCTTCTCTGTGTTGCACAGCCCTCCCCATGCCCCCGACACATTATACATGCTAATTGCAATGCCCCCTTTCTTTTCTTCCCGCCCTTATCCCTCCCTTCCCACCCGTCCTCCCCAGTCCCTTTCCCTTTGGTAACTATTAGTCCATTCTTGGGTTCTGTGATTCTGCTGCTGTTCCTTCAGTTTTCTTTTGTTCTTATACTCCACATATGAGTGAAATCACTTGGTACTTGTCTTTCTCTGCCTGGCTTATTTCACTGAGCATAATACCCTCTAGCTCCATCCATGTTGTTGTGAATGGTAGGATTTGATTTTTCTTATGGTTGAGTAATATTCCATTGTGTATATGTACCACATCTTCTTAATCCATTCATCTACTGATGGACACTTAGGTTGCTTCCATATCTTGGCTATTGTAAATAGTGCAGCGATAAACATAGGGGTGCATCTGTCTTTTTCAAACTGGAATGCTGCATTCTTAGGGTAAATTCCTAGAAGTGGGATTCCTGGGTCAAATGGTATTTTTATTTTGAGCATTTTGAGGAACCTCCATATTGCTTTCCACAATGGTTGAACTAATTACATTCCCACCAGCAGTGTAGGAGGGTTCCCCTTTCTCCACAACCTCGTCAACATTTGTTGTTGTCTTTTGGATGGTAGCCATCCTTACTGGTGTGAGATGATATCTCATTATGGTTTTAATTTGCATTTCTCTGATAACAAGCGATGTGGAGCATCTTTTCATGTGTTTGTTGGCCATCTGGATTTCTTCTTTATAGAGAACTGTCTATTCAGCTCCTCTGCCCATTTTTTAATTGGATTATTTGCTTTTTGTTTGTTGAGGTGTGTGAGCTCTTTATATATTTTGGATGTCAACCCTTTATCGGATCTGTCGTTTTCGAATATATTCTCCCATACTGTAGGATTCCGTTTTGTTCTATTGATGGTGTTTTTTGCTGTACAGAAGCTTTTCAGCTTGATATAGTCCCATTTGTTCATTTTTGCGTTTGTTTCCCTTGCCCAGGGAGATATGTGCAAGAAGAGGTCACTCATGTTTATGTGTAAGAGATTTTTGCCTATGTTTTTTTCTAAGAGTTTTATGGTTTCATGACTTACATTCAAGTCTTTGATCCATTTCGAATTTACTTTTGTGTATGGGGTTAGTCAGTGATCCAGTTTCATTCTCTTACATGTAGCTGTCCAGTTTTGCCAGCACCATCTGTTGAAGAGACTGTCATTTTCCCATTGTATGTCCATGGCCCCTTTATCGAATATTAGTTGACCATATATGTTTGGGTTAATGTTTGGAGTCTCTATTCTGTTCCATTGGTCTGTGGCTCTGTTCTTGTGCCAGTACCAAATTGTCTTGATTAATGTGGCTTTGTAGTAGAGCTTGAAGTTGGGGAGTGAGATCCCCCCCCCACTTTATTCTTCCTTCTCAGGATTGCTTTAGCTATTCGGGGGTCTTTGGTGTTTCCATATGAATTTTTGAACTATTTGTTCCAGTTCATTGAAGAAAGCTGTTGGTAATTTGATAGGGATTGCATCGAATCTGTATATTGCTTTGGGCAGGATGGCCATTTTGACGATATTAATTCTTCCTAGCCAGGAGCATGGGATGAGTATCCATTTCTTAGTGACCTCTTTAATTTATCTTAAGAGTGTCTTATAGTTTTCAGGGTATCGGTCTTTCACTTCCTTAGTTATGTTTATTCCTAGGTATTTTATTCTTTTTGATGCTATTGTGAATGGAATTGTCTTCCTGATTTCTCTTTCTATTAGTTTATTGTTAGTGTATAGGAAAGCCACAGATTTCTGTGTGTTAATTTTGTATCCTGCAACTTTGCTGAATTCCGATATTAGCTCTAGCAGTTTCGGAGTGGACTCTTTAGGGTTTTTTATGTACAATATCATGTCATCTGCAAATAGTGACAGTTTAACTTCTTCTTTACCAATCTGGATTCCTTGTATTTCTTTGTTTTGTCTAATTGCCGTGGCTAGGACCTCCAGTATTATGTTAAATAACAGTGGGGAGAGTGGGCATCCCTGTCTTGTTCCCGATCGCAGAGGAAAAGCTTTCAGCTTCTGGCTGTTCAGTATGATGTTGGCTGTGGGTTTATCATATATGGCCTTTATTAAGTTGAGGTACTTGCCCTCTATACCCATTTTGTTGAGAGTTTTTATCATGAATGGATGTTGAATTTTATCGAATGCTTTTTCAGCATCTATGGAGATGATCATGTGGTTTTTGTCTTTCTTTTTGTTGATGTGGTGGATGATGTTGATGGATTTTCGAATGTTGTACCATCCTTGCATCCCTGGGATGAATCCCACTTGGTCATGGTGTACGATCCTTTTGATGTATTTTTGAATTCGGTTTGCTAATATTTTGTTGAGTATTTTTGCATCTATGTTGATCAGAGATATTGGTCTGTAGTTTTCTTTTTTGGTGGGGTCTTTGCCTGGTTTTGGTATTAGGGTGATGTTGGCTTCATAGAATGAGTTTGGCAGTATTCCCTCCTCTTCTATTTTTTGGAAAACTTTAAGGAGAATGGGTATTATGTCTTCTCTGTATGTCTGATAAAATTCCGAGGTAAATTCATCTGGCCCGGGGGTTTTGTTCTTTAGTAGATTTTTTATTACTGCTTCGATTTCGTTGCTGGTAATTGGTCTGTTTAGATTTTCTGTTTCTTTCTGGGTCAGTCTTGGAAGGTTGTATATTTCTATGAAGTTGTCCATTTCTCCTAGGTTTCCCAGCTTGTTAGCATATAGGTTTTCATAGTAGTCTCTAATAATTCTTTGTATTTCTGTGGGGTCCGTCGTGATTTTTCCTTTCTCGTTTCTGATTCTATTGATTTGTGTTGACTCTCTTTTCCTCTTAATAAGTTTGGCTAGAAGCTCATCTATTTTGTTTATTTTCTCGAAGAACCAGCTTTTGGTTTCATTGATTTTTGCTATTCTTTTATTCTTCTCAATTTTATTTATTTCTTCTCTGACCTTTATTATGTCCCTCCTTCTGCTGACCTTAGGCCTCATTTGTTCTTCTTTTTCCAATTTTGATAATTGTGACATTAGGCCATTCATTTGGGATTGTTCTTCCTTCTTTAAATATGCCTGGATTGCTATATACTTTCCTCTTAATACTGCTTTTGCTGTATCCCACTGTAGTTGGGGCTTTGTGTTGTTGTTGTCATTTGTTTCCATATATTGCTGGATCTCAATTTTGATATGGTCATTGATCCATTGATTATTTAGGAGTGTGTTAAGCCTCCATGTGTTTGTGAGCTTTTTTTGCTTTCTTTGTACAGTTTATTTCTAGTTTTATGCCTTTGTGGTCTGAAAAGTTGGTTGGTAGGATTTCAATCTTTTGGAATTTACTGAGGCTCTTTTTGTGGGCTAGTATGTGGTCTATTCTGGAGAATGTTCCATGTGCACTTGAGAAGAATGTGTATCCTGTTGCTTTTGGATGTAGAGTTCTATAGATGTCTATTAGGTCCATCTGTTCTAGTGTGTGGTTCAGTGCCTCTGTGTCCTTACTTATTTTCTGTCTGGTGGATCTGTCCTTTGGAGTGAGTGGTGTGTTGAAGTCTCCCAGAATGAATGCATTGCGTTCTATTTCCTCCTTTAATTCTGTTAGTATTTGTTTCACATATGTTGGTGCTCCTGTATGTAACTTTTATTTTTATGTCTCTGTTGATTAATATGAGACTGAACTCTTTTATTTTTTTGGCCATTTGTATATCTTCTTTTTTAAACTGGTCACATTCTCTTCTCATTTTTTTTAAAGTGGGTTTTTCCTCTTTCTTTTGTTGATTTGAAGGAGTTTCTTAGATGTATACATATTGCTCTGTCAAACAGATGAACTGGGATGGCATCATTTGTCAGATATATGTATTAGGAATTTTTTTTCCCAGTCAGTGTCTTTCCTATTCATTTTTGTAATGGTGGCTTTTGATGAGATCTTATGTGCTCAGAACATGGTCCCATTGGTTCTTAATTCAAAAGCAGTGTTTCCCAAACCCAAAACCAACACTTTCTCTACAAGGTTTGGTCCATGCCCCAGGCTCCCCACTTCTCCCCAACACAGGGAATGACATTATAAATCAAATTCTGTAAACTAGATGTCCTTATTGTTATTGCAACTTCATTTCATCTAGACCTTTTGGTGTAAAGAGTTAGGAAGTGTTCATATTTTTAAAATCATGAGTTTTTATAGCTTCTAATCCAGTTCCAATAACACAGTTTTTCTTCCCTTTCCCAAATACTGAAAAAGCAAAATGAGGTTCCAAAGCAAAATGATGTATTTATTCTTTCATTCTGTCACTTAATTCATACAAGATACTTTCAAAATTAATATTTTCATTCTCTCTACTGACAGAAAACCTACATATAGTTCAAAATTTCTTTTCAAAGAACCTCAGACTGTGCTCTGATCAAATGTAACATGAAATGTTTTTTCCTATGTGTTTATGCAAATATATTCATTTGCATTTGTATTCTAATTTTAGGAGTTCCTTTTTTTGCATTTATTTTGATTTTATTTTGTTTTTGAATATGTAAAGCATTTACATGGTTCTAAAGTCAACACTATATAAAAAGATAAACACCTAAAGCCTCCTTTCCATTCCTATCCCTTCTACATTATTCCCACTAGCTCACATTTTAGCAACTATTTTAATCAATGTTTCTTTTATCACTTCTGTGCTTCTTTACAAGTAAGCAATATATATGTGTAACTACACACATGAACATACACATAATAAATCTGATTTTACATATATAGTTGTATAACCATTTCTGTATATTAATCTTATAAATATTGAAGTTTTCATTTGGGAGTACATATTAAGTTGTTAAAACAAATTTTTTTAATCAAGATATAATTGACATTTAACATTATATTAACTTCAGGTGTACAACATAATGATTTGATATTTGTATATATTATGAAATGATTACCACAATAAATCTAGTTAACATCCATCATCATACATAGTTATACCACATTTGAAAACCTCTCTATAGTAAATTTATGGAAAGGGTATAGGAAAGCAGATAAATTGTCTTGGGCAGTAGTGGTCTTAAAAGCTTCGTAGAGATAGTGGACTGCGGGCCTTTAGTTGGGTCTTGAAAGCAGAGAGAAGGAGGAGAACATGTTGGCTTTAAAATATGCTCCCCAATTTTTTGACCCTCCTTCCATTTAAATGTGGAGCCTAATTTTTCTACTTATCCTGAAGTGGGGCTTGTACTTAGTGAGTATAGAATATGGCAGAACTGATGGCACAAGAATTCTAAAACTGGACCATGCACATAGCCTCTTTTGGATTACTCACCAACTCACTGTGAGAAGTTGGCTGCCATGACATGAGGACACAACAGCAGTCCTGTGGAAAAGTCTTCATGGGGAGGAACCGAGGACTCCCGTCAACAGTCAGAAGGAACCAAAGCCTCCTAATGATGGGCACGTCGTGAGTTCCAGTAGGTGTGCCATCATCCAAACCCAGTCAAGCCTTCAAACAACTAAAGACCCTGCTGACATCTCCACTGCAACCTCATGAGACATCCGGAGCCAGAGCTGCTGTCAAGTCACTGACCCACAAGAATAAAATAAAGATTATAATGGTGGGTTGGTTTAAGCTGCTAAGTATTGGGTAATGTTTTTCTGCAGCTGTAGAGAACTAACAGTTAACAGGGTTTTGAGTATGTGGGGAGATTAAGGGACTGAATATCAAAGGAAGAATATATTGCATATAAGAAAACATAAAATATTAGCAAGTGAGAATATAGCATTAAATAAAGTTATGTGACACTTTGGAGGCAGATACTTTATTGAAGTTGGGTGTGTTAGAAAGGTGTCTAATTATTATCAGTTATTCTTTCTTTTTCTAAGCTGCTAGAGTTTATAAAAATGTTTTGATATATTTTGTTGTATAGATCACTATAGATCACTGGGGTATGTTTCTCTTCTCAGATCATAAAGCAGAAGATAGAAGTTGTCTTTATATTATAATGAAATAGTGATGCTAATTGCCTTAAGGGACTCTAGCTAGTCAGGGTTGGAGTTTGACCTCAGCCTTCTCATGATTGATTTATTGATCATTCCTTTCCACTGGTTTTTCTCAACTTTGACACTGCTGATATTGTGGGCTAGATAACTTTTTCTTGTGGGGGCTGTTCTGTGCATTTAAGAATGTTTAGGACCCACTGGAGGTCAGTAGCAACATCACCCTAATGGTGGCAATCATCAAAAACCATCTTCAAACATTACCAAATATTGACCCCAGTTGAGAACCATGGCTTTATACTTTTCTAATCAGGGGCTTATTAAATATTTGTTGAACTTACTAATGAGCAAGAAATAATTTACCAAAGCTAATATAATCTAATTTTTAAAATCTAATTGAAGGGGAAGTTTTATTATATTGACTATAGGCAATGAAAGAATTTGCAATGCTTATAATGATTTGTTCAAGAAAGGATACTCTATAGAAACAGAAAATAATACTATTGTAAGTTTTAGAAGCAACTAGGACCATTATGGTTAAAGAAAGATCTAAGTAGAATGGAAAAGGATTTACAGTTTATTTTCATTTTAGAGGAGTATATCAGTCTTTATTAGAACTAAATCTTTATTGTACAAAATTCCAATTACAAAATAAATAAGTCATGTAGATGTAACATATAGCATGCTGACTATAGTTACTAATACTCTATTGTAAATTTTAAAGATGTTAATAGAATACATCTTAAAAGTATGTATCACAAGAAAAAATTTGAAACTGTATTATGATGGATGCTAACTAGACTTATTGTGATCATTTTATAATCTATACAAATATCAAATCATTATGTTGTACACTTGAAACTGATGTTAAATGTCAATTACATCTTGATAAAATTCCTTTATTTTATCAAGTTAATGTACTTAATCAATTTTTGTACCCCTGAATGAATACTTCAATATTTATAAGAAATGATATATAACTAGTTTAGAAATTGTATTTGTGATGTTACTGAGATTATTACTGTCATGCAACTAAGATTAAATTACCTTTATCATTTTTTCTGTTACACTAAACCAGAATATGCAACATGAAACAACTGACTGTTCTCTGAGATACTATGCAATCATTTCCCAATTAATTTTAGTTTGTTTTTTATTTGTTCTATTTTTCAGCAAGAGTGTTTTTCTGATTAAAGAGCTTCTGCAGTAAATGGTGAGCCAAGTATTGTCCTTTATCTTATTACAAATATTATATGAGAGATTTAGGAAAAGTTACCAGGAATCCCACCTGGGGTAACCAGAATTAAATCTTAGTTAACTGAAAATGTTGATGAATTTATTCCCCCATTCCACCTGCATGATGGATACAGTTTTGACTTTTTGTAAGGTAGTGTCAGATGGAGGAATAAATGTTATCAAATATAATCTGTGATTGTACTGTTAATATACTTTCTATGAATATCAGACAAATTCATGTTCACTATAAAACTATTTTAAATGAGTTGAATGATCATTTTATAAGATTCATTAAATTTGACCCCTGTTTGGGGAAAGTCAATAAGAGATTGTCAATAAGTAGCTTCCGCTTATCCATAAGGGATATATTTCACGATCCCCAGTGGATGCCTGAAACCATGGATAGTACCAAACCCTACATATACTATGTTTTTTTCCATTTTACTTTACTTAAACCTATAACTTTTCATTCATTAAGAGGCACAAATTAGTATTTAATAACTGTTAACTTGAATCGGCCATGATAAAATTTAATTTATAAAATAGGCACAGTAAGAGATTAACAATAACTAGTGATAAAGTAGAACAATTGTGACAATACACTGTAATATGTTATATGAATACTGTCTCTCTCAAAATATCTTTATTATATTTGTGCTTTTCTTATGATGATGATGTGAGATGATAGAATGCCTTTGTGATGAGACGAAGTGAGGTGAAGGACACAGGCATTGGGACTTAGTGTTAGGTTACTATTGACCTTCTGACCATAGATCCTTTTGGTCACAAGAAGGATCATCTGCTTCTGGAACATGGTTGACTGCCAGTAACTGAAACTGAGGAAGTGAAACTGTGAATAAGGGAGACCTACTGTAACAGGAATTACATGTTAAATGAAATTGATACAGTACACTTGAGGTGAATCTTGCCTTTCAAGTTTTTGCATTATTGCAGATGATACATTCCAATGAGACAGGCCATGCTAAGACAATCCATGCTTCTCATCACTAGCATGCTGGAGTGAAAACTTTAAGTTAAAAGTGTTGGAAGGTAATACTAGAACTCAAGGATAAAGACGACAGGGGTAGACAAGGTTCCTGTGTCTAGCCTGATGTAGAATTACATTGAATGACTGAATGAACATCCCTATTAAAGAAGGTTCTTATCTCAATAACAATATATTTAAAAATTTCCTATCATGAAATTCTTCTGTGCTTTGAGTCACTCACATCACATTTTCTTTTCCTTCCTGTGTTCCTCTTGATGAAAATGTGGATTCTTATAGTCTAGTTCATATGTTAGCAGGCTATGGAGCTAATATATCCTTAAATATCCAGAATAAGTTATTTAAATTCATAACTTTTCTTTCACTGAGGGGCACAAATTAGTACTCAATAACTGTTGGCTTCAATTCTGATTTGATTTATTCAATAAATGTTAAGGAGTACCCAGTATGTGCCAACTCTCACACTCTATTCTAATATGAAAACTATACCAAAAGTGTTCAAAAAGCAAGATCTGTAGTTAAATTGTATAAATGTATTGTAATAAATAAATGTATTGTAATATAATTGTAATTATATAATGTAAATAATTGTATATATATATAATTGTAATATAAATGTAAATAAATGTATTGAACTACAAAAACATAAGTAAGGTACACTTTTCATTTCCAGAGTTCCTGCAATCTGAAAAAAAATATATACTGTAATTTTGGGTGACATGTGGGAGGAGGTCATCAAAAGGTCATGACTGCTGGTTGACACATGAATTGGACCCAGACAATCAGAGGCTCCTTGCTCATTTGGAATGTGCCTTCCAATTGCCTTCCCTGCACTAGAAGTTGCCCCAAGGGCACAGTCTTGAGATAGCAATGTGTAGTTGAGACCATCTGAACTGAACTCAGTTAAGACCTCTATATAATTTTTTAAATATTCATTTATTATTATTTTTTTGTATCAAGGTATATAGAATAAAATGCACTAATCTTTGTGTACATGTGATGAATTTTGACATGTGTATATACTCAGGTAACCATCACCCAGATCAAGATAACAAACATTGTATTTTTTATTATTTATTTATTTATTTGTGCTTTATACCTCCATATAAACTCTTAAGATTATAGATGATGGGTGCAGAGATCTTGTGGCCACCCAAGGTAAGCCTTGTGTATGTTTCCCTGCTTATTTCATTAAAACTGCCACCTACCAACTGGGAAGTAGTCTGTCTCTTCCTTCAGTCTCTCCCTGCCCTTCACGTACATGGCCAGTTGCAGATTTTACCTGGAAGCTCCCGTGGTTTCTAACCCACAAATCAGTACTTGGAATAATGGCAGCCATACTTCTAATAATTATACTAATATATACTAACACTATGCTTCCAATTTACATGCTTGGGTTCAGTTCAAGATGCAATGAAAGTCAATCCTGAACTCACCACCTCCCACAAACACACTGAATCTACAGCTTTATGTGGAATAATTTCCTCTGGGGAAAAAAAAAAACCCAAAAAGTAAAACCCAAAAACTAAAAACTGGCCAAGTAACCCCCTCACATTGGTCAAAAGAGAAGAAAACCACGTGGCAGCGGAAAGGAGGGCCTGACGAGATCTTGCCACAAGCCCCACCTCCTCCGCGGGCAGCGACCAATAAACAAGAGGGACGCGCATCCCGGCGTACTCCGTGAGGAGGGAAGTGTCCAAACGCCACACCTACGATACCCGGGGGCTGTCGGAACTGAGAGGCTCTCTGGTCGGCGACCCGCCTGCCTCAGGGCCCCAAGTTGAGGCTGGCCCTTTGGAAAGTGCCCACTTTTTTTTCTTCTTTTTGTGAGGGCGCTGTCCGCCCTGCCCCTTAGCCTCGCCGCCGCCTTCCGCGCTGCCTCTGCGGCTCCGCAGCCCGGTAGCGCCCCGAGGGGAGTTTGATACGCGTCTGGCCCCCGGTTCTTGGAGCTGCCGCCCAGCCGCCCCAGGTCCCAGGGGACCTGACATGGGACAGACAGTGCTTGTCAGACTGAGACACAGTCATGTTTTTTTCTGAGAAAGATTCCTATTTGCTTACCCGGGAGCTCCGGCCTGAGAGGCAGGCGGCAGGCCCGGCTCCCACCCGGAGGCCTCAGACGCTCCCGGACGCGGGGCACGTAGGACGCCGTCCGCGGCACTCCCGCCGCCTTGCGTCTCCTCTCGGGGCCCTCGGATGGCAGCTTAGGGCTCGTCTGGAGCCTCGGCGTGAGCGTCTGCCGCTCAAGGCCACCTGAGGAAGGCCCGGCTCTGCTGACCAGGAGGCCTGTACGCGCGGCCCCTCAGGACTGGGCAGGTCTGCGTTCCTCACAGGCTGCCCTGAGGGTCTGGCGCCCAGTCAGCCCGGATGTGGGCACTGACTGCGGTCCTGCTGTTCGGCGCACAGACTGGCCTTGGCACGCCGTCCTATCCTGGGAGCCATTGAAAAGGCTCAAACTTGGGCCGTCACAAATGTTGGAGAGACAGCCAGGAGCTGGGGCAGGTTGAACATGAGGTTCCTCTACTTCCAGGCTGGGAGAGGCGGCTGGTTATCTTCTGCTTATGAACCAATGTGAGAGTCAGACAGAATGAGGAAACAGAGGAACATGTTCCAACCAAACAAGATAAAACCTTAGGAAAAATCCTTAATGAACCAGAGATAAGTTGTTTATCTGATAAAGAACTCAAAACTATATTCTCAGGACAAGGCAGAGGCTGAATCACATTTAAATGAAGATGCACTCTAATCATTCACAAGGTTAAAGGTATGTTTACAAAACATTTTTTCTTTCTGTTATGGTCTTACTAGTTCATACAAGGCAAAATACCACGGTATTTGGTTCCCATACCTAAGTGCAAACAGGACAACTTGGTTAAACAGTATGTTGTTAGGCAGTTTCTGGAAAATTTGAAGGTTATGAGAGTTCACGGAAACAAGTAAATCTTACAGTCCTTTAAATAATAGCAGATTTCTAAGAATTTGAACTCACATGAACTCTATTGGCTTCTGTCTACATCTGTAACTGATATTTGTAAAGCATGTAGCTAATTAGGTCAAAGGAACTTGAAGACTTTCCTTATTTATATTGAACATAAATTGCAAGAGGCCTAGAAAGGCACTGATTTACATTATCACCATAGTAACTACAGTTGATATTTTTATATTTAGGTTTGTAGTTGTATTGCCTCCAATGAATTTAAAACCAAAACACTTTTTAACAGAAAAACAGAGATAATGTACCTATGTATAAAATCACAAGAATTAGTCACCTGGTCTACAGTTGATGGAGCAGGAAAGGGAGGATGTTTTATGTGATCTTCCTTCTAACTAGGGAAAATAGCCAAACATGGATTTTAATTCATAATTCTGAAAATGATACACATAGACAGTTGTTCCCAAAGGAGAGAAAGAATACGGTTGACCTGAAATCTAGATTTCAGAATCTAGAAATCTAGAAGAGCATTCTAATTAGTTTGGCCCTTTTCCAGCTGTCAAAGATGCTAATACAACCGTCCCCTACTAGTCAAGGTGTTCTTATATCTGTTAAACCCCTCTTTAGATGCAGTTCTAGTTTATTCTCTTTTGCTTACATAGCAGAAATAGAATGGATATGATACAATTACCCAATTCATTATATGAGTATAAGCAGATTATTAAAAAATAATCCAGATAATCTTAATAAATGCATGATTAAGAAGTTTTGTGGTGTATTTGTAACTATTCATATATGTTATATAACTCTCCAATCTCACTCTTAATTTGGGGCACAAAGTCTACAACCTGGGGAGAATTAGAAATTGTTTGGTTGCAGATAGTGTTTAGCAATAGTCCTATATTCTAATCTAAAATACTAAGGAATTAGAGATTAGAAAATACTAATACTAAGGAAATTAGAGATGCAGGAAAAAATGCGATGTACTTCCAGGATTATCCAATAAATTATTGCAAACAATCTAAAATAAATCATTAACAGAGTGAAGAAGAATGGTGGTGTTTCAGTGACTTACTGCACAAAAACTTCAAAAAGTTCTGCATAATACCAAAGAATAAGCATATTGCTTAATGCTAGGGTGACAATATAATTCACTTTCTAGAGAAGATGAGACACTTTTGAGGATGAAAGAGAGTGTTGTTAATAAATTCCATGGAACAGAAAGAGTACATTATTATTATGTCAGGCAACAATTTTTCTGGAAATTCCATATCTGCTGGTTTTCCAGGATAAAGAAAAATATACCCTTACATGGCATACAACAAATTTAACTCATATAAGAAAAGGCAATAATTTGGTCGTACCATCCCCTCATTAATCTGATCATAAGTTAAGAGAAATGGCTCCTAAGAACATTTGAGAAGGAATTCCCAAATTTCCAACTCCTAAAGAGTGTTAAGCCTGGCATGTAGTAGAATAGGGCACCACCCTTCATCTTCATCTCCTGACAATTTTATGGCCCATTTAGATCATAAAATATTTAGGTATCCCTAGTTCTAAGTGCATAATAGTTGCTTTAAAGAAGTGTACACTAAATACACACTGATTACATTTTTTACTAAGTGAAAACTATAAAAGCACATTGATTTTGTCACTGTACCTTAGGTCTCCTGAACTCATCTGTTAAATGAAGATCTGACCTTTCCCACACAGTACTAGACCAAATCAATGCTGTATAATATGTTAAACATGTCTTATGGAGACTCTCAATTTTTTTTTCAACTATTTTGTATTGTTTCATCTTAAGAGCTCTCACTGAAGTTGTATAATTTAAAAATAAAAGGCTCCTTGGTACTTTGCCAAATGAATTGAAAATTTATGTCCACAAATAAACCTGCAGAGGAATGTTTACAAAAGCTTAATTCATAATTGCCAAAACTTGGAAGCAACTAAGATGTCCTTCAGTAGGTAAATGGATAAGCACTGGTACATCCATAGAATGGACTATTATTTAAGAATGCAAAGAAATGGGCTGCCATACTGTGAATGACATGAAGGAAACTTAAATGCACATTACTAGATAAAAGAAGCCAATCTGAGTAATTCCAACTATATGACACTCTGCAAAGGGTAAAACTGTAGAGACAGTAAAACAAGTGGTTGCCAGGGCTTAGAGGGTAGGGAGGGGTGAATAAGCAGAGCACAGGGTTTAGAGTAATGGACTATTATGTACGATACTATAAGGGTGGATACATAGAATGTACAACAGCACAATACAAAGAGCCACTTGTACTGCAGACTATGGCCTTTACTTAATAATTATGTATCAGTATTGTAAAAAATGTGCCACACTAATGCAAGATGTTAATGTAAAGGTAATATGTGGTAGGGAGGGTCTATATGGAAATGCTTTGTACTTTATGCTGTTTTTCCATAAACGTAAAACTACTCTAGAAATTAAAATCTACCAAATAAATGTAAGTAAAGGGAAGGGAAAGAAAATGAGAAAGGACCACTTCATGCCTGTTATGTTGTGAAACATGAATTGCTTTACCTAAAAACTACTGTTGTTTTTATATTTATCTTGTTTTTAGTTCATTTTCTGTTATGTTTAAAAAGCCAGAGGATCTTCAAAATAATGATAATTGAAATTCTTTTCACACTTCAAGTTTTTTTCTTTCCTCCTTCCCTCTTTTACGCTTTCCTTATTTATGCCTCTTTCATTTTTTCCCTTATTTCTGCCTGCCTCTCTCCCTCTCTCTTCCTTCCTTCCTGCCCTCCCTCCTTTCTTTCTTCTCTCCTCTCCTTTCTCTTTCTTTCTTCTCTTCTTTCCTTCTTTCCTTCCCTCTTTTGTTTCTGCCATATACTGTCTTCTTCTTCTAGAATAATGTTGAAATAGTAGTGACAGAAGTCATCATTTATTTTTGTCAAGTGATATTTTAGGAACATAAAGATGGGGAATATACTGGGATGGGGGTTGGGGTTTTTGTTTGGCATAAGTATTATTATATTTGATATCATATTTCTAAATACTAGATGTATAAAGTGCTGCATCAAAACCTAATAGTAAGGAGAAGAGTCCAAGTCAGAAGTATCAACGAATAATGCATTAACAGGACATTAAACAAAGTATTATTTTCATGTGGATGTTAAGTCTTCTTTTTATAGGAAAAGATGAGCAAATGTGCACTAGGAGGGTTGAGGTAGAAGAAGGTATAATACATGATCATAGGTTCCATAGTGACTTTTTGTTAAGTAATATGTAACATACCTTAGAGCTGAATGCAAGAAAGAGAAATCAGTGGCTGGTAAGACCAAGGGCTGGAATTGAAACTCCATAAGTGAACAATATGCCTGACATCAATAAATCCTTTCTGAGCCACAAAAGAAACAGAAACAGTATTTATAATTAATGAGATGGGGAAAAGGCAGAATCTGACAGCAAGTCAGGTATTTTGGGGAGTTCTGCAAATGGATCTAAATGGGAACTAGGTTTCTGAAAAAAAAAAAACACATAATGTGCTTTTTGAGGAGAAACAAAACAAAACAAACCTTAAAGGGCTGATTCCAGACCCCAACTCAGGGAGCAGTGACTCAAAAATAGAACCCCTTGAATGAAGTGGTGCTAAGAATGCTCACTATTGGTTTCTATTTACTCAGTCTATTATGTTAAGGAAGCATCCTTCCACTCCTAATTAGCTCAAAGATGTTTTAAAATAGAAGTGTCTGTTGGATTTAATTAAAATGCTATTTAAACATAAATCAAGTTAATCTTTTGATTTTAATCTATGAATGCAAAATATTAGATTGATATTATTTTATTAAAGTTCAACTATCTTTGTATTTCTTCAACAAACTTAGCCATGGTGCATTTTTAAAAACATGCGTCTATTTTCATTTTGTTTATGTTTTGTTTCTCTTACAAATGAAATTTATCTCTAGATTCCTTTTTTCTGCTACCTTGTTAGATTTGGGATGAAGCTATGCTAATTCAGTAGGTGAATACATGACCTTTACTGTGGTATTTACTAATTCAAATAGCACAAAAAATTACCTATTCCTCACAGATTTGATATATTTTGCCTGTAAAACTGTCAGGTCACATTTTTTTTCCACTCCTTATGAAGGAGGAGGATGCTTTCTTATGCATTCCAACCATGTTTTTAACAGTCTCCTTTAGAATATTTTATGGGAGTTCATATCCTGCTCACTCACCATCTTTCCTTTTTACAAATCTGAACCACATTAATTCTTTTAGGATCTATTACTCCAAAAAGTTGTTCAATTAAAATGACCGTAATCTTTTTGTCATGTAAATCATTCCCTAAGAAACTTCATTGTATAAACAGCTAATTTAAATTTATACATTGATCACTGTAAGAGTGGTGATTGGTTATCTCATCAAAAACAACAGTTATATTTTTAACAAAAGAGTTCAGTGCTTCACTGAAGAAATCAACAGCTGTAAAGTGAGATTTGAGGGTTTATAAGTTTTAGGTGAAATGTAAAATTAGAAAGAAAATATTTGGTCAGTAGGCAGTTAATTACATAATAACTCTAGGGGAAGGTAATCCTTCTCTCCATTATATAAAGATTATTTCAGAAACAGGATTATTGAGTTCCAGATTTTATATTTTAGAACATACCATCAATATTTTCCACTTTGCTCAATTGGTCAAATGTAGATTCTTTCTCCTTTTCTCTTGTATTAAATATGGAATGAATATTGGGGGTGGGGAGAAAGTAATGAAAGCCAAAGCAGAGGAAAATGGAGCCAAAATGAACTCTCAAAGAAAAATTGCACCGAACAAGTTAAAATAGACAAGGGGACTTTATTTAGGTCTATTACAACAAGGGAGGGAGACTGAATACAATTCTATTAAATAAAAGGTGGGGAAGATTTGAAGCCCTGGGAAGGAGGGAGATTGCTCAGTGTGACTAGGCCATCTGCATTTGTAAATAGTGCATGTGGAAGTTAGTCTCCTACCCTCCCGTAGATGGGGAACAGAGGGGCACTATCTTTCTTGACGATTACAATTCAAAGGGAGGGCTCCCAGGTTCTTGAGAACGGCATTCCTGTGTTGTAAAACTGTCAAGAAGCTGGGAGAATTTTGACATCTCAAAGGGGTAGAGAAAGAATTTATAGCTGAAAGTTTTCTAAAGTAAATGCTCTAAGAAAAGGGAGGTCAGGAGCCTACAATCAGGAAGAAACCTGAATAAAGTTTAGTTAAGCTGAGGGAGACATTAAGGCTGTCTTGGTCAAAACTGCTTGATCGTTCCTATGACCTATACACTAAGTGCTGGTGAGTACTTTCACAGAATCAGGATTTGGAGGATATTTTCTTGTTTGAATTTTAGTTTTATTTATTTTTTCCTTTCCAGAAGGCACTTTCAAATTAGGTAACATTTAACTGAGACCTATAAAGATCTATAGTTTTCTCAAATTTTTAATCCTGAATACATTCAAAACTGCAGATTTAATTTTTGTTAAATGGTATTAGTTTAAAATCTGCTTTGAAAATTGAATTTTTTCTTTTTATCTCCAACTAGGAATATTTAATAAGGCTGTTCCCACATGAAATTATCTAGTTCATCTTATAATAAAATAGAAGTAAAATACTAATTCAGGTAGTAGAAGAAATCATGTTGACCCCAGAAATAGTAACTTCAACAATTGATGGGAATTGAGAAGAAATACCACTCTGCTGATGGCTTCCTCAAAGAGTCCTTTGAGAAGGGGACAATTAAAAGACTATGAATATTGGGGCCTTGTATTCAATTATGGGGCAATTCTAGAAAGTTCTTAACTTGCAGTAGCATATAATGAGAAGAAAGAACCAGAGAGAAATCAATTGAGGGGGTATGAAAGAAATAGTTTTTTTTAAGTGTTTACTGAAATACTGTTTGCAAAAGTTTTTATTTGATGTTGTCAAAAGGTTAACAGGAAGGGGAGAAAATGGGAAGGAAAGCAACTTGTAGGCAACTCCTAAAATTTGTCAGATTTGTTTCTGTTTCTTTTACATCCCCATGCTTTTGTCCCAGGCATTTTTCATATCCTGGACCCAGTCCTCTAAAATGAAAAGGAAGATACTTACAGAATCCAAAGAAACTCATGCCAATAACAAGACTCAAATGCTGTCAAATCTGCAATTTTTCATTTTTTGTTGGTATGGATACACTTCACATTTCATTAATAAAACACAGAATTTCCTTGAAAAAAATGTGCAATGAAATGTCCATGTGGTAACATTTTTGACTGAAATGAACAACAGTTTATAAGAAAATCTGTAATGAATGTCAGATCCCTAGAGCACCTTGTATAGTCTTGAGTCTACATGTTCATATTTTGCCAATGTTTAATTATCATGATATTACACAAGGTGGTTGAAGGGAATCTCTTCATGGTAGCTTTGATGGTTCCTCAGCCAGCAGAACATTTTGTGGTAGTTGAACTTTTGCAAAATTAATTGCTCATTGTGATAGCATTGAGTCTCTTGGGATACAGGCAAGGTCTTTATTCCATAATTCAATGTAGATCTTATAAGAAATGCTATTTTTGTACCATTTATGATAATTATGATTCTAGTTGCATACAAGAAATAGTTTGTTGCACAGGACAGTAAGGCAATACATAAAGAGCCTTTCTGTTCTATATTAACCTTACATTTACCAGCTTAATAAAGGATACTGTACAGGATACAAGGTAACAGCCAGATGAAGAGATATATAGGCAAGGTCCCAAATAAAGGAGCTTCTATCCTCAAGGAGTTTGGGGCCTATCCTGGTGGCATGTGGGAGTGTTCTGGTTCCCCAAGTATGGAAGTTCTCTCTCTGACAGAGAAGCAGGATCCACGACAGAGCTAAGCTCTTCTCAAGGGGTTTTGTGAGGGCTTCATTGCATAGTTGTGATTGACTAAATTATTGGCCATTGGCTGATTCAACCTCCAGCCCCTGCCCTTAAGTGGGGTCCCAAAGTCTCTCATTAACATGACAGAACACCCATTTCACCCTTAACCTCTGCATTATTTTCAGGAACTGTGGATGAAGATACCTGGGAAATACATATTTGGTTATATGAATGACCAACTATGTAAATATACCTGGGAAATATATATTTGGTTATACGAATGACCAACTATGTATTTCTTATAACTCGTTATATCACGATCACTCAGTTTAAATCTTGTATCAAAAAATTTTTTAAAGCTTTTATTGTTAATTATCATTAAAGATCATTGGCATGCTGAAGATTAGAAGATTAGAGCTCAAATCCCAGCTCTAATTGCAATTCATTTTCTATTATACCACACTACCTGTTTTGATTTAGATTCAAAATGAGCATGTGAGTCAAATGATAGAAGTTTAAATAAGACTGGATATTCATCCCTGTCTTATCTCTTTCCCTTCAGCATCTCCAGCTGAAATCCAGCTGACAAATAATCAGTGCTATCTATAAATTCCCATGGTTATGTCATTATAGCAATTTATAATTCAGCAATGAGTGTCCCTGTAAGGCTAGGACTACTGCCGGCAGTTTCTAAACACATCATAATGGAACAGGAAGCTCTAGCACCTCCAAAAAGTATGGATTGGAATTATGCCCTATTGGCTTCTACATTGGTTCTGTCCAGCACTGTAATACTTTGTAAATAGTACAGCTCTTTCTCTCTGAAATCACTCTGCCCTAATCCATAAACTTGCTGCTTTTTATTTTCATGTTGTGTTTGAACAATTTAATAGCCTTTTATTTTCATGGATGCTTGTCTTAATAATGCAGTGTACTAAACAGTTCCTTCCTTTCCCCTAAAATCCCTCAAATCACAGGATTAACTCATTGAATTAGAAATGCTTTACTTCCCCTGTTACTTGCAAAGTAGCTGCCCTGATTTTGTTTAATAAACGAAATGAGTGAATTGTCATTTTGTTGTTGCTCTTGAATGTCATTCCTTCTGGAACTAGCAAAATAAATCACTGTTCTGAAATATATTGTATGTAACATATCTGCAGATGAGGAGTGGCTGGCATTAAAGTATAGTATGACAGAAATAATTATAGGAAAGATTGATCCAAAGAAGTATGTTGAAGACAGTTCAATTCGAAATAATGCTTGGAGTAACTATTGAATCTCTTAAAAAATTGAACTTAAAAAGTCTCTTTTACCAGAGAAATAAAAAGAGCTCTAATTAGAAACAAAGCCCACTTATCTGAAATCTTCTGTGCTATTATTAGTTCCAAGTAGAAATAGCACATAATCTGAATTTCCAGGTATCATGGTGAGCTGCCTGTTTTTCCACATGTTTAATGAGGGAACTCATCCCTATCCAACAAACCAGAAACCAGTTTGTTCTTCAAACACAGTTAGGTACCAATTTATGGTTGGAGATAGTATAGTTGTTAAGAAAAATGTGGTTTGTGGAATTTGAACACCTGGGAATACCTTTCGAGTCTAATACATTATACCTGTACCTTGGGCACAGCAGCTCAATTTCTCTCAGCACCTTCCACACTGGCCTGTTGATAGGGTTAAGACAAATGAATGTAAATTTCTTGAACAGTGTCTGGCCACTGGAAAGTGCTCAATAATTAAAAGCTATTGTTATTCTAGGTTTGAAATGCTATAGTTTTTTCTAACAGAAAGTGGGTCAGAACAAGCAGAGAACTCATGATTACAATCCTTTCAGGACTTTGTTTCCTTGTGTTTCAAATTCTATGATATGATTTACTGCAACTTCAGTTTTTACCAGAAGTTACTAGGCTATAGCAGCTATTAACTGAATACCACTCTCAGAATAAATCCTGCCCATTGCTTGTTCTCTTCAATAAAGTTTTATTGGAACATGTTGACACCCATTCATTTCTGTATTGTCTGTGGCTGCTTTTGCTCTACAGCAGGAGAGTTGAATAGTTTAATCACAGACAGTCTGGCCCACAGAGCCTAAAATATTTAGTATCTGTCCCTTTACAGAAAGAGTGTGCTTAACCCTTGCTATAGAAATAGGTAGATATAGGTTTGGAAGTTAAGTGAATTATAAGAATAGGTTTTGCTGGTAAGAATCTCTGCCCATTTAATGCTAAAAAAGGACAGATTTATGTTGAAAATGGTTCATGAAGAGTAAATTATCCAAGAGTCCACACTGATTTCTATTAAAACTTTATTGAAGCATAATTTACATACCATAAAATTCACCATTTTAAGTGTGTGATTCATTATATTCACACAATTATGTAGAAAGTTGTATAACCATTGCCACAATCCAGTTTTCAAGTATTTTCACTACTCTAGAAAATCCCCTTGTACCTGTTTGCAGTCATTCCTTACTTCCATCCCATTATCAAACAACTGTTTTTCTTCTTTCTCTCTCTATAATTTTGCCTTTTATGGACATTTCCTATAAATGGAAGCATATAATACATCACATTTGCATCTGGCTTCTTTCACTTATGATACTGTTTTTGAAGTCTGTTCATGTAGAAGCTTAATTAATACTCTGTTCCTTTTGATTGCTAAATAGTATTTCATTTCAGGTATATAATATTCTGTTTATCCATTCACCTGTGATGAGCATCTAGATTGTTTTCTGTTTTTGGCTTATATGAATAATGCTGCTACTGTGAACATTCACCAACAAGTCTTTATGTTAACAACATATATTTTCACTTATCTTCTATAGATTTCTAGGAGTGGAACTACTTATCATCTGGTAAGTTTGTGCTTATATTTTTAAGAAATGATCTAGCTGTTTTCCTAAGTGGCCATTCAGTGTTACAGTCTTATGATTGAGATGTGGTGGTTCCAGTTACATGCCACCAATACCTATTACTATCTATTTTATCCATTGTAGTGGATGTAAAATAGTATCTCATTGCTGTTTTAATTTGCATTTTCCTAATAATGGCAGATGTTATTTCTTACTTAATAGCCACTTACATGTTGTCTTTGAAATATCTCTTCAAAGCCTTTGCCCATTTTTGTACCTGATTTTTTGTCTTTTGAATATGCAGTTGATAGAGCTTTATAAATTCTGCATGCAAATATATTATCAGATGTCTAGGCTTATTTTTAATAACTCAGGTCTTTAAATCAGAGGCAGACCAAAGTAGTATTAATCTGTCTGACCCCTTATAGTTGTACTACCCTATTATAGATGAAGTATAGACTTTGGAGTCAGACATTCCTGGGTTTATGTTTTATCCCTGCTGTTAACACCTGTGTAGAACTCTGACTGGTTTGATACTCAAAGTGTTAGTTTCCATCTCTTTAAAATGAGATTAATAATACAAATGTCATGTGAGAAATTAAGGAGTGATTTCAGATTAGTAAATTTCTTTGAAGTGAATAAATAAAACCTATTTCTTACCCTCTAATATTTTGTTCTCTTTGGGAGAGAAAGGAATTTAAATAGAGAATGTCATCCTATGATAAGTGATATTTTGGAGGTCTTGACAGGGTCCAGCTGAACTGAGAAGCAAGAAATTTGACCCAGGTTGGGTGGGTGGGTCAAAAAGTACTTTTTAGAGAATCTGATACTAAGCAGTGTTGAACACTGGATAGTAGTGAACTTGGAGGGGTGGGCATTCAAGGCTAAAAACATTGCATAGTTTCATTTTAATACTACCTTTGTGTTTAAATACCAAATAAATCTTTTAGAAGGGGATTTATAGGGCAGTTTCCTAGAGAGTATTTGTTTTCCATCCCCTGACAAAAAGAAGTACCACTTACGTTGAGGCCATTGTGACAAATGAGGAGTAAATTCATGAGATTCTCGATCAGGCAAAATAAGACTCCTGAATGGTTCAACAATAAGATTCAGAATAATTTCTAAGGGATTTGGCAATACTTACTGGAAGGGGTATGTTGTAATTATGTATAAGAAAAAATCCAGACTAATCCAATTCCCACTTTTTTCTATTTCATTACAATAATATAATGCTATAAAAATAACTAGATTTCTTGTATAATAAACTAAGAGGGAGAAATATGTTATTTTTGTCTAGTTGAAAGCTGGGAGATTTTGGAAGACACATTAACTTTTTTCAGGCTGTCTGACAACCACCCAGTATTATTAATGAAGCTTCAGAGCAGTCTAGCTATGCATGAGTTTTGTATTAAATTGATAGCAAAATGAAAGTGTGATATTCTAGATGCTGGAGAAATGCTTGATATCATTCAGTGCCCTTTTCTTACTCTGTACCTTTATTAGGAGACTGTCTTCAAAGTATCTTTCAGTTGGCTGCAATGTCAAGATGAGGACTAATATTACATGAAATAAGAATAAAGAGAAGGAGGGAATTCAAGGCCTTGGAGAGGTTAAAAAAAAGAGGGTAGTTAAAAATTAGACATAATATAGACAGAAGATATGCAGGGTAGAGAATGTTTGCACTGTTTTTCTCCAAGTTGTGATCTTTCAGAAAGTCCCAGAAGCAATTCATATCCTGACCTGCCATACTTTCCCTTGGGATAATCTGAAATTTATGTATAGAAATAGAACAGAAGCCATAGGCAATGTGAAATGGGTAGTGATGTTCAAGGGGATTTATTATCAATTGCTAACAAATGCAAAAACAAAAGAAAAATCACTTGTAATGCTGTTTAAAAAAATGCTAACTGCCAAATGTGTAATAAAGAATTCCAAGTAAGTTTCACTCATGAGCTCTTCAGTCCCTGCTTAGCACTAAGTAATAGTATACAAGAACAGAAGCAGTGCTATCTACCTGAAGCAGTTTTCAAATAAGCCAAGAGTGTTAGGAAAACTAGGAAAAGGGATGGGATAGAGAATGAGAATCAGAAATAAGCCAAAGGAAAAAAATGTAGTTAGTAGTAGAAAATGGAAAAAGGAATTGGCTAGGGAAAAGTATGTGTAAAGGTCTACAGGGAGTTGAGATTTCAACTTCTAATATAACATAAAATGCAGTTTGACAATCACTGGTTTGTTTTTATTTTTATTTTTATTTTTATTTTAATGATCAGTTCAATTTGTTCTTGAATCAAAGTACATTTTCCTGTCATTTGTTTCTGTGGATCAAATGAAAATTGATAATTTCTAGAGTTTCAATTTGGGGTATACAGAAACATTTAGATTCACTTATGAAGGCCATATTAGAAAAAAAATAATTAGTAGGAAAACCTGTATTTGAACCATAAGACATGGATGAGTTTATTAGATACTGCAGCTACATAACAGGTGATTTGAATAGACAGGGGAGGCATACTAAATGGACTATTTGTCTTTCAAAGTCCATTTCAAAGACCTTCTCCTGATACCCTAATCAAAATTAATCATCCTTCCTCTTCATTCTCATTGTCCCTCTCTTATAACAATTGTTTCACATCCATTTTATTATTATTTACATTCTATGTTTATGACATTTTACTTTTATTGTCCTTGAGAACAGGACCCAGATCTGACTTTGTTTATTCCTCCTCTAACCCCCCCACACAGACTCTCATCCATGTCTCACTTGGGATACAGGGCATAATACCATCTAGGTGTTAGTAACATGGGCTCTGAGCAGAGAGACCCAAAATTTAGAACTGCGCTCACCATGTGAAAAAGAGATGCTGATCTTAGGCTAGGACTTAGGACTTTTAAATCTGCTTCTTGTTCTGTGTAATGGGATAATAATTCCAGTGTAACTGGTTGCTGTAGGGTGAAATGAAATATATTTGTCCTGGCTCTGGTGGTTGGGATAGACATACAACTTGAACTATCTTAAGCATGAATAAGTGGTGATAGAAAGGGTGAGCCTGGAACTGGGGAGGCTCACAAATCAAAGAAAAAACTCTAAGGTCCAAGGAACCTCCTGAGTCTTCACATATTTCTGAATTCATCTCCCACAGAATTGTCTGTCTGGGCTACTAATTTCTGGATTGTTAATATGTCACCTTTATTTCTTCAGTCTTTGCCTATGTCAGGGGAAAGGCTCCCCAAAGTAGAAAGAATCTAACAGCCCTTCAAGCTCTGGGAGAAAAGTCCCAGGAAAAGCCTTTGGTTGTCTCCCTCTGTGGCATGCACCCACTTCTGACTACAATCAGGGGGTGTCAGAAAGAGAGGAAAGGGATTTTTGGTGAGAAAAGACAGTAACTACCTAATGAACCCCACACCAAGTACTTATCACAGTGCTTACATATAGCAAATGCTTAATAGGTGATATCTCTTTTTTAAAAAATAAGTTTTAAGAACAACCAGTCAATTCTAAACAAAAATCATTTCCCTCTTTACAGTAGCTTTCTCAGTAAGAATCTTACATGAATAAGTGTCTGTGGCGATAGGATGAAAAAATCTTCACTATATCAGTGAATTGCACTACCATCCAAAAATATAGGAGTTTGGCAGTTGATTTCTGTTCATGCTAGATAGTGACCTTGTCCATGTATCTCCATTTCCACAAATACACTCCTGGTCTAAGCCATTGTTACCCTCAGTGCATTGCTGAAATATCCCTCTCAATAAATTCTCTGTTTGCACTCTGCCCTCTTACTGGCTGTTTTTTCCATATAACCCAAGTGATCTTTAGAAAGAGTAAATCTGCCCAATCATTCTTCAGTTTAAGCTGGTGTCTTCTCATGGCAATAGAAATTTTGCTAACCAATTGTAGAGAACAAAGGCAGGCCACTCCAAGATGTGCCATTGTGACATGTAGATTATTTTGAACTGAAAACCATCAAGGCCCAAAAGACTAGTGAATATGCTTGGATCTCCCCCATCCCAACTGCAGAAAAATAATTTACTTCAGGAGGAGAGCTACCAGCATAGACAGCTATATTATACTGTAAACTAGGTTTGGTAGGTGAGGAGGAATGTGACAATGTCTGGTAAAATTTCTCTCTGGGTCCTATGTTTCTGTGTGGCCCATCAAGTATTTTGTTTACTGAACATTTACTGTTTTCATATTCCTATGAATTACTCTGCTTTTCCTTTGAAGCTTCAGGCCCCTACCCCCTACTCCTTGGTTTTGGATGACATATATACCTCATTATCCCTAACTGTCCTTGGGATCCATGTCTATGGCTTCCCTTTACATACATAATTAAAGTTTGTTTTTTTCTCCTGTTATTCTGTCTCATGTCAGTTTGATTCTTAGACCAGCTAGAGACACTCGAGGGGTAGAGGAAATTTTTTCCTCCCCAGCACCATACTTAAAATCCCCTTTCCATCTGGCCTCTCCTCCCACTGCACCTACTACTCTTATGCCCTTGCATTTCTGACCTTTATTATGTTAATCAGAAACTCAGCTTCCTCCTGGGTCAAGGTGTTGACACTGTTCTTCCTCTCCAGATAGTTCTTGAAGAACTTTATATAGCTACCTCCTTTGCATTTCTTTAGATAGCCAACGAAATGGATCACCATAACCAAGTGCCTTCTCTAATATCCTTGGCCAATGTAACACACCTCCAACCCATTTCCCATTTCCCCACAACTAGAATATAAAGTCTAATAAACCTATCTAGGGACTGTATAACAAGAGAAAAGTAAAGTACAAAAACCCAGGCTCTTGAGAAAGGGTAGGAGACTATTTAAGGCAACCTCACTTCTTAATTCTCTAAAGATGCAGCCATAAGAACGGTAGAATAGCACCATAGAAAGTAGATCAGAAAGAGGCAGTCATTACCTTGTTGGGTGACCTTGGGCAAATTCTACTCAGCACTAAGCTCTGGTTTTCATCTCTGTGAAATGAGGTTTGGCTTCACGACATGCAGAGGCTTTCCTACTCTAACATTATATGAGCCTATAGACTTCGTCACACAAGAATTCCTCAAATGTAAATGAAGGGTTTACAGCACCTTGGAGGCTTTCCTTAGCATCTGTAGGGAGAGGATAGCAAGAAAAAGTGTGTCATTTGCCAAGGCAGCCTCTCCAAGGTTCAAACTAGGATGAATGTGGCCGTAACCACCAAGGGGCTGTCCCACTTAACTTTGTCAGCTCCAGAGGGGATAAAAGAGGAATGTTAAGATGAAGCCAGTGTGTGTGCATGCTTGTGTTTTTACATCTATGTATTTACCCATTTTCTATTAAATCAATTTAACTTCCTTCAAAATGAACAAAAGAGAAAGACAATTTTATTTTAGGACTATTTTTTACATTGAAAGGAGTATGATTGGCATACCTCCCAAGAATCTCAATTAGAACTGGGGCTGTAAAATCTTTATCTTGTTTGTTGCCAGTATTATACCTTAATGTGGGTTATAGATTCTACCTCAGGCCTAAAAAAAAAAGTGAAAGAAGTTACATGCTTGATCCTTATTTCATTCCTTTGATGCACTCTGAGTGCACCAAAGCAGTGATTAATTTTCCAGAGTGAACTCTGATATGGCCCAGCATTTAGGAGAACAGGATCAATCCATCAAAGATTTCAGGTTAGATTCCAATAGCCAGTGACAGTCTGACAAGCAAAATGAGGGATAGCCTTGTTGAGGGATAATTCTACAAATGGGAGGATTCTATTGCATCTGTTGTAGGATGAAATGAAGCTTGCTGTTGGAAACAGGTCCTCATGAAGACTACTGACCGCAAAGGTTTTGATGATATTAGAAAAGCATACTGTAAAATTCCAGCTTTATAGAAAATGCTTCCTCTTTGCTATCTGCAGAATGGAACTGAACTAGGAAAAGGCAGGGGTTATGGCCTTATCCTAATATCTTTCTGTGCTTTCACTCCTCTGTGGCTGTTTCCCAAAACAAGTTTAAGACAGTAGATCCATAATATTTCTGTGTGCAACAGGTTAGAAAATGAAGAAGAAAACAACCAGTATTTGCTGATGATTATTTAAAGATATCCCTACTTTTTCTTTGCACTTACACTGTATTATTTTACAGAAATAAGTGAAATTTTCAATCTTCTTTGAAAACAATGAACAGAAACACATACATAATCTAGTCAAACTTGAACAGTATCAAAGGAATGTCCTGCCAAGTGGAATGCAAGGAGGCTTAAAGGAGTGTTGTTGAATGTTACGAGCATAAGAGGAGAAATTCATTCTGATTCAAATAATCTAGAAATATTTCTAGAAGAATTTGAATTTAGGCAGAGATGAAGCAAGAGTAAAACTTTAATGAGTACATATTGGTTTGGGCTGATGCACAAGGTAGGAAACCATAGCACTTTTTGAAAGAAAGCTGTCTCATATGATAGAGGTATGTGTTCATGAAAATGTGGTGAAGCCTGAGCATGTAGTTGCTGTGAACCTCCTTGGGATTAAGAATTTGACTTCAAAAGAGCATAAGCCCGGTGTTACAGCATTCACTATTTCACCAAATCAAGAATCAGTTCAAATCCCATTCCTTTAATAAAACCTTTCTGGTTATTGTAGCCCAAAATGGTATCTCCCTACTATTACACTCTATTATCTAACAGATTTTCACCTTAATTGCGGTCTTTTCTTGTCTCAATTCCTGTTTTGTTTGTGTTTATCATGGATTTCTCAAACTCAGAACACCTTGAGGCTTAATACCATATTAAAAATTAGTTTTGACACAGTTTTCAGTACTAAGCATGTAATGAACACATTGCTGATTATATATTGTGAAGGGAAAAAAAACTGTACTCCCAAATTAAAACAATGATAGTCACAATCTCAGGTGTTTGCTTAACCTATAGGACAGATATAAATCTATCAGACCACAAGAAGAGGACTTGTGTAAAGTGTTTACTTTCTGAACTCTTCAGTCATATTCACTCTGCTGTGTGGTCAAAAATCCATATTAGTGGAGTGCCAGCAATGCATCAAATGTGCTGTTAATTTCACTCACAGCAGAGTTCTGCACTTTAATGAGGACCACTTAAATTTAATAGAGAAGCAAGCTGCCCTATGCCTGTTCTAAAACCAGAAAGTGACCCAAAAGCCAGTAGACAGATTTATGTGACATGCCCAGAATGTAATGTGTGCCTGTTGGCTCAAGGAGCAAATTTTTGGCCAACTCCCTGTGAAGTAAAATGTCGTGCTGGAGACAGGGCTTCCAGAATGATGTGCAAGAGCAGGCAGACTTACTTCTTTCATACATGGCCCAGAAAAGGATATCCCTTCTATTTGAGAGCCTATAAAGGTGTAAAAAAATTAATTCATTCAAGAAAGCAGCCCGTTGCAGACACCACAGCTATGTGGAGAGCTGGAGGAAGCGTACCAACTGCCAAGGCAATTGTCAGAAGTGGCTGCCAGAGAGTCAGATGCTCTGGCTGCAGAGACACTGTTTGTGTCTTAGCATTTGGAGCCTACCCTGGAAGTTCAAAGAGGAGCAGCAGTGACTGAACCCATTCCCAGGGGGACACAAGAGCTATATTACCTATAATTTATATGACTTTAAAGGCAACCTTTGATTTTGAGGGGATACACAAGAAATGATGTTTCCTCTGTAAGAGAAATTGCCTTAGAACATGTGCACTACTGCAGATTTTTCTGAAGATGAGCATGAAGATTGAAATGGCAGAGGAAGCTAATCATGAACTATTTTGATTAGGTAAATTCTGATCATATTTAAGTCAAACCATGGCAGTATAAGCATAAGTCTAAAGGCAAAAAGTCTAATGAATTCCATTAAATTATAGCAACTGTCCCACGGTTTCCAACCACCATATCTAACAACTTGAACATGAGAGCTGCCCAACAAATAATGTGGAAGCTTAGAAAGTATTCTGTCATAGCCTATACAGCAGCTGTTGAAATGTTTGTCTCCAAATTGTAGTCAGAATAAGGTGGGTTAGATAAATGATAATGACGAATTTTGTCTCAGATCAAAACTTAGAACTATACTTCTCTAGCATTGTATTAGGGCTTATATTACTTCTTATGTATTAAGATTCATCCATTGTTATATACAAATATCTGGAATATATGTATCATATTGCAGGTTGACTTATTTATTCATCATTTATTCAATAAATAATTATTGAGTGCATGCTATGTATCAGGTGTTGATCTGTATTAGAAATACAGAAGTGAGCATCGTAACAGACAAGTTGCTCTCATTGAACTTACATTCTAGTAGGGAGGGGCAAAAAATAAATTAGATAAGAAAACATATACAAGAGTCTTTAAGATGGAAAAAAATAAGGAAGAAGAAAGGCACTAATGGGAGTACAGTTTTAAATAGGATGTCTATGGAATGTCTTAATAAGATGGGCACATTTGATGAAAGACATAAAGGAGGTGAGGAATTGAGTCATGTGGGTACTTGGGCAAAGCATATTCAAAGTATAGAAAACAGCAAGTATAGAAGTCCTGATGCTGCTCTATGTCTGTGGAATGCAAGGAGTGGCAAAAAAAGATGTGTATGGCTGGAGTGGAATAGATGAGGGATGAGGAATAGGAGAGGAACCAGAGGCCTAATTAGAGGCTGTGGAGGCCATTATAAAAACCTTAGCTGTTACTCCAAGTAAATGAGAAACCAATGAAAAGTTTTGAGCAAAGGAGAAACATGATCAGTCTTATGATTTTAAAGCATCACTCTGGGTGCTGTGATTAAAACCTAATAGGGCAAGGACAGAACCTATAGACAAGTTAGGGGGTACTTTAAATAATTCAGAAAGGGGATGATAATGGCTTGAACTGGGATTGACTTGGTAAGCATGCTGATGATGTATCACCACAGTCTATTCAACTAGCTGTTACTGAGTTTTTATAAAGCCATAGGGGTCTACAGAAGAAAACAACTGGTTATAAGACTGATTTTTTTTTTAATCACAGCAGAGTGACAAAATGCTATGTAGTACAGAGAAGAGAAAACTAAAGAGGGACAGGTGAGAATCAAGGGAAAATCAGAAATGGCTTTATAAAGGAAGTGGCATAGGTCTGAACCTGGACAAATAAAAGGCATTTAAACATAACATCTTCTCCCTGCTTGGCAGCTGAAGAGAAGGGGTGATGGAAAAAAGGCTGTAAAAAGTTGAAGAGAGGATGGCAAATATTTTAAGTCTAATCATTGACAGTAGCATAGAAATATTTTAGTACCATATCAGAGATGAGTGGGGAAAAGTGAAAACGATTAGTAGTAGTTTCTAGAAGCACAGAAAAGGATATGTGAGGACACTCCACAGTGTGTAGGTGATAAGGAGCAAAAATATAGCAGCAGGAATGCATGCAACTTATTCAGGAAATTATTGTGCCTGGAACATAGGAAATGTAGAGGAAAGGTAATGACAAATGGCCAAACAGCAACTTCAAGGTAATTATTTCAAAAAGAAAAAAAAACTTTGAATAGATAACAGCCAATATGTTGAATAAATTGATTTTGTTAGCAACAGTCATTAACTTATAAATTACACATGTCCTTTTCTTGAAGAAGACAACATTTTGGAGGTTAATGTGGAATCTTGATGGTGATGTGAAATAATGTAACAAAGACATTGAAACACATATATCCAAACAGTTTTGAAAGTGTTTCTAGTTAAAGTAATTACTTGCATTCAAAATTCTTTAAAAAAATGAATATAACCACTTAATTTTATCTATGACTAGATTTTATAATTTGCAAATTTATATATATACAAATAAAGGGAATATATATATATATACACACATATATACACACACATATATATATATAAATAAAGGGAATTATATATAGATATATAAGTAATATAAAGGGGATTTTTCAAAAGCTCTAGTAACATACTGCAATTAAAAATAAAGTGATAAATAATTTGGTTCCTATATTGTCCTCTGTTACTCACCAGTTATATGACTTAAGCAAATTATTTAATACCTATGGTCATTAGTTTCTTTCATCTGTAAATAGAATTGTTTTAAGGATACTTAGATTATTGAGTGAATGCAATTTGAAAGTGCTGTGATCTTTATTCATGTTTTGCAAAGTGAGTGTGTGTGTGTGCGTGTGTGTGTGTGTTTAGGGAGTATAATTATTAGAGTAAGCAATATAGTACCCAAACATCTCAATCTATAGCAGATATGTAGAACCTATTAGCTTTTAGATATATAGCAACAGAATAGTCTAATATCTATCCCACAGGAGACCTGGACTGCAGGAGATGAGATTAGAATGGTTACAGGCACAGCCTATCTCTGACCACATTAGTTGTTATGATCAGGACTATCGTTAAAAGAATGATGTCATACAAAAAATTAATCTTGACTGCTGCTATGCTATGAAGTCAAACATAGTGGCAAACACATCAAACAGATCATTGATGTATTCTAATAATTGTCAAGACTTTGGTACAAAATCATGGTAACTACCAATTATTTGGGGGGCTACTCTGTGACCATAGCACATTATTTTTAGTCTCTTCAACAATCATAAATGATAATTTTTTCCTTCATGATTTATATACAATTAATTGGGGTATAAAGAGGTTAAATAATTAATCAGCAAGATGCTGTTGTTAAACAGTATCTCTGCGTGGTACACAATGCCCTGTGTGATGCTAAAATGTCATCTTCCTTTGTTTCCCCATTATCTTCTACTGACTTGTGAAGGAGAGTGGATTCTGTGGAAAGGAAGAAACACATGCTAGTGGGGATTGTGATAAAGATTCCGAAGATTGGATGTAATGCAAGATTCTAGTAATATAAATAGATATTGACCCTGTAAATTGCTCTGTTATGTGTTTTACAAGTGTTGAAATTGCAGAGCTCAGAGAGGTTGTGTGACTTGCTTAAGGTCAAACAATACAGTATGCAACAGAGCTGGGTCATCTGAATCAAAATCTAATTATTCCTATTTCACCACCCTTATCAATCCTCAGAACATATCTGCTGCCTTAATGTTGGCCTTTGATATTTGTTATCAAGTCATTTCAGATGCCATGTTTAGATTGTTACAAAACCATTACCTACATAAATTTAAATATTTTATCAATTACCTTCTTATTTATTGTTATTTCTCAGCATAAATGATATTGAATATTTAGGCATTTGGATTCAGAAATGTCGATAACTTCCTTCTGAAGAGACTCTGATTGATTCTTTCCTGTTCTTGTTACCACTGAATTGTTAATAATACATGTCACTCCAATGTAATGTCTAAATTTACTGAGCTCAGTAGGATGTTCCTGCATCATCAGACTGAAATCCTCATATTGCAGTGAACAGAATACTGGATTGCAAGCAAGTGCAATGCTTTATGCAGTTCTTTCTTTACATATTTTTAGGAACTTATGAATTCCATCCAAGTTGTGAGTGACATCCCCATTGCTGTATCAGTTCTATCTTTTCCAAGGCAAAAACATCTTTTAACAAGAATTAGACCCAGCAACACTATAGACTATGATTTTTTGACTATGCAATAGTATAGATACTACAAAGGGTGCATTACCTTATAGATGCAGTTATTTATGTTCAGTATCCATTGTCACTAGCAGACAGATTTGCTTGTGATTCCCATGGTGGAATCTATAAAGGATAGGAACTTAATAGCAAACGATGGCATTGATCCATGTTCAAACAATAAACTGAGAAATAAGGGCATGAATTGGGTTCTCCATTACAATATGCCTGTATGTAGCATTCTAAAACATAGATAGTATGTGCCTATTAGAATTCATGTGTGTACACTCCAAGCCTTGTGTTATTTCTCGCTTGTGTATTCTATAATTTGGTGTGTTACTTTATCCCATATTGGTGTCATTTTATTCATTTGTGGTGCCTACCAATTCTCAAAGGAGCAGTTCTGCTTTAAATGAAATATAAAATATAATCAGGGTGACCACTATAATAAGATTTCTAGTGCTGAGCATTTTCCATAAAGTAGAAATGTGAAAACTTCATTCATACAAAAAAAAAAATTCCCAAGGGAAATAACAGCATTTTCTCAATCTCAGCATTGTTCTAAATAGAAAGATGGACAGACCTCTTAAGGTGATTTCTATTCAAATTGACTATACAACTGCAGAAGGATTAAAATACTATGTAAAAATGGAGGAAAACATACTTATTTTGGTAATGGATTTTTAGTTGGAAATAGTTCATATTTTAGCCATGCAAGATTTATTTGGAGACATGAAAGCTGTTAAAAAGATAATACCACTATGTACAATCAAAACATTATTACAAAATAAAAAAGATGCCATTTATTTTCCTCTCCTTTTTTAAAAACCGTTTAAAAGAAAAAAAATAAATGGAAAGAGAATAACAATCTACAGTGAAAGCCATTGCAAAGCTACTTTAATGATGTCCAATGTGTTAGCTATCTGAAAACTGTAAACAGACTAATATTTTGGCAAATATGGGCTGTATCACCCATTTCGAAGCATTGAAGAAAAAATGAAGCTATGAGTGAGTTGTGAAGCAATGAATAAGGATGTATTACACCACAGGAAGCCATCAATATTTGTTTATTATGTCAGTATGAGGAATAAATCTGTTAGCTAATTTGTATTTTCCACAGTTAATTCCAGTGTTCCTGCTTGAGCATTCTTATTCCAGAATGAGTGTTGCACAGCTGTTTAATGGTGCCATCAAAAATTAAGAAAGTCATGGTCTCTTGGAGATGGAAAGGCATTGCCAAGTATATCAAATCAAATCACAAATGATGAAAACACCATTACTTTCAGACATCCTATACTTCTCTCTTATATTCTCCTGCGCTGCTTCTCTCTCTCTCTCATACCTTCCCTCCATCTTCCTCTCTCTTTTTCTTTCTCTCTGATTTGATTTAACATTCTCTCCAGTTTTAAAAATAAGGCTGCTCAGATGAAAAACTAAATAACTGCTGGTTAAAATGATTAAAGTACTCCTTTTTTTTTTTGCAAATGTAACTTTCTTTAAAATGTTTCTGAATTTTTATTACTTTAGTAATGACTTTGTCAATTTAATTAAATACAGAAATTAAATAATTTTGTGTATAGAAAGACCTATACTTGCCAGTTTCTCTTAGGCAAGTCACAATATCAATATTATAGCTTATATTTACACATATACTTGTCTTCAAGTGGTAGTTCTAAAAAATAATATTTATTCCTTTAAAATAATAGTTAAAATAATATTTATTGCATTATAGCTATTAGAAAGTAGTACTGTCCATCTTCTTGTGTTCTATAATGCCACATTCCTTGCCTTCTTTTTTGATTTTGCTTTCCTCCCAGCCTGATCTTAACTTGAAAGAAAAGTTGATTCCTAAACTCAGCTTGAAATTATGACAAGAAAAGTGACAAATTGGACTGTACCTCTGAACTTTCCTTAAGTAAGGCTTAACTTTGCTCAATCCAGCATCACAGAAAGATCCAGATGACATCCTATCGAGTGATTATAGTCTCCTAAATGCACTCATTATGGGTTTAAAGACTGTTAGTACAGCCTTGTTTGTGTGATTTCTTTTTCCTTTGATGATAAACTAATGAATACGTTTGTGTCCATTTATCAGTGGTTTCGAAGTCTTTGAAAGCTGGGGAATAAATAATCTAGAGAATAGTAGAAGAGAATAGTAGTAGAAAATAAAATATTCTCCCTCCCTCTCCACAAAACACTTAATCATATCAACTGTATGCACCTTCACAATTCAAAATGAACATGGTAATATTCCAAAGTTTGCAAAGGCAGTCATCTTACTGAGAGTTTGTCTTATCTTTAAATATATAAAGTTCAATGTTTGATACTGTTTTTTCTCCCTCTGAATGCATTTTAGTGACATGTTTTTTCTTCCATTCTGATTGTTTTTATGTTCTTGGTTATATAGCATTTGATAAATACTAAATGGCCTCTCTCTGTGAGAAAAAAATGATTTTTTTCAAATTATATTCAATCTATATACCTGGATTCATGTCTTGGTGCATGTATATTTATAGGATATATATATATATATATATATATATACATATATATATATATGTATATATATATAAGGATAGGATCATATATAGTTATATTTATAAAATATCAAACATTGATTACAAATAAAACATTTACTCAGTTATATTGATGTTTTCCTGCTTGATTCAAAACATTTGGTCATTTGATAAGATTCAGTTGATGAATGTGATATGTTTTAAAATTTTTGTGGATATATACATGGCTAGTTCCTTCTGTAGAATGAAGAAAACATAACATCATATAATAATGGTGCATTCTTTGGGTGTTAAATGTTGCTACATAAATATGTAGATGAAAGTGCTATGTTTTCCAGGATATAGGTAACTTTTCCCAGTAGTAATTTACTAAAAATATTTGGGTCATCTCTCTGGAGTTTTTTTGAAGAGAAGATAGTAAAAGGAACATTTTTATGAATAGCTCAAGTGAGAAAACAGACAATATACTGAATTCCATAAGTCTCTAAAATGTGCCAGCAATCAAATAAAAATCTCAATTGTTCACTAAATATTTATAAAGGTCTTCAGAGTAGAACTTATTTCAGAATCATTCTTATGCATGTAAGGAAGGTCATAAAAGTTTTGTGTTGACTCACTACTAGTTTACATTAATCATTTGGTTCTATAATTTCTGGTTGCACCATGAAGTTAATTCCTGATCTACTTTGAGGGACAAAATTTTTATGTCTAGAAAGTTGCACATCTGAGCCAAATGATAAAATGTGTCGTTAAAAGTGAAAGAAAACATACTTTTCAGGAAATACTACATGTTGTAAATTTGCCTGTTATACAAGGAATTTAAACAGCTTTCTTTTATCCAAAAATATTAATGTCAGAATTTTCCACTCTAACCAGACAGGCTTAAAGAATGGTTTATGTGCTGTCTATGGTTCTGGGAAAAGCAGCATCTTCTGTCAACCAACTGCACACATCTGATAGCTTATGGCTTCCTAATTTGTTCATGCAGTAGCTTGACACAGTTGCACAATTTGCTATCCTAAAGCTCCTCAGGCATGGTTTCCTTCTAAGCTTCTGTTATATACTAAGCAGAAGGTGTTCCAAAACCCAGAGTATAAAGAGTCAAATGCATTATAAAGATACACCATTTATGTATGTGTGTAGCAGCAAACCAGTGTTGTGACCCATTATTTAAAGACAAGATAAATTCTTGATCACTACTGGCTTTGCAGACATAGGAATATCACATGTTCATCGAGAAGTTGCATATAGTTGATTTTAATAGGAAATTTTTTTATGGAGGAGGGAGGGAGAATATTTGATTTGTATTCTATTAAATTTTGTATTCCTTTCTTTTACTCCATTGGTTATATATTCCCCAACTCTATCAGGAAGCCAGTGTTCTGACAGCCAACATAATTATTTGTCCTACGAACTCTGGCAACCTGTTTAAGATCCAGGAAGAATAGAGATAGTTGCACATACGTAGCTTTTGAGGGAAGGCGTCTGCAGTTCTCTTAGCTCTGACTTTCCCAAAGAAGCTCAATAGTGCATATCCACTTAGCTAGGAGGTTGAAAGAAAAGAAAGACAGAAGAAAAATTTAGTTATATCAAGAGAAATATAGAAACCACTTATTTGATTCTTAGCAAGGACATGTTGTGAAAGCTAACATAACACATGGTTATAAAGTAGAAAAATATAAGAGTCATTGGAAAAAGTAGTGGACTAGAAGAACCTTATTTAACTGTTATTAACATATCATTTACACTCATGTACAATACCAAGGATTGTAAATAGTCAGATGGTCCTAATTAGCAAAATTGACTTCCATCTGTGTTATTTAATGAAAATAATGAAAAAAGAATCTTTACTAGAAATGCAATTAATATATATGTATTACTAAATCACTCTGGATATTTCTAATTCAATAATTGGTACATTTTCATTGATCACCTACTTCATAGTTCCAGGCATAGGCTAGGAACTGGAGATTCAACAAATATTATACTTGTGGTCCAGTAAAAGAGATAAAATTAAATATGATTCCATATGGTAAGATAAATGAGAGAGAATGTGGGGTGCTTTTTAAATTTCTGTTACGGAAACTTTCAAGTGAACACAAATATAGGAAGAAAAGCATATTAAACCCTTAACTACCCATCATCCAGCTCCATCAGTTAACAGTGTATGGCAAACTCATTTTATTTTTTACCTCTGTTTTCCCCTCAATCTTTGCTTCCTTATTTCAAAGAAAATCCTAGACACAATATAGCATTTCATACATTAAAATCTCAGTGTTTATCTAAAATGAGTACTTTAAAAATCATACTTATTAAACTACCTATTAAAAAGCTAATAACATGATTTACTTAATATCAGTTAATATCACGTGTTTATATTTTCCTTGTTGTCTAAAACAATATTGTTACAGTTTGTTCAAGTCAGAGCAAACCAAGTTCCCCACATGCCATTTATTTGTTTGATGGGATTTCCTCTAGCATTTTACATGAAAAATATCAAACCTACAAAGCTGGTTAAAAAACAATTACAGCAAATGCATATTTACCAACTAGATTCAACAATTAACAAGTTATTATATGTATTCTATCAAATATCTATCCATCTTTACCTCCATTCAATCTGTCCTATTTTTTGAAGCTTTCCACAATATGTGACTAGAATGGAGGATGTCAGAAAGGTTTTAGAGATAAGGTGCAGCTGGAGGTGTAGACTGAGATCAGATCACAAAGAGCCTTGATTTCTGTGGACTTTGTCTTGTATTCTCGTGTGGAAGACAAAGTAAACCAGATAAACAAGCAAAAGAGGTAATATGCTACATAGTGATAAGTGTTAAGGAGAAACTTTAAAAAGGGAATGAAAGTAAAAGCAGTTGATGGGGAGCAAGATTTGCAATTTGAAATAGGGTTGCCAGGGTGAACCTCACTAAGAAGATGACATTTAAATAAAGTTCTGAAAAAATTGAAGAACTATGTGGATATCTGAGGGATGAGGATTCCAAGAGAAGGAATAGCATGCAAAGGCCCCAAAGCTACAATAAATTGGTATTTGTTTTATTATTTTAAGAATTATGAGGATATAATAATAGGAATAATAGGCAACAATAGAATGAAAAGTCACCCATAATTCTACCAGTATTGGAAGTGAAATTATTTTCATATTTCTCTCCTTTAGTCTTTTTATTTTTATGCATTATGCTCACCTAAAATTTATGTGTATAAATAGATATGCACACATATATATGTATGTACATATATATATATATATATATCCATACATACACATGTTGTTAATTTTGGTTAATTCATTATAAACATTTTCCATGTTACTATATAGTCTACATAGTTATAATTTTAACATCTTCCTATTATCACATGAACTTTTTTACCTAGCAATTCTCTTGTTAAATATTTAAGTTGTGCATCTTTTTCTTCCTACAAATATAACAGCATCTTTAGACAATTAATAGCTTTTTATTTTTCTTTCTAAAATACTTATTTTAGAAAAAACATAGAAAACAGAATTACATTACCAAAGAAATGGACATTGAATGATTTTGCTTTCTTAAAGTGATGTATTAAATTACACTTCGATCAACGGTACATGGTTTTACCAGCTTCACAAATAGAAATAGTTAAGTTAAAAATTAGAGGGTATGTTTTGATCATTTAAGCTGTAAAATCAATTTTGTGGTGTTTTTTTCCATTTTTTAAATTATTAGCAAACTTTAATGTTGTACCACTTACTTACTTAATAATTGCTTCTGTTAATATATAAATGGTATGGCCCTAGCTTCTTGCATTACTTTAATTTTTTTCATGTAAAGTATTTTACAAATGCTCTTTGTCAGGAAAACTGGTAGGAGAACATCCACTGTTTGTCCTTTGCTTTACTTTTAGAAATAAGAACAAATATCTATTAGATACACATGAAATTTTAAATAATTATTATTAAAATATTCAAGAGTTATAGCTTTCCTGAATATAAAACAAAGGCATTTTAATTTTATTTTTTAGCTTTGTATTGAAACTTAGAAAGTAAGACAGTAAATATCGGCTCTCTTTGTGTGTCAGGGTAAATGGCACATACAAGCTTCATTCCCACTTCTCCTCCCTCAATTAATTAAGAACAGTACATGTGCTAACTGGTCAGGGGTGTTAGAGAGGGGCCATAAAATTTTTATTAATGTATGGAAAATAAAAAGTAACAAAATAATGGGATTTTGGTAGACAAAAGAGAATAACATCTTCTGCATGGCAGGCTCAGATGAGCACTGCAGCAAAAGCAGAGATACTGTTACATGGAAAACATAAAAAATTACCAAGTTAGGAATCGGTGACAATTGAACAAAGTGGGTTCTGGAGCAGTAGTTAGAGAGTTACGTTAAATGATCCTCATTGGAACAATTCTGTCTTCTCATCTTGCTTTAAGTTTCCTCAAGGCACTGATACAAGATTGGTTTATTTATTTTTTTGCCACCCTTCACTATAATGCAAACTCTCTTAGAACAGGGTTATCATCTGCTCTGTTCCAGTGCCTAGACAGTGCCTAACACATAGTGGGTTTTTCAATTTGTGTTGTATGAATGAGCCAAGTCTAAAAATTGTCCCTGCAACTTTTAAATGGTCAAAGTTCCTCTGCTTCTGGAAATATGTTTAGAGGTCTCACTTTTGATTTTGTTTTTTCCCTATTAGTTTTCATAGGCCATGAGTTCTTTCTGGGAATTCTTTCTAGGTAGCCTGTATTTCCATGATGTTTTTATGTGTTCATTGTTTCTAAGACCTTCAAAGGCATGTTGATGGGAAGTAGAAAGAAAGTTCATCAGGAGTGCTAGCCAAGTATGATTTTGATCCAGATGTATTTTGTTTGAATAATTTAAAAATATATCTTTAGCATTTATGACTGTAGTACAAGGTGTCATATTTAATTGTTTATGCCTTTGCTTCAGTACAGTGGGGCCTAGAGGACCTCTGTAAAAGAGAAATTTTCCCAAGGACTTTCATGGGATGTACCTTTGTGGCCTGGTGCACTTCTTTCTTTAACAACAACAAAGTGGCAGTTTTGCTTCTGGCCACACTCTAACCACTCTTGAACACTGATCTAACTTCAAAAGCATAAAAAAGTATGCTGTGCTTTTGAAGTTTGGCAGAGAATGCACATAAACATATCCTAAGAGAATACCATTTCTAAAAAGCCATTTGCTATTAAGTAGTTTCAAATTTTCTTTTATTTCTGTTCTCCTTTTTAAAAAAAATTTTCAGTCAGTATTTTCTTTCAGTTTTACTTGTACCCAGTATATCATAAGGGAGACTTTTGTTCTTAAAGTTTTGTTTTTCTACGTTTATTCCAACATTGTTTTTCTTTTATACCATGTTGCCAAAGTATTTCTGCTTCTGTGCTTCTAAAAGTGGCTTTAAATGTGAAGCTCTCAATAAAGTTTATTTAACTATTCAATTTGTAATTTAGACTCTGGATAGCAGCTTTACTGAAGTGCTGGAATAAAGCAATAAAGCAATCATGCATCTGATTTAAGATTTTTAATAAAAAGTGAAAGTTAAAAGTAATTTGCTGACTAGGAAGAGTGGCAAAGAAAAGAGCAACCAAATGAAATTCCTGTGTGAGGGTGAATACAGAATTACCAGAATGAAAAGGCATGAGGGAGCAGTATAGCTGACAGTATATTGAGTCCACTAGAGACAACCACCCAAAAGTAGGATGAGAGAATACAGTACATTGGATCTTCCCAAAAGACACTAGGGTCACAGTATGAAAAGCTCTTCAGCACTTTGGTAAATGGAAACAGCCAACTAGACAATTAAAAGTTCAACATCTTTTACAAATAGTTATTTAGTTTGGATTTTGATCAACGGCTGTTTATTAAACATTATCTGTCTGAAAAAAGTTTTTTTTCTTCCATATACTTTAGAGAATTTTAGCCATAATACAAGGCTGTAGAGTATTCCTTTTTATGTAAAAGGAGCTGAAGCTTAGATATTTTAAATAACTTATAAAATTTATACAGCTAGTAATTGTTTCAGTTTGATTTTTATTTTCAGATGGTCTCATTCTAAATCTAGTGTTCTTTCCATTATATGCAACTTTCCCTGTTGGAGTTGCAATGGCTAAAAAAAAACAAAACTGGATATCTATTGTCTCCCTCCTTTTTTCTTATTTTTGAAAAGGCCATTGTAAGCCAAGCAGAGAAGAAAACATTTTTTTGTTACCCTGTTTTACCTTTCAAACACTTTGTGGATTACATTGTATAATTGCTCCCATAGGAGGAGGGAAGATTTTCTCTTCTTGCTGTCAAAATTTCACATGTCCAAAATGCTCCTGCTTCACTGTCCTAACCAAATATATTCTGCCTGTAGTCACTAAATCCAGAGTGTACTGAAAAATGCATCTCTGAATCTAATCCTTGCTCTTACAACGTCTCTCTCTCTGTTGTAGTTACTTACATTCTTGATTGCCTGCACAACAATTGAGATTTAATCTGTGTTCTTTGTAATATTTGTATATGGTAATCATCATAAAATCACTAGTAGGATGCCCACTATGTGGAAGGAGAATGTTAGTAAATGGGAACACAAATGCCTGAGTCAGACTATTTGGGTCTGAATCATGGTTCCATCATTTACTAGCTCTGGGAAAATTAGTAAAGCTCTTTGTGCCTTGATTTCATTGACTCTAAAATGGCCATGTGAATTGTTCCAACTTCGTGCATCAAGTTAGAATCTATATTAGGAAATCTGAGTACATCTCAAGCACAAACAAGAGTACCTGACATAAAATTAATCAATAATAATAACGATATAGTATAATTATATCATTATTATGAATAATAAAGTATTATTAGTCTATTAATATTTATTTCATTGTTTTTTAATTGATACACTAATGATTTTCCTTGGGTTCATGCAGCCTCAAATATGATACATTTAGCAAGTTCATGGATTTTAGAGTCGGCTTGCTAGAGTTAAGTGTGCAATCTGTTGCCTCATGGGATCTTATTATAAGAGAACGGCCTTGGCCCCATTAATGAAATAAGCTAGGTTACAGTCAGTTGGCAACTGTTCTTACTAGAGTATTTATACTATGTGGTTCTGGGTTTATTTTTGGCCTCAGAGGGTAAAATATTGATGTTTGTGTAACAACAACAGAGTATCATGCTGCAACTTGAATTTAAAAATGCCAATTGGTTATAGTTATTTTTTGAAATTGGTAATGTATTTAGTTTATTTTACACTACTCCTTGCTAATAAGGCAAAACTTGATACTCTTTTTGTCAGTTGGTCAAGCAACTATACTTTTATGAATGAAAAGTGAAAGAATTAATAAGAGAGGCTTCCTCCATCAGTGTTCAAGCAATATGAGCAATCATTTGTTTCCTGTGTGTGTTATTTACTGAACATCTTTTTGCTAGTGTTTTTAGTATTGGGAGTAAAGTATGTGCAAATTCACTGTACATTATTAAAGAAAGTCCCTGCATATCCAACTGTGTGAACTGTTGATAAGTCATGATATTGGCATAAAGAGTGGGTATGACTGTACATGTGTGATTTATACATCTATTTCTGTGTTTTCTCTTGCCATCTATATGGTAGCAGGGAAGCTGAACCACATGCCTTAATTTATTTAACAACCATATTTAACTCCCACATTGTTCCCACAATGTAATAAAAGTTTATTAATGATTACAAAGAAAACATTAATAAAGAAGCAAATCAGAGAGCTTGTGGGTTCAGCTAAAATGGACTTCCTAGTCCATACCTGCCCATGTGAATATAGATCTGATTCAGGCTAAGTTTTCATTACCTTATTTCTCCATTTGCATATCTGCATGAATACTAATGAAAGCAAAGAGATGTTAAGGTGGGCAAACATGCAAAATCTAATATGGAGAGGTTTTTAGTAGTTCCACATGGAATTATAATACTTCCAGTAAACACAGTGGTTGGATATTAATAATAAGTATGTCAATGATTTACTCTTGAAAATATCTGTGCTTCAAACGGTGAGGAGTATTTATTTAATAATTTTTTCAGAGTGAATGTTTTGGAGAAATGTGATTTCAGTGCTTATGTGCTCCTTGGGAATGAGGTAGGCTAGTTAAAATAAAAAAACAAACAAACAGCAAAACTATGCAGATTATTGAAAGTTTTTTGTTTGCTTGCATGCATGCTGATTTACATGCCCAAGTGAAATGGAAAAAGCTGGGAGTTCAAACCTTTTACAACAAAGTCTCCCTTTGGCAAGTAGACTGTGATCATAATATATAGTGATGTGGTATCGGATATAGATTCTCTGAAATGAAATTAAGTCTCTTTGGGCTCATTCTCACTACTGAATTTTATGGAAGGAAGTGTATTCTCTAGTTGGACTGTTAAAGCCTATATTCTAAGGAAATAATGAATATTTAATGAGTTCCAACTATGTGTGAGGCCTCCTGTTAATAGACTCTTGAAAGAAAGTAAAAAGTAAAAGACATGGTTCTGATACATAAGGCATTGGAATGATTAGAGATATAAACCAATAATGTGAAGTGTTAAATACAAGGGGTCTTTGACGTTGGGCTTGTATTTGAATCTTGGATCACCTATCGCACAGTGAATTAAGCAATTTGCTGAAATTCTTTGAATTTTACTTTCCTATCTGTCTAATAGGAATAATGAAACCTACTTGCAGGATTGGTATGGATATATGCAATTATTTGTGTGATGCCATATGCAAAAAAAACTCACTTGCATTTAGCATGTAACCTGTAAATTTTTCCAACTCTGTAAGTTCATTAGATTATAGCTAGGCTCCTGAAAACACTAAGCAAACACAAAACTGATGTGCCTAAAGACTAAAAAATGCAGTTTCTCCAACAGAATAAAAATTTATTCCTCTAAAGTGGTGGGTATCTCACAGGTAAGCTGTCTCTTCTCTAAAAAGTCATTCAGGGATCTCAGCAAGTGGGTCAGCTATTGTTCTCATATTTAATTTCAGTCACTTCAAATGAGAAAGGTAAATAATTTCAGGGCAAGTATTTTTATGAAAAAAATTAGAAGTTGGTTCCATTAATTCTGTCACATTCTGTTGGTGAGTATTTACTGACATAGTTGTACTTAGATAGAGAAGTGTTTGTAAAGTATAATCACTAGCTGCGTGACCACAGCCCCAGGACAAAAGAAAAAATAGTTTTATGGAGGGGGCGGAGCCAAGATGGCAGCATGAGTAGGACAGTGGGAATCTCCTCCCAAAAACATATTTATTTTTGAAAATACAACAAATACAACTATCCCTAAAAGAGAGACCAGAAGACACAGGAAAACAGCCAGACTACATCCACACCTGCGAGAGCCCAGTGCCTGGTGAAAGGGGTAAGATACAAGCCGCAGCCCTGCGGGACCCAAGGCCCCTCACCCCAGCTCCCAGCAGGAGGAGAGGAGTCGGAGCAGGGAGGGAGAGGAAGCCCAGGACTGCTGAACACCCAGCCCCAGCCATCCACACCAGAGCGCAGACACACAGTGCGTGAGTGGGCTGCTGGAAACTAGGGAAACAGGACAGTAAGACCTTTGAGCGGGTCCCGAAGCCGGCGCCCTTGTGACAAAGAAAAGCGAGTGCTTTTTGAAAGTCTTAAAGGGACAGGGACCCCACAGCTGGTTGGAAGCATCCCGGGTCACAGTCCAGCAGCTGGAAATTCCAGGGAACTCCAGGCGCACTAACCCCCTGGGCAACAGCTCTGAGACCCCTCATGGAGGTAAACAGCCAAACAGCCCCCGTCTATTAGCCCTCCGGGGCCCCCGCCATAGCAGAGCAGCAGCCTGAGGCTGGCCACGCCCACAGCAAGGGAGCTTCCTCCATACCGGCCGGGCAAGATACAAAGACCCAGTCTACACGCAATTGCCCAACACAAGCCACTAGGGGTCACAGTTGTCCCAGTAAGGCCAGGAGCAAGTGGAAAGTCTTGGCTCTAACAGCTGACAGACGAGGCAATAGCTCATCATTGCACCTATAAACATGAAAGGGCAAAAAATTTGATCCAGACAAGACTAACCCAGACAGCTTTGACATCTTCAACATCTTCCCCTGAGAAGGAACCTGGGGAGATAGATTTAACCAGTCTTCCTGAAAAAGATTCAAAACAAAAGTCATAACCATGCTGATGGACATACAGAGAAATATGCAAGAACTAAGGAAGGAGAATACAGAAATAAAACAAGCTCTGGAAGGACTTCAAAACAGAATGGACGAGATGCAAGAGACCATTAATGGACTAGAAAACAGAGAACAGGAATGCAGAGAAGCTGATGCAGAGAGAGATAAAAGGATTTCCAGGAATGAAAGAATTTTAAGAGAACTGTGTGACCAATTGAAATGGAACAATATCCGCATTATAGGGGTACCAGAAGAAGAAGAGAGAGAAAAAGGGATATAAAGTGTCTTTGAAGAAATAATTGCTGAAAACTTCCCCAAACTAGGGGAGGAAATGGCCTCTCAGACCACAGAGGTACACAGAACTCCCATGACAAGGGATCCAAGACACATAATAAATAAAGGGCTCAGTCCAACAAGAGGATATAACCATTATAAATAACATTATAAATAACACCAAGACACATAATAATTAAACTGGCAAAGATCAAAGACAAGGACAAAGTATTAAAGGCAGCCAGAGAGACAAAAAAGGTCACCTACAAAGGAAAACCCATCAGGCTATCATCAGACTTCTCAACAGAAACCCTACAGGCTAGAAGAGAATGGCATGATATACTTAATGCAATGAAACAGAAGGGCCTCGAACCAAGACTACTGTATCCAGCACGATTATCATTTAAATATGAAGGAGGGATTAAACAATTCCCAGACAAGCAAAAGTTGAGGGAATTTGCCTCCTACAAATCACCTCTACAGGGCATCTTACAGGGACTGCTCTAGATGGGAGCACTCCAAAAAAGAGCACAGAACAAAACACCCAACATATGAAGAAGGGAGGAGGAGGAATAAGAAGGGAGAGAAATAAAGAATCATCAGACCATGTTTATAGTAGCTCAAAAAGCAAGTTAAGTTAGACAGTAAGATAGTAAAGAAGCTAACCCAGAAACTTTGGTAACCACAAACTTAAAGCTTGCAATGGCAATAAGTACATACCTTTCAATAATCACCCTAAATGTAAATGGACTGAATGCACCAATCAAAAGACACAGAGTTATAGAATGGATAAAAAGCAAGACCCATCCATATACTGCTTAAAATAGACTCACCTCAAACCCAAAGACATGCACAGACTTAAAGTCAAGGGATGGATAAAGATATTTCATGCAAACAACAGAGAGAAAAAAGCAGGTGTTGCAATACTAGTATCAGACAAAATAGACTTCAAAATAAAGAAAGTAACAAAAGATAAAGAAGGACATTACATAATGATAAAGGCCTCAGTCCAACAAGAGGATATAACCATTATAAATATATATGCACCCAATACAGGAGCACCAACATACCTGAAACAAATACTAACAGAAAAAAGGAGGAAATAGAATGCAATGCATTCATTTTGGGAGACTTCAACACACCACTCACTCCAAAGGACAGATCCACCAGACAGAAAATAAGTAAGGACACAGAGGCACTGAACAACACACTAGAACAGATGGACCTAATAGACATCTACAGAACTCTACATCCAAAAGCAACAGGATATACATTCTTCTCAAGTGCACATGGAACATTCTCCAGAATAGACCACATACTAGGCCACAAAAAGAGCCTCAGTAAATTCCAAAAGATTGAAATCCTACCATCCAACGTTTCAGACCACAAAGGCATAAAACTAGAAATAAATTGTACAAAGAAAGCAAAAAGGCTCACAAACACATGGAGGCTTAACAACACACTCCTAAATAATTAATGGATCAATGACCATATCAAAATTGAGATCCAGCAATATATGGAAACAAATGACAACAACAACACAAAGCCCCAACTACTGTGGGATACAGCAAATGCAGTCTTAAGAGGAAAGTATATAGCAATCCAGGCATATTTAAAGAAGGAAGAACAATCCCAAATGAATTGTCTAATGTCACAATTATCGAAATTGGAAAAAGAAGAACCAATGAGGCCTAAGGTCAGCAGAAGGAGGGACATAATAAAGGTCAGAGAAGAAATAAATAAAATTGAGAAGAATAAAAGAATAGCAAAAATCAATGAAACCAAAAGCTGGTTCTTCGAGAAAATAAACAAAATAGATAAGCCTCTAGCCAGACTTATTAAGAGGAAAAGAGAGTCAACACACATCAACAGAATCAGAAACGAGAAAGGAAAAATCACAGCGGACCCCACAGAAAAACAAAGAATTATTAGAGACTACTATGAAAACCTGTATGCTAACAAGCTGGGAAACCTAGGAGAAATGGACAACTTCCTAGAAAAATACAATCTTCCAAGACTGACCCAGAAAGAAACAGAAAATCTAAACAAACCAATTACCAGCAATGAAATTCAAGAGGTAATCAAAAAACTACCAAAGAACAAAACCACCGGGCCAGATGGATTTACCACGGAATTTTATCAGACACACAGAGAAGACATAATACCCATTCTCCTTAAAGTTTTTCAAAAAATAGAAGAGGAGGGGATACTCCCAAACTCATTCTATGAATCCAATGTCACCCTAATACCAAAACTGGGCAAAGACCCCACCAAAAAAGAAAACTACAGACCAATATCCCTGATGAACATAGATGCAAAAATACTCAACAAAATATTAGCAAACCGAATTCAAAAATACATCAAACGGATCATACACCATGACCAAGTGGGATTCATCCCAGGGATGCAAGGATGGTACAACATTCGAAAATGCATCAACATCATCCACCACATCAACAAAAAGAAAGACAAAAACCACATGATCATCTTCATAGATGCTGAAAAGCTTTTGATAAAATTCAACATCCATTCATGATAAAAACTCTCAACAAAATGGGTATAGAGGGCAAGTAGCTCAACATAATAAAGGCCATCTATGATAAACCCACAGCCAATATCATACTGAACAGCCAGAAGCTGAAAGCTTTTCCTCTGCGATTGGGAACAAGACAGGGTTGCCCACTCTCCCCACTGTTATTCAACATAGTTCTGGAGGTCCCAGCTACGGCAATTAGACAAAACAAAGAAATACAAGGAATCCAGATTGGTAAAGAAGAAGTTAAACTGTCACTATTTGCAGATGACATGGTATTGTACATAAAAAACCCTAAAGAGTCCACTCCGAAACTGCTAGAGCTAATATCGGAATTCAGCAAAGTTGCAGGATACAAAATTAACACACAGAAATCTGTGGCTTTCCTATACACTAACAATAAACTAATAGAAAGAGAAATCAGGAAGACAATTCCATTTACAATAGCATCAAAAAGAATAAAATACCTAGGAATAAACCTAACCAAGGAAGTGAAAGATCTATACCCTGAAAACTATAAGACACTCTTAAGATAAATTAAAGAGGTCACTAAACAAATGGATACTCATCCCATGCTCCTGGCTAGGAAGAATTAATATCGTCAAAATGGCCATCCTGCCCAAAGCAATATACAGATTCGATGCAATCCCTATCAAACTACCAATAGCATTCTTCAATGAACTGGAACAAATAGTTCAAAAATTCATATGGAAACACCAAAGACCCCGAATAGCTAAAGCAATCCTGAGAAGGAAGAATAAAGTTGGGGGGATCTCACTCCCCAACTTCAAGCTCTACTACAAAGCCACAGTAATCAAGACAATTTGGTACTGGCACAAGAACAGAGCCACAGACCAGTGGAACAGATTAGAGACTCCAGACATTAACCCAAACATATATGGTCAATTAATATTTGATAAAGGAGCCACGGACATACAATGGGTAAATGACAGTCTCTTCAACAGATGGTGCTGGCAAAACTGGACAGCTACATGTAAGAGAATGAAACTGGATCACTGTCTAACCCCATACACAAAAGTAAATTCGAAATGGATCAAAGACTTGAATGTATGTCATGAAACCATAAAACTCTTAGAAAAAAACATAGGCAAAAATCTCTTGGACATAAACATGAGTGACTTCTTCTTGAACATATCTCCCCGGGCGAGGGAAACAAATGCAAAAATGAATAAATGGGACTATATCAAGCTGAACAGCTTCTGTACAGCAAAGGACACCATCAATAGAACAAAAAGGTATCCAACAGTATGCGAGAATATATTCGTAAATGACAGATATGATAAAGGGTTGACATCCAAAATATATAAAGAGCTCACACACCTCAACAAACAAAAAGCAAATAATCCAATTAAAAAATGGGCAGAGGAGCTGAATAGACAGTTCTCTTAAGAAGAAATTCAGATGGCCAACAGACACATAAAAAGATGCTCCACATCGCTTGTCATCAGAGAAATGCAAATTAAAACCACAATGAGGTATCATCTCACGCCAGTAAGGATGGCTACCATCCAAAAGACAAACAACAAGAAATCTTGGCGAGGTTATGGAGAAAGGGGAAACCCCCTACACTGCTGGTGGGAATGTAATTTAGTTCAACCATTGTGGAAACAGTATGGAGGTTCCTCAAAATGCTCAAAATAGAAATAGCATTTGACCCAGAAATTCCACTTCTAGGAATTTACCCCAAGAATGCAGCACTCCAGTTTGAAAAAGACAGATGCATCCCTATGTTTATCGCTGCACTATTTACAATAGCCAAGATATGGAAGCAACCTAAATGTCCATCAGTAGATGAATGGATAAAGAAGATGTGGTACATATACACAATGGAATATTACTCAGCCATAAGAAAAAAACAAATCTTACCATTCGCAACAACATGGATGGAGCTAGAGGGTATTATGCTCAGTGAAATAAGTCAGGCAGAGAAAGACAAGTACCAAATGATTTCACTCATATGTGGAGTATAAGAACAAAAGAAAACTGAAGGAACAAAACAGCAGCAGAAGCACAGAACCGAAGAATGGACTAATAGTTACCAAAGGGAAAGGGACTGGGGAGGACGGGTGGGAAAGGAGGGATAAAGGTGGGAAAAAAAGAAAGGGGGCATTACGATTAGCATGTATAGTGTGGGGGGGCACGGGGAGGGCTGTGCAACACAGAGAAGACAGGTAGTGATTTTACAGCATCTTACTATGTTGATGGACAGTGACTGTGAATGGGGATGTGCGGGGAACTTGGTGAAGGGGGAGCCTAGTAAACATAATGTCCTTCATGTAATTGTAGATTAATGATACCAAAATAAAATTTAAAAAAATATATAGTTTTGTGGAGAACATTAGCTTGCCATATTTGTCCACAGTTTCACAGTAATAATGGAGTTGAATTTTGAAATTTTAGTTTTCTTGTAATTAACTCCTGAACTTTTATCTACAGGCTGCATCTCTCTTCTGAGCTCCAGACTGATAATTCCCTCTGCTTACTTAAAATCTCCTCCTGTAAGTCTTAAAGGCATTTCATACTTAAACACATGTTATCTCTTGATCTTCTTTGTAAATCTAATCATTTTTGTTGGTTTCTACTAGTGGAACATTCAGTTAGTCAAAACATAAAGCTATTGCCTTTATTTCATTGCTTCCTTGTCTCCCATAGCAAACTGAACAGCAAGCCCTGGAACTTTCACCTTCTAAAACAAGACAAATGTGTCTTTGTTCATCCCTTTCTGCTGCCTCCACTCTAAGCTATGATACCATTACCTCTTACCATATCTACAGTTCTAGTTGCATAAATAGTATACTTAGGTCCACATTTGCACCCTATTGGTCTATTTGTGTCTTTGAAATTTAGGTCTTCCGTTGCCAACCTGGCTGAGAAGGGCTGGCTAGAAGTTGAGAAGCTAATTTTGAATCAAATTGGGGCTACGTTAAGAAGACAGATAAAGGGTATATATTGCATGGGCAATCAGTCAGTAGTAGTGACTGCGTACAATGTTTGTAATTGCATCTCTCAAAATTCTGCAAAACACTCCTTTTTAATTTATTTTTACACTGGAAACATTGGTCTTAGTTTGTCACTAGTTCATTTAAAGATTGGCATTTTATATCATTTATCTTAATTCAACCTGCTGGTCTCAGTAACAGTCTTTGAACATTATTTATCTTTGTTTGATGCACATTTGCTCAGCAGTTGTCTCTGACATGGCACTTCATTCACTGCTCATTTATTAAGCAGCAGATATGTGACACTCTTTGATTTAGTTCTTTCCAATTCAGTTCAGCAGTGTTTGCCTTAAATCATTCTTCTTCATCAAGGCATCTTTGTCCTATATTATTCTCTTCCTCTCACTTGTGTACATTAGCAATGATTGTATAATGGGATTCAATCTCTCTCATCTCCCATGCATTCAGAAGTCATCTGACATCATTAGCTTCTATCCTCTTTGGGTCCATTCAGAGATTATTTATCTTTATTTCTTTTTTTTCACTGAGAAATTATGGTGTTAATGCCACAAGCTAACCTTCTCTGTTAGATACTGTTTCTGATCAAGAAGTTGGGCATTTATTCATGAACACTCTTGAAACTTCTCTCAGTTTCAATTGAGCCAGCAATGCATTTTCATCACATCAGACAAATTCCACAAAAAATACCTTAATGTTGAAAAATGGAAATGAAATGAGGTGACCAAGAATATCTTTGGGGTAGATTACTTAAACTCTATTTTTAAAATAATTTTTATGGAATATTCTTTATATATAATTTCATATATATATATATACAGAAGTCTGCTTCTTAATCCTCTACCTCCAAAAAGAAAACAAGATTGAATATTTTATGAGGTTTTACAAATTGTTTATATCTCAGTGGTGTTTGTCTTCAGTTCAAAGCTCCCCAAATACAAGGTGTAGATTGCCCTCCACATAAGCATTGAAACAAGATATCCTTTCCCATTTCAGGTAAAGTTTAATGTTGAAAGGTGTATAGGGAGAGTGAATGACAGCTTTATTACTGCATAATGGAAAAATTATATTCATGTAACAACTAATCTATATAATCCTTTGTCAATTTATACCTAAACCAGTCTCACCTATAGCTCATTGCTGCATTCAGGGGTTTACATTTCAAAGAGTCTGTTTGGTACTATTGCAAAGTGTTTATGCATATCTGACAAAAAGAAATCATTTTCTTAAATCTTTTTCTCTCCTGGTGTTCTACTTATTTGTTCTATTTAAATGACTTTTATAACTGAGTGTTATCCAATAGTAACTTCCAAATAGAACTTAAGAATGTTGCTGGAGAATCTACCAAGCGACCTAGGTTTTCTGAAATAGATACATTCACATATATAAACTCTAAGGAGAGGTTTTCAGTTTATGTAAACTATTTAATTTTAGATATAAGGTTACTTCACACTATTACTGATGTGATCAAGATCCATCTCCCTTAATAATGTATTATGATACTTACCTCCTAGATATGTAAATTCTGGTCATAGTGATATTAGATAATATCTACTAACTGTGATCAGAGTCTTTAGACAACTGGCTACAATTGAAGTGATAAAAACCTTCCTGTTTCACAGAAACTTTGAAAATTCCCCTGATTTCATGTCACTTGGGAGCATACCAGGAACACAGAATATATCCTTTACAGACTGATACAAAGAATAAGAAAAAAATAAAAACATTTCAATATTGCAATTGCAAAATATCTTCCACAATCTCCTAGTTGTATTTCTATTGCTTCTTCATAATATTTGTCCCATTATGTCCTTTTCAATTAAGTGCAGAAAAAGGCCAATAGGAAGATCTGTGGTACCTTTAGGGAAATGAATGATTTTTTAACAATCCATAGTCTACCACACGGCCACTTAGGTGATACTGACCTGATTCCAGGGTGCCGCCTATGTTTGAAGGGTTTTGCTGTGTTTCCCAAATTCAAAACTATCATTTGCCTTATATTCTCCATGATTCTAGGGGTAGGGGAGTATTTACATAGAATACAATATGAAGGTGACTGAGAGTTGTGTGCCCTGTAGTTGTGCTAATTTTAAGGCATAGGTGCATTTTCAAAGTGTTTAATATTCATAAATCTCTAGTTAATTGTGTGTTATAAATCAGGGAGTAAAATCCTGCTCCTCATCAAGAAGGAAAATAAAATGTAGAATATGGGAGAAGAACTCTTAAGCAGTAGAATCCCTAAATCCAGCCACAATGGAGTTGGAGGTTTGTGGCAAAAAGAAAAAGGAACCGTTTAGTGACAGTTTTCTCAGAGAGCTAAATTTCTTGTATTTAAACAAATACTTTAATTTTCAGATTATGGCTTTACTTGAAAATATTTTTCAGTGGGGAAAACTATGACAACAGACCCTGTCTTAGTCTGTTCAGGCTGCTGTAACAATACCGTGGACTGGGTGGTTTATAAACAGCAGATGTTTGTCATTCTTCATGTAAATACCAGCCCACTTAACTTCATATTGATTCCAAGATTGAACATGAGGAAGAGACAACTGGGGAGAGATTTGACATCTTCTCCTAGTCACTGTAAAATTCATTACAATTCTCTTTTCATAGTAGACCCTCATGTGATTGCTCTTAAGACTTTTAATAATGACAAATAATAACGATAGTCATTAGTGATGATGGTTTAATTCAAAGCACTCTACAGGCTTGGTATCTACTACAGATACTAAGTCAGTTTTAATGGCTTCACAAAGTAATATTTTGCAGATGTGAAAGACTGAAATTCACAATTATAATTTTTCTTTATTTATTATTGAATGGTACATGAAGTATACCCCAAAATATAATTATAATGCTATTTTCTGTGTTATGTTAATAATGCTCAGTTATGTGTTGTATTGTTATATATGTGTACATCAAGACTTCTTAGCATGACTTTGCATATTTGAAAGGCAGAATTGGTCATTTTTTTTGTGTGTGTCAACCAAAGAATCCATTTCAGGGCTGGTAGCATAATTGGAACTTGGAAAACACATTTTTTGTATTCTTTTAAATAATAAACTTAACTTTGAAGCTACTCATATTTTCAAAAGATTTGGAAGCCTTAACCTAAATATCACAAACAAGTGAAAATAAAGATTTGATAAGTGTGTACTTCTATCCCAAAGACTGAAATAGAGTTGAAGAGGGTCATGAATAAAGAAATCACTTTCAGTATAATTTTCTAATTGTCTGTGGTGTGGTGAGCATATGTATCAACAGTTTTACTGCTAAATTTCTTAAAGTAATAAACATTACTATTCTTATTAATGCATTTTAACACTGGGTCAATAATAGTATGACCATTTTATAGTTTAATAAATAAAAGAAAGCCTTACTTTCACAGTATCTATTAAACTAACACAGTAGCTAAAAACTGAGGGTTTTTTTTTTACCATATGTAGTATCTTAAATGGTAATATAATTAAGAAAATTTATTTTTCACTGTCTTAATTTCTTCTTATTTCAAATTCTTTTATACAAAGCAGCCTATCCACAGAATGGCATTTAATTTTTTTTTTCTTATATGAGACTTTTACTCTTTAACCATTACAGAATTTTCTCTTCAACCATCTGGAAACCTTAAAAATCCAAGCTTTGGAAAGATTTTTCTTTAGATTTATTTCTTCAGTACTTTTCTTTTTTTTTTGCTCGCTCCTTTAAATTACTTTAAGAAGTTTTTAAAGCATTCACTATATTAAGTTTTCATCTCTGATTTTGGAAATATACATATTTTCATAAGCATGCTGATATTATTCCTTTGAATAAATTCCCCACAGTTGAGAATAATTTCTAAAATAATCCCAGTGACTGTTTTATATAGTCTATAAGCTTGTGTAGTTATGTGGTGTATATTTTATCCATTATGGCCAATTTTATCTATGTAGGTGAAAAAGCACTGTTAATTAACACACAGAAGGTTCCTTGTTTTATGGTGAGTAAAAACAGCATCAAGAAAGCCTTTATCTTTTCTTTTTTAAATAATGTTTTGTAAAGTCATCTTCCCTGAGAGCAAAAAACACTTATCTTCACCAGTTTTGGGGTTCAGTATTTACAAAAGGAATTTTCTGTCTTCTAAGGTCTCCCTTTCCTACAAGGAAATAATGCTTAATGCATCAGAATTTCCTGACAGGCTTTTAAAATACTGTTTCCACACATGAAGTACAAGTCAAATTCTTTAATGGTGAGTTTGTCACACTAGATTAGCTGAGTTTTATATTAAAATGTGACATTTCTGATCGAGTTCACAGCTAGAAATTCAGTTTGTCCAATTATATCCTGGTAAGAGAATGGGTGTTTATAAAACTTAAGATTAATAACTGCATTGCCATAAGAAGTAAAGGGATACAGTGAAGGAACCTTATATAAGTTCTAGCCAATATATTGAGGAGTTTTATGGACAATTAATATCTGCCATTTTATACAGATAAGCACTTTCAATATTTATTTACTTTTTATTAGCAAGTGTTTTTAAATAAGTAAAAGTCATAGAACCTAATTTAATTTGCAGCTCTAGTCCCTTTATCACTCCTAAATCAACACTTTTCATTCTGATTTATTAAATCCTGAAAATGTGTGACCTTTTACTAACAGAACAGATTTTTCTAGACCTTTAATTTTATTTTTATTTCCTATTGGGAACTATATTTTGTAAAAAATATATACTGTTGTCTTTATTTAAAAAAGCTCAGTTCCCTGATAATTTGAAACATTTCTTAATTTGACAATCATCAACTTACTTCTTAGAATATAAATAGTATGTCTGTTTCTTCCTGTTGAGTCAGAATTGTGTAGACAATTCCAGCTATCTTTTAAACCTGCTGCCTAAATAAGTTTGCTTCCATGGGTGGTAAGTTACCCATCTCACTTTATGAAATTCTTTAATACTTTCAGCTTGAGCAGCTGTAGGGAACTATTGTACTTTACACTGAGGAAATCCATTGGGGAAAACTTGAATATATAAAATAAAATCCAATAGAGATATTGGAAATAAGGCATAATTTTATTTGTACAAAAATAAGAATTTCTCTATAAATATACCAAAACGTAATGGAATTTCTTGGTGGATTTATTACTGACAAGTTGTAAATCTAGTTGAAGAGATAGATATCAGGCAATAGAGAAACTGCAAGCTCAAATGGTAGCTCCTAAGTCTGCTGAATATCAATTCAAAGTAAATACAACACTTGAAAAGTCAGAAAATTAAAACAAAGTAAATTATGAATTACATTTTTTAAGTTATAATACTTCTAAGAAAATTATCAAGATTAGTGAACTGTCCCTTATAATTCTTTCTGTAAAATAAGTAAAATTGTAGTCACCCCAAATAAGTACTTTTCCTTTGGAAAGTGATTCCTTTAGTCTTTAGAAATAAGTTCATTGCTTAGGAATTTTTTTTTATACATGGCTTATTAAATTTATGGGGTGGCCTTAAATTAGAGCTAGATCTGCTTTTTAATGAGCTTCACAAAATGTATTTTGTGGATCAGTGTGTGCAAGGAATCAGAATTCATGGAATTTTCTCTTTTTAGAAGAGACCTTGGAGACTGTTTAACTGAATGATATTTTTACAGTTGCAGTCACTATGGGCCACACAGTTTAAATGACTTCAGTCACATAGTCAGTACCAACAGTCTGGCACTCTATTTGTTTTAAGCACTGATGTGCTACCGAAATATTAGCCAAAGTGTAGCCTTTTAAAGTTATATATATAAATGAAAGTTAAAGATGACAGAAAATTAAGAAGGACAAGAGGTTTTTACAAATATTCAAATATCTAATTGAGCCAAATCTCTTATATATGTATTTAGGTTCATTTATGTTTATGTGGCCATTTAGAATAGATCTCATACATTATTTTTTAAATGATTACTTCCAAACTCTTCACCATCCACCAATGCCACCTGCAATCCTCTTAATAATACAATAGCTATCCTGCTTGACTTTCACCTCCCCTCATGCTTCTCAATTCTCAATTTATATCTCATTAAAAGATACTCTGGCCATAATTGGGTTTGGCTAAACACTCATTAATCTTTTTTTTTTTTTTTTTTTTTAAATAATTATTTTTTATTGAAGGGTAGCTGACACACAGTATTACATTACATGAGTTTCAAGTGTACAACACAGTGGTAGAACATTTATATACATAATTCTAGGTTCCAGCTATCACCCTACCAGGCTGTTACAATATCTTGACTATATTCCTTATGCTATACATTACATCCCGGTTACTAATTTATTTTACCATTGGAAGTCTGTACTTTTTTTTTTTGTGAGGGCATCTCTCATATTTATTGATCAAATGGTTGTTAACGACAATAAAATTCTGTATAGGGGAGTCAATGCTCAATGCACAATCATTAATCCACCCCAAGCCTAATTTTTGTCAGTCTCCAATCTTCTGAGGCATAACAAACAAGTTTTTACATGTAGAACAAATTCTTACATAATGAATAAGTTACATAGTGAACAGTACAAGGGCAGTCATCACAGAAACTTTCGGTTTTGCTCATGCATTATGAACTCTAAACAGTCAGTTCAAATATGAATATTCATTTGGTTTTTATACTTGATTTATATGTGGATACCACATTTATCTCTTTATTATTATTATTTTTAATAAAATGCTGAAGTGGTAGGTAGATACAAGATAAAGGTAGAAAACATAGTTTAGTGTTGTAAGAGAGCAAATGTAGATGATCAGGTGTGTGCCTGTAGACTATGTGTTAATAAAAGCTAGACCAGGGCAATAAAACATCCACGTATGCAGAAGATTTCTCTCAGAACGGGGGGGTGAGGTTCTAAGCCTCACCTCTGTTGATCCCCAATTTCTCACCTGATGGCCCCCCTGCGACTGTGCCTGTCTTAGGTTGTTCCTCCCTTGAGGAATCTTACCCGTCTCTGGCTAACCAGTCATCTTCCGGGGCCATACAGGGAAATGTGAAGTTGGTAAGTGAGAGAGAAGCCTTATTGTTTGAAAAAGTTAGCTTTTTACTTCTTTGCATATTTATGCCCTGTGGCTTCTATGCCCAGCATTTGTCTTGAGGTATCTTTACCACTTGGAAGAATTATGATACTCGGTAAATTTGATATGAGGCACGAATTCTATTTAAGGGTTGTAATTAGGAAGGAAGAAGAAAAGCTATAGAAGTAGCAGGCGGAAGAAACCATGGGAAGATTGATTATTTCTTTGATATATCTTCTTGTAGAGTAACTTCAGCATGTATAGGTTTTAAGCTACTACTTAAATTGCACACACACATTAACATAATAGGAGTATAGTTACATAACCAAAGCATATCTGTAATTACCAGCCATCTGCAGTGAAACCAAGAAAACCAGTTAGGCACCTTAGGCATTTGTGAAAACTTATCTATGATATGGTGGATATTGTCCAACTGAACTTGAACAGTCTGAGAGAAATCAGACAAATTAAAACAACCCATTCCTGGGGACTGTTCACATGCCATATGTTCTTTTAACAGTAAATAGTTTGTAGTTGTAAGACTTTGGAGCGCTACAATTTGCACTTCTCCAAATTCTTGGTTGAGTTCCAACAGTATAGATCCAGTCCAATTTTGTTGTTTTACTGTATGCACAGGCCAGCTTAGATATCTCCTTCCTCATTCCCACGGCAAGTCCAGGAACTGGTGGGATGAGTGCATCTACAGCTGTAGCAGTGCGTGGATCTTTGTTGGGGTTTTTTGATGATCATCTTCTGGCATGAGTCTTCCAGAGAGTGCAGATGTTGGAAGTTCTTTTTCATATCGTATCTTAGTTCATTTTCGGGGTAGCCCAATTAGGCTTTGATCCTCTGTATAAACACAAACAGACCCTTTGCCTACACTTTTATATGCCCTTTATACCCTTGTGTAGAACTCGTTGGAGGTTACCACACAGGAACTGCTTTTTTTTTTTTTTTTTTTTTTTTTTTTTTGCTATCACTAATCTACACTTACATGACGAATATTATGTTTACTAGGCTCTCCCCTATACCAGGTCTCCCCTATAAACCCCTTTACAGTCACTGTCCATCAGCATAGCAAAATGTTGTAGAATCACTACTTGCCTTCTCTGTGTTGTACAGCCCTCCCTTTTCTCCTACCCCCCCCATGCATGTTAATCTTAATAACCCCCTACTTCTCCCCCCCTTATCCCTCCCTACCCACCCATCCTCCCCAGTCCCTTTCCCTTTGGTACCTGTTAGTCCATTCTTGAGCTCTGTGATTCTGCTGCTGTTTTGTTCCTTCAGATTTTCCTTTGTTCTGATATTCCACAGATAAGTGAAATCATTTGGTATTTCTCTTTCTCCGCTTGGCTTGTTTCACTGAGCATAATACCCTCCAGTTCCATCCATGTTGCTGCAAATGATTGGATTTGCCCTTTTCTTATGGCTGAGTAGTATTCCATTGTGTATATGTACCACATCTTCTTTATCCATTCATCTATTGATGGACATTTAGGTTGCTTCCAATTCTTGGCTATTGTAAATAGTGCTGCAATAAACATAGGGGTGCATCTGTCTTTCTCAAACTTGATTGCTGCGTTCTTAGGGTAAATTCCTAGGAGTGGAATTCCTGGGTCAAATGGTAAGTCTGTTTTGAGCATTTTGATGTACCTCCATACTGCTTTCCACAATGGTTGAACTAATTTACATTCCCACCAGCAGTGTAGGAGGGTTCCCCTTTCTCCACAGCCTCGCCAACATTTGTTGTTGTTTGTCTTTTGGATGGCAGCCATCCTTACTGGTGTGAGGTGATATCTCATTGTAGTTTTAATTTGCATTTCTCTGATAATTAGCGATGTGGAGCATCTTTTCATGTGTCTGTTGGCCATCTGTATTTCTTTTTTGGAGAACTGTCTGTTCAGTTCCTCTGCCCATTTTTTAATTGGGTTATTTGTTTTTTGTTTGTTGAGGCGTGAGAGCTCCTTATATATTCTGGACATCAAGCCTTTATCGGATGTGTCATTTTCAAATATATTCTCCCATACTGTAGGGATCCTTCTTGTTCTATTGATGGTGTCTTCTGCTGTACAGAAGCTTTTCAGCTTAATATACTCCCACTTGTTCATTTTTGCTGTTGTTTTCCTTGCCCGGGGAGATATGTTCAAGAAGAGGTCACCCATGTTTATGTCTAAGAGGTTTTTGCCTATGTTTTCTTCCAAGAGTTTAATGGTTTCATGGCTTACATTCAGGTCTTTGATCCATTTTGAGTTTACTTTTGTATATGGGGTTAGACAATGGTCCAGTTTCATTCTCCTACATGTAGCTGTCCAGTTTTGCCAGCACCACCTGTTGAAGAGACTGTCATTTCGCCATTGTATGTCCATGGCTCCTTTATCAAATATTAATTGACCATATATGTCTGGGTTAATGTCTGGATTCTCTAGTCTGTTCCATTGGTCTGTGGCTCTGCTCTTGTGCCAGTATCAAATTGTCTTGATTACTATGGCTTTATAGTAGAGCTTGAAGTTGGGGAGTGAGATCCCCCCTACTTTATTCTTCTTTCTCAGGATTGCTTTGGCTATTCGTGGTCTTTGGTGTTTCCATATGAATTTTTGAATTATTTGTTCCAGTTCATTGAAGAATGTTGCTGGTAGTTTCATAGGGATTGCATCAAATCTGTATATTGCTTTGGGCAGGATGGCCATTTTGACGATATTAATTCTTCCTAGCCACGAGCATGGAATGAGTTTCCATCTGTTAGTGTCCCCTTTAATTTCTCTTAAGAGTGACTTGTAGTTTTCAGAGTATAAGTCTTTCACTTCTTTGGTTAGGTTTATTCCTAGGTATTTTATTTTTTTGGATGCAATTGTGAATGGAGTTGTTTTCCTGATTTCTCTTTCTGTTGGTTCATTGTTAGTATATAGGGAAGCCACAGATTTCTGTGTGTTGATTTTGTATCCTGCAACTTTGCTGTATTCCAATATCAGTTCTAGTAGTTTTGGGGTGGAGTCTTTAGGGTTTTTTATGTACAGTATCATGGCATCTGCAAATAGTGACAGTTTAACTTCTTCTTTACCAATCTGGATTCCTTGTATTTCTTTGTTTTGTCTGATTGCCGTGGCTAGGACCTCCAGTACTATGTTAAATAACAGTGGAGAGAGTGGGCATCCCTGTCTAGTTCCCGATCTCAGCGGAAATGCTTTCAGCTTCTCGCTGTTCAATATAATGTTGGCTGTGGGTTTATCATAGATGGCCTTTATTATGTTGAGGTACTTGCCCTCTATTCCCATTTTGCTGAGAGTTTTTAACATGAATGGATGTTGAACTTTGTCAAATGCTTTTTCAGCATCTATGGAGATGATCATGTGGTTTTTGTCTTTCTTTTTGTTGATGTGGTGGATGATGTTGATGGACTTTCGAATGTTGTACCATCCTTGCATCCCTGGAATGAATCCCACTTGGTCATGGTGTATGATCCTTTTGATGTATTTTTGAATTCGGTTTGCTAATATTTTGTTGAGTATTTTTGCATCTACGTTCATCAGGGATATTGGTCTGTAGTTTTCTTTTTTGGTGGGGTCTTTGCCTGGTTTTGGTATTAGGGTGATGTTAGCTTCATAGAATGAGTTTGGGAGTATCCCCTCCTCCTCTATTTTTTGGAAAACTCTAAGGAGAATGGGTATTATGTCTTCCCTGTATGTCTGATAAAATTCCGAGGTAAATCCATCTGGCCCGGGGGTTTTGTTCTTTGGTAGTTTTTTGATTACCTCTTCAATTTCGTTGCTGGTAATTGGTCTGTTTAGATTTTCTGTTTCTTCCTGGGTCAATCTTGGAAGGTTATATTTTTCTAGGAAGTTGTCCATTTCTCCTAGGTTTCCCAGCTTGTTAGCATATAGGTTTTCATAGTATTCTCCAATAATTCTTTGCATTTCCGTGGGGTCCGTCGTGATTTTTCCTTTCTCGTTTCTGATACTGTTGATTTGTGTTGACTCTCTTTTCTTCTTAATAAGTCTGGCTAGAGGCTTATCTATTTTGTTTATTTTCTCGAAGAACCAGCTCTTGGTTTCATTGATGTTTGCTATTCTTTTATTCTTCTCAATTTTATTTATTTCTTCTCTGATCTTTATTATGTCCCTCCTTCTGCTGACCTTAGGCCTCATCTGTTCTTCTTTTTCCAATTTCGATAATTGTGACATTAGACCATTCATTTGGGATTGCTCTTCCTTTTTTAAATATGCTTGGATTGCTATATACTTTCCTCTTAAGACTGCTTTTGCTGTGTCCCACAGAAGTTGGGGCTTAGTGTTGTTGTTGTCATTTGTTTCCATATATTGCTGGATCTCCATTTTGATTTGGTCATTGATCCATTGATTATTTAGGAGCGTGTTGTTAAGCCTCCATGTGTTTGTGAGCCTCTTTGCTTTCTTTGTACAGTTTATTTCTAGTTTTATGCCTTTGTGGTCTGAAAAGTTGGTTGGTAGGATTTCAATCTTTTGGAATTTTCTGAGGCTCTTTTTGTGGCCTAGTATGTGGTCTATTTTGGAGAATGTTCCATGTGCACTTGAGAAGAATGTATATCCCGCTGCTTTTGGATGTAGAGTTCTATAGATGTCTATTAGGTCCATCTTCTCTACTGTGTTATTCAGTGCTTCCGTGTACTTACTTATTTTCTGCCCAGTGGATCTATCCTTTGGGGTGAGTGGTGTGTTGAAGTCTCCTAGAATGAATGCATTGCAGTCTATATCCCCCTTTAGTTCTGTTAGTATTTGTTTCACATATGCTGGTGCTCCTGTGTTGGGTGCATATATATTTAGAATGGTTATATCCTCTTGTTTGACTGAGCCCTTTATCATTATGTAGTGTCCTTCTTTATCTCTTGTTACTTTCTTTGTTTTGAAGTCTATTTTGTCTGATATTAGTACTGCAACCCCTGCTTTCTTCTCACTGTTGTTTGCTTGAAATATGTTTTTCCATCCCTTGACTTTTAGTCTGTACATGTCTTTGGGTTTGAGGTGAGTTTCTTGTAAGCAGCATATAGATGGGTCTTGCTTTTTTATCCATTCTGTTACTCTGTGTCTTTTGATTGGCGCATTCAACCCATTAACATTTAGGGTGACTATTGAAAGATATGTACTTATTGCCATTGCAGGCTTTAAATTCGTGGTTACCAAAGGTTCAAGGTTAGCCTCTTTAGTATCTTACTGCCTAACTTAGCTCGCTTATTGAGCTGTTATATACACTGTCTGGAGATTCTTTTCTTCTCTTCCTTCTTGTTCCTCCTCCTCGATTCTTCATATGTTGGGTGTTTTGTGTTGTGCTCCTTCTAGGAGTGCTCCCATCTAGAGCAGTCCCTGTAAGATGTTCTGTAGAGGTGGTTTGTGGAAAGCAAATTCCCTCAGCTTTTGTTTGTCTGGGAATTGTTTAATCCCACCATCATATTTGAATGATAGTCGTGCTGGATACAGTATCCTTGGTTCAAGGCCCTTCTGTTTCATTGTATTAAATATATCATGCCATTCTTTTCTGGCCTGTAGGGTTTCTGTTGAGAAATCTGACGTTAGCCTGATGGGTTTCCCTTTATAGGTGACCTTTTTCTCTCTAGCTGCCTTTAACACTCTTTCCTTGTCCTTGTTCTTTGCCATTTTAATTATTATGTGTCTTGGTGTTGCCCTTCTTGGATCCTTTCTGTTGGGGGTTCTGTGTATTTCCATGGTCTGTTTGATTACTTCCTCCCCCAGTGTGGGGAAGTTTTCAGCAATTATTTCTTCTAAAATACTTTCCATCTCTTTTCCTCTCTCTTCTTCTTCTGGGACCCCTATAATACGGATATTGTTCCTTTTAGATTGGTCACACAGTTCTCTTAATATTGTTTCATTCCTGGAGATCCTTTTGTCTCTCTCTATGTCAGCTTCTATGCATTGCTGTTCTCTGATTTCAATTCCATCAATGGCCTCTTGCATTCTATCCATTCTGCTTATAAACCCTTCCAGAGTTTGTTTCATTTCTGCGATCTCCTTTCTGGCATCTGTGATCTCCTTCCGGACTTCATCCCATTTCTCTTGCGTATTTCTCTGCATCTCTGTCAGCATGTTTATGATTCTTATTTTGAATTCTTTGTCAGGAAGACTGGTTAGGTCTGTCTCCTTCTCTGGTGTTGTCTCTGTGATCTTTGTCTGCCTGTAGCTTTGCCTTTTCATGGTGATAGGAATAGTCTGCAGAGCTGGGACGAGTGACGGCTGGAAGGACTTCCCTTCTTGTTGGTTTGTGGCCCTCCTCTCCTGGGAGAACAGCGGCCTCTAGTGGCTTGTGCTGCGCAGCTGCGCGCAGACAGGGTTTCTGCTTCCTGCCCGGCTGCTATGGAGTTAATCTCCGCTGTTGCTGTGGGCGTGGCCTGGCTCAGGCAGCTACTCCAAAATGGTGGAGTCGCGTTGGAGCAGGAGCTGCTGGGAGGCTATTTATCTCCGTAAGGGGCCTCCCTGCTCCCTGCAGCCCAGGGGTTAGGGTGCCCAGAGATCCCAGGTTCCCTACCTCTGGATTAAGTGACCCGCCCTGCCCCTTTAAGACTTCCAAAAAGCACCCGCCAAAACAAAACAACGACCACAAAAAAAAAGAAGAAAAAAAAGTTTTTTTAATTAAAAAAAAAAAAAAAAAATTTTTAATTAAAAAAAAAAAGGTGGTCGTTCGTTTTTCTTTATTCTCCGGTGCCAGCCTCAGGCCTCTGCTCACCCGTCTTTCTGCCCTGTTTCCCTAGTATTGGGGTCCCTGTCCCTTTAAGACTTCCAAAAAGCGCTCGCCAAAACAAAGCAGCAAAAAAGCAAAAAAAAAAAAATGGTCGCGCGCTTTTCTTATGTCCTCTGTCGCCCAGCCTCCAGTGCCTGCTCACTGTTCTTGCTGCCCTGTTTTCCCAGTATCGAGGGCCCTGCACTCTGGCCCGGATGGCTGGGGCTGGGTGTTCGGCAGCCCTGGGCTCCGTCTCCCTCCCGCTCTGCCTGCTCTTCTCCCGCCGGGAGCTGGGGGGAGGGGCGCTCGGCTCCCGCGGGGCCGGGGCTTGTATCTTACCCCCTTCACGAGGCGCTGGGTTCTCTCAGGTGTGGATGTGGCCTGGATATTGTCCTGTGTCCTCTGGTCTTTATTCTAGGAAGGGTTGTCTTTGTTATATTTTCATAGATATATGTTGTTTTGGGAGGAGATTTCCGCTGCTCTACTCACGCCGCCATCTTCCCAGTCACCTCATTAATCTTTTAAAAAATAATTTATTAGTAACCTATCATCTAGCATACACTGTGCTAGGTAGGGATATGTTGATGAGCAAGGCAGATTGGATTCCTTCCCTCACAGAGCTTATTTTCCAGAGTTGGGCAAGGCTGCTCTGTGAACTGATGCCAGTCCTGTTCAACTGCTTAACAGATTACATTAAATATTGCAGCCTAAAGCAATGTATATTTATCATCTCTCAATTTCTGTAGGTCAGGAATCTGGGCATAAATTAGCTGGGTCTTCTGTCTCAAAGTTTCTTGCCAATCTGCAATCAAAATGTCAGCCAGGGTTCCAGTCTTATTTGAAGGCCCAGCTAGGGGAGATCTGCTTTTAATCTGACTCACATGGTTTTGAAGAAGATTCACTATTTGGTTGTTGGACTGAGGACCTCAATTGGCTATAGGATAGAGGCTGCCATCAGTTCCTTGCCATGTATAGGAAAAAATCATAGAATGGCTTCTGGCTTCCATCATTGTGAACAAGAAAGAGAGAAAGAAAAGGAAAATCAAGATGGAAGCCAGAGTCTGTTTGTAACCTAATCTTGGAAGTCACATCTCAGCCCTTTTGCCATATTTAGGTCATTAGCATAAAGTTACAATATCTGATACACCCTTTGGGGAAGACTGCACAAAAGCATTAAAAGCAGGAGTGAAGTATCACTGGAAATAATCTTAGAGGCTACCTACCATAGGCTTTTATGTTACAAATATATCAGTATGTGGCTAAATGGAAAATAATGTGTGTCAAGGCTTGTGAAGAGGTTGAGATTTTACTGTTTCTATGTGCCATTTAACAAGTTAGCCTACTACAGTTTTGTGGATCTGGTTAGGAAGGCAAGAAACTCTGTGTTCAGAGACTGAGTACAGTTTATTACTTGTAGCAACAAGAGTAGCCAGAACATAGGCATTTTTTTTGTATTGTTTCAACAGATGATAAGAAGAATGCCAGATTACACTTATGTGCCATGGGTTGCATTAAAGGCGAGGAACCCTGGATTTAGCAAACGTAAGTATTTTATAATGGGCAATAAGTATACCTGCTCTTTGCTCCAAAGGGAGATACTATCTTTACATTTAGAGTTATAAGTGAACCTGTGTTTTGTTCCAGAAGGATACTCTGTCTTTATTCTCCAAGGCTATTCAAACATCCTTGAAAAGATAATTTTGAATAAGTCAGTCAGTGTCTCCCACCTATCAGACATGCAGAAACATGACAGGATCATAGATAATTGTTTCTCAGCATAGTGGTTCCTCACAATTGGTAGTTTGAGAAGAACTGATTTAGAGGTTTTTAAACACTTACAAAAATTACAACATACAGGTTTTTAACCTCTATTCTAAATGGTTCCAAGGGGCCTGTCATGGTGTCACTGAAATCATTGCAGGGATTGGTAATTTTAAGAGAGAGTACTAGAAAAGAAACCTGTGCTTCTTATATAATTCATTCTTAAAAAAAAAACCACTTGATTTGAATTATTGCACAGTAGAAATCCTGCTGAAATGTTGAAAGGAACTAGAGTAGAACCTACATTGAGTCAGGTAAAGATAAGCCCTGTTTATTAGAGTTAATCCCAACCAAATTCTCTTGAAATTTCCTCAAAAGAACCATAGACTAGAGCAAGAATAAAAGCTTCCGAAGATATGCTCCAGAGAATTTGTACCATGGTATAAGTTTACACTGTTAACCATAAAAATAAGTTATATTACCAGCAAAATGGGTTTTTTCAGGAATAGCAGAAAATTGCAATTCAGGACATAGAAGGTAAACAAAAACATAAGCAAGTCCAACAAACACAGGAGAGAAACATTTTATGGAAGAGAAGGAGGAAGTTGGGACGGATGGTTTTGAACAAAAGGCCATTGGAGAACAGTAAGAGTTCAGGGTGATGACAGTTTCTCATTGGCTGAGTTGCAGGTATAGTCAATTTCTTATAGGAGATGTAATTGATGATTCTGTCCTGTTGACATTCTTCTCTTGGAGTCTATAATAGACAGTTCTTCCTATAATTGACTTTGATTGGTATGGCTTGACTATGCCCTTGTTTCTAGTCTCCTGAATTCATTTTAGTGAGGTTTCCCTTTATTTCACAACACCTTGGAAGAACCATGAAATATCACCTCTTTATCACTCATGTCATAGAAGGACAACTTTTGCAATGTTAAGTGTAAAATACTGATTAGAAGGGGAAGATAATGGAAAAATCTGCTGTGTAAGAGAAGGAAATAAGAGAATTGTAGAAATTACAGAGATTATAGAAATAAGAGAAATCAAGTTAGTTAATTCTAGAAAGAACATATAGGCCAAAAGAAACAGAGAAGCAGAAAATGCAATAAGAAACAAGCAAAACTGTGGTATAGTTTGCATCTTTTTAATCACAGAAGTGAGAAAGGCCAGAATATAGTAGAAATCTGACCAAGGAGAGTTAATTTTAAGGTTAGGTTGTACTGTGCAGGGTGTAATTTTTTTTTTTTTATTAGACACAGATGCACCAACATTTATTCTTTTTTTTTTTTTGTGAGGGCATCTGTCATATTTATTGATCAAATGGTTGTTGACAACAATAAAATTCTGTATAGGGGGGTCAATACTCAATGCACCATCATTAATCCACCCCAAGCCTAATTTTCATCAGTCTCCAATCTTCTGATGCATAACGAACAAGTTCTTACATGGAGTACAAATTCTTACATAGTGAATAAGTTACATGGTGAACATTACAAGGGCAGTCATCACAGAAGCTTTCGGTTTTGTTCATGCATTATGAACTATAAACAGTCAGTTCAAATATGAATATTCATTTGATTTTTATACTTGATTTATATGTGGATACCACATTTATCTCTTTATTATTATTTTTAATAAAATGCTGAAGTGGTAGGTAGATACAAGATAAAGGTAGAAAACAGAGTTTAGTGTTGTAAGAGAGCAAATGTAGATGATCAGGTGTGTGCCTGTAGACTATGTGTTAATCCAAGCTACACAAGGGCAATAAAACTTCCATGTATGCAGAAGATTTCTCACAGAACATGAGGGGGGAGGTTCTAAGCCTCACCTCTGCTGATCTCCATTTTCTCACCTGATGGCCCCCTGCGACTGTGCCTGTCTTAGGTTGTTCCTCCCTTGAGGAAACTTACCCGTCTCTGGCTAACCAGTCATCTTCCGGGGCCATACAGGGAAATGTTAAGTTAGTAAGTGAGAGAGAAGCCTTATTGTTTGAAAAGGTTAGCTTTTCACTTCTTTGCATATTTATGCCCTGTGGCTTCTATGCCCAGCATTTGTCTTGAGGTGTCTTTACCACTTGGAAGAATTATGATACTCGGTAAATTCGTCATGTGGCCCGAGTTCTATTTAAAGGTTGTAATTAGGTAGGAAGAAGAAAAGCTATAGAAGTAGCAGGCGGAAGAAAACATGGGAAGATTGATTATTTCTTTGACATATCTTCTTGTAGAGTAACTTCAGCATGGATAGGTTTTAAACTACTAATTAAATTGTGCACACACATTAACATAATAGGAGTACAGTTATGTAACCAAAGCATACCTGTAATTACCAGCCATCTCCAGTGAAACCAAGAAAACCAGTTAGGCACCTTAGGCATTTGTGAAAACTTATCTATGATATGGTGGATATTGTCCAACTGAACTTGAACAGTCTGAGAGAATTCAGATAAATTAAAACAACCCATTCCTGGGGACTGTTCACATCCCATATGTTCTTTTAACAGTAAATAGTCTGTGGTTGTAAGATTTTGGAGTGCTACAATTTGCACTTCTCCTAATTCTTGGTTGAGTTCGAACAGTATAGATCCAGTTAAATTTGTTGTTTTACTGTATGCACAGGCCAGCTTAGATAACTCCTTCATCATTCCCATGGCAAGTCCAGGAACTGGTGGGATGAGTGCATCTACAGCTGTGGCAGTGCATGGATCTTTGTTGGGGTTTTTTTTTGCTGATCATCTTCTGTCATGAGTCTTCCCGAGAGTACTGATGTTGGAAGTTCTTTTTCATATCGTATCTTAGTTCATTTTCGGGGTAGCCCAATTAGGCTTTGATCCTCTGTATAAACACAAACAGACCCTTTGCCTACACTTTTATATGCCCTTTATATCATTGTGTAGAACTCATTGGAGGTCACCACACAGGAACTGCTTTTTTTTTTTTTTTATCATTAATCTACACTTACATGACGAATACTTTGTTTACTAGGCTCTCCCCGATACCAGGTCCCCCCTATATACTCCTTTACAGTCACTGTCCATTAGCATAGCAAAATGTTGTAGAATCACTACTTGTCTTTTCTGTGTTGTACAGCCCTCCCCTTTCTCCCACCCCCCTATGGATGCTAATCTTAATACCCCTCTTTTTCTCCCCCCCTTATTCCTCCCTACCCACCCATCCTCCCCAGTCCCTTTCCCTTTGGTACCTGTTAGTCCATTCTTGAGTTCTGTGATTCTGCTGCTGTTTTGTTCCTTCAGTTTTTCTTTTGTTCTTATACTCCACAGACGAGTGAAATCATTTGGTATTTCTCTTTCTCTGCTTGGCTTGTTTCACTGAGCATAATACCCTCCAGCTCCATCCATGTTGGTGCAAATGGTAGGATTTGCCCTTTTCTTATGGCTGAGTAGTATTCCATTGTGTATATGTACCACATCTTCTTTATCCATTCATCTATAGATGGACATTTAGGTTGCTTCCAATTCTTGGCTATTGTAAATAGTGCTGCGATAAACATAGGGGTACATTGGTCTTTCTCATACTTGATTGCTGCATTCTTAGGGTAAATACCTAGGAGTGCAATTCCTGGGTCAAATGGTATGTCTGTTTTGAGCATTTTGATGTACCTCCATACTGCTTTCCACAATGGTTGAACAAGTTTACATTCCCACCAGCAGTGTAGTAGGGTTCCCCTTTCTCCACAGCCTCGCCAACATTTGTTGTTGTTTGTCTTTTGGATGGCAGCCATCCTTACTGGTGTGAGGTGATACCTCATTGTAGTTTTAATTTGCATTTCTCTGATAATTAGCGATGTGGAGCATCTTTTCATGTGTCTGTTGGCCATCTGTATTTCTTTTTTGGAGAACTGTCTGTTCAGTTCCTCTGCCCATTTTTTAATTGGGTTATTTGTTTTTTGTTTGTTGAGGTATGTGAGCTCTTTATATATTCTGGACGTCAAGCATTTATCGGATGTGTCATTTTCAAATATATTCTCCCATACTGTAGGGTTCCTTTTGTTCTATTGATGGTGTCTTTTGCTGTACAGAAGCTTTTCAGCTTAATATAGTCCCACTTGTTCATTTTTGCTGTTGTTTTCCTTCCCTGGGGAGATATGTTCAAGAAGAGGTCACTCATGTTTATGTCTAAGAGGTTTTTGCCTATGTTTTCTTCCAAGAGTTTAATGGTTTCGTGACTTACATTCAGGTCTTTGATCCATTTTGAGTTTACTTTTGTATATGGGGTTAGACAATGGTCCAGTTTCATTCTCCTACATGTAGCTGTCCAGTTTTGCCAGCACCATCTGTTGAAGAGACTGTCATTTCGCCATTGTATGTCCATGGCTCCTTTATCAAATATTAATTGACCATATATGTCTGGGTTAATGTCTGGATTGTCTAGTCTGTTCCATTGGTCTGTGGCTCTGTTCTTGTGCCAGTACCAAATTGTCTTGATTACTATGGCTTTATAATAGAGCTTGAAGTTGGGGAGTGATATCCCCCCTACTTTATTCTTCTTTCTCAGGATTGCTTTGGCTATTCGGGGTCTTTGGTGTTTCCATATGAATTTTTGAATTATTTGTTCCAGTTCATTGAAGAATGTTGCTGGTAGTTTCATAGGGATTGCATCAAATCTGTATATTGCTTTGGGCAGGATGGCCATTTTGACGATATTAATTCTTCCTAGCCATGAGCATGGGATGCGTTTCCATCTGTTAGTGTCCCCTTCAATTTCTTTTCAGAGTGACTTGTAGTTTGCAGAATATAAGTCTTTCACATCTTTGGTTAGGTTTATTCCTAGGTATTTTATTTTTTTTGATGCAATTGTGAATGGAGTTGTTTTCCTGATTTCTCTTTCTGTTGGTTCATTGTTGGTGTATAGGAAAGCCACAGATTTCTGTGTGTTGATTTTGTATCCTGCAACTTTGCTGTATTCCGATATCAGTTCTAGTAGTTCTGGGGTGGAGTCTTTAGGGTTTTTTATGTACAGTATCATGGCATCTGCAAATAGTGACAGTTTAACTTCTTCTTTACCAATCTGGATTCCTTGTATTTCTTTGTTTTGTCTGATTGCCGTGGCTAGGACCTCCAGTACTATGTTAAATAACAGTGGGGAGAGTGGGCATCCCTGTCTAGTTCCCGATCTCAGCGGAAATGCTTTCAGCTTCTCGCTATTCAATATAATGTTGGCTGTGGGTTTTTCATAGATGGCCTTTATTATGTTGAGCTACTTGCCCTCTATTCCCATTTTGCTGAGAGTTTTTATCATGAATGGATGTTGAACTTTGTCAAATGCTTTTTCAGCATCTATGGAGATGATCATGTGGTTTTTGTCTTTCTTTTTGTTGATGTGGTGGATGATGTTGATGGACTTTCGAATGTTGTACCATCCTTGCATCCCTGGGATGAATCCCACTTGGTCATGGTGTATGATCCTTTTGATGTATTTTTGAATTCGGTTTGCTAATATTTTGTTGAGTATTTTTGCATCTACATTCATCAGGGATATTGGTCTGTAGTTTTCTTTTTTGGTGGGGTCTTTGCCAGGTTTTGGTATTAGGGTGATGTTGGCTTCATAGAATGAGTTTGGGAGTATCCCCTCCTCTTCTGTTTCTTGGAAAACTTTAAGGAGAATGGGTATTATGTCTTCCCTGTATGTCTGATAAAATTCCGAGGTAAATCCATCTGTCCCGGGGGTTTTGTTCTTTGGTAGTTTTTTGATTACCGCTTCAATTTCGTTGCTGGTACTTGGTCTGTTTAGATTTTCTGTTTCTTTTTGGGTCAGTCTTGGAAGGTTGTATTTTTCTAGGAAGTTGTCCATTTCTCCTAGGTTTCTCAGCTTGGTAGCATATTGGTTTTCATAGTAGTCTCTAGTAATTCTTTGTATTTCTGCGGTGTCCATCGTGATTTTTCCTTTCTCGTTTCTGATACTGTTGATTTGTGTTGACTCTCTTTTCCTCTTAATAAGTCTGGCTAGAGGCTTATCTAGTTTGTTTATTTTCTGAAAGAACCAGCTCTTGGTTTCATTGATGTTTGCTATTGTTTTATTCTTCTCAATTTTATTTATTTCTTCTCTGATCTTTATTATGTCCCTCCTTCTGCTGACCTTAGGCCTCATCTGTTCTTCTTTTTCCAATTTCGATAATTGTGACATTAGACCATTCATTTGGGCTTGTTCTTCCTTCTTTAAATATGCTTGGATTGCTATATACTTTCCTCTTAAGACTGCTTTTGCTGTGTCCCACAGAAGTTGGGGCTTAGTGTTGTTGTTGTCATTTGTTTCCATATATTGCTGGATCTCCATTTTGAATTGGTCATTGATCCATTGATTATTTAGGAGCGTGTTGTTTAGCCTCCATGTGTTTGTGAGCCTTTTTGCTTTCTTTGAACAGTTTATTTCTAGTTTAATGCCTTTGTGGTCTGAAAAGTTGGTTGGCAGGATTTCAATGTTTTGGAATTTACTGAGGCTCTTTTTGTGTCCTAGTATGTGGTCTATTCTGGAGAATGTTCCATGTGCACTTGAGAAGAATGTGTATCCTGTTGCTTTTGGTTGTAGAGATCTGTAGATGTCTATTAGGTCCATCTGTTCTAGTGTGTTGTTCAGTGCCTCTGTGTCCTTACTTATTTTCTGTCTGGTGGATCTGTCCTTTGGAGTGAGTGGTGTGTTGAAGTCTCCTAGAATGAATGCATTGCATTCTATTTCCTCCTTTATTTCTGTTAATATTTGTTTCAGGTATGTTGGTGCTCCTGTATTGGGTGCATATATATTTATAATGGTTATATCCTCTTGATGGACTGAGCCCTTTATCATTATGTAATGTCCTTCTTTGTCTTTTGTTACTTTCTTTATTTTGAAGTCTGTTTTGTCTGATACCAGAATTGCAACACCTGCTTTCTTCTCTCTGTTGTTTGCTTGAAATATCTTTTTACATCCCTTGACTTTAAGTCTGTGTGTGTCTTTGGGTTTGAGGTGAGTCTCTTGTAAGCAGCATATGGATGGATCTTGCTTTTTTATCTATTCTATTACTCTGTGTCTTTTGATTGGTACATTCAGTCCATTTACATTTAGGGTGATTATTGAAAGGTATGAATTTATTGCCATTGCAGGCTTTAAGTTTGTGGTTACCAAAGGTTTAGGGTTAGCTTCTTTACTATGTTACTGTCTAACTTAACTCGCTTGTTGAGCTATTATAAACACGGTCTGATGATTCTTTATTTCTCTCCCTTCTTATTCCTCCTCCTCCCTTCTTCATATGTTGGGTGTTTTGTTCTGTGCTCTTTTTTGGAGTGCTCCCATCTAGAGCAGTCCCTGTAGGATGCCCTGAAGAGGTGGTTTGTGGGAGGCAAATTCCCTGAACTTTTGCTTGTCTGGGAATTGTTTAATCCGTCCTTCATATTTAAATGATATTCGTGCTGGATACAGTAGTCTTGGTTCGAGGCCCTTCTGTTTCATTGCATTAAGTATATCATGCCATTCTCTTCTGGCCTGTAGGGTTTCTGTTGAGAAGTCTCATGATAGCCTGATGGGTTTTCCTTTGTAGGTAACCTTTTTTTTCTCTCTGGCTGCCTTTAATACTTTGTCCTCGTCTTTGATCTTTGCCATTTTAATTATTATGTGTCTTGGTGTTGCCCTCCTTGGATCCCTTGTCATGGGAGTTCTGTGTACCTCTGTGGTCTGGGAGGCCATTTCTTCCCCTAGTTTGGGGAAGTTTTCGGCAATTATTTCTTCAAAGACACTTTCTATCCCCTTTTCTCTCTCTGCTTCTTCTGGTATACCTATAATTAGTATATTGTTCCTTTTCGATTGGTCACTCAGCTCTCTTAAAATTCTTTCATTCCTGGAGATCCTGTTATCTCTCTCTGCATCAGCTTCTCTGCGTTCCTGTTCTCTGCTTTCTAGTCCATTAATGGTCTCTTGCATCTCGTCCATTCTGTTTTGAAGTCCTTCCAGAGCTTGTTTTATTTCTGTATTCTCCTTCCTTAGTTCTTGCATATTTCTCTGTATGTCCATCAGCATGGTTATGACTTTTGTTTTGAATTCTTTTTCAGGAAGACTGGCTAAATCTATCTCCCCAGGTTCCTTCTCAGGGGAAGATGTAGCAGATGCCGAAGCTGTCTGGGTTAGTCTTGTCTGGATCATATTTTTTTGCCTTTTCATGTTGACAGGTGCTATTGACTGTCAGCTGGGAGGGCCAAACTTTTCACTTGCTACTGGCCTTTCTTTACTGGGACAACTGCGACCCCTAGTGGCTTGTGTTGGATAATTGCGTGTAGACTGGGTCTTTGTGTCTTGCCTGGCAGAAAGGGAGGAATTTCCCTTTCTGTGGGCAGAATTTGTCTCAGGCTGCTTCTCTGCTTTCGCAGCACGCTTTGGGGTAATGGATGGGGGGACTGTTTGGCTTTTTACCTCCGTGAGGGATCTCAGAGCTGTTGCCCAGGGGATTAGTGCGCCCGGTTTTCCCTGTAATTTCCAGCTGCTGGACTATGACCTGTGTTGTTTCCGTCAAGCTGTTAAGTCCCTGTCCCTTTAAGACTTTCAAAAAGCGCCCGCTTTTCTTTGTCACAGGGGCATCAGCTTCGGCACCCGCTCAGAGGTCTTGTTGCCCTCTTCCCCCAGTATCCAGGGCCCCCGCCCACACACTGTGTCTGTGCTGTGGTGGGGGTGGCTGGGGCTGGGTGTTCAGCAGTCCTGGGCTCCGTGTCCCTCCCGCTCTGCCTATTCTTCTCCCGCCGGGAGCTGGGGGGAGAGGCGCTCGGGTCCCGTCGGGCCGGGGCTTGTATCTTACCCCTTTCACCAGTCGCTGGGTTCTCGCTGGTGTAGCTGCAGTCTGGCCACTGTCCTGCGTCTTCTGGTCTCTCTTTTAGGGCTAGTTGTGTTTGTTGTATTTTCAAAAGTATATATGTTTTTGGGAGGAGATTCCCACTGTCCTACTCATGCCGCCATGTTGGCTCCCAGGGTGTAATTTTTAAGAACAGAAGTATATTGAAGAAAACGTCATGCAAATGAAATAAATAGTAATTAGAAGCACTGCTGTATATAGTCTAATTAGCTCCATCTTGAGTGAAAGTCTGGAGGGGAGTTTGAAAGGGAGTTATACTCCAGAGAAACTGCTATCTAGAAAGAGAGCAATTTGAATTAGATGTTCAGGGATGAATTTAAGTCCTTGCTCTCAGAAGAGATTTTGGCGATTCCAGATCTGTTCTTTTCCCTGCTGATGCTGTCAAATCAGAGTAGGTAATAAAGGAGGAAGTTGAATCTTCCCATAGTTTCTCCTCTGTTCTTTGATGCAGTAGGAGATCCCATGTATAATTTAGTGTTCGACATAAACTGGACAAGGAAAGGTGCAGGAGTCCAGACTGCTTGCCCTTTAAAGTGCTTTACTTGTTTATGTCATCTCCCTAGAGTGCTGAATGTTGATCCCTCTTAGGTGTGTGTGTGTAAAATCCATGCAAAATTTCAAATAATATAGATAATAACACCTTGACTACCACATCCTCATTCCTGTATCATTTGGTATGTATTTTCAGCCCTATACATAGGCATTAATGTAATCATATATATAGATATAGAAGTGGGATCATATAGAACAGGGGTCAGAACACTGTATCCTGTGGGTCAAAACTTTGTAATTATTTCTTGTCAGTTACCTCTTGTTTAATGTCTGTGTGTGAGCTAGGGATGGTTTTTACATTTTCTCATGGTTACATTTTAAATAATTTTACAAGAACTTAGATGGAACCCTAAATTTTGTTTCTTGGTCTGCAAAGCCTAAAGTATTTATTGTCTGTCCCTTTAAAAAATGGTTTGCCAATCCTTGAAATAAAATGAAGTATTTTCCAAAATACCTTGATTCATATGTAAAAACATGTCTTGAAGGTCTTTTCATGCATCTCTCTAATCGTTTTTAGCTAGATTTAATAGGTAATATACTATGCCATAGATTATTGCTGTGTTAACCATTTGTATTTTGATAAATATTAAGGTATTGCCCCATTTTACTTTCACAAACAATGCTGAAATGCCCACACTTTGGTTACACATAGGCAAGTATTTGCACCTATAGATTTTACAGATAATGTACTGATAATGTCTCTACAGATTTGAGGGCATTTCCTACTTCTAAGATTTTACTGAAGTAGGATACTCTTAGTTTATCACTTTATGAGAATGTTAAATTTCAAAAAGAAATACAGTTGATCCTTGAACAACATGGGGGTTATGGATACCAACCCACCCGTGTATTTGAAGATCCACTTATACCTTTTACCTCTCCCCAAACTTAACTACTGTTAACAAGAAGCCTTACGATAATGTAAACAGTTGATTAACACATATTTTGGATATTATTGTATTATATACTGTACTTTTACAATAAAGGTAGCCAGAGAAAATAAAATGTTTTTTTCAAATTGTTCTGAATCTATAAAAAATTTTTAGTATACTTACTGAAAAAAGTCCATGTAAAAATGGACCTGCACAGTTCAAACCCATGCTCAAATGTTAGCTGTGTATTTATTAGGTAAACCACCATCTTACATCTGTAGGTACATTTTCCCCATACGCAACATTGTAAAGGGTGACAAATTTTAACCAGCAAATATTTGGTGAACACAGAAATAGAAAAAGGGGTATCAATTATATGAGTTTAATGCTTAAAAGTGTCAGACTAATTCAGCCTAATGTGTAAATCTCTAAAATAAAGAAAGACTTGTTAATCGACTATCAGATTATATGCTACTTCTTTTCAAAAGACTCCAGGATTATCATTTTAAATTAGAGCAACATAGAAATAAATATTTGAATCTTATTTTCTATGACAACCATTAAATTATTTGAATGCAATTAGTATATGTTCTTAAAATAATGTGCTTTGACAGTTCTCAGATAAACCTTTGTGAGCTAGTCAAAAAACTAAATTTTACTCATATTGTTCCAAAAGCACAGTTTGTCTTTTTCAAGATTTTGTTTTTGTGCATATTCCTCTTGATTGACTCTCTACTTTCCACATATTATCTATAGTATTTTAAATTTGGTCAATGTAAGTATTGCTAAGAATTCATGACAATACGACTTTATTATTTTCCCATAACAAACCCAGCAATTGAACTAATTAAATTTCACTCATTCTATAATAATCTATGTTCCTATAATAATGCATCCCTGAATATCAATCACAAAAACAAAGGTATGTCAGTGTATTCATTCAAACTCCCAACATATCATTATGTATGTTCTTGTTATGTGCTAATACACAGTGATAGATCTGTATATTTAATGTAATAATCATGGAGTCTATTGAAAAGAGAAACTGTGCTTTTGGAACAATGAATAAAATGTAGTTTTTTGACTAACTCACAAAGGTTTTATCTAATTTCAGGGTATACCAAAATCATCTGAAGGTTCTGCTTAGACTGCTAGGCTCCACCCCCAGAGTTTCTGAACCTGTAGATGTGTTTTGGTGTGTCAACCTGATTATGATACACTACATCCCCCAGTTCCTATATGTTTCTGGATGGGGTGGGCTGAAAGAGTCTTGTGAGAGTTGGGGGAAGGAAGGGACACAGCAGCCAAACACAAAGACTTTTTCCCACTGATGCAATCAAAGTCTAATCTAGGTGTTGCTGTGAAGGGGTTCTGCAGATGGAATTAAAATCTTAATTAGTTGACTTTAGATCAGGAAGATTATTTTGGATGAGTCTGATCTAATCCATTGGAAGCCCTTAAAAGAGTGCTCAGACCTAAGAAAGAGAAAGACAGGGAGACAGAGAGACAAGGAGAAAATGCAAGGGACAGAGAAGGTCCCAGGGATACAGAGACAGAGACAAAGACTCCCACTGTGGACAACAGCTTTAGCCCATGCTTGTGGAATACCAGCCTGTTTGTAATCTTTCTGTAATCTTCTCTTCCTAACTGCCTGCTGTAAGGACTATGGACTTGCTTAGCCAACCCCTCCAACTCTGTAAGCCAACTTCTTATAATAAATGCATCTCTCTATACGATATTTAGTATTATATAATATTTTATATATATGCATACACACACACTCTGGTTCTTTGCTTGAACTCGATTGATACCATAATTTGGGGTGGGGTCTGAGAATTTTTGTCTCTAACAAGTTTCCAGGTGATAATAATGCTGGTCTAGGAATCATACTTTGGGAACCACTATACTAAAAGGATAGAACATGGTCCAATGTATATAAATTAATAAGGAGAAAATACTAAATACAATATCAGGTAGAGGTATTTAACTGACAACTTGAAATTTGCACTAATGATTAATCTGTCTTGTGGAGAAGTGAAGTTCTTTCCATTGCAAATGTTCAAGATCACTGTGGATAGTAAATAGTAAACACTAAGTTCTTTCCATGTAGCAGGCAATCTTAACATTAGAGATATTAACTACCTTTATCTTTTTATTATGGGGACAAAGAGGACACATAATTTGCCCAACACAGCAGAGGTTAGAACTTGGATTTGGACTGAGATAGTCTGGCTGCAAGCCAATTTTTCCTGAATAATCAATAATACTGCTTATATGTATCAAAGACACTATTAGAGAAAGTATTTTATTAGGAACTGTTTGGATCAGATGGTCTGGAAAATATTTTTGAACTCTTATTCTGTATCCTAAAATTAAAAAATATAAAAGAAATATTGGCTAATTCTTTGATTTTGTTCTTTTCTCATTCTCTTTTGACTACTTGCTTTCATAAACAATCTTAGTTTTATAAACATGCATACTTGATCCCCTGGTGATTTGGATAAGTGTTAACATTTTAATTTTTATAATAACACATATTATTACTTTTCCTATAATGGGACAGCTCAAGTGGAGAATTGATATAACCAAATAATTTAGACTGCAGTTCCATTCTTTATAATAATACATATGTTTTTGCAAAAACTGCCAAGTGTACGTACAACTCTCCCTAAAGGAGTGTCTACTATATAATACATGTTTGCAGACTTAATGAGGAGAGAGAATAAGAAGGATTTCCAGTATCTAAAATGTTATTAGTGAATTATATCATCTTTATCATTAATCATCATCTGTTATGTCATGTTTGCTCTCCATCTGGTTGGGTATCAGGTGTGATGTTGAATAGTTTCAGTACATTAATTCCCAACTAGTGTCTACCAGTGGTGGGCAGATGAGGTTACTCTGTGACTATTTATTAACTCTGTTAATTATTTGACAAATCATTATTGACTACTAGTCACAGAACGACAGATGGCCAATAAGATATTAAATAGCATTTTCTGTACTTCTGTGATCTCTTGATAGATTACACATTTAAAAAAAATTTTAAAATAGGAAGCATTTTTTCTTTAAGGTGTGAATCAGTTATAAAATCAAGGTATGAATAATTTTAGTATGAAAATGAAGACTAATTTAAGATAGATAAATGAAGATCAAATTAACCTTAAATGCTCACACAATTAAAGGTTGTTTTCAGAATCTTTTGTGCTTCTCTGATAATGAGTATATTAGAAGAGTGTTTTAGTAATCAATACTGTAACAGTAGGAGAGCAAACCTGGGGAAGAACCTAAAGTTAGTGGAATAGTCCATGGTGCAAATGCTCTCTGATTGAAAGAATGGAAGGGAGACAAAAGTGAATTTAAGTTCTTCTCTAGTGCTTTTATACATATGAAATTTCAGTAGAGTCTGAGCAAGAGAAATTGTGAGCACATTTAATTTCACCTTTAAACCTTCAAAAAGGGAATTTAAACTTCAAAAAATTTGCTGATTTGGAGATTAAAAAAAAAAAATTCATAAAATATAATGTGGAATGACCTGAAATGAATAGTGAGAAAATAAACCTAAGAGATGATGACCAATTATTTTGTAACAAAACCTAGAACTTTTTCCCACTTTCCTTCATCTCATCTTATGCCTGTCTTATTTGCCAGTGTCTTCCCATATTGACTAAGACAATGCAACTTATGTGACAAATAACCTCAATTTCATTGGCTTACAAACAAAGCTTATTTCTTGCTTGGATAACATTTCTAATGCAGGTCTTCCTAGTCAGAATGTGGCTTTACTCCATCTAAATATTCAGGAATTCAGATTTGTTTATCTTGAGACTCTTATTCTAGAGTCTACTGCACTCAAGTAGAGTAAAGGGAAAAAAGAGGGTAGAGAAGACATTCATGCTTTTTAACCTTGTGCCACTTCCATCCACTTTCCATTGGCAAGAAACAGTCATTAGATTCCATTTAAATACAAGGGAGGCTGGGAAATGTACTTTATGTCTGGGAAGCCAGTTCCCAGCCACTACCCTACTCTGTGGAAGAACATAAATTTTGGTGGATGGTTAACTATCTCTGACACAATTGTCTCATACAAGGCTTTACATTTATATTTGTGGGATAAATAGATGAGGATGATGTTCATTTGGACTACCCACTGGGAGGGAAAATGACCATGTTGAGGGGTCATCTATGAGAATCATGGAGTTTTCTCTCCTGTGTAAATGGCAACAGGTAGAAACAGGGTGGCAGCTGCCCTCTGGTTTCATCACACTTTAAGACTCCTCGTATGCTTTGCTCCCAATGTCTGACATATACTTTTCTGAAGTCTAACATCAGAATACATAGTTCATAAGAATGACATGCCACTGCATGGAATACTTTCTATTTCAAAACCCCAAAATCTTCATCCATATCCATAAGTTTTTCTAGACTAACCAAAACTATTAATGTTACCTTATATTTTCTTAAATATCTCATTCAGAATGGCATCTTGTTAATTTCTCATTGATTCATAATTAGAAGTGGCTCCTAAATTACATTTAAGGTTTTTTTTTATTTCTATTCTAATTGCTGTCCCCACCACAGTCTCTCTGTCAAATGTATTTATAAGCATATCAACAAATACCTACATGTTGCAGGGAAATGATTTCCTAAAGAGATCTTCCAGTGAATTAAACACACATTTAAAAGATTGACTATGTTAAAATGTATCAGATTGTTACTGGCCCAACTGATAATGCCATAATCCATGGGTGGGGATTGGAGAGAGAGAGAGAGATTTTAGTGCAATATGAGCAGACACTTTTAGAGAGGTGATAGGGTGTAGAAGAAAGTACACTGTACTTTGGAGTCCAAATACCTTGGTTTGAGCCTCAGCGGTACCACTTACTGGCTGTGTTATTTCAGACAGATCACTTACCTTTTCTAATCTTAATTTCCTGATGCACAAAATGAGAATTATTTGTAACAACCTTTCCTTCTCCACACAAATTTATATGAATATCAAAAATAGTGTTGATGAAAGCCTTTTCTACTTTGCAATGTTTTGTTTGAATGGGTTATTATTACCTATCAGAAAAGAATTGTTTCTACATGGAACTCGGCATCTCACCAAGCCACAGCCATGTGGGTATACATAGTGGGTCTTCTATATTAGCTGCGATTGGGTTGAGTGCCCTCAATGGCCTCTTCAAATTATGAGATAATCTGATTTTATTCACTTGAACCCCATTTTGCAGGTGAGGGAACCAGAGTGGTGAAGTTACCTACGTCTAAATGCTTGAGCCACAGCATATTTACCTTTACTAACAACATATTTTTTTAGGTATTGTGTGGACTTTGGTTTAGCTCTATCTGGGCTTACTTTCTGTCAACTTAATTTGATTGTTGTTTTCTTGCACAGTATGGCCAGTAAATGCTCTTGACTTCATATACAATAATTCCTCCATACTCCCAAGAGGTCTAAGGAATATATCTATCAATAATAACCTAATGGCAACACTTTTTAGGAAGATAGATATTATTCAAATGACTCTTTTACTTGGTACTCAAGTTCAGTATGTTTTCTAAGCTTAAACTGAACTGGGTATGGTCATCTAAGAATTGAATTAGTATTGGTACAGTATGACTTAATGCTTAAACTAGCTTAATGAAAAAAAATATTAGAGAATGATTTTATAATAATTCATGTCTGACTCTATAATTTGAAATCAAGAAAAATATATTCTTACCACTGAACCATCTATACATTAATATTTAAAAAATTTTTAAGACATCTATTTTTTTTCTTTCTAAGGAAATATTTTCCAATTAAGTAAGCTTGCAGCAGATTTTTTTTCTACTGTTTGACTGGCTTATACTATGTGAAATAATTCAAGAAAAGATAGCTTTATGTTTGAGTAGTCTGAAGAGATGGTGACAGAGTGAGTGAATAACTGTAGATTCAATCAATTACTGATGACTTGGTCTCTCAGTTTGTCTCCATCAATGTTTACCTTAGCATGGATTAGTTCATTAAAAAATAATCTCTACTGGAGACATGGAATTACATGATTTTGTCTGATACTTTTTCTTTATTTTCATTGAGATTACCAGATCTGTTAAGTTGTAAATATCTCTCATTCTCTGCAATCTCACCATTAAAATACTCTAGTCATAAAACTCCTGAATTAGAGCAATTAAATGTGTCATACTGTTCTAAATATAAAGAGGAGAACATTATGTACTTTAATAGGACAGAAATATCAGAGCAAAGATATACAGTGAAATTATAATGCATTGATCTGTTTTGCCAACAAACCATAGTTGCTAATATTGAAAAATAATATATTGAGAAAATGCTGTAACTTGCATATTAGAAAATAATATTTCACTTCTGTAGGCTTTTTAGCATTGTTACTATTCTATTGAAAACTTCATCTGGTTTTTGGAAAACATAGGACAGCCTCTGTAGATGAATTCTCATGATATATAAAAACTAGGCAACATTTTTAACTGGGTTATTACATCTCTTACACATGTGATTAACAGTATACCAAAGATACTGCTGTCTAAAAATTTTGAAACCAGAAAATGTTTCTTAAAGTTGCAGTTTAAGTATAGTCATATATGTATGCAAATACTTTATGAAACCTGAGCATTTTCTCCAGCCATGGGAAGTACTCAGCCTTATACCTGGAATATAGTATGACCTTTAAATTCTACTTGTTATTATCTGTGAAATAGGTGAGCTGAATTATGTCCACATAACATATCACAATAAGCTAAGTTTACTCTCCTTTTCTGAACTCCTCACTCAATATATTTCAAGTTAACCTGATTTTAGATAACACATAGGATGTTCTCATGGGGAAATTTTCAATTTTAAAATCTCTCTGTCTTTTATTCTTGAAAGTACAAACAGTGATTGTCATTAAACAAACCAGTTTATCACTCTCCCTCAGGGTAGACATTCCTGTACATGAGCATAGCTCTGGGATTAGGACCAGTACTTTTAAGTTTTGGCCATTTGAGCTGTCTCATGCCCATAGAGATAAAATGCTCTTCCAGCCAGTATGTACATAATTCCAGGCCCACTACATGACATCAAAATTAAAATTCTAATATGACTTTGAATTGAATGAACTTTTGCTTCTCTAGTTTCCCATGGAGAATATAAAAAACGGTTTTCAGTCATTCTGTTGGTACGATGCTAGGCTTTGGAGATACAAATAAAACATGAACCATAATTTTAAGGCAATTAAAATTGGGAAAAGACACAGACATTTAACTATTTATTTATAATACATCATTTAATATATCATATTATATCATCAAATAATTTGGTTAGTCAATGGGAGGTATACATAGTGTTGCAGATGTAAGGCATCATATCACAAAATTGGCTAAATAGGAAATTAGGTGGGGTTTATGGGTTTAAATTTCAAGAATGTGATTGAATTTGAAAATAAAAACAATGAAGAGAGAGAGGAAGATATGAGAGGAGGGGGAAAAGGACATCTTAATCCAAATTAAAGAACATCTTTAATACAAGTAGACAGAGGCAAAGGAGGGAAATAAGAATTAGAATGGTATTTGTGAGACACTAGCTAACAAACTGAAGCTGGTCATTATGGCACGAGCATAAATTGGTATCTGGACAATTTTCTTACGGATTTTAGACATATGTAGCCAAAGCTTGTACCTACTTGAAAGCATTTGAACACATCTCTCTACCAGTCTATAGGGTCTTTCTCATTTTCTAAACTCTGGCAGCCACTGCTACATATTTAGTCAGTTAGATATGAACTTCCTTGTCGCATTTTTAAAAATTCCTTTTATTATCTTAAATTACAAAGTAAGTTGTGTTGCTTTACTTTTTACATAAATATGCTCTTTGAGGGAAGAGTTTAATAGTATATGTATGCCCTACTTTCATACATGTCTCATGTAGAGTTGATATTTCATAGTTTTTTTCATTAGACTGCATACTTTGGATATTTATTTTGATTTACTATTCCCAAGTAATCACCTCAATTATAGGTTGATGTGTATACTCCAAAAAAGATATGACCCTTAATTTTAAGGTAATTAAATTTGGGAAGAGGTACAGACACAACTATTTATAATTCATCATTTAGTATAGTCATATCATCAAATAATTTGGATAGGTTGGAGTCTTAAACTCTAGTACTCCAAATGGGATCTAATTAGGTAGTCTTTACAGGGATAATCACATAAAAATGAGGTTATGGTTGGGACCTACCCTTACATGACTGATATCTTTATGAAAAGAACAAATTTGGAAGCAGAGAGAAACACATTGAATGAAGATGATGTGAGGGGACACAAGGCGATGGCTGTCAACAAGTCAAAGAGTCACAGAACAAATTCTTCCTTGGAGGAAGGAACCAACCTTCCCAAACCTTGATCTCAGACTCCTAGCCTTTAAACCTGTGAGACAATATATTTCTGTTAAGCCACCTAGTTTGTGGTACTTTGTTACAGAAGCCCTAGTAAACTACTGCAACCTCTAAAGTGAGTTTACAGTCCTGTTGAAACATTTTAACTGTACAGAACAAAACTAAAGTCATATAAGGCTTCGATTTTGTCAAATGTCCTAGACTCCTGAGCACACTGGAAAATTACTCAACCTGTGCTTCAGTTGGTGTTGGAAGACCTGGATCATGGGTGTGATGCTTAATTTTAAATGTCAGCTTGACTGTCCATGGGATGTCCAGATTAAACATTATCTCTGGGTGTGTCTGTGAGAGTTGTTCCAGATGAAATTAACACTTGAAATCAGTAGACTCTATAAAGGAGACTATCCTTCCCAATGTGGATAGGCATCATTCAGCCCATCAAGGGCCTTAATAGAACAAAAGCATAAGGAGAATTCACCTCTTTTTTCCTACCTTTCTGCTTGAGCTGGAACATCTCGTTTCATCTTATCCTGTCTTCAGATTGGCATTTACACAGTGGGCTCCTTTGGTTTCAGGAATTCAGACATGGTCTTCAGCTGGGTCTCCGGCTCACAGCTGGCGAGACCATGGGGTTTCCTAGCATCCATAATCACATGAACCAATTTCTCATAATAGATATGTTTCTCTCTCTTTCCCTCACTCCCCCTGACCCTGTAGTATGTGTATGTGTGTAGAGAAAGAGAACCTAGAGAAATAATATATACATATATACATATATATATATATATATAAATAAAATTTAAGTCTTATTCTATTGTTCCTGTTTCTCTGGAAAACCCTGACAAATACAATGGGTGACAAATTGGGAAAGTGTTACCATGCACATCACCCTTTCAAATATATCTCAGCCTCATAACAGAAATTTTATAAATATCTGCAAAGGTTATATGTCAGTCAGTTGCCAGTTGTCAGTCATCTCTCAATTACCCATTTATGAATTATTCAGAGCTGGTTAATCTCAGGCTGATTTCTTTTTGCCCCCCATCACACATCTGATGTCACTCTGTTCCAGCAATTGATATGTGCTTACGGAATGCAGACTAATTTTAATATTAGCCTGAACAAACACCTAAAAGGCTAAGTTTGTTTTCAAAAAAAAAAAAAACAATGCATTCCCCAAAACAAATATATATCATTCTTTGCATTATCAAGTATTTTGGATTATTTAATGCCATGGCTCATTTCCTTGATAATCAGGAGTATAATAATCTCTATGCTTACACTATTATAACTCTAGGTTATAAATTCTTAATAATCAGATGTTTTTCCTTTCAGTTTTCTGCAGTGTTTAGGACATCATCGCAGTGCCAGCTGATATAGATTGGCACACAATGAAGAATTCCATCCTGCAATCTTTATGACTAAGGTTAGGGGACCTTACCGTGTTCTACTTTCATATATCTAACAAATCCTAACTCTTTAATGACTACCCATTTCACACAGTTTATTTTCCACCTTCCAGTCGCTCAGCTTTGATGCTCATATGGACAATCAATTCAAGTTGGATATGACTATAATCTCTTCCCCAACAAAGTTTTGAATTTGGACTCATCATTTGAGTCCAGCTTTGTAGGTGACTGCATCTTATTATATGACTCCAGAATCTGTGAGTAGCCAGGTTTACTGGCTTATGAACTAGGAAGCAGATAGGGAAGATCAATAAATATGAGTGAAAGGAAACAAATGTTCAAAAAAGAGAGACTGTTTGCTGAGCTTCACAGGCCTTGGTTTAGTTTCTTTGAGAAGCCCTGTTGCAATTCTTCCCTTGAATATTGTGAGACTTCTCTATGTCCTTATCTGTTTGATGAAATTAAGCTAATGCAGAAAGTATGTGTTCAAAACCTCTTTTATAGATGAGACTATCGAGGTCCAATGAAGTTAAGTTGTAGGTTCAAGTTCACAAAGAATAGTATTAAAACTGAGAAAATGACACATACCTCCATATTCCCAAGCAATGGTTCATTTTGAGATAATTTTTCAATGTGGTTTTCTATTCTTGTAAATAGCTGAGTTGGAAACTAGTAACTAGTAAATCTCTTATTAATATAATTATTCATTGGCTGGATGCCTACTATGCGCTATTTGCATTTTAGGCCCTAAGGATATAGCAGTGGACAAGACAAATGAAGTCCCTGGTCTCATGACACTTACATTGTAAAAATTAAACTCTATCATCAGTAGTCAAGATCCTTTGAATTATTCTGATTGTATAGGCAGATTTGTATAAATGCATCTATTTTTCTGGTCCTTCCTAAGCAAAGTTCATGAATATACAAAATGGCTGGCTGCAGTTTGGTCCCCACAGAATGCAGAAAAGCCAGCTGGTCCCTAGGAAACAGCAGGAAAGGGAAAAGCAGCATAAGGCATTGGAGAGCGTATTCACAGGCGCCCATCCACAAGCATGGGACAGTGTGTGCTGCCCCAGCTTAGTTCTGTCCAGTATGACAGCACACTGAGAAAGTTTGGGGAATTGTAGCTCCTCAGAGAAAATAGTATCTGTAAATATACAGTAGCCATCTTCTTTCTTTTTTCTTTGATTTTATCATAAATCTGTTTTTTAATTGCTGTTGGCCTTCTGGCATTAAAAAGATGACATTTATGCCCTAAATATAATTCTCAGTTATTTAAAAACTTTAAATTCTGCATTTGCAGCACAGTCATTTCAACTCCTTGACCTCGAATTTAAGGTCTTCCATGATCCGGTTACAGATACATGTATACTCATGTATGAAAAGAACTTAGCAACTGATAAATGGGAGGGTGTCTTATTCTCTTGGCTTCCTTTCAAATTTCACATACTGTAATCAAAATAAAATGTCTATGTTCCTCTCTGCGGTGGCATACCTACCGTCCTGCCCCTGTGGTTCCTTTCCATCTGTGCCTTTCCTTCTGCAATTTTTTTGAATCACATGTACCTCCTTTCTATCTCTGAGCTTTGTTAGTCTCTGTTACTCCATGTTTGTTTGAAAATATGGCCAGTTTAAAGAAAGACTCTGAATTTTATAGGTATGTGCTTGTCTTACCTTCTTTATCAGTAGGGTAGGTATCTATGCGAGTGTCTCCTGGCCAACGGGCTATGAAAAGAAATCTGCTAGTAAAGAATTTCCTCTATGGTAATATTACTGGGTATAAGGAAATTTCCTCCCCTTCCTTCCTGTCTTATTTGTAGAACTGAGATACAGTGATATGGGTTTGCTGTAGCTACTTGCCATTCTGATGGGGAGGCTGAGATAATCTCAGAGAAGTCCATTCAGAGTCCCACCATTACTGAGCCACTCAACCAATCCAGATGGCACCTGCCTCCAAACTTCTTGTTACATAGGAAAAATGAATCTTTATTTTAAGGTCACTTTTATCTAGGCATTTTTGTATGTGAGGCAAACCCATGGCAACCAGTGTTAGGCTATATCACTTTATTTGTACCTGTATATATTTAACCCTTTATATCTTATATTAATTTATCTAAAACTTACATACATATTTATAGATGACTAAGATGTTTTCCCAAGTTAAACAAGAACAAACTGAAGCTTGAAGCAGTGTCCTATCTGAAGGCACACAGGTGGAAAGGGGCAATGCTGATTTTAAGGTCACAGCATCCTTTAGGTATGGCTTCTCTTGAATAACTAGCCAAATGCTGGTGATTTTTTAACAATGTTATATTTTGCATGCACTCCTTCTTCACAAATAACCTTCCTTTTATTAAGCTATATTTATGTGAATTTTTGTTGATTGGTGACCTCATGACTTACAGCTATGCTTGGCTATGGCTACCTTATGGGGATGATCCTATTAATGGTTCACATATTAAACAGTATATAGGATTCCTTAGAATGTGTGAGAAGCAGTATAGCTTAGTAGTTATATGCATGGACTTAAGTCAGAATGTTGAATTCATACACTGTGTTCACATTAGTTGGCTGTGGGTCCAGGACAAGGTAACAGTTGAGTTTATGTTTGAAATCAGCTCTTTCTCTAAAGCCTACTGTGGTATTTTATACATGTTTTTATTATAGGAAAGCATTTAAGAATTGGTGTCTTTGTAACCTCTGAGTAAAGCACATATGGCCCAGTATGTTAGGCATAGCAGGTGCTCAAAATGTATTTAAATGAATGAAATGTGATAGATAAAATCACCTAAGCTTTCTTACACTGAGATTAGTATTTAATAGTACAAGTTTCCTAGAGAGAATATACAGGGGCAAATAATAGATACTAGGTTAAGTTAGGTACTAAATCAAGCCTTTCTATCAGTCCTCACTTTGTATCTCCCCATATCACAGGAATTATAGTTAAGGAAAAGTATCCTTTGTAGACTCAAAATTGTCACAGTTCTAAACCTTTGATTGGGTTTCCAGTTATTAAAAATATATATATATAATTTCCCACAGCATGATTTCTTTTAGGTCTTAATCTCAGGGCTCAGTCTAAGTTTTCTTGCCATATTAACCTCTTTAGCTCACCCTGGCAGGTTTCTTTACTCTCTCTTAGTACTAATTTTTTGTGCCTGCAGTTCCTTTCAGAGTCTTATTTGCTCAATGAGACACAAGAATCTAGTTCTATCAAGAAAAAAAGCAAATTAAAAAGTTATTAAGGCATGTATTGCCTCTTGACAAGACCCTCTGGATCCATTTGAGCTTATGACCATGGTGAGTCTTCAGGAAGGTTTTTATTTCACAAACCACTGAGCCTTTCCAGCCACATGCTGTTTGATAATTAGGGGCCGTATTCTCTGTGATAGAAACCCATACCGAAGAAAACAGTGAAAGAGACTAATAAAGACAACCAGCTGTTGTTTTTCTGCCACTGTAGTGGTTGACTTAAACTATGTTGCCGTCCAAATTTATTTTGAGCCAAAACCTTTTCCTCACTGTAATGCGATGGCAAACACAACACTGTGCTATTCTGGCATATTGCTGTAGCAATAGCTAACATCTGTGTGGGCTCTACAGTTTACAATGTCCTTTTATATTATTTATCTTATTTAATCCTTACAATATAACTGTGAAGTGGGAAAATGTGGCATCATTTTAGAGGTGAAAGCTATGTGTGATTTTATGTGACTTGTCCAAGGTCAAGAGTAGAGCCAGAACTATCTGGCTTCATCATTGTCATCATCATTTATGCTTATTTTGATACCTGTGGAAACTCCAACTGCTTCTTCCTTATTCTCTGCAGTGAGTTATGCTTGGGTTTCTACCTCTGCCTATCATAGGAATTATTTGAATAACACCAGCCAGCACTCTCCCTCCAACCACTTCTTACTGGAGACCATCGGTCCATTGACCCATTGACTATTGAGTCACTCCAAGTTAATTGGATAATTCCAAACTGCTATCCATACTGAGCTAACAGGAACAGAAGGATCTTGTGGCATTAGTCCCTAAGAAAAACTTCAAAACAAGGCAACATGGCTATTTTAGAGATTTCTTCCTTGGTAACTGCCTTCTCACTACAGTTCAGTAGCTTTCCATTTGGACAATATTCAAGACCAAGTTTTACTAAATAAAAGCACATCTAAGAATTTTTTAGAAATGATCCCTTTTATCATTTCATTCCTTTATAGGAAAGTTCCTTGGTTTTATTAATCTTCATGTTGCTTTTGAAGCCAAATCTGCTGGTCTTGCAGATCCTGCTTCCTGGCTGCTGGGACAGATATTTATAATCATTGCTTCCATTCCTTGAAGGCAACCTTTGGACTTTATTGATTGCTTTACATTAGTTAATACTCACCTAGCATCCTTGAGTTATACTTTGCAATACTGGCAATTTTAGCAGCCTCATCATTCATATAACATTCACAAAAGAAGAATATGTGATTATTCTGGTAAGAATGCAAATACTGATATTTTTAGTATTTCTGATGCTTCCTTCATGCCAGTAAGTATAGAGAGTGCTGTATATGCATTGTTGTCACCTTCTAGTACTGCTTGAAAAGGTGATGACAAGGTAAGTAAGTATCACATATAATATTTAAAGATACATTTCAAATAAAATGATTCCATAATCCTGTCCTTGCTGTTCCTTCCTCTTTTCCTCCTTCCTTTCTTTTCTTTTTCTCTTTTACTCTTTTGTGGTATTGTCTCTGGTGCTGTACAAAAATCTAAGAAGAATGGCATTACTTCCAGAGGAACCTTGGCTCAATTAAGTAATCTTTGTTTCCAGTTTAAAATGAGATGATAAACCAAGGTGTGGCAAAAATGATTAAAAAACAAGAATGTTTCTCTTCTAGTATACGTGGCTTCATTAATATTTCAAAGACCTAGAATATTCTTTTTTTTTCTAGTTTTGACAGTGGTTTTTTTCTTAAGCTTAGAAAGTATGCTGTGGAAAATATTATAAAAGGTTACTAAAGATACTTAGGCTGGCTTTGAGAGGAGGGCCTGAGTCTGCAAAAGTGAAGTAATTAGTGTAGAATCAGTCTCCTATGTGTGTTGCTGTTAAAGATATAGTTACAGGGCGGAGCCAAGATGGCAGCGTGAGTAGAGCAGCAGAAATCTCCTCCCAAAACCACTTATATCTATGAAAATATAACAAAGACAACTCTTCCTAGAATAAAGACCAGAGGACACAGGACAACAACCAGACCACATCCACACCTGCAAGAACCCAGTGCCTCGCAAAGGGGGTAAGGTACAAGCCCCGGCCCGGCAGGACCCGAGCGCCTCTCCCCCCAGCTCCTGGTGGGAGGAGAGAAGTTGGAACGGGGAGGGAGAGGGAGCCCAGGACTGCTGAACACCCAGCCCCAGCCATCTGGACCAGAGCGCAGACACAGTGCATGCATGGGGTCCTGGATACTAGGGAAACAGGGCAGCAAGACCCATGAGCGGGTATTGGAGGCCGGCGCTGGAGAACAAAAGAAAAGCGAGCGGCCATTTTTTTCTTCTTTTTTTTTTTTTGTTGCTTTGTTTTGGCGAGTGCGTTTTAGAAGTCTTAAAAGGGACAGGGACCCCAATACTAGGGAAACAGGGCAGCAAGACCGGTGAGCAGGTACCAGAGGCCGGCGCCAGAGAACAAAAGAAAAGCGAGTGGCCTTTTTTGTTGTTGTTGTTGTTTTGTTTTGGCGAGTGCTTTTTGAAAGTCTTAAAGGCGCAGGGCGGGACACTTAGTCCAGAGGTAGGGAATCTGGGGATGTCTGGGCACTCTAACCCCCTGGGCAGCAGGGAGCACAGAGACCCGTTATAGAGATAAATAGCCTCCCGGCCACTCCACCTCCAATGGGGCTCCACCATTTAGGAGCAGCTGCCCCAGCCAGGCCAAGCCGACAGCAACAGCGGAGATAAACTCCATAGCAGCCAGGCAGGAAGCAGAAGCCCTGTCTGCGCACAGCTACCCAGCCCAAGCCACTAGAGGTCGCTGTTCTCCCAGGAGAGGAGGGCCACAAACCAACAAGAAGGGAAGTTCTTCCAGCCGTCACTCGTCCCAGCTCTGCAGACTATTCCTATCACCATGAAAAGGCAAAGCTACAGGCAGACAAAGATCACAGAGACAACACCAGAGAAGGAGACAGACCTAACCAGTCTTCCTGACAAAGAATTCAAAATAAAAATCATAAACATGCTGACAGAGATGCAGAGAAATATGCAAGAGAAATAGGATGAAGTCCGGAGGGAGATCATAGATGCCAGGAAGGAGATTACAGAAATGAAACAAACTCTGGAAGGATTTATAAGCAGAATGGATAAGATGCAAGAGGTCATTGATGGAATAGAAACCAGAGAACAGGAACGCTTAGAAGCTGACATAGAGAGAGATAAAAGGATCTCCAGGAATGAAACAATATTAAAAGAACTGTGTGACCAATCCAAAAGGAACAATATCCATATTTTAGGGGTACCAGAAGAAGAAGAGAGAGGAAAAGGGATGGAAAGTATCTTTGAAGAAATAATTGCTGAAAACTTCCCCAAGCTGGGGGAGGAAATAATCGAACAGACCACAGAAATACACAGAACCCCCAACAGAAAGGATCCAAGAAGGACAACACCAAGACACATAATAATTAAAATGGCAAAGATCAAGGACAAGGAAAGAGTTTTAAAGGCAGCTAGAGAGAAAAAGGTCACCTATAAAGGAAACCCATCAGGCTAACATTAGACTTCTTGACAGAAACCCTACAGGCCAGAAGAGAATGGCATGATATATTTAATGCAATGAAACAGAAGGACCTTGAACCAAGGATACTGTATCCAGCACGACTATCATTTAAATATGATGGAGGGATTAAACAATTCCCAGACAAGCAAAAGCTGAGGGAATTTGCTTCCCACAAACCACCTCTACAGACATCTTACAGGGACTGCTCTAGATGGGAGCACTCCTAAAAAGAGCACAGAACAAAACACCCAACATATGAAGAATGGAGGAGGAAGAATAAGAAGGGAGAGAAATAAAGAATCATCAGACCATGTTTATAATAGCTCAATAAGTGAGCTAGGTTAGGCAGTAAGATACTAAAGAGGCTAACCTTGACCCTTTGGTAACCACGAATTTAAAGCCTGCAATGGCAATAAGTACATGTCTTTCAATAGTCACCCTAAATGTAAATGGACAGAATGCACCAATCAAAAGACACAGAGTAATAGAATGGATAAAAAAGCAAGACCCATCCATATGCTGCTTACAAGAAACTCACCTCAAACCCAAAGACATGTACAGAATAAAAGTCAAGGGATGGAAAAACGTATTTCAGGCAAACAACAGCGAGAAGAAAGCAGGGGTTACAGTACTAATATCAGACAAAATAGACTTCAAAACAAATAAAGTAACAAGAGAAAAAGAAGAACACTACATAATGATAAAGGGCTCAGTCCAACAAGAGGATATAACCATTCTAAATATATATGCACCCAATACAGGAGCACCAGCATATGTGAAACAAATACTAACAGAACTAAAGGGGGAAATAGACTGCAAGGCATTCATTTTAGGAGACTTCAACACACCACTCACCCCAAAGGATAGATCCACCGGGCAGAAAATAAGTAAGGACATGGAGGCACTGAATAACACAGTAGAACAGATGGACCTAATAGACATCTATAGAACTCTACATCCAAAAGCAACAGGATATACATTCTTCTCAAGTGTACATGGAACATTCTCCAGAATAGACCACATACTAGCCCACAAAAAGGGCCTCAGTAAAATCCAAAATATTGGAATTCTACCAACCAATTTTTCAGACCACAAAGGTATAAAACAAGAAATAAATTCTACAAAGAAAACAAAAAGGCTCACAAACACATAGAGGCTTAACAACACGGTCCTAAATAATCAATGGATCAACGAACAAAGTAAAGAAGAGATCAAGGAATATATAGAAACAAATGACAACAACAACATAAGGCCCCAACTTCTGTGGGATGCAGCGAAAGCAGTCTTAAGAGGAAAATATATAGCGATCCAGGCACATTTGGAGAAGCAAGAACAATCCCAAATGAATAGTCTAACATCACAATTATCAAAATTGGAAAAAGAAGAACAAATGAGGCCTAAAGTCAGCAGAAGGAGGGACATAATAAAGATCAGAGAGGAAATAAATAAAATTGAGAAGAATAAAACAATAGCAAAAATCAATGAAACCAAGAGCTGGTTCTTTCAGAAAATAAACAAAATAGATAAGCCTCTAGCCAAACTTATTAAGAGAAAAAGAGAATCAACACAAATCAACAGAATCAGAATTGAGAATGGAAAAATCATGACAGACTCCACAGAAATACAAAGAATTATTAAAGACTACTATGAAAACCTATATGCCAACAAGCTGGAAAACCTAGAAGACATGGACAACTTACTAGAAAAATACAACCTTCCAAGACTGACCAAGGAAGAAACACAAACGTTAAACAAACCAATTACGAGCAAAGAAATTGAAATGGTAATCAAAAAACTACCCAAGAACAAAACCCCCAGGCCAGATGGATTTACCTCAGAATTTTATCAGACACACAGAGAAGACATAATACCCATTCTCCTTAAAGTTTTCCAAAAAATAGAAGAGGAGGGAATACTCCCAAACTCATTCTATGAAGCCAACATCACCCTAATACCAAAACCTGGCAAAGACCCCACCAAAAAAGAAAATTACAGACCAATATCCCTGATGAATGTAGATGCAAAAATACTTAATAAAATATTAGCAAACCGAATTCAGAAGTATATCGAAAGGATCATACACCATGACCAAGTGGGATTCATCCCAGGGATGCAAGGATGGAACAACATTCGAAAATGCATCAACATCATTCACCACATCAACAAAAAGAAAGACAAAAACCACATGATCATCTCCATAGATGCTGAAAAAGCATTTGACAAAATTCAACATCCATTCATGATAAAAACTCTCAGCAAAATGGGAATAGAGGGCAAGTACCTCAACATAAAGGCCATATATCGTAAAACCACAGCCAACATTATACTGAACAGCAAGAAGCTGAAAGCTTTTCCTCTGAGATCAGGAACTAGACAGGGATGCCCACTCTCCCCACTGCTATTTAACATAGTACTGGAGGTCCTAGCCACGGCAATTAGACAAAACAAAGAAATACAAGGAATCCAGATTGGTAAAGAAGAAGTTAAACTGTCACTATTTGCAGATGACATGATATTGTACATAAAAAACCCTAAAGACTCCACCCCAAAACTACTAGAACTGATATCGGAATACAGCAAGTTGCAGGATACAAAATTAACACACAGAAATCTGTAGCTTTCCTATACACTAACAAAGAAACAATAGAAAGAGAAATCAGGAAAACAATTCCATTCACAATTGCATCAAAAAGAATAAAATACCTAGGAATAAATCTAACCAAAGAAGTGAAAGACCTATACTCTGAAAACTACAAGTCACTCTTAAGAGAAATTAAAGGGGACACTAACAGATGGAAACTCATCCCATGCTCATGGCTAGGAAGAATTAATATCGTAAAAATGGCCATCCTGCCCAAAGCAATATACAGATTTGATGCAATCCCTATCAAATTACCAGCAACATTCTTCAATGAACTGGAACAAATAATTCAAAAATTCATATGGAAACACAAAGACCCCAAATAGCCAAAGCAATCCTGAGAAAGAAGAATAAAGTAGGGGGGATCTCACTCCCCAACTTCAAGCTCTACTGTAAAGCCATAGTAATCAAGACAATTTGGTCCTGGCAGAACAGAGCCACAGACCAGTGGAACAGACTAGAGACTCCAGACATTAACCCAAACATATATGGTCAATTAATATTTGATAAAGGAGCCATTGACATACAATGGGGAAATGACAGTCTCTTCAACAGATGGTGCTGGCAAAACTGGACAGCTACATGTAGGAGAATGAAACTGGACCATTGTCTAACCCCATATACAAAAGTAAATTCAAAATGGATCAAAGACCTGAATGTAAGTCATGAAACCATTAAACTCTTGGAAAAAAACATAGGCAAAAATCTCTTGGACATAAATATGAGTGACCTCTTCCTGAACATATCTCCCTGGGCAAGGAAAACAACAGCAAAAATGAACAAGTGGGACTATATTAAGCTGAAAAGCTTCTGTACAGCAAAAGACACCATCAATAGAACAAAAAGGAACCCTACAGTATGGGAGAATATATTTGTATATGACAGATCCGATAAAGGCTTGACGTCCAAAATATATAAAGAGCTCACATACCTCAACAAACAAAAAACAAATAATCCAATTAAAAAATGGGCAGAGGGACTGAACAGACAGTTCTCAAAAAAAGAAATACAGATGGCTAACAGACAGATGAAAAGGTGCTCCACATCGCTAATTATCAGAGAAATGCAAATTAAAACTACAATGAGGTATCACCTCACACCAGTAAAGATGGCTGCCATCCAAAAGACAAACAACAACAATTGTTGGCGAGGCTGTGGAGCAACGGGAAACCTTCTACTCTGCTGGTGGTAATGTAAATTAGTTCAACCATTGTGGAAAGCAGTATGGAGGTTCATCAAAATGCTCAAAACAGATTTACCATTTGACCCAGGAATTCCAATCCTAGGAATTTACCCTAAGAATGCAGCAATCAAGTTTGGGAAAGACAGATGCACCCCTATGTTTATCGCAGCAATATTTACAATAGCCAAGAATTGGAAGCAACCTAAATGTCCATCGATAGATGAATGGATAAAGATGTGGTACATATACACAATGGAATCCTACTCAGCCGTAGGAAGAGGGCAAATCCTACCATTGCAGCAACATGGATGGAGCTGGAGGGTATTATGCTCAGTGAAGTAAGCCAAGTGGAGAAAGAGAAATACCAAATGATTTCACTCATCTGTGGAGTATAAGAACAAAGGAAAAATTGAAGGAACAAAACAGCAGCAGAATCACAGAACCCAAGAATGGACTGACAGGTACCAAAGGGAAAGGGACTGGGGAGGATGGGTGGTAGGGAGGGATAAGGGGCAGGGAAGAAGAAGGGGGGTATTAAGATTAGCATGTATGGGGGTGATGGGAGAAAGGGGAGTGCTGTACAGCACAGAGAAGACAAGTAGTGATTCTACAACATTTTGCTATGCTGATGGACAGTGACTCTAAAGTGGTTTATAGGGGGGACCTGGTATAGGGGAGAGCCTAGTAAACATAATATTCTTCATGTAAGTGTAGATTAATGACAAAAAAAAAGAAAGAAAGAAAAGGGGGATTACTCCCTGATAGGATAAAACTAACTGTAAATCAACAATTAATGAATGCTTTAAATATCCTTAATATTTATCACTTAAAGGGTGTCAGATGATCGGCTGTGGAGGTACATTTTTCTGGTAATATTCCTTTCTCTTAAAAAAAAAAAAAAAGCAGTTCCTGTGTGGTGACCTCCAATGAGTTCTACACAATGGTATAAAGGACATATCAAAGTGTGGGCCAAGGGTCTGTTTGTGTTTATACAGAGGATCAAAGCCTAATTTGGCTACCCAGAAAATGAACTAAGATACGATATGAAGAAGAACTTCCAGCATCAGCACTCTCTGGAAGACTCATTAATTAGTAGTTTAAAACCTATACATGCTTAAGTTACTCTACAAGAAGACATGTCAAAGAAATAATCAATCTTCCCATGTTTTCTTCCATCTGCTACCTCTATAGCTTTTCTTCTTCCTTCCTTATTACAACCCTTAAATAGAATTCGTGCCTCATATCGAATTTACCAAGTATCATAATTCCTCCAAGTGGTAAAGATACCTCAAGACAAATGCTGGGCATAGAAGCCACAGGGCATTAATCTGCACAGAAGTAAAAAGCTAACCTTTTCAAAGAATATTGTTCTCTCTCACCTACCAACTTTACATTTCCCTGTATGGCTCCAGAAGATGACTGGTTAGCCAGAGACGGGTAAGATTCCTCAAGGGAGGAACAACCTAAGACAGGCACAGTCGCAGGGGGGCCATCAGGTGAGAAATTGGGGATCAACAGAGGTGAGGCTTAGAACCTCTCCCCCCCTGTTTTGAGAGAAATCTTCTGCATCCGTGGATGTTTTATTGCCCTTGTCTAGCTTGGATTAACACATAGTCTACAGGCACACATCTGATCATCTACATTTGCTCTCTTAGAACACTAAACTAAGTTTTCTACCTTTATCTTACATCTACCTACCACTTCAGCATTTTATTAAAAATAATAATAATAATAATGATAAGGGAGAAATGTGGGATTCACATATAAATCAAGTTTAAAAATCAAATGAATATTCATATTTGACCTGATTGTTTATAGTTCATAATGCGTGTTCAAAACCGAAAGTTTCTGTGATGACTGCCCTTGTACTGTTCACCACGTAAGAACTTACTCACTATGTAAGAATTTGTTCGTTATGCTTCAGAAGATTGGAGACAGATGAGAATTAGGCTTGGGGTGGATTAATGATTGTGCATTGAGCATTGACTCCCCTATACAGAATTTTATTGTTGTTAACAACCATTTGATCAGTAGATATGAGAGATGCCCTCTCAAAAAAAAAAAAAAAAGATAAAGTACTTGCATCATCCCTTACGTTTTCCTTGTGTCCCTTGCCAGTCAATGCTCACCCCCATTCCTGGCCCCAGAAAACCACGGTCTGCTTCCTACCACTACAGAGTAGATTTGTCTTTTCTAGAGTTTCATATAAAGGGACTTATACAATTAAAAAAAAAGATATAGTTACAATGACCTTCACTAAATTTTTGAAACAAGTCTAACTTATTCTCATTGGCAAATCTTAATACTTTCTAGCCTTAAACCTAGAATTTTCTTTTCTAGTATCTTTGTGTGAATGACTCCTTCTCAGATATCAGGGCTCAGCTGAAATATCCTCTATTCAGACAAGTCTCCCCCAATCCCTCCAATGTAGGTCCCTCTGTTATTGTCTATTACTGTACTATACATATCATTCAGTATAACTATTCTTATTTTCACCTTATTTTGTCTTTCCCAACACACTATAATCTTCATGGGTCTAAAGACCTTGTGTGTCTTGTTTCCATTTTATTCGCAGCAACTAAAATGGGGAGTGGCACATTACAGGAACAAATAAATACTTGTTGAATGAAGAGTGAAGAATTTGCTCACAGTGATTCTGAATTATTGGTATTACCGATATGGAAATACAGAGAGGTGTGTAATCCTGAAGCTGTTCACACATCGGTTTTAAATTTTTGTTCAGGTTTATTGAGGTATAATTAACAAATGATAGAAATTCCACATATAAAGTATACAATTTGATGAGTTTTGATATATGCATATAGACCTGAGTCATCACTGCAATCAAGATAATGAATATAACTATTACCTTCCCTCTGCTGCCACTTTGTCACTCCCTCTGCCTTGCCCTCCCCACACATCATCAAACACTGGTTGCTGTGTTTTCTGTCACTAAAGGTTAGGTTTGATGTCAAGAATTACATGTAAATGGGATCATAGAGTATGGAGGGCTTTTTTTTTTTTTTGGCTTGGCTTTTTACACTCCACATAATTATTTGAAATCCATCCATGTTGTTGCATGTATCAATAGTTCATTCATATTTGTTGCTGAGTAATATATCCCATACCAAAATTTGTTTATCCATTCATTGTTTATGGAGATTGTGTTGTTTCCAACCAAAATAAATGAATATTTGGATTGTTACATCATAGTATTGAGCAGTTAGGAATCAGAAAATTGTGTTCAAGTTGGTGTCATGAATCTTTCTTAGAAGTAGAAAAGCACAGAGAAACAAAGGTTCCCTCCAGAACCACAGGATGATCTCTACTTTCTTTTTGGAAAATTCTCCTCTTCAAAGTGTATTTCAGTGCTGAATTTTTGTTTTTGTTTTGAATCCATGGATTAATCCCTCCAGTTTGGCAACAATTAAACCTGTAGGATGCTAGCTATAACAATGAACTTGAATGTAACATTTCAGGGAGTTGGTTCCACATAAGTTTTAGGCTCTGGAGAGATCTTTTTTTTTTCTTAATTAAGGTATCATTGATATACACTCTTATGAAGGTTTCTCAAGAAAAACAATATGGTTATTACTTTCACCCTTATTATTGAGTACCCCCCCATACACCATTGCAGGCACTGACCATAAGTGGAGTAAGATGCCACAGAGTCCCTATTTGTATTCTATGAGCTACACTGTCTTCCCCGTGATCCCACACACACCATGTGCACCAATCATGATACCCCACAATCCACTTCTCCCTCCCTCCACACCTGCCCTCTCCCACTGCTCCCCTTTGGTAACCACTAGTCCCTTCTTGGAGTCTGTGTCTGCTGCTGTTTTGTTCCTTCAGTTTAGCTTCATTGTTATACTCCACAAATGAGGGAAATCATTATGTATTTACCTTTCTCTGCCTGACTTATTTCACTGAGCATAATACCCTCCAGCTCCATCCATGTTGTTGCAAATGGTAGGATTTGTTTCTTTCTTATGGCTGAGTAGTATTCCATTGTGTATATGTACCACATCTTTATCCATTCATCTACTGATGGACACTTAGGTTGCTTCCATTTCTTGGTTATTGTAAATAGTGCTGCAGTAAACATAGGGGTGCATATATCTTTTTGAATCTGAGAACTTGTATTTTTTAGGTAAATCCCTAGGAGTGGGATTCCCGGGTCAAATGGTATTTCTACTTTTAGTTTTTTGAGGAACCTCCATATTGCTTTTTACAATGACTGAACTAGCTTACATTCCCACCAGCAGTGTAGGAGGTTTCCCCTTTCTCCACATCCTTGTCAGCATTTGTTGTTCTTAATCTTTTCGATACTGTCCATCCTAACTGGTGTGAGGTGATACCTCATTGTGGTTTTAATTTGCACTTCCCTGATAATTCAGTGATGTGGAACATCTTTTCATGTGCCTGTTGGCCATCTGAATTTCTTCTTTGGAGAACTGTTTGTTCAGCTCCCCTGCCCATTTTTTACTTGGATTACTTGCTTTTTGTTTGTTGAGGTGTGTGAGCTCTATATATATTTTGGATGTCAAGCCTTTATTGGATCTGTCATTTATGAATAATTCTCCCATTCTGTAGAATGCATTTTTGTTCTGTTGATGGTGTCCTTTGCCACACAGAAGCTTTTTAGTTTGAGGTAGTCCCATGTGTTCAATTTTTATTTTCTTTCCCTTGCTCAAGGAGATGCATTCAGAAAAAAGTTGCTCATGTTTATATTCAGGAGATTTTTTGCCTATGTTTTCTTCTAAGAGTTTTATGGTTTCATGACTTACATTCAGGTCTTTGATCGATTTAGCATTTACTTTTGTGTATGGGTATAGACAATAATCCAGTTTCATTCTCTTGCATGTAGCTGTCCAGTTTTGCCAACACCAGTTGTTGAAGAGGCTGTCATTTCCCCATTGTATGTCCATGGCTCCTTTATCATATATTAATTGACCATATATGCTTGGGTTTATATCTGGGCTCTCTAGTCTGTTCCATTGGTCTATGGGTCTGTTCTTTTGCCAGTACCAAATTGTCTTGATTACTGTGTCTTTGTAGTAGAGCTTGAAGTCGAGGAGCATAATCCCCCCCTCTTTGTTCTTGTTCTTCCTTCTCAGAATTGCTTTGGCTTTTCGGGGTCTTTTATTGTTCCAGATGAATTTTATAACTATTTGCTCTAGTTCATTGAAGAATGCTATTGGGGTTTTGATAGGGATTGCACTGAATTGTAGATTGCTTAGTCAGGGTGGCCATTTTGACAATATTAATTCTTCCTGTCCATGAGCATGGAATGTGTTTCCATTTATTGGTATTTTCTTTAATTTCTCTCATGAGTGTCTTGTAGTTTTCAGAGTATAGGACTTTCACTTCCTTGGCTAGGTTTATTCCTAAGTTTTTTATTCTTTTTGATGCAATTGTGAATGGAATTGTTTTCCTTGGAAACATCATTTTTATCTGGGGAGCATAAAATACGTACATATGTCATTTTAAATTCAGCTCTTCCCCCAAAGATTTTCTGCAACATTGTCAGCATTCAGGAAACAGTTTTATTTATTTATTTTTGGAGAACATTTTTCCCCTAGAAACAACTTTATATAATGTAAGGGCAATCACAGTTTACCCTGGAGATCCACATAATGCAGTAAACCATCTGAACGCTCTTTTGGCTTCTTTTAAAGTTTACTTTATTCAGAGCTTTTGATGAATTGTGTAGGTAGAGGAATTATGAGTTTTTCAATATCTCACTAAATATATTTAGAATGCTTAATTGAAGCTTAACCTTTACTTTGTTCAGGAAATGTTGTCTAGCTAAAAATTTTTTTGGGGAAAAAATTTCCCCAGGACAAGATCTTATATTTAGCTGCTTCTGTTTTCCTTCATAGCTGGAAAAATGAAGGTTCTGAAATGAATTGATATAATGGTAAATCAACAAATTAAAGAATAATTTCGATGATTTCTTCTTGACATTGCAGTTGTATCCAGTACACTTGATAATGAAATAAACAGTTCAAACAAAGCCATTACTTTCCTTCCTATATACACAATTTTAATTAGAAACAGTTAATTAAACTTAGCTAAAATTTTTCATGAAGATTGCAGAATATATATTTAAGTTGCTTGTATATAAGGAAATATATTTTTCATCACTTACTGAATACAATAAATAGCTGCCATTGTATGTATTTCATGAAGAACATTTTTGTCAAAATCATCTTTTATCACAAAAATTTATTGGAAAACAAAGTTCTCTCAGGGTTTATTAGTTATTAAGCTTTTGCTATTTTAATTGTTATAATAAATAAAATGCCTTTTAAATATATTCACAGCATTTTATATGATGTCATATTTTTATGGCAAGCAATAAATATATTTGATGTTTCTGAGACTATTTCACCACTGAGTTTTTAAAATTTTCATTATCATGAGCATTTCTGATATGAATTAAAATGGCATACAAATCTGCAAGCACATTGAATTGAAATAAAATTTGCTAAATTGATGAATTCATAAGCCTCTAATCTTTGAGGGCAAACTGATTGTTTTCAGGTAAATTTGATAGAACTCAACAAATTGTTTTAAGTAGGTCTCTTTTATTTCTGTTATTCCACAATAATTATTGTGTAGGAAATAAGCAAATATTTTAGTTTGTCAAGTTAATGTTTGAAACAATGGGCATTATTTCCACCTGTTACTTGATATCTTCATTTGAAAGTACTGTACCATGCTTCCTAGCTGAAGGAACACTTTATTACCTCATTATTCCCAAGTGGTTAGGTCTTCATGTAATTTACAAAATGTTTGCTGACAAATATTTAAATGTAGTTACTTGGGAGTTTCTACATTTCTAATTGTACCTAATAATAAAAGTGAAATTTAAAATTACATCTTTAATAATGACACATCAACATTATGTTCTCATCATCAAAGTCTTGGAAAAGACATTTAGACTTAACTAGAAAGGAACTTATTTGGGCATTTGAAGGGTGCAGCCAGCTAATATTTGAATTCATGAAGTTCAATTTTAATTTTCCTCAATTGTTATTTGAACAAATTGCAATTTCTAATACAAACTTTCTGAACTAACAAAGTATCCATATAATTGTTATAAAATATAAATGCCTTAGGGAATTTCATGTAATCCCATGTAATTCCCCCCAAAGACATAAAACTTTAGTTTGATCCATATTTCCCTTTTATTGTGTATACCTTTTATTTCTTTTAGGAATAATGTAATGTACGTGTAGTTTGTAATTGACAGTTTTCACTCAATAATATGTTTTAGCCCTGAATAAGTTAAAACATTGGATTTTTAAAAATTATTGGTTAGTCTGAGCATAGTTGAGACTTATACGACTATTCTAAACATGAAAAAATCAGCTCTGTTCTCTATTTTCAAGTCTTCCATTATTTTGTGGACACACAGAAAAATCAACTCTTAATGTAAGTTTCATAAACTTATCTTGGAATGTGTGAAACTCTCAAGAAACTAATTTGCCTTTCTGTCTGTATACTTGCTGAGATCTGCTTCAAACGTTTTCCTGGATTTAGTTTATTGACTTTATGGTGTCAAACTAATGTGGTGTAAACACATTAGACTGTTGTTAGAATTTTGAATACTCCAAATTTCTAATTACTACTGCCATATAAAGTTAATGACTACCTGTAGTGTGCCAATGGTTTTATAGGTATTTCCACTTTTCACCCTAAAATGTTCTATGAAGTATTATTTTTACCCTTATGTTACACTGAGGAATCAGAGACACAGAGTTTAAAGGATTTGTCCATTTGTCCAATGCTAATACTTCTAGTCAGTAGAGGAACGAAGATTTGAAAAGTGGTAATTATGGTCTTGCCAATCTATATTCCAAAGTCCTGTGTTCCTAGTTGCTCAAATGAAACAATCCCTTTCCACAATAATTGAGGGCTGCTAAGCTTACTACATAAATAAATAATTTGTGCATCGATGTGCCCTACTCACCTGTGAAGCACATGCGTCAACATCATACCTGAAAATATAACAATGTACTTAGGTAATAAAACTTCAAGGTTATTTGCTAATGATTGGGACCCTCCAATCCTTAAAGTTAATTCAGTAAATGTTAAGAATAATCATCCAGTGGGGGGTGGGGGAAAGGGGAGGGCTGTGCAACACAGAGAAAGACAAGTAGTGATTCTACAACATCTTACTATGCTGATGGACAGTGACTGTAATGGGGTTTGTGGGGGGGACTTGGGGTAGGAGACACCCTAGTAAACATAATGTTCTTCATGTAATTGTAGATTAAGGATAACAAAATTTTAAAAATGCTTAAAAAGAAAGAAATAAAAAGAATAATCATCCACAAAAGATATCAAGTAGCCAAAGCAATTCTGAGAAGGAAGAACAAAGTGGAGGATATTTCGCTCCTTGACTTGAAGCTCTATTACAAAGCCACAGTAATCAAGGCACTTTGGTACTGGCACAAGAATAGACCCATAGACCAATAGAACACACTAGAGAGCCCAGATATAAACCCAAGTATATATGGTCAATTAATATATGATAAAGGAGCCATGGACATACAATGGGGAAATGACAGCCTCTTCAACAACTGGTGTTGGCAAAACTGGACAGCTACATGCAAGAGAATGAAACTGGATTATTGTCTATACCCATACACAAAAGTAAATGCTAAATCGATCAAAGACCTGAATGTAAGTCATGAAACCATAAAACTCTTAGAAGAAAACATAGGCAAAAAATCTCCTGAATATAAACATGAGCAACTTTTTTCTGAATGCATCTCCTTGAGCAAGGAAAAGAAAATAAAAATTGAACACATGGGACTACCTCAAACTAAAAAGCTTCTGTGTGGCAAAGGACACCATCAACAGAACAAAAATGCATTCTACAGAATGGGAGAATTATTCATAAATGACAGATCCAATAAAGGCTTGACATCCAAAATATATATAGAGCTCACACACCTCAACAAACAAAAAGCAAGTAATCCAAGTAAAAAATGGGCAGGGGAGCTGAACAAACAGTTCTCCAAAGAAGAAATTCAGATGGCCAACAGGCACATGAAAAGATGTTCCACATCACTGAATTATCAGGGAAGTGCAAATTAAAACCACAATGAGGTATCACCTCACACCAGTTAGGATGGACAGTATCGAAAAGATTAAGAACAACAAATGCTGACAAGGATGTGGAGAAAGGGGAAACCTCCTACACTGCTGGTGGGAATGTAAGCTAGTTCAGTCATTGTAAAAAGCAATATGGAGGTTCCTCAAAAAACTAAAAGTAGAAATACCATTTGACCCGGGAATCCCACTCCTAGGGATTTACCTAAAAAATACAAGTTCTCAGATTCAAAAAGATATATGCACCCCTATGTTTACTGCAGCACTATTTACAATAACCAAGAAATGGAAGCAACCTAAGTGTCCATCAGTAGATGAATGGATAAAGATGTGGTACATATACACAATGGAATACTACTCAGCCATAAGAAAGAAACAAATCCTACCATTTGCAACAACATGGATGGAGCTGGAGGATGTTATGCTCAGTGAAATAAGCCAGGTGGAGGAAGTTAAGTACCAAATGATTTCCCTCATTTGTGAAGTATAACAATGCAGCAAAACTGAAGGAACAAAATAGCAACAGACTCACAGACTCCAAGAAGGGACTAGTGGTTACCAAAGGTGAGAGTTGTGGCTACACGGGTATGGAGCGAGGGAGAAGAGGATTGAGGGGTATTATGACTGGCATACATGGTGCGAGGGGGATCATGGGGAAGACAGTGTAGCACAGAAAAGGCAAATAGTGACTCTGTGGCATCTTACTATACTGATGGGCAGTGACTGCAATGGGGTATGGGATGGACATGATAATATGGGTGAATGTAGTAACCACATTGTTTTTTCATGTGAAACCTTCATAAGAATGTATACCAATAATACCTTAATAAAATAAATAACTAAAAAGTGAATGACCAACCAAAAAAAAAAAAAAGTCATCTACTGAGTCTTTGCGAAAGTATGTTCCATGAAACTTCCATTGGACTATAGTAAATGTTATTTACACAAAACTTATTTTGTGGAGAAAAAGAGAACTTATATGAAAATACACATTATGAGCCTTTAAAAAGGGGTTCAGGTATGCAGGGGTTTTTTATTTGGTATCATTAATCTACAATTACATGAGGAACATTATGCTTACTAGATTTCCCATTCACCAAGTCGCCCCCAGAACCCCCATTACAGTCACTGTCCATCAGTGTAGTAAGATGCTATAGAATCACTACTTGTCTTCTCTGTGTTGCACAGCCCTCCCTGTTTCTTCCCCCACATTGTACATGCTAATCGTAATAACCTCTTCTTCACCCCACCTTATCCCTCCCTTCCCACCCATCCTTCCCAGTCCCTTTCCCTTTGGTAACTGTTAGTCCATTCTTGGGTTCTTATTCTGCTGATCTTTTGTTCCTTTAGTTTTTTCTTTGTTCTTATACTCCACATATGAGTGAAATCATTTGGTACTTGTCTTTCTCCACGTGGCTTATTACACTGAGCATAATACCCTATAGTTTCATCCATGATGCCGCAAATGGTAGGATTTGTTTTCTTCTTATGGCTAAATAATATTCCATTGTGTATATGTACCACATCTACTTTATCCATTCATCTACTGATGGACACTTAGGTTGCTTCCATTACTTGGCTATTGTAAATAGTGCTGCAATAAACATAAGGGTGCATCTGTCTTTTTCAAACTGGGCTGCTATATTCTAAGGGTAAATTCCTAGAAGTGGAATTACTGGGTCAAATGGTATTTCTATTTTGAGCTTTTTGAGGAACCTCCATACTGCTTTTTCCACAATGGTTGAACTAATTTACATTTCCATCAGCAGTGTAGGAGGGTTCCCCTTTCTCCAGAACCTCGCCAACATTTGTTGCTGTTTGTCTTTTCGATGGTAGTGATCCTTACTGGTATGAGGTGATATCTCATTGTGGTTTGAATTTGCATTTCTCTGATGACTGTCAAAGTGGAGCATCTTTTCATGTGTCTGTTGGCCATCTGAAATTCTTCCTTGGAGAACTGTCTGTTCAGCTCCTCTGCCCATATTTTACTTTGATTATTTGCTTTTTGTTTGTTGAGGTATGTGAGATCTCTATATAATTTGGACATCAAGCCTTTATCGGATCTGTCATTTATGAATATATTCTCCCATAATGTAGGATGCCTTTTTGTTCTATTGGTGGTGTCCTTTGCTGTACAGAAGCTTTTCAGCTTGATGTAGTCCCACTTGTTCATTTTTGCCTTTGTTTCCCTTGCCTGGGGAGATATGTTCATGAAGAAGTCTCTCATGTTTATGTCCATGAGATTTTTGCCTATGATTTTTTCTAAGGGTTTTATGGTTTCATGACTTACATTCAGGTCTTTGATCCCTTTCAAATTTGCTTTTGTGTATGGGGTTAGACAGTGATCCAGTTTCATTCCCTTACATGTAGCTGTCCAGTTTTGCCAACACCAACTGTTGAAGAGGCTGTCATTTCCCCATTGTATGTCCTTGGCTCCTTTATCATATATAAATTGACCATATATGTTTGGGTTAATGTCTGGAATCTCTATTCTGTACCACTGGTCTTTGGGTCTGTTCTTGTGCCAGTAACAAATTGTCTTGATTACTGTGGCTTTGTAGTAGAGCTTGAAGTTGGGGAGCGAAATCCCCCCCCCACTTTATTCTTCCTTCTCAGGATTGCTTTTGCTATTCAGGGTCCTTGGTGGTCCCATATGAATTTTTGAACTATATATTCCAGTTCGTTGAAGAATTCTGTTGGTAATTTGATAGGGATTGCATCGAATCTATAAACTGCTTTTAGAAGGATGGCCATTTGGACTATATTAATTCTTTCTAGCCAAGAGCGTGGGATAAGTTTCCATTTTTTATTGTCCTCTTTAATTTCTCTAAAGAGTATCTTATAGTTTTCAGGGTATAGGTCTTTCACTTCCTTGGTTAGGTTTATTCCTAGGTATTTTATTATTTTTGATGCAGTTGTGAATGGCATTGTTTTCCTGATTTCTCTTTCTGTTAGTTCATTGTTAGTTTATAAGAAAGCCACAGATTTCTGTGTATTAATTTTGTATCCTGCAACTTTGCTGTATTCCGATATCAGTTCTAGTAGTTTTGGAGTGGAGTCTTTAGGGTTTTTATTTACAATATCATGTCATCTGCAAATAGTGAGTTTGACTTCTTCTTTACCAATCTGGATGCCTTGTATTTCTTTGTTTTTTCTAATTACCATGGGTAGGACCTCCAGTACTCTGTTGAATAACAGTTGGGAGAGTGGGCATCGCTGTCTTGTTCCCGATCGCAGAGGAAATGCTTCCAGCTTCTCACTGTGCAGTATGATATTGGCTGTGGGTTTTTCATATATGCCCTTTATTATGTTGAGGTACTTGCCCTCTACACCTATTTTGTTGAGAGTTTTTGTTATGAGTGGATGTTGAATTTTGTCAAATACTTTTTCAGCGTCTATGGAGATGATCGTGTGATTTTTTTCCTTCTTTTTATTGATGTGGTGGATGATGTTGATGGACTTTCGAATGTTGCACCATCCTTGCATCCCTGAGATGAATCCCACTTGGTCATGGTGTATGATCCTTTGATGTATTTTTGAATTCGGTTCACTAACATTTTGTTGAGTATTTTTGCATCTGCGTTCATCAGGGATATTGGTCTGTAATTTTCTTTTTTGGTGGGGTCTTTGCCTGGTTTTGGTATTACTGTGATGCTGGCTTCACAGAATGAGTTTGGGAGTATTCCCTCCTCTTCTATTTTTTGGAAAATTTTAAGGAGAATGGGTATTATGTCTTCTCTGTATGTCTGATAAAATTCCGATGTAAATCCATCTGACCCAGGGGTTTTGCTCTTGGGTAGTTTTTTGATTACCGCTTCAATTTCGTTGCTGCTAATTGGTCTGTTTAGATTTTCTGTTTCTTCCTTGGTCAATCTTGGAAGGTTTTATTTTTCTAGGAAGTTGTCCATTTCTTCTAGGTTTTCCAGCTTGTTAGCATATAGGTTTTCATGGTATTATCTAATAAATCTTTGTATTTCTGTGGGGTCCGTTGTGACTTTTCCTTTCTCGTTTCTGATTCTGTTGATGTGTGTTGACTCTCTTTTTCTCTTAATAAGTCTGGCTAGGGGCTTATCTATTTTGTTTATTTTCTCTAAGAACCAGCTCTTGGTTTCATTGATTTTTTCTACTGTTTTATTCTTCTCAATTATATTTATTTCTTCTCTGATCTTTATCATGTCCCTCCTTCTGCTGACTTTAGGCCTCATTTGTTCTTTTTCCAATTTCGATAATTGTGACTTTAGACAATTCATTTGAAATTGTTCTTCCTTCTTTAAATAGGCCTGTATTGCTATATGCTTTCCTTTTAAAACAGCTTTTGCTACATCCCACAGAAGTTGGGGCTTTGTGTTGTTGATGTCATTTGTTTCCATATATTGCTTTATCTCTATTTAATTTGGTCGTTGATCCACTGATTATTTAGGAGTATATTTTTAAGCCTCCATGTGTTTGTGAGCCTTTTTTCTTTCTTTGTACAATTTAGTTCTAGTTTTGTACCTTTGTGGTCTGAGCAGTTGGTTGGTAGAATTTCAATCTTTTTTAATTTAGGCTCTGTTTGTAGCCTTGTATGTAGTCTATTCTGGAGAATGTTCCATGTGCACTTGAGAAGAATGTGCACCCTGTTGTTTTTGGATGTAGAGTTCTATAGATGTCTATTAGGTCCATCTGTTCTAGTGTGTTATTCAGTGCCTCTGTGTCCTTTTTTATTTTTTGTCTGGTGGATCTGTCCTTTGGAGTAAGTGGTGTGTTGAAGTCTCCTAAAATAAATACATTGCATTCTATTTCCTCCTTTAGTTCTGTTAGTATTTGTTTCACATATGCTAGTGCTCCTATGTTGGGTGCATATATATTTATAATGGTTATATCCTCTTGTTGCACTGACCCTTTATAATTATGTAATGTCCTTCTTTATCTCTTGTTACTTTCTTTGTTTTGAAGTCTATTTTGTCTGATACTACTACTGCATCACCTGCTTTTTTCTCCCTGTTGTTTGCATGAAATATCTTTTCCCATCCCTTGACTTTTAGTCTGTGCATGTCGTTGGGTTTGAGGTGAGTCTCTTATAAGCAGCATATATAGATGGGTCTTACTTTTTTATCCATTCAGTGACTCTATGTCTTTTGATTGGTGCATTCAGTCCATTTACATTTAGGGTGATTATTGAAAGACATGTACTTATTGCCATTGCAGGCTTTATATTTGTGGTTATCAAAGATTCAGTGTTAGCTTCTTTATTATCTTACCATCTAATTTAACTTTCTCATTGGCTATTATAAACACAGTCTGATGATTCTTTATTTCTCTCCCTTCTTACTCCTCCTCCTCCATTCTTTATATTTTGGCTGTTTAATTTGTCCTCTTTTGTGTTTCCTTTACTGGTTTTGTGGGTAGTTGATTTTATTTTTTGCCTTTAGTTAGTATTTGGTTGGTCTGCTTTCTTTGCTGTGATTTTATTTTCTTTGGTGATGTCTATTTCACCTTAGGACTGCTTCCATCAAGGACAGTCCCTCTAAAATGCCCCGTAGAGTTGGTTTGTGGGGGGTAAATTCCCTCAACTTTTGCTTCTCTGGGAATTGTTTAATCCCTCCTTCACATTTCAGTGATAATCATGCTGGATACAGTATTCTTGGTTCAATGCCCTTCTGTTTCATTGCATTAAATATATCATGCCATTCTCTCTGGCCTGTGTAAGGTTTCTGTTGAGAAGTCTGATGATAGCCTGATGGGTTTTCCTTTGTAGGTGACCTTTTTTCTCTCTCTGGCTGCCTTTAATACTCTGTCATTGTCCTTGATCTTTGCCATTTTAATTATTATGTGTCTTCATGTTGTCCTCCTTGGTCCCTTCTGTTGGGAGCTCTGTGTGCTTCCATGGTTTGAGTGACTATTTCCTCCCCCCTCCCCTGGTTTGGGGAAGTTCTCAGCAATTATTTATTCAAATACACTTTCTTTCCCTTTTTCTCTCTCTTCTTCTTCTGGTTCCCCTATAATGTGGATATTGCTCCTTTTGGATTGGTCACACAGTTCTCTTAATATTCTTTCATTCCTGGAGATCTTTTATCTCTCTCTGCATCAGCTTCTCTGCATTCCTGTTCTCTGATTTCTATTCCATTAATGTCCTCTTGCACCTCATCCATTCTGCTTTTAATTCCTTCCAGAGACTGTTTTATTTCTGTATTCTCCCTCCCAACTTTATCCATTATCTCTTGCATTTCTCTCTGCAGCTCCATCAGCATGGTTATGACCTTAATTTTAAATTCTTTTACAGGAAAATACTTAAGTCTATCTCCCCAGATTCCCTCTCAGGGGATGTCTGGGTTATTCTTGTCTGTGTCAAGTTCTTCTGCCTTTTCATGGCGATAGAGGTAGTTTGGGGGAGCTGGCACATGTATGGGCTGGGAGAATATCCCTTCTTGCTAATTTGTGACCTTCCTCTCCTGCAAGAACTGCAACCACTAGTGGCCTGTGCTGGGCAGCTGCACGACAACGGGGTCTCTGAGTCTGGGCCTGGGTGGCTGCAGGGGATGCTCTGCGCTGCTGCTGTGGGTGTGGCCGGCCTCAGGCGGCTGCTCCACTATGATGGAGCAGCGCTGGAGGGGCAATGGGCGGGAGGCTGTTTGTTGCCATGAGGGGCCTCAAAGCTGCACTGCCGCCCAGAGTGTTAGGGCGCCTGGAGTTCTCTGGGATTCCCAGATGCTGAGCTGAGTGTCCTGGGATGCTTCTGTCCACCTGTGAGACCTCTGTCCCTTTAAGACTTTCAAAAAGCACTTGCTTTTCGAAAGATGGCGGCGTGAGAGGAGAGACAGAGGCTTCCTCCTAAAACTGGATATAATTAGAAAATATAGTTGACACAACTAATCCTGAGAGAGCAACACAAGAGAGGACAGCGCCAGGCTGCATACACCTGGAGAAAAGAGCAGACCTCACCAAACGGGGTAACGTCCCATAGCTGTGGCTCTGCAGGACCTAAGCCCTTCCCGACCCCAGCTCACTGGTGGGAAGAAGAGAAAGTGAGCAGGGAGGGAGTGGAAGGCTTGGGACTGGTGAATACCTAGCTCCGGAGATCTGTGCTGGGAGCACAAACCTACATTTCATGGTGCTTTCATCATACTCTTCTGATTATGGGGTTGGAAAGCTGGGACAGGCAGAGTTCCTGGGAAGACTGGGATTCCGGCCACTTGTGGAAAACAGGGATCCATGTTAAGAGCTCTGGGACAAAAGCTTATATCTATGTACTTGGCCCACTGGTTTAGGCAGTGGTGACAGGCACAGCAGCCGGGAAGCAGGAAACAGCTCTTTCCTCCCCCCAGACACCAATCCCACTCCCATGCAACCCCTGACATTGCTTCAGGGGCTGAGCAGCTCCAGAATAGAGCTTCTGGACACTAGAGGGTGCCTTATACAAACATGAAATGCCAAAGAAACCTGGTCCAGAGTAAAATTATTAATACAACTCCGCAGAAAGATTTAAATGATATGGACCTTGTGACTCTTCCTGAAAGGGAGTTCAAAATAAAAATCATCAACATACTAATGGAGATATGGAAAGACATCCAAGAACTCAGGAACGAATTCAGGTCGGAGATCCAATCGTTGAAGAGCATGATGGAGGGTATTAAAAGCAGGTTGGATACGGTGGAGGAGAATTTAAATGAAATAGAAACTAGAGAAGAGGAATACAAAGAAGCTGAGGCACAGAGAGAAAAAAGAATCTCTAAGAATAAAAGAACATTGAGAGAACTGTGTGACCAATCAAAACCCAACAATATTTGCATTATAATGATACCAGAAGAAGAAGAGAGAAAGAAAGGGAGAGAAAGTGTCTTTGAGGAGGTAGTTGCTAAAACTTCCCCAATCAGGGGAAAGAGATAGTCTCTCAGGCCATGGAGATCCACAGATCTCCCAACACAAGGGACCCAAGAAAGACAACACCAAGACAGATAGTAATTAAAATGGGAAAGATCAAGGATAAGGACAGACTGTTAAAAGCAGCCAGAGACAGAAATAAGATCACATACAAAGGAAAGCCCATCAGGCTACCTTCAGACTTCTCAGCAGAAACTTCACAGGCCAGAAGGGAGTGGCATGATGTATTTAATGCCATGAAGAAGAAGGGCCTGGAACCACGATTACTTTATCTGGCAAGATTATCATTTTAATTTGAAGGGAGGATTAAACAATTTCCAGATAAGCAAAAGCTGAGAGAATTACCTCCCACAAACCATCTCTACAGTGTTTCTTGGAGGGACTGCTATAGATGGAAGTTTTCCAAAGGTTTAATAGCTGTCACAAAAGGTAATAAAACAACAGTAAAGAAAGAAGAACAGTTAACTACTAAGCAAATGCAAAATAAAATCAACTATCCCCAAAGTCAATCAAGGGATAGACAAACAGTACAGAATATGATACTTAATATATAACATATGGGGAAGGACGAAAAAAGAGGAGAAAAAAAGAACCTTTAGATTGTGTTTGTAATAGCATATTAAGTGAGTTAAGTGAGATTCTTAGATAGTAAGGAAATTAACCTTGAACCTTTGGTAATCATGAATCTAAGGTCTTCAATGGCAATAAGTACATACCTATCGATAATCACCCTAAATGTAAATAGACTGAATGCACCAATCAAAAGACATAGAGTCAGTGAATGGTTAAAAAAACAAGACCCATCTATATGCTGCTTACAAGAAACTCACCTCAAACCCAAAGACATGCACAGACTGAAAGTCAAGGGATGGGAAAGATATTTCATGCAAACAACAGGGATAAAAAAGCAGGTGTTGCAGTAGTAGTGTCCGGCAAAATAGACTTCAAAACAAAGAAAGTAACAAGAGATAAAGAAGGATATTACATAATGATAAACGGCTCATTCCAACAAGAGGATATACCAATATAAATATATTTTCACCCAACACAGGAGCACCAGCTTATGTGAAACAAATACTAATAAAACTAAAGGAGGAAATAGAATACAATGCATTCATTTTAGGAGACTTCAACACACCACTGACTCCAAAGGACAGATCCACCAAACAGAAAATAAAGAAGGAAACAGAGGCACTGAACAACACACTAGAACAGATAGACCTAATAGATATCTATGGAACTCTACATCCAAAAGCAACAGGTTACACATTCTTCTCAAGTGCACATGGAACATTCTGCAGAATAGACCACATACAAGGCCACAAAAAGAGCCTTAGTAAATTTAAAAAGATTGAAATTCTACCAACCAACTTCTCAGACCACAAACGTATAAAACTAGAAATAAATTGTACAAAGAAAGCAAAAAGGCCCACAAACACATGGAGGATTAACAACATGCTCCTAAATAATCAGTGCATCAATGACCAAATTAAAATAGAGATCAAGCAATATATGGAAATAAATGACAACAACAACACAAAGCCCCAACTTCTGTTGGACGCAGCGAAAGCAGTCTTCAGAGGAAAGTTTATAGCAATCCAGGCATATTTAAAGAAAGAAGAGCAAACCCAGAAGAATTGTGTAATGCTACAATTATCGAAATTGGAAAAAGAAGAACAAATGAGGCCTAAAGTCAGCAGAAGGAGGGACATAGTAATGATCAGAGAAGAAATAAATAAAATTGAGAAGAATGAAACAATATAAAAAAATCAATGAAACCAAGAGCTGGTTCTTTGAGAAAATAAACAAAATAGATAAGCCTCTAGCCAGACCTATTAAGAGAAAAAGCGAATCAACACACATCAAAAGAATCAGAAACGAGAACGGAAACATCACAACAGACCCCACAGAAATACAAAGAATTATTAGAGACTACTTTGAAAACCTATATGCTAACAAGCTGGAAAACCTAGAAGACATGGACAACTTCCTAGAAAAAGATAACCTTCCAAGACTGACCCAGGAAGAAACACAAAATCTAAACAAACCAATTACCAGCAACAAAATTGAAGCGGTAATCAAAACACTACCCAATAGCAAAACCTCTGGGCCAGATGGATTTACTGTGAAATTTTGTCACACATACAGAGAAGATATAATACCCATTCTTCTTAAAGTTTTCCAAAAAATAGAAGAGATGGGAATACTCCCTAAGTCATTCTATGAAGCCAACATCACCCTAATTCTAAAACCAGGCAAAGACCCCACCAAAAAAGAAAATTACAGACCAATATCCCTGATGTACATATATGCAAAAACACTCAAAAAAATTTTAGCAAACCGAATTCAAAAATACATCAAAAGGATCATACACCATTACCAAGTAGGATTCATCCCAGGGATGCAAGGATGGTACAACATTCGAAATTTCATCAACATCATCCATCACATCAACAAAAAGTAGGACAAAAACCACATGATCATCTCCAAAGATGCTGAAAAAGCATTTGACAAAATTCAACATCCATTCATGTTAAAAACTCTCAAAAAAATGGGTGTAGAGGGCTAGTATCTCAACATAATAAAGGCCATATATGACAAACCCACAGCCAACATCATACCGAACTGTGAGAAGCTGAAAGCTTTCCCTCAGAGATCAGGAACAAGACAGGGATGCCCACTCTCCCCACTGCTATTCAACATAGTACTGGAGGTCCTACCCATGGCAAATAGACAAAATGAAGAAATAAAGACATCCAGATTAGTAAGGAAGAAGTCAAACTGTCACTGTTTGCAGATGACATGATATTGTACATAAAAAACCCAAAGACTCCACTCCAAAACTGCTATAACTGATATCGCAATATAGCAAAGTTGCAGGATACAAAATTAACTCTCAGAAATCTGTGGCTTTTCTATATACTAACTATGAACCAATAGAAAGAGAAATCAGGAAAACAATGCCATTCACAATTGCATCAAAAAGAATAAAATACCTAGGAATAAACCTAACCAAGCAAGTGAAAGACCTATACCCTGAAAAGTATAAGATACTCTTAAGAGAAATTAAAGAGGACACTAACAAATGGAAACTCCTCCCATGCTCTTGTCTAGGAAGAATTAATGTCATCAAAAAGTCCATCCTGCCCAAAGCAATATACAGATTTGATGCAATCCCTATCAAATTACCAACAGCATTCTTCAACGAAGTGGAACAAATAGTTCAAAAATTAATATGGAAACACAAAAGACCCCGAATAGCCAAAGCAATCCTGAGAAGGAAGAATAAAGTGGGCGAGATCTCACTCCCCAACTTCAAGCTCTACTACAAAGCCACAGTAATCAAGACAGTTTGTTACTGGCACAAGAGCAGACCCACAGACCAGTGGAACAGAATAGAGAATCCAGACATTAACCCAAACATGTATGGTCAGTCAGTATATGATAAAGGAGCCATGGGTCTCTTCAACCAATGGTGCTGGTAAAACTGGACAGCTACATGTAAGAAAAGGAAACCGGATCACTGTCTAACCCCATACACAGAAGTAAATTCAAAATGGATCAAAGACCTGAATGTAAGTCATGAAACCATAAAACTCTTAGAAAAAAACATAGGCAAAAATCTCTTGGACATAAACATGAGTGACTTCTTCATGAACATATCTCCCCGGACAATGGAAACAAAAGCAAAAATGAACAAGTGGGACAACATCAAGCTGAAAAGCTTCTGTACAGCTAAGGACACCATCAATAGAACAAAAAGTTACCCTACAGTACGGGAGAATATATTCATGAATGACAGATCCTATAAGGCTTGACATCCAAAATATATAAAGAGCTCACACACCTCAATAAACAAAAAGCAAGTAATCCAGTTAAGGAATGGGCAGAAGAACTGAACAGACAGTTCTCCAAAGTATAAATTCAGATGACCAACAGACACATGACAAGATGCTCCACATTGCTAGTCATCAGAGAAACGCAAATTAAAACCACAATGAGATATCACCTCATATCAGTAAGGATTGCCACCATTCAAAGACAAACAACAACAAATATTGGCAGGGTTGTGGAGAAAGGGGACCCTCCTACCCCGCTGGTGGGAATGTAAATTAGTTCAACCATTGTGGAAAGTTGTATGGAGGTTCCTCAAAAAGCTCAAAATAGAAATACCATTTGACCCAGGAATTTCACTTCTATGAATTTACCCTAAGAATGCAGCATCCCAGTTTGAAAAAGACATATGCACCCCTATGTTTATCGCATCACTATTTACAATAGCCAAGAAATAGAAGCTACCTAAGTGTGTTCATCAGTTGGTAAATGGATAAAGAAGATGTGGTGCATATACAAAATGGAATATTATTCAGCCATAAGAAGAAAACAAATCCTACCATTTGCAACAACATGGATGATGCTTGAGGGTATTATGCTCAATGAAATAAGCCATGTGGAGAAAGACAAGTACCAAATGATTTCACTCATATGTGGAGTATAAGAACAAAGAAAAACTTAATGAACAAAACAGCAGCAGAATCACATAACTCAAGAATGAACTAACAGTTACCAAAGGGAAAGCGACTGGGGAGGATGGGTGGGAAGGTAAGGATAAGAGCATGGAAAAAAGAAAGGGTGCCTTACGATTAGCATGTATAATGTGGGCGGGGGACAAATGTAGGAATGTGCAACACAGAGAAGACAAGTAGTGATTCTACAACATCTTTCTACACCGATGGACAGTGAATATAATGGGGTTTGTGGGGGGGGGACTTGGTGAAAGGGGGACTCTAGTAAACATAATGTTCTTCATGTAATTGTAGATTAATGATAACATAATGAATAAAATATATATATATATATATATAATGAGAAACAGTAGCAGCCTAGCTAACACATACTACATTCCAGCTATTTGTGAAACAACTATGTAGGTGATTTATACATTTCATTTTTTACCTTCACAACCTTGTTAGACAGAAGAGGTCACTTGGGGAAAGACCCAAACCCATTAAAGTCTTCGTGTACAAAAGAAAAAAAAAGAAAGTAAAGCAGTCGCTTTTCTTTTGTCCCAGGTTTGCCAGCTGTGAGAACCCAGTCGCAGGTTTTACTGTTCCGTTTCCCTTGTATCCAGCATGCCATGCACTGTGTGTCTGCACTCCCAGTGCAGATGACTATGACTGGGTATTTACCAGTCCTGGGCTCCCACTCCCTCCCCACTCCGACTCCTCTCCTTCTGTTGGTGAGCTGGCGTGTGGGGCACACTCGGGTCCTGCTGGGCCGCTGCTTGTATCTTACCCCCTTCGTGAGGCACTGGGTTCTCACAGATGTAGATGTAGTCTGGCTGTTGTACTGTATCTTCTGGTCTCTCTTTTATGAATAGTTGTATTTGTTGTATTTTCAAAAATACATATGGTTTTGGGAGGAGATTCCCGCTGCCCTACTCATGCTGCCATCTTGGCTCCTCCCTCAAGTATGCAGGTTTTTATTTTTGTTTTTGAAATACTTCATTTACATAACCATTTTTTTTCTCAGAAAAATTTTAGGTACTATAGTTCTGTGAAAATGATTTTGGAAAAATGCTTGTCTACTCTGTAATCACTAAAAGACACAAGTCTGGATTTAGAATACAAAAGCTTAGATTCACATCACTGCTTTGTACATTTTTATATATTTTAACTTAGTCCCAGTTTTAGAATTTGTAGAGTGAGAATAATAATATACATTTTTTGCTCTGGGAGGAAGCGGGGGGTTCCCTGCCTCGGGTAAGTTCACTGTGAATTTGCTGAGAGTGAATAAAGACAGCAAGAAGTTGGAGGTTCAAAGAGGTTCATACCATGTTTATTCTCACAGCAGCCACCCTGTGGTTACAGTCAGCTGGCTCCAGTGCTGCTCCCTCCTGCTCTCCAGCATCGGGCTTAATCCTCTCTCTTCCTAGCACTGTGGCTGTGCAGCTCCTCTCTCCTGCTTCCTCTCTCTGCCCCCTAAGCTCTCCACTTCTCCCCTCCCACGGCTCTCCTCCGCTCTCTCCTGTTCTCCCTCCTTCCCCACTCCTAGCACCGGTTGGAACTCTGTGGGTGGGTCTCTATGGTGACTGGCAGGCTCCCAACCAGTTATGTACCAGGAACTGAGGAGAGGAGAGAACGGTGTTTTCTCTCCAACTCTCCCCTATGCTGGTGCTCTGGTGACTGACTGGCGGCTCTGTAGCTGCCAGTAAACATCCTGACAGTCTTACAGATATGCAAACAGGCTCTTTCAGGTCTGCAGTGGGTATTATTAAAGCCAGGTGTGAATCCTGGTCATGGTCATAAATTTCTATTTTCTCTACAATGTTCCATAGAATTTTGTAAAGATTAAACTAGGTAACACGTGTGGCAGATTTGTGGATAGCACAAATCATTTGGCACTCTTTCCATTAAAAGGTAGAGCCTCTTGGGTCTGGGGAAGTGTGTAACTGCATTAACCGAAAGGTATAGTAGAAATTACAGTATTTCCTTCAAAAAGTCTGCAGCTTTTGACTTGGTATTGTGAAAGCAAGGCATCATGCAGAGTATATAATGTACTGTGACAATGTATTGTAACAGTCCTAACAGTTGGCTTTTCTCTTTGTAATGAAAGCCTTGACTTAAGCTTTGATTGCCAGGGCATCCACTTCAAGGAGGCGTCCACATGGAAAGCTATCTAGAATAAACACATGGCCGGCCACACTATGGTAAAGTCAGGCCACCTTCCCCCACTAAGGATCCTTTGTTTTAGAAATATTCATTGATTTTGTAACTGACCATTTGGGCCATTTATTGTTGTCACTGTTGTTGTTTTATCTTTGCATTCCTCAGATCCCCACTGTTATGTTTAAATTCACCAATAGTGAGCCTGTGAAACCTTAAGTCCCCACCTTCCATCCCAAAAAAGCAGACCCCAGTCTCATGCTCTCTCTCTTTGTCTATGCCAAGATCTTGCTGTGGGCACACTGGTGAGCCTTGTAAGTATTAGACTCCTTTTCTCTTCCAAGTTACCTAATGGCTATTGCTGAAGAGCATCTTGCATCACAATAAGAACCACAAGGGTCTTTCTAGTCAACGCTTGTGGATAGCTCACCCAGGCCCAGGCGAGTGCCCCTAGCATGGTTCATCCATGTTCCAGACCAGTAAGTGGAGAGACCATATAGGAAGCCAACACTCCTGATTTAAGACACTCTAAATGAAGCCATACAGCTTAAAAGTGAACCAGAGAAGTGATGTCAACAGGGAAGGCAAAATGTGAACTCCAAAAATCTACCTGTCTGTAAAAACAATGAGAACTAGCAAAAACTGTCCAAGTGCACTCTGGAAATTAACCTGGGAGCATTCATTCCAGAAAAATGGGTGAATCTTAGTAATAACAATGAGCTTTGTGGCAACTTGCCTATTCTCCCTCACTCCCCTGCTCCATGGGACGCTTCAAAATGAGCAGCTTTGCAATGATTGTACTCAAGAAAAACCAGCAGAAGCCACTAAAAAGGCTTGTAAATGGCTTTGAGTTCTACCAAAGCCCTCCCCAGAAAATTGTCATAATTTGACCTATCTAGCAGTTCCCTGGAAACCAGGATTCACAGATTTTTTTCTTTCATTATTTGACTTGACTAAGAACTCACTGAGTGCAAAGGGTTTTGTTTCCAGGGCATTTACCAAAAACAGTCAATGGTATTCTGAGGTGGTGGTAACAGAGCAAAGAAGGCGCTAACCAAAAACTTAAAAAGGGAAAGTTGGGGAGTAATATATCCATAAAGGTGTTTCATGAATTTCCCTGAGGGACAAGGGGGACGAGGGACATAAAAGAAATGCTTTCCTCCAAATTGCCAGTGAACCAGCAGGCCAAAGAACAACTCAAACAAGCCCGACTTTGTGAGTAAATTTTTATCAGAAGTTACTTAACAAAGCAGTGGTTGGCATTCCAGCAGCTAGCTGCTCTATCAAAGTCACCACCCTCCCCTCTCACTCCTGCCCATTAGGCCAGCTTTTATCAGGCAACTGGAAAGGAGCTACATGCAGGCAAGCCGGTAAGTGAGGGATTTCCTTTGAGTTTCATGAACTTGTAAACATCCTCCCAGGCCTTGTGTCTCCAGCCTACAGGCGGAGGCAGGAGCTGTAGTCCTCCTCCCCACCACTTGGAATGCAGCCCAGCAGTTTGTCCTTTAAAATGGTTACTTTCATCAGATTGGCTTTACTTCAGTCAGGTTTCAGAGGATTGTCTAGATCACAGGGTCTTTGAAAGCTCTAAAGTATCTGGGAATCTTGTAGGCTAAACACATGAGCAGGACTCTGCACGTGCCCAGAAAAGACCCAAGAATACCTAATCCCTCTCTGCTGGCTGGGCTTGAGGCTTGGGGAAAGCAAGAAATGGAGGCTAATGCAGAATTGTAAACTCTCTGCATTATTTTTGAAGGCAAACCCCCAACAAATAACTATGAGTATCTGGGAAAGAATAGTAGGTTTACTGGTTCCAGGCATTGAAGGAAATCTCTGTCCACTTACTAGCTGACCACTAGGCTATCTGAGCAGCGATTTGAGAGATCACATACGACAAAAATTTACAGACTTTACTGAATTCATTTAAGAAAGTCACTAAAACCTACAGCAACAATGAGCAATAACATTAAACAGCAACAATAATTCCTGGTAAGGGAGCAGATTCTGATTTCAGAGATGCAACATTATATTATTTAAAATATCCATAGAAATTATGAAGCGTGCAGAGAAATGAGAAAGTATAGCTGAAATACAAGGGTAAGAATAATCAATAAAAACTATTGAAATAGAAGAGTCCATCTACTGGATGTGATTAATGACTGGTCATTATTTTGGTCTTGGCCATACTTCGAATACTCAATACCAGAACTCTCAGCCAGGAAGACAAGCTGCTTGACGACTGTTATGGACTTGATTTGTTTGCTGTTGTTCAGCCTTAAAAAGGAAAACTTGGCGATGATTCCCATCTTTTTAATAATGGGTATTGTCAGAAAAAAGGAAATAAAAGGCCTTGAATGAGAAAGGTTGTTGTTATTCTTTCATGCATCCCACCATCCATTCATTCATTTACAAAATATATTTGTTGAGCATTTATTTTATGTGAGATAGTGAACAAGACAGTCAGTTTTCTATACTTACTATATTGGGGGAGAGAGAAGCAATAAAAGATCACTGTGACAGATCTTTGTAAAAGAGATTGTAGAAATGGTCAATATGGAAGAAGAGAAATCAGGCAGCTTATTGTAGTGCAATAGAGAGATCATTGTGGGCTGAATCTAGTATTTATCAGTGGAGATGGAGGGAAGTGGATGATTTTTATATATGTTCAGAGGCTGAATACAAATGGGATATTGGAATTGTTTGTATATTAGGATTATTTTATTATTTTGTAGTTTTCAGTGATAATTTTGTTTAAAATATGCTGACTTCTGTGTTTCTATGAAAGACAAATATTATTTGTTCATCACTGTAATTTCTTTTGAATAGTTTAGTGATAATAAATTTAAATAGGTTTACTAAATCAGCAACAAATATTTTGTTGAATGTGAACTTAATGAAATTTACTTTGTAGCTTTTTAACTTTCCTGGCCATAGATGACAAAAATGGAGAATAAAACATCTTAGATTTGGGAAATTGCTTGATACAGATAAGTTTGTTCTGTCCCACTGCCATAAGTACAACTAGCTGAAGATATTCAAATGAATTACCAAGTAATGGAAATGAAGCCAGTATCATTGGAGGCTTCCCCCTTTTCCCACACTAGAGTGCAAGTCACTTGAATGGATTGACTAAATCAAATTTGTTGTATAGTCCTATGGCAATAATGCCCATGATATCAAGGGTGATTACCTCATAGACCCTGGAAAAATTACTGGTAGACTATATTTATATTATTTAACCTTATACATGTAATAGATGAAAAAATGTAAATTTTTAAAGTAGAGAAATTATTATAAAGGGAATCATGTCTTTTGCATATGCATGAGATTATCAGAAAATAGAAACAAGATGAAATACATTTGAATAAGAAAACTAACATTTCCAGAAGTAAATTTTAAATGTTGCATCTGGTTTGAAAGTATTGGAGACCTATAAGGTATCTAGTTCTGTACAAAGCACAGTGAATAAAAAACACAAAGCACAAACTTAAGCACAATCTATCACAAAAAGATGTATTCAGAGCACTATGTGTGAAGTATATGCTCAGTTCAAGCCACATACAAGCTTTCCCTCAGCTTCTGTAATATCATATAAGTTCTGCTATATGTTTTGATTTACCATGAAAGTTAAGTGTCACATTTTAGGCAAATAAAAATTATTAAAATTTGACAGCTGGCAAATTATGCTAACATCTGGAAACAGATCATTCTTGACAGTTCAATAGTATACTTCTTATTACATAGCTATTAATATTATTAAGAGCAAAATGCAAAAATAATAGCACTTGACTAACATTCCCTGAGGTGACAGAAGGAATGCACTGCTTATCTTAATGTGTAAGAAATGTCATCTTTTCATGTCTGAGGTTTGAAGTAGATTGGAACCGAATAACTATAAACATGGATGGCATCATGCAGTGCCACAAACTAAAAAGAGAATTGAACATTTTTTAATTTGGAAAGACATGATAATGTATTTACAGTATGTGGGGAGAATAAAAATAGTAAAAATAGATTGCAGGCAATAATAATAATAAAATGGCAAAACATACTTAACCATCACTCATCTGCTGCATTATCACTTTCTTGGTTTAATTTGGCTAATGAATATAAAGAGTAGAAATTGTCATTGTCAATTTAACAAGCAAACTCTAGAAACTAGATTGTAGTTAATTAGTATCTGACTCAAATGCCTGGTGTTAGGATATGGATGTTTTTTTACTGTCATTGGCCTTTTTAAAGGGGGAAAGGGAACTTTACTTTCACTTTCTGTTTCTACAGTGGTAGTTTAAGTCACTTTCATCCTTAAGTCACATCCATTTTTACCTGTAAGTGTTCCTCCCAAAAAACATAAAATACATGAAAATACAAAAAATACTGTCCATAAAGATAAAATATTAATTGAGACATGGACATCTGGATTGTAGTTTTGCCTTATTGTTCTGTAAATCAACTGTGGGCACAATTTCCATGCCCTAAAATGAGAAGGTTGGAGAGTATAATTTTACAGTCATTTTTAGCATCTGTTCTTAACTTAGACTATCCAACTGAATTTAGGAAATGTAGTCAACATTGAATTAATTAATTTAATTGGCTATGTGATAAAAGAAGAATACTGAGAAACTTATTTATATTTGCATAGGTGTGTATGTGTCAATCATTAGGATCACAATTAAGCAAAAGCATTGGCATCTCTGTGTTTTAATATAGGTGACATTTTTAAGGAAAAAAAAATGCAATACCAAAACTAATGTAGATTAAAGAAGACTTTTTGGCTTGATGAGAAACCCCAGATATAGAATAACATTTCTAAAATGATGTCTAAAAAACCACTTTATACATAGATATATTTTAGGAAAGTCCTGTGTTGTGTATCATGGTTGTATGTTAGACTGCAGAGTTGAAGATTCTAAAAATAATTGAAGGCTGAGAATTCATTTGTTTTGCCACATTCATAGATAATTTATGGATGGTTTTTGCATTTCTCTAATACCCAAGCCTCAATTCTCTGTCAAATACATGAAGTGTCATTGGAAGTATACAGTGGGCTCTTAATGAAGGTCTCTAGGTCTTATCATTTAAATGTTTCAGAGATTGACATTTTAAACTTGATAAGAATACCAGAGTAACCTTCATACATTTTCATAGCCTACAAGCTGAAATGAAACTAGATGATTATTTTTTTAAAAAAGAATTTGTTTCAAACCATATTGCTTTGTTACTACAGATATGTATGTCCTATATCAAATGTCATATAAAAATACTGTATTTTCGCTTTTTGCAATTTTAGCAAGAGTTGTGTATTTGAGAGAAAACTGTCATTTTATTAGTGGTAGTTTTTCATTGTTTATACTTGTAATTCTTGTGCTTCTATCTCTCTTTTTTTGGAAAATTCAAGATCTGCAGAAGACAGAATAAAAGGAAATATATTGTTGTTCATTTGTTTGAAAGCTAGATTAATAGAATAGTGAATCTTCAAAGTTGACCACTATATATTAAAACTAAACATCAGGCTTTAGGGTCAGTGAACTTAGTTTTTATGTTATAAGAAGATACATTTAGATTGTCTTATTGTTAATGTAGAATAACATTCCACTTTCTCTAAAAATTTTCATCTTTGAGTTGGGAGTTAACTACTTTAAGCCACTCACTGTTGCGAAAGCCCTGATGCCTACAGTACAGGAGTAATGGGCAAAGATCACTGAGACAGGGAAACCTCATTGTTGCTTTAAAGAAGTTAGCAAGCCTGATGGAAGCTTGCATACTGCCAACCCTCACATAGATTTAGGATTTTCTCTTTCTTTGTTCTGCCTCAACCTTTGCTTCTGAACTGATTGATACAGGCATACCTAATTTTATGGCACTTTGCTTTATTGCACTTTGCAGATACTGTGTTTTTTATGAACTGAAGGTTTGGAACAACCCTGCATCAAGCAAGTCAGCCAGCGCCATTTTTCCAACAGCATTTACTTACTTTATGTCTCTGTCACCTTTTGATCCTTACTGCAATATTTCAAACGTTTGCTTTATTGTTGTATTTGTTATGGTGAACCGTGATCAGTGGTCTTTGATGTTACTTTTCTCATTGTTTTGAGTGCCATGAATCGGGCCAGCGTAAGACAGTGAACATAATTGGTAAATGTGTTTGTTCTGACTGCTCGATCAGCCAGCCGTTCTCCCTTCCTTCTCCCCCTGCTTGGGCTTCCCTATACCCTGAGATACAATACTGAAATTGGGACAATTAATAACTCTATAATGGCCTCTAAGTGTTCAAGTGAAAGGAAGAATCAAACTTACTGAGGAAGTTGTGTTGAAGCTAATATAAGCCAAAAGCTAAGCCATTAGCCAAGTTGTGAATGCAAAGAAGTTCTTGAAGGAAATTGAAAGTGCTATTCCAGTGAACATATGAATGATATTATGGTGCTGTGTGCATGATGTGTCTTTTCTATGATTTCATTTTCAATCTTTTTGTATCATTGAATCTAAAGTCTGTCTCCTTTGGATAGCATATAGTTAGATTATTTTTTAAGCCAATATGACAATCTTTGACTTTTGATTGGATTCATTAATTCAATCACATTTAATGTCATTAATGATATAGTTGGAAAAGATGTTTTAATTAAGAAAATGACAGAGTTGTATTTTTGTCTGCCATTTTTACTTTTTGTATTCTAGATATATCTTTTTGCTTTTCTATTCTTTGCTGTCTTCTTTTTGATTAACTGAGTATTTTCTAGCATTATGATTTCTTTAATGAATTTTCACTATAGATTTTTTGAATTTCTAAAATGGTGGCTCTGCGATTTACCTATACATCTTAACTTATCAGAATCAGCTTCATACTTATACTGGCTTATTTCCAGTGTAGTATGTTAAAAGACTACTTCTGTATAGCACTATAGCTCTGTTTCCTTTCCCCCTTTTTTGTGTTACTGTTGTATACATTATATCTATTAATGTTGCTAATTATTACCGAGCCATCTGTAGTCTTTTTTTCTTAACACAATATAGCTTTGCTCCCACCTTCCTACTTCCTCCTGTTATTTGCGAATATATTACTTATATATTGTAGCTGTTAATATTATTGGATTCCCCTTGTAAGTGATGAGTCATTTTTCCTTTGCTGGTTTCAACATTTTCTGCTTGTCTTTGACAATTACATGTCTGTTTGTGCATCTCTTTGCATTTATTCTCCTTAGAGTTTGTTGAGCTTTTACTGGATGTGTAGGTTTTCGTTTTTCAATAAATTTCAGAATTTCATAGTCATTATTCATTTGACTATTTTCCTGCTCCTTTCTCTTTCTCCTCCACCTCTTCCACCTCTTGTATCCACATTATGCACAGGTTTGTGTGCGTAATAGTGTCCCACATGTCTTTGAGGTTTTGCTAATTTTCCTTCATTGTTTTTTCCTCTCTGTTCCTTAGCTTGCATAACCTTTGAGTTAACTAATATTTTCTTCTGGAATTTTCAATCTACTTTTGAGCTCTTCTAGTGATATTAAAAAATTTCAGTTATAGGTACTTTTCAACTTCAGAATTTCCTTTTGGTTCTTTTCCATAATTTCTATCTTTTTATTGATATAAATTGTCAATCATATCATCCTGTATATATGTAATCATGCTTTCTTTTAGTTCTGTGAACATATTTATAATGGTTGTTTTGAACATCTTTTTGTTGTTAAATCTGTTGTCTGGTCACTCTCCAGACAATTTGTATTGACTGTTCTTTTATAATATAAGGGTCATACTTTACTGTTTCTGTGCATGTCTCATAAATTTTTGTTGAAAAGTGGATGTTTTAAACAATATGTTATAAAAAAATGTCAGTATTGGTTCCCTAGTTTCTCCCCACAGTGCCTTCCCCATGCCCACATCCCTGGCTTATTTGCTTGTTTATTTTTAATGACTTCCTGGATTATTTAGTAAAATCAACACTCCTAGCACCCAACACACACACACACACACACACACACACACACACAGTTTTCAACTGTATAGTTCAGGGTGTGCTCACAGCCTTTCCAGGGTAACACTGATTTGGGTAGTGCTCTCTTTCCCTGATCACACCCAGTTGTTAATCTCCACTAATTACCAGCTGATTGCTTTTATTTAGAACATTTCCAGAGGCTTGTCCTCCACCCGCACTAGTTTCACTGTGGAGCAGGTCAGCAGTGATCCGCATGCTGTTTTGCCAGAAGTTAGATTCTATGTTGTTATAACACAGATGGTTACATGTACAAATAGTTAGATGTATGTATATCCACAGGTTAATATTATATTTCTTTCTGCTGCCCCAGCTGAAGAAGTGTAGGAGCAGTGGCTACTCCCACTAACAGTGAGCACACCTTTTTGGTTTCTAATATGAGTCTCAAATAAGAGGAGTTAATGGTTTGAGCTCGTTCTCCTCAGTCCTTGTCCCCACAGCAACAGATAACTGAAAGGCAGAGACACAATAGCAAAGCAGAGTGAAAGTTTTATTTGAATACACTACAAAAGAGGACCCAGGCAGAGTCAAAGTAGACAAAGGCCTTGATCCTAGGCAGGAGGCCTATATATGGCATTCTGGCTAGGAGGTGCCTCTTTGATTGACAAGGTGGGGTTATTTGATTGACAGGTTCACCTGTATAGCTATCCCTTTCAGGGTGTGTGTCTTTGCTATGATAACACAAGTTCTGGGCAGGTCTTAGTTTTGTTCAATTGTACCCACATTGGGATCGGGTTGGGATGAATTTGGCCTGGTCCTGATAGGTAAAGAAGTTATTTCCTTATAAATCCTTTGTTGTCTTCATGTGGGAATCCCTATTTGGGCTGGTTGAGCAGTTTTCCTTGAACTTTAATCTTCCCTTTCCCCCAGCTGCTTGTGTCTGTCTTTCTACCCAACAGAACCAGGGCTCCTGGGGAAAAAGACTGATTCTGGGATTGAGGCAGAATATATACAGGATGAGCCTGGGGCTTCTTGTAGTGCCAGAAACACACACACACACACACACACAAATAGGGGACTTATAAAAGGGACATAGGAGCCAGCTTAAAGATCTCCCAGTGGAGAAACCTAGAACAATTTGTTTAACAAATTAAATATATAAGTTTTGAATTACAGTCTGAAGCAGAGAGTAAATATCCATGAACCCATACTGTTATAAATAAATAACAGTATAAATGGGAGAAGAGGCAACTCTCCTGTTGAGAGGACGTATATAGATGCTCAACCCTCAGGGAGGTGGACCATAACTCCCTACTCTTTGAGTGTGTACTGCACAGTGACTTCCATCCAGACAGTACAATAACAAATGGGGGAAATAAAAGAGTCACTTCACAGTGGAGAAACCTGACAGTCATAGTCAGCTGGGAGATCAAGGTGAACAGCAATGGTGATGAGTTGTGTTAAGAGTATATACCCTTAGTATGATGTGATGAAAATGGCATTTTACCTCTGCAGTCTTCTTCTCAAAAACGCATAACAAATCCAATCATAAGAAAAACACCAGACAAATCCCAATAGAGGGATGTTCTACAAAAATAAAAAATTCTTAAAATGGCCATGGTCATCAGAAACAAGGAATGTCTGGGAAACTCACAACCAAGTGGAGCCTAAGTAGACACAGCAATTACATATAATGCAGTATTCTGGATAGGATCCTAGAAAGCAGAAAGGTCATCAGGTGAAAATTAAGGAAATTTGGATAAAGCATGGGCTATAGTTGATTTTACTATATCATTAATGGTTCATTAATTGTGACAACTATACCATATTAATCAAGATGTTAATAATAGTTGAAAGTGACTGTGGAGTATATGGAACCTCTCTGTAATAGCTTCACAATGTTATATAAATTTTGAACTGTTTTAGGATGTAAATTTTATTTTAAAAAATGAGGAAATGAGACTTCAATACAGTTAATAACTGTGGGAGAAAAATTCCAGTGTGATGGGTTAACCAGTGCTAAATAGAAATATGCCTGGTGTGCCTGAAGCACAAGGAAGAGAAAAATGTGGTTGGAATGGGATGAACATGGGGAAAGTACTATCAGAAGAGGTTAGAAAGGTAACAGAGGATGGAAGGAAACAGTATTTTATGATTTAGAGGTCATTTCAAGGATGTGATTGTCAATGCAGAAATAGGGAGTCTTTGGCATTTATGAAAAGGTTACTGGCTGTTGTGTGGTTAAACTGAGAAAGATGGAAGGGAGTTGAATGAAAAGCAGAGAAAGTAGGTACAGATGAGGCTGAGGTGGGTAGATATGAAAGTTTGTGCAAGTTCTCCCTCTGTAACTCAAAAAATGTTTTGATTCCCAAATAAGATTATCATTGTAAATTACCATTTAAGAAGATTATTAAACTTCATACCGCACTCCTCTTGTGATAGATTAGACAATGAATCAAGATTATGATGTCACAGATGGTAATATCTGCTCTCAGCTGAACACTTCCTAATGGCAGCGGTCTCTTTAAATTAGCAATTTTAGACTTTTTTCTTTCAGCAAAACATTGTAATGGCATGACAGACTCAAAGTACTTCAATTGAAAAACAGATCATTAGATTTCATGGCAAGACTAACCCTTGAAAGGAATGTCTTAATTATATCATGAATCTCTAGAACGTGAATAAATATTTGGCTGCTTATGGAATTCATAGAATTGACCCTTGAACAACTCAGAAATTAAGAGCATCCACCTGCTAGCCCCCGCACAATCAAAAATCCATGTATAACTTTTGACTCCCCAAAAACTTAAGCACTACTCATTTATTGTTGACTAGAAGCCTTACTGTTAACAAAATAATAGTTGATTAACACATGTTTTGTATATGTATTATGGACTTTTTTCTTACAATAAAGTCAGTTAAAGACAAGAAAATGTTATTAAGAAAATCATAAGGAAGAAGAAATACATATACAGTTTTTTATTTATGGAAAAAAATCTGCAAATAAGTTTACCCAGGCAGTTCCAACATGTTGTTCAAGTGTCAACGGTAAGTGAAAATAAGCATAAAAATATTTTTCCAATAAGACAGTCACTGATTGTCAGTAATTCCTGTTTGAGAATCATGATTCAGTCCCCAATAATTGCTCAGCATACAGTGGGTAATCAATAAATGGCATGATGGACACACTCCAAAGTACCCTGAATAGTAACCTATAGTTAAGATTCTCTGATGTAGTTCACTGAAATGGAGTAGGGGAGAACATCTATTTATATGAAAAAAAAATTGTAAAGGCTTGCTTATATGAACCATTTTCCTCAAGCAACAGTGGTAAAGGAGACAAACATTTCTTAATCAATGTTAGTTCAAAAGAGAAGAAGAAGAAAGAAAGGAAGAAAGTAGGAAGGAAAAAGAAAAAGTGAAGAAACCATACAGTCCCTTGCCTTTAATTTGGCATATGCCTTTGTCTGCATGGAGCCTCACAGTGCTTTACCACTACATGGTCTGTAATGCTTCCTCAGGATCTAGGAGAATCGTCTTAAGGTTTATAGCTTAAGTAGAACTATTTGTTAAATTCTCCTATGTGGTATCTGTATACTTAGCTACAAATATCCACATCTAGGAGCACTTGATTAAATTGTCACTGTTTCTTTTTTAAGTGCTCACAATGTGTTAGTGCATGTCTATAATAGAGGGTGAAATATTTTTTAATCCTGGAAAATCCAGTGGGGTGGGGGGATATATTTGAATTGTCTCTCTGGATGAAAGGATGTTTATTTACAAGTCTTAATGCTAATATGTAGCACTTGGTTGATCAGGATTATTTCTGGAGGAGTATATAACATCACATTTTAATTTAGGCAACCCTGAGTGAAATCAACAATGACAAAAAAATTCAGAAATTTGGAGAAGGTTAATAGAGTGGTTCCTGGGCTGCCATATGCACCTCCAGCGGTCCGTAGGATCTGTGTATAACCCTGCTTTTGTGGCATGCAGTGCAGCTTGCTTCTGTGGTTATAGAACAACAACTGGGTGAATTTTACTGTACTCACAGCTGCTTCAGCTAATATCTAAAACCCCAAATCACAGAGAGATGCCTCCCAGGGATTATAGGATGACGAGCAACCATTCTGGTGGGTATAACTGAGAGAAGAATGTCCTTTCCCACTCTGTAAAATAAAAAGCTGTGATAACAGATCCACCTTAAAATTACCGAAAAAGTTAAATGTACAGAATCAGATGTGTTTGGCAGAAGAGTGGGAAAAAGACTTAACTGAAGAGACTGAGAAACAAGGGACATAGCCTTGGTCCCAGGATACATTATCCTCTCTTGTTAGAAGAAATGAGGTAGAAAGGAGTGTGTCCATTCTTAGAAGAAGGGGTTTAGATGTTCCAGAAATGAGGAGCTTTCCTCTAACAGTTCTGAAGGCTTAGACTAGGATGTCTAGTAGATACATAGTGCTCTGCACATCCAGGAGCATTGGCTAGAGAGAGAAAAGTTGAATTGTGACCTGGTTTTGTCATTTGACAGCTGTGTAAATCCTAGGCAAGATATTCACTTCTTAAACCTCTGTCTGTGAAATGGAGCTCAAAGTGTCAGCTCAACCTAACTGAAGGAACATTTGGGAAGCTCACTGGAGGAAACATGGAAAACACTTTGTATGATATACTAATGTAAGACTGTGGAGTTGAATCAGGCCTCTTTTATATCACTAGTTCATCACTTACAGACAGATACCCATGAGCACACTAACTACCTTTCTAAGTTCCATGTTTCCAAACTGAAAATTGGAGAAGCTAATCAAACCCACCTCACAGGATATTTGTGAGGATTTAATTAAAGAATCTAAAGTGTTTAACATAATGCCTAGCATAAAACCTCAATAAATAATAGTTATTATTAAAAAATGGGAGGCATTGTTGCAGTAATACTAGTGACATTTCAATTCTCACCTAACTTAGGTGAGAAAAAAATTATAGAATGTGGTTTCTTTAAAAAAAAGAATGGCACCTTGGGAGAATGCATTCTGCTGTTGCGCTATGAATCCTAGGAACAGTATTAGTAACTGAATTCTGGGTGAGCTACTTTGTACATACTATTCTCCTTGCCTCCCAATCTTTATTTCTAAGCCACCAGAAACCTGATTGGTCTGGGGAAAACATACTTTTAATGTTAAAATCTACAAGCATTTCAGTTTCTTTCGCCAAATTGAGTTATGGTAAAATTTTGAGAAAAGATATTACTTTACATTTTTTACAAGATGCTCAAGCATATTGATTGAACCAATAGCTAACGGAGCACCTACTATGTTCCACCTACCATACTGGAACAAGTATTATCAATAAATGCATTTACTTATAGTCCCTACATGTTCAGCATCATCCACCTATTAATTAGGTAAAATTTGCAGAATATGATTGGATTAAGATAATGGATTCTTTTGTTGAAAGTAAAATCAATGATATGTTTGGAAAAGACTGAATCATGGAGAAAGATGGCTCTTTACATTTACAAGAATAACTTCAAATCTTTATTTAAGCTCTCTTAACTTTCCCTAGGCTGATAGAACAGTAGACAATAATCAGTAAAACACATTTCCTGATGTTCACTGTCTTTTATGAACAACATCCTACCTTGTAAATGTTCAGTCTCCTTGCTCTGTGGACTAGCTTCCCAGTGGGACTGCCTGGTTGGCCCATTAACTCTGCTTAGTGCATGCTTTATCATTGCTAAACAGTCTCAATTCTCAATTACTTAGTAATAGCATCATTAGTTTTGCCACCATTATTTAGTCATAATGATAAGAAACAGAAAATATTGTAGAAAAGTGGGGAGAATTTGTGCACTTTAGAGTCCTGGTTTTTATGAACATACCATATGCACCGGCACACTTCAGTTCATTAACAGAGACAGAAACTCTTTTTCTGATGCCCATGGTTACTAATAAAAATCAATTGTAAATTGAAGGAGATAGGAATAAGGAATAATTATGTGACCTTTTTTCCATTTCTTGTGACCCAAAACAGAAGCCACATCTAGGAAAGTTCAAATTTAAAATACATATGTTTTTCCAACAGAATTTCTCACATCCAGGAAGTATATCTTTAAGGAAAAAGAAAAAGCATCACTTTTCAACACATTTATTGCTCAGGAAAATTGAATTTGAATTTAAAAAAATACATTTTTTGACATCTCGTCCTGGCTCTTAGACCAACATTAAACCCAATCAAGCAAATAACTGTTAAAGATTGTTTTACCTTGCTTTGTAAGGTACTTCATTTCTACTCAGAATATATTTTGGTATTTTGGCTGGTAAATACAGAAATAAAATTAATAATTTAGCTTTATATTTATGCCACCATCATAACTCAACTTTCCAGAGAATGTTTTATTCTGTGGGAGCCTTGACTATCAGTGTGACATATTTTTTCTTCTCTTCCTCCTCTTATCTCTCTACCTCCTGCCCTTCCTCCTCCTCCTTCACCATCATCTAATTTTTGTTAACAGTTTGCAATTTCCAAAGCACTTTGAGATATCTTCATGTGATCTCCCCAACCAGTCTGTAGTAGAAACAGAGTATGTAATGTTTCCATTTTACAGATGAGGAAATGACAGCATTTGTCTTCTTGTGTCAGATCCAATCTATTGATTTAGTCTTTTTAATACCACTTTATCACAGGTCTGCCTATCCATCTCTATGTATTTACAATGATAATTGTTTTAATTTTTGAAAAGTTTGTTTTGGATTATCTTTGTTCTCTTTACTAATTTCTTAACATCTTGGCTTTCTATTCACCTACTGAATGCTTTTCCCAAATTCATAGATTATAATTCTAAGGTTTCTTTGTGCTATGCTCAGACATCCTCTGGCCTCATTATTTTTTTGATCCTATTAACATCTATCTCTTCCTACAGCTCAAATTCGTGATGTGTTTGTTCTGAGTGTGCTTCTTCCTGTCTCTGACTGTGATGGGCCACCTAAGAGATGGTGGACTCTTTCAGACTCTTTGTGTACTGGCTGGTATACAGACAACTCTCACAGTGCCAGGAAGCATCCTTACTGATGCGAATCAATAACCTCTTGGCTGTCTCCAGGGTGGAGAAGGCTAAATTCCAAAGTTTGTTTGAGCCTCTCTTTTATTGGGAGCCAGGGAGACCAAGGAAGCTCACATCCAAAAATATATTATACCAAAATACATGTTTTAAGTTATTGAGGCTAATTGTATATTTCCTCTTCCTTTTTGATTTTTGACTATTAATTTGACTACTTATAGCAATCATTTTCCATCTTACAAATTTCTATGAATCAGTATCCAAGTTACAACAGGATCTTAGGAGGACCTGATAGGTTTTCTTTTGGTGAATGACAGCCTTGGTGTATAGGTTTTGAGCTCATGTTCTGCTGTTTAAATATTTTTTGTTGTTGCTTCTCTAACATTCTCAATTATGTTCTTGACATCTCAGATATTATTATTTTTCAGATACATAAAGAATTACTGTAAATGAAGAATTAATTGCTGTTGTTATGGTTGGCGTACATGTTATTGGCATTTGTATTTTTTCTTTTACTTAGGGTTTGATTCAAAAGAAAAAAAAGCACAAGTCATTGCCCCTTACATCTATAAAAAGTTCAACAAGAATTTCCTTTAGAAACGAAAACATTGTAAAACTGTTGCTCTCTCCTTTTGCCCTTTTTTATAGTTTCACAAAGGCATTTTTTTTGCATGACTAGCTTCATTCCTAGACATGTAGAGAAACAACTAAATTTGTCTATAAGATGTGGACAGCTTTCTATATTTATGAATTATAATGAACTAGTTCACCTCGTTGGGGCATTGTAATAAATTTTTCCTGATCTTTCATTTGAGCATTGATAGCATTAAGCTTAAAAGGTAGTATCTTAGGAATTGGCTATTATATCATAAAATGCCCATTTGGTTCACTTATGAGGCTTATTTAAAAACAGGTGTCCACATTGTTACTCAGTGGCTTTTAAAAATTTATGAATTGCAAGTCTATACCTGGGAATATTTGAGAAATTTAACAAGTTCTCCTCTGCATAATATTGGCCTCCACGCTCCATTTATTCATGTTTCAGTTAGAGAAACATTACAGAACAAAGAACAACAATAGTATAACAGGTAGTTATAGAGATTAAGTTTGGGCAAACCTGAGTTGATATTCTAGCTCTGCTACTACCTTTGTGTCAAATCCATGAATTTTTTTCTATTTACCCAACAGGTTATGAGAGGTAAATGAAGAAAGTGTATGTAAAGTACTCAGTGCCTGAGGTATATTTATTGAGTACTCACTATATAGTAAATTTTGTTACTATTTTTGTTGCTATGGTTATCTATGGCATAAAATAAACATGTGCTTATCTTGTGTAGATATAATTTAAAAATTTTGAAGTCTTTGGGAAATGTGCATAAATGTGAAGAAAAATTCTGTTTACTATAGAGAAGACGTTATTTAGATCATCTTAGTCTGTCTTTGTAATATAAAATTCCCAAGAATGCTAAGGATTATTTTAGTCTTTTAGATTTTCCTCCTCCAACTTTATTTCTCTTTTATTTTAACTAAATATTTTCAATAAGTGTCTAGGTATTCAGCATTCCCGATGCATGGTTTTCCTTCTTAGAATGTCTGATAATAGAAAAAAATTCCTCCTCTTTTTGAGTCATTCCCTCTCTTAATTGATTCTAGTTCTATATAGTGAAAGCCATACAAAATAAATTTTTATTCTTAGTTCCATCTGATAAAACTTTAAATATGATTTTGAAAACAGGTACTATATCTTTCCTTCATGTCTTCTTTCTATATGACCTGCCTTCTAGTTTAACATGGTTTCTAGTCAATTCAGCATCTCAGTACCGCTCAACTGAGTGTGTTCAAATTTTTTGCAGAAGTGGGCAGAATACCTGATCAGATCATGATAGACAATCCCATCTAGCAGCCATCACACCTTCCTCTTTTACACTTTTCCTCTTCTCAGTATGCTGCCAGTCACACCCTGCCGTTGGCCAATTAAATGGTTACTTCTGCTTATCCATTTAAGTTACCTTACTTATCTTATTCCCACCACCAAGCTAATGGTCTAATTATTGTCCTTATGTCAAAACTTTGTAGTTATATATTACATTATTGCTTTTGGTCAATCAAAATCTTTGTCTGCAATTTGGTTCATTTATGTAAATTATTTGCTATGATGGAACAAATTAGTAAATCTGTAAACTGCATTACAATCTAAACTTTCATCCTATTTGAAAGCCTTTTATCACCACTTCTCTCTGTACCTCCATTGTAATAGGGTTGTATTTTGCAGATAATCTCTGATTTTTTGTAATGCAGAATCAGGAAAGAAGGTATTGAAAAGGTGGGAGGAAAAGGAGAAGGATTGGAATTGGAAGCAAGGGGATACACAAAGAACAAGTAAGGATTGAGGTAGTGGTATATTGGAAATAGTTTTTAATTATGTTGGTTACACTGAATTACTTTTTTGTGACTCCTGCAGAGACTCAATATGTCAATTCCAAGTTGTACAATTATCCTGCATATATTTTTCCATTTTACTTTTGGAAGATCAGGTTTTAAGATATTTTCAAATGATTTTTGAGGTCAACAAAGTCCATATCTGCTCAGATTTTTTTTTCTAGTTTACAGTCCCATGAACTTGTACCAGGAAATAAGGTGTCAACCTAAATTAAGAGGCAAACTGAGGCAAACTTGAATTACCCGAATTGAGTTTATTTAGGAATAGCAGAAGAATTGTAATTCAGGAAATGCATGCTATAGCAAGCTATAGGCAAGTCCATTGAGGGTTTGGGTGGGCTGTATTTATAGGCAAGGAATGCAAAGAGAATGTAGTCCAGCCAGAGCCCAAGCAGTAAGTTTTTCACTGGTTTGAGGATGGGGAGAGATTCTTGCCAGATGTTCATTGGTCAGGAGATGAGTTTCAGCTTTCTGTAAATCAGGCATTTATAGGAAATCAGTCTCTCTGTTCTTCTAAGGGCACATGTGTGAGACTCTTCATTTCATATTCTTTTACTCTATTTTAGATTGAAATCCTTTAACAAAGGACTCATACTATCTGAGGAATAAGGGATCATTTAGTCTGTGCTTTTACCTTCAAAGAAAAGTGCATCCAAATCTGTATAAAGCTAAATTTAGTGTATTTTATCTTTGTCTTCTCATTTTGAAATGCAAAAGCATTTTAATAGATTTGCAAATAAAGCTTATAATTGTATCCACTAATAATTAAAACTTGAGATGAGACTCCAATATAAATATGTTTGAATAAACATTTTTTTAGTGACTTATACTAAACAATTACAACAGCTATAAAAACACTTGAATAGGTACAAAATTGCAAAAATTAATCTGTTTGCCTCTTATGAAATACTTAAATTTAAATGTTAATATAATTAAATAGATTTTACCCATGGAGCTGATGCTGGGGTTCTTGTTCATGGAATTGAAAAATGAACTTCGTGAATGGACAAAACAGGAGATTTACAGAGAGTTTTTATTCAGATATAGATATAGAGAGAGCTTTATTCTGAATAAGAGAAAGCATGGAACTCCCCACAGGTGCAGGGAGGGGCAAGGTTGCCGTTTGGGGTTTCCATGTCTAGGGTTTTATTCTTGCTGCAGTGGGAGTTTTCTATAGATTCAGCCAGAATGCTACTTATATTTTAATTTATCTCTGTGAAGGTTTCCTGGATACCCTGTTGTAAACTAATGAGCCTACATGACTATGAGCAATGAGCTATTCTTTACCACTGGGTCCCTTTGGAGCATAAATTGTTACATTGTTTCAATCTCAAGTGCCCTGTTTTGTAAGACTTTGTCCTTTTCCAGGGCCCACACTATACTCTAACTGGGCAGTAGTTACACACCGCTGTCTCCCTGTCTCACAGCCATCTTCATGCAGACCAGCACACATGAGATGCAGAATGTGTGTACAGGGACAGAGTGAGCTGGGGGATTAGAAACAATAACTGAGGATTTAGTCACAATGAATGGTTTATTAAATATTGATCAGTGTTCCCTTCTTCATTTGCTTATATAGATATAGCACTAGTATCACTGATTTTTCGCACATAAACACATCAAAATATGCACATAGTTATACTTTCATATGTAAAATTTGTAAGTATTGCGTATTTCCAACTAAGGTGACTTTCTAACTCTTAGCTGAAAATACTATGAGCAACTTAGTTACTAAAGATGTCTTATCTTCTACCAGGTCTGGAGCTATCATGTCTCCTTTGCTTTCAGATGTTTGTTAGTATCACCCTGGGCAAGTTCATACCTCATACCTCAGTATCTTCAAATGAGATGATTGGTCTAAATGATCTTTTCTCATTATTTGTTTGTGATTGGTAGATATGATAGTAAGTATATAGTTCTTGGCAGCTATAACGTAACTGAAAGAGTTCAGGTATTAAAAAGAAAACATAAAATATCATGGTTTCACTGCCATTTTCCCGAAGTGACATCTTGTTCTCAAGAATGAGAAGTGATGCTGGCAATCTGTAGATGAAGAAAAACAAATCGATAGAATTCTCTGACATTAGTTGACTTATTGGATGTATTAGCATCATAATTTTGTTATGGGCATTTTGGAAGAATGTCAGCATAACTACCACCTAGAAGGCCTAGGGTGGGATGTGACAAAAGAAAAGAAAGTGCTCTAATTGTGAAAGGATCAGCAGGTACAGAGGAAGAAAATGAAATTATTCCTAACATAGCAAGATATAGTAAAAATAAATGAGCCATAGGAAATAAGAGGTACTTAGAGTAAATTGCTCAAAGACTTTAGAGCCATCATATTCAGCCTAACATAATACAGAAGGGCTTCTGTAATAAATCTCCTCTGTTAATTTTATTGCAAGTCAATTATAAATCTTCAGTTAAGTTTCTTAGGATGAAAACCATGTTTTGGAAATATTTCTATTTTTCATCTTCCACACTAGTACAAAGGAATATTTTTGTTGAATAAAAATTAAGAAAAAAAAGATGGGGCAGCATGCTTGCCTTTCCAAATGATCATGGATATGTTAGATTTATTTATAAGAACAGTTAAAGCTGATTTTGGGCACAATTTCAAATGAAAATGCCTTTTTATTCCCCTTATATTTGCATCTCAATTTCTTTCCATTGTCACTGTACCACTTTTTTCATGATATTGAAAACTCTGCATAGATTCCTTAGCCTAACTGAAGCTCCACATGCTTCATGTGACCTTCCATCTGCTTCCAAACTTTACAATATTGCTCAAGTAATTTCACATTATACTTCTGTGCCTATAATGGTAAGATTCATTCAAAAACTATTTTTTAAGCAACTATTATTAGCTAGGCAAAGATCCAGGATACAATAGAGAATGAAACAGCCCATGGTCTGAAGGTCTTTATAGGATTAATAAGAATTTATAGGTAATAGGGCCACAGACAATGTGCAAATAACTATAACCATATACCAGATGGCAGTCGTTCTATGTGGAAACATGAAGCAGCATAAGGGGAATAGAGAATAAGGGAATGGGGGTAATGCCCTCTAATGTAGTATGGTATGCATTTGATATGAGAGTTGAGTAAAAAGAGGGAGCAAGCCAGGGGATATGTGGAGAAAAAGTATTTAAAACCAAGGGGATAATAATATCCAAGGTTTTCAATGTCATGGAACAGCAACTAAGCCAAAAAGAGTACAGCAGAGTGGATAAAGGGAGAGGGGTAGCAAGTGAGATTGGAGGGGTAGACAAATCTAGATCATACAGGATCTTGTATGGTGAGGGATTTAGTGGTTTAAGTGAAGCCACCACAAGGTTTTGGACAGACTCACATGGTCTGCTCGCGTAAGGATCTCTCCTGTCAGTGTGAAGGGGATAGAGTGCAGGGGAACCAGGGAAGGAGTAAGTAGACTTATGAGGAGGCTACTGCAATGGTTCAGCCAAGAGATGATTGTGACTTGAATCAAGGTATTGACAGTGAAATTGGTCAGAGGTGGTTTATTTGGATTTTATTTGAATAAATAAAATGTGTTTTAAAAGAAGAAATAAAATTGGATTTTATTTGAAGAAATAAAATGTATTTTAACAGAAGAACCAGTGTTGTGTTTTTTGAGGAGAGGGTGAGAGAGAAATTGGGAAATCTAAGATACCTCCAAATATTTGCCCTGAGGAGATAAAAACCAGTCTTTCCTTGAATTTGGCAGTATTATACAGTCATTGAACAGATTTAAGCAGGGATGAAGTGGGTGGAGAAAACCATGCCCCTGGCTCACTCTCATGCTTTTTCTATTACTCCTTTTACTTTGCTTCAACAAAACTAGCCTTCTTGCTGCTACCTGAATATAATGAACATTTAGAATCTGTACATTTGCACAGTTTGGGAAAAATGGTGCACAGGATGGCTGTTAGACAACTACACAGAGATGCTGTACAGGTATTTGGTTATACTCAGTGGGGTTTCAGAGGGGAGTTCTGGGCTGTAGGCATACATTTCAGAAGAAATGGGTAATGGGAACCAGACCACTAATGGGGCAACCTGTTACATAAGAGGAGAATAGAAAAAGAACAGTGACCAGGAAGCCAACCAACAGCTTCAAAAGGGAAGACTGATAAACAGTGTCAGATTCTTCCAGCAGGTCCAGAAGATGGGGCTGAGAACTGACCATGGGTGTGATAGCTTTTTCCTTCACCTGGTATATTCTTTATCCTGATGCCACCTGGCAACTTCACAATTTTCTAAGACTTAGGCAAAAATTTCACCTTCCCTCTGAAATCTTCCCTATATTTATAATCTTTGTTTTACTCCTTGTCATTAAAATAAAGATATATTAGAATTCTTGGGAATCAACCACTTGAACTTGTTCTTCCTTAAAAAAAAATCATTGCTATTAGAACATAGCAAGTGTCCCGTATATTTTAGATGTTCAATAACAAAGTTTTAGGTAAAAGGAAAAGTAAAGGAGGAAAGTAGAAAAGGAAAGGAAATAAGGAAGGACATTTCTAGAATTAAATGTTTTTTTTCCTATATCCTACTCCTTTTGCTAGGATATTGCCAGTGATCAATTATATGAAATTAATATATGAAATTAATTTCAAGTAAGACATAGGTGCTCAATAATGGCTCATTATATTACATTTTTCTTCCCAGTAAAATGAGGAGTGCTTTTTCAGTAGGGAAATTCCTGAAGGTGAGGACTTTTTTTTTTTAACATAAAGGACTAAATCCATGACCTTGCAGCATTTTAGTAATCTAGAAACACCTTCCTTTCTACCTCTTATATTTTTCATAAAGATGGTTGCTCACTATTCAATGCACATTTTATTAGCCCTTCTTGCAAAAATACAATGCTGTGTGACTTCTAAGCCTTACTCTGATAGCTACCTGCCTCAACTAAAATGTAGTTGAAAACTATTTCGAAACGAGTGAAAGGATGATAATGCTCTCAGGGCACTAAACTTGGGGATCAAACAAAATCAACCACAGCACTTCATAATGTGTTTTAAAAGACTAAAATAAGTAAAAGTACAGGCATGCCTTGGAGATATTGCTGATTTAGTTCCAGACTACTGGGATAAAGCAAATATCTCAGTAAAGCTAATAAAATGAATTTTTTGGTTTCCCAGTGTATATAAAAGTTATGTTTACAGTATACTATAGTCTGTCGTTTGTGCTACCATTATGTCAAAAAACAATATACATACCTTAATTAAAAAATAATTTGTTGGTAAAAAATATAACAATGATTACCATTCATCATAGATCGACTTGACCAATACAATAATAATGAAAAAAGTTAGAAATACTATGAGAATTACCAAATGTGGCAAAGAGACATGGAGGGAACAAATGCTACTGGAAAAGTGGTGCCAGTTGACTTGCTTGATGCAGGGTTGCTACAAACCTTCAATTTTTAAGAAACTCAGTTTCTGTGAAGTGTAATAAAGTGAAGTGCAATAAAATGAGGTGTGTCTATATCCTAACTTTTGAAATGCAGTTCAAGAAGACCCATTCTGACCTAAAATCCATCAGTTGAATCTCACTTTATTGGTCTAGGGAGTATTTTAAAAATTAAATTTAGATGTCAGTGGTCAGAAACTGCTTTTTTCCTTTTCAGGAATAGTGAACGCTGAATTCAAAATGATGTTTTTCACTTCTTCCAGATCTCTTGTCACAAAGCCTCTTATCATCATACCACCTCTAACTTGGAAAATAAAACTTTTTCAGGTATTTTCATGTCTGCATTGTGAGGTAAAGCCCTGGGAATGGGTTAGCTTTAGCCAAACTAAGTCTTAAATTGATCCATACACAGTACAATTTCCTATAGTCTATGCTTCTATCCATATTGTCTAAGTCTAGGTAAAGCATAGTGATGCCAGCTGTCCAGGAGAGTAAATACTGACCATGTGGTGTGGGTCGTGCTATGGTATTTATTATACCAGGAATAGAAATAACCATAGTAAGGTACAGGCAAAAAGGTGAGAAAAGTTACAGTATTGTACAGATGATACAGAGCATAGGAAATGTGCTATGATATGGTAGAGTGATTGGAAAGAAATTAAGACTAGGAAGGTAGGCTAAGGCCACCATAAAAAGGATCCTGAATACTCTTCTAAGGAGTGTCAGTGTGATTCCGTAATCCAAAGACAGCAGGCAAGGCTCATCTCTTTACCAGCTTTGGTTGGTAGTGATTTTGCCTGATAATGTCTGTTGGGAAGTGGCTTTATATCTGCTTACATTTGCCAAACCCACTATATGTAATAGTAACAATCAAACTTTTTTTTTTAAGTCAGAGTGAAATATCAAGTATTTTGCTCTTCAGAAACACAGCAAATAACAATGAGGAGGTAGAATGGGAGAGGCAGAAGATTAGCAGTGGAAAAGAAATTTTAAGAATTGAATAAGTTATAAGAAACTTCTATTTGCAAAATACTTGACTAGGCCACATTATGTTAATCTATTAGATTCTCCTGAAAAGAAGTTGAATATTTTATGAAAGTCCATTGACTTCCTTAGGCCTCTAGTATAGTGGTTCTTAAATATTTCTGACTTCCACTGTTTTTGGAAGAAAAGTCATAAGACAAATATAGGTGAACGATTGGACTACATGGAGCACCTACCTCACATGTTTCCACTTTCTAGAGAATAAAAAGTAATTTATAACAATGACCAGAGAGTGTTGAAATAACAATTCAGATATTAATAACATAGCAATGAAAAGCAGCTGATGGCAAATTAATACATGAATAATGGCAATTGAAAACCAGAATGATGTAATATTATTCAGCCATAAAAAGAAAACAAATCCTACCATTTGCAACAGCATGGATGGAGCTAGATGGTATTATGCTCAGTGAAATAAGCCAGGCAGAAAAAGAGAAGTACCAAATGACTTCACTCATTTGTGGAGTATAAAAACAGAGCAAAACTGAAGGACCAAATAGCAGCAGACTCACAGACTCCAAGAAGGGACTAATGGTTACCAAATGGAAGGTGGGTGGGGAGGGAGAATGGGATTAAGGGGCACTATAATTTGCAATCACTATATAGGTAGTTCATGGGGAAGGCAGTACAGCCCACAGAAGACAAGTAATGACTCTGTAGCATCTTACTATGCTGATAGACAGTGACTGCAATTGGTGGGGTGAGGACTTGATATGGGTGAGTGTTGAAACTACAATGTTGTTCATGTGAAGCCTTCATAAGATTGTATATTAGTGATACTTTAATAAAAAAAAAAACCATAATGAGCTCAACACACAGCAATGATCATAAAGTATGTTACTGAAAATTGTGAAAATTTCAGTTGCCTTATGTGAGCATGTTTGCAATACTGCTAACAATGCTTGGCAGGTATGACTTCCAAAAGAAGACATAAAGAAGTCCTCCATAAACTCTAGTGACTCTAATTGTAAATAATCGATATATTTTAATAATTCTGATAATTGACTCAGAGGTTAGTAGAGTAGCCCTTTATCATAGATTATTATATAATAATAGCAATAAGAAAAGCAACCACTTATTGATAAATTGTGTTTCAGGCACTAGACAGTAAGTATGATATAGTTATTCTGTCATTTAATCCTCATAAAGTCTCTTAAGAGATAGGTACTGCCTTTCTTCCCATTTTGCAGAAGAGGAAACTAAGAAATGGAGAAATTAAATTACCTTTTCCAGGGTCACATATACCTGGTAATCCAATTCATGGCAACCTTCTCTCTTAATCAGGAATGTTTTGCATTCATGTCTACCTGAACCAAGGTATTGTTTTTAGTTTTGTTTTCAGTTGGTTTATATACCAGTTTAAGTACACCAGGAGCAGCCTTGTAAGTGCCATCCCTCTTTTGGGAAACACTCCTTTAAAAATCTCATTTACTATCCTGCACAGACTGCTAATAAACGTCATTCGGCAGGCTGGAGTTCATGCCGGAAGTCCTGACTTTCCCTCTGAGGGAATCCTTGTCAAACTACCTGACAAATAATATTCTCCGCTTTTTAAAAATCTGAAATATGTATGGGTTCTTGATGTATTCTAAAAAAGGCTTCCTTTTTAGATTATTGGGTAATGTGTAGAGCTAGACTGAAAAAAAATATGTTTAATCACCGTTTTACTGTTATTTCTTCAACTTCCTGTACCTGATGTAGAACTCATCCCGAAAAATAAATGCAGCCATTTTTATGTCTGCATAATAATTACTTTCATAATTTCCAGTAGGAAACAGAAGCTATTTAATGGTCTCTGGAACTTAAACATTTAAAAGGAACCTACTGTTATATTTATCATCCTTTACAGGAAATGTAAAGCTCTTCAAGGCAGAGAATGAACAGACAGGTTCATAAAAGACATTGCAAATTTAATAAGCTGCACTGTCTTTTGCTGATTCCAGTTTATTATGCATGCAAATGGGATTTGGGTGGCTTCTCTTTTTACATTTTGTAACAATAATTTCAAGAGAAGGAATGAAGAAAAAGCACACTGTGAGCCCCATATCACAAGAAATTGTATGTTTATTTTTCATCCTGTTTTAGCACTGTCTTAATAAGAATCAAAACTCCTTTGGTATTTTGGAGAATTACCACCTTTGCAGATGAGTCAGAAAATCACATGAGTATGTGGTTGTACAGTAGTGAAAATAATAATAGCTGTACCTTGAATATATAAATATATATCTATATCTATATCTATCATATATGCTTTTACATATATATCTACACACACACACACGTATACCTTTTCTCAAAGAAAGTGAAGCCACCTCCACATTAAACCTGTGATTTCTGATTCGATCTCATGCACAAAGAGTCAAACTTTTAGTACTTACATAAATCCCTGGTTTTTAGGCACCTTTGGAACTAGAAAATTTCAATGAATTTCTAAAAAGAAATTTGAATACAGTATGTCAGGAAACAACTGATACCAGTACATATCACTTTGCTAAATATTTTATCACACACCAGTTTATTTCCTGTGTAATGTTTCTTTTTGCATAGACTGACAGTTTTACTAGCAAGATCCTGGAACCTCTCCAACTTAGATTATTTTTTTGTCTTGATCATTTCATGCATTCCTTATTTATGCATAGAACCCTGACAGTTACATCTGATAAAACATTTTCTTTAAATTTATTTCCTTAGTAACTTTTTCATTTTAAATACTCAAAATTATTACAATGATTTTTTTGTTGACTGTGATATTTAAAATCACATTTTTATGACTAATAGTACAAAAAATCATTTGTCACCTTACATTTTCCTTAAATTGATTGATTAAATTATTAACATTAAAAATGAGGGTCATGATTAGAGTTTAAAAATTTTACAATCTGATCTGTCAGTCATTTTCATGATGGCTTCTGGGTTATATATTATTTTAGTGTACTGCCTTTAAATACTAAAATAATATTTTAAGCTTTACTCTTTATACATAGGTTGTTGGTTTTTGTTTGTTTGTTTTTGGAGTATATATAGTTTGAGGTAAAAAGCTGCAAAGTAAGTGAGGATCATATTCATCAGTATGGCCAAAATTTTGTGTATGTGTGTATATGTATGTGTGTGTGTGTGTGTGTGTGTGTGTGTGTGTGTACATATAAAACAATAAAAAATATATTCTAACATATTAAGGAAGATTTTGATGAAAAGGAAGGGAAATCACTCACAATCTCTCTGAGCAAATTTTAGAAATAAAGTTCAATGTAGGGAACAGGATTAGATATTGTGATTTCTATTAAGTATAATGGATGACAAATGGCTAAATCCCCAGTATGTATTCTGAAATATTACCCCTTACTAATTTAACAAAAAGAGACACTATGTAATTACCATAATTGCCAGCTTTTTAAGCTAATTCATTCCATTTTGCTTATGTGGCACTTTTATTGACTGGATGCTTTAGGAAAACAGGTCTTCTACAAGCTCTCAATACTAAAATACTAAAAAGCTCTCAATTTAGTATGTTAAAACAGTCCATCCCTATGAATGGAAATAAAACCACAAACACTGGAGAAAGCAAAATAAGTATTTTTCCAAACAAAATCCTTAAATTTTTGCCACCTGCTGAATACCCCCCTTCACTGACAACAGGGATTTCCATGGTTTTCGTATTTTATATCTTCCTCATGCAATGCTGACAAACTTAAGCATTGAGCCAGAGACTGTACTTTTCAATGACAGGAACCATTAAGTTGAATCTCCTAGAGTCATGGAATTTGAGCCCTGTACAGAAACTTAAAGATAATGTATTCCAGGCATAGGGATGCTTTAAAAAAATTATCAAAGCCACACACTTGCCAAGTAGCCAGCCCAGTTTTTTCACCTGTATTTCTTGATTCCCAGTGTTTATTCCAAAACAAAATGGTCATCACCAATCATACTTGAAATGGTTAATTAATGAAATAATAATGTTCCAAAATGAGGATAATTCTTGAAGTAACACCCCCAGCTTTATTGAAATGATGGCACAAAGTAGATTTTCTGCATCTATAATTTTCCAGCCCTTCTGCAGTTATTGACAATGACCCCATTCATAGTGGATCGATTGTGATTGGGTGAGATTGAGTTTGGAGACATCTTCTTTGGAAATAAACTTTCTGTTTAAAATCAGTTGGTTGTAGGAAGGCTTTTCTATATAGCAACACTAACATAAAGCTCTTAAACAGTGAGTAACAATACTCTTTAATAACATGAATTTCTTGTTATCTCCAATACTGATGGTATACAAATTACACTGTTCAGCTACATGGAATTATTTTATGACCACCATTTCAAAGCTCCACCAATTTTTTCCAAAGAGAAATGTTTCATCTCTCCGACAAAAATGCTGCAAGAATCAATGATAATCAATAATAAAGAAGATCGATATGAACTATTTCGAGTAGCATAGAAGAATTATGCCTTGAAGATAGGAATCATTATTAGCAAGGCTGACTGCACTAATGTACGTCACTCTTCATAAGATAGGCTTTTCTAAGACAGGCACAGGCCATTCAGATGTTTCCATACTGGATATCCCCTTCTCCCTTTTTTGATGATGGAGAATGGATGGAGGAAAGCGTAACTTTCATAAAAGAAAATAGAAACTCAGTGTAATGGAGAAAGAACTAGAACAATAGTGGATGCATTTTCACTTCTTCCATTGACAACCAGAGTCAGCCTTTCTGACACATCTATTATAGCCTGAATCATCCTTTCTTGGGGGTAATGCACCCGAGGGTTGGTGGAAGCCCTACCCAGAGCAATCCCCAACTGTGTGTGCTGGTGCCTCAGAATTCTTCCTGGCTCTGAAGAGGTGTGAATTGCCTTCCATCCTTGGGGATGTAAAAGTCTTGTAGTGTATGTCATCTCTCTTGACATGGTGAAGAAAGCTGTGGAGTGGAATGTAGAGAAAAGCTTGAGTCCAAGTTTCTTTTCTCTTTCTTTCTTCCAAGAGCTGATAGTCTTGAGTAAATCCCATCTCTCATTTATTTTTTTTTGTAATCTGAAGTAATGCTTCTTTGAAGAAAAAAAAGTGGCAATCTTTTAATATTCCCAAAGAAAGTATGTACATTTCTAAAGGACTGCTGCTTCACAGAGATCATTCAGTTTCTGTTTAATTTGTACAGGGATAAAACAAGTTTCAAGAGTGTTGCTGCAACAATTATATGAACATCTAGAAAACAAAGCTAGATTCTAAGCTACCTCAGAGGGGAACAGGGATTGTATATTGTATTTGTACAAAGAAATCCCCTTCTTAAGTAGGATTGTCAGATGATTTTCAAACTAAGGAAAGAAGAAAATGATATTAAAATGGAAATAAAAGCCATTTGGTTCTGAAGTCTAATTTTGCAAGAATATGACATGTTTTCCAATTCTTCTGAATGGTCTTAATAATGCCTAAGGAATTGGAGTTTAATGGAGGAAGGCTTGATAATGTTGAAATCTGGTAACCCTTAGACAGAGTGTGAATGATAAATAGAGAATCTCCTCCAGAGGGCTTCAAGAATAGCTCAAGTGAGGTGGCAGTGCTTCTGCAAAAAGCAGGCACTAATTAGAAAACCTTCCTGGGTCGCTTCTTGGTGTATGTCTATGATTATTCTCAAGATCTGGAAACTTCCAAGAATGAAGTAGAGAGTCAAAGTAACTTTTATCTCTCCCCAGACATGGTGGAAGGTATAAGTTCTTTTGCTCTAAAATAAGGAAATGCAAACATTAAAGCAGTTATTATTGGTGGTAATAATTGTAATGTGTTTTGTATAGATCTTATATACAGACTTACCTAGATTTGTTGCTGGTAAACGCCCAACAGACAGATGTTATTATGTATCTTTAATCAGTGAGGAAATTGGCTCACGAATACATTGCTATCAGAGGGAAAATGGGACACTGAAACAGTTTTGTTTTCTGCTTCTTAGTTCACTGCTCTTAATTCACTGCTCTTTCTCTTGCAACATACTATTACCTACATTTATGTTTAATTTTTAATCTCAATGAATTCTGGTGTAATTAAGTGTCCACTGAGGCCTCCCTCAGTTTTAGCAATATTAAACATTTTAAAATGTTGAACAGGGGACTCCCCATGTTTTCTGATAATTCTGAGCTCCTTATAATGTCATGGTTACTTCCAGCTTTGAGTTTCAACTTCTGAACTTCCAGTATCACTTATTTTTACTTCCTAGTTCTGGTTCTCTCTCATTGTTCTAACACAGACATATTTCTGTACATAGCAGTCTTTCTGAAGATTTTTGGTTACTGAAACTAAAAACTGGATTATAGATATTAATTACTGTTTCTTAAAGGCCTTTAGTTACTGTTCATGTCAATTATTTACTGATCATTTTTCTCTGTAGACTCAAGGCACATATTGTCTGGCTCCTTCTCTCCTCCTGAGACTAATCCCTTATCTCCCCCTCTTCTTCATATTTTAGTTCCTCCTCTTTTACATAAAACTCAATTTTACATAAAACTCAATTTATCGACATCTTTATTTTACCATCTCTTTTCAACCCATGATATTAAAGCCTTACCTTCCATTCCATATCATCAATTATTTTCCTAAACAAAAGCAGTTCCTTTTCACAGAAGATTTCTTGAACCAAAAGTTAGGATATTTTTCTCCAGTTCACATTTATATTTATTACATTTTCTGGCACTTACGGTTAGGAGTTGTTTGTTGAATGAATCAGCAATAGAAAAGAGTCTTTAACTTTTCTTACGCTTATCCTTCAGTTTTAACCTCAGCCTCTAGTGTCACCTTGAATTATGTAGGCTATTACATTAGCGAAGAGATTGATTATTTTTCTTTTATTTTCTTTTAAGTTTCAAATAATAACTTACTACTATTATTTTCTGTCTAACACTTCTCTAATGTCTCCTCAAAGCCCCTTGCCTTTCTATTTAAATTCATTTGTTTGTTGGTTGGTTTGTTTGTTTTTCAACTTTTTCTGAACTCCCTGGGATTCATCACCTTCATTTTTCATTGTTCTTCTTTCTCAAGTAGCTTAATAATGCCCAGACACTTATGACAGCCAATTGATTAAGTAAAGACACACACAAAAACATCAAGACAGATGACCCAAATGGCTCTCCACTTAAAAGATACCTGTGATTCACTGTGAGTGTAAAAATACACTTTTTTCCTAGAGAAATTTGGCAATTTTGCTTACAGTATTAAAATTTATGTAACTTATGAAACAGTAATTCCACTTCTATGATTTAACCTATGAATGTGAAATATATATATATATATATGTATATATATATATAAACACACACACATACACACAATTTTCAAACTTAAAGTTATTGATACAGTTCATTGAGAATTAAAATGGTGAGGTACTAGAAATAACTTAAATCTTCACAGTGGGACATTTGTCACCTATCAACACAGTGTATCCATGAAATGAAATTGTATACAACTGTGTTTCAAGAAAACCTTTATCAAATTTCTTTTGGTAAGCTTTAAACCTAAGGAAATGTGATATCCATGGTTTTCAATTAATGTTACCAAGATAGGCTGATTCCATGTCTCAAAAAAACAAATATCAGTGGCAGTAAGACAAATACCCAAAATTTGAGAAGGCAAAATGATAAACTCCTTTTCATTGCCTGCTAGGGTATTTTCTGAGAGAAATTTGGCAATTTTGTTTACAGTATTTTGCTACAACCCATTTTTACTTTACAGAAATGGAACTTTGTTTGTACAATAGGTTAAGACCCAGAAAATTTATTGTTTGATATTAGATACGATTTTATCAAAAGGCTATGGTTGGTTGATTTGTTGTTTTCTGCCTTGTGGGCAATAACCTGATTTGTACTTTTCCAGTCTTTTTCTGCCTGGAACCCTGCCCTCCACTATGAAAATCCCATTACTCAAAGTCTCTTTTCTTTGAACCTGCTTTGCCATCCTTTTGGTTCTATCATTAATGAGTTAAATTAAACAACCCTCAATTGAGGTAATAGAGCCATGAATGGTGACTGACTCACAGCCGTAACTACAAATTCTATCTACCCTAGGAAAAGTTGGAAATGATTCAAATCAACTCCCGGTTTGAAACAAAACACCTCCCATTTGCAACTGCAAGAAAAACATATGTGTCTACCTCTCCATAATTGGAAAGTTCAGATATGGTAGGACATTAAAAAAAAAATCTCAGAAACAATATGTAATAAAGCGAATGTTGTGTAATATTGTTAGTGGAGGATAAAATTGCAAAGTAATCCCTCTCAGTCTCCACATACAAAGGGAGGCAGACTACATTTATTATGTTAAAAAAATGTGATTTCCAACAGTATTTCTACTATGGTCTAATCTGGGAAAACATACATAGGAATAAATCTATAAAATACACACTAAATTACATATAGACACACATGTACACCTAATCCTGGAAAATATATACCAAACTATTCTAGTGGTTATCTGTGGGATCAAGAATGAAATTAGATATTTCATTTTTTATATTATACTTGTATATGAGATATAAATTTGTTGGGGAATGGAAGAGAAAGCTTTTAAATAAATCATCATATAAAGGAGAAATTTTTGTAAATTAAAAACAGTAAACATTATGGAGAAGATTGTCTCCTCTCTGCTTGTTAATCTCCAATACATGTTTCTCTCGATAGTGGAGAAAATACGTTTCTTTTTAAATGTAATGGTACAGCATATTCTTTGAGCATTTTATTTAATTTTTTAAATAAAATGATTTAATTTATTTAATTTCTGTAAGCATTTTGTGGCTTTTGTATGTTTAGAGTTTAGTGTCATGCAGAAAGATCTAGGTTTTGAATAAGCTTATTCAAATTGCATGTAAAATTTTGTTCAAATGTAGTGTTTATTCCCATGTAAGTATTACTTTTGAACTATTATAATAGTTGAAAATATGTTAAGTATTACAGGATTTATTTTTATCTTTGAAATCAAGTTTAATTGTGCTAGTTGATTCATAAAATGTAGATTAATAAATATATGGGAACAATTATTAGCTGTCTGACCCAAACAAGTCTCAGTTATTAAAAAGAAACCCTAAATCCTGAAAGAAACCGCAAATCTTGACTTTTTTTTTTTATCAAGCCATCATTGATATACAATCGCATGAGCAACATTGTGGTTACTAGATTCCCCCCATTATCAAGTACCCACCACATACCCCATTACAGTCTTTGTCCCTCAGCATAGCAAGATGCTATAGAGGCACTACTTGTCTTTTCTGTGCTATACTTCCTTCCCTGTGCCCACCCTACATTATGGGTAATAATCATAATGTCCCTTAATCACCTTATCCCTCCCTTCCCACCCACCCTCCTGAGTCCCTTTCCCTTTGGTAACTGTTAGCCTATTCATGGATTCTGTGAGTCTGCTGCTGTTTTGTTCCTTCAGTTTTTGCTTTGTTCTTATACTCCACAGATGAGGGAAATCATTTGGTACTTGTCTTTCTCCGCCTGGCTTATTTCACTGAGCATAATACCCTCTAGCTCCATCCATGTTGTTGCGAATGGTAGGATTTGTTTTCTTCTTATGGCTGAATAATATTCCGTTGTGTATATGTACCACATCTTCTTTATCCATTCATCTACTGATGGATACTTAGGTTGCTTCCATTTCTTGGCTATTGTAAATAGTACTATGATAAACATAGGGGTGCATATGTCTTTTTGAAGCTGAGAATCCTGTATTCTTAGGGAAAATTCTTATGAGTGGAATTACTGGGTCAAATGGTGTTTCTATTTTGAGTTTTTTGAGTAACCTCCATACTGCTTTCCACAATCGTTGAACTAATTTACATTTCCATCAGCAGTGTAGGAGGGTTCACCTTTCTCCACATCCTTGCCAGCATTTGTTGTTGTTTGTCTTTTGTATGATGGCCATCCTAACTGGTGTGAGGTGATATCTCACTGTGGTTTTAATTCGCATTTCTCTGATGATTAGCAATGTGCCAATCCTGAGTCTTATTGTTGGTTTTATTCATCACTTCATTTTCCTGTATGATCACACATTAATTTTGTTGCTAACATTGCTGTTAATAATTCTGAGACATGCAGACAATGCTGTCTGCCTGAAATCATGGGTTAAATGGTAAATTAGAGTCATTACAGTGATTGTGATGGAACAAAAATGGACTTTGGCATTTTAAGTAGAGTTGTGCCTATTTTACTTTGAGGATCTCTTATCTGAAGTGTCACACCAATTTCTAAGAGAAGTTGAGATCCATGATCAAACATTTTGCTATCATACAAAGTGATGACATTCTTAGCAGTTAAATACAAAATAGTCTTTTATTGTCATATTTTATGAAAATTATATGTGAGGATTAAGAAAGATACCTGATTATACAGTAAATCCAAGAGTAAATATTTCTTTTTATTTCTCTAATAAGCCTCACACACACAGTTACAAAATACTACAAGCATAAGTAACTATCTACAAATTAGCAGAAGCAGAAGCAATGGCTTTTTTAAATGAATGCTAGAATATCTGACTCCTGAAAGTAGGCAGCTTGTTGGAATTTAGGAATAAGGATCTTTTTTTTTTCTGGAATACCCTGGAGTTGTCTTATTAATGAGATCACAGGGGGATCTAAGAGTTGCCGTTGAACCTTGCCCCTCTTTCCATATATTCTCTGTACTGTCCCTCTGGAACTAGAACTCACTGCACAGACCAGATTGCCTCCTGTCTAGCAGACATGCAACTAACAAACCCCTGTATTATATGGGAGCATAGACCATTTAAAATTCTGAAAGTTTTTTTTTTCTTTCTTGGAATGCACAGGTTTTTTAAAATTTTGATATTGTTAATGTACAATTACTTGAACAACATTATGGTTACTAGACTCCCCCTATTATCAAGTACCCCCACATACCCCATTACAGTCACTGTCCATCAGTGTAGTAAGATGCTATAGAATCATTACTTGTCTTCTCTGTATATACTCCCTTCCCCAACCCCCTACATTATGTGTGCTAATTGTAATGCCCCATTTTCCCCCTTATCCCTCCCTTCCCACCCATCCTCCGCAGTCCCTTTCCCTTTAGTGGCTGTTAGTCCATCCTTGGGTTCTGTGAGTCTGCTTATGTTTTGTTCCTTCAGTTTTTCTTTGTTGTTATACTCCACAGATGAGTGAAATCATTTGACACTTGTCTCTTTCCACCTGGCTTATTTCTCTGAGCATAATAACCTCTAGCTCCATCCATGTTGTTGCAAAGGGTAGGATTTGTTTTCTTCTTATGGCTGAATAATATTCCATTGTGTATATGTACCACATCTTCTTTATCCATTCATCTTCTGATGGACACTTAGGTTGCTTCCATTTCTTGGCTATTGTAAATAGTGCTGTGATAAACATAGGAGTGCGTATGTCTTTTTCCTGAAAGGTTTTTTTTTTTATTTCTTGGAATGCATAGGTTTTTTTTAATGACTGAAGAGTGATTTGAAACTTGAACACACTACCACTGTTTTTCATAAAACTTCAAGAAATAGACTTGAACTTCAAGGATATCATGAGTTTAATTGTGCCTTCAGAAAAGATATATTGAAGTCCTACACCCTAGTACCTCTAAATGTGACTTTAATAGGGTCACTGCAGATATGATTAAGCAGAGATGAGATCAGAATAGAGTAGGGTGGGCCCCTAATCTACTATGATTGGTGTCCTTATAAGACAGACAGATAAGAGGAGAACACCACATGACAACAAAGGCAGAGATTGGAGTCATGCAATTGCCAGGCAAGGAGCAGTAGAGATTGTCAACCAACCGTTACAGTTTAGGAAAAGGCATGGAAAAAATGCCTTAGAGATTTTTAGACAGAGCATGGCCTTGCTGACACCTTGATTTCAGACTTCTAGCCTCCACACTCTGAGACATTTAATTTATATTGTTTTCAGTCACCCCATTCGACATACTTTGATAAAGCACTTCTAGAAAATCTATACCAATTTGTGACATAAATGAGTCATTAGTGTATTTAGCTCTGGTATTACATTTCAAGGTTGAATTGTCTAATTCTCCTTTATTGGATAGGATCTAGGTAAGCTATAAAGCTAAGACAACTTCAATCTAATTAAATTTTATATTATAAAATAAAACTATTGTCTATTAGCTCTGTTACCTATTCCTTCATTTTAATCTGTTGAGTACCAGCTCTGTGCCAAAACCAGAGGGTACAATCTTGAACCAGACTTCTGCCACTGACTTTATTGAGCGTACATCCTCTAGAGATGTAGTAGACAATGCTGTTTATGTCCCACCCATATTCTCCCCACACTCATTATCCTTAAGCACACTGACGCAAGCAAGGCAATGGTTTCTTGAGAAATTTCTCTGACTGGTGCAAACTGCAGGAGCCCATTTGGCCCAGGTATTTCCCAGGATCAGTCCTCAACCAGTGAGATAAGCTTAGGTGCATAAGTACCCCAGTTCTCTTTCCCCATTATGAGGCATGTCTACACTATCTCCAGAGTTCTTTTTTGGGACTAAGCCTCAGTTGACCATAACAGTAGCCTGCACAGTGATACACATGAATTAGCTTCCTTCCTTTACTTCTATACTTTCTTAGTGATGCTTCTGGGATAATATCCAAAATAAGCTACTTGAATTCATATCTGTGACTCAGAATCTGTTTCTGGGAATACCCAAACTAATATAAGTGGCAAATAATTTTAAAAGTACCAAATTGAATCAATTAAATTATTTTTCCCTCCGATATTCTGTATTTAAAGAGGTAATTTACATATAGTGCAAATACATGAATCTTAATTGTATATCTCCGTGACATCTTCACATATATAAGCCCAGAGAACCTCCATCCAAAACAAATCTTACATTTATTTCCATAATATTCCCTTGTGGCCCTTTCCAGGCAGTAGCCTCGCCATCCTTCCATTTTTCTGACCTCTATATTACTGTTGATTCATATTGCGGATTCTTGAATTTTATATAAAGGAAATCATAAAGTGTGCATTCTCTTGTTTGCGGCTTCTCTTGTCAACACACTGCTTTGGAATGCATCTATATTCTAGATATCAGTTGTTCCCTTTTTCAGCTGAATAGTATTCCATTGTATGACTACACACACTTTGGCTACTCATTTACCCGTTGATGGATATTTGGATTTTCCCAAATTTTTAGCTTTTATCAACAAAGCTGCTGCAAAAATTCTTGTGAAAGTCTTTTTTTGTGGGCATATGCAGTGATTTTGTTCAGATTAAATCTTACAAGAGGAACATAGGACACATAACTTTTAATTTTCTTTTTAGCTTTCTTTTTATTAAGGTATCATTGATATTCACTCTTATGAAGGTTTCACAAGAAAAACAATGTGGTTATTACATTCACCCTTATTATCAAGTCCCCCCCATACCACATTGTAGTCACTGTCCATCAGTGTAATAAGATGCCGTAGAGTCCCTATTTGTCTTCTCTGAGCTACACTGTCTTCCCCGTGATCTCACACACACCATGTGCACCAACCATGATACCCCACAATCCCCTTCTCCCTCCCTCCCTACTCTTCCTCCCCCACCCCTCCCCTTTGGTAACCACTAGTCCCTTCTTGGAGTCTGTGAGTCTGTTGCTATTTTGTTCCTTCAGTTTAGCTTCGTTGTTATACTCCACAAATGAGGGAAATCATTTGGTATTTGTCTTTCTCTGCCTGACTTATTTCACTGAGCATAATACCCTTAAGCTCCATCCATGTTGTTGCAAATGATATGAATTAAATATTTTCAAACTGTGTTGATTTCTGTATGGTAGCAAATACGAGCCTTCAATAGAAAATGAGGTTGAGTTTCCTTCTTTGGGGTAGGGAGATCAGGGAACCTCTCTCTAAGTTGATGATAGTTAAGACCGGTGGGAGGAAAAGAAGTAGTCATTAGAGGAGGAGGGTGGAAGTCATTTCAAGACAGTTACAGTAACAGCAAGGGCAAAGGCTCTTAAACTACCAGTGAGCCCAGCATCTTGGAGGAAATGAAAGAAGTTGACAGTGTCATGGGTTAGGAAGGGGACACAATATAAAGCAGTGGGGCTAAGCAGAAGGCATGACAGCAACTGTAGAGCTTCTTTATTTCTTTGCATAGGAATAGGAAGTCATATTATAGTTGTTAGCAATGAAGAACTGTAATCTTATTTTGAAATCATACTTACTGCTAGATAGGAAGCTGCAGAGTGCTCAAAGTTGAAGTAGGGAGATAGAAATCAGTTACAATAAGAGCTATTAGTTTATCTGTAGTAAGAGGGTAGTAATCAAAATGGAAAGAAGATGATTTACTCATGCATTATTTCAAATTTGAATGCTGCACACAACATTTTGAAGTTAAGTGACATTTTCTTAATCATGTATCTTAGACCTGTTTTATGTCAACCTGTGAGGATTTATGTCATTCCTTTTAGTAGCTTCAGATGCTTTCTGACATCTACAATGAAGGTTTGAGATGTAATTATTAAGAAGCCATAAGATTTTATGATGGATTTAAGGGGATGGAGAGAAAAATTAAGGAACCAGGGATGATTATCAAATGTCTATCTTCTGTAGTAACTGGTCTTCATTGAGCTTTCAGCATTAATATGAGAACAGAAAAGGCAAAAGGAGAAAAAGAACAGATAATAGACTACAGACGTCACCAAAACTGAATACATAGATTTATCCACATCATCTATATCTGTTGTGTCTTAGGTAGCAGAGATAACATTTTAAAATTTATTTTTTAGTGAATGAAGGCAGAAACTGTACCCTTCAAGGAGCCTAGACATGTTAATAGGTAAAATAGATGCATATATAGTTAGCATTTATTGAGAACTTATGACAGGTGCTTTACAGGCATTATGTTCTTTACTCACCACAAAACTATATGACATGCCAGTTTACCGAGTGAATAGAAGAATACTGGCAATATACCTAATGAATTGTAATGTTCAATTAGAGGGTTTGTAAAGAATTGTGATGTTCAGCTACAATAGAGGGACTAAATAAGCATTATCTTTGAGGACACAGGAGAGAACTATGCATTCTGACTGAGAAGTGACAGAATGTCATGCATTTGAGCATTTAAAGATGATACAAATTTTTTACCAAAGAAAAGATATTTCAGGAAAAGGAAATCACTTTTTCAATAGCAGAGGTATGAATGCCATGATCACATTTATATTGAAAGGCTCATATTCTGGCTCAGCATTTTTTTGCTGTTTACATGATTACTTGAGTATTTTGGCTTAATGGGTATCTCTTACTAGATGGTATCCTTCACAAGAGCCTGGATTCCACCTGAGTTGAATAACATGTAAAATAGGTAAAAGTGAGTAATCACTCATTTACTGTATATAAAGTGCATGAGTAGAGAATAAATGAATGAATAAAAGAACAAAGTAACTAATAACAAATAAACTGTGATGAATAGACTACAGTTGCAATAAACTGGTTGGAAGGAATGGAGTACAGTAAGAATATGAGTATGAGAAAAGAGTGTGTGTGAATAGTTCCTTATCTTTTATTGTTGGCCAAAGTTGGAAAAGTTACTTGAACTTTCTAAGCTTTAATTCCTTCAAAGATAAACTGATAGTAATAATAGCACTCGCCTCATTGGGTTGTGTTGATTAGCAGGGAGACAATGCATTTAAGACCTTAGCTTATCTAAGACATACTTGGAATCCAGTGAATTTAATAAATATAGGGAAAGGTTATCTGGATTTGGATGACTAGAAAGAATTGTGAGGGCTGTGGCGAAAGCAATGAGATGACAAGGAAAGGCTGAATTTAGGAGGCTTTCCTTAGATATAATCTACAAGATTTAGGGTCTGATGAGATATGGGGTATAAGGGTGTCATGGGAAATGTGTTTGCCAACTTGGAATCCTAAGTGGGTATGTACACATCGTTGCAATAGATAATGAATATAGGTGGGCAAGCATGTCTTGGAAAAAAGAAGTGAAATCCATTTGGGATGTGCTAAACTTGAGAATGCCATGTCATTTATATGCTAAACTTACTGAGCATTTACTGTAGGCCAGACACTCTGCTGCCCACTTGGAGAGAGTATATAACTGCTTATAAAGGGAAGAGGTAAGGATGACTTAAAACAACCATGTTTCATATGATGTCTTAGTTCAAGCTGCTGTAACAAATTACCATGGATTGACTAGCTTAAACAGAAAACAATTCTTACATTTCTAGAGGATGGGAAGTCCAAAATAAAGGTGCAGGCAGAGCTAGTATGTGGTGAGAACCCACTTCCTGGTTTGCAGATGGTACCTTCCCTTGTGCCCTCACATGGCAAGACCAGAGAGGAACCAGCTCTCTCACATGTCTCTTCTTATAAAGGCATTAATTCCATTATCAGGGCTTCACCCTCATGACCTAATTACCTACCAAAGTCCCCATTTTCAAATACCATCACACCGGGACTTAAGTATATGAATTTTTATGGAGGGCGCATTCAATCCATAGCACCTGGCTTTCATTCTAGAAGGAGAGAGAAAATGCATACAAACTAATATTAGAAAGCAGGTTTAGACCCTACTCTGAAGCTTACCTTTTTGTCTTCTCTAACCTGCTAATAAAACGTTTTAATTGGTAGCCATCTTAGATTTTTTGCTAGATGTCCAGCCAAATGTATATTTCCCAAGTTAAATCCTTTCAGTTGCTTCACTTTGCTATTAACCCTGAATATGTGACTGGCCCACCAGTCCTCATGTGTATCATCTCCAAGGTCATCCAGTGTATTTCCTATTCTGCTGCCCCATCACTACCAACTCCTGAGTTCACTCATAATGTTCCTTTTGCAGTTGCTTAAGCCAGGGGTCCTCAAACATTTTTTACTTGTTCATACCTATGAATAAAAACTTTTGAGCATATAATCCTAATACATGTTTATTTATATCATACATGCAAATACTAATGCACTAATATAGTATGTCATATAAAACTGCATAAAATAAACATTTTAGAGATGTAAATAAGTAAATATGAATAGAAGTTCTAAAATTGTTTTTCTACAACCAATGAATATGCCATTTTCAAGACCACAACTTTAACTACACTGAACTCCTTTTTTCCCCACTCAGGATGGTGTATACTATTCCCTTTTGCTGGAAATGTTCTTGCCCTGTGAGTAGAATTAATCCTGCTTATCTTTCAGCTTAAATGTGACTTACTGCCCCATCCTTCCCAAACTAGGTTAAATGACCAAATTATATGTTTTCCTAGCACTTAGTAGCCACTCTTCCCCCCAGGATTATCTTGTAATTGAATATGTATGTGGTCTTTGGATACTATCTGCTACCCAGAAGACTTCAAGAGACAATAGCTCAAGGTATCTTTCACACTGTGGATCTTCTACCTCTTTGGTTATTAAGTCTGACTCATTCTTTAATGAGTGTTGACTATTAAAACTAATCTCATGCCCTTTACTACATCGTTACCCTCTATTCAGTATCATCTCCCATTTTCCTATAAGAAGACCATCAAAACTTCCATAATGCAAAGAAAGTATATAGATGGAATTCATACAGCTCATTCTCCAAGACTCAGAGTTGGAAAACTACTTGAATAATAACCCTTTCCAATGTCCTAGTATAAAGATTGCTTTTATAGCACCATTGAATCTGAGGCCATATACCACAATGGATAAGAATAAGAACTCTGGACCTCTTTTGCTTGGACCAGAATCCCAGTTCTAGCACTTATTAGCTGTGTGACTTTGTAAAAGTTACTCAACCTCTCTGCTCAGTTTCCTCATTTTTAAAGTTGGTATTATTGGGTTATTGTTAGTGTTGGATAAATTGATATGTCTAAAATGCTCAGAGAAGTATCTAACAATAGAAAGTAATCAATGTTTACTATTATTAATACACACTAAAAGGAATTTTTCATAAATAATCTGAAAGTTTGATTTAATTATATACCAACATTCTAATCACTTTACTTTGTGTATATAGTCACCATATAAATTTTCTGATCATGTGTATGTAAGGCAGTTTAAAGGCATTGCAAAATTTAGTTTAAAGAAGTCACATAGTATTTACAGTTCAAGAATTGGGTAGAGCATATTTGAGCTCATTGTGATTACAAGGCATTCCTTGGCTGTGACATGGGGACATTTTATTAAAAGAAGCAGGAACCTTTATTTATTGCTCATTTCTCTTCATGGTTCACAGCTTGTAATGATTTGAACCAACAAAGTATCTATTATCAGTGTGTATGCATAAGCTTATAGTAAGTATGAAAGATATATATTCCAGCATTAAAGTCTTCTTTCTCTTTCTTGCTCATAATTGATGCACTCTTTCTGAAGAGGAATTTGCAGTGGTCTGAACAAAGACCACGACATAAAAATAAATTATGGTGTATATCCCTTGGTGTCTTGCTCATAAATTATTTCTCTCTAGTGATGCTCTCTTGTATTCAGAGGTGGATTTTAAGTTTCCTTTCTGGATATTATTCATACAGGATATTGTAGTTAAGGAGCTTGCCTTTTATGGCTGACATGCTGGTATAGTTCAGGCTTCAGGTGAAGCAGGAGGGATTAAAAACAGGGACCCTCTCTTCCTCTTCCCTTCTCCATGTACTGTCACTCATTACTTCATTTTGATGTGACTTCTGTAAACACTGTCAATGAGTGATCTAGAGAGGAATAAAAAGGATGGTGGGCATAGACAGTGTGAAAAAGATGAAAAGGATACACCAGGGTCTTATTCCAGTTCCTTTAAACAGAGGGAATCCACGTGTCCCTTCCTGACTCTGACTGTTCCTAACTCCAAAGCAATGGTCCCTAACAGGTCACACATTATAATCATCCAGAGAAGTCTTTAAATGCCCATGATTAAGATGCTGATTTAAATTTTTTTTAACTTAAGCTTTAATAAAAAAGAATTCTGCCTTACAGCAAGGTTGAGAATCAAAGCTCTAAATCATTAGTTCCATTCAGAGAATTCAATCAATTATATCCAGTAGGATGATGGAGTGCAGTCAGGTATAGAGATGCAGATTATTTGCAGAGCTGAAGTACATATGCCTGGCACTGTAGGAATACAGTTTAAGTGTAGAACAAGCCTGACTTGAGAGGGGTGCCCTGCAGCCAGTGCACAAGGTGAAGTTGTGAGTCTAGGAATAAAGGAGGTACAGGGGTTAGAAACTGATGAGTGCAATCCAGTATCTAATTTGGACAAAAGTCACGCAAGTCACAGAATTAAGCAGGCAGATGCATAAAAATGAAAATCAGGATACAATAATAAGCCAAAAACCTGGATCACAGACAGAAACCCAGAATTCAATAGAACTGAGTAAAAAGACAAGGCAGTGAGTTTAATCCAGGCAGAAGGCTTTCTAAGACAGGCAAAGACATTTTGAAGCAGAAATGGTCCTGCTGAATCACTTAATCTTAGGGTTTGAACAGTGCAGAATTTGTACGTGGAAGAAGGCTAGCGGAAGACTTTCCGAATCCATTTTCTTAAATAACTTTGCAGTGAAAACATCCACATAACTGATTAGATTTTATCCTAAATACACTAGCTGAGAAATGTTTGGCAAGAAGTAAACAGTAAACCTGTCAGTGCCCTTAATTAATTCTTACTTGATCAATTTGAAAGCCTGATTTGGTAACTGCTCTCTTGGTGTTGTCAAGGCAGGTTCTTGAAGAGGGGCAATGATTATCACCTAAGAATGAGTGAGTGAAAACTAGGATGTTGTCAGCAATAAGCAGGACATAAAGAATTTAAGTGTGGTTTGAGAATGTTTGTAAATGAACAACTACTTTGAAGTATAGAAAGCCACCAATGGTATTACAAATGTTAAACCATGTACAGTTTCATACGAGAGTGGCAATGTAAAGGAAGCAAAACATTTTAAGAGAAAGAGCTCATGTTGGACAGTTTTTAAGATCAGCCTTATTAAGTGGTGATAACAATGGAAGATTGATGGAATCAGTAATAAAAATATTAGTAGATAATGCTACCCCCCTCTGATAAAAGGCAAAAATGAAGTCATTTTTTTAATATCCTATTGGTTTTAATTTAATTGTATTAAATTATTACAACAGATGACAATAGCAGACTCCTCTTTCCCCATTCCCTTCCCCAAAATGGCACCCCCACATCCCACTCTCACCACTATGCCTTAGAAGTTGACCCATCCCTAAAATAACCAAGTCAGCATTGTTCTGGGGCCATCATGATGACACCTGAAACTGAAGCAGCCATGTCACTGTCACACTAAGGATAAAGGCAACAGAGCAAGAGAAAAACAGAGAATATGAGGTAGAGCCTGGGCTTAAAAATGACCCTGGAGCTGCAACACATGTAGGGACTTTTTCATACCAGCAAATAAATGCTTTAGTTATAAAAATATGCTATAAGTAATAGGGGTATTGCAAAGAAAATAATTGGAAAATATAAAATTTTCCAGTTAATAAAAAAATTAAAAATCTGTGTCAAGGTAATTGAAGACCCACTCTTTAAAGCTAGCACTTTAAGGACCATTGTGGATGGTTGCAGAATATTTGGTTACCTTGTCACATATTTTGCACATTGGATGCCACTGAGACTGTAGAATTAGGTGAAAATGGTAGGAAAGACCACACTGTTGGGGTATGTTAGCTTCTTACTGGAATGTTCAGTAAGACTAAAAGAAAGATGAGATTAGACTGCAGATGACCCGTCTGAAAGCAGAAAGGGAACATCATGAAAGTGAAGATTTTCTTTCTCTACCTTCACTCAAAAAAAACTGTCTGAGAATGTAATAACTTGGAGTCCTACAAATTAAAAAGGCTGAATTTAATTGTCTACTCCAAGTTAAGGTCAGTACAGATAGGGATGGGTAATTGGAAGAATATGATCAAATTAAGTAAAGATATCAACAAACCAAAGGCCTCTTAATACAATTTGTAAGATAGTCAAAAACTTAACAAGTCTACTTCAAGGCAAAAGGATACAGGACATAAAATATTGTATGAAAAAATGCTTATATATAATTAAAGGAGGAATCCAAATATTTAGGATAAAGACAATATAATCTATTATTTACAACAAATTTGTAAACTTAAATGAAATGCTTGATTGTTGTACAATATGTTTTAAAAAGTGACTCAAAAACATACATAGCATAACTGATCTATAGGGAATAAAGAGACATAGTAAAATCTACCTCTGAAAATAGTGTCAGGTCTAAATAATTGATTTAAAAGATAATTAAAAAAATAAAATACGTATATTAACTGCTTACATCATAGATGAAAATATAATTCTCCTAAGTTCATTGTATAGAAATAAAAGAAAAAAATCTACCAGTAGACCAAATTGAGCAAGGACAGCAGAATAAATAAAAGTATAGTATAATCTCACTAATGAACACCAATGTAAATATCCTAATTAAAATATTAGCAAATAAATTCCAACAGAGTCTGAAAATAATAATTTATCATCACCAAGTATATATTATCCAAGAAATCACAAGGCTTCTTCAACATTAGAAAATACACCAAGCTAATATACTACATAATGATTACAGACGATAAGCAACCATGTTGAGAAGCTGTTTTATGTTTCACCAAATTCTGATTACAAAATTAATAAGCAAAACTCTTAACAAGCAGAAATAAAAGGGAACTTCCTTGATTTAATAGATTTTATCTACCAGAAAACTACACAGTGCCATATTTACTGGTAAAATACTGGAAACTTTCACTTTAAAGTCAGTAAAAAGAAAAAAATCAGTAACAACAAAATTATCATATTGTTTATCATTGTACTAGAATCCCTAGTCAATCCTCCAAGCCAAGACATAAAAAAAAATAAAATGTATTGGAAAGGGATAACAAGAAAGAAATTGTATAAATATTTAAAAGGAGGCAACCAAGTGGCATTATATTAAGAAAAAAGCAAAGATGAAATTTTCTATAGCTTTACTATATGCTAGCAATGATAGAACATATTATAAATGATAAGACCTGTTTCACAATAGTGACAAAGCTATAAAATGCATAACGGTAATCCTAATAAAAATAAGTATAAGACCTATATGAAGAAACCTATAAAGTTTTACTGAACCACATTAAAGGAGATTTGAATAAAAGGTGAGCTAAGCCATATTCTGGATGGGAAGACTCAATATTGTAAAGATAAGAACATTACTCCAAATTAGTCTGTAAATACACTGCAATGTAATCAAAAATCCTATTAACATTATTCATGAAATTCAAAGCCCACCTTATAAACATCACTTAAAGTGGGAAATATTCTAGAAAAATCAAAAGAACGTTTGAAAGTGATAAGCAGGATAAGAAGAGAGGGACCTACCTACTCTATTCCAAAATTTGTTATAAGAATTGAATGATTCAAATATAACATTGGCTTGGAAATAAAGACAGACCATGGTCCAGAAACAGACCCATGAAAGGTTAATACATGAAAGGGGATATTTTGAGTTGGTGGGGAAAGGATGCACTGGCTAGAAACTGCTGGGTAAATTCCTATCAATAGGAAGAAAAATTAATTATACTCTTACCTCTCATAATTCACACAAATAAATTCAGGTATATAAATTCCAGTATGTAAGAAACAAAATTATGAATATATTAGAAGAAAATATAGGTTATTATTTAACATTAAAATAGGAGTAAGGCAAAAAATACACACACTCGCAAATAGACAATACAACAGAAAAACCATTATGGAATTAATTAATTAAACTATATGATATTTATGTTATTCTGTACTAGAAGACATTAAAAATAATGTTCAGGGCAACAGTGGAGGAGATAATACTTTAGTTATATATACATTGCTTTGTGTATCCTTGTGTGGTTATATGATCATATAAATAAATATAAATATGAATATATAGTCATACAAGATGTATGTATTGAGATATATGACTTCATTATGCATGTAGTGTGTTTTATCATTTGTATATAAATAGCATGTATTCACAGTATGTTTCTAAACATAGCATGCACACACACATCAAAAAACTGCATAAAGATCCAAGAGTAATGGGCAAAAAGTCTGAACAGAAAACTGAAGGAGTCACAAAAGATGGAATAAAAAGGCCATTAAAGCAAAGAAAAACATGCTTAACTTCACTAAGAAACAGAAAATGTAAATTAAAATTACGAAGAGTTGCTATGTCCATTATTTTTTTGCCTACCAAATAGGAATAGGAAAAGATTGAAAGTTTAGCATCATATTTGCCAAGAATACAGGGAAATAGTTCTGTTAAGGGACCTCAATTGACAATATTTATTAAAATTTTAAGATGCACATCCTTTTTGACACTGCAATTCCATTTCTAATAAAGTACTACAGATCAGCAGTTACACATGTGAACATAGGAAGTACTGAAATGTTCAAGACAACACTGTCTGCAAGACAGAAATGCTGAGCACAATAAATACTAGAAAGATTTAAACATTGAAAGTTTTCAAAAATATTTTATATAAAACTTCAAGTTTATAGAACAATAAATGCAGAACATTTTACTTCATAAATTTCTATGTACATGCATATGTGTTTTTATTTACCTAAATATGCATCCATATAAGGTAGTAGTGCCCCTTCTTTATCACATTTTTGTCTGTTTTTTTTTTCCTTTTTTCCTTTATTACTTTTTCACTGACTATCATTTTTAACCAGAGTATGGCTTCATGAGCTTAGAGGAATCACATCAATTTCCTCACTGATATGCCCTCAGTACCTGGAATAGTAGTTGACCTATAGTAGGTCCAGTATTTTTCTATGAGCATAAATGTCATATACTTATTGATTAATTGGGCACATGGATGGTAGATAATTATGAGTGGTGACACTGTAATGAGATGTTTGTGACTCTGCTCAGTATAAGCACAGATATCCATCAACAAGTACCTATATTTTTTATATATCAGAACAAAATATGCTCTTAGGGCATTAGAACTTGTATTAAATAAAATATACTATATCTACTCTGTGCATGATAAGTGTCTCTTTTTCTTCAAAATAGCCTTTTGGGAAAGAACACAGAACTGAAACAAATATTTACAATCAAAAAAAAAGTGAATAGGTGATTATTTCCCCTTGGAAAAAAAAATTCTGGAAATGCTTGGGAACAAAATCATATATTTTACTATCAAAATTGTTCTATATACTATCAAAATTATACTTTTTGTAAGTTTTCAGGCACAAATAAGTCACTACTATATTTTGGTAAAATGTATCATCAATGTATCCCTACAAAAGAAATGCAGTATTTATTGATGACAGCTATAACATAACTTGGGGACAGATTGGGGCAAAAAATTTATGTATTTCTAAAAAGGATTCAAAGATTTAACACATTTCCTATGATTCCCAGAAAAGACTTTGCACATTTCCTGCTCACTCCTATATATGTGGATTTTGCAGATGTAAAATAAGCCACACACATACTTCTGTTGTAATGTTCTCTACTTTTCTTTGTGTTTGTTCTTGACTGTCCATAATAAATGTAAAATGTGCTTTTGCATATGTTGTTGACCCCCCAAATACATATTTCTGAAGTTTCACAAGCATTCTAGATTATTACTTTAGGAAAAGTGTTACATTCTGTATTTAAGTTTCTTAGGAAAGCTATTAAATATATAACATTTACCCTGGCTGTAAGTATTAAAGGTCAATTGTTCAGAATAGGATAACATATACACCCAGCACTCTTTTTCTTGTTGAACTTTCTTAGAGGAATCTTAAAACTCTTCACATTTTGAAATTATAGCTCCTTAGAATCTCTTTGTTTCCTAAATCTCTAGAATTTGTCCAAAGAATCCTGAAAAGCACTCGTGTCATCTCCTCAGATAAAACAGTTAATGATATGTCAAACCCTGTTTGGTTATCGCTCTTCCTCTTTATTCTTCAAATAAGTTTTCATTACATTGCTTATCACTTTTTTTTTTTTCAGGAACAAATAAAATTTTATTTATAGTCAAATAAAAAAGATCCAGGCCAGGTTGAGGGCTCCATGGTTCTCCCTTCAAGACATGTGTTTTGTAAATGCTCCAGTGGTTTTAATATCCCAAATATTTAAAGTAGCTTCTAATAGTGGGCCCTAGGCTTGGAATTTTTTTTTTATATCATTAATGTACAATTACTTAAACAACATTATGGTTACTAAACTGCCAGTATTATCAAGTCCCCACCACATACCCCATTACAGTCACTGTCCATCAGTGTAGTAAGATGCTATAGAATCATTACTTGTTTCTCTGTATATGCTGCCTTTCCCATGTCCCCCACTGCTATATTATGTGTGCTAATCGTAATGCTCCTCTTTTCCCCTTATCCGTCCCTCCCCACCCATCCTCCCTAGTCCCTTTCCCTTTGGTAACTGTTAGTCCATTCTTGGGTTCTGTGAGTCTGCTGCTGTTTTGTTCCTTCACTCCACATATGAGTGAAATCATTTGGTACTTGTCTTTTTCCACCTGGCTTATTTCACTGAGCATAATACCCTCTAGCTCCACCCATGTTGCTGCAAATGGTAGGATTTGTTTACTTCTTACAGCTGAATAATATTTCATTGTGTATATGTACCACATCCTTTTTATCCATTCATCTACTGATGGACGCTCAGGCTGCTTCCATTTCTTGGGTATTGTGAATAGTGCTATGATAAACATAGGGTTTCATGTGTCTTTTTCAAACTGGGCTTCTGCATTCTTAGGGTAAATTCCTAGGAGTGGAATTCCTAGGTCAAGTGGTATTTCTATTTTGAGTTTTTTTAGGAACCTCCGAAGTGCTTTCCACAATGGTTGAACTAGTTTACATTCCCACCAGCAGTCATCACTTTTGAAGAGATAGTTGGATCATGTCCTTCAGTAAGCAATGCTTTTATTCTTTCTAAAGTAAATAAATAAATGTGTTTTGGTTTAATTTTATTTGTTCACAGAAAACAATTATTTGGGGACTAAGGAGTAATTAAGGAGAAAATATAAAGTTTTTCAAGCCTTGGTATCTCTTGTGTTGGCATAAATAATTTTAGTAATCAATTATTGCATAGTTACTGTGTAGCAGTCCATTATGATAAAAGCATTATATTTATTTTCTTATGTTTATAGAATCCTGCAAAGTAAGTATAATCAACTGTTATTACCCTTATTTTGTATATGAGAAAAATGAGGTACAGAGAGGTTAACTGACTCTCCCATAGAATTATAATTAGTAAGAATTGAAATGAAGATGTTATCAAAGTGCTAATTCTAAACTTCAGACAAACTTTTAAGGTCTGTTCTGTAAGTTGGGTGTATAGCTGCTCTATTGTAGGATCACAGTAGTTTCCCTCAAAGAAAGAGATTCAGTGGTACATCAGTTCAAAGAACTTGTGTTTGGGACTCTATGGTTGGGTGTAGTTTGAAAGGCTAGGAACTTTCAAAACTAGTGAGGAACTTAGCACATCACATTATCTCTACTACCTCTTTGTACAATCAGTGGTAAGTCTCCCCTTGTCTAACTTAACGAAATTTCTCCAAAACTGGTTAATCTTTTGTAATTACAGGTAATTTCCCTCCCCACCTCACCATCTTGTATACCCCTAAACTACAGGAAATGTTGTGGTAATCTCCTATAATTCATAAAGAGTCAATGATGGATTTTTATGTATTGTCACTTAGAGTTTATAAGGCACATGCAGTGTGTAAAATGGAGGGGGTCTGAAGTAAAGGTACATTGCCCTCAAAGTAGCTAAATTAAGTCCAGGAGATAGATTGGCAGACAGCTCATGCAGAAGAATAGAAGAATGAATTAAAGTGAAGGTAAATTTCAGTAAAGTGGAATATGTGTGTGTGTGTGTGTGTGTAACAGGAATAGCAAGTAGCTGAGTAGTGTGGGATTAGTAAGGATTCTTCATCATTTGACTTTCAAATCAGAGCACTAGTGATTTGTGTGAAAGAAAAGGAAGCATTTTAACCCATTGTCTGAAGTGCTCGATTAAAGATTAAGGCAGAGGATGACTCTCAGCATGGATTAGCTTTCACCTGTCAGTTTTTGTCCTTTGATATAGAATATTTTCTGCCTGTCTGAATACATGACAAGAGCTATATGAAGGGTCCCTACATAAATCACATTCTGGTATCAGCATAATATCATAAAAGCACATTTTGAGGTGATATTCCAAATATTGTTGCAGTGATAGTTCTTAGTGGACCAAAGCCTAAGAAGTGCAAAGAATGCTCAAGGAAGGAGTTCGTGAGTCTCAGGCAGGAAAATATTTGGAAATGAATGTAATATTTATTGTTTTTGATGTTTTAGATCCATTGACCTCTAATATCTGGAATTTAATAAACCTACCTGAATCATGTCTCTCCAGAATATGGGAGAAGGTTTAAAATGGAAGAACTTGTATTTTAGAAGTAGAAGATCATAAGACTCTGTAGAGCATTTTTAAATGTTGAGAAAGTATTTTATTATTAAAATATCATAGAGTAATGATAGTGTTACTTAGAGGTTGTATCTGAAACTTTGAGTAGGTTATTCATCTCTGTCCAAATTTGTTTGAATTATATTTTGCTCATTGAAATAAGAGGTTCAGTACACTGACCACAGTGGCTGGTGATTTGGGCATTCTGTGTCTCTGTCTTTGTGTGTGTGTGTGTTTGTGTGTGTGTGTGTGTGTGTGTGTGTGTGTTTATCTTCTCACAAGTACCCACTTACTATCTGAGGTGAAGTCATCCAAAAGAGAGGACCATGGAATGAACATAAAACTTTTGGTTGCAGATATTCCTGATACATGTGCAAAAATATGGCATTTAAAACTATGTTAGTGGACAAATAATCAGTTAGTGGACAATAATCAGTGCCAAAAGATAGATAAAACAACAGCAGGTTTGGCAGGCAGATGGAAAATGAACCATTAGGACTTAACCATTTCCAGTTCCTTTGATTATATGATTAAATATCAGTGTCCAGAAACAAGTAAGAGAAATGCCAGCTATTGAAATATCAAGTGCAGACCAGAAAGACTGTGAATAAATACTTCATTGAGACAAATACAGAAGATTAATAACATAGGCAAAAAATATAGTGGTGGTTCTCCCCAGGCAAGGGAAACAAAAGCAAAAATGAACAAGTGGGACTACATCAAACTGAAAATCTTCTGTACAACGAAGGACTCCACTAATAGAACAAAATGGCATCCTACAGTATGGGAGAATATATTCATAAATGACAGATCTGATAAAGGGTTGACATCCAAAATATATAAAGAGCTCACGCACCTCAACAAACAAAACAAATAATCCAATTAAGAAATGGGCAGAGAAGCTGAACAGACAGTTATCCAAAGAAGAAATTCAGAAGGCAAACAGACACATGAAAAGATGCTCCACATCACTAGTCATCAGAGAAATGCAAATTAAAACCATAATGAGATATCACCTCACACCAGTAAGGATCGCCACCATCCAAAAGACAAACAACAACAAATGTTGGCAAGGTTGTGGAGAAAGGGGAACCGTCCTACACTGCTAGTGGGAATGTAAACTAGTTCAGCCATTGTGGAAAGCACTTTGGAGGTTCCTCAAAAAACTCAAAGTAGAAACACCATTTGACCCAGGAATTCCACTCCTAGGAATTTACCCTAAGAATGCAGAAGCCCAGTTTGAAAAAGACATATGCACCCCTATGTTTATTGCAGCACTATTCACAATAGCCAAGAAATGGAAGCAGCCTGAGTGTCCATCAGTAGATGAATGGATAAAGAAGATGTGGTACATATACACAATGAAATATTCAGCCATAAGAAGTAAACAAATCCTACCATTTGCAGCAACATGGATGGAGCTAGAGGGTATTATGCTCAGTAAAATAAGCCAGGCGGAAAAAGACAAGTATGAAATGATTTCACTCCTGTGTGGAGTATAAGATCAAAGAAAAAACTGAAGGAACAAAACAGCAGCAGAATCACAGAATCCAAGAATGGACTAACAGGTACCAAAGGGAAAAGGACTGGGGAGGATGGGTGTGTAGGGAGGGATAAGGGGGGGGAAGAAGAAAGGGGATATTATGATTAGCATGCATAATGGGGGGGTGGGAGAAAGGGGATGGCTGTACAACACAGAGAAGACAAGTAGTGATTCTACAACATTTTGCTATGCTAATGGACAGTGACTGTAAAGGGGTTTGGGGGGGGGGCCTGGTATAGGGGAGAGCCTAGTAAACATAATATTCTTCATGTAACTGTAGATTAATGATAACAAAAAAAAAAAGAAAGAAAAGGGGGATTACTCCCTGATAGGATAAAACTAACTGCAAATCACCGATTAATGCATGCTTTAAATACCTTTAATTTTGATCATTTAAAGGGTGTCAGATGATCAGCTATGGAAGTACATTTTTCTGATAATATTCCTTTCTCTTAAAAAAAAAAAAGCAGTTCCTGTGTGGTGATCTCCAATAAGTTCTTCACAGTGGTATAAAGGGCATATCAAAGTGTGGGCAAAGAGTTTGTTTGTGTTTATACAGAGGATCAAAGCCTAATTTGGCTACCCAGAAAACGAATTAAGATACGATATGAAGAAGAACTTCCAACATCAACATTCTCTGGAAGAGTCATTCCAGAAGATGATCATCAAAAAACTTCAACAAAGATCCTGGTGCTGTTGCAGTTGTAGCTGCATTCATCCCACCAGTTCCTGGACTTGCCATTGGAATGAAGAAGGAGATATCTAAGCTGGCCTGTGCTGTGCATACAGTAAAACAACAAATTTGACTGGATCTATACTGTCGGAACTCAACCAAGAATTAGGAGAAGTGCAAGTTGCAGTGCTCCAAAATCTTGCGACTATAGACTATCTACTGTTAAAAGAACATATGGGATGTGAACAGTTCCCAGGAATGTGTTATTTTAATTTGTCTGATTTTTCTCAAACTATTCAAATTCAGTTAGACAATATCCATCATATCATTGATAAGTTTTCACAAATGCCTAGGGTGCCTAACTGATTTTCTTGGTTACACTGGATATGGCTGGTAATGGTAGGTCTGCTTTGGTTATGTAGCTGTATTCCTATTATGTTAATGTGTGCACGCATTTTAATACCTATAAATGCTTATGTTACACTACAAGAAGATATGTCAAAGAAATAATCAATCTTCCCATGTTTTCTTCCATCTGCTACTTCTATAGCTTTTCTTCTTCCTTCATAATTACAACCCCTAAGTAGATTTCATCCCTTATATCATAATTACTGAGTATCATAATTCTTCCAAGTGGTAAAGATATCTCAAGACAAATGCTGGGCATAGAGGCCACAGGGCATAAGTCTGCAAAGAAGTAAAAAGCTAACCTTTTCAAACAATATTGCTTCTCTCTCACTTACCAATTTTACATTTCCCTGTATGGCCCCGGAAGATGACTGGTTAGCCAGAGACGGATAAGATTCCTCAAGGGAGGAACAACCTAAGACAGGCACAGTCGCAGGGGGGCCATTAGGTGAGAAATTGGGGATCAACAGAGGTGAGGCTTAGAACCTCACCCCCCCTATTCTGAGAGAAATCTTCTGCATCCGTGGATGTTTTGTTCCCCTTATCTAGCTTAGATTAATACTTAGTCTATAGGCACACATCTGACCATCTACATTTGCCCTCTTACAGCACTAAACTATGTTTTCTACCTTTATCTTGCACCTACCTACCACTTCAGCATTTTATTAAAAAAAATAATAATAATAATAATAATAATAATATTAAGGGAGAAATGTGGGATTCACATATAAATCAAGTATAAAAATCAAATGAATAATCATAATTGACCTGATTGTTTATAGTTCATGATGCGTGATCAAAACTGAAAGTTTCTGTGATGACTGCCCTTGCACTGTTCACCATGTAAGAACTTACTCACTATGTAAGAACTTGTTCACCATGTAAAAACTTGTTCGTTATGCTTCAGAAGATTGGAGACTGTTGAGAATTAGGCTTGGGGTTGATTAATGATTGTGCATTTGAATCCCCTATACAGAATTTTATTGTTGTGAACAACCATATGATCAATAAATATGAGAGATGCCCTCTCATAAAAAAAAAACCATTGGTGAAACCCAAGAACTTGCATTAATTGGGTTATATCTGTGGGTATTTACTGTATTAGAAAATTAAACTGAGAATATTGTAAAATACTGAATTCAAGTTATATTATTTAATAAAAAAAAAAAACAGCAGCAGACTCACAGAACTCAAGAATGGACTAACATTTACCAAAAGGAAGGGGTCCTGGGGAGATTGGGTGGGAAGGGAGGGATAAGGGTTGGGGGAGAAAGGAGGCATTAAGATTAGCATATATAATGTGAAGGGGGGCACAGGGAGGGCTGTACAACACAGAGAAGACAAGTAGTGTTTCTACAACATTGTACTATGCTGATGGACAGTGACTATAATGGGGTATGTGGGGGGAACTTGGTGATGGGGGAAGTCTAATAAACATAATGTTCCTCATGTAATTGTAGATTAATGATACCAAAATAAAAAATATGTATATATATAGGGGTGGTATACTCTTTCCCAGGTAATTAGGAATTGCTCAGGAAATGGAATTGAATGAATAGAAAAAAGGATTATTTGGGAAAAATAATTTTGAGATACAATTCAATATCTAAAAGTAATATTTGGGCAAAAGTGTTGTGTCCTGTCACTTATATTTTATTTATTGCTATGCTGAGATAATGTAGACCAAAGAAAAATGAATGCATAAACAAACAAAGAAAAATCCTTCTAAGGGAGCTAATGAGTATTACAAAATTGTATCCTCCAATCTACCCTTTGGTGAAAGACTGTTTATAACAGTAATTCTCAATTGAGAGGACATAAAGAAGATAAAAGGATCATTTGGAAACTTTGTCAAAGTACATGTATCTTCCATTGACCTTGGTGGCAGAGAGGATTCCCTTTACCTACTTCCTTTTGAGAGCCCTATTCTAACAGTATTAGCATGCTTTGTCTCTTGAAAACTGTACGTCTGTGTTAAGCATTTCCCCTGTCAGACACTATACATGGCATTTTACATATAATGTTAATAATTCTAATAATTCTACTGCTAGTACTATGATATAGATGATATTATTAATAGATAGATTAACTGAGGCTTACAGAATTTACATAATCTGACTGAGGTCAGAGATTCAGGAAGTTTTAGAGAAACCAGAACTAGAATCATTATCATACTAAGTTCAAAGTCCATGCTTTTATCAAAGTCCATCTATTATCTACTAAACTATACTAAGCATGTTATTCTTACCTAAAACACTCATTGATATATATCACACATATGTGCATTCAAACATACACATATACACCATACACACAGCTTATTTTTTTATTTGTAGGTGGGCAAGTCCAGTTTTATATGCATGTGTGAGTGTGTAATTTTATATATTTATGTATACAATTTATGTTTGTATACTATACATATTATCTAAAGTTTGATTGTTACTGCAATTTTTATGTATAATTACATTCTATTTATATGTAATTTACATATTATACATCTAATTTTTATTCGGGTTAATAAAGGCTATGGCCTCTTGCTAATTACTGCCTAATTATTAATGTTGATACTTATTGATAGTCTTCTGAAACAATACACCCTACTTTGGAACTAGAACTAAATAAAAGGAAGTCAGTTACATTTAAGACAAATTTTAACTATCCTAAACTTTTTAAAAAATACATTTTTAGAAATTTTAAAACCATAGAAAGAAAATGACAATTACCACCACATAAAGAGAGAATGCTTAAAATACTAGAATCTTTGTTTAATATCCCATTGTAGGGGATGAAGAAATTTTTGTCATGTGTCTGTTGTGTCTGTCTCCAAGACTAGAAAATATTAACACTAGCATAACTTTTTTTCCACCTCTCTTACTCTAACTCCAAATGTTGGGTGTTTTTTTTTTTTGGAGTGTTAGTTGCAAACCATTTTACCATGATGTCTTTGATGCCAATTTTTGGTTTGGTTCCAACATGACTGAATTGATAGAATTTGTTGTCCAGTGGGTTTATCTTTTTCCAGGAAGGACTCTTAGAACACAGTTCTCTGAGGTTTTTATACTTCAGAATTTCTGTCTATGGTCTTTATACCTGAATGATAACTTACCTAGATAAAATATTCTTAGTTAAAGCATTCTTTTGTCAGAATTTGGTAGACATTGTCCTTCTTTCTTCAGATATGGAATGAATCTGTGGACCAGTAACCAGCCAGCCTAAATTTTCCCTTGTAGGTGATTTTCCTTTTCTGCTTAGATAAGTATTAAACATCTTTTTTTTTAATCTGACTGTTATTAATGTTGTCTGTTTGACTGCCTATGTCTAAACTAATTTTTTTCTTGTTGTATTTTACTGCTAGGTGAAACATATAATAAATACTTTTGTACATGCATAATTTTATATAAAATTGAGTATAAATTTAAAGTACATTTTAGAAGTCTTACTAGTTGAATAGAGTATATATAATATATATAAATATTGGCAGATATTGAAAGTTGCCCTCCATCAGATTCACCATTTTCAACTTGAACATCAACGTTTAATTGTCCATGTTGCCCCATACCACACCAATATAGTGTATTAATTTTTTTAACTATGCAGATCTGACCAGTAAAAAATAGTATCTTGTTTAATTCCCATTTTTCTTGCTATGACTGTAGTTTACACCCTGTTTATATTTAAGGGTGTTTTTCTCTTTTTCTAGGAATGAGGTTCATATCCTTTACTTACTTACTTATTTATTTATTAGGGTATCATTGATATACACTCTTATGAAGGTTTCACAAGAAAAACAATGTGGTTATTACATTCACTCTTATTATTAAGTCCCTCCCCATACCCCATTGCAGTCACTGTCCATCAGTGTAGTAAGATGCCACAGAGTCCCTTTTTTCCTTTACTCATTTTTATTGAATGTTTTCTTTTTGGTATGTAGGTATCTCTTATAGGTTCAGAAAATTAGTTCTCCTATACTCAGGATTTTTTATAAAGATACTCTCCCCCAATTTATCAATTGTCTCTTAGTTTTCACACACTATTTTTTCATATAGATATATTCTATTTTTCACTCAATTTTATCAGTAATTTTTATGGCCTCTGAGATTTTTGTCATATGGATTCACATGAAACCTTAGGCAAGTTACCTAACATTTCTGTGCATCAACTTTCTTATCTGTGAGGAGGGGGTACTATGCTCTGTACTCTCTAACAAGGCAAATTAGTTGGTGGACTTCTCTAGGTGCTATTATAACTTCTCTAGACCCCTATTATAACGCTGAATATAATGTTATGTAGCTAGTGTTTATTAGTCTAGATGGTGACATTAAACTATGAGTTCTTTGAAAAGGAGGATTTTGTTTCCTCCTCCTTTGTGACCCACTGCCTATAAACTTAAATGTATATTTAGAGTTACTAATACTTTTAAAATTAATTTTTCAATTAGAATTTACTGAGGTTTAATTTACATATAATAGAATTCACCAAAGAGATTTTCATTTTGATGTAGTCCAATATATTAAATTTTATGTTTGGTTTGTGCTTCATGTGTTGTAAGAAAGCTTTGCCTAACCCAAGGTCACAGAGTTTTTTGTCTTTTGTTTTCTTCTAGATGTTTTGTTATTTGTATCTCGTATGTTGAGGTCTATGATAAATTTCAAATTAATTTTAGTATATTGGTAATAGGTAAGAGCTGAGGTTTATTTTATTTTTTCATATTGCTATCCAATTATTTTAGCACCTTTTCCAAAAGACAATCTTCTCCTAATGAATTATCTTAGTTATTGTAAATAAGCTATTCATTACTTGAATTCCTTCTTTCAGCTCTTTGCACCTTTGTGCAAAACATGTGAAAACATTCTAAGTGAAAGACTTAAAAATGGAGATAAGTTGTTTCTTAATTAAACTTAATGCTTTCAATATTTTCTTTCAATATTGTCTTTCAGTTATTTTAGTTCACCTATTTTCATATTTGGCAATGATTCATAAGTTGTCAGTGAGATGTAATGAAAAGATTATGTGCATTGAAATCAGAAAGACTTAGGCTCAAATTTCCACCCTGATACTGACTGTCTGAGTTATTTATATAATAACCCTTAACCTCAGTTTCTTTAATTATAAAAAGTTGGTAACTCCTATTTCCTAGAGTTATATGAAAGATTACTTAAAACGGGTAAAGGAACAGGGGTTATTCATTAAGCATACATTGTCCATTAGTTATGGACTTAACTAGTTATGGGATTCTTATAAAAGAGTCCCTGCCATTGATAATATATTTTTCACCAAGATAGGAACTGATCCAACCCACAATTTCCTTACCTATTTAAGGTGACTATCTCTGGGACTCTGCTTTATCTCTGTTCCTAAATTGTTTGACTTTTGCCTTGACCATACTGATATGGAAGACTTATGTAATTTTGTTGTTCATGTACTCTACTGTATTGCTGCTGGACATGGACAAAAGACTATAGAGATATCCTCAGACATAATTAGAGATTTGCACAATTTTTAGTGTATGAGGATACCCATTTGCACAATTTTTAGTGTATGAGGATAGGAACATATAAAAAATAGTAGAATTACAAGGAAAAAGAAAGATTACATTGTTATGTATTCCTCCATATTCTTTTAGTGGTGTTAATGGCCTATAATTTCCATGTTGTTGGGGGTACAGTTAGAAAACATGCATCTGTTATTGGGCAGAGTTAGAAAACATGCATCTTGAAGCAGCTACTGTGGAAATGCAAGTTCTCCAGAGTAGAGTGGATGCAAATTGATCAATTGAGTGAATTAAAAGAGCTATAAACCTCTGGGACCCAGGCACATTTGCTCTAGGCTCCCTCTTGTCTGATGATAGCACAGTGAGAGAGTTGTGGTCTCTTTCTCATTTTAAAGTGCACTGAAGACTGTAAAAGCCCCAGAAAAATCAGAATGATAGAGACTGTAGAAAATTTGTTTTACAAGAAGCCTAAAGCCAATGATTGTGACATCTGAGCTTAATGGGCTATATGAGTTTCTTTTTCCCTGGCAAGGAAGGAAGGCAATCAGGACTGATTAACAGAGAAAAAAATGAGTCATAAGCTCATAACCATGGGGATTGTCATAAATTTTGAGGGAGGCAAAATGCAGGATTGCTGCTTGGTTCCTAGTCAAAGTATCTTATCTAAGCCCTCCCAACAGTTAGGGTTCATCAGAAGAGAAAGTGCCTTTTAATTAATAATCAGTACTCCTAGAAAAGGCATACTTTGGCCAAATTTCCATGGTATTGAGGGTTGGGAAAGTCTGGCATAAATATTTAATGTAGAGTCCATATTGATTGTTAAGAGTAGAAACATTTTTATGATTAAGTGTAATCTATAGTAATATTCAAAAGAGAAAATGCATAGGAACTTCTTCCTATGAAAATGCATTTGGAACTATTACTTAAAATAAAAAATTAATATTTTAATTGAAAAATTTTGGAGATAATTACAGATTAATATATAGTTGTAAGAAATAATATCAAAGTGAACTGAAATGTGTGTCCACAAAAAAACTTTTACATGTATGTTCATAGCAACATTTTTCTAAATAGTCAAAGAAGTGAAAACAGTTCAAATGCCCATCAAATGATGAGTGGTAAAGTGTGGTATATCTGTATACATCATATCAGCCATAAAAAGAAACCAAGTACTTGTATATTCTACAACATGGATAAATCCTGAAAATATGCAAAGAGAGAGAATTCAGACACAAAAGGCCATATATTACATGATTCCATTCATATGAAATACCCAGAATAGGAAAATCAACAGAAAAGGGAAGTAGGTTAGTGGTTGTCAAGGGTTGGGAAGTGAGATGAAAGGGGAGTAACTGCTAATGCATATGGGATTTCTTTTTAGTGTGATAAAAATGTTCTAAAATTGATTGTAATGACAGTTGTACAACTCTGTGAATTTATTAAAGAAAACTGAATTCTATACTTTAAAAGTGTGTAGTTTGTATAGTGTGAATTACATCTCAATAAAGCTATTAATAATGAAATAATAAAAACTAGTTCAACTGAACATATTGGTATGGGAAATATATATTTTTAATAATCATGTGGTTTTATTTTGTCCTATAAGTTCTTTAGTCTTTTCTTCATTCACTGTACTATTTACATATACTACAAACATCTGTAACATTACTCATATTCCTCTGGTTTCAAAACACTGATTGAGTTTGCTTTATAGCATAAACCAAGTCAGGAAATTATCTAGCAATCTTCTTAATAATATTGTGTAGAAATAGCTTTTACTCCAAATGGCCGGATAATTGAAGCACATTTTTATCTATAAATATAAGAATAATTTCATTTTTCTACTTGATTCAACATCTGTATTTAATGCATTTTTTATAAAACTCTCTAAGTTGAGAAATTAAGGTGACAAAATATGATTTTGTCAGAGAAAAAACTCTTCTCAGATTTAGCATTGTAAGTACATTCAGAGATATGTATGCATTATATACATATAGAAATTCCTCTGTGAACATATAGGTTTCCAAAGTGTATGGGTATGTGTTATCCCTATGCCCATTAAGATACTATAAAAGTTACAGACATATGTATATCTATGAAAAGGTAAATTTCATAAACGTTATATGGATTTTGATGGCATTATATTTGGTTCTGTGTTCTTTCTTTTAATTGTATTTACAAACCTTTGCTTATCAGCAGCTTCAACACTTACTGCTTTTGCACTTATTAGGCAAAATTTAAATTAGTAGCCATAAAATACAAATTTGGTCTAAGTGTAACAAACATGCTACATACTGATAAGAGAAGAAGACCAGTCTTAGAATGACCATACACAGCTACTAACACCATCTGTGTGTGGCAGGAAATGTTGAGTTGCTTCAGCCATGGCAGTTACTGTTTTTTTTTGTATCTACAGTAGTTCAAAATCCAAGAAAATCTGTTTTTCATGCTTCAGGAGTATTTTGAGAAAATAATGTGCTAGTGGGTAAAAATACCAACACACTTTCTAATTGAATTGCATTCTGAATTTTTCTTTGCCATTTAATTTTTTTTTACATAATAAAGATTTATTTAGAATGAAAAACCAAGATTTGCTAAAAAAATTTTTAATTTTTGTTTGTATATCTTCTGCAAAGGCCAGAGTTTACAGTATCTCTGTGTACTTAATGGTTGCCACTATGACAGTTTGTCTTTCATGTTTTTAGCATTTGGCCACTTGTTGTACATCAGGTGATTTTGTTATTCTGACCTGCTTAAGAAGCAGATATAACTCTTTAGGCTAAATGTATTCTACAACATGGATCCTCACTTGGCACAAGAAATCGAATTAATTACCATCATTAAAGCCATCTATAAACTCTGTTATAAAAGCATTTTTGTTTCTATCTAACTTATTTTCTTTCTTTCTAGGGTCCAGAAAATTTGACAAATTTCGAATCAGTGTTAAAGATGTATTTTGGGCATGCCTGTTCACAGAATGTCACTGATGATATCCGTGATTCCACCTCTCTGCCTGCCTTTAGCCAACTGAGCTGTTAAAAGGTAGGTCAGTCAGATTCATCTGAAATACTGAAGAATAATGGGTAGCTGAGGTAGTAACACTGAAGAATAAGAGCTTGGGCTGCCATTTTATGGTAAGTCATAATGGGTCATATCCAAATAGATGAGGGAGAGTAAGAAGCAATTCACACAGAGATAAAAATGAAACAGATGATAGAGAGCAATGAATGGCATGGAAAAGAGTTATGCAATTTTTAGAATTCGGAAATAGAAATATGCAGTCCTGGTGGCTTTTTCCAATGAATTTACCTATACTTGCTACCTTCCATAAATTTCTGAAATATTCTTCTATATCCTTTATGTAAGATAGCTTTAGGTGGGTGTCTATTCCTTCTAACTCAAATCAGTTTGTCCAGAATGGTCAGTAAAATAGTGCATTCGTTAAAAGTTCCAGGAAGCTCTGCTGTTCAAAAAATTAAAATATATTTCCTTTTCCTTTTTTCCTCTGAAAACTTCTATAGAAACTTTTTATCCCAATGAGGAACCATCTTCTCTGTCTTTAGAATCCAAGCAGTAACGATTCTATGGGGTAATGATTATTCTAGATGCATTGTACAATGTAAATTAATCTATTGCTTTGGTAATACTGCTCCAAAGCCCAGTGCTGATGCTGAGTGCACAGAATGAACAAATTAATTAGCCAGACTGCAAAAATCAAATAAATCTCACAGTGGTGACCTCTGTGTAGTAAAATAAAGAGATGCATTAAGTTCATGAAATAACTTTGGTTGAAGTAAACTGAAGCTTAAATGGGGTTAAGTGTTCTCATTATTTATTCTGGACTGTCTAGGTCAGGCCCATAAGAAACTCCTGGCAGGGAGAGGCTCATCTTAAGGATCTGGTCAATACAAACTGTTGGTCTCTGACCAAAAGGCAATGTGCCCATTAACGATGCAGGAAAAAACAATGATGAGAAAATAAACATTCTAATTTCTTCTGTACAAATTATCTCCTGGTACTAAGTTAAGCCTCAGAACAAGAGGCAGTCATCTCATTTACTTTTGGTCACAAAGGAATCCAATTCAATAAATGGCGATAGAAAGAGAATTATGTCAAAAAGACTCCATGCTATACTTCATGGTACCAAGGACAAAAATGGAGCCAAATTCCCAAAGAATCAAAGAATCATACCTGGGCTTTGTTGCTTCAGCCAGGAAATGACACACTTCATTCAATCTCATCTTTATTGTCCTAGTCACGTGAAGGTTTTCTTCTCTCTAGTTTATTGAAAATTTCTTTCATGAGTGGAATTGAATTTTGTCAAATAATTTGTACCTATTGAGATGATCATATGGTTTTGTATTTTATTCTGTAAATATAATGATTTATATTTATTGATTTTCAAACATTAAACCCACTTTGCAGTCCTAGGATAAACCCCATTAACCATCATATCTTCTTATGTACTGCTAGAAAAGTATTTCCCAATATTTTGTTAAGGATTTTTGCATTTTTATTCTTACAGGCTATTGATCTGTAGCTTTCCTGTCATTTTATGTCTTGTTTTGTATTTTAAAAAATTAATTCCTCAAAGACCTCTCTCCATCATTCAATTTCTTTAGAATAGAGCCTCCTTTTTTTTCATTCATGAGAGCAACTACAAAAGAAATCATTTCAGAAATATTAGCCCTGTGTTTTATTCCAATAAATTTAATTTAAAATATACCTATAATTTATGTTTGCAATATAGAATTATGAAATCAAAAATGAGAGGAAAATACAGACCTTTCCTAATTTGAAAGATTTTTTAATTCTAAGTATTTAAGATATTTTTCACTATGTGTTTAATTTATATATTTTCTTCAGTCTTCTCCAGTTGAAACTGACATTCTGTGAAAGAAAACAGTACTAGCTATTGTGCCCAGGAGGATAAAAGAGAGTTAGATTTCTTTCATAGACCCTTGTGACTTGTATGAAGTATAGAGAAGCATCTAAATTGCTTACTCCCCCAAACAGACCTCTGTAACTTTTATCCATCATTGATTTCCTCTTCTCTGTCATAGCAGCTCCAGTGGCAAGTGCATTGGTATACCGTAGCAGCTGTGATAGACAGCATACTGGATACTGAGGACCATGGCAGGCCTTCCTTCTGCATGTGTGAAGTGGAGGGCTAACCAGCAGGGACTCAATTTAAATAGTCTTCCTGCAACACCTTTCCAACTCTGAAAAAGGCCCTTTTTGGGGAAGTGTGACACTTGTATTAGATAAGGCTATCATAACTATAAACAGGTCATACTCTAGAGGACTGACAATGCTTTTAAAAAATCCAATTACATGCTTTTATTTGCTGTTAGTACAAACAGAAAAATAACAAGTCCACTTGTTTCATCCCCACTGTGATTTCCTCAGGGCTAATTAAAGTGCACTCTGCTGATGCCTAAATCATTCAACTCCAGGCAATCCAAAGATTTAAAGGGACACATACCCAGTCAATTCCAGGCTGTCGGTAAATGGTATTGTGTTTGGAAATTAACACAATAAAGTTCCTCATTAACTTGAATGCTGAAAAAGTTCCTGTGAGAAAATTGGCCTAACAAATTTACTGCCATAGATTTATAGACTGGACTTTATCACTGTGCATAAAGAATTGATAAGTGATCAATGGTTCTCTACAACATATGGCATAATCAATATGAATTTTGGGAAGAGATAGAAAGACATTAATAATGCATATTTTATGTACAGATCTGTTCCTAAAGATTAAGGGCTCTATAAATCATGCAGGAGCCAGGAAACAGCTAAAACACAAAGAATTGCCTTAATAAATGTAGTATTTAAATTTTAAAAATTTGAAAAAAAACTTAATATCAGGCATTTTAGGTTGCTCTAAAAACATTCACTTGGTGAGATTTTATTTCATGGTTTGGGTTAGCAGGATGTTATTGGTTGCTTGGTTCCCTAGTCATCTGACTTGTCACATTATTAATTATTATAAATAATTACAAAGAACATTTCTGTGTCTAAGGTATCCAGAAATATTTTGCGAAAAAAATTCTTAATCATGCCCTAGGCAAACAGGAGACCACGTTTGCATTCAGCCCTCTCCATTTTCATTATTGGGGTCAAAATGTATTGATATGCATTTACTTATCAACATAAATTTATACATTCTGTGTATTTGCCAGAGATTACAAGATTAATCTCATAACTCTTTTTCAAAACTCTGATATGAGAAATAAAAGAGCCTAGTGGGATCTGTTGCTAGCAGTTACTTTATTTTTTCAGTGTCATCCTTACATTAGACCATACTTTCATAAAGAGGCAAATTCAAACTGTTGTTTTACATTTCTTACAGATCTGCTTTTACTGAATCAAGTTTGATTTGACATTTGTTTGAAGTAAGGGATAATATGTGGTGATGTTCACTACATCATACAAGGTCTATGAAGGCTCATGGGGGAAATTTCATTTTTTCAGTATCAAGAGAAGCTAATTTTCTCCTGAGAAAATGGTTTTCATATGTTGTAAGGACACTATGACTGTCACCACAGATTACATTCCTAGCTTATCAATAATATGTGTAGGATGTTATAAAATGAATTCCTATGTATCCTTATCCTTGACTTTATACTTTTTTTACTTGGTCATAAATATAGGTTTTGTGGGAGTTCTTTTATTTCACTGAGTTTGTAACTATACTATAAGTTATCTTATAATAGAAAAATTTTAAAACATGTTATTCAAATATAAGATTCATTGCTAAGGTGGCTTGCTGAAATGTCTTATTCAGAGATCCTCAGTGAACTCTCAGACTTCTTTAGAAAAATAGTCTATAAAGTTCATTCAGAGCTTCTGGTTTAAAGCAGTATCTGGTTAGAATTACAAATTCAGCCTCTCTATATATTTTGTTAAAATATTTATAATGAAACTTGACCATCTAAAAACTTAAATCCACACAGAATGCATGATTATTATATAATATTATGGGAAATTCTACTTCTTTAGAGTATTTGGAACTTAATTGAAAATTACAGTCATTGCCTCAACTGAGATGTTGGTATCTGAAAGCTAATCCATCACCTGCCCACTCCCACCAGCTAACACTATTAAGAGACATTATGTCTCTATCTAATACAATACCTGGACATTTTCACTCTGGTATTTGGGTGCTGGTTTTTGAGGAAAGCCAAAACTTGCTTTCTAATATGTGGTTAGAGATTGCCATACCTAAAAGAACTAAGCTTGGAAAAAGGCAAATGGTTGTAGCTTAATGTGTCTAGCAAGGTATTATTCCCAAGTAAAGTCATGTATGTATGCAGGAGTGGAAACAGAGAAACCTTGCTATTTGTATTTGCAGAACTCCATCTGTACAGAGTAGCAGAGAGTGAGCCAGAGGATATGGGAAAAGAGCCATCAGAACAGAATTGGACAAGATGCTAAGGACAATAGTCTCTGAGAATTTGTGAGGGAGTGACGTAAATCTACCCTCACTATCTTTGGCAAATGCTGAGTTTGGATGGATTTTACTGCACTAGACAGTGAATAAATATATTGTAAATTTCATATGTGCCTGGTGCTTCAACATTCCCCCATACAGGCTGTGAGCACCCCAGCTGGGCAACCATGTGCAGCAGTGTGATAAGGCCAACCCTGCTTCAAATTCCCCTCATTCTCCTCCCCTGACAGTGATCTAGTGACTTTAAACAAGCCAAGAAATTCCCTAATGCCTTTTGCTTATGTACTCCACAAACCCCAATAAAGGCATTTGCCTGTAGGGTTTTTTTTTTCTCTCTCTCTCTCTCTCTCTTCCTGTCTCTCTCACTCATCTCCCCATCTGCTTGGCTGAGTCTGTTCCCTTGACAATTCTCATGCATAGTCTCCCTTACAGCCCCTTCAGCGGCATGCCTTGCCGCTCTCACTTCAGTTCACCTCCCTGTGATGTTATTCCATGTCTGCACCTGAGTGATCATCAAAAAAAAAAGTTTATGTACCAGAATTATTCCTTAAAGCACAGCAAACCACAATAACAGTAGTAAAATGTCTTTTTAGTAAAAATAGGAAATAAAATGGAAGGGCATTCTAAAGGTTCAGATATTCCAAGATATGAATTAGGAACCAAAGAGAAAGAATGCCCACAATACAGTATATGAACAATAAAGCACTGTGTTTAAAGACATACCATAGAGGACTGGACAAACCTCTGTTTGTTCATAATTATATTATATACTAACTTAATGAGATCACCTTAAGCATATTTTTATGCCTCAGTTCACAGATTTGAAAAACAAGAAAAACATTTACTACTTCATAATGATCATTATTATTTTTACTTTATTTATTTCTCCTTATTTCCTGTGTTTATTTTTATTTTTCTATTTTTTTATTAACGTATTATTAATATACACTCTTAGGAAGGTTTCACGAGAAAAAACAATGTGGTTACTACATTCACCCTTATTATTATGTCCCCCCATGCCCCACTGCAGTCACTGTCCATCAGTATAGTAAGATGCTACAGAGTCACTATTTGCCTTCTCTGTGCTACACTGTCTTCCCTGTGAACCCCCACACCATGTGTGCCAATCATAATACCCCTCAATCCCCTTCTCCCTCCCTCCCCAGCCCCTTCCCCTTGGTAACCACTGGTCCCTTCTTGGAGTCTGTGAGTCTGCTGCTATTTTGTTCCTTCATTTTTGCTTCATTGTTATACTCCACAAAGGAGGGAAATCATTTGGTATTTGTCTTTCTCTGCCTGGCATATTTCACTGAGCATAATATCCTCCAGCTCCATTGCATGTTGTTGCAAATGGTAGGATTTGTTTCTTTCTTACAATAGTATTCTATTGTGTATATGTACCACATCTTCTTTATCCATTTATCTACTGATGGACCCTTAGGTGCTTCCATATCTTGGCTATTGTAAATAGTGCTGCGATAAACATAGGGGTGCATATGTCTTTTTGAATCTGAGAAGTTGTACTCTTTGGGTTCTAAAAAGACATTTTACTACTGTTATTGTGGTTTGCTGTGCTTTAAGGAATAATTCTGGTACATAAACTTTTTTTTTTTATGGAATTCCTGGGTCAAATGCTATTTCTATTTTTAGTTTTTTGAGGAACCTCCATATTGCTTTCCACAATGGTTGAACTAGCTTACATTTCCACCGGCAGTGTAGGAGGGTTCCCCTTTCTCCACAACCTCACCAACATTTGTTGTTCTTAGTCTTTTTGAAACTGTCCATCCTAACTGGTATGAGGTGATATATCATTGTGGATTTAATTTGCATTTCCCTGATAATTAGTGATGTGGAGCATCTTTTCATGTGCCTGTTGGCCATCTGAATTTCTTCTTTGGAGAATTGTCTGTTCATATGCTCTGCCCAATTTTTAATTGGGTTATTTCCTTTTGGGTGTTGAGGCATGTGAGTTCTTTATATATTTTGGATGTTAACCCCTTGTCAGATATGTCATTTACAAATATATTCTCCTATACCATAGGATGCCTTATTGTTCTGTTAATGGTGTCCTTAGCTGTACTGAAGCTTTTTAGTCTGCTGTAGTTCCACTTGTTCATTTTTTGTTTTGTTTCCCTTGCTCGAGTAGATGAATTCAGAAAAAAAGTTTCTCATATTTATATTCAGGAGATTTTGCCTGTGTTGTCTTCTAAGAGTTTTATAGTTTCATGACTTACATTCAGGTATTTGATCCATTTTGAGTTTACTTTTGTGTGTGCGGATAGACAATAATCCAGTTTCATTCTCTTGCATGTAGCTGTCCAGTTTTGCCAACACCAGTTGTTGAAGAGGCTGTCATTTCCCCATTGTAAGTCCATGGCTCCTTTATCGTATATTAATTGACCATATATGCTTGGGTTTATATCTGGGCTCTCTAGTCTGTTCTATTAGTCTGTGAGTCTGTTCTTGTGCCAGTACCAAAGTGTCTTGATTAGTGTGGCTTTGTAGTAGAGCTTGAAGTCAGGGAACATAATTCCCCAGCTTTATTCTTCCTTCTCAGTATTGCTTTGGTTATTTGGGGCTTTTGCAGTTCCATATGAATTTTAGGAATATTTGCTCTAGTTTGTTGAAGAATACTGTTGGTATTTTGATAAGGATTGCATTGAATCTGTAGATTGCTTTAGGCAGGATGGCCATTTTGACAATATTAATTCTTCCTATCCATGAGCACAGGATATTTCCATTTATTGGTATCTTCTTTAATTTTTCTCATGAGTGTCTTGTAGTTCTCAAAGTATAAGTCTTTCGCTTCCTTGGTTAGGTTTATTTCTAGTTATTTTATTCTATTTGATGCAATTGTGAATGGAATTGTTTTCCTGATTTCTCTTTCTGTGAGTTCATCTTTAGTGTATAGGAATGCAACAAATTTCTGCATATTAATTTTGTATCCTGCAACTTTGCTGAATTCAGATATTAGATCTAGTAGTTCTGGAGTGGATTATTTGGGTTCTTTATGTACAATATAATGTCATCTGCAAACAGTGACAGTTTAATTTCTTCTTTATAAATCCGGATGCCTTTTATTTCTTTGTGTTGCCTAATTGCTGTAGTGTGGAGCTCCAGAGCTCTGTTGGATAAAAGTGGAGAGAGTGAACATCCTTGTCTTGTTCCCGATCTCAGGCGGGAAGCTTTCAGCTTCTTGCTGTTAAGTATGCTGTTGGCTGTGGGTTTGTCTATGTGGCCTTTACAATGTTGAAATGCTTGCCCTCTATACCCATTTTGTTGAGAGTTTTTATCATGAATGGATGTTGAATTTTGTTGAATGCTTTTTTAGCACCTATGGAGATGATCATGTGGTTTTTGTCCTTCTTTTTGTTGATGTGGTGGATGATGTTGATGGATTTTTGAATGTTTTACCATCCCTAGAATAAATCCTACTTGATCATGATGAATGATCTTTTTGATGTTTTTTGAATTCGGTTTGCTAATATGTTGTTGAGTATTTTTTCATCTGTGTTCATCAGGGATATTGGTCTGTAATTTTCTTTTTTTGTGGTGTCTTTGCCTGGTTTGTTATTAGGGTGATGCTAACCTCATAGAATGTGTTTGGAAGTATTTCCTTCTCTTCTACTTTTTGGAAAACTTTAAGGAGGATGCGTATTAGGTCTTCACTACATGTTTGATAAAATTCAGCAGTGAAGCCATCTGGTACAGGCATTTTATTCATAGGTAGTTTTTTGATTACCAATTTGATTTCATTGCTAGTAGTTGGTCTGTTCAGACTTTCTGTTTCTTTCTGGGCCAGCCTTGAGGTTGTATTTTTCTAGGAAGTTGTCCATTTCTTCCAGGTTATTCAGTTTGTTAGTATATAATTTTTCACAGTATTTTCTCATATGTCTTTGTATTTCTGTGGTGTCCATAGTGATTTTTCCTTTCTTGTTTCTGATTCTGTTTATGTGTGTAGACTCTCTTTTTTTCTTGATAAGTCTGGCTAGGGGTTTATCTGTTTTGTTTATCTTCTCAAAGAATCAGCTTCTGCTTCCATTGATTCTTTCTATTTTTTATTCTTCTTGGTTTTATTTATTTCTGCTCTAATCTTTATTATGTCCCTCTTCCTACTGACTTTTGACCCTCATTTGTTCTTCTTTTTCTAGTTTCGTTAATTGTGAGTTTAGACTGTTCAGATGGGGTTGTTCTTCTTTCCTGAGATATGCCTGCATTGCAATATATTTCCCTCTTGGCACAGCCTTCGTTGTGTCCCACAGATTTTGTGGAGTTGAATTATTGTTGTCATTTGTCTCCATATATTGCTTGATCTCTGTTTTTATTTGGTCATGGATACATTGGTTATTTAAGAGCATATTGTTAAGCCTCCATGTGTTTGTGAGCTTTTTTGTTTTCTTTGCATAATTTATTTCTAGTTTCATACCTTTGTGATCTGAGAGGCTGGTTGGTACAATTTCAATCTTTTTGAATTTACTGAAGCTCTTTTTGTGGCCTAGTATGTGAACTATTCTTGAAAATGTTCCATGTGCACTTGAGAAGAATATGTATCCTGCTGCTTTTGGGTGTAGTGTTCTGTAGATGTCTGTTAGATCTATCTGTTATAAGGTGTTGCTCATTGCCTCTGTATCCTTACTTATTTTCTGTCTGCTTCATCTGTCCTTTAGAGTAAGTGGAGTGTTCAAGTCTCCTAGAACTAATGCAGTACATTCTATTTCTCCTTTTAATTCTGTTAGTATTTGTTTCACATACATAGGTGCTCCTTTGTTGGTACATATATATATATATATATATATATATATATATATGTATGTATGTATGTATGTATATAATGGTTATATCCTCTTGTTGGATTGATGCCTTTATCATTATGTAATGTTATTCTTTGTCTCTTGTGACTTTCTTGGTTTTAAAATCTATTTTGTCTGATACAAGTACTGCAATATGTACTTTTTTCTCCCTATTAGTTGCATGAAATATCTTTTTCCATCCCTTCAATTTTTGTCTGTGTATGTCTTGGTTTGAAGTGAATGTCTTGAAGGCAGCATAAAGACGGGTCTTGTTTTTTTTATCTATTCAGTGACTCTGTGTCTTTTGATTGGTGCATTCAGACCATTTACATTTAGGGTGATTATCAATAGGTATGTACTTATTGCCATGGAAGGCTTTAGATTTGTGGTTACCAAACATTCCAGGGTAACTTCCTTACTATCTAAGAGTCTAAATTAACTCACTTAGTATGCTACTACAAACACAATCTAAAGGTTCTTTTTGTTTTTCCCTCCTTTTCTTTCTCCTCCATTCTTTTTGTATTAGTTATCATATTCTGTACTCTTTATCTATCCCTTTTTATTACCTCTGGTGACAGCTATTTAACCTTAGGAACACTTCCATCTATAGTAGTCCCTCCAAAACTGTAGAGATGGTTTATGGGAGGTAAATTCTCTCAGCTTTTGCTCATCTGGAAATTGTTTAATCCCTCCTTCAAATTTAAATCATAGTCTTATCAGATAAAGTATTCTTGATTCAAGGCCCTTCTGCTTCTTTGCATTAAATATATCATGCCACTGCCTCCTGTCCTGTAAGGTTTCTGTTGAGAAATCTGATGATAGCCTGATGGGTTTTCCTTTGTATGTGATCTTATTTCTCTCTCTGCTATTTTCATAGTCATCCCTTATCCCTTATCTTTTCCATTTTCATTATTATATGTCTTGGTGTTGTCCTCCTTGGGTCCCTTGTGTTAGGAGATCTGTGCACCTCCATGACCTGAGAGACTCTTTCCCCAGATTGGGGAAGTTTTCAGCAATTACTTAGCCAAAGACACTTTCTATGCCTTTTTTGTCTCTCTTCTTCTTCTGGTACCCCTATAATAGTAATACTGTTCCATTTGGATTGGTCACAGTCTTCTCAGTATTCTTTCATTCCTAGAGATCCTTTTTTCTCTCTGTGCCTCAGCTTATTTGTATTCCTCTTCTCTGATTTCTATTTCATTTATTATCTCCTCCACCATAACTCATCTGTTTTTAAAACCCTCTGTTGTGTTCCTTAACGATTGGATCTCCATTCTAAATTCATTCATGAGTTCTTGAATATTTTTCTGTACCTCCATGATCATGTCTATGATTTTTATTTTGAAATCTCTTTCAGAAAGATTGCTTAGTTCAGTCTCACTTGATCCTTTTTCTGGTGTTGTTGATATTTTGCTTTGAACCGGGTTCATTTGATGTTTCTTATTTTTATATGGCACCCTCTAGTGCCCAGAAGCTCTAGTCTCTGGAGCTGCTCAGCTCATCAAATGTCAAGGGTCACAGGGGAGTGGTGCTGATGCCTGGGGTGAGGTTTCCTGGCTGCTATGCCTGTCTCCACTGCCAGAACCAGTGGGCTGAACACAAAGGTATAAGCCTCTCTATGCTTTGCGTTTGTACCTGCTGTAGGCTGGGCTCCCCTCTGGATGGCTGATGCCTGGGTAGGGTTTGCTGATTTGTGAGCCAGGTAGCAACTGGCCAGCAGGAAGGTGCGGCAGACTGTGAATCACAGTGGGGGGCCTTGGAGCTATGTAGCCAGCCTGGGGGGTAGAGTGCCTAAAGATCGTGAATGTACCCAACCTACTGGGCAGAGTGCACCCAGACAATTTTGTCTACCTGTCCTTTCTCCTGAGCATTAAGCTCTGTGCAATCCTTGCCCCTTTAGTAGCCCTCTCGCTTTTAGGAAATTTCTTAGACTGCCTGACCAGATCAGCCAGGTATGGATCCCTGTTTTCCACAAGCACCTGGAATCTCAGTCTCTCCAGGTGTTCTGCATATCTTAGCTTTCTAACCCCACTAATCACCAGAGCACCATGCAATGTAGGTTCGTGCTCCCAGAGCACATCTCCAGAGCTAGGTGTTCAGCAGTCCCAGGCCTTCACTCCCTCCCTGCTCCCTTTCACTTCCTCCCCCTGTGAGCTGGGGTGGGGGAAGAGCTTGGGTCCCGCCAATCACGGCTTTGCTACATTATCCTGTCCCATGAGGTCTGTTCTTTTCTTCAGGTGTATGCAGTCTGGCACAGCCTTCTTTCCTGTCGCTCTTTCAGGATTAATTGTATTAATTATATTTTTGTATTATATGTGGTTTTAGGAGGAGGTCTCTGTCACCTCTTACGCCATCTTTAATCCAACTACTTCATAATTATTATTAGAATTTATATAAGTAATTCATGTAAACTGTCTTGCGTAGAGCCAAAATGCTTGATAAATTTTGGTCATTAATATTAATATTTTCATATATTTTAATAAAACTCTTGCATTTTTTAAGTTGCAGAAAACATTGCCTCTTTGAAATAGGAATAGGAAGCATTTGGTTAAGAGATTACGGTTGTAAAGTAAAGAACAAAGGTGAAAGATATGAACTAGGTGATACAGAAATGAATTAAAGTAAACTAAAAATGTAATTCTAGTAAATTCTGATTAAAGTAATTAAGTAGATTACTAATTCTAATTAAAATAAGCTAAAATGTAGAAATGAATGACAAGCCATATAAGCTACAAAATCATTGTTTTTTTTTATTAAAAAATTTCCTGAAAGTTAAGAATACAAACAAGCCTAAATAAGCTCAGTTCCCGAAAGTGCTAAAACTGCCAAGAAAAGAAAAAGCCCTGGCTTTTCTAATGTTTTGCAGCCACATGTGTGGCTGGTATGAAGGAAGTGTGCTGAGTAATACTTACCAATAGAATTTCTGCCTCTGCAAATTCTTCCCATTGACCTTAAACAAGTACCAACAGGTAGTTTGCCAGGATTGCAGTTAAAGAAGAAGAGCTAAGAGAGACATAGATGGAGTCTTCGCTATGACAGAGTAGAAAGTAGAATTTCTTCATGGCAAACTGGGCCTTAATGAGTACAAGGCAAACTCCCAAAGGCTGAGGGCAGGGCAGCAAAAGAGAGGGATATCCCTTTTCTGCAATTCGGACCTCATTTTGTACTCTTAAGTTGCCTTACAAAGACTGAGGTCAGGGTGTAAGAGCTGAGAGAACTTCCTTCATGGTTCTCTGTGTCTTTATATGAATAACTCCAAGAGCAGAGACTCTCCAAAGGCTGGGGGTAAGATAGTAGAGAATCAGGAAATCTCTGAAGGCACAAAAATGTGGGAGAAAGATTGAAAAGAAAAAAGAAATCTCCAGTGACCCAAAATCTGTGATTCAGGATGGAAATAAGGGTGATATATCCTATAGTTCAGAAATGTGTTAGCTGAACTGTCAAGCATAAAGAGAGACCTGGAATCTTGTCAGTGCTCAGATCCCAAGCTCCACTGAAGGCAAATTCCTCATGAACATAAATGCAAAAATCTTTAACAAATTTTTCACAGAATCTGTCAATGTACAAAACATTAATACATCATGACAAAATGGATTTTATTCCAGGAACACAAGTTTGGTTCAATATTCAACAATCAATATGTTATACCACATTTGTAGACTAAAAGAGAAAAACACAGTAATCCCCTTAGATGCAGGAGAAGCATTTGACAAAATTCAACATACATTCAGAATAGAAATGCATACTACATTAATAATAAAATGATGTTTCATCAACCTGATAAAGCCTATCTACAGAATATCTACAGCTAGCAACATAATTAGTGGGGGAAATCTGAATTATTTCTTCCTGAAATTCCTATACTGTGCATTCTAATCTTTACAATATTGTAAGAGAAAAAACAAATAAATAAAAAGCCTACAGATAGAAAAGAGGAAGTAAAAATTGTCTTCAGCTAATGAAAATGTCATTGTGTTTTTAAAGACTCTAAGGAATCTATAAGCAAAACTAACAAAAAGTTCAGAATAAAAGTTAGTAGGCAAAAATCAATTGTATCCCTAAAAATGAGTATTGGAAAATTACAAATAATGTTGAAAACAGCATTATTCAGAAAGCATCAACATGCATTAAATGCCCATCACTGTGTAGAAATAATACAGAAAGTTAGGATGGGCTACTGCACTGAAAACTATGAATAAATGATAGAATTAAATAAGACCTAAGTAAGTGGAAAGATTTAATGTGTATTGAAAAAAACCAGTATTGTTCAGACATACATTCCTCCTAAATGGACATGCAGATGCACTGAGATCCATATCAAAGTTTTAGCAGGATATTTGGAAAAAAATAAACAAGTATGTCCTAAATATATATGGAGATTCAGGAAGATCCAGGAATAGCACTACCAATGGAAATGTTTTATAAGCTGCATATAATTTAAAATTTTGTCGTAGCCATATTTAAAAGTAAAAAATAAACCAGGAAAGTAATTTTAACAATACATTTAATCCAGTATATCCAAAATATTATTTCAGTATGTCATCAGTAGTACAAAATTATTCATAAGGTATTTTACATTCTTTTTTTCGAACTATGTTTTGAAATTAATTTGTATTTTATGCTTATACCACATCTCAGTTAGGACTAGCTGCAATCAAGTGCTCAAAGGTACATGGAATGAGTGGATACCATACTGGACAGCACAGATCTAGAATACAAAAAACAATCTTGAAGAATGGGGAGGAGTAGAAGATGAAGAACAGCAGTAAGAACATATATATGGAGGCTTTCAACCTCTGAATTCTAACAGTGCTATTGGTGTATGGAGAGATAAATAGATAATTGGAAGAGATTCAAGACTCCAGAAATATTCTTATACATACACAGTTAACTGATGTTCAACTAAGATGACAAGTTACTTCAGGGGGAAAGGAAAGTCTCTATTAACAAATGATTCTAGAACAAGTGAATATTCACATGATCTAAAAAATGAGCCTCAACTCCTGTCTAATTCTTCACACAAGAATTTATTTGAGTTTCATCATATTTGCCTATATAAATCCTAGAACCATAAATCTTTCTAAAAGAAAACAGAAGACTCTCTTTTTGACCTTGGAATCAGCAGATATTTCTTGGTACTAAATGTAGTAAAAAGTACTAAATGTAGATATTTCTTGGTACTAAATGTAGTAAAAAGTACTAAATGTAGATATTTCTTGGTACTAAATGTAGTAAAAAGTACTAAATGTAGAAGAAAAGTTGACCAAGAGAACTTCAGCAAAATATTAAAATAGGGAGAACACTGTTCAGGAAATGAGAAAACAAGCCATGGACTGAGAGAAACTGTTTTCAACACAGTTATGTGACAGGGGATTCAGAGACATTGAAAAGGAGAGAGCACGAACAGGAAGGAGCAAGTCCCTTCTTCTGCCTCAAACTTAAACTCTGTCTCCAGAAATTCTTGATGAGAGACCCAGAAGAAGCTAGTTGGCAAAGAAGTGAGGTCTCAGAGTCCGAGCATCAAAATCACAGCAGAGCATGAAAGGATGGGTCTGAAGATACAATCACTTAATATCCAACACAAGTATACATTAAATAGTATACAGTTGTATGCAATTGTATCCAATATGCGATGGTATCTTAGATTCAGTGAAAAAAGCTATATATAATTATATACTGTATTATTGTAATTACATTACTAACTATATATATTTACATTACTATTTTTCCTATAGTGTACATATGATCTTTTGAAAACATAATTCTAAATAAGGAGAACACTCTGTGTGGTTTTAAAAAAACCTCATATGATATAAAATGCATATTTCTGCCCTCCACTTTAGAAACTGAGCTTGTTTTCCTCTTAGGTAACTGAACTGAGTCTGGTATAGTATAGCAAGCTCATGACCTGGTTATCTATTTTTATTAACCCAAGAAACAAGGTCCATATTGTCATTTGAGGCTGAACTATAGCTATCATATTAACTGTTCAGCCATCTCTCATTCTTCACTTCCCATTCATTTCCCCCGTTCTTTACATATGTGTACCTCTCCTCAAAAGTGGAATTGGAGATGAGCCAAGACGATATATATGGTCTCCATAGGCTGTGGGTCTATTATCAAACCATCTAAAAGTCTTTTTTTTCTAAGTAAAAGCACTGTGCAGAATTCTAACAAAACCCCTCATGCAAATATAATTGTGAAGCATCAAAACCAGTCATAATCAAAGGTAAAAACTTTGTTGGCTGAATATTATATCTATCAATAAAAACAAAGAAATTTTAGAAAGACTGCAGGGTAAAGCAAGGATATGATAATCCCCTTTCCCATCCCCTCTCATCACTCTAGCCAGTGTGTACCCATGTGCCCTACTCTAGTTTTGGCAGCTGATTAATAAATCTGTAGAAATTTTGGAAATAATTCAGAAACTAATGATGAAAGTATTTAGCAGAGATACAAGGGTAAAGATGCTTAAAAATATTGATTGGGAAGATTATCTAGGATGAAAAATAGGCAAGCCACAGGGAGAGAATGGCATGAGTGTTATTAGCAGAGTAGGAAAGTAACAAAAGCTCTAGCTGACTAAACTTTATGGTAAGCTGGAAATGCAGTGCCCAGTAGCTACAGAAATATATCAATGTAAATAAAAAATACAGATTTAAGTGCCATGTATTCACATATAGCAAACTTGCCTCATTCCTAATTTATTTGCTGCCTGATAGTTGATGAATTTTAATAACCAGATGACTGAGATCAAGATGGATAATTGATCTGACATGAAAAGCCTCCACTCTCACTACAAACATACCAATTAATAAATAGAGAATATATAGTTTTTAAATACATAAATACAAGTTTAAATTAAAAATCCATCATATGAAATTCCTAGGTACCAGAAAAATGGGGGCTAAGTCATAGCAAGGCAGATTTTATCACATGGATGCCATTTATGGTAGCTTGTTAAGGTCTGGCTATGTAAGCCTGAAAATTAGGACCATGTGTTTTACAGTCAGAGGAAGAGACAAAACTGTGTTTTCTGCATAAAAGATCCTTGGGATATAAATGGAAATAGGTACGCATGAGAATGCAGAACCCCTAGCCTATACCATTCCACATGTGGTAAATCCCATTCTTACACTACCTATAACAGCAATACCTAATATGAAAATATTTTAAGAGACTGCCATTTTAAAAATAAAAAAGGATTTAAAATATTTATTTTTATCTCTCTTCACTCCATAGATACGGCATTTCTTTAGCACATACCCTCTATACACTAATGTGACTAGGAGTGTATGCATGTGGGCATGTGTGTGTATCCTTGAATGTCACTATGTCATAAGGCATAGAATCAGAAGAACAAAATATGGGAAAGAAGATGATGTTTTAATTATTCTGTAATATGGGAAGCAGAGAGAGGAAGGAAGATGAATCTCAAGCTAGTTGTGTGGACAGGGAGACATCTCGTTTGTATGACAAATCCTGAATTTGCAGTGCCAGTTTCCTACTCTTTCTATTACCAAACAAAATTTTGGAGGTCTCCAAAAGTATGTCTACATCATGAATGTTTAGAATCACAGAACCCTCAGTTCCTAAAATACCGTGATTCAGGCAGGAGACCAGAAGACTGTTCTCTTGGGCATCTGACCTACCCAAAGAATAAACCTAAGATAATATACATTCAAAGGTCTCCAACAAAATGGCTTAGTAGATCATCCTATAGAGATAACCAAAATGGGCAAATCTAAATTCCCTTCAGTTTCCAAAGAACTTAATAGTACCTCATTTCAAATATGAGTAGACACACAAGAATTGCCAGACACTGTAGGAGTACCACTGATACTTAAAGAGAAAATAGACAAACAGTAAACTGAAAATAGTAAGAAAAAATATGCAGCGAAAAAAAAATAGAGGAAAATTGCAAATTCTATTTAATACTTACAAAGACAGAATAAAATGATACATCCTCGAATCAAGAAATGCTTAAATGTTTTATATTTCAGTAGAACTGAGAACATGAGTGAGCAGGTCATATGCCATAATAAAGTATAAACAGAATATGACATCCAGGAAATCCCCTCAAAAACAAGGTTACTGACATATTTAAGAATTTGTCTTTGAGAGTAAACAAAAGGATGTGGCAATAAACAGCTATTTTCAAAAAAATTACATTGCCTCAGTGCTACCACAAATAGTCTAAAGACTATGGATGTTCCTATAGAATCTATGAACCACCTTTACACACTGTAGTTGTGATGATGTTTATAAATTGCTTATAAAGTATTGCTTTGTACCTTTTACTAACTTCACACAACTGGTAATAATTTAAATATCTGAAAATGTGCCACAAGCACAACAATTTTGAGAACTTCTACTCTGAATTGAGGTTTCTCATTACCTACCAGCTAGTATCCTAACACCTTAATTATTACTCACTGAATTCTATGTCTTGTTCCCAGCATAAACGGTGTACAGTAATCCTGACTCATATCCTATCTTATTCCTGCTGACTCACTGGGTACTGATTGCACACTACTTATCTTTGGATTAGCCCCATTTTACCAAGTAAAGTATTTTTAAATAATACAAGTATTTTATTTTGTACACACAAATAAATGAATGAATTATATTGACCCAATGTAAATCCATTACTTTCTATTGCCTACTGTGTCAAGGGTTCATAAAAGACAATCCCTATAGAGTAGCAAACTGACTTTTTTCTCAATTCTATCCAACACATTATCTGTGTTACCCTTGTTGCACTGTTCAATTGTGAAGCTTATCATAATAGTGCTTAACTTCTGTGGTTTTGAATGGAGAAGGGCATTGAACATTTATTACTCAGTATCACTAAATACATTTAAAATACAAGCTTAGTGCTCAAAAGTCTTCACTGAGTCTGAAAAAGTAAATAGAAAACCTGCTTTAAGTTTAAAACTTTACTCACATCAAAAAAACAGAAGTCAAAGCTAAGAATTCTGCTGCAACATGGAATCTGAGTATCTTAACACTCTTTTGCTTAAATGAATAGGATAAATATCATTAATATACTTAAAAACAATTCAAAACCTCATCTGTATTATGGAATAATCATCATTGACACTGTGGACAGTGGAAGTCATTTGGAATAAAATTCTTTGTTAAAATTGATTTCTCTCATCTTTGGGACTAGGGGGAAAAGGTGCTATCTAAAATGATTCCTATCAAAATTCAGCCCATGGAGATTAGATATATTCAGTTGTCTGTGAGGTGAGGCTATTCATGAAAATGGAAATTCTAAGTATCTACACCCGTAGGAATTTTGATGCTTCAAGTTTTGTTGAAATAAACACAGTGATTTATTCCAAGTATTTAAATATACTCATTAAAGTGCTCAGTAGGATAAAAAGAATACTGAGACTCTCCTGTGGCTTCTGTTTTCTCTAAATGTTACTACTTATCACAGTTTATATCCTGCCTACCATAAACATAAAGGTCTTCGATCATTCCCTAGAATATCACATACCAGTGGATCAAAACATTCTTATTGTTCTTAGTGGAATGTAGCCCAGCCCATATATTTTGACTGCTTTTATCACTCCTATAATAATGCAATACTAGTTATAAAAATTATTAGATTGAAAGTAGTGACCATTTATTGGTTTCTTGTCCTGTGCTGGATGTTGAGCTTTGCACTTCACACACATCATGCTATTTAACCTTCACAATAACAATAGTCTTAATATCCTGAATTAGCTGATGTATTGGTTCCCTAGTGCTGTTCTAACAAGCCGCAAACATAGTGGCTTAAGAGAACACAAATTTATCTTAAAATTCTTAAGGTCAAAAGTCTGAAATGCATCTCATTGAGCTAACATCAAGGTGTCAACAGAGCTGTGTTACTTTTTAGAGGATCTGGAGGAAAATCCGTTTCTTGCCCTTTCCGGCCTCTAGGGGTTGTGCCCATATTCCTTGGCTGATGTACATCTCCCTTCATCTTCAAAGCCAGTAACGTCAGACTCAGTCCTTCTTGAGCTGTTGCTGTCTCTTTGTACATCTTTCTATAACTCTTTTAAGGATCCCCATGATTTCATTGGGTCCAGTTTATCCAAAATAGTCTCCCCATCTCATGGTCAGAAGATTACAAATCTTAATTCCATCTGCAACCTTAATTCCCCTTGGCCATGTACCCTGACATATTCACAGGCTCTGGGGATTAAGACATATACATTTTAGGGAAGACATTATTCCAGCTACCACAGCAGATGGGAAAATAAATCCCAAGAAGGGACCATAATTAGCTCTAATGCCAATAGCAAGTAAGTGGTCATCCCACTATCTGACCTTAGAAACCTCCCCTCTGTATTTTCTCAAAAATGGTTTACTGATTTGTTTTTTAATCCAGTCAGGGAAATGCAGTAATCCAACATAAACCTGAATGACCAGTTAAAAGGGAAAAAAAGAAAAAAGAAAAAGAAAAACTTGTCTTTAGACAGTTACTAAGTGCTCAGAAAAATGGCATGTTTTTTTCTTCCAGGTATTTGATACAATATAGATCCTATTTCTTCTTTTCCTTATTTACAAATGTCCAATCACAAGAATGGAGGGTTGTGCTTTTATGGAGAAAACACATGGAGAAAGCACTTAAGTAAATTTAGTTGCCGTTAATGATGTACTTAGCTAGTATAAACTTGCTGGGGTTATACTTTAAAAAAATTTTTTGGGTTTTCAATCTTAATGTCTTTTATGTAACAGTGATCTACCATACCTCTTGGGCATTGTGCCAAATTACATGCCTTTTGCTCATTGTATTAAGTAGAATTGTTCTCTACTGTGGCTTTGCCACTTGCTAGTCATGAGATTTGGATAAATGTCTTTTCTAAAATTTAACTTCCCCATATATAAAACAAGGATTCTAATGGTATTATCTCATAAGGACTATATGTATATTAAAGTATACAGTCCATTGCATGTTCCCTGACAATATAAGTGACCAATAAATGTTGCCCAAATTATTTTTGCAAATCTTCAGCAAGCTATTTAGATATATAATTAATCAGATTAATTATACGTATAATTTTTTTAATAACAATATTTACTCTTTCAAACCAGACATTCTTGAATGTCTTTAGATTTCAGTATCACTTCTTGCATTATTTCCAAACTTCATGTAGTTTGTAAAGGAAAAGGGTTATGTAAGTGAAATATAAGACAGCATAATTACCTTTTTTTCTCCTTTGTTATTCAGCATTTATTGATTTTAGAAATCCATTTTGAAGCATAAATCTAAATGAGTGCTCTTTTCAAATATTACATAATGAAGGCTTATTTGCCCTAATAACTTGTGGTCATTGTTTTCTGGCTGTGGCCCATCGCCTTTCCTAAGCTGATGGCAAATTCATCAAAGACTATAAAAGTTATTGCTCTGATGATTCAATATATTTATTTCCTGGATGATGAAACCCCAAACTCTAGGTGGGTTTGTTCCACATTTTGTCTCTCTGCAGTCCTCAGAATTTCTATAGCTTTTAATCAATATAATTTAGTTTTAGTTGGTTTTAAGGTTCCAAGTGGCATGAGGCTCAATACTCTTTGGTCAAAAAATACTGTTATTTAGATAGGAAATGTCCTCTTCGTAACATTATTTTGGAGGCTAGCTTCCATTTCCATGGATTCATGACACCATGTGGAGGAACACTGGCTAGAGTAATAGACCTGGCTTGGCCCTGCTCTGCAGTTCCCTATTCCTTTTCCTCATGGGACAAAGAGAAACAAATGGGAAGGTTAGGCTTAGGAGAAGGACTGAGCATATCTGGCTCTGCTCTTTCTAGGTTCCCTCTTTTCAAATCTGCCCAGTGGCAGAACGGGTATATACTGGTCCATCCTCAACTTGCAGTCAGCTCCTTAGGACAGGCTCATGTGAAGGCAGCTGGCAGTTTTCAAGTGCTACCTGTATTTGGGTACATCCACCTGCTTGATTTGGAGATGAAGTGATAGAATGCTAATTAATCTCCAGACAGTTAATAAACCTAATGCTGCTCTCCTTTTTGCTGGCTGTGTGTCCTATCTCTCAATTGGCCCCGGATTTGAGAGTGCTGAGTGATGTCACTGAACGCACCACGCTCCATATACCCCTCAAAGTGAATTTTAAGAAGTACATTGTATTAGTCTTCTATTCTAAATTGTATGTAGAATTTTACTCTGTTTCAACTTGGCTTATTTTTAATTCTTAAAGAGAAAACATCTCCTCAGTATTGTTTACAACCATTGTAATAGTTGCCTCTCCTTTAGGGAAGTCCTGGTTGTCCTGGAGAAATCAAGTTACATGTACAAATCATTGTTGATCATAAATTAGAAATAATTATTAATTCAGGTCAAGTAGAATTATATATGTGTGTGTATATGTATATACATACACATACATATTATATAATATGTATATAATATAGGCAGATATAGATACATGCTTTATATAGGTGTGTGTGTGTGTGTATATCTTAACATAATTTAGTGTGGTATTTAAAATCTAAATACCAAGAGAAGGAAGAATTTCAGTGATTTCATTTTTGTATCTTCACCATCTCTCCACTATTTTTTCTGTTTTTTCTGAAGTTACCACTTTAGAAACAGAAGTTCTTTCACTTGAAATATTGTCACTTCCATAATGTTCACACACTGAAGCATAGCATAGCAGCATTTCATACAAAAATAAAATTTGTGTATTAGTGAGAATACCTTTTTTGTGCATCCTCTGAAATAGCATCTGCAAAAGAAACCAACTACTTGGTGTCACTATTTGTTAACTACACTTAATTTCCCAATAAGGCAAAGTACATTGGAATAATACTCTAAGCTGAACAGACTCTGACCAAAGAAAAGCTCATAATGTGTGCATCTGAGGGACTCTTAAATATTAAAAGTGGGGAAACTAGCAGGTGGAGGGTCATTTAAAAATGTCCCTACACAGAATGTGAAGTATGTTTCCTTTTCTTCTTGATTATACAAGCTGAGATATATTTTGTCCTTCCCTTATTCCTGTTACTTTTCCAAAGGACATGTGACATAGTCAGAGAAAACTTGAACAAACAGCACATGGCATTTCATATATAACTTGTATTCATCCTTAGCTTTTCTTTTGGGACAGCTTTGAACATTGGATACAAAAGACCTCAAGGTAGCTACTCCCCGCAGCTGAGGTGTCTGACAAAGTCATTCACCCTGTATCTTACTTTCAGACTCAGAGGAAACCAGAGCGATGAAACCTAGCTGCTTACAAATGAGGAAATTTATTTGCAGTACAAGTTACTTAACCCAGACACAGAGCAGTTGTGTACTGTGCAAGTGTTGTCATAGCCAAAGTCTCTGTAGAGGCAGGTTTACTAACTTTGCATCCTGACCCCACCCATTATGGAAACTGTGGACTTTGGAAAGGTTTTTTACTAAGCTTCAGTCTTCTCAATGATAAATTAGGAGTTACAATCAAAATGCCATCCTGTGACTTTTATGAGGACTTGAGGAAAGAATCTATATTTTTTTTACCTTTCTGTTTGTTCTCATTTTTATTTACATTCTTCCAAAACCCTAGTCTACAAAAGGTAGGTTGTTGATTCTATTACCCAATTATTATATAATTATATATACAAAACCATATATGGTGTAATTATATATTATTGCACTATTATACATATTATATATATTGCATTATTTTATAGATAGATTAAAAAAGAGCTTTAAATTTGAGGAACTATCCATAATTTGGACCTGTCAGTTACACTTTAGGTATTTAGAATTAATAGAAGTACGGTAACATGTCCCTAAGTGTTTATATGAATAAACTATTAGAAATAACATAAATGTCTATTGAAGGGACTTTTGCTTCTGGCTATTATAGACAAATTAGTACCCCACTACTCTCATCACAGACAACTTAAAACTGGCCAGAATATATGAGGAAACTGGAATAAGAATACAAGACTGTAATCTTTGAAAGTGGGAAAACTCTCAAGGTGAGCTCTTTGATCATCTAGCTCCTGGGCTGAATTTCCCAATCAAAGTTCAGAAAGATGGACACAGCAGAGCATGGTGTCCTGCTAAGCTGAGGAAGCATAGGTTGGGGCTGCAACAGAAGCTGGAATCTGTGGAGTGAGGAATCATACAATAAGGTTCTGTGCAGAGAGGACTCCCACATGTCTGTGTGCAGATCCTCACGAGTCCATGCCTTTGCTATATATATATATGCAGGGTAAGACTACCAGAGGCTCCAGAAAACTGTTGCTCTGGTGTCAAAAGTAAAACAGAAATACTAAAGAAAAATAAGTACCATGCCAGCATTAAACAGTCTTATAAATGATTTCATTAATACCTCTGGCATCCAGCTAAAACAGCAAAAACTCCATATCTGTGGATAAAGTATTATGCTCGAGTACGGGTCAGAAAACTTGTTTTGTAAAATGCCCGACAAATATTTTAGGCTCTACAGGTCATACAGTGTTTCAATTACTTAAATTGGTTCTAGCTGGAAAGCAGCCATAGACAATATGTAAACAAGAAATGTAAATAAGTGAGTAAATATAAAATATGATATTTTCTTTCTTCTTATAATTTATCTTATAGAAATTAAACTTTGAAATTTAAAGTGAAAAGTTTTCATGTAAAAATAATACTATAAATGAGATTTATAATATATATATAGAAGCAAAAGATATTACAACAACTCTACAGAAATGGTAGGGGTGGGAGTTAGAAATGGAATAATAGTATTGCAAATTTATTTGATTGGTAAATACTGATGCAGGAAGTGGGCACAGAGGTGTGTGAGGAGACAAGGGAAAGGGGAAAATATGAAGATAATACTAAGTTCCAAATGTGATGTGTGCAGAGGTACAGTGCTGAATCTGAAAAAAGTTAAGGTTTCACTTTGTTAGCCCTGAAGAAAGCACACACAAAAAAATCTTTTTTAAGGTAACTCCTTAACTTTTTTTTTTAACGATAAAAAGCATTTAAAGCTATATATTTTTTCTCAAAGAACAGCTTTTTCTGCCCCCATAGATTTTGATATGAGTTCCGTTTCTGAGTCTGGATAGAACACTATTTACATTTTTTTTTCCTTGAAATGGGGCTATTAAACTCTGTTGTAGATAGTTAATTTAGTAGAAGGGGTAAGAACAGAAGTTTTCTTATAAAATCCCTACTTTGTGGAGTTTTCTTTGTGGCCAAATCCATGACTTCTTTTCATTATTGATTTCTAATTATTTAATGGGCTTAAGTGAGAAATATATATCTTCTATAGGGAATAACAAAATGAATATACATTGGTTTGTGGGTTCATGTATATAAAACAGGTTGTTGATTCTATTACCCAATTGTTATATAATCATATATACAAAACCATATGTATGTTCTTGCTTTTTTATCTACTTTGTCTTTCAACGTCTGAAAGACGTATTAAAAAATTACCCTATAGTTGTGTTTTATCAAGTAAAAAATAAAATAAATGCCTACCAATTGAGTGGTTGCTTAAAGAAATCATAATTATAGATCATAATAAATAACACATAATTATAGAAACATGTAGAGTATATATTTTTAATCATTGTAAATAATTATAAATACATTATTTAATTAATCAAATACCTCTGTAATGGAATACAAAGCAGCTAATTGAAAACTTGACATAGATCTTTTATTGATATGATTATGCCAAAGATATAAAGGTAAACAGTAGAGTTACAAAGCCACAGCTGCTTTGAATCCCATCCTTGTTTAAGTAAATGTACATTATATGCATGTGTGTGCTTGCAAAGTTGTGCACAGAAGAAAGTTTGCAAAGGTATGTCCCAAAATATTAATAGTGGTGATCTCTGATTGTGGGATATAAATAATTGTCACTTTTTCCTTTATACTTCTCTGAATTGTTCTGACTTTTAAAAGTGTAGTGTATTTTATATAAATCAAGAACAATAAAACTACTTTTATTTAGAAAATAAATCACTAGGTAAAGTGGCTTTCATAAATCAGGATCCAAAGAAAATAACTACTCTTTATAAATATACTTATGTATCTAAAGTCTCCTTAATTAAAATTTTTTGAAAAACTCATATTCATGTGCTCTTGAAAATTGGTTAATAGCCAATGCATAGTTTACTACATCCCAAGTACCATGGCAAAATTCTGCTGTTTTTTGAAAAGCACTTGTGTTATTTAGTTAAATAACAACTATTTATTTAGTTAAATAAATGAGCATTTTCAAACTGTACCTTTATTTATATTTTCTCTAAAGATATGTTCCCAAGTAATAACATATATTTAGTTATATTTGCCAACATAATTTTCAAAAATGAGTTTTTCCACTTTTCTTTCCTAAAATGCATTAGAGACTACAGATATTTAAAGGTAGCTTTTATTCAGCTTATGTAGATATCACATCATGCAGTAAATTACTGTACTGCTTTCACAGAGGAGTTTTAAATCTTAAAAGTTGTTTACTTGGGGTAAAGATTTATTAAGTCATACAAGTATATATAAGGTTTACTATAGCATTTTTGATGACAAATCATATAAAAATTATATTATTTCTACTTTTTTATTTTCATACAATGAGAAATTTAATTGAAAAGCTGTTCATGAACATTATTTCATTACTGAGGCTCTATTACCTACGGGAATAGGGATAAGATGTATAATTTTTATTTAAAATTCTGAATTTTTGATGAAGAATGCTTTCTAACTCTTACATGACATATATCAGATGAAAATCTACTGTCCCCATTCCATTTAGTAAAGGAATCAAAGCCATATGATGTCTGTGTGCTAGCCTGACTGCCTCATGATATGCTCGTTTTTTCTGTGTTCTGTAGCACTCAAAACATATATACAGAAATACTCGACTCTGGGCTTGTCTGATTGGTAAAAGGTCCCCTTTTTTTTCTTTTAATCAGTCTTAGAAAATAGGTTTCCAAACAACCAATAAACCAAGAAAATAATCTTACCGGATATAAAAATGTCAATATTAATGTTTCTTCAAGAAGACTAGAGAACTATTGAAGTCTATGGAGTTGATTTACAAATGTCTTGTACTGACTCATGTATAAAACATCTTACTAAGAACAAGGGTTTTATCATGAAAACTGTGCCAAAGTCCTAAGTCCAATATCTATCATGAAGGGATTAAAATCTTAAGCATTACACTGTCCTCTAAATTAAGGAAGTTGTCTAGGCTTCATTTCCAGCAGTTCTGAATGTGATTTAACTGTGATGCAGTGATTAAATATCTTGTTGCTCTCCATTTCTGGGAGGATTAACTCCATTTAATGAATTCTCTTTCTCAATATTTATTTCAAATAATTCCCTAGACTGTCTTGGCTTATGTTAAAATAACTTGGGAAATTATTTCATGTGGAAAATCAAGGAATTTAAACTTCAAATTTCAGTGTTACCAAGCTTTTCTTCTGGAGCAACCTAATGATAGGGTGTCAGTGGTAAGATAATACTAACAACATGGAGAACACTTAATGAATGTATGAATATGCAAGACAGTGAAGGGAGTGCTGATTTAGAAACCTTGTACCTCTCCCTGATCTGCTTTTTTAAAATTTCATTACACAACAATTTCTGCAATGCCTGTTTGTAAAATAACCTCACCAAAGATGAGTTCAAAATATACTGGATACATTTTATTAATAAATTGATTACTTCATCATTATTGATTACATTGTTATGCAGAGAGTTCAGCCAAGTTAGGTACTAGGATGGATACCTTCAAATATCCTGAGTCAGTTGAGAGACTTGAAATTTTAGTTACATACTATTCATTATTATTATCCTTTTTTAATGATAGATTTTAAAAAATTCTTCAATTGTGATAAAGTATACTTAACATAAAACTTACCACTAACCATTTTTGAGTATACACTTCAGTGACGTTAAGTTCATTCACATTGTTGTGCAGCCATCACTTGCATCCAACTCCAGAGCTCTTAATATTCTCCCAAACAGAAACGCTGTACTCAAACAGTAACTTCTCACTTCCCATCTGTGGTTTACCCTTACCCCTTGTCCATGGCAACACCATTTTATGTCTCTATGAATCTGACTACTTTAGGTACTTCATATTAAGTGGAGCCATACATTGCTTGTCCTTTTGTAATTGACTTATTTTTTTTAACATAGTGTCCTCAGGTTTCATCCATGTTGTAGCATGTGTCAGAATTTCTTTCCTTCTTAAGACTGACTAATACTCCATTGTATGTCTGTGCCACACTGCATTTATCTACTTACCCATCAGTGAACACTTGGATAGCTTCCACCTTTTGGTATTGTAAATAGTGTTGCTATGAACATGGATATACAGATATATGTTCAAGTCACTGCTTTCAGTTCTTCTGGGTGCAGACCCAGATGTGGAATTGTTAGGTCATATGGTAATTTTATTTTTAGATTTTCGAGGAACCACCATATCATTTTCTACAGAGGCTATACCATTTTATATTCCCACCAGCAATGCACAAGTTTTCTCATTTTCCTACATCCTTGCCAATATTTTTCATCTTTTGTATTTTGGGGTTTTTTTGGTTGTTATTGTTGTTGTTTTTATAATAGCTATCCTAGAAGGTGTGAAGTGGTATTGTTGTCCTTTTAAGGATAGATATCTGGAGAAGCTACTGTTGAAAAACAGAGTCAGCATTGGTACTGTAAATAAGAGTGGCTTCTCTAATTTTTATATGTAGCAGGGAAAACAGCACATAGACCTACTTAAGGAATGCTCAAGGCATTCTTCCATTATTCTAAACCTAGACCAGTTCATCCGTCCTTTCAGTAAGTTGTATTTAGTGTTTACTATTTTTCTACAATTATTCCTGGCTACAGAAAAGGTGATTACAGTTAGGTAGAAGCAATAGACAATTAAATAAGTAATTTAAATGGCCTTTATGGAAAAGTCCTTATGCTGTGGGGGCTTGAGAATAAGGGAAATAACCCAGTCTCTTGGGACAACTTCCTCTGGGAAGTGGTGACCATGTCCACACTTGGTTGACTAGTAGTCACCCAGAAGGCAGAAAATAATCTGGTTGTTATCAGCCAACTCCAAAACTTCATGTGTCCTTTCCTGGTAAGTTCTTGTAGCTCGATGTTTGCTACCCAAGACAAAAACCAGGCAATAAGCAGGAAAAAAATGCCTAACTGGTTGCCTCAGAAAATCACTTTTACTAATAAAGGCAAGTCACAGAAATGTACTTGATCCCACTGAGTCAGGCACCTGACTGTTATTCTGGAATTGTATAGGGTTAAGTGTCATATGCCCATGAATAGAATTACCTGCTCTCTCCCCCAACACATGCTTTACTAGAGATGTGTTACAAGAAAAGTTACCCTGTATCTCCTGTAAGTCCAAGGAAGGGAAATCCCAGGGCAAAATACCTCTAATAACCGAAATCAGTCAAAGGGAGAATTGAAGTTTAAACTCCATTTATTGCTTACAAACTGTAGTCCAAGACCTTCTCTCTTTCCTGCTCCAGCAGAAGCAAAACCCACCCTTCCCCTCCCCTCACGTCTCAGGTACAGATAAGCCCTCCCTTGCCCAGGTAATTACCCATTGATACAGAGATGAACTTCTCTCCATCCCTGAAGAATGATGCAAATTCACTAAATCCATACTTCTCTCCACCTCTGAACACCTGTTGATATGCAGATGTACTAAAACCAGGTGAAATATTCTGGAAATGTTACAATTTTACCCACACTCCCCTCTTCCTTCAGCCTAGAAATGTAGGGACCTTAAAGCTTCTGAGCAGAGAGATGCAGACACAGCAGAGGTAGAGCCAGGTATGTATACAGAGTGGAGATAGATGTTCTTTATTAAGATCCCTGAAAGATGAATGTCAGCTATTACACAGAACACAGAACAAGCTCAAGGTATCAGAAGGGTTCCCATACAAGTACCAGACACTGAGGAAAAGCCTGTGCAAAACTCTTTAAATGAAAGATAGCCTAACTCATTAGGAGGCATAACATCCTTTTGAATTAGTTTCCTAGAGCTGCTGTAACAAAGTACTGCGTCATAATGCCTTAAAATAACAAACATTTGTTCTTTCACTGTTCGGGAAGCTAGAAGTTCAAACTCAATGTGTCAGCAGGGTCATGATCCTCTGTAGGTTTTAGGGAAAAACCCTTCCTTTCCTCTTCCTAGTTTTTGGTGATTTTCAGCAGTTCTTGGTGATACTTTCCTTTTGGCAGCATAATTCCAATCTCTGCCTCCAGGGTCACGTGCCCTTTTTCCCTGCGTTTGTTTATCTCCACGTGGCCTTCTTATAAGAACACCAGTAAGATTGGATTTAGAGCCCATTCTAATACCGTATTACCTCATTTTAACTCATTCTCTGCAAATACTATACTTTCAAATCTGATCACATTCTGAGGTTCCACGTAGACAAGAATTTTGGGAGGATGCTATTCATATGTACATATGTAAATAAGTACATATGTAAATAAGGAATTCAAAGTAGAGAGTACTATAGGGGAGAGAATTGCCTAGAAATATAAAGATCAAGAGAGGACAGGGTATCATTGTTATTTTCTTAACTCATTGAAAAGAAACTAGGGAAGCCATTCAGTGGGTTATTAATTTGTGGTAGATTTTATAAAATTATCTGATATGCATTTTAAGAAGGTTATTCCGGCCTAAATTAAGAAGAGATTTAGATGGGAAAACTGTTGTGATTATCTATGTCAAATGCGATGTGAAAAGTTAATGGAAAGTCTTGTTTATACCCTTTCCATTCTAGACATTTTTAACAAAATGCAAACAGTGCTCACCAGTTACTTTGTAGTTGATAGAAAAATTCATATTGCCAAAAATAAGGAAGGATACCAGGCCACAATGACAACATAGGAAGATCCAGAATCCCTTCTTCACTCCCATAGACACACTGGATCTACAGCTATATGTGGAACAATTTCCTTGAAAAAAAACCCTAAAAACTAGCAGAGCAACTCTTGCAAGTAAGCAAGAAGGAAACCTTGTAGAAGCACGTAGAAAAGGCTGAGACACAATCTCCCATAAGCCTGCCCCTCCCCTGATTGGAATCCACAATCAGGAAGGAACTGAAAACCCAGAGCTTCTCTCTGAGAAGTGAGGTGTTCCAGCCCCACATCAGGTATCCAATTTTTAACACCTGCACCTGAGAGACAAGCCCTCAAAACACTGAAACCCAGCCAGGCTTGTGCACACAAGATCCACAGGTCAGTGGGGAACTGGAAAACGGCCTTTAACGGCTTGAGCTCAGACTCACCCCAGCGGCCCAGTGCAGAGCAGCTCCAGGCCAAGTAAACAGGGACCTTGGTCCTACAGCCACTAGGAGCTAAACTCTGCTGAAAATCTGAATGAGCTAGGAACAGAACCACCAAAAAAAAACCCAGCCAGATGACACCTTGATTTCAGCCTTATTAGACCCTAAGCAAAGGGTCTTATTAGACACTTAAAGCAATCTGGACTTCTGAGCTATTAAAAACTGTGGAATAATAATGTGTTTTGTTTTAAGCCACTAAGTTTATGGTCACATGCTATACAACAATAGAAAAGTAATATAGTAGGCAATTGGGAAACGAAGTGAATCACCAGTAACTAACCTGAAGAATTAATGCGTTGGGAGGTCTTAGGAATTGATTTACAGCAAGAGCCCTAAATAATATCCCCACCAAAAATGTCTTGAAGTTTCTGCTTCATTCTTGGAAACTCACTACAAACCAAAGCTCATTGATTTTAAGATGACACAACTCAAGATTTTTTCCTTCGAGTAAGTTGCCACCCACCTCCTTGTAGTTTCAGCTCTGGATCCTTGATCTAAGCTGGAGGATACTCAAGGATTTAATGCTCTGAGAAGCTATGGGGCTAATGTGACTTATTTCTAGCAAGAGTTGGGTTTAATTCTATCTGTAAATCATGGCAGGGTGATTATGGAACCAGCATTTGCTAATCTAAAATAAGCCATTTGGTCCTCACAAGGTAAGGGTAACAACTTTACATATCAGGAAAGCTTACGTAACCCTGAGAAAGGGTAAGTAAGCTACCCAATATCAATATGCTATTAAGTGGTAGAAAGAGAATGCAATGTCTTTTTGAATTGACTTTTACTATACTTCTCATTCTAGAAAAGGTTAGAACTTCCTGGTTGAGTAGCCTTCAGGGAATTAGATAAAGTGGTCCATTTCATCATTGATCAAAACTCATATAGAGAGATCAATATTTTAAAAGGTTTTGTTATTTTTTTATTAGTGTTTTTATCTAGTTAAAAGTGTTATTGTTATCTGAGGAGTTATGTATATTTCAGCAAATTCAAGTCATGTTCTTGAGGTCCACTGGCCAGAAGAATGTTCCCCAGCCATTGGAGGTTAGAAATTCCAAAACAGACATTTTGGAGCCATTTAATAATTTTTTTTTTCAAGTGAAGAAGATAATAATGCATTCAATTTAATACATAGTGCTAATCCCCAATTTACTCCCTAAATTGCTCAGGGATCAGGAAAGTAAACCTGACTGAATCATTTGATACTAGAGGGCCATACTTTTGGAATGTTCATTATTCTCCTTCAGAACTGATTATTTTCTCTTTTGTGTCATTTAAATTTGTACTACACTTATCATGTAGCACAAACCCTGTTGTTTTTTTAGTTCCATCTGACCTAGGCACTGTTGACATTCATCCATATTTTCTGGTTTGTAATTCCATGGCTATTACCATTTTGCCATTTTCAAACCACTTTTAAGAATTATCGTTTACCTAAGGATTGGGATTTTTAATAACTAAAATTAACTCCATATCTCAGATGGAGGTGACTTTAGTCAACATCTCAACGTATTTAAGCAGATATGAAATATGTAATCATTTACTTTGAAATTTGTTTATAAGACATATGCCTGTGACATGTTAACTTATTTGGTTACAGGTATGCAAAAAAGAAAGGAAGCATGAGTTTTATTGAAATTATAGGATCCTTTTCCCCTTTCCAATAAAGCTTGTGTGTCTTTAGGGCCTCCAGTGATGACCACATCTATAGTAAAGGGCAGAATCATGCATCTGATATTTAGTGTACCTTTGGAATGAAATGTATTGCATGTTTAAACATATATTCCTTTGTAACTATTTCTCCTCTCCATTCCTCTGTGTACCCAAGGATGGAAAATAAGTTTTATTTTGCATGCTACCTACAATGAATTAGTAGTGGCTCCCTAAATGCAAATCTTAGACTAAGTCTGAGATCAAGGCTTGTGTTCAGAGAAGGTAAAAAAAATGTACAGTTTATTATCAAGAGTACATGGACACAGAGAAAAGTGTTGGTATGCACACTGTGTACTCATGATCTCACCTTTTTAAACTTATTTCCCTGAAGGAGAAAGGTGTGGATGTTGTGGAAAAGTCCCAGCATATCTCAAGTTCTAGTCTGAGCTGGATAGGTCTCTATAAAATCTTCACATTAACCACCAATGTGCTGAATGATTTATACACTAATGATACTGAGACTCATATCCCCAATCACTTTACTAAACTGAAAGCATTCAGTTTTTCAATAACATGTTCAAAATGTTATTAAAATATATAAACTATTCACTTTGGTTTAAAATGCAATTTTGGTGACAGTATGACTTAAATGTGTGCTGTTATCCCATTTCAAAACAATAGCAAACATTCCATAGAACATATTACCCCAGTATAGCCACAGGGGTCAAGCCCATGTATAGCTTTCGTATACCTATTAATGTCAACATGTATTATTGTCAGTCTTGAAGAATTTACTTCAGACTGTGACACTATGTTGGTAATCCTCCACCCCCAATTCCAGCATCTTATTCATGAAAAGAGCTATTTGCTTTGTTTTATATTATATTATATAGTTTTATGATCATCATCCAATATTGCTTATGAAGGTCTTCTTGTTCTTAACATTTTTCTAAAATATGCGGGGGAAACAGGAACACTTGTTATCTTTTTGAACCATGGATGCTTTGGTTTATTTAATTTTCACATGAAATTCTATAAAAGACCACTCAAAATGGATTAAAATAAAATTTTTCTTTCCTTAATTTCAGAAATTTGTATAAAATTAGTGACGGCTATGTGTTCCATTAGAGTGAGTTTATGGTTCACTGTACTTACTACTGGTTGACATTTTAACTATTCCCTCAGACCTTTATGCAAAGTGCTACCAAAGCTTTATCATAGTCCAAGTAAGAGTGATGAAACTGGGATCTCCAGCCTTTGAATTTCTCCAACCTTTTAAGTATCCCCAATGCTGGATTTTACTCCTACCCTGTAGTTCCTATTCTTAATGAAGACTACGAATGAGGTCTTCCTTATTGCTCTCAATTCGAACTTCCATCTGACTTGTATAACTTACATAGACAGCCACTTCCTAAGAATGTCTATCCAGACATCATATGGGTTAAAAAAAAAAGTCTTCTTATTTCCTTTTTATTCCTCTATCTTTTCAATGAAGGAATAGAGGGAAATTCCAGGTTTTGGGACATTTATGAATCATGTCATATTTATTGGATTAAGGGTATAGATACCTGCTCCTGAAAACTAAATGTGAGTAATCACTTCCAAGATAGGAATTTCATACAGCACATGTTGGAAACGGGAAGAGGTTTTGGCAAAATCAAGTATGTTACTCCAAAAATGCTTAGAAAATGAAATATGTTACTTCTAAGTGAAAAATAGTTGGTTTGAGTAAACTTCAATTTTTATTTGGTATGTGATAATCATTCCCAAAGCTATATTAATCCTGTGTTTCTAAAGTAAATGTCATCCCTATGGAAATATAGGTAGAAATAAATAATGCAGAAAAATCAGTTTGAAAACCCAACTAGTTGATAAATATTAATAATGACCACCAGGGGAATCCATGCTTTCTTTATCAAAGGGCTTTGTAGATGTTCTTAGATAGTTAGGAATATATATTCCTTGAGGGATTAGGAAGTTCATCTTGAAATTTACTAAATGCAGCTACCATTACCACCACTAATGGTAATAATAATATCAATACTAATTTACTGAGCAAGTGTGCCAAGGATTTTACACTAATTATCTAATACTATCACCCAAGAAACATGAGATACATACTATTATTTTGTCTGTTTGACTCTAAGTTGAAGAAATTGATACATTAAATAACCTGCCCAAAATCAAATAGCTAATGATGTTAAACTTCAGGCACTGTTATTCCAAAGTTCAAATTCTAAGCACTATTCTATATTCTCTCTTCACTTCCATACTTTATTCCTCTATTTCCAAAAGAATGTTTAGGCAGAAGTGCTTAAAGGTCTCAAATGAAGGGATATGACCCAAAGACTAGTAACAAAATTGGGCAGAGTGAAGGAAGTCCACAAGGAGAGAAGAGAGGTTGGATATCTGAAAAATGTCAAGGCTGCTGGCAAGGAGATCAGGCTGGGATAAAATCGGAAGTTAATGAAATTTTTGATATAGGGCCATTCACAGATGGGACTGTAGGTACAAGATATAACATGGTCAAGAGCATATAACATATACACAGAATGCACAAGAACTTAATGTGTCACTAAAGTAGAAGTCCTAATCTTGGCCATCATTTCTTCTTTTTTTTTTTTTAAAGAAGAGATTACTTAGAAAAGTCAGGCTAGTGGGAAAAAGACCTGGATAGGCAGGAGCCCATGTATAAAAACTATAAAAAATCCTGTTGGGATCAAAATTCCTTTCTAGAGGGTTGATAAAAATATGGAGTCACTCATAAAATGAAGAATCTGTAAGGAAAAAGTCAAGAGCTCTGTTTCATCTATGAATAATCTTTCAACTATGGCTCCACAATGAGGAAATGTTTATTAAGAATTACCCACAATATATGGCCCTGATTTCAAGATGCAAGATAGACCTTATTCTGCCCATGGTGTTTTTCATCCAGACTTTTCTTATAATCAAGATACTGCCCTCTCAAGAAGAGTTTCTTAATAAAGCTTCTTAATTATCTGTTGTTTTGCAGGACTCTGTCTGCTTTCATTTTTTTTCTACTAGACTTTTTGTCTGCTTTCCATTTTTGTAGTGCCTATAGAGAAGCAAACTTAAAAGTAGATAAAGATATAATACATGCAGTAATATAAAAACAACTTTAAATGTTGCTGAAATGTTTCCATGTCATACTTGGTAAAATTTGAAAAATATATTTGGTATAAAATAGCTTTCATTGAAAATGGTAACATTTTACATATAGCACATATTTAACGTGTACTGTTTTACATATACCATCCACTATTTTGGCATTGTACCAAATATATCTGACTCATTATTTGTGCTAGAAATTAGAAGAGGGAGCTAATTTCTAGTAGATTTCTTGACATAGTTTTAACTATTTTTAAGGAAAATGAAATCATTCTGAAAGCTGTTCTCTTTACTTTCCAACACATTTTGTCCAGGTACTCTTTTTAATTGCTATTTTTATGTGGATTTATAAAGTGTTGAGCATTATATAAACACTCAGTATTTGACTATTTTATGGTACATTCAAGATAAACATATCTTCAAAGTCTTTGAAGGAAAATTCCTATAAATTTAACTGCCAATAACCTTCATAAAGTTGGAAAGAAAATGCAGTACTATGTTAAGAAAGAAACTGAGAGAGGACAGAGTCATGTATCTCTTCTAAAATGCAGTTGATGAATATAAGCCGTTTACTGAATTATTTCTTTAATTTGTAAAAAAAACAAATTTATAATGTTCTTCACTTAAAATGAAATTCAAAAAATGAATAAACTTGTCACAGGGAAAGAAAATGGAAAAGTCATTTATTAGGAAGATAATAATGGTGACTACTTTTATGATGCTTTACACCTGGGGATTTCGAAGTGCTTAATTAAGTGTTCCTCAGAGGACTTTGCACATGTTGATTCATTTAGTCCTTTTCTTCTGGGACTTTTAGAGGCTATATAGGCAAAACATGCAATAGAAATCACCACTGTGGGGTGGGGGGTGGCAAAAACACTGTGGGTATATTCTGTGCCAGACTATATTCTCAAAAAAAGCGGGGTTTAATTGTGGGATACATGTACCAGATTGTCTCTCCCCAGGGGTTAGCTGAGCAGTGATGATCACCCTGGTAAATCTGAGGTAAATCCTATGAAGAAACTCAATAGGGAAAAAAATCACAGCCAAGCACTTAAGGATAATAGATGAATGGGTCTGTTGGGAGCATTACTTCCTTCTATATATCAACTAAATATGAATGAATGTTGTAGAGCAAGGTGTTTAGAGTGTCCCCTTTTGAACTGTTTCTTTGAATGCAGGCACAAAAGAAGAGCTGAGAGAAGGGCATTTCTCTGAGATTATTAACTCCCAGTTCAGAGGTTGGGAGAATTTAGATAGACTCCACAAAGAATTAAAAAATGCATCCAATTTTCAGTTCCTCCAGGGAAGGTTTTGAGTAATGAACAACTGAAGTGTTACAATACCAATAAGTATTAATAGCTTAAATGCTCACTGAACTGGAAAAAAAAGCAATATAAGGGCTCTACAGAGTAGTGCTTAGACTAGTGCATTTGGAGTACTCTCTACAATTCAGTCTGGAAGTTCACTTATTGATGAGGCAACCACAAAGCTAACAAATACGGTGTGCTGTGATAATTTAGGAAAAGATGTAAGACTCCCCTATTGGTAGGAACATCTCTAGAACAGTTCTTCCAAGGATCTTATACCTTAGAAGCTTTAACTCTTCTAATTCTTAGTCAAGACCATGAGCCATAAAAAAGAAAGAAATCCTGCCATGGATGGACCTTGAAGACATTAAGCTAAGTGAAATAATCCAGACAAAGACAAATACTGTATGATTTCACTTTTAAGTAGAGTCTAAAAAGTTCTAACTCATAGAAACAGAGAACAGTTTGCTGGTCACCAGAGGCAGGGCTAGGAGAAAGGAAAATTAGGCAAAGCTGGTCAAAGGTACAAACTTCCAGTTATAAAATAAGTAAGTCCTGGGAATATTAATGTGCTGCATGGTGACTGTAGTTAACAATACTGTGTTATGTATTTGAAATTTACTAAAAGTAGATCTTAAAATTTCTCATCACAATGAAAAAAGTTATAACTATGTGAGATGATGAGTGTTGTCAATGGAGAAAAGAGGCAAACCTGAAAAAGAACAAAAAACTTTTATTTGGAGTCTCCCTAGTTCTGGGAGAAAAGATTCTGAAATAACCAGAAAAGTGTCCTGTTCCTGTTGGGAAAGCAAGGGATTTTTATAAGAAAGAAGGAGGTGGGGGAAGGGGTAATTACGTGATTTAGATAAAGAAGAAAAGAGAAAAAGAAAGTTGTAATTTGGTGCTAACCAGTTGAGCAGCTTTTTATTACCTTCTAATCAATTGTGTTCATCCTCATTCAACAAAACTATTCTTGGTATATGCATTAGTTAACTGTTCTGTCATCAGAAAGTTTGTATCAATAGTTTTATGGTATGAATGCAGTAGTTCTGTTGGGTTTTATGAGCAATTTCTTATAAACAATTACTGATTCTGGCCCAGTTCAGAAGTTCATTTCCTCAAAAGGAAAATGGAGCTTAAAAAATGGAGCCTCTCAATTCCAGGTATCTTATATAATTCCACAATGTTAACTAAATTTACCATGGTAATCATTTCACAACATATGCATATATCAAAGAAGTGAGTATGCCTTAAATAAATACTATGCTGTATGTCAGTTGTATCTCAATGAAACTGGGGGTAGGGGAATAGAATATCTTGAAACCTTGAAATTGACTGTTTTTACAGTCAGTCTCCCCTGAACTCCCTTCTGAAGCCACAGCCTCTTCCAAGCCCTTTATTCATTCATATGTGTGGAATTTCTCTAGGATTTAGAAGAGGATAGGCTTTTCTTCATGACTGATAGTTATGACAATCTTCTTCCTTTTATTTTTTGGCAGAATGTAATCATTTTATGTTTTAATGAAATGTGGTAACCTTGTTTTAAAAACAGTAAAAGTTATTGCAATAAGCTCAGGTTCCCTGCTTTTCCGTAGTTTCCCTGTAGTTTCTTCTCTATCCAGTAAACCTGTGTAAAGGATGTATCATATCCTTCCTCTGCTCAAAATGCTTCAGTGGCACATTTCATTCAGTGTCAAAGTCAAAGTCATTCCAGTGGTGTGCAAAGTGCTATATGATCAGATCCCCAAATACCTTTCCAACCTCCTCTGGTTCTGTTCTCCTTTTCTCTCACTTTGCTCCAGTCATACTTTCCTCTCTCTTTGCTGTTCTTTGAATGCTCAGGAATTTCCTGCCATAGGGCATTTGCTCCAACTCCTCTTTTTTTGGAAAATGGAGCTTAAAAATGGGGCCTCTCAGGTATCTTTTCCCAGATATTGACTTGACTAATTCCTCTTTTTGTCTTAGGTCAAGCATTTTGTATTCAGAAAGGCTTACACTGAGCACCCTATTTAATATTTGCAGCCTCTATTCCAGCACTCCCAGTCCTCTTACTATGCTCTACTTATTTCACATAGTACTTATCACTTCCTAGCATGTTACATAATTTACTTAACATTATGTTTACTATGTATTGTCTGCCTCTCCAGTAAGTCCTCAAAGGCAAAAATTTGTCTTGTTCACTGATGTATCCCAAGCTCCTAGGACAGTACAAGGGATATAGAATTGCTTCAATATTTGCTAAATACATAAGTGAATGAGAGTAATGTAATGAATATATCAGATTCTAACTCCTACTTCAGCCTTTAATTACAGAAGCCTCAGGAACAACCTTTCTACTAAATAGCATTGGGACTGATAATTTGAACCTTTTAGGTTTCCATTTTTTGCATGCCAGTAAGCAGTGACAGGATACATTCCATGTGAGTGGCTTAAGTAATTTGGATTTTGAGAGATAACTATGGAATTCATTGTTTCTGAAGGTCATGGAGTTTATGTGATGATGCTCACCTATGTGTCCACTTGCTGAGGTTGACATCTATTTCTTTTGTTTGTACCTTTTTATGTTTAAGTCATTATTTAAAACCAAAAATGGCAGGCCTTCAAATAGCAAAGGCATAACTAATTAATTTGGAAGGCCCATAAAACATAGTTCATATGGTGATGTGCCTAAATACTGTGTTACTTATATAACTTTAATTAGGGTGTGATTCTGTGTAATTTTTCTATGAATCTAAAAATAAAAAGCATTAGGGATGATTTCCCACTGGGATTTAATATTGGATATATATTTGAAACCTTTGATATTATGTGATCAGGCATAGATTTTATGGTGTCACATCATAGGTCACCCACAATATGCTTTAGGTATCTTGGCAGCTGTGAATCTAGAAATCAGTAAGGGTGCCAATGTTTTTCTAAAAACTGGATAAACAGTAAATTGTGTATGTTTAGACATATAAATTACTATTTTTTCAAATATGTTTATCTATCCAGACTGCATATTAAGTATTTTTAATACACACACAATCATACATATGTGCTATTGTGTTTAATAAAACAAAAATATTTTTTACTTTGAAATGTTGGTCTCATAACTTATACCCTACACTTATGAGAATTGTAGGAATTTATTTATATAACAAATTTATCCTCAAAATGATACTAAGTATCTTTTCTTTGTTCCTTTTTCTGGTAATAAAGAAAACATGGACCAACTGGTCAGAAAATTGTGCTGAGCAATATATATATATGTTTTTTCACATCTACTAATGACTGAAATACTTTGTCTTCTTATGATTACTTACATCTCAGCATGTACAAAGCAAGGCTCATCATTTTTACTAGCAAAACTGCCAATTTTGTGTTTATCTTTTTACCTCTAATCTTTTCTTCTTCCCATTTTATAATAATTTCTCTTAATTTCCTGTGGGTTTGAATCTTGCTATTTCCATTCTCACAGTCTTACCACTTGTTGCTTATGAGATACTCCCATCTGTAATTCTATCTCCAACTCATTTCCCACCAGTCCAACCACCACATTGTCATGGAAGTTATCTTTCTAAAGCTCAAATCTTAACAGTTCCTACTCCATACCCTCTGCTCATTGGTGTGTTATAAAATTCATTATCAGAACCCAGCTTTTCTCTGCCACTCCTCAACCTTACCTTTCTCCTTTTTCACAGTCATGTATTCCCAGAATGGTTTATGATGTCTCAAGTCTGGGACTTTACATGCGTGTTTCCTTTGTCTAGAAAGCCTTTCTTTTGTTCATCTCCAAAAGACATCTCAAGTATAACATCTTAAGTCAGCCTTATTCTGACTGACACCCAGGGGCCTTTCCTTCTTCACCTGTACTGTCCATTCTCTTGGCACTTCCTATGTATCTTTCATCTCACATTTTCTACTACCACACATTAAAATTACCTGTACACACACATAGATACAACCTATATATCTCTGACTCTATCTCTCTATCTAATCTATTTATAGCCAATCTTCATTATTCACAAATTTGTATTTGCCTGTTCACCATGTGCAAACATTTATTTTTACCCCAAAATCAATGCTCACTGGACTTTCAAATCATTTGCAGACATAATGCACAAGAGTGAAAAATTTGAGTCCCTCAACATGCACATTCCCAGCCAAAGCAGAATAAGGTAATACTCTTTCTTATTTCAGTTCATACTGTAAACAAATGTCCCTTTCAGAATATATTTAGTGTCCATTTTTCACATTTTTGTGATATTTATTGGAGATTTCACTGCTTAAATGGCCCTCAGTTGTAGGGCTGAAGTGCTGCCTACTACTCTAAGCACAAAAAGGCTGTGCTGTGCCTTATTGAGAAAACCTAAGTGTTAGATAAGCTTTGTTGAGTCCTGAGTTACAGTGCCATTGGCCATGAGTTAAATGTTAATGAGTAAAAATATTTATTAAATAAAATTTAATAATAAGGTGTGTTTAAATAGAAACACATATAAAAAAGGTTGTAGATTAATCATTTGATGAAAATACTGTGGCCAGAGGCTCCTAAGAACCTGACCTTGTGTTTCTCCTAAGAACAAGGTTTAGTATTCATCAATTCAGTGTTTGACTTTACAGAACATAACTAGAATGAAAAATAAGAACTGACTGTGTGTATACATATCCATCCTTCTTTGAGATCAGCTGGGTCTCACTCTTGATTTTATTTCTAGAGCCTTGCACAGTGTTGCACAGCCTTGAGCTGATACATAGCAGGTACTAGATAAATATCTGGGAATTAAATGAACAAAGGCACATGGGACATGAAGGCAGTTTAGTTGCAAATGAGAAACATTGCCATGGTTGACTTAGGCAAAAATCTTGTTTATTGGAAGGCAAGTGTCAGCTCAGAGGAGAGGTAGGAAAGCTCACAATGAGGCATGCAAAACAAGCAGGAGAAAATGGAGGAGAGGCAACAGGATGCCAGCCAGAATAATGCCCAGAAGCATCCCAGTAAAGACTCCATGTTACAGCCACCATTGAATATGGTGCCTCACTTAGTCTGTCCCGTGCTGTTGCCCAGAAATGGGATTTGCCACAGTCTGTGCTCTTTTGTTTCACTGTATCAAGATTTACATGAACACTGAGGTATGGTGTGGTATGGTTGAATGGTGAGCCTAGTCACATGCTTCTACCCTGGCAGTCTTTTTTTTTTTCCACTTCCATAGTATGAAGAGGGCTGCCTTCCACTAGAACTCATCCAGGAATTCTAGAAATATTAGGAAGGGATAGAGTGTTTCAGATACTGGCCAGTGAAAAGAACAATCAGTATGCAATGAAGAATATTTTAGTTTAAATATAGTTGTATTAGTTAGCTTTTCTTTTAAATAATATTGAATAACAGCGACAATAAATGCAGCATATAGTGTCTTACAATAGTAAGCATTTATTTCTCACTCATGCTTCTGTGGACCAGTTGTGACTCTGCAGGAATTATGTGGGATGGGCTGGGGATTGTGTTTAGATCTGCTCCATGTGTCTGATTCTGATGCCAGTGACAACCTGGGCCAAAATCTCAGAATTAATGGCAGAAGCAAAAACAGTCTGCACCCTGCAAGTACACCTAAAGCCTTAGCAACATCAGCATATTCGTTAAAATTCATTGACCGGGGAAAATCACATACTGAGCTAACATTAGTAGGAAAAACATATTCTTTGCCTACTCTGGATGGGAGGCGCTAGAAAAGCACATGGACAGAGGTCTTGGATGTTTAATTCTGTTCCAGGCAAGAAATGAATTGGTATGTTAAACCAATCTAACACTATAGTAACAGAGTATTGCAATTTGGTCTAAAGCAACTGAAAAATTTTTACTGTTAATATTATTGATATTATTTTTGTTTATAACATTGTTACATTAATAAACATTTTCCCAAGTTTCCCTTTCTATTTGTAACATGTTTTTAATGACACATTTCCCCCCACCAACTATCATGCCCTTTTTCCAGTTCTTTCTGCTTGCTAAAAATCAAATCCAGTATTAAGGACAAAGATATTATGTACATTGTAATTTGAGTCAGGGCCTAATTCACAATGCATTTTCTAAAGAGTGAGGGTACCATAGAAGGGACTTCACCAAACAGGCTGTAAGCAGGGGTTTCAACCAGGGCTACACATGAAAATTACCTGGGAGAGGTTTATAAAATGCTAATGCTGGAGAGCTACCCCATACCAACTGTAGCAGACTCTCTGAGGTGAGGTCCAGGTATTTTAACCAAATCTTCAAGTGACTGTACGCACATTAAATTTTGAGAATCACTGCTCAAGTCAAATGCCTTCGTTTTTAAGCCTGATTTGATCACATGTCTATGCCCCCCACACTATATTGCCTAAGATTTCTAAGCTATTTTCGCATTTGAAAAACTAGGATAATCATAATGCGTAACTCACATACTTGTTCAGTGATTATCAAATGCAATACTGAATGTGAAACACAGTGGGAGTTACATAATAAACACTCAATAAATGATATAGCTTACTATTACTATTATCTCAATTTTGGCATTGTCTGTGGCCTGAAGTTTCCTCCCTGGGGTGAATGTTCTCATGTGAAATGATGGATGAATAATTTTTTTTTGATTTTCCTTTCAACTCTAACATTCAATCATTTTCTGATGTCGCTTCAAAATTATTAGTCCATCATTCCAGAAATCAGTTTATTGCTTTGTGTGCATGCTCTGTTATAGGAATTAAAGATAGTAGCAAAGGAAATATATGACACCTCTTTCCTTTGAGATATCTTTTGTGGTTGTTGTGCACTGTTTTGGAATATAATGCAAATTATAGATTTACAATGTTTAAAGATGGTTTGACAGAATAGCAAAGAAGAAGCATTTTCAGTGTGTCTTAGTATGGGTTCTCTAGTGAAACAGAATCAATAGGGTGTGTGTGTGTATGTGTGTGTGCAAGTGTGTGTGTACAGAGAGAGATTTATTATAAGGCTATAAGGAATTGGCTCACATAGTTATGGAGGCCGAGAAGTTCTACTATCTGCTGTTGACAAGCTGGAGACCCAGGAGAGCTGCTGGTATATGTTCCAGTCTGAGTGTCAGTCTAAAAGCAGGAGAATGTCAGTGTCCCTGCTGGAAGATTCTTGAAGATAGGTAAGTAGACAGAACAAATTCTCAATTACTCCCTCTTTTTGTTCTGCTCAGGTCTTGAACAGATTGAATAATATCCACCCACAGTGGGGAAGGCAATCTGCATTATTCAGCCTACTGAATCAAATGTTAATCTCATCCAGAAACACCTTCACAGACACACCCAGAATAATGTTTAAACAAATATTAGGGCACTTTATGGCTAGTCAAGTTGACACACAAAATTAACCCTCACACTGTGTGATGTCATAAATCAAACTTACTTCTTCCTCTTCAATCTTCTCAGTCTTCAAAAACCTGTACAGTAACATTTGCCAAGTTCAAGACATATGGTTTGCCTTATGCTGTAGCTTTCTTCACTTACTGTATATTTCTGAACAAGTTTGCCTATTGAAAAATTTTATCTAAGAAGTGGTTGTTGGTATTCTGTTTTCTTGCTATACTATGGTTTCCACTTTGAATTTGTCATTCTAAATGAAATGAATTTGGAATAGAATGACTAACTAGTAATACTTTTTTTTTACTTATTGCTAGTTATTATCTTAGTATTTCTTGCTATGGTTACCATCTTATGAATACATGTTAGGAATTCGATGTTATGAATATTCAAATTACACATTGCACCTAGAAGGTTACTTCCTGAGGGGAGGGATCTTACCTCTCTTCTCTCCCAAGCTCGTTTTCACAAAGAGCCTCATGGGTAGTAGGCATTTCTTATTCCTTAAATGAGTGCTCCTTTTTAATTTTTTCAACAACTCTTTGACTATGAGGCTATCTTAGTTTCATCAATAAGAAAATTGCATTGATTCACTATTACTACAATAATGCTGTATAATAAACAAGTATAATATCTCAGTGCACAAAATATGCATTTATTTCTCATGCATGTGCATGTCAACCAGGACAGTTCACCTACGGTATGTTGGGTAGGAACAGCTCCCGTCCTCATGTGTCAATCAGTGGATTCAGGATCAAAGAGAAGCAGCTACCCAGGATAAGATTTTCTCTTAGTGATGACAGAATACGAGAGAGTAAGCAGACACACACAAGGCCTCTTGAGATCTAGGTTTAGAAATGGCACATCATTTTCCACCCACATTTCTTTGGCTAAACCAGGTTCCATCATCAAGTTTAAAGTGAAACGCAGGAGTAATACCCTCCATCCACAATTGTGCCATGGCAATCGTGTAGATATAGGGAGGAGTGCAGAAGAAATGCAGCCAGTGATTCAGTCTTCCTAAGAAGGTGAGACCAAGAGAGGTCACTTGATTTGTCCAAGGTCACAGAGTTAGTAGGTCCTAGAGTCAACATATGACACCAAATTACTAACCCCAGTGTTTTTATATACTTTATTAGGCTATGATCAAAAAGTCATAGCAAAGCAATTCTTCATGACTTGGTAAATATTACACACTTTTTTTCTGAAGTGAGTTTAGTACAAGAAATAACTAAATTAAATTACAATGCATTTGTCACCTTGTTGAGTATGGGAATCTTACAGCTGCAAAGGATTTAATTAAAAGTTGATGATTTAAATGGCAGCTTCCATCTATTGTTTACTCTGGAGGGTAAGATTCAATTTAAAATTGGGTTCCAAATTTCATTTTGGAACAGCATCACTGTCATCAGCAAGCAGAAAATGTCCCAGAGGAAGCAAACGTGTCCCTGAATAGGAAACACTGAATCAGACAGCCAAAAGCAGCTCAAAAGTTAAACAGTTAGATTTTATGTAGTTTGGTTCTTTGAATGGCTGGGTATTCAATTGTAGATATTTAAGTGCATATTTTTCACACATTTTTCCCAGGCCTATTGTCCTTAATATATATATTTTTCTTCAGTAGGACAAAGTTTATATCATAATGTTAAATAACTTCAGTTCTATTTAATACAATAAAACATTGTAAAGAGGATGGCACAAGTTAAAACCCTCTGTATAATTTTTGTTGACCTCAGTTTGAGAAGGAAAGAATGGATCATCACTCAGAGATAACATCTCAAAAGAGACCTTGAGCTGATATCAGAAATCTCCTTGCCTTTGAAGATGCTGCTTTTTTAGTTAGCATTACCTATATATTATGTGGCAAATACCCTCTGATTTCAGTTTCATTGTCTGTGTGACATTGAAACACATTCATGAAATTGTTATTTCAGCTGCTTGGTCTGACAAAAACTAGAGACCATTGATGACTCCCAGTAGATTGTTCGGTATCTCCTTTCTCACCATGAATGTCCTTAAAGTATTGAGGGTTTGAGTTTATGGGTTGAAGTTTATCAATATATACTCCTTCCCAGAAATCAAAAATCACATTAAATATACCAAATTTGTATCACTGTTTTGTTTATAGATGTATGTTTACATGCACAGCTACAGTTTTAGGTATATGTACAGAATCCTGGCTATCAATACTTTAAAATTAGAACTTTGTTTTCCTTTTTGTAATTTAATTTTGGCAAGTATTAAAAATGATAGGAAAAAAATGTTCACTTTCTACAAACCTGAAGCATATTTGTTTGTTTTATTGCCAGGGAAATGTAATATTATAGTAGAGGCAAAGGACAAAGATGATGTCTTTTTAAAAGCCAGCCAGATTGTCATGCTAGGCTGTATTCATTTCTGAAGGCTGTGATGGTTATGATTTGCTTGTGCTGACTGGCACCTATCACAGTGAAAATTGTTCCATGGGCCAGATCATTGCTGGCAATGCTGAAAATCATGTTTCTGTTAAGCCTTCAAATTTCCAAATTTCCATCATTAGTGTGAACATTTTTAAATCTCTCCAAATAAAGAGGCTCTGCATGTGTGAAATCCTAGTCAGAAAGAGCTTTGTGAAGTTGTCATCATTGAACCAGGCTTAAAATTGGCCTGGCATTGCTCTTACACTTCTATAGTTGTTTCAAGTATAGGGGTATACAGTTTGAATCCCAAATATAACCCTTAAAGCTTCCTGTTGTGAACATAGATCACATCTCAAAATAATCGCAGCATCCTTTCAGAGCAGCCAATTTTGCTTTCTCTTAAAAATTAAAAAATCTTTTCCTCTTGCAGATGAATATTAATCAAGCCAATAGCTATAAAAATGTCCAGAAAGAGCATATAAATAGGGATACAGATTGATCAGTTAGGTCAAATAATCCTGGATTCAAAACTTGCTTTTGCCACTTATAAGCTGTAGACCCTTGGACATTGTCAATGTTTAGTTCCTATTCTGTTAAAAGCATTGTGAATTCTGGAAGTTCACATTTGTTACACACTTTCTGTATTGGGCTATATGCAGAGTGAATTATAGGCCTTTTCTTATTTTCTCCATGCAGTGATCCTGCAGGGTAGGTATTGCTACTTTCCTTATTGTTTAGATGAAAAAACAGGTTTACAAAAGTTAAATAAGGTAGGAGTAGCCGAGCAGTAAAACATGAAAGTGCCTAGTTTAATAATTAGTTCATAGTAGATGCTCAATAAACACTAATTTTGGAGACTAACTTCTATTTTTCCACTCATTATAATTCTTCCTAACCTGCTCATATTACTGTCTCTCAGTTTGGGTCTTCTGAAACTATTAATTCTTCCACAATTAGCTAACCTGTGTTTGTGGATCTGACTTCTCCAGTTACTTTCAGTCCCAAAGTGTCAGATAAAAATTGTGACACTAGACATGTTACACATTCATTTATCTCAAAACTTTTATTAATCATCTACAATGTGCTATGTAAGAGAAACTGGAGCAAAAGTCAGATGAATTGCTTGTTCTCATGGAACTTAATTCCAGGAGGAAAAAATAGAAAACAAGAAAATAAATGAATAGTGAGTAAAATAAGCAAGGACAATTCACAGTCCATGGGAGATGCCATTATAAAAATGAGGTCAGGGAAGACCTCTTAGGGGATGTATTAGTTTGCTAATGTGTAACAAAGCACAACTGGGTGGCCATCACAGTCTAGAAGCTTGAAGTCCAAGATCAAGGAGTAAGATGGGTTGGTTTCTTCTGAGGACTGTGATGGAGAATCTGTTTCATGCCTCTAACCTAGATTCTGGTAGTCTCAGGTATTCCTTGGCTTATAAATGATATTCTCTCTGTGTCTCCTCTATGCTTATCTCTAGGTTCAAATTTCCCCTTTTTTTATAAGGACACAGTCATACACTATTAAGACCAACCTTAATGACCTCATTTTACCTTGACCATCCACAAAGACTCAATTTTCATATAAGGGCACATTTGTAGTACTGGGAGTTAGGATTTAAGCATCTTTTGGGGGGAAAAATCCAACCAATAACATGGCATGAGATTTAAAGTATGTACTAAAGGATGAGTATCTCAGTGGGGAACATACCAGGTAGAAGAGGAGTAAGAAGAGAATCACAAATATCACACAAAAAAAAGTACTAAAATGCTCCCAGAACACTAATAATAATCCAAACTGGAAATTATCCAAATGCCCATCAATAGTAGAATGAATAGTCTGTGATAAAGTCACAAAGTAGAAAACTTTAAACAGCAGGAGTTGACAAACTACAGAGCATGGACCAAATATATCCTATTGCCTGTTTTTGTGAATAAAGTCTTATTGAAACACAGCTACCACATCTATTCATTTATACATTGGCTATGGCTGTTTTTCACTCTACAGTGGCAAAGTTAAGTGCTTGTGGCAGAGACCATATGGCCCACAAAACTGAAAATATTTGCTCTCTCAAAAAAAAAAAAAGTTGCTGACTCCAGCAATGAAAATTGACCATTTGCACATACAATAACATGAGTGAATCTTGCAGATAAAAACACAGAAGACTAGATAATATATAGTCCCTTTTATATAAAATACAATAAGTAAACTGTGTTGGTAGAAGTCTTGTTGGGGTATAGTGACTGAAAGGGAGATACTAATAAGGGAGTTGAGGGGGTTGCAGGAGGGGACCTAGTTCTGGGATGCCAGTAACGAATGATCTGTTTCTTCATCCAGGTCCTGGTTACATGGATGGGTTCAGTTTCAGTTTGTGGCAGTTCATGGGAAAAATTACAACTATGCTTAACTTTCTGTCTGCATATAGAGAAAAGGTTTTTTTTAAAAAAAATGAATCCATTTTCAAGAAGTAAATAAAGATTGCAAATTTTGCCTATTCCCAGGACTCAAAAGAATCAGTGTAGCCAGATTATTTGAAACTTTAGATATATTAAGTTAAAACTTTAATTTCTGTGATTGTTTAATTCTATCTAGAACTGAATAAAAGAACTTTCTGCAGTGATCAATATGTTTGTTCTCTTCTGTGCTGTCCAATTCAGTAGCCACTCGCCATATGTGTCTGTTAAGCACTTGAAATGCCAATTAAAGTGACTAAGCAAATGAATTTTTAAATTTTATTTAGCCAATTATTTTAATTACTTTAATTTTTACTTAGTTTCCATTTAATTTGTTTAATTGAACTGCATATGGATAGTGGCACAGGTGTCTCTATAGCCTCTGTGGCATGGCACTCTAGATTCCTAGCATTCTGTTTCTCTACCTTGATCACATTCATGCTGTGCAGCATCTAGAAAAAGAAAAATCTCAATTACCATCTTAGTCCAAATATGTGTACATCTAGTGTTTTAGGAAGTCTTAAAATTACTTTTCCTATTTGAACAAGTTTTATTTTGGTAGTGTATAAACTGCATTGTTGGTAAAGAGCAGAGATTTAATGGTTCTGCAGGTTTATTAGCTGACACACTTGACTTTGAGATTGTCTTGCCTATGATGACTTTACAAAGCTTTTTAATAGGATGTTGTTTTAGTGTTGGGTACCTGAAAAGATAGAGGAAATAGAAAAAATTACTTTCTGAATCAGTTGTGCCCCCAATTGCAGTAGTGTTAATTTGAGGCATCTTCTCTATGGTGCTGAGAAAATAACAGGCATTGTATATTGAAAGTAAATTTATGGGGCTCAGACAGGCAACATCAATTGAAAATTCTAAGCTTTAAGTGGGTAATATACTGCAAACCCTCTTTTCAGGGACATGTATTAAGTGTTTTAATAACATTTTTAGATGTTTCATATTTTCAAAACACATATAGAGTCATAAAATAGTTCACTTAAACATCATTTCTAATATGGACACAAACACATTTATAAAAACAAGGCAACAGCTATTCAAATTTGGAAGAGCTATAATAATCATTTACTTATAAGGGTTTACTCTTACTTTGAGGTTGTTGGTACAAATATATACTACTGATTTGGTATACGTTTTGAATCAATATGTAAACTTCAGGATCATCTAATCATTTGCCTGGATCTAAACAATCAAAATCACTTTTGTAGTATTGTCTTTTGTTTGTCAGATTAAAGACAAAGAAATGACAAAAAAACTAAAGCTAATAATCTCCATGAATATATATAAATAATTAATTCTTTCTAACATTGTGGTCCTGTATATATTTCTAAGAAGTAAGGGAACATAAAGAAATCAGTTTGGTAATTATTTTTCTTGTACTATACAATATTTAAATGCCCTCTAAGGAAGGTGAATTAAAATGAATTTTCAATTATAGATGTACTTTATTGTGCTTAAGTTTCTAAAAATCAGCTAGTTCTTTCTCTGGTGTTTATTATAGCTAAGAACTGCATATTATGTTGAGCTAATTAACCATCTCTTGACCATCATGTCCTAGCAGTAATGTTGGGGGGGGTTGTGCATTAATTTGGGGATCACATGTGTGTACCTATGGCTGTAAGTGGGCAGTGATTATTCTTTTTTTAGATGTGGTAGGAGAAAATGATGAATGATCTGTCTCCAGAAATTCTGATAATGCTTGTAGTCTGTTGATGGAGAAGGGTTTCTCAGGTAAATGGAACCATATTCTAGCATCAGCTTCTGATTCTCTGGCTGCACCTTTGAGCACATTTAGATAGAATAGATTGGATCTCATTGTATAATCCATTAGTGACAAAAAATGTGTTATTGGGGTCCTTAATTTTTTTTGATGTTACCACTCTATTACGAACTATTAAAGGAATGCTGTTGAACATCTTGGAGCAACATACATGCCAACAATGTATCAAGCCAAGGCTGCTAATAATGTGGATGCATTGCTAAGCCAATTATAACATTGATTTTTTTTGCATAGTTTCCTGTATTGTCAAATAATAGTAATATCAAAGATTCTATATACCATGGCAATTCCTAGTTGACTCCTTATAAATTGGAAGTGTCAAAATAAAAGTCAATATCCATACCTTTGTTACATAATTCAATCATTTCTCCTGTTTTACCAACCTATTTCCTTCAAGCATTTGGATGTATGTTAAGACCCATAACCCAAACAAATGAAATAACTGAAACTTTGCGAAGATTCATTTGCAATGAGATCATTAAGGATGGAGAATTAAAATGTTCATGAGGCGACACATTGAGAACACATCATCTTCGTAAGAGAGTCATATTTACTTTGTCGTTTTCTGTGTAAACTCATTAGAAGCAGGAATGTTTGCCAGTACCTTTCTTTTCAGAGAGCAGAATTGTAAGCTTTCTTCTCCAACAGTGTCTTCACTTGGACTACTTCACATACTCCCCCTCCCTGGAATGGCTTATGCACTTTACCACTTCAGATTTCTCCACACTTCTCAAGTGAATCCCACTGAAAATGTTTTTGTGATTCTGTGCCTTCCAGATCTCTTGTATTATGCACTTCAGGTATAAAATATTATACTATTTTACGTATTGTATTGATTGAAATTATTCTGTAAACATAAGATTTCCTTTGCATACTAAAATTATGAACTCTATTGAGATTTGATATTAAAAGTGAATTTTATATATGTAAAAATTGTTATTTATTATGTAGTTTTTTGCTTATTTGTTTTATTTTTGCTCAAGAATCTAAGTATGACCATCCAGCATTTATTTGCCCCCTTTCATATCACCAGGTACTACTCAGAACATAGTAGTAATCATTGAAAGCCCCATAGATAATATTCCCATGGAAAGAAATATAAGTAGAATATTAATACCAAAGTCTCTCCAGGCTTGATCTGTGATAAGCCATTGGAGATAAGTTGGCCCAGTGGAGAAATCTATGGTAAACCTGAAGTATTTTCACTGTGCAGAAATGCCTAGTCCCTTTCTGCTGAATGGTGTAGTGAATTATTTACATAACCATCATATAACAATTTATTGACTTCAAGATTGTAAAGTACCCTATTAATGTTTTAAGCATTTCCCTTTATTCTCACACAAGTAAATTATTTAAGCTATGTTAAAATGTTTTATGCTTTGACTAATGAGTAGAGAAAGTATATATCATATCTTATTTTAATTGGCTGTTTACCTTATCCTGTGAAAATCATATTTATTATTTCAGACATAGTTAACTATGCATATTCTCCCTGATGGATTTGTATGCCATTTTTACACTCGATTTACTCATTAAGACACATAGCTGTGCAGATAATTGTTACATGGGAAAAAAATGTCATTTTTTTTCTTCAGTAAAGAGCTGCATTTCCACCTAGAGGCAATGCCGAATTTTTACAGTATGTCTTTCCTTCATGTCATTCACTTGGCTCTAACTAAGCAAGCCCTGTGATTGGTTTCTCACCACCTTACACTCATAGTCAACAGATCTTTCCAGTATAAAATAGACCACGACAACAAGTTAATAGCAATAAACAAGTACCTCCCAAGTCAGTATTTCTCTTCATTAGTGATATGGACTCTCCAGGAAAGGAATGACTTCAAGCAATATCCCCTTATTACATCCTTGTAACTCACTAATCTAATCCATCCTATCAACTAAAGGAATGTCCTTTGATAAATTGGATCTTGACCAATTCAAAAGTACAAACTATTTCTTGGAGTTGCATAAGTAGAGTATAAAATGAAAAGTTACTCAAAAATTATTTTAATATTTGTGTAGCTTGTGAAGACTTTATTTAGTTCATATATTCCTTACAAATTCATTGTCAAATGCGCAGGATACAGTATTTCCGTTTTCTGTAAGATTCAAACCAAAACCAAGTCTTCTAAGGTCACTGCCTAACCCTCAGAAGATAAAACCAGAAAAAGAATCAATTTTGTTTTTAAAGATCTCTAAAGAAAAGTATTCTGCAATTTCCCACTGGCAAAATGGAAGTTAGGGGGTTCTTTCTCAGGGGTCCTCAGACTAGTTTCCCAACATTAAATGGGAATTAAAATAAGTACAAGTTATGTATGAAGTTACTTTTTTCCTCCTTAGAAGAAAAATATGTCTCTCCTACCATAAAATATATAATATCCCATTAAACTATCACAGTTAAATCTCAAATGCCCAAAGCAAATGACATAAAAAGTAGGAGGGCTGGGTAAGACATAATGAAGAGTACTGGCATTTGTAGTAAACTAGAGAAAGCAAGTTCCATCTAAAATTTTTGAGAGTTATTTTTTTTAAACACTACACAATTGGATTTGTTGGCATTTACCAAAATGAGTTGGAATAATATCCAAACAAAACCTGCACACAGATGTTTACAGCAGTTTTATTCATAATTGCAAGAATTTGGAAATAACCAAGATGTCCTTTAGTATGTGAATGGATAAATTAAATGTGGTACATCCAGACAATGGACTATCAAGTCATGAAAAGACATGAAGGAATCTTCAATGCATGTTACTAAGTAAAAGAAACCAACCTAAAAAGACTACTTACCGTATGACTTTAACTATATGACATTAATGAACATGTAAAACTAGGGAGACAGTAAAATGATCAGTGCTTGCCATGGATTAGCAGGCATGGAGGGATGAACAGGCAGAGGACAGAGGATTTTTAGGGTTGTGAAACTATTCTATATGACACATTCATGGTAGATACTTGTCATAATACATTTGTCAAAACTCACAACATACAACACTAAGAGCGAACCCGGAGGTAAGCTGTGGACTTCGGATCATTCTGATGTGTCAGTGGAGGATCATCATTTGGGACAAATGTACGTCTCTGGTACAGAGTGTTGGCAGTGGGGTAGCCTATCCACGTGGGGCCAGGTGGTATACGGAAACTCTCCAATTTCCATGTAGTTTTGCTGTGGACCTCAAAGTCCTCTTTAAAATAAAATCTATTTAAAAGAGGAAAGGGAAAAAAAATCACTGTAGTCATCAAAGAGAGCGTATAAGCTCTCTGGTTTTCAACCCCTAGCTAGAATCCAAGTGAAGATTGCTTTCTGTCTTATCTCGAGATAGAAGAATAAATCTTTCTCTTACTTCTTCTATTTAGTATTCATTAAATTATTAAAGAAATATTTCATACATTTATGGAAATGTCTTACAGGTAAAGTTACATTTGGGAGTAAAACAGAGTGGCTTTGGAAAATCACAAAGTCATATGTCTTTTAAAATGAGGTTACCATATGTCAACATGTATTTGTATATATCCATTTATAGTGTATTTTAACCCCTTCCTGTACAATTTTGTGTCCTTCATCATCCTGGTTTGTTTTTCCCTTTTACTCTGGATTAATTTTGCCTGGGGTTGTGTTAGATATCTTCATCCCCCCCAAACCAGCTGTTGGATTTAACAATACTTTTTTCATAACAAATGGTGGATTTTGGCTTTATCTCTATTGTTTGCTTCTTTCTTCTATTTTCATTTTATTTTATTATTGTTTTTCTTCTTGAGTTAAGTTCTTTGCTTTTCAAGAATGAAAAAAAAAATCAATCCATGAGTAGTACTCTGAATATAATTTTGGCTGCTGCCCCTATATTTTGATAAGCCCCTATATTTGTAATATAGATGAGCTTCTGAAACAGACTAAAGTAAAGCCAGTTTGATGAAAATAGCCATTTGAAAGGACAAAGTGCTGGGCTGCATTCCAGGGGAAGGGAAGGAGGACTACTGTGCCTGCCTCGGTCTGCAGGCTGGAGACCCAAGGACAGAGGGGATGTTTACTGAGTCTGCGGAAACTCAAGATAAGAAGCTCCTTACGTGCCCTGCCCTTTCCTGTTCCCTAATTTGCATCCTGTAACATCTTAGGTGGAGAAGCTACCACCTAAATATAAGCTTACTTTGTAAATACCTTCTACTTTAAATTGGAAGACATTCTATTTTTAGTGGTATTTTTCAAAGTTTAATAGTTTAACAGTATTTCTGAGTCAAAATGGATGTAGGATTGCTAATTTTCACAGGTGAATGTTAAGAAAATTGACAAAAGGCCTTTATCAATGGGCACCAATGGGCAGCAAAAGCATTAGAAAAAGGCAACATAGAGCCAGAGTGTGGGGAGAAGAGCTCACAGAGACTCTAATGAGGAGACTTTTTATGGTCTCTAGTTTAGATGCATTCCCAAATCTTACCACATTTTATGGACCCTGAAATCCTAATGTGAGGACATCTGTTTAACAGTCAATGAATCAAACAAATGATTCCCACAGGGCTCTAAAAGCTCAAAGTTTGCCTTGCAATTTGTGTCAAATGATTTTGTAGATTTGGCTAAGTGCAAGCACCTATGCTTTGAATAATGACTACGTGCGCTTCTGGTATGATTTTGCTCTATGACTCCATGACCAAATTCTGTCTTGTTTACCTCATAGCCAACTGAACACTTTGGGACAGTTGTGGAAAAAAATTAAAACAGATTTTAAAAGTTTTATTTAGTGTAAATTTAAACCTTACAATATAGTAATTATCAAGGCTTTATTTTAAGCAGTGGTCAGCAAACCTTTTCTGTAAAGGGCTAGATAGTAAATTGTCATCTCCGCAGATCATAAAGTCTCTCCCACAACTACACAACTTTACCTTCTGGCATGAAAGCAACCACAAACAGTATGTACACAAATGAATGTGGCTGTGTTCCAATAAACTTTATTTTAAAAGAAGCAGTGGGCTGGATTTAACCCCCTGACTCCCCATAAAGTTTCTAGTACTGAAGATATTTGAGTGATGTTAAAGCATTCTTTCTGTTTCAAGAAATTTACCCAGCCTGCCAGTGTATATTTGGTCATTTTTGCTGCCAATTATTTCCACAAAAATCAGTATGATTATGTCAGTCTTAGCAAACTTCTCAAATTTTTGAAAGGTAACTATGAGTGTCCTTGCAACCTGTAACTATAGCGGAAGTTCTGGTCCTTTTTGAACCTTTCTCACCCTCTATTATCTTATTTATACCTATAAAGAAGGATTGTATTTCCTTCCCACAGCAAATAAATTTTAGGATAAGTACTAAACTCAGAGTGCCTGGGTTCAAATACAAGGTCCATTGCTTATAAGCTGTGAATTTAGGCAAGATACTTATCTCTATATATATCATTTTCCTTGAATGAAAACTGGTGATAATGAAAAATGTTTCATGGCATTTATTACAATGCTTAATCATGATAATACCTGAAGTTCTTTGAATAGTGCCAGGGCACACAGAAAGTGCTTGACAGATACTCTTCTTATTAATTAAAACATCTAGTTTTCATTGTGTAGGACAAATATTGCACATATAAATGAGTTTATTTCCCCAGTTAAAAACATATCCATAGAAAGAAAAAAGACATCTACTCTTCCACTGAACAAACATTTATTTTCTTACTTTCACCTTTTTCCTGTGGTAGGAAGTTGTTAGCATTTTGAAGAGAGTGGTGACATTTTGAAGAGTGCCTTGAGAGTATCTGGATGTGGTCAGCTGTGTGGATAAGAAACCATAGAGCAGCAAGCCTATAGGCGCAGAGACCTGTAGGGAGACTGTTGTAGTAAATCTGGAAATAGGTGATAGTAGCTTGGACCATATTTCAGTAGTGCTAGTAGGAACTGGTCATATTATGGATATATTTTGAAGATACAACTAAAGAGTCTTGCCATTATACAAGCAAAGTATAAGAGAAGAAAATGATTAATGTATGCTCTACACTTTCTGCCTGGAGAAACTGGTAGAATGGAGTTGACATAAATTGAAATGGGATGAACAATGTGAGGAGAAGTCTTAGAAACTGGAGAGAAAGGAATTAAGAGTTTGATTTGAGATATGGTTAGTGAGTATGCTGGTTTTATGTGTCATTTTGACTAGGCTACAGTCTCAAGTTAGTCATCAAACAAAAATTTAGGTTTTGCTGTGAAGTTATTTTGTAGATGTGATTAAAGTCCATAATAAATTGACTTCAAATAAGGGAGATTATCCTACATAATCTTGGTGAGTCTCAATCAGTTGAAAGGGGAAGCTGAGGCTTCCATGAAGAGGAAACTGCTCCTGTGGATAACAGTTTCAGCCCTTCACTGAGAGTTCTAGCCTGCTCTTCCTGATTTCTGTCTTAGCAGTGTCCACCATCACACAAACCAGTACACTGCAGCAAATCTTTTAACAAATATCTCTAACTGGTTATGCTTCTACAATAGAACACTGCCTGATTTGTGAGTTCACTGAGGACTTAGACCAGTCTGGAGTTAAAGGAAGGATTCTGATTGGAGACAGAAATTTGGGACTCATGAATATGTAGATGTTGATGATAGCTGTGATACTGGAGAAGATTACCTGTGAATGAGTGGAAATAGGAAAAAAAAAAAGAGACTGAGGATGAGTCTCTGGGAAATGCTGAGAGGAAGAACTAAAGAGGTTGATGATTACCCAGAGACATGGAAAATGAGCCCAAAGGAGGTAAAGTCCTGGAAGACAAGTGGATGAAGTTGTTTTAAAGAGGAAGGACTGATCACCTGTAGAATGAGAAAAAGAACAAATGGTAAAATGAGAAATATATGGATTTGACCAGATCAAAATTATGGACTTCTTTTCTATGTAGGATACTATAGACTGAATTAACAGTCTGGAAGAATATATTTTCAATATCTAAAACCACACAAGGTATTACTGTGCAAAATACATAAACCATGCCTTAAGATTACCAATGACAATAACAATAAAACACATCAAACTTGCTAGGAAAAAGGTTTAAAAAAGTAATTCACTAAACAGAAACTGTGTATGAAGTGAATATTCCTGTTTCTAGTAATTATGCATAATAAATATTAAAATAACCATGAGATATTACTTTATACAATTACATTGACAAAAACTAGAAAGTGAGATTATTTCAATGCTGGTGATTGGTTAAAAAAAAAAATAGGGCCACTTGGGACCTGTTGGTAAGATGTAAACAGCCACAGACTTTCTGGAAAGCAGTCCATGAGATATTAATGAGATTAAGTATGAATGAATCCATACCACTCCTGGCTTCAGTCCCCACCCCACAACCTGCTAGCCTGAGGGAAAACTCATTCATAGAGCCATATGGTGGCAAATACATGATGTTTTCAGCATTGTTTTCACAGCAGAGAATTGAAAGCAGCCTAGATGCCCTGCAAAGGTGATAAAATAAATACAGCAGGTTCTTTCAATGAAATATAATGCAATAGAAACAATGAATGTGAGTTGTACATAGCTAAATGAATAAATACAACAGACCCCATATACTGGAGAAAAGGATGCTAGTTCAGTCCCTTGTGAATTAAATCTGTGAAGGAAAACTATATTAAATGATTCTGTTTTTTAGGAAACATGCAGGTCTCAGGGCATTTATTAAATACTTCATAGTGGCTGCTGTGTGTGGAAGAGGAGGATGGATGAAGAGACAACACTTTTTCAAAATAATAATAAACCTAGTATTGCAGAAATGATAGTATGGATTCTCATAAACTTAATCTGAAGTTAAAAAAAGTTTTAGAAAAATTCTAAAAGCATATCCATAATCACCATTACAAAACTTCATCAACCATTATTTCTTTGGCCACTCAATGTCTCCTTGGTGGAAATTACAAGCAAAATGAATCTTCATTTTCTTCATCCTTGGTAAAAGATTTCTCTGTTCAGCTAATAAGAAAAACAGGCTTCTCAGTAACATCCATGCTGATTTCTGTTTACTCTTTGATCATTAAAAGTATCTTACTTTTTCTAATTAATGCTTTCCCTAATGGAGTTGCTTTAGGGCAGGTCAACTGAAGTTCCTTTAAAATGATGAAATGGAAGAAGCAAATAAGTGTTTATATTTTTCTTTTTAAGTTGTTACTCTTTCCTCAGTCCTCAAATGGCAAGCCTATGCATCTCTGTATTCTTACTAAATTTATAATCCCAAGTAATATATGAAACTAGTGAAATAAGTGAAAAGACAAAACTCTAGAGCAACTCCATACTATCTAATTTTTTTAAATGCTGTCAATTGGGGCTTCTTTACCATCTTAATTTATTATTATTTTATATTTCCAATATACAATAAACTAGGCACATTATGCTAAACTCGGCACAGGAGGAAATGTAGTTTTTCAAAATACTGAATCAGAACTGTCATGTAACATTCCTTTTCTAGTGACCTCTAAAAGTGTCTTTTTTTTCTAAACTTGTTTTTATTTGTGTTAATTAAAATGCTGCTTCCTTCCCCTGGCCTTCTCTCTTAACTCTGTGACTGTCAAGGGGGGATTGTACTTTGAATGTCTGTACAAATTGATTGATTACTGTGATGATATAGTCTAGGTTAGAAACTGCCATACAGTCTGATGTACTGATTGCCCTATCAGCTGAATTACTGAAATGACATTATGTAGAAAACCTCAGTTAGAATTTTTTTGTGTGTGAAAACATTTTAATGTGAGTGCAGTCAAAGTGGAAGGAAGCATCTCCCTTAATGCTTGTCTTATTTAATATGTGATAAAAGGAATAATACAACTAGGAAAAATTTGAATATGATCAAGTAATACAGTAATCTGTAGGAAGTTGCACAAGGCCAGGCATGGGCAGAAAATGTCTTCATGCTCACATGAAAAATGTGAACATTTTCTGATGTGCCTTCCAACAATTAGGATGCTAAAAATTGAAAATCCACTTTGGGAATCTGATTTTGGCTCCCTGATTACTTATCTGAGGGAGAATTTGTCTAGAAGAGGAAGAATGGAGCTTTTATTTGAGGGGAAAGAGAACCACCAGGATATCCACATTGACACAATGATGCTAAGCAAACCAAATCTTTGTTTTCTGATAGCTTCCATTTTTGTGGTCAAAAGGTAGCACTGCTCAGTATCAAAATTTCATGGAAATATTTAGGAAGATGCAAGAAAATTAACATTCCCTTGAAGTCAGAATACGTTTTACCAGAAAAGTATAGAGTGCCTAATATCCACCTATCTTTCTCTTCAGTTTTGACAGGAAACAGAGAAACAAACTAACCTTGTAAAACAAAAAATTCCCTCTACCACTTATTTCATAGAGGAAAACATATGGTTTCAACTTTACTCATTTCACAGTGATTTAAAACTCAGCAAGATGGCTTTGCCCTACACCGTTCAGGTTTTCCTTTAGCAGATGAGCACTTAGAGCCAAACAAATAGATCTAGGCTGGTTTTTTTTGTTTTTCTTTGTTTTTTTTGGGGTTTTTTTTTGCAAATGTGGTCTAGAGAGGTAGTCCTGTTACACAAAAGAAATATGGTAGGAAGCCAATAGGTAAAAAAGAAAACCATGGAGTGGTGTGGTTAAAGCAGGGAGGGGTAGAGTCTGTGGGCTGCTCAGCTTATTCACTCACATCCCTCCCCCAAACCCTCCCCCAGCAAATGGAACTTCAAAGCTTTTCTTTACAGAGCATATTTTGCAAACTGCTGGTCTACATTTATTAGGTCTAGATTAGGTGGCCCAAAGTACTCACTCCTTCTGCTTCCTCAAATGCTATCCACATTTTCCTAAGTTAAATCTTAAATGATATAGAATCTTAAAAGAATCAATAATCTTAGATTAGAAGGAATATTAGAAACATAAATTACATGGTGTTTTATTCTGTTAATCACCCCACAGTCTGTAGCTTATACAAATAAGTGGATGTATTTTTCTGGTAAGGATTTTTTTGTTTTTGTTTTTGATTTTTGTTTTCCCATGATAGAGCAACCATTTTTGTCTACTAATGATACTCAAAGCAGCCTCTTGCACACTATGGCTCTTATCACAAATGGTATCTTAATGCCCCCTTCAGACTTGGTGCCTTCAGAGAAGGAGGCATTCCCTCAGTCCCATAGCAGTTGGCTAGTTACTTCTTATTCCTAAAGGATACTGTCTGTATAGATATTTTATAAATATATGCATATATCTGATATACATAATCTGTACAGATATATGTAATCCTACTGTATTATCTTCCGTTTTCATTACTATTTTGATAGAATTATCAAATACTATAAATTATAAAACATTATCCTTATGGATATAAGAATTGAAAATGGTGGTGTTAGGAAAGAAAGTTGTATTAGTTTTCTGTGGCTGCCGTAGTGAATTACCATGAACAAAATTATCCCAAACAATAGAAATATATTGTCTCATGGTTCAGAAGGCCAGAAATTTTAACCCAAGTATAGGCAGGATTGTGTTTCCCATGTGGCCTCTAGGGAAGAATTTGTTCTTTGCCTCTCCAGCTTCCTGTGCTGGCCCAGCACTTGGACTCACTCCAGTCTCGGCGTCTGTGGCCACTTTGTTTCTTCCTCTTCTGTCTGTGTCTTCTCTTCTCTCTGTCTCCAGTCTCCCTCTGTGTTTCTCTTAGAGGGATACTACCCCTTGGATTTAAGGCCCACCCAGATAATCGAGGATGATCTCCTCATCTGAAGATTCTTAACTTAATTACATCTACAAAGATCCTTTATTCAAGAAGGTAATGTTTACAGGTAGTAGGAATTAGGACATGGACATATCTTTCTTAGGGGCCACCATTGAACTGACTATAGTTTTCCATTCTCTGACTCCAAAATACTCACATCCATCCTAACTTATAACACATTCACCCACCATGACATCCTCAAAAGTCTCAATCCATTATAACGCCAACTAAGTCCCATGTGTCATCTAAACACAAGCAGCCCAGAAGTCCAAAATCTTGTCATTTAAGTCATTTAAATAAGGTATGAGTGAGACTTTTGTATGATCCACTCATAGACAAAATTCCTCTCCATTAGTGGACCTGTGAAACTAAAAAATAAGTTGCCTTCTTCCAAAATGTGATGATGGGACAGCAATGTGATAATCATTCCATTCCAGAGGGAAGAAATTGGAAAGAATAGAGGAATTACCAGTCATAAGCAAGTCTGAAATCTAGAAAAGCAAAATTCCATTAGATTTCAAGGCCTGAGAATATTCCTATGTGGCTCAATGCTTTACCTTCTGGGCCAATGGCTCTGCCAACCTCTGTCTCTGCTCCAGAAGCTCTTCCTTCAGTGATTTTTTTCTTTTTCTTGAAGTGTGTCACATGCTTTCAGCCAAGTAGCTCTATTAAGCCTATTTCCTGCCTGTAGAATCTCAGAAATCTAATAGATTTCATTCCATCCCATCACTGTCCCTTTCACTCCAGGCTCTCTGTGGTTCTGCTAACATAGAATTCTAAAAAGTCATGTGGGTCTCCTATGTATGTTAAGAGTATCCACATCATTAGACAGGAGGGGGCCTCTGCAGATATCGCCTAGGTAGTTTCAGCTCTATTTTTCACTTCTGCTGAAATGGTTGAGTGAATCCATGAGCCACATACCTAATTTCTTCAGCCTAAGGCTTTCCAGAAGAAATTACATGGTTTCTGGACACGTAACAGTGATTGAGGTCTTTTTTTTTTTTTTCAGTGTACGTAAGTAAGGTTTTATTGGAACACAGTATGCTCATTTGTTTTCACACTATTTATGGCCACTTTTATGTTACAGGAGAGATGAGTAGTTAGGCTCATAAAGCCAAAATAAGTATTGTCTGTCCCTTTATAGAAAAAGTTTTCCAGTGTCTGTAATATTCCATTATCTGTCTACTGATTCCAAGGGTTCCCTTTTTTCCACATCCTCATTAACATATGTCATTTGTTGTCTTATTGATGTTAGCCACTATGACTGGTATTGTAAGGTCTTGTACTTTATCTCACATAATAAAATATCAGATCTAGTGGTAGATATTTGCCCACAAATCCCCTTATCTAAGTATAACAATTCATTGTTTGTAACTTCTACTTTTTACACAACCATAGAATACAATGCAGGTAAGTTTTGTGTCCCTATTAATAAGGATTGCCTTTCCTCCAGTAATGTGTTCCTGATTTCTTTCTCAGCCACCACCAGCAATACTTTTGATGTCCATATTTCTGCTAGCATTCTGCTCATGAAAATATATGCTGTGATAATCTTTCTCTACCATGTTCCTCATTCCTTCAGAGCTCTCAAAGACTGTGCTTTAACATCCATATTTCTCCCAACCATCTCTTTAACACAATCTAATCTTTTTCATCTTACTTCCAAAATTATTCCACTCTTACCCTTTATCCAATCCCAAAGTCATGTTTACACTTACAGGCACTTGTTATAGCAGCATCTAAGTTCTCAGTATCAAAATTTGTATTACTTTCCCCATGCTGTTATTGGTAAAGCAAATTACCATAAACTTGGTGGCTTAAAACAACAGAAAGTTATTGTTTCCTTATTCAGGAGGACTTAAGTCTTAAATCATGGTGTCAAAGGGCCACAATCTCTCTGGGGAATCTAGGAGAGAATACATTCTTTGCCTCTTTAAGCTTCTGGCAGTTGCTTCAGCTTTTCACATCTTCGAATCTCTGTCTCCATGATCACATTATCTTCTCCTATTCAGTCTGTCATCTTCTCATCTTTCTGTCCAAAATCTCCATTTCCCCTTCCAAAGATACTTGTCCTTGGATTTGAGGCCCACCTGGATAATCCAGAGTGATAGCCTCATCTCAGGATTCTTAATTACGTCTGCAAAGAATCTTTTGCCAAATATAGTAATATTCACAGGTTCTAAGGATTAGGATATGGACATATGTTTTTAGGGAGCAACTGTTCAAGTGAAATACCAAAATAAGTTTCTGAATTTTTACCCTGACCTGACTGGACTCTGAATATGTGGAATTCCTCAGGTATTTAGGAAGGGTGCTACAAAAACAGGAAAAGTATAAAATATAGATACCCCATGGTGGGGTTAAGTTTACTTATAGTTCTGGATGAATCAAAATATTACATAAACTCTGCCACTAGATCTGATATTTTATTACATAAAATAAAATGTAAGACCTCAATCACTGTTATGGGTCCAGAAACCGTGTAATTTCTTAAGGGTGATGACAGCACATCATGCTGATTGTCTATGGTTCGAGGTACTTGGGTAGGAATGCCCAAGATAACTGGAGTATATGGCATGGAATACAGCTTCAGACATTGTTATTGTTATTTATTCCCTTCCTTTTTTTCTCAGTTTGAAGCAGAACCTAAATGCCCTTATTCCAAGTAAAAAAACTTTTGTGATCCAATAATGATATTATTATCCTTTTATAATTCAATTAAATAGCTATAACCAGGTCTCCTCTCATACATAAAATTTAGAAAACATTTCAAATATAGTATTTGAAGTGATAATGTTTTTCCTTAAGATGTTCAAGGATGACAAAACCAAGATCCCCAACAAGATCCCACAAGCAAGCATACTCCACACCTCCATTTACCTTTTCATGGTTGGCAACACTGCCTGTTTTTATTTCTCCTAGAGGTCGTTAACTGATTATTATCTATCTCTGAAATGCTCGCCACTTTTTTTGCATGAGTAAATTATAATTAACTCATTTTTTCCTTCTCAGTCTAATCTGTGTTTCTACCATCACTCCACCCTCCTCCCAAACACATTTCCAGTTTGGAGCCCCTGTCATGAACAGTTAACATTTTGTACTTCTCCACTGATGCAATTAAGAAGAGTATGACTAAATATTTTTGTGATTGTTTGATTAATGTCTGGATCATAAGATTTCAGGAGGCAAAGACTTTGTCTCTTTAGCTTATCATTGTATCCCAAATATTTAGCACATTGCATGCCTCATGCTGTGAAAAAGTAAACATTTTTGGAAAATTAACAGACTGAATGAGTTGGTGAATAGAGAAGAGTTGAGTAGCTGATTGATTGGATGGGAGAAATAAGTCCTAGATAGAGACAAGGACTGTGGAAGAGAGACTTAGGAAGATTGCCCTTTGCCCCTCTTGGCTGGTGGCTTGAGTTGTGGTGACTAGGACAGGTTAAGAGATTTGGGGAGCCATGGGAGACTGCAATTGGGAAAATCAGTGAATTTTATTCTTCTGAGGTGAGTTTAGGTATCACATTTCTCCTGTCTTCTCCTAAGCATAATGAAACTACTTCCTTGCCACCCATACTCCAATTTATTTCTGAAAAATGGAGTGATCTCTATCTCCAAGATTCTCTGGGACCAAAAAGGACTCCAGCTGCATGAGGAAGGAATGCAGTTACCACTAAATAAGGAGTGAAATGTACCACTGTCAGGTATGTCCAGTTCTGGTGTCTGTCCACAATACAATTAGCATGCTACTGTTAAAATCATTTTAGTTCACAAAACTTTGTGTTTATTATCATGCTTGACTGTGAAGAACCATACAAAATGAGTCCTCATTTTTCCATTGAGGATTCCAAAGTTCAAAGAGATTTAGTGATGAGAACAAGTATGTGTTAAATATGGAACTGAAATTCACTATAGAGTTCTAATACTATAGTATTATTACATGTCTTACCCCACCATGTTTCTCTCCTTCTTTTTTGATGGTGCATTTAGTTGAGTCGAATGAAAATTGCATTTTTGTAGGTCAAATGATCAAATCTGAGCAATTATATATGGTTCAGACAATAAAAAGTGGGCCTTTAATAAATCATATTACACCTCTCATATTCATAGATTATAATTCTAAAAAGTCCACATTATTTTTACTTTAGTAACATGAATAACAAAGACAAATAAAAAATATTTTGAAGGTGAGGATATGAGAAGACTGATTTTATAATTAAGGCACATCGTATCAGTTAGACTTGATTTATCCCCCAAACTTGTCCTTATTCACCACTTTTTAAAAGCTATCTTGATCTCTGCTAGCTGATATTTGAAACAAAAATATATTACTTACCACCTGATACATTTAGGGCATACTTGAAATGATGCTCAAAGCTCATCATTAGAAGAATCTGAAAATCCAATACACAGAAAATGTGTAAAGTGTTAGAGCTGAGTTCAAGAATTAAAAATACCCTGAAAAGGTATTCTTTGCAGAAGGTTGATATGGAAAACTCAAGAAGAGCTTCAATTCTTTGAATTCAATAACATGGGTATTTACATCTCTGTATGTGTATTTTGTCCCAGATTTCATTAACAAAATCCTTCAGTCCATTGATCCTCAGCGATATAAGATGACCTTCCTTGGTTAGTAATTCAGTACAGTTGTATAGATTCTGAAGTAAAACAGAATCCTCCAAAATACAAAAGTAATTATAGGAGTCAATAAAATGACAGTGTTGAAAACTAATACAAAATCCTTCAGTCCATTGATCCTCAGCGATATAAGATGACCTTCCTTGGTTAGTAATTCAGTACAGTTGTATAGATTCTGAAGTAAAACAGAATCCTCCAAAATACAAAAGTAATTATAGGAGTCAATAAAATGACAGTGTTGAAAACTAATACAATCAATGAAGTGATTTTAAATGAAATGAAAGCCATTATTATTATTTCATAGGGCTTCATGTTAACCTATTTTCATATATTTACCAAGGTGCTCAAACTAATTATATTACTGGAGGAAACATGTATATTTACTGTTGTGTAACATAAAACGTGTGTAGCCCTACTGAATCTAAGTATAAATTTTCCCTCCTCTAATTAATGCTATAAAATACAAAACATGCATTCATTTTCTGTGATTGACAGACTCAATTTTGGATATATATTCCAACTAATGGAATGAAAATTGCAATACATGAATCAATTATAGTTGTTCAGTTGTCTATTTTGTAAAGTAGAACAGTTTATATTATATATTATTTCATTGTGGACGTGTCATAGTTAGTATCTTAACTGACAAAACTACCAGTGGTAAATTTGGTTTTAATGAGGAGCTTATCTGCATGCACACAGCCCTATCCAATTGCTCATTCTCTACCTATTGTTATTTATGGAAGAAATGGATCTTTATTAATATTCAAATGTCTTCATACTTGCATTTTACACAAAAGTTTACTTAGGATTAGATAGGGTCTTCAACCAATGGCACACAAGCTGTGTTTTTGTAGCTAAACAAATTCAAGCTCTTTCCCTAATTAATATTCTCTTCTCACTCAAAAAAGACCCAAATATATATATACATATATATATATATAAAAAGAAAAAAAAACGGAAGGCAGTTTTGTTGATTTAATAGCCAGTAAGATGCCTCAAATATTCCATTTTAGCCTTGTCCAAATTCGTGGATACAGGCACATTTTATATAGCAATTTTAAGGAAACGGAAGTGAGTTGATAGGTTTTAATTTTTTCATGTGTCTCGGTGCTCATGCCAACTGATATGAATCAGGCAAGCTCAAAGATAAATGCTACCAGATAGTTTGCAATCAGTGGAATAGCAATGTAAACTCAGGCTTGGTCTTTATCTAGGGAGTTTCAAAGTGCTACACTGATAAAAATTTTCCTACAATCAGAGAAGCAAGGGTTGAATATTTGCACCATAATAATGGCTCTTTGCAATTTTTCTTTTACATTCTGAAATTTCAATTTTGTGCCTATAAAGGATAGCTCTAATTATTCATAACTACACAAGTCCCCCTATAGGAAATAATCTTTCTGAATGATATGGAAAATTTTTCTTCTTAATTCTCTAGATTTTCTAAATTTACCACCGTGTGTGTGTTTATTTAATTAAAACAGAGGAACAACAGATTTTCGGACCATCAACTAAAGAATGGATTTTTTTTTTTATCTTAAGTAAGGAAGAGAAGGGATAAGGGAGGTAAGAAGGAAAGAAGGAGGGAGGAAAGACAAAAGAAGAGTAGAGGGAAAAAAAGTTTTGGAATATGTGTTAAAGATCAAGCTCTTCATCTGTTAATTAGTGTTGTCATACTGCTTAGCTGTATGAATTTATGCCACTTACCCTCTTTGGAACTCAGTTTCCTCATATCTAAAATGAAAAGGTCAAATACGATGATCTCCAGGATCCTCAATTCTCTAACATTAACTTACAGGTCAGCTTTCTGCTATTTTACTAATGTTGACTCTTCTAATTTCTCACATTATTCTAATGACTTCTTAGAGACTTCAAGTACATAAATTCTACTCCAATACTTTTCTAAGCCAAATAATTCATACTATGAGTTGATATTTATGTAGCATTGCAGTCCTAGGTAGAACCAAGTGTAGTTTCATTGATACTAGTTGGCTTAGGGTTATAAAAATAAATATTGACTGCTGTTATTTCTGTCTAAGATTCCTGTCATCCAGTGCTCTTTCTACTGCACCATGCTACACTTCTTTCATAATAAGAAAACAAGAGCTACCTGAATATTCTTTGTATGTGCAAACACTGCTTTTCAAACTTGAAGTTCACTAGAAAAATATTATTTTCCTCAATTGGGGCAAAAGGTTGAGCTACAATGCCATTTTAAAAACTGAAATAAAATATATTTGGACTTACTGATTTATATTTAGCTTCCTAGCATGTAATCTCAAAATCCTTTCTAAAAAAATTTCAAGAATCACTCCTGTATGTAGGCAATTTGCTGCTGTGCATAGGCCAATTTATTTTTCTATATTCACCATGCATATTTTGCCACTTTGTAATAAGTAAGTCGCATAGCTAAGTTGATATAACTGATAATCAGAAAGCTCCATTGGCTACATTTGGTTTTTGTAAGGTAGTACCTCAAACAAGTAACTGGATAGATCATAACTAACAAAGTAGATGTGCCATCCATATAGAAAACCCTACTTATATTTTAAAATTAGTATTCAATATTAAATACTCTAGTGGACCTAAAAACCATGATGGGCTGACAGGAAAATATTATATAGATCACAGTTATTTTAAAATGTCCATGGGCACAGTGTTGGTACATCACAAACTCCCCAGTGCATGGCAGAGCATCAGAACAGAGCACTTCCCTCCGCATCACTATGCTCTCCAGCAGTCCTGTAACATGACTTCATATAGGCAAATGGAATGCCGTTAAGAGTTAAACCATTGTAGAAGTTACTTAGAAAAGTCTCTGTTGTTAAATTTATATGGACCTTACATGATTTGAGAAGGAACTTTAAACTGACGGAAACACCTGGATATTTAAACATAGTTTTTTAATAAGTAAATAGATTGTTTTTAAGTAAGTCTCATTTACTTTTCTGACATGAAAGAAGATAAAATAATAATGTGAGGGGAGCAAAAAAATTCTTAAAAAAATTTTTTTGTGTCATTAATACTTTTCAGTTTCTGTTAGTGTAAAGTAGCATTCCAATATAAACTAAAAAAATAGCTTTATTTTATATTTACTACTTAGTTTATATTTGTAATGAAAATTCACTCATATTCAAAACCATTTATTAATGCAAGCAGTTACATTTATTCATTTATTCATGTTTTTATTTACTCAATCGTTTAACATATATTTTTAAGCATACCTATATGCCAGATATTACCATAAGCAGTAGGAAGATAAAAGTGACCAAAACCATCAAAGTCCTTATTCTCATAGAATTTACAATCTAGTGGGTAGAGACAGAAAATAAACAAGAATGTCATGAGGTGACAAATTTTATCAATAAAAATAAAGCAAGAGTTAGAACAGAGAGTGATGGAATGGGCATGACATTTTTCATAGGGAGAAAAGAAGGCTTTTCCAATAAGAGAATATTTGAAAAGAACCCTGAATGAAGTCAGGGAACAAGTTATGATAAACCTATGAGTGAAATCTGTAAAACGCTGCTAACTAGCATAATATATTTTGTATATGGTACCCAAGACTTAGTAAAAGTTAATTTTTTTGATCTATTGAATGAATAGATTGGTTGTATTTTGGAAAATGATATTCAGTGCTTTCCTTACTCTTTCCAAGTTTTGCAATATCTAGTTAATGCAAATTAAGGACATTATAAAATCAGTAAGAATGTCATTTTATGTCATAATCAGAGAGTCATTTTATTACAAGAATGAATTAGAATGGCAGAAGTGGAAGGGGTCAGCTAATAATCATGCAAACTCTTCTGCAATAGGGTTCACTCAAATCTTTTTTTTTTAAACATGTCCAGGAAGCACAAACTCATATAAAATGCCTCAGTGAGTTTCTTAACAGATATGTTAAGTAGAAAGATACTCCTTATATTAAACTGAAAGTTACTTCCCTGACAGTAGAGTGAATGTCAATCTTTTGGATTCATAAAAATCAAATTCTGGTGGCCTGGGCTGAGAAATGTTCACCATTAGGCTAGTGAGATTCCTAAATCTGATATAACATACCAACTACTGTTAATACTATTCAAGGACTTCCCAGGAAGCAGTATGGCTTATCTGAGAAGTAGGCTGTTTGCCAAGTAAAGCCACAGCTCTGATTTGCCTCTGGTTCATATTTCATCCTCAATAGGTCAATCCCAGCTGTCCTCATTATGTGTCAAAAAGCTTTTGATGGCAGTGACATCAGGGCTAAAATGTTGATAGTTCAACCCAGATCATGACAGTACACTTAAAAAGGACATTTTTACCTTGTTTTTTCTTACCCTCTTGATCTCAGTCCGGAAAGGTCTAATGCCACTTTGCTCATTCATAAACATGGTGTGTCTTTCATTCACTTTACAGTGACCAAATAAATGCTTGCAAGGATGAGCCTTGATTTGTCTTTTAAAATCATTGTTGTTGGGTTTTATTTTTACTTTATCAAGAAGCAAGGAACATATGTATACAGTAAAATCTAGAACTGTGGTAGGAAGCCAAGGAGACAGAAGTTTCTGTTGAGGCTTCAGGAATGTAGAAGAATCACAAGGTGCTTGGGTGCTTGAGACTGAAACAATGTAACAATGTATTCCACTCCAACCAGTGCACAGTGGTATGGAACAGCTTGTTGATCATAGTCACGGAAGACCATTAGTTTATAATACGGTATCCTGGTAATCTTTACAGAAATAGATAAAAATATAGCTAGCACCCTGAAAACACCTATAGTGACCTAATAGCCCCCATTGCAACGGTTCCTGGGTGCTGACGCCCCCATAACCTTGTAGCAAATGTATAAAAGGCATGGCCGTGCTGCAGTCGGGGCCTGGCATTGATAAATGCTGCTTCTCGCCAAACGTCTTGGTGTCCCAACTCCTTATTCGTAGTTCCTGCACAAGAACACTGATGCTCAGTTCCCTAAAATATGATTCTTAAAGGTAGCTCATAAATAAGTCCCTTATTTTTTAAAGCTAATAATTTATTTGTTAAGTAGCTGTTTTGGAACCACTCTACCTATGGACTCCTATACTGTTTTACCCAGTTCTACTGTCTTTTTCTGTTGTGGATGCTTAGAAGAATAGTGAGCTCCCTCTATCTGGAGTAATTATGTAATACTTGATGATATCACAGTAGAAGAAACACAAGTATCAGATGGAAGATTGGCCTAATGGCATTGAATATCACTCACCATCCTAAAATGATGACATACTCCACTGTCAGTATGTGATAAGGTATTTTTTAAAGGGGTGGGAGGAGGAAGTAAGAGCTGCAGAGCTTTATGTGGACTTTGTGACAATCCTTTGACCACTCAAAGATCTATTTATGTTTGAACTTATTTTGCTTCTGTGTCCCTAACTTGGTTTTATTTGAGACTGTAACCAGCTGCTGATAAACAAACTGAGAAGCTCTCAGAGCTTCACTCTGCTTTGCAGCACGCCTTCATTATCATAATGTTTTTCATTTATGATGGACACATTTAACAGGAGTTAGACCCATTGATTTCACTGGCAAATAATCATTCATGTTATTGATTTTGTGGCTTATGTGTTCTAACCATTATCCTTGCAAAGAAGAAGAGTACTGGTAGGTGTCAACCTAAGAATATGGAAGTTTTGATCTGTAAAATACCAGCTAATACATCTTAAAATAATTATTAATGTTAGCCTTCCTTCAGGTATAAATCCTTAGAAACTAATCTGAAGGAAAAATGAGTAATGGGATCTTTTTGCATAAATACAAATTACTCTGTGTGTTGCCATCTCAGTGAAATGTGGCAATTTACAGCTTTGTTTTTAAGAAAGATCACACAAAGCAATGAGCAAGAAATTGTTTCTGAAAATGGTCAGTAAGCATTGTTACCACTTTGATTTTCCATGGTAATGACAACCATAACTTTTAATCATAGATTTTCTAGCCAGTCTTATTGACAAGCATATCCTCTTTGTGTTCAATTCTGCAAAACAGAATATAGGCTGTCCTATATGCTTATAAGGGAGCAAAAGCAATATGAACAGGATCAAAATACAAAAAGGAAAGATAACCAAATCCTGGAATAAATGTGATGTATATTTGTGGTGTAAATCTCTTTGATTTGAGAACCTATCAAGCAGGGAGCAAAATCATGTGGAAAAACAAAAGGGATGGTCTCTGCAGCATATATGTTTTAAAACATGTTGAGGAAGAGGTATGCAGGGACATTCATCTGTTCCCAGTTATCTCTGGCCTCCTTGAGATTATAGTTATCTTTGCCAAGTGATTTAGACTTTCAATAACGTCTCTCCATAAACCATGGGATAATCCCTATTAAACCACTGGAAGACTTAATGACACTGTATCCCTATGTCAGTGCTTTGATAATTATATGAAGCTGAGGTATTCTGCTGTGCTCTATCTAAAGAAAAACAAAAATAAGACCCATTTGAAAGTGCCCAAATAAACATGCTGAAGTTGAAGAGAAGAGGACTCTCTTCTAAATTATGTTGAAAAGGATTAAGAGAGCAGTTTATTGCACTTATGTTAGGGCCTGAGAAATGGCTTTGGTATCAAATGTTAAGAAGAACAAGAAAGATGAGAGGTATAACTAGGTTGACAGCATAGACAAAGTGACACTCTTTCCGTGAGTAAGTTGTTTAGAGATGATGTGATGGGAAAGAATGAAAAGAGTTGAAGAAAAAAAAAACTCTCCACAGATATTTCCATCTTTTCAGAAGTCTTGTATTGCTTTCTCTTCTTAACTGTATCATTATCCTATATCCATTGAGTTAGTCATTTAAGTGTAAAACCTGGTCTGAAACAGAAGCTTCTCTTTGTTTTCAGTTATGGATGTCTTTGTGTATGTATATTCCTCATAAGAAACAATGAAAGGAGACAAATATAGAAAGAGGAAATATGACAGTACATTCAGTTATGAACACAAATAATTCATTGTGATATCACTGATTATATAAAGTCTTCTAAACCTTTCTTAGGATTACCTAATTTTGTTGTGGAGAAATAACTCATTTTAAATAGTAGATATAGTTAAAAGGTACAGAAAGACAGACTAACTTTACTTTTAGTTACAGTGTACCTGATTTGGAGTCACACAGCCCTAGGGTAAATACTGGATACATCATTGTATATGTGTGTGATTGAAGGCAAGTTATCTAAAGTCTCTGAATCTCAACTTCCTCATCTGTAAAATGGAGATAATGATCATGCTTTGAAAGCATTAAATGAGATAAGATGGGTAAGCATTTCATGAAGTGCTTGTTGTTGATCTGTGATAGTTGCCACTGGTGTTGGTGGCAATAATAGTAGGAACAGTAATAACAGTAGTCAAAGAGGAGGAGGAAAAGGTGGGGATGTTTTCATTGTAGGAGATAGTAAAGTGCTTTGGTGTTGCATTTTTAGGATCCAGAATTAAAGATGGAATAACCAACTAAACATTCATAGGAAGTGACAAATCATGAGGTTGAGCTTAAGAGTTGCCAAACTGCCCTGCATCAGGGAGGAGATAGCCACCTAGAAGAATGTGCCCTGGAGAGGCCAGCATTGCAGAAAAGCCAGGGCAGTCTGTGCCCTCCACTACAGGCCAGCAATCCTAAGGACAGGAAGCCTGATCCTCTGCCACCACCATGTCATGAATGATAGGAGCAAGAAGTATAATTTTGGTGGCAGACTGGACCACCAAACAGACATAGTATATGTAAATTAAAGATGCTCATTTGACACTTTTATCTGTCATCCAACAAAATAAAGAAAAATGCTAGACTGTATGTAACTCAGTAATTGATTTTCAAATACTACTCTCTTTTCAAACAACAGAGGAATTGATTTTGTTGACTTTTTGTCATTTGCAGACTTCACTCTTTCATATTTTTTTCTTTCATAGAGGTACATAGCACTTTTGATGACCTCTGCCAAAGCAGTGTACCATATTTTTTTCACTTTTGCAATGAACCAAAAATATACTCATCAGCAAAATGCACTTATCTTTAACTTCACATATCTGTCTCATGACAATGAATACAGAAAGTGTTGTTGACTACATTAGATGCTTCCACACTAAGTCAAAACCTTGTTGACATCTACTGTTTGGTGAGAAGGGCTTGGTAAAGCAGAAAGGTGAGATGAAACTGCACTTGCTGGCTTAGTTACTTATTCAGGAAACATGGGAATTGTGGTATACATAGACTAACACTTTTATTATTGGTATTGTTGCATAGGAGGCAGACTCAGAATTCAAGGCAGTTGAAGAAAAATAAGAGGGGGGATTTGAATCTGTCACTGAAAAATAAGTTCTCCATCTTGAGAGTCATGCATTTATCCCCATTTAAAAGGTTGAAGGTGGATATGAAGATTTGGGAGACATGCCGAATACTTCTATGCCCATGGTACTTTGCATATGAGCAGTAATTGCTTCACTTGAATTACCCAGAAAAAAATAGCAGCTGAATGCATATATCAAAGAATGAATCACTATGATTATCTTACTATACTTTCTGTTAAACAAATCTCAGCTTCATATAATCAAATCTATGTGTCACGTGTGAATCCTTTTTTTGAATGCTTCCCTCTAGAAACAGTACCCACTCTCCAAGCCTGAATCATTATCTTCTTTTTTGTATAACTCATGTTGTTAGTATGCTTTTTTTATTACTTTCCTATGGCTTGTTAAATAACAAAATTCAACCAAGTAAATGTGAAGATCTAATTAGTTTCATTAAAAAATTAATGAATGAGGCAGCATCTCATCTACCAAGTAGAGAAAGGCTCTGAGGAGTTGTACAAAATGGAAGGCTGTTACAGACAGGGCGGGGGTGGGGGTAGAGTTGGGGAAGTTAAAGATTAGGCTTTATTTTAGGTAAGGTCACCCTCCCTTAGTAAAAAGGGCTGAGGGTTCTTTTGCAGATTACCACACTAGAGATTAAGAAATTCCAATGTGTTTGGTTTAAAATTCCACTCTTGGGAGAGGTTGAAACTGCAATTAAGTTGAGCATTAAGCCCCAGTTTGGTGACTTGGCCCAGGAGAAGTGACCCCATGACTGGCCTGTGTTTTTATTTTTAACAGGCTGCTAATTGCCACAAATTTAGTGGCTTAAAATAACACAGATTTATTATCCTACAGTTCTGGAAGTCAGAAGTCTGCAATGGGTCTGATTGGGCTAAAATAAAGGTGTTATGTGAATATCATTCCTTTCTGGAGGTCCTAGAATAAAATCCATTTTCTTTTCTTTTCCAGTCTCTAGAGGCCACCTACATTTCTTGGCTTGTGATCCCCTTCCAGCTTCAGAGCCAGCAAAAAGCTGGCCAAGTCTATCTCATATAACATAACTGTGACACTGGCACTTCTACCTCCCTTTTCCATATTTAAGGACTTGTGATTACATTCAGCCCATCTGGAGAATGCAGGATAAATGCCCTATCTTAAGTTCAGCTGATTAGCACCCTTAATTCCATCTGCAACCTAAATTCCTAGCCATGTAACACAGTGTATTCATAGGTGACAGGGATTGGGGCATGGACATCTAGCCATTATTCTACCTATTTCAGTATTACAGATGTTAAGGTCAATATTTCTCCCAGTTAAATTTCACCCAACACTGCTTGTTATGCACCCCCAGAACTATACAGAATAAGTCTAATTCATCTTCTGTAAGACAGCCTGTGGAATGTGTGAAGATAGCTATCGTGCTTCCTCCGAGCCTATCCGTTATTTTAATCATTTCATGGCATAGTTTTGTATCTTCTCACTGTCCATAAAAAAATCATAACAATAAGTAACATCTATTGAGTAATATGCTAAGTTGTGTACATATACTTACTCCTTTATATTTATTTTCTCATGTAATTACCACAACATGATAAATTTGGTTCTCCTACTTTCTGCATTTTATAATATAAGCCCTCTGAGACTCAAAAGGTTAGTGTCACTTACACAAAATCACAAATACGGAAGAATTTGAGGTGTAGCTTAAGTTCAGATCTGCCTAACTATAGAAGCTGTTCATTTAACTGAAGGACGCATCCTACTTTGGCAGCGCTTCTCTTAAATTATGGTTTCCAGAATTGAATGTCATGTCTCAAATGTTTTCTTTCCAACATAAAACTACTTTGTCCTGGAAATAGATCAAAAAACCATTAAATATTGAAAGCAAAAATACAGAAATAGAGATTTGATCTGACCAAAAATATTGCTGCCAGAAGAAATAATATTAGAATCTCCTGCATTACCAAGTTTGTTCACAAAATGGGCAAAGATGAAAAGATATATATCTAAAATAGTGCTAAGTTTACCTTGAGTATGTTGAAGAATAATTATGTTTTTAACAGTCTTATGCAAATTATTGTCATTGTATCTTTCCTAAATGTGGAATTTGCCTAACATATAAGACTGCAGAACCTTATTCAAGAATCAAATATAATATAAATATTAAATTTTTAAATGTTAATAGTACAATTACTTTTTGTCAAAACTCATTTATACTTAGAAGGAATTCACCTTGACTAGCTGTGCTCAGTTTCTCAAGAGCAAAAATAAAACATGTGTTCTATTCTTATCTCTGACATATCTGGAGTGTAGATTCTTAGGCTGTCACAAACCTGGAAATTAGGAGGGAGATTTGCCTTCTGGTCTTTCTTTCTTTAGCAGAAAAAGAATTGTGGGAATTAAAAAAAAAAGCTGTTTCTTTGTGGTTTGCTGGGAAAAATAAATGGAGGTAGTAAAGGGGTGGTGTTATCAGTATGATTTGGCTCTAGATATACAGAAAATAAAAGGAAGTAGAAATATGGTCTCTGATATAGAAGCTCTATAGCATAGAAAGACTCAAGTTTAAGATAGTAATGATATAATTTAAGGAAAAGTAGCAACCCCCTAAAGTCAATTCAAGTCTTTCCCCCACAGTGACATTTAGATAAACACCCTGCTTTCATTCAGTCATTTAAATATATTATTTATATTTATTTAAAGTGTTTAAATACATTTATTTAGTGCCTACTATGCACCAGTCACTGTGCTAGGTCCTGGGGATTTAAAAGAGGTTACTTAAAAAGGATAAAAATTTCTACTTTTATGAAGGGCATATTTTTGTCAGTTGATAGAGACAATCAAATACATATGTAAAATATGTCTTATGCTGGTTGATAGACAATGTTAAGGAGGAAAATAAAAATAGGAAAAAATAAAAGGGAGTGTCATGTTCAGTTTTCTGAAATGTGTCCCAAAAGGGCCTCCCTGAGAATTTGAGCAAAGACCAGGGATGAGAGAGCAGGTCATGTGAATAAGTGGGAGGAAAGAACAGCAAGTACAAAGGCTATTGTGTGGGTGGGTGCCTGAGGTATTCATGGAAGATTCGTGGTTGAATCTGATAGTATGATATTCAAATTTGGAGAGTTTAGGCAGGAAAGAAGGAAAATAATCTGCAAAGTTATGATGAAGAACAAAAAGGACATCAGTGCTACTTTTAGGTAGGGTATGGGCAAAATATGAGAAGAAAGAAAAAGTTATACCCTGATAAGGTTTCAGGGGAAGCACTACCCTAGATCATAGGCAGGTAGGGTCATTTTGAGTGAGGGAATATAAAAGCAGACATTCTGACAGGCATTGGAGATAGGGGAGGTTTTGCTAATGGTTAGGTTTCAGAAGTTAGGAAAGTGTTGAGGATATGGTCACAAAGTGGGATATGCACAGTAGTGTGTAAATTAGAGTAAAGGAAATGAGAAATGACTTGGGCATGCTTGACTTCTTTTTGTGACTGATATAAACGGGGAGAATGGCAGATGGTCACGATTATCTTAAAGCAGAAAGTGGGGGACAATGAAGTAGGAGAAAGTAGGAAACTTGCCAAGATTTAAAAGGTTTGAGCTTCTTCTTGACTTGGCCCCTGGAGGTGTAAAATCTCATCACTGCCAGTTCACTTGCTTTTGACACAGTCCCTCATGTGAAACTTGATTATCTGTATTAGAAAATAATTCACTGAAGTGACTCTTGCTCTTCTTTTTTTTTTTTCTTATTTTGATATCATTATGTACAATTACTTGAACAACATTATGGTTACTAGACTCCCCCTATTATCAAGTCCCCCCCACATACCCCATTACAGTCACTGTCCATCAGCATAGTAAGATGCTATAGAATCCTTACTTGTCTTCTCTGTATATACTGCCTTTCCTGTGTCCCCCACCCACTACATTATGTGTGCTAATCATAATGCCCTATTTTCCCCCTTATCCCTCCCTTCCCACTCATCCTCCCCAGTCCATTTCCCTTTTGGTAACTGTTAGTCCATTCTTGGGTTCTGTGAGTCTGCTGCTGTTTTGTTCCTTCAGTTTTTGCTTTGTTCTTATACTCCATTGCAGCACTATTTACAATAGCCAAGAAGTGGAAGCAACCTAAGTGTCCATCAGTAGATGAATGGATAAAGAAGATGTGGTGCATATACACAATGGAATATTATTCAGCCATAAGAAGAAAACAAATCCTACCATTTGCAACAACATTAATGGAGCTAGAGGGTATTATGCTCAGTGAAATAAGTCTTGCTCTTTTTATCTAAAGGAAAAATGTAAATTTTATTAGCTTGGACTTCAACAATAGAGTGACTTAGTTACTATGACACCCCTTTCTCCTTCAAAAAAAAAAAAGAATCCTTCATAAAAGAATGTCTTTAATACATTTCTGGGTTCATAGTATCTAAGATAAGTGAGCTCAAACTCAAGTGAGGAATAATGAGTAGCAAGCAAACAGCTAGATAGAGATTGACTGAAGATGTGGCAGTATTAACGGTGCAAGCTATCAGGAGAATGAAACATAGACAAGCATAATGCAAGGTGAAACTGAGACTTGCATGGAAGCTCAGGAGGTAATTAAGTTATTAGGTTTGGATTTTTATTAAGAAGCATGATAAATATTTTAGATGTAACCACTAAAGAATAGATACCAAATGTGTAATTTCCAGATCATTTGGCGGTGGGGAGGTATGTGGCAAGCAATTACTTAGTAAGTCAAAATACAGTGAAAAATAAAAGAGGTATATTAACCATGTCTTTTAAATTTTTCTGCATTTCTGGTGCTTTCATAAATGAGGCCTGCTGCCTCTGGAGGGACTGCCTCTTTTAGGGTTAGCTAATTTTTAGAAATAATAAACTCATCCATGAATGTGTTTTTCAAATGCAAACCAACCAATCCATAGCCGATATTCCCAACCTCTACCTTTAATGGGCTATCACAGTCTGGGCCTGTGTCATCCCAGGGCCAGGTAACAGACAAATAGGGACAGCCACTGTGCACCAGAACCTGCTGAAGTTATTCAAATTAGTCAACTCAAAACCTACAGAAAGCCAAAGATGAACAAAAATCTTATAAGAAGTCAGAAGGAAAAAATAGCTTACCTATAAAAAGCAAAGGTTAGATGTGCCTTCTCCTCAGAAACCAGGCAACAAAGGCACAAGTAAAGTGAAATATTTAAAGTATTGAAAGAAGAAAACTACCAACCTCAAATTGTGTATCCAGTGAAATTATCCTACAAAAGTGAAGGAAAAATAAAGACTTTATTAGAAAAGCAGAAATTGAGAAAACTTAGTGCAAGCAGACCTGCCTTGCAAGAAATGTTGAAAGGAGTTTTTAAGAGACAAGGAAAATAAAATAGGTAAAAAATTCAGATCTGTGTTAAGGAAAGAGAGAGCACTAGAGAAGAAATAAGTAATGTAAGATTAAAACATTTATTGTTCTTAATCTTAATTGTTCTAACAGATTACGTTGTTCATAATAATAATAGGAACATTATATTTGATGACTTTAGCTTATGTCAAGTAAAATGAATGACAGCAATGATAGAAGAGATGGGAGATTAGAATTAGGGATACTTTGTTATTATAAGGTAAATGTACTACCTGTAAGCAATATAGTGTTTCTTGAAAGTGGACTTAAATTATTTGTAAATATGCATTTGTAAATGTGTATTGCAAACTCCAGGGAAACTCCAGTTTTTTTTTTCAAGAAGGAAAATTGATATGCCAAGAAAGGAGAGAAAATGGAATCATAGAAAATGTTTGGTTAAAATCACAAAAAGCAGAAAAATAGTTAAAGACAAAAATAGCAATAAAGAACAAAAGCAACAAATAGAAAGCAGGAAAAAATAGGATAGATATTAACACAAGTTTATCAATAATCATTTTAAATGTCAATGGCTTAAATACATCAATCGCAAGACAGAGATTGTCAGAGTAAATCAAAAAGACCCAACTATATGTTATCAATAAGAAACCCATTAAAATATAAAGACAAATATAGATTAAAATAAAAGGGATAGAGAAAGCTATAGCATGCTAACATTAAACAACAGAAAGCTGGAATAGCTATATTAATTTCAAATAGAGCAAATTACAGAGCAAGAAAAACTATCAGGGATAATGAGCAGTATTATGTAATGATAAACAGATCAATTCTCCAAGAAGACTCAACAGTCCCTAAAATGTGTGTACCTAACAACAGTTTCCAAATATGTGATGCAAATATTGATAGAACTATAGGGAGAAATAGATGTACCTATTATTATAGTTAGAGACTGCAACACTCTTCTATCAGAAATGGATAGATCCAGCAGACAGAAGAATCAGTAAAGACATAGTTAAATTTAATAATACCATCAACCAAATGATTATAATGGACATATTCAGGTGGCTTCATCCAACAACAGCAGAGGACACATTCTTCTCAAACTTACATGCAACATAACACCAGGATGGACCACACTGTGGGGCACAACAAACAACTTAAATATTAGGAGAATAGAAATCATACAATACATGCTCTCAGAACAGTGGAATTAAACTATAAATGGATTTTTAAAAGACAACTGGAAAATTCCAAAATCCTTGGAGATTTAACAACACATGAGTTCAAAAGCAGCTCTCAAGAGAAAAATTGTAAATATTTTGAACTAAACTAAACTAAAATACAATTTACAAAATGTGGAATGCACAAATTTATAGCACTGAATGCATACGTTAGAGAAAAGAAAAAAATCATCTAAGCTTCTCTCTTAGGAAATTAGAAAAAGAACAGCAAATTATATCCAAAGTAAACAAAAGAAATAATAAAAATTAGAGCACAAATCAATTAAATTGAAAACAGGAAACAACAGAGAAAATAAATGAAACCAAAAGCTAATTCTTTGAAAAGATCAATAAAATTGGTAAATGACTGGCTAGGTTAAGAAAAAAGAAAAACAAATTACTTAGATCAGAAGTGAAAGAGGGCACATCACGACAGATTTCATGGACATTAAAAGTATATTAAAGGAATAATATGAACAACCCTATTCCCACAAATTTGATAATCTAGATGAAGTGGACCGATTCCTTGAAAGAAAACTACCAAAACTCACACAATAAGAAAGAGACAATACAAACAGGCCTATAATTATTAAGGAAATTGAATCAATACTTAACAATCTCCAAAACAGAAAGAACTGGGTCCAGATGGGTTCACTGGTGAATTCTATCAAATATTTGAGAAAGATAGTGTACTGATTCTCTAGAATCTCTTCCAGAAAATAGAAGCAGAGGGGATACTACTAATTCTATGAGGCCAGTATCACCCTGATACCCAAAGCAGACAAAGACTTTTAAGAAAAGAAAACTATAACTAGTATCTCTCATGAACATAGATATAAAAATCCTTAACAAAATATTAGAAATCAAATCCAACAAAGTATAAAAACAATATTCACCACAACCAAGTAGATATATCCCAAGTTTGCAAGGCTGGTTCAACCTCTGAAAATCAATTAACATAATTAATCACTATAATAGGCTAAAAAGAAGAATCACATGATCATTTCAGTAGATACAGGAAAAGCAGTTGATAAAATTAATGATAAAAAAATCAGGAGAGTAGGAATAGAGAAGAACTTCCTCATCTTGATAAAGAATGTTTACCAAAAAAACCTGTAGTTAGCATAATATTGAATGGTGTGAAACTCAAAGGTGTCCCACTAATTTCAGGTAAAAGACAAAGATATCCCTTTCACCATAATTGATAGGCTGGACTTAGTTAAAATTAAAAACTGCTCTGTGAAAGACATTATCAATGGAATGAAGAGACAAGCCATAGACTTGGGGAAAATATTTCAAAAGACAACATCTGATAAAAGCCTGTTATTTAAAGCTCAACAATAAGAAAACAAACAACACAATCACAAAACGAACCAATGACCTTAACAGACACCTCATCAAAGAAGATATATAGGTGGTAAATTAGCACATGAAAATTAAAATTAATTTTAATTTTAATTAAATGCACATTAAAACAATACACCACTGCACTTTTACTAGGGTGGCCAAAATCCGAACACTAACAGCACAAAATGCTGGTGAGGATGTGGAGCAAGAGGAACTCTCATTCATTGTTGGTAGGAATGCAAAATGGTACAGCCACTTTAGAAGACTGTTTGGCAGTTTCTTACAAAACAAAATGTACTCTTACCATACAATCCAGCAATCACACTCCTTGGTTATTTACTCAAAGGAATTGAAAACTTATGTACATAGAAACTTCCACATGGATCTTTAAAGCAGCTTTACTTACAATTGCCAAAAACTGAATGCAACCAGTGTGTCCTTCAGTATACTGACTGGATAAATAAAACTGTGGTACATCCAGACAATGGAATATTATTCAGTGATAAGAAGAAATGAGCCATTAAGCCATGAAAAGACAAAGAGGAATCTTAAATGCATATTACTAAGTGAAAGAAGCCAGTCTTAAAAAGAATCACATTCTGTGTAATTCCAACTACATGAAGCCTCAAAGAGACAAAACTATGGAGACAGTAAAAAGATCAATGCTTATCCAGGGGTGGGGGCAAGGGAGCACAAAGATTGTTGATGAAGTCATTCTGTGTGATAGTGTAATGGAGGGTATATGTCATTGTATATGTATCAAAATCCATAGATTGTTACAACATCAAGAGTGAACTGTCATGTAACTGGACTTTCAGTGATAATGCTTTATCAATGTAAGTTCACTGATTTTAACAAATGCACCACTCTTGTGGAGGTTGTTGATAGCAGAGGACACTGTGCGTATGTGGGGTCAGGGAGATATGGGAACTCCCTCTAGTTTTCACTCAGCTTTTATCTAAACCTAAAATCACTCCAAAAGAAAGAATCTATTTAAAGAAAAATCTTATGCAAGTCTTAGTCGATCTCTATCAATATTTTACTATATTTATATGTCAGGATGTATCAGTTGTAGCAGTTCAAATAACAAAACTAAGAAATAGAAAAGAAATAGAATAATAAAGCCATGAAGATATTGGTTTTGGGCCTGAGCAAAATAAAATGTTTTAATAATACAATAACATTAACATATAAATTAATTTGTAAAGGTGATCCTATTTACTTTTGAGGTGAAACACTATCTTTGAGTTTCACAGATAATCAAATGCTTTTTGTTATATCAAGGCAAGGAAACTAACGCTCAGTGACTTGGCCAACGTTGCAAAAATAATAAGTAGTAGGATTATTTTTTTATTTTCATAATATGTATATTACCCCTTTACCTACAAGATAGCAGATAGAAGACCTGTTCTAAAAGACTGCAATTATTCCTAATTGCTTTTGATGCTGTAAAGAATGATTTATATGAAATAATTCATCATTAAAAAAAAACTTGTCACTTAAGCTCTTATATACTAGTGAGAATATTAAGATAATGTAACTACAATCCATAATGCAAAATGATTATTTGAAAGTTCTTGGGTAACAAAATAATTGTATTATAAAATCAAGCTTGAATTTTATTTTGAAGTCCTATAATGGGAGCAGAATAGTAGCACAAAGAGAATTTAACAGTGAGCTAGGAACTTTACAATTCACAGACTAACTCATTAATTCAAAGTCTGGCATTCATCAGATGCCTCAGTTTCTACTCTGTAAAATGACAAGGTTGAGACTAAATGATCTCAAACTCTAAAATTCTCTAACTCTGTGCATATACGGCACTGTATTTTGAATCACATATGTCTCCCAGAATAAGCACACATAAATGATATGATGATTAAATTTAGTGAGAGCTTAAAGTCATAGTATATTAGCCTTGCATATGAAAAATTCACCTAATGAATCAAACTTGAAGGTTTGTCAGTGTGTAGTTGTTTGACAGAACAAGAACTGCCAAATTGCTGATTTTATCCTAATGATTCTTGTTCCGTGGGTCACACACAGAAAAAAATGGAGGTCAGTAAGTTTCTCATTAATACATATCAGCTTGTAAAGGAAAAAGAGTTTCTTTTGACATTGCAATGAACTATAATAGTCTTAATGAATATTACTGCTAAGGCATCCATGCAAATTAGCATTTCCTCCTATGCCTTGACTTGAAAGAAAATAAGTTTAGTCTAAATGAATTAAAGCAGTGGACCTAAGAGACATCTGATCATTTCTACCCCTCAATTATTTCAACTTTCATCAGGTTTTCTTAGAAATAATTATTTGCTTTGAAACTCTGATATTCTGATTGAATCTGTGTTAGTACTGTATTTATATAGCTCAAGAAGCTGTGGACTGTGGATTCCTGCCCATTGTGAAACACTATACATGGGTGGGGATAATTTCAGAATCAGATTTTCCTGAAGATAGATATCCATACCACAGCTAACAAGAATTGCAATTGTTTTAGGTATGAGTAGTATTTTAAGTACAAGGGAACCTACAAATCAGTGGAAAATAAAATAATATGTCAGAGTTGTGCAAAGATAATAAATTATAAGACAATGCTTGTTTAAGTACCAATAACCAGATTAAAATTGAGATATAACCAGATTAAAATTGAGATATAAGTGAAACCATATATTTTACATGGGTATGTTGTAAAAAAAATATGTCTTTCATATATTGTGGAATCGTGTGCACAATAAGATACTTACCAGAACAAATGTCAGTGGTCATGATTATGGTGAACATTTGACAACACTTGAAAGAGACTACCAACCAAAAGAGTGAACATATGCAAAAAAAGATGGTATAAACCAGCGTTTATAAATCTCGGCAGGATTGACATTTTGGCCAGGTAACCTGTTGTAAGGGGCTGACCTGTGCAACATAGGATGTTTAGCATGATCCTTGGCTCCTCTCCAAGAGATGACAGTAGCACCACCATGGCCAATTTGTGAAAACCAAAAATGTCTCCAGGTATTGCCAAACGTCCACAGAAGGGAAAATTCTCCCTTTGTGCCAAAACCACTGGCATAAACAAAGATTCCAGAGAGATGAGGTATTCGCCATAAGAGGAAGCTTCTTGCATGTTATGTACCCATTAGCCAGTGAGGTGTGGCTGGTCTGACCCTGGTGGTGTAACTAACACTAATGACTAAGAAAGAGTGTTTTAGAATGTACTGGTATATTTGTGCCTGCTGTTGCTTGTCCTAAGCCCTAACATTATAAATGATAGTGGTGGTTTTATTTATTTCAAATTTGCCTTTGTTTTGACACCATCCATAAAAAGGCGTTGTGGAAAGATTTAGAATTTCAGACCAGTAACTCACTTGCATGCCTAACAGATTGGTGCAATATATAAGATAGAGTGCTTCATTGCACACTTAAGGAAGCATAACCTATATAGGAGGGAGGTGGGTGGAGGACATGTCACATTGTTACTTTAAGGATAAATAGTGCAAATCCTTCCTCACCAAAGTTCTCCACTAGGAAAAAATAAATGTACAGATAAAAAAGAAAGGGATAGCTGTCAATGACTGAGTTTTGTAAGACTGTAGCAATTGAACTCTCTTGTGCCTTCTGCAAACATTGTTTCCCTCTACTCTGAAACTGAATGTTAGAAAGCAGACATTTTTGTAGATACATATCTACATAATAAAAAAGAAAATAGAAAGAAGGGATAGCTTACAGGTGGGGAATTGTTTGTAGTAGGGTACCTGTGAATAAACACTGTCTAATTTTGTTTTACATTTTGATAAAGTAGTTCAGCTTTTCACATAATAATTGATCTAAAAGAAGGTGCTCAAATGGTATATGCAGGTTTGCAGATGATATTCAGCTCATCCGAATAATTACATGTTTTTGAAGATAAGCAGAGGAAAGAACTCACAGAGAAAACTCAGAAACAGACTGTAAGTCATTGCTGAGTAGTATATCTAAGAGGAAATAATAATTCTTATGTAATAATGGCTGCTAAACTATCAGTTTTAACTCTGGGGAAGAGGTAGAGGTAATTTAAAACTGAAGTTATTGGTCATTGGTTTCCAAAACCAACAACATTAAAAAGGGTATCTTTAATAGAATGAAGTGTAGATAATAAGAGCAATACCAAGACAGCAATCAAAATAACAAAATAATCCTACTATGGTAAATCTAAATATGTAGGCTTACATTATTATAACTGCCTCTCAAAAAAACACATAGTGAAAGTTATAAAGATTTTGCATCAAGCAGTATGATCAATATAATTAAGAGTCACATATAAGAACAGACTGCAAGTATGAATTCTCTCCATCTGCAAAGGTAATATGTTCATCATTTATAAAGTCATAGAAAATGAGATTAAGATAGACATGGACCTTTTCAACAAAGCATAGAACAAAAGCACTAGCAGATACCCATTAGTCTACCCAATAGACAGAATAAACATTATAAAATTATAAAAGTAATGCATATAGGAGCTACTTTGTGATTGTATATGAGCCAGAACATGGTTGGGACCATTGTAGATTGGTCAGTGGCCATTAATTCTTCTTTTCCTGTATCCACACCCATTAGGAATCTTCTCTTATACTGACTCTGAGCTTGACTTTACTTGTTTTGACCAGTGGGGCAAGAGAAAGTGTAAGGCTAACAGAGACTTGGAAAGTCCTTAATTTGGGGCTTGCTTTCTCTTGCTCTGCTTAAAATCCTTCCACTACCATGGGAAGATCTAGCCTGCTAAAAGAAGATATATGAACTTATCATCTCCATCACACCAGCCAAATACCATCATGTGGGTGTGACCATTGTAGATCTTCCAGACCTAAAGAGTGACCACAGACACATTAGCTGGTCTTGTAGAGATCAGAAACAGCCTAGGTGGCCCAAACCAGAATGACCCAGTTCACTCACAAAAAATCACCAGTTGATCAGATTTTTTTTTTAAGTTATTCAGTTGTAGACTGTTGTGTTTTATGGGAGAAACTTTTTGCTCCCTAGATATTAGATACATTTTCAGTAGATTCATTCCTTTAAAATTTTATCTCATGGAGAGAGTTATACCTTCAAGAAACAAGTGAGATGATAGATATAAGAGTGTATTGCAAATTATAGAAAGTAATTCAGGGGACAAGATGTAGATTCAAATTTCTGTATTCCTCCCCTCTAAGGAACCTCACGACTGGCAGAATAACACTACAGAGAATTTTCTGGGTTTTCTTTTTAGACATCATTTATCTTAGACTGGGCACCAGAGCTGCAATCTGAAACTGTCCACAGCAAGGTATAACAAAACAAAAACAAAAAATAAGATAAACTTGCTTTAGCTACAGTGCCTCAGAGGCACCAGCAGCGATAGAACAGGATACCCACTGGCACTGGGTGTTTAGGAGGTAAGCCAGGAAAAGCACTCTCCGTATCATTAGTCCAGCATCCCCTACCCAATGGCACATGGAATCACCTTCCTTTCCCAAGGCGGCTCCAGCAAGAATTCAGTGGGAATACAAACAGAGCCAGAAGAACTAGATGAATATTGCAAGAGATCAGAAAATTGAATTCTTATTGGAATATAGCCCAGAAAAATAGGCTATAACCTACATGCTAAACCTAACCAGACTTCCTACTGAAATAAAGACTTAAATAAGATCAAGGGTTTCCTAACTTAGTATCAAAAATGTCAAAAATACAACCAAAAATCACTTATTATACTAAGAACCAAGAAAAGTGTAGTTTAAATGGGAAAAGACTGTCTGCTACTGCCAGTACTGAGACCAATCAGATTTTGGTGTTTCAGCATAAATACTAAAGCAATCCTCCCCAAATAGTTTCAACAAGTAATAAAAAATTCCCACCACAAGTGAAATAAAAATATTAATGGTATGATTTGTTAGTATCTATTACAGAAATGATTAAAAAGAAACAAATAGGAATTATAGAACTGAAAAATACACTAACTGAAATAAAAAATTTGCTGCATAGATACAACAGTAAAGTGTAGTTGAAAGAAAAATCTAAAAGCTTGAGGACAGAGCAATGGATTAAATCAATGTGAACAACAGAGAGAAAATAGGCAATCTCCCTATTCCCAAAAAATAAAAGAATGAACACAGCCTTAGGAAACTGGTACAATAACAAAAGATCTGACACTCATATTTGTTAAGTCCTAGAAGAGAAGAAAAAGAACTTGGGTCTAAAAAAGTATATGAATAACTATTGCTACAAACTTCCTAAATTCGATGGTATACATAGGCCTATAGATTCAAAAGCTAAGCACCATGCAAATAGGATAAACACAAATCTATACCAAGACACATCATAATTAAACTTCTGGAAAGTAAAGACAATGAAAACAATTCAAAAGTGACCAAGGAGATACCAAATCATATGACAGCCAATTTCTCATCTGAAACTGTGGGCATTAGAAGGAATTAGCATAACATGTTTTCATGTGCAGAAAGTAAAGAACTGTCAAGTGTGAATTCTCTATCTGGAAAAACTGTCAGGAATGAATGCAAAAGAAAGACACTCTCAGATAAAGGGAGCCTAAAGAAAATTTGTTGCAAGCAAACCTACCTTTAAAGGATATGTAAAGAAAGCTTCCAACAGAAAAGAAATGATAACAGAAGAAGGCATGGAACTTTATAAAGAAAAGAAGAAGAATGAGATGGTAAAAATGAAGGCACATGGAGTAGACTATGATCCTGATAAATCTCTTAAAATTGTATTTGATAGAGGAAGTAAATACATAATACCTGTTGTGTCACTCAATGCACACAGAAAATACTTGGAACATTTGTATATATGTATTTTAATTGGAGAGTAAAGGGACCTAAAAGGAAATAAGTTTAATACTCCACTGGAAATGGCTAAATGATGAAAACATATTGTATATGCTTTCATATAAAGCATATTGTAATACTCAGGACAACCACTAAGAAAGACCAGGCAAAGTAATACACTAAAAACTACTATAAATAAATCAAGATGGAATCCTAAAAAAAGTTGAAATGATATATTTGAAGGAAAGAAATGAGAAACAGAGGAAAGAGAGAGAAGAAACAAATAGAAAACAAATCATAAAATATTAGTAATGAAAATACGACCTGGACTGCAACTGATTATGGGACAGAACCTAAACATGGCCCACTATTTTTGGAACTCATGGACCAGATACTTGAAACTGCCTTTATTGTGTTTAAATTTGGCTCTGTTATTTAAGTGTTTTCTTCGTGACTATGCAAGGTATTACTCATTTCAGGAAGAACACTTCCTCCTTTATAAGTGAGAGATTGTTAATGGAAAACTTCATAAGAAAACTTTATTCATTTCCAAATATATGGAAACAATTTATGGCTCTCAGGTTCCAGGATGCTTAGAGATAAATGACTGCATACTGTAGTGATTTTAGGTTCCATCTGTGATAAAACAGCATATGGAGATTAAAACAACAATGAGATGTCATTTTTTTACCTAATAAATTGGCAAGCATTTAAAAGGTTTATAACCAATGTCTCTGAGAGTTTGAGGATAAGAGTTTTATCTCCCTCTGAGAATGAGAAATTCAATCTATGCAGTCTGTATGGTCATCCTGTATGGGAATTTAGCACAATCTATTAAAATGTCAAATATGTACATTCTGTTTTCCAACATTGCTACCACACATCTACTCTAGAATAAGTGTTCACTAATGTACACTGTAGAATTTTTTGTAAAAGCAAATATTTTGAAATAACCTAAACATTCCTGAATAAGGTAATTGCAAAATAAATAATGATACATACATACTAAAGGATAAACTATAATATTTTTCAAGAGTGATGAAGATCTGTATACACTAATATGGAAAAGTACTGGAGGACAAAACATACAATACTATAATATTCATATTTTAAAATATCAAAATTACTATATTTCTTTAAAGACATATAGATAATCCATAGAGAAAAATGTTTGGAAAGATACATCTCAAACTGAGATGATTGGTAACTGTAAGGACAGGAAAGGAATCAAGAATGAGGATGGCAGCCAATGATAGATTTTTGCCTTGTCTGTAATATTTTAATTAATTCACAGAGAATGTGTTGGTGTATAAGTCGTATTTTTTTAAATATGTGTTCTGACACAACACAAATAATTTTCACGTGTGTTCAGACATTATACAAATTTTAAAGGGCTACAAACCATCATCATCTAAGTCCAAAATAGGAGCTTTGAGTATTTTTAAATCTCTGCTTTTAGGGCACAAATGTCTTGACAGCAGGCTGCCAGGAGGCTGCAGGCAGGGACTAGACTGTGCCATGGCTCTTGGGCCGTTTGTAAGGCCAAACCAGAAAAGTAATATTAGTGAACAGTAAGTCTTTGCATAAAAAGTCTGCTTGGAACACAGTAAGACAGAAAATAGGGTACGGAGTCAAAGATCAGAAGAGCAGGTCAGCTAAACCTTAAGAATAAGTGAAAATGAGAGGTTGCTAGAGAGTTGACAGCACATGGTGTAGAGCAGAGGGACTGTGAGACACAGATGCAGACCAGAGCCCCTTTAGGGTGACTTACAAGTAAGCTGTCCTGGGCTGCACGTTATGTGACAGCCTCCCAGCAAACAAATTGTATAAATGTAATCATTAGTCCTAGTTCTTAAAATTTACTTTCTCTGGAAACTATTAGGATTTTCATTCTAAACCTAATGTGAAATTTCAAATCTATACACATATATTTGTGTTTTGTTTTTTGCAGCTAAGTCCTTTATTTACTTTTTAAATTGAAGAACAGTTAATATACAATATTATATTGGTTTCAGGTGTACAGTATAGTGATTTGACAACTATATACATTACTAAATTCTCACCAGTATAAGTGTAGTTACCATCTGTCATATAAAGATGTTAACAATATTACTGAGTATATTCCCTATGTTGTACTTTCATCCCCATGACTAATTTATTTCATAAGTGGAAGTTTGTACCTCTTCATCCCCTTTACCTGTTTTCCCACCCTCCATCCCTCCCCTGAAGCAATACCAGTCTGTTCTCTGCATTTATGAGTCTATTTCTATTCTGTTTGTTCATTTGTTTTATTTTGCTTTAGATCCCACATATAAGTGAAATCATATGGTATTTGTGTTTCTCTGTCATTCTCATCCTCTAGGTCCATCCTTGCTGTTGCAAATTGCAAGATTTCATTCTTTTCTTATGGTTGAGCAATACACAAACACACACACACACATGCACATGCGTGCCACATCTTCTTTATCCATTCACCTTATTTATGGATCCTTAGATTGCTTCCATATCTTGACTATTGTAAACAATGCTGCAGTAAACATAAGAGTATGTGTATCTTTTCAAATTAGTGATTTTTGTTTTCTTTAGCTACTGTGGAAAACAGTATGGAGTTTTATCAAAAAACAAAAAAATAGAAACATCATATGGCCCAGTGTATGTATATGTGTGTGTGTGTATATGTGTGTGTGTGTGTGTGTGTGTGTGTGTGTATTTTTGGAACTAATCGTTCTGGATTTTTAAATTTAATTTTGTTTTTTGTTTGATTTGCTTTCCTTTGGTTTTGTAAATCTTGCTCAACACTGAGTATACCCTTTCTATCTCATAGTTTTCTTTCCTTATAGAATTTCCTTTTTTATCTTTTTAAATATTGCCTGCTCTCAATTTTATATACTGTTCTTTTGAAACTTCATTTAGATGACTTTTTTAGAACTTGTTGTTGTATTCTCTAAGTATCTTAATGTTTTCCTTCATGATTTTTCTCTTTATTTTCCAGCTTTGTTGTTCACTCTGCATCCATGTCTGTTGTGCATTTTTAGCCTATTTCAACAATTTTATTTTTATGTATCCAGTGGTTTCTTCCTTATATCTGTGTAGTCTTATTGAATAAAATATGATAGCACTCTAAAAACATTAAGTTTTGAAATCTCCCTGTCTTGTTCTTGTTTTTGTACGTGTAAGTTTGCCCCAGTGTTATTTGTTCTTCCTCTTTAATGGCACTGACTTTCTGCAAATGTTGAGAAGAAATTGTTTCTTCATCTTAGCAGTTGGGATTTCCTGTAAGTCCACCTCTTATTCTTTGTACATTTCACTAGTTCCAGTTATGGTCTTAATTTCTGCCATTTATCAGTGAGAATGGATAAGATATAAAACTAGACACTGACTGAAAAGGTAGCTATCTATAATGTTCCACATTCCTCTTTGACAGAAAATGAAGTTCCACCTTGACTCTCTGATGTAAACTTATTCAGTGTTCCATCCTGGAAACAGAAATATGGATATTTGCTAACTGTCCCAAGAGGCCTTTCACAGAGGTTGAACTATCAGGTTGCTCCAGTGATCCAGGAAATTGCTCCTGACCTCCTCCTACTTTTTTCTGCACAGCAGCAATAGCCCTTGTGAAAAAGTGATATCCCTCAATCTTTCTGCCTGCAATTTCCCTCTTAAATTTTTATCTGCCAATGATTGTTAAAATTTTCCTTGTTACATTTATTATTTATAAGTGTGACTTTGAGGAATAGGGTGCTTCAGACTTGGCAGGTGTGCTTATTTTGCCACCTTGAAATGAAAATCCATCATGTAATCTCTATTGCTGTTTAGTGATCAAGGGCCAGGGCATAAGGGCTCTCAGCTTTTAACATGGATGACCTTTTTAGGGGGGTGTATAAAAATCACTTAAAATTTTGCATTTATATGTATTAAAATTTTAAATAAATACAACCTTTGAATCAGCAGTTCAAATTCTGGGAATTTTACCAATATTGTTAATGATACCATAAAGTTAGATGCTTAGTTAAGGACATTTATTGTAAAATTATTTGAAATAGTAAAATACTGAAAACCATCTGGATGTCCTTCAAAATAGTTGACTCTATTTTGGTCTATTTTTGCTATAATATATTATGTAGCTATTATATTAAAAAAATGAAAATGTATGGGCATTGACTTCCAGTTCTGGTAATGGTTTGCCTTTGAGTAAAAATATCAAATTATGGAGTAGCCTATGAAAGAATAAACAAACAATGGCTAGACTAATATATATATCTAGATATAAGATAGAAATCTGTCCCATAATAAACAACCCAGGGAACCAACCCATTGTCTTGCTATAGATAGCCAACCTGGTACTTACGTCACACTTGTAAGAAGTCAGACCTCTATCCCTAGTTACCAGTCCCAGAAGCCAAACAACAACTCTTGTAACAGCTGGCCCCAAAGAGCCAGGACATGATTAATAACTGACACAGTGTTAGCTTCCTTAATTTTTGTCCCCACTTCCAACTTAGGGCCAACCAGACGATGCCAGAGATGCATCCCCAGCTAATCACATAGATTGCCCTGCTTCTAGCTAGCTAACCTACCTGGCCTCCAGTCAGGACAAGCCTGAAGCCTTCCTTTTATTCCACTGCAAAGCTTTCCTTCTCGTCTGCCTGACTTTTGAGTCTCTGTCAAAACCCAAGCAAAGGTGACTGACTCCTTTACAAGTTCTGAATAATATTCTTTGCTTGTTCTCATTTGGTTGGTCTTCATTTATTCACTCATATAAAGTACAATATTGTTTTTAAAAATAAATTTTATAGTACATAAATTATTGTATATGTTTAAATCAACAATAACCAAAACAAAAAGTCTACAAATGGTTTGTTAAGAGTGATTACATCAGGGATGTGGGATAGCATGTGTTAGTTTTATAAATTCAAATGACTAAAATAAAAAGATAACTTGAATGTACCTATTCATGCACCTAGCTTATTCCATACAGCAAGTAATGCTAATAGTCACACTTAATATGATTTTTTCCCCATCTTATAAACACATTCATTATATTGGGCGCTCCACGTGATAGGAGAAATCTGACAGTTGCCCTTTCAAAACTAGAGAGTCCTTAAAAGGACTAGAAAATAATTTAGTTTTGAATTACAAATATTTAGTTTATTGATAAAATCTTTTTCAATGCTTTCCTGGCATTTTTTTTTCAATATTCACCCCATGATTTATTCTCAAGTTAGTCTTGAGAACACTCTAAAATGTACTTGAGTTTTATCTTAAGTATTGCCATATCCAAAGGAACAAAGAATTTTTCTTATCAGCCCCTTCCTGCTGGACTTCCTAATGCATTTGATTTCCAGCTATTAACCCAGGAGACCTATGTTCACAATCACTTTGTGCTTCTTAAGACCCTACAGGTTTAGTTGTATATACACATTCTTATAAAGATTATTACTTTTTTTTTTGGTGCTGAACAATGTTTGCAGTATCCCCAGTGACTTGTGGCTAAAAGATGACTAGAAGATCAACCAGTCAAACCACTGGGGAATCTCCACTATTCTCTGGAAACTCTATTTGCTTGAGGGGGAAATGACCCTGAGATTATGAACTTTTAACAGTATCCTGTAGGCTTTTGTTAGGAGAGTAGAAAAAGACCCATAGTTTAGTCAGCTATTAAGCCTTAAGTCATTTCAAAAGATTTTTTAGCAGCTCATAAATGGAAAATGTGTAATTGTAACAGAATAATTACAGTCAATTAAAATAGAATTCAGTTCTTGGCAATATATTTAAGGAAATTCATAAGTCCATCACCTTTCCCAAACCTTTAACTATCTACAAAGGTAGTAAGAAGTGCTTGCTGTTGAGAGAGTAAAAAAGGAGGACATTGTTTTGTTTTAACTTATAGCTGTATGGTTTTTTCTTCCCAAGAAAATTTTGTATATATACATGTATCTCCAATTTTGAGAAAATATTTCTGATCCATTTGAACTTAATTCAGTGTACAGTTATTAAACTTTCACTTGTTTTTGCCAGAAAAGGCAAATCCTGACCAGAGAATTGTGATAACTAACCCTCATCAAAGAGCCCATGATTACGAGATCTGCATAAAATAGCATTGTAACCTTTTGCGGTGACTGTGTTGTATTTCAGTCACCAGAAATGTGTATTTTAGGATCACAATTTTTTTAGGACAGATTGTTTGGATTGCTTACCATTTACAACGTGGTGGGAATAGGAAAAGTACTTGTTTCAAAGGAAGGTGTTGCATGGATTCTGAATTTATCTGGTGTTTGATTCCTTTCCAATTTTATCTATGCATTCCTATGTCATGTATCACCATGGTAACTGGATACTCATTTAAAATATCACATCAAAATATGAGTGGGGAAATAAGCAATATTTAACTAAGTGTTTACTCTTAACATGGGAAACATTTTAATGATAAATGAATATGTAAGCAAATATCTATATGTGATATAATTAAAATAATACATTTACATTAGCAATTGCTATTATGTCCCCCACTCATAGAATTAAACATTGCTTAGTTTGTTCTAATATAACATTAACTATTTTATTCCAATTTTAAAAAGGAATATACACTACTTGTAAAAAAAAAAGAAAAACATTGGAACCTTAGCCAGACAGAGTTCCATACAGTATAGTTCTGGGTTTCTATCGTAACTTAAAGGGAACCTTGAGCAATTTCAGGAGCCTGGATGTTGTGCAGTAAGAGAGAAGTATGACTTCAAATTCCTTGCATCAGGAGCCCAGGAAGTTGCCACCAGCCTTGTCTTCCAAATGGAGCAGTACATCTAAAAAATGCAAAACAATACCATCTATGTCATAAATCTGCAGAGAACCAGGGAGAAGCTTCTGCCAGCAGCTTGTGCCAGTGTTGCCCTTGAAAACCCAGCTGATGTCGGTAGAATACTGGCCAGTGAGCTGTGCTGAAATTCGCTGCCGCCACTAAAGACACTCCTGTTGCTGGCTGCTTTACTCCTAGAACCTTCCCTAACAAGATCCAGTCAGCTTTCCAGGAGCCACAGCCTAGAGCAGTTAGTGATCCCAGGGCTGGCTACTTAGCCTCTCACAGAGTCATCTACGTTAACCTGCCCCCTGTCACTCTGGGTATCACAGACTCTGCTCTGTGCTATGTGGACATTGCCATCCCATATTACACAAGGGAGTGCACACATTGGGTCTGATGTGTGGGTGCTGGCCTGATCATTTCTGTGCTGATGTGCCACCATTTCTGGTTAACACCCATGGGAGGTCAAGCCTGAGTTCTGCTCCTACAAAGAGATTGTGAAGAGGTTGAAAAGGAAGATCAGGCTGCTGCTAGAAAGGCTATAACCATGGAGGGTTTCAGGGTGAATGGATGGTTCCAGTTCCTGATTTTACTGTTACTCAACCTGGTCTGAAGGTGTGCTGGTGTCCTGGTGCCTATCCAGCAGTTCCCTGATGAGACTGGTCTGCAGTTCCCACTGCTCAGGCCGCCGAATGGGTAAGAAAGACCACCGAGTGGTCTTAAGCTGGTATTTCCACAGGCTCTTAAACAGAAAATGGGAATAAGGTTGATGGAAAACAAAGTTTCTAAAAAATAAAATAAAATAAAAAGGAAAATATAGAACACATAAGGAGAAAAAATATACCCATATTTCCTATATACATGGATAACTCTTGCCATGATTTTGAGATATTTTCTTCTAGCTTTAGTAGATAGATAGATCTATTCATTTAGATGTAGTTATTAGATTAAAGAACCTTTTGAAGGAATGACAAAGATGGGGATGTGATGAAAGCATGGTTGAGTACAAAGAGAGAATAAAGTAACATTTATACTCATTTATTTCATTGGAGAAGGATTCTAAGAGGATATATCAGGAGAACTGTTAACTAGAGGAAACCAGTGCCTAACTAACAGTGATTTTTTTTTCTTTTATCAAACATCTCTTGAGCCCTGTAGTGTGCATTGGACTGGAACTCTGCAGAATACAAAGATGCATCAACAGGGCTAAAGTGTCATGTGGGGTTTATATAATCTATCACAGAGTAACAGTGATTTTTATGCTAGGAATTAATTTTTGCCTACGTCAAGGATACTAAGATAGTCAATAAAGTGTTCATGCAACTGCTCAATGATATTGTCATCCAGAATATTTATGTATTACCACTCCAATCTCTTCAGTATACCAGTATCTGACCTCATGCTGCCAAGGTGGCTGCTGAAGCCCCTGACTTCTGTCTGGTTAAGGGCAAGAAGAAAACAGAACAGGGGCCAATAGCATCAGTTCTTTTTATCAGGAAAACACAAGTTTTCCATAAAGCTCCCTCCAAAAGACTCTTTGTTTAATTTTACTGAATCATTAAATTTATGTCTTTTTAGTAGAAGCCAATTATTATTGACTGATGTTCTGTCTCCTCAACTATAATAAAGTCTAAGACAATAGTATTAAGCTTAGGGGTTTTTGTTTGTTTGTTTTCCAGTCTGCCTAAGGAAAATGGGCAAGCAAGGAAAGGGTTTGAGATTTTATTAGCTTGCTAGGGCTGTTTCAACAAAGCCCCACAGACTGGGTGGCTTAGAAAACATAAATTTATTGTCTCACAGTTCTGGAGCCTGCAAGTCCAAAAATCAAAGTGCCTACAGAGCCGGTTCCTTCTGAGGTCTGTCAGGGAAGAATCTGCACCACGTCTATTTCCTTGACATGTATATGGCCATGTTTTACCTATGTCTCTTCACATCATCTTCCACTCATGCTTATCTCTGTCCAGATTTCTCCTTTTTTATAAGGACATCAGTCATATTGGATTATAGCCCACCCTAATGCTCTCACTTTAACTTTATTATCTCTGCAAAAAAATCTATGTCCAGACAAGATCACATTATGAGGCATGGGGGATTAGGACTTCAACATATAAATCTGAGGGGAAAACACAATTCAGCCCTTCAGCCCATAATAGGAAGGATTTATGTAGAATATGTGAAATTCTGAGACCACAGGCTCAGAAATGCCTGAGCTGTCCACATTCTTCACCTGTTCTCAGAGCGTGCATGGCAATGGACAATTTGGGTCAAAGGGCTGAAGTGGCCAAAGCCCAGGAATTCAAAGCTAAATCTGCCCTCCAGGGCTTTATCTCAGAGTGACATCCAATCTCAGTAAATCCTGTGGGGCTCCATGGGATACCTTGGTACAGCTGATGGGATTGCTTCTTTAATGATCCAAAAAATACCCAGTTAGAAGAATTCAATAATTAATTGTAAATGCCTCATTTGAATACTTACTGATCAAGAAAATCATGTCAAATATCCTAATGTGCCTATTATGAGTTTTGAATATTGTCCAAAAGGGAATGCTATCATTACTGGAGGTTGAGATAAGAAATTATATTGGCAGATCTCTTTGTAATACAGGAAATCATCTCTCAGCCTGAAAAAAAGAACATCCTCATTCTCTAAAGACTAATATGCATTTTGCACTGAGTGGTGGTATAGGGTTTAAATAATATATTATAAATATGTGTGTGCACATATATATGTATATATTTTTACATAACTTTACATATAATAAAGTTCACATCCTACATTTTACTTATTTTTGGAGACTCATTTCATGTCTGTATCAAGTAAATTAAATATTGCTTTCCAAAGGGATCAGAATTATATATGTTTAGAAAATAATTATTTGAAGTGAAATTCACATAATATAAAATCAACTATTTTAAAGTAAACAACTCAGTAGCATTTAGCATATTCAGTTTTGTGCAGCTACCACCTCTATCTAGGTCCAAACATTTTCATTACTCCAAGTCAAACCCCTATCCATTAAGAAGTTTCTCCCAACCCCTTCCTTCCACCAGCTCCCAGCAATCACCAAACTGTGCTCTATCCCTCTTAATTTATGTCTTTTGGATATTTCATATAAATGGAATCGTATGATATGTGACCTTTGGTCTCTGGTTTCTTGCACTTAGCAGAATGCTTTTGAAGTTCATCCATAATTGACATTTGGGCTGTTTCTACCTTTATATTATTGTGAAAAACACTGCTAAAAATGTGCATGTGCATGTACTTGAGTACCTTTTTTTTTCAATTCTCTTGGATATGTGCCTAAGAATAGAATCATGAGGTCATATGATAATTCTGTTTAATTTTCTTAGGACCTGCCAAACTGTTTCCCACAGTGCCTGAACCATTTTACCTTCCTACCAGCAATGTATAAGGCTTCCAGTTTGCCATCACCCTTGTTTTTATGATTATTATTATTGCTATACTATTGCGTGTGGAGTGGTATGTCATTGTGGTTTCAATTTGCATTTCCCTGAGGACCAGTGATGCTGAGCATCTTTTTATGTGCATGTTAGCCATGTGTGTATCTTCTTTGAGAAATCTCTACTCAAATCCTTTGCCTATTTTAAAATTGGGTTGTCTTTTTGTTGTTGAGTTGTAAGTGTTCTTTATACATTCTGGAAACTAGACCCTTATCAGATATATAATTCATAACTATTTTCTCCCATTCCATAGGTTGTCTTTGCACTTTTTTGATAATGTTATTTGATACATGAAAGTTTCAAATTTTAATTTTATGAAATCAAATTATCTATTTTTTCTTTTGTTGCTTATGCTTTTAGTGCATAAGTATATTTTTAAAAATCACACACACACATACAAATGGTAAGCAGGCAGGTTTCCATATACATATACATGGCATAATTTTTCAGAGTATCAGGATGGTTGTTCATGAAGGTATTATCAATTACTTTGCTTGAATGCTTATGGTCTTCATGAATTGAACAAAATATATATGATTGTTACTTTGATTACATGTTTTCATCAAAGGGAAATAAAGATACCATCTTTACTGAGGTACATAACATGAAATGTAAGCTACTCTCATTTATTTATGCATCAGACATTTTTTGAGTACTTAGAATACGCTGTTTCTACAATGGATACATACTATTGAAAATAGGCAGTTTCCTGCCCTCAATGAGCTTACTTCCTAGTGTGTAAACATAAATAAAGTCAGGTCATGATAACTACTATGAAAAAATAAAGCAATTAATGACTTAGCAGGTAAACTATTTTAATGAGGGTGATCAGGAAAGGACTACTGAAGATGTGGCAAATGAACTGGAAACTGAATTAAAATCAGTGGGGAGATGTTAGGAGGAAAACATTCCAGGTTGCAGAAATCCCAAATGCAAAGGCCTTAAGCTATAAATGAACATAGAGTTTTCCAGTGACAAAAAAAACAAGGTCTCTATGGCCCATGGAGAACATGTTTATTTTGGAGAAGGGCATCATTGCTGCACATAGTATGTAGAAAGCAAACACGTTCTTGGTCACTTGACTTATTCAGTAACATAAACTGGGCATGAGGCTGAGCATTAAACACTGGGAACTTATCCAGGGTTAAGGCAGAAAGTTGGGAGGGAGGATCAGAGAAGGGAAATTTAAAAATAAAAAAAGAAATAACCTTTATTTTAGCTCCATGAAATTATAGGCTAGTAAAGATATTAGAAAAACACAGCCATAGTACAAGGCTGAAGAAAGGTCAACTAAGTATGAAAGACTGAATCAGGAAAGCTTCCTGCCTAGTCTTGTATTTGAGGCATATGTTGGATTATTATAGTTGTGGAAAAACTTCTTTGCCAAAGGGAAACAAATGTCCATTTGTATAGAAGACGTGTCTGTATACAAAGAGGAGAGTAGACCATAGACACACACACACAGAAAAGACTATGTGCGGGCACAGGGGAAGAAGCCATCTCACGCCAGGGAGAGAAGCCCCAGAAGTAATCAACCCTGCCCGTATCTTGATGTCAGACCTCTAGCCCCCAGAATTGTAAGTAAATTTCTGTAATTTAAGCCACCTGGTGTATGGCACTTTGTTATGACAGTCCTAGCAAAGTAACACACTGAGAATTTTTTTTAATTACAGTTATTCTCTGTACCATCCATATTAGATATGAGGAATTTGAATGCTCAAAAAGTTAAGCAACTTGGCCAGTGTCACAAACTCTTACCATAAAAAAGAAAACACTTAATTTTTTTACCAGAGTGAGCATATAATCTACTATCCTAACTGGAACATTTTAGATAGTGTATTTGGTGCTATTAATAATTATGGTGGGGCAATATATATAAACCAGGTCATACATCTGAAAAATAGTATCTTAGCCTCTCTGAAAAAGTAAGTAGTTCTCTCTTCAGTGGATTTTCTTTGACATATTCTAGCTGGAATTGAAGATGTTTAAAAAGTTATTAACAGGATGTTGCCAAGTCATACACTGCCTCCTTTAGGAGTATGCATGGTAGACATTTCTAACTTTAGTACTAAGAATAATTGTACTTCTCCTGAGGAATTAATTGACTTGGTTTATCTTTGGGGGACTGTGAAGTGTAAGACTGTGTCTCCCTCTCCAAGTTAGGCTGCTGGAGAGCTTAGCCCAAATTTGCATGCTGATGCAAGTGTAAAGATCAGCATAATATACTGTTTGCTCAGTCTCCTTTCATTTTCTGTTCCCATATTTGTTTCTTTCCATATTCCCCTTCCCCCTTTGCCTTCGTTATGTCTTGGTATGTGTTATATATCCTTGTAAGCTGAAATCTCCAGAATGAAGTTAGTTTTATAAATCAATCAGTCACTCAGAACATGACCTCGTTCTTTGCCACTGTTCAGACTTCCCTTTGCTACTCAGTGCCAGAATAAAATCTGCATCCACATTCACTCTTATTAGGTCATCCTGTTTGTGCCCTAAATGTTTCTAACTTGTGGGTTTCCAAGCCTGTGTGCAGTCATGTGGAGATTCCAAGGTTGGATAAAAATGTGAAAACACAGGGACTATCTGGAAGGAGCCCACATTAGATTGTAGTATCTGCAAATGTTTAGTTGAAGTAGAGGAAAAGTAATTTTCCTTCTCCAAAATGAAAACTGTACAATTACATGATTTAAATAAAATAAAGAACATTTTCTAAACTACAGCAACACTATAGGTCGTCTATAATTATAATGTGCCACTTCACAGAAATTACCCTAGATCAAAAAGAATAATTCTAAGTTGATTACATTGTACCGTGTGTACCATCACTAAATAAAGAATTTCATGTCGGTCTACGCCAAATATACAACTCTTGAACAAGGGAAAAAAGAGAGCAGTTCACTGGCATGGTTTCAGCAGAGTTCTTGCTGTGTAATTTTTTTCTGGGTACATTTCTTTTTTAAAACATTTAATTGTAACACACCTGCCTTATTTCTCAGAGAATCCTAGAAATAGTGTGTCCTAGTGTGTTTGGCTTTGGACGCAACTAAATGAGCAGCTGTATCTTCATTGCAAATCCACCATGGATAGCTCCCCTGTGGCTTCTTACTTCATAAACAAAAAGGGAAATATATCCCACATTTATTCAGCAATACATTAGGTTTTGAGACTTTCTTATCATCAGTTCATAGGGAAAATATGTGATGCTTTGTCTGCCTGAATGTAAAGTATACACTGAAGAATATGAAAAGCAAGGAGGGTGTTATGGACTGAATTTTGCCCTCCCTCACCCCCCAGTACATATGTGGAAGCCCTTCCTGCAGTGTGACTGTTTTCAAGATGAACCTTTAAAAAGGCAATTAGGTTAAGTGAGATCATAAGGGTGGGACTCTAATCCAATACCTCTGGTGGGGAAGAGACAAGAGGGAGCCATATACAGAGGAAAGAGCATGTGAAGACAGAATTTGCCTTCTGTAACCAAGGAGATGGGCCTCAGGAAAAACCAACCCTGCCGACATCTTGATCTCGGACTCCAAGCCTTCAAGACAAAGAAATAAAGTTTGTTTGTTTTAGCCACACAGTTTGTGGAATTTTTGTTATGGCAGCCCTACAGAGGAGAATGAGAACTGATGAAATATGTATTTATTGTGTTTTAGTCTAATCCTATGTAAATTATATTATATTTGAACTTTACTACAGACTGACAACTAGGCAGGCACCTATTCTTATACCTGTGCGATAAATGAGAACATTGAAGTAGAGGGCTTACCCTCACATAAGTTAGTTATTGACTGGGAACTGTAAATATAAGATAGAAAAAGGAACTCATCTTTTATGTATGCTTCTCATCTGCCAACACTTTTTCTTCTATTCATATATTTTGAAGCATACATTTAAATACATATGCTTTATCTACACAGAACTCAATAGCTTTTATTTAGTTAGTTTTATTTAGTAGTTTTCCAGATCACTTTTCTACTCAGTTGCAATATAAAGGCATTGGGAAAATATATTAGCTCCTACATTGCTCTGATAAAGTAGATTTAAAATGATGCCAACTAACTGGAGTGCCCCAGTGATAATACAGGGCCTCACTTTAAGGACTTCTCAGTATTCTAAGAACTATACAGTGTTGATTTTTTAAAAATTCTTACATGATACATTATGAGTAAAAATTAAGAAGTTTCATGGTAGAATCAAGATGAAAAAGAATAGTTGAAAACAGAGTAAATCAAAATGCCATAGATATTTGTGAATATACCACTCACTATAATTGAGAGCTAATTTACTTCCAGTATTCTAGGTATGTTTATATTAATTTGTTCAAAACAAAATGGTCAAATTTTGTAATTTAAATGCTCTTTTGGATGACCAGCCACTTGCCAACAATTCAGAAGTTTTGACAACTTCCATTTTTTTATAAAGATGTTCGTGGAGCAATTTTTAATTGTATTATAAAAAGAGGCAATCTGGCCCAGACAGCAAGGGAAACACCACTTTCTGAGTAGATAGAGTTTACCTGCCCCGTTTTTGTATCTTTTACTGCTAACAGGAGTCAAGTGAATACGTGTTTTCCCAGGAAGGTCAGAATTAGAAGACAAGAAAATAGGAAGCCATTTGTGACACCTCCCTCTCCCCTACCCGCATATGTAATCCATCACCAAATTTGGTTGGTTTCCATTTTCTTTGCCAAGATACCATTATTTCTTACATAGACTTCTGCAGTAGCCACTTACTGGTCTTTCTATTTCCTCTCATTTTTACTTCAACCTACTACCAGAAGGAATCCAAACTAAAGTAAAAATCTGGTCCCCCCCTATTAAAATCTTTTAAGATTTTAATGGATTCTCAATGATCTTAGTAGAAACACTGAAATCCTTAACATGACCTACCTGACCTTGCCTGGCCTGGTACCCAGCTCTCTCCCACTTTCCCTCATATAAAACTTCCCCTTCACCTAACTCACTTGAACTTTTTATGTCACATTTCCGTTCAGTTATCATTTATTTAGGGAAGTCTGCCATAATCTACTAGGTCATTTTCTTCCTATCATGTGCCTTCTAAGACCCTTGTACTTCTTTGTCAGGCTGCTTTTCACAGCTGTGCTTTTACTTGTGTATGCATGATTATATCATGCATGTGTTCCTGCACTGATATAAATTCAGTAGTGGCCTGGATAATGTCTTCTTTTGCATGCTATCCTATATCAGGATTTAACATAGTAACTAGCACTCAGTTGGTTTTCAGTAGTTCCATTAAAAGCTAACAAATTTTATCTTTGTATACCCAAACACTCATTAAACATATAAAACCCTTAGTTTTGTTCCCTCTCATTGTAACACAATTTTGCACCTACAGAAAGCACACACAATTTTTTTTTGTGAAAATTTTAATGTACCAGAGAAATATGTTACGATCTTAATTTATATCTTAGAAAATCTTAGTGGTATGATATACTACAGTACTTAGAAATGAGTAATGGCTAGATCTGTGTGTATTTTACATATTATTTTTGTTTCTTAATGAGTCCCCACTTCAGTGGGGTTTAAATATTCATGTAGGAATATTTAATTAAAAGGTCATCTTGTCAGAAAAAGGTCAAATCTTGAATTTTATCAATAATATCTTATGTCTTAATTACACATGAAATTCTAAGAAAAATAAACATGCTTTAAGAGATATGTCTGACCAATTTTGCCCAGTATTAATGTTAACAAACATTAAATACAGACAAGATTTTAAAAAAGATAATGGCCCTACCCATCTGGAAATGTATATACTCTCAGGAGATAGAAGGCAAAAAGGATATCCTTAATAATATAGAGAATTTAAAAAACAAATGACTGCATGTTCATATATTTTTGCTTGAATATTTTGCTTAAGTATTTTGAGCATACTTAATCCACCTAGATTAGAATACAAGTAGATTGGTTAAGAATAAACATCACAGAGATGTCTTTGAACAAATTTTAGGTTGGCAGAAAGTAGATCAAATGGACTAATTGGGTAAGATATATTATGAGATATATACATTCATTTGTATAAGCCAGGTTGACTGATACAGTTGTTTTGTTACTGTCTGCCTCTGATACCTTCTTACTACGCTTTAAGCGTTACTTCCTCCTTATGTGTTATTTGTATGATACATTTGTCACAGTTATTTCTAAATCAGCTCGTAAGTTGTGTACTCATTTTGATTATTTAACATTTGGGATGTTTCATTTTTTTACCCCACTTACAGTGTTCATAAAATGGGTGTTTTATTCACATACTGAGGCAAATTGAATAAATTGTGGTGGTACACCACACTAGAATTTTACAAGATAGTTAAAATGACATGTAAAATTTCACAATAACCCAACATTCTGATTTGTGTTTGAAATCAAGGCCAGAATTTCACTGGTTTTTATTAGTGAAATATTCATTTCTCCATGTCCAGGGGAAAGATACATTTTCTCTTGAATGTAGAGCTCATGCTATTGAATTTAGTAATCCCAGATAAGTCAGAGAGTTCATTATTTCAGGCCCACCTTGGGCTGAGTTGGGTTAACTTAATTGTGGTTATCTTTCCCCATGTTAACAGCAACACTGAAAATAATTTAATGCAGTCTGGGACGCTTTACCCATTCTGTGAACTCCAGATAAGTCCCAGATGAGCTACAGAAGGGAAGCAATATATGATCAGGCAGGAGGTCTACACTTATTAGCAGTAAGTGCTAGGCTGCCACCAGATAGCCGAACCCAGCTGCAAAAATGATCCCTTCTCCTGTTCACTTTCCGGCTGTCGGATTATGCCCCTAGTTCCAGTGCGTATGCAGTGGACACTTGCTTGTCCAGAAAGCCCATTATTATTAATTCCTAAGGTTAGCAATGTTTGATTTCTTTTCTTTTATAAGCTTTTGCCTACCAAGGAGACAAAACATTATTTGTTAAATTACCCAAATAGGTTAATTTTGGCACATGCTAAATATTAGGTGTAGGATTCTTAATTTTGGGACCACACATGTGTAGGTGGTGAAGAGACCACCAACCCGAGAATCCAGAGACTTGGGGTTTTCCTGCTTGGCTGCTATATAGGACAGCAGGCCCTTCAGCATCGACCTTGTTTCCTCTTCTCAGTTTGTTGTCAGTGGTCCCTGAGGCCCCTCCCTTTCTAACACTTTCTAGGAAGCAAGTTGGTATTTTATAAAATATTATAGCATCAATAATCTCTTATGTCTTAATTACACATGAAATTCTAAGAAAAATAAACATGCTTTAAGAGATATGTCTGACCAGATTCTGACCAAATCTGTGCAATTTTTTTTAGAACTATAGGTTATTTCTGTACCATCTAAGCCTTTGCTAACACATCCTTTAATCTGACCTCCATTCAGAAAATAATCAGTGTCCTACATCTCTCCTAATTGCTCCATTTGCTTTTTTTAATGTTAACAGGTAAACCAACATTAAAGCAGTTGTAGCTTTCTCTTCATTTTTTTCCCCACTGCTGTTGGAGACAGTTGTCTCAAAGGTCAAGTTAACTTCTAAATTAGTTTGGCAAACATTGTATCTATAGGCCATTTAAAAGAAGCACCAATATCTCTACCTGAAGAACAGAATTGGGTCACCAAGTACATTAGCACATCATAGGCAATTTTTCTTTCACATACTGGAAAAGGAGAAAAGAGCAAGAGGCACTAGAAATGCAAACTCTTCCGTGATTAGTTTGTGTTCAGGAAAGGAAAATGCGCACCTCTGAAGTGATCGGTTCGTGAAACATTAGCTTTAAAAGCTCTGTAAATCATGGCAAATTTTGCAGGTGCTCCTTAGTTCTGCTACCTCAAAATCGTCATGAAAGTTATGGATTTTACAATAGCTGAGCATTCAAGTGGAAACAATTCTCAAAGCTTGCTACTGAATGCTTCCCGCGTTGGCACATGCTTTTTCAGAGCCTCTGATATCCTGCTTACCCATGAACTAAGAACAAGAATTCCTTAATCACATCAGTGATTCACTCTTGATTTCCAAATGCCCCAATGCTAATAAGTTTAATAAAACAAATGAACAAAAATCTTACAACCATAGTAGGGTAACTTGAGATAGATTCTAGGTTTTGGACTTGTCCCATATTTCCAGGTGTTTGATCTCTTTTTGGCCTGGTAAATTTTATTATCACTGAGGAGGATTAAGCCTGCTGGGAAAAGGACAATCCTTCTTTGTACTCAGAGAGGATGGAATGACCAATTTAAAAACCTATTGGATTTTAATCTATTAAAAAGACAATTAAAAAGAAATAAGAGTGAAATAAAACAAAAGCAGTTTAAGAACAGCTGAAACTTAGGAAATACCTAAACTCTGAAAAAAACAAACAGAATCCAATGGTACTCCCCACTTAAAGGAAAATACACCTAGGAGATGGAGATGTTATATATAATATAACCTATAATAATATATAATGTGATATAATATATATTAAATTGCCAGTCACCAAATGATAATAGCATTTAGACAAACAGAAATAGGAAAAAAGAAGCTAAACAAAGCATTTTGGAATCAATGTCAAAATAAGACCTCAAAGGAAGAGTTTCACTTATTTTAATATTCTTAGTAATTAGCTCAATGCATGACACATAGTAAAGGCTCAGTGAACGTAGGAATTGATGACTGAATAAATGAATTAATGTTTGTGACCTGAAGAGTTACCTTATTAAAATCTTAGTAAGTTCTATGCTTTAAGACCAAAAAAGAAACATCTGCTTATATATATATATATATATTTTTTTTTTTAAATATTACTGCTGTTCTCAAAGTTTTCTAATATTCAACCAAGTATTGTTTATATTTGTAGTAGAGCGTGTATACTTTATTCATTAGCTAAGAAGGGGAGGGAGTAAGGTGGGTAGAAAGGAGTAAAGATCACAATGGGTTCAGGAAGGTGGACATTAGGAAACTCTGAATTTAAGCTCCTTAGTTTCAGTGTCCAGAAAGGTGGCCAGACATTATGCAAGGCTTCAGCTACTCACTCCCTCTAGAATGTGCTACAGTTTCCTTTCATAAGACTCATGTTTACTGGGGATCAGTCAAATCAAAATGAGATCAAACCAAAACAGGAAGCAAGTGTTGTAAGAACAATAAGAATGTTCTTTTCCATGAAAAATTGACTATACTCTATCCCTTCCTCATGTAAGACACAAACCTGATCATTAAACTAAATTTCTCAAAACAGTTCATCACAGCCGTTGAGAACATCGTTTACTGTCGTTTGCATTGTCTTCATGCACTGGTGAGGTGGCATGGCGGCTGGAAAGTACTAATTCTAAAACCAAATAGCCTGCAGTCAAGTTTCTGTGAGGATTAAATGAGTGAATAGTTGGGAGCATGTAGAGCAGTGCATGGCACTTAAGCATGAAATAGATGTTAGAATTTATTCAGGTTGTAGTTAGTCTTCATGTGCAATATCTGCTAATTAGATATGTCACTTCACTTGCTGGTGATACTTTTACTTTAAAGAGTGCTTTCACATGTGTTGTTGCATTTGGGAGATGTATGTTTCTTGGTTAGTAGCCTAGCTTTTCATATGGCCCTGATTTGAACTCTGCTTGATCCAGTTTATTTGCAGGACCTTGGACAAGTCACTCAGTCCCTCTGAACTGAAGTTTTCTTATAAGCAAAATTGAGCGATAATCATTCTCTCTTTATATGGTAATTATAAGGTGAAGGAGGAAAATACTCAGTGTAACACCTGTGTATGTTATGGCATATGCTGAATAAATTGTCTTGCTGTATTAAACCTTATGATCTCCATAGTTTCCACTCCCTAAATGATGCCTTTGCTTGACTACTCACAAATCTAAATTAAATTTACCAGCTTTTCTCATTAAGTTAAACTTATTCCTACATTTGTGTTCCATTATCTTTCCAACTGCCCGTATATTTAATAGGATTCTATTTCTATGACTCTGCCATGCTAGCTTTTGATGCAGATGAGCAAACAAACCAGGGAGGTCATATATATAGCTTGCCTGTGGACATGTGGTGGGTTAGAGACAAATAAGTAAACTGATCACAGGTCTGAATTGAGAGCTTTATTTCCTCTGCTGCAGTTTCCTATTACTTTTCAAAGTTTCATAATTGCACTAAGTCACCTACCAAAGACATGATTTAGCTGTGAGTGAATGTCTATGAGATTTAAACAAAATTTTCATTTCTTTTGCACTGATAAAGCTTCCAATCTAACAAAATCTATTCCATGGTCTGGTAATAAATATGCTTTAAAATAAGTACTGCATAACCATTCATTTTAGGGTATGAAGTAAACATAACACTGGTACCTGCAGAGTAAATTGATGTTTTTCTTAATGCTATGCTTTCATTACTTTTCTCTGGTGAACCAAAGGTTGCACCTTAATGCAATGATGCAAATCAGAATGTGTGAGTAAACAACAAATGCCAAGGATGTTTGTAAGTGGCACACAAAAATATCTCTTAAACTAGAATGCAATTACATTCCCCAAAAGTCTGAGCATTCCCCCATGAGTTTCTCTTCAAAAAATTCAAAGAGATTAGTTGCACTGATGTCTGAAATTCATGAGTCATCTAACACAGAGACAAAATTCTGTGACTTACACAAACACATTACACACACACACACACAAACACGCAAGCCTCACAATACTTGGGAAACTAACTGAAAATCATAAGCTGTATATCACTCATGATATATTTATTTATTGTTCCTTATGGAATCAAAGTTTGAGCATTTAGGACAAAGCCTACTTTATACAATGACTGAATTAATATTTTGAATTGTATTTTTGAACTGATGCTGTGTTTCTTGGATTTAATTAGTTAATTGTTTTGTTGTTTGTTTCACTAAAGCATAAAGCTCCAAGGAGAGTACTAAAAAACAGAAAGGAAAATACTGTTATGCATATCCCACATCTTGGATGTTATAAACAAATAATTCTGGTTCAAAAAGACAGGATAAGTATTCAGAATATGAGATGAAACCAAAAGGAAATGATCTGATTTCTGATTCTTCTCTTTTCTTTTCAGTGGTGTTCTCAAAGATCAGTCATGACCTCCTGAACACAAATCCACTTTACTCTTCAGACTTCATTTTCTCTTCCCTTCCACACTGTTCTCAAACCTCTTTCTCAGGATACCTTCTCTGTTACATATTAATTCATTCAGTAATATTTGTCAAGACATTCTGTATGTCAGACACAATTTTGGGTTTGGAAATGCAGCAGTGCACACAGTAGGCAAAAATCCCTCTTATTCCTATCACTATTTGCTCCCTCAAACCTCTTTAATGCACTTACCTCTCAAAGTTCTACCCTTAGCCTTCCTTTTTTGCTCAAAGCTATCCACCAGTTTTACCATTCCATCCATTCTCTTGTATCAATACTGCCTGTTTGCTGAGGACACCCAGAATATACCTCTTTGCCCATCATTCCTCCATAGTTTACACCCCCAAAATGATGCTGCTTCAGGGATACATTAACACCTCTGTAACTCAACAAATATAAACTGAACTTTTCCCCTTAAGCTAAGCTTTTCCCAAAGTTTCCATTTCCATTATCTGTTCAAATACCCATGATTGAGAAGACTCTGTCTCTTCTCTGCTGTTTGTAATCAACTGTCATAATTTTGCTTCTACATCTGCATGAATTCTAGAATCGAGTGTCATACTACGGCTTCAGTTTCATCTTCGCTAATGCAATAATTTCCTAAGTGGCTCTCCTGTCTAAAAATGTTCATTTCTTCAGTCCAACCCATACTCTTTTGCACATTAAATTACATTTTTACAAGCTTTCTCAAGCTTTTTGTAACCTAAAAAATACATGTTTGCTGTCCAATTTACGTTCTATGATGGTCCCTTTTCTAGTTTTCTTCACAACTTCCATAGCCTTAGGCCTGGTGATGTGACTGTTCTCCTATAAGCCATAGAGGAGCCATGTATTCTCACTCCTAACTTCGGCAACTTTATTGGCCTTGGCTGTAATGTCATTTTCCCTACTGTCTTTATTAAAATTATCCTTGCATTGTCTAGATTAAACTGTATTTTCTCACTAAGATTTTCATCACTTCTTTCACTCACAAGCTGTATCTTTCTTCTTAAATTGATAACCCTAATGGAATATACTGAAAATTATAATAATATTTGTCTACTTAGCTGGGCTAGAAACACATACCCACATTTAAAATAGGTCACTTTAGTGCATTTGGAGGAATAAATGAAGAAAGGGGTGCAAAAATAAGAGAGTACCAGAAATCAAAACCCTGTTGCTAAGATTACACCAAGTATCCATTATTTTTGCTTTTATCATGAGGGTCTGATACCAACACTGTCATGTATCAAAAAAATAGTAATAAGGTGTCCCAATACATCTGGGAACAAATAAATTTGAATTTCCAGCTAAATGTCCTGTGGTGAAATAACTAGAACCCATGCCCTGCCTATGGAATTTTAAAATAAATGTATTTCCATCAACATGGCCATTATATCTAGGTGTTACCAGTGAGGAAAAAGCACTCCCAAGAGCGGTATCATTTCCTATTATTGTAATGTATGGAAATAGCCTTACATTTTTATATTATAAAGCAGTTGCCTGTTTATTGTTAAAAAAAATCTGAGAATACCTAAAATATGAAAATGAAAATTACTTATAATCTCACCAGACTACTAAAATCCCTGTGAATATTTGATGATTTTTTTAGGATTTTTGTCCTTTGTATGCATACATAAATAAGGTTTTAAATTATAAGTGAAGTCTAACAGTGCATGTTAATATAGAAACTTGTCTTTTTTCACTTAAAATGTATTAGCATAATCTCATATCAATATATATATATATATATATATATATATATATAACTGCCTTTATTATGGTACCTTTATTGTATATTAAAATCTGCAGTTTAAACAGTTATGCAGTTTTTATTTTCTTTCAAAATTTTTTTTAAGTTGGGCAGTTCCTAACATTTCAGTAAATATCCTTGAACATATACTAGAAGTGGACTTGTTGCATAAACATGCATATTTCTATCAGATTTGATAGTTTTTTCCCCCCAAATCATCTAACAGTAATTTCTTATCTGACTATGAACTCATTCTAATGTGTACAATGAGCACTTCAGGTTGTTTTTTCTTTTTTCTTTGATAATTGTTTACTATTGTGCCTAAGTCATCTTCCTGCTGGGTGATTTTCTCTTTTTCTACTTGATTTATAAAAGCTCTGTATGGAGTCATTACTAATTCACATTAGCACATGTATGTTTATCACGCGACTCACATTTTGATTATAGCAGAGACATAGGTAAAAGTGTTGCCACATAATCGCTTTCATTTTAAACAGCCATGTCTCTTAATCTTATTCTTAATGCTTTTGGCTTTGATGCCATTCTTAGAAAGACCTTGCTAGTAACCAATATTATAAAAGTGTTCATCTGTACATCCTTTTATCACTTTAATGATCTCCTTGTTTAACCCATATAGTATGCATTTTGGAATGAAGTGTGAGATAAGGATTTAATTTTGTTTCTTTCCAAATGATTTGCCAGCTGTCCTATGTTATTATAATCACCCAATCTTTGTCTAGTTTCAAGTGCCATACTTTGTGTTTTGTTTAGTTACAAACTTTTCGTCAGCTATCTATTGAGCTGTCACTTATAGTGACATAGATACTGGAATGATTAGGCATTGTATCTTCATAATACATTTAAATATCTGATATGGAAAATCTTTTCACCTCACCCTTCTTTTAAAAAACTCCCTTGTCTATCCTAAAAATGTTTCTCCAAATGAGCTTTATAGCACTTTTGGTCTAGGTTCAAAAATCAGCTTTCAGACTGAGAGCTGCTTCTCTAGCACCCTAGAGTGGATCCATTTTGCATTATTCTACATCAGCCAAGACTATAATACTAACCAAAATGCCATTTTGTTAATTTTTAAATAAAAATTTGCAATCAGAGATATTGAAATATCCAACATTCTTTGGTCAGCACATTCTCTTCCTATTGTAAGGCAGTTATTTGCAATGAGAAATTCCCATCATATTCAAACTCTGTTAGCTTTTTTCTCTCTTTTAAACAGTCCTATGTGAGAAGGTAAATTACAATTGAAAAATTTCCTAGTGAGCAGAGAACCAGAAGATGATGATAAAAATGAGTAAAATGTTCAATTGCATTAGAGTTTCCCTAATGCATCCATTTCACAGTATAGATGGTGTTGGCAATGGGACTAGAGTATTGGGTATGTGGAACAATATTCACTGGGCAGTAGATGGAGCATGGATTAGCACTAGTGAGGTAGCTGCAGTAACTCTGCTTTAAATCTATGCTTCTTTGCCCAGTGAGTCTCATTCTGATAAGTTTATTCACCAGGCAGCCCAGTCTTGCTGTCCCAAGAGCTTTCCCTCTCTTTGTATGGCTTTGTTCAGATAAGATCTAGTCGTTCTCTCCTCAGATATGATTTGTAGACTAACAGAATTAGCATTACTTAGGAGTTTGTTATAAATACAACCTCCCAGTCCCCACCCCAGACAAACTGAATCCAAATCTACATCCCCCCATGTGATTCATGTGCCGCTGAAGTTTGAGAAACACTGACTAGTCCATAGTGAATTTAATCTTATGGTTTGGCATTCAAAACAAGAATCATAAAGGCCTATGTGCAGCTTCAGAGGAGCACCTTACTGTACCTTCCATGTTATGATAATATTAAGTACCATATTATGAGGATTATTAATGAGCTATAAATAGCAATACCTCTTATTAAAGGGTCAAAATGCAAGCCAGCCATTTGTCCCTAGCAATAGGGAATACACTCTAGTTACCCTTTCAAGTTGAAAGACACTGTCTGTATCAAGAAATGATGAAAACTCACACTTGTTCAATGTTTGTAAATATCTTTTCTCCTCTTTCTGCTAAAAATAGCTTAAGAAGAATATTTCATTTTGCATTCCTTGTCAAGCTTCTGAGGTTGTCATATTTCATCATACAGCTTTCCTATGCTTGGTGTGACTAATCCAACATGTGTGACAATACTGGCTTCAATTTTAATAAGTTTAGTTAGTTAAACAAAACAAAAGAATGACTAGAAAAAGCAAGTCTCCTAAGAGGAAAAAAAGGATACCATTCCTAAAGGTCTTGCTAAGTAAGCTTTGTGTTATTTAGTGGATCAGGGACTTTGAAATTCTGCTAAAGAATTCTACATACCTCTAATTCACTCGGTTAGGTTTCAGAAATGCTAACAACTATTGACTAGACTTTCACCGTATGTCAATCTTTCCAAATGAGAAAAGTGGAGAAAAAGTGGCCTGAACATGTTTCTTTGCCTAGGGATGACTGTAGGGTATTTATTGACCATTTATTTCATTAATCACTTTTTTTTCAAGTAAATCAGTTCTTCTATGGTGTATGAACTAAAAGCCAAAGTTGCTTAAAAGTGTTCAGGGAGGGAAAAAAAGAAAAATGCCTAGAGCTGATCGGCAGGTGGGGCTATTTTTATCCTTGCAAAGTAAAGCATATTATTTCTAAATGTTCAGTGACTATAAGTACAACGGGTTTCTTACAAAAACATGGATCTAGAAATCAGAGACTTTTGCAAACCCTACATTTTATACTGCCAAAGCAAAAGTAGCCACACAGAAACATAGCTGTCCTTTTATTATTGCCAGGGAATCTGGCCTTGAAGAAAAACATTAAGTAATTCTAAGAGCCATCTGTGACATCACAACAGGGCTGTGGAGTAGAAGGTAGCAGGGATGCAAGATTGCCATTTCAGTCCCATCACATTGGGGACCTTATCTAACACAGCTATGTTGAACTACAGTGTACCTAGCACAGTAATTTGTATATAATAAATGTTTAAATAATAATTTTTAGCAGAAAAAATGAAAGATGGAATGAGAAAGGAAAGTGGTTAAAATATTTATTCAAAAATATAAGTATTTTTATAAAGTAGCAATGTCATTTCTGCTTCCCAGACCCACTCCCTGTTACAGACACCATAGACTTTTTCAGTTGTTCACCACTAGTGCAGAGACCAGACTGGCTTGCAGAAATACAGGAGAATTTATAAAATCAAGAGGTTCATTGACCTCATTTTCAAGAACAACAAATGAAACATCTTAAATCCACTCAAAGGAGCAAAGTTAGAAAAAGATTTACAGAGAGGAAGATCAACTCTCTCCACATTGCACAGTCACCTCTAAGTTCTGCACATAACCTTCCATTTCTCCCTTTCTCCCATCAGAAAGGGCCTGATCATGGGATAGAGAACAAGCCTGGCTACAAATGTGAACTTGGCTCTGAGGTCAGGCATGTTTTTTCTGATGGTGACACCTAACAGTCTCATCATCTTTGATGTATTCTTGGCATTTGTGTGTCTCACAGAACTTTGCCATTAAGGTTCGAAAGTCCCCAAAAGGATTTGGGCACTCCAGTTTCCTCAGAACTTAGAAGAGTTATAACATGTTCTCCTCCATACCCAGGATGAATAGCTGACTAAATTTAAAAGTTATTCAAATGAATCCCACATTATAAATGATTGGAAAATAAAAGGAGATGGCTCAATGTAACTCTAATCATGAAAGAAGACAGTTCAAATGTTGTAAGGCTGAAGGAATGTATTATTAGCAAGTAAAGATACCAACTAAAGAAACTAAACCAGGGTTGATAAAAGGAAGAAGAAAACACACGTACTAGATGCAGATTCTTGCCTGATAGATATCCAATATATCTAACACTGCAGTCTTAAAGGTGAAATGGGAGTTTTGTCATGTTAATGCGAGACTTCTGGACCCCTACCCAAGGGCAGAGGCTGGAGGTTAGATCAACCAGTAATTTAGTTAATCATGGCTATGCAGTGAAGCCTCACAAAATCCATGAGAAGAGCTTGCTCTCTCACTCTGCTCTGTTTTGCCTGCTCTGTTCGTGAGCAGAGCGCTTCTATTCGTGGGGAATAGAGAGTGCTTCTATTCGTGGGGAACCAGGGCCAGAGCCAGCTCCTTTATTTGGGACCTTGCCCTATGTCTCTCCCCATCTAGCTGTTAATTTGTATCCTTTATGGTATCCTTTATTAAACGGGTAAATGTAAGTGTTTTCCTGAGTTCTGTGAGTCACTCTTATTAGTAAATTAATGGAACCTAAGGGGAAGGTTGTGAGAACCTCCAATCTGTAGGGGGTTGGTGAGAAGCACAGGTGAGAAGCCTGGGACTTGCAACTAGTGTCTGGAGTCGGGGGCAGAGGGCAGTTTTGTAGGATGGAGCCCTTAACCTGGGAATCTGGTGCTGTCTCCAGGCAAATAGCGTCAGAATTGGGTTGAGTTCTCCAACCCCCTGCTGGTGTTCAAGAATTGCTTGGTGTAAGTATGTGTGGAAAGACCCCCTCCCACATCCTTACACACACTGGAATAGGGTCTGGGTACCCAAATGAAGTTACATTACTATTATTGATGTGTATATTATTGTTACTGTTATACATATATGTGGGGAAAAATATACACCATTGACTTTGGTGTTGGAAGGGTGGGAATCACACTGTGCATGGTAGATAATTAATTCCTAACAATATTTTCAGTTCTACTATATTCAGAGTACATTCCCCATCTGCCTTGCAGTGCCTAGTTCTAGAAAGCAGGCTGGGAATGGCAGTATGTAAATGCCAGTATCTGTCTCTCCAGAGTCTTATTTGTCACAGCAACATCTGAGAGCCTCATACCACAAGCCTGGAAATCTGAGTGCCATAAGGAAGGGAGGTGCCCTGGAGAGTCACCCAGACCTGCAGCAAACACTGAAGAGGTTTGGGTTGTATTAAGCCACTGAGACTTTGATGTTTGTTAGGCCCATGCAACCTGATTAAACATAGTAGTACTAATCCTTTTCCTTTCCTATGCTGTGGCACGATATCTAACCCCATGACAGGTTTCTGCTAAGTAATTGGCCAAGATTTTGAGAATATTTTCTTGTTGGAATACAATTTCCCTTTTATGTTAAATAAATTCTTCATCCTTGAACTCTTTTCTAGGATCTCAACAATTGAGTTAACCCACCCAGATTGAAGAATATTACTTGGGGTGGGGTACATATCTGGGTCCTAACCTATGGCATATGAATATGCTGTCAATATTAAGATATTTCAATTAACATGCTTTCATGAGGTATTTTTCCTTTGTTCAACTAGGATTTTTGAATTCAACATTTCACTGTTATTGTTCTAACATAATTTGCCCTGCCTTCTTGTGCTCTGCTGCAAAAATGGGTCACTCCCTAGGAACACAAAGTTGGACTCTTTCTACAGCTTTTGATATTAGCAATTGGCTATTCTCTGCTCCTGTGACAGTATGACAGGTTTATTTGAGGGTGATAAATTGAATGGGTTTATTCATATTTCACACACAAATCCCCTAAATTTAAAGGTTAGCAATTCACTTTTTTAATAGAAGGTGGCTTGGAGAGAATGTGTTTGCATGTTTTTAAGCATGTCTGGTATTTTAGTTTCTCTCACAGGATTTCTGAACTAGATAATCCGTGTTTAAAAGTGAACATTTTGGGTGTTTTTTCTAATCATAGTTCAATAGAAGCAGGATACAAGTAGATACTGTTAACAATTTCTAGTGACAACCATATTTCTCCCTTTTTTCCAATGCTAAATTTATATGTATGTATTGTAATATGTAAGTTATATATATTATATATAAGTAAGTTTGGGGGGTATTTGTATGCAGGGGTTAAGTACTGTAAAAGGTATTCTTTGAGAAGAATATGATTCTTATTATTGGTCTGAACCAGGTAAAATTTTCCATAGAATCTTGCTCCCTCCAAATTCTAAAAGGTCATTTTTATTCCCAAAAAGATCAGTTGACAGAGACATTTATCCCTCCAAAAGAAACTAACTTCAGAGCCTCAAAGGAGAACTGTGCAGGATCTGGAAAGATGAGACCCATGGTGTCTTTGTGCCTCTCTGTTTTAGCTTCTAACATTGCTGGCACCTCACAGGGAAGAACAGAAAAGGAGATCAAACTCTAGGTAAGGGGAATATTTTCACAGTTGTAAGATGAGAGTGGTGGACAGAATTGAAAACACCTCTCTTTAATGTTTAGAAAAGTATCTTACTCTGGGATTAGCCTTTATAGCTTTCCCTCTATTTATCATCTAGTCTTGTGCTTGATCTCAGTCTGTATTTACCAGGTTCCAAGCTTTATACACTAAAGTAGGCAGAATAATGGCTCCCCAAAGGAGTCTATGTCCTAATGCTGGAAGGTATGACTATGTTCTACAACATGTGAAAAATAAATTTGCAGATGTGATTAAACTAAGACCTTGACTTGGGGTAACTATCTAGGATCATCCACCTGGGCCCAATATAATCACATGGGTCCTTAGAATCACAGAACCTTTCTCAGCTATGTTGCAGGAAGTTGTGACAATAGGAAAATGGTCAGAGGCTTGCAACATTGCTAGCTTTGAATATGGAGGTTGTAGGTCATCCAAGAAGGAATGTACAGAAGGTATATGCTTTTCTAGAGGCTCCAGAATGGAACCAACCCTGTGACATCTTGATTGTAACCCAGTGATAAGATATCAGACACCTAAGCTACAGAACTATAAGATAATAAAATTGTGCTATTTTCGGCCATAACTGTGTCATAATTTTTTACATGAGCAATGGAAAACTAATACATACACAGAAGTGAGGCATCCTTTAAGAGTTATGGTTATTCTACCATGAAAGCGTGGTGCATTGGTATCTTATTTGGTTGGTTTCCTTTATAGGAGATGAGATTCCAATTTGTCAGATTCCAAAGTCCATTGTTCTTATTTTGTTTTCCCTACTTCACCATGCTGTGTCTGACATGGTATAAAAAATTAAGGATGAATTGGTTCCAAGAAATTACGCATTATCATTCAGATATTACATATTTATTCAGAAAATATTTTGTTCAGAATTTGTTCTGGAATCCTGGTTCTTCCAATTACTGTCTGTATATCATTTAGCCAGTCATCCAATCAAAATTTGTTTCCTCATCTTTAGTAGGGTTAATGTATGAATTAATGCATCAATTATTTTTTTTTTTAGAATTCTTAGCATACAACATTCGACAATTGTTTCTATGAGGATGGTTGTTGCCATATGATTTGAGTCTTGGGTAGTCATCTCTCACACATAGGAAGATGAGGGGAAAATCTTTCAGTACTCACAGTTGTATGGCCTCCACATGTGGGTTCTCTTTCTGGGGAGCTACTTACCTAACACACTGTCTATTCCCTGTTTCATGAGTCTCCAGAGCATCCCCTTTACATGTTCATTTACAAGTTATTTTATGTTCATCATCATCCTTTATCATTATATACCTCCAGATCCCAATTTGTGAAAAATACTCCATGCTTCACCCTAGATGTAAATACTTGGCTAAGAAGTGCCACCTCTTGGTGACTCTCTACCCACACAGACAAACCCAAAATCCTCCAGGAACACAAAGCTTTTATTTTTTTTGCAATTATCTAGACTACAACCAAGATCCATGGCCCTTGCAACAATACAGCAAATACACTCTTTCTGCAAACCTGTGGGGAAAATGCCTGCTTCCTCTCCAGGGCAGACAAATCCTAGACTCAGAACAATTCTGCTTACTTTGATGGTGATGGGGCAGGGCATGGTTATGATGGAAGTCAAACATCATTAGTGTGAGGATGGAATGTAGATGGTGACTAAAATAATCTATCTGTACTAAAAATGTATGGAAGTGAAAAAACATAAAACACAAAACAAAAACAAAATTTATGGAATGACCTGAAGAGGGTCATTGAAGAGGGTCACTGAAGAGGGTAGGAAAAAGACGCTGAAGTAAGTTTTTAAATAATTGGGAACTAAGAATAAAATAAAAAAGAACGGTGCATAGCATGGTACTTTAGTTGGTAGAATTGTTTTCCATTTGGGTATGGTTAACAATTCTGAAATCTCTATACATGTTTACTAGAATGAAAAAATTAAGTAAATTGATGGTGGATGGTAGGAGACAGTTTTTTCATTGTTACAGTGGAGTCATGGATCATTGCTGCCTTCCCACCTTGCTTAGCTGTAACCTCCTACCCCAACAAGGAAAAACCTGTCTCCTGCCATCCAGAGTTTGAGACATCAGTATGAATTCATATCAACTAACTATAGGTACAGATGGAAGTACATAGAAATATTTATAGACATGCACATTATAAAGAGACATCTATAGAAACACATATACAGAAATATTTATAGATTAAAGTATATATTTATATACATTACTTATAATATAGACACATATTTCCTTGCTTTGCCAGTTCAGAGCGTAGAACCAACCACACCCTATAAACAGCAGTGAACCTACCTGGTATCCAGTTCTCGGTTCCCAATACCATCGTCCATTGAAAGGTACTAGGATTCTTTGGAGAGAAGTCTGATTCTAGGGCCAGTACAGGGAATATACAATATTCCACAAAACTGTAAAGGTCATCAGAAAGAAGGGAAATCTGATAAACTGTCAACCAATAGAAGTGTTAAGGATCCATGATGTCCATATGTAATATGGTATCTTCAAAGGGGAACTGGAACAGAAAACAGACACTAGGTGGAAAAGAAAGTACAGACTTCAGACAGTAATAGTGATATACCACTCTTAGTTTCTTAGGTGTGGCAAATGTACCAGACCAAAGAAAGCTGTTAGCCAGAGAACCTGCATTTGGAACATGTGAGAACTCTGTACTATACACAACTTTACTGTAAATCGAATACTACTCTAAAATTAAAAGCTTGTTTTTAAAAATGCATGCTTCCACCGCTTACTAGCTGTGTGATATCAATCATGTTACTTCAACTCTCTGAAAATCATTTTCTTATTTTGTAAAATGAGATAATAACCCCAGGCTTGCTGCTAAGGATCATATGCTAAATTCCCTATCACACCGCTTGGCATGTCATTACATGTTAACAAACAGTAGTTCTTTTTCCTTCTTCCCTAAATGTAATACATTTCAAAAGACATCTGTTTTCTTTTTAAACAAGTGGGTTTACTTTCTTGAAGAAAATCCATTTCTTGACAAGAATATTTAGCGTTGTGGACCAATTTAAAAATAGCTTTTAGAGACTTCTAGGGTATCACAAAAACAGCAGTAATTTCAGAGATCAAATGTAATCTGTCCCAATCTTATGACAGCTTTTCTACAGTATCTTCTAGACTGTTCATTGAATTACTCATGTTAAACTTATCAAATTAGGCCATCGACACTAAGCCTGTGATCATTTCCCTTATGTGGAGGCTGGAACAGTGACATTTGGAGTTGACTGAAACTAAGAAGGATAAGTAGGAATTATATAGGGACCTAATAACACATCCAGAAAGAAATTCAAGTGAAGAAAATATATAAAATATGCAGAGCATCACCCAGAGAATTCCATGGTACAATTTTAAGCATTACCCAGAGAATTCCATGGCAAAGGACTGCAGCACATTGTTTCATCCAAGGAAACTGTAACATGATGCAGTTAAATAATAGAATACTTTAATTATCTAGAAACAATTTCAAACTGCCTAAGGTATTACTGCCAGTAGTTCATAATAATGCAGAAATAATTCCATTTAAAAAAAAAGAACATCAAATTTGCTGAAGGAAAATCCAAGTTTCGAAAAAATCACCTGGTTTTATTATTAATTTTTTTCTAACACTTACTGTAACTGATACTCTCCAAGTGAAGAATGTATGTACTTTATATATGAGTATCATAAATAATGGAAAAGGAAAAATATTTGTAAAGTGACAAAGGTAAGAATAGCCTTAATTATTTAAAATATATCCACATATATAACCCCAGTTCCTTCTCAACAACATTTGAATCATATTTGGCCCCATTCCCATTTTATAGATAAGTAAATGGACCATGAGAAAAATTAAGATTCTCTAAATCTTATGCCATATTTATTGTGAAACTACTGTGTGCCATGCACTGTGCTAGGAGCCAGGTAAGCATTGATAAATAATCTTAATATGGTCCCCACCACTTGTGGCATTTATGAACCACTGGGGCTCAAGATGAAGATGACACAGAGGGTTAGTGGCTTATCTGAGAAAGAAAACTCAGCTCTAGGTGTCTTTAGTTTTATCATTTTGTAGACAACCTGGCAGGTAGTAGCAGATGCATATCTAGTGTGGTTTCCAGGGGAGGAAATCTGCTTCTAAAGACTGGGACATGCCAAGATTTACCCGTCTGAAGAGTGTCTGGTAAACTGATGACTGTCTCAGAAAAGGGTAACTTGTGCTTTTGCTTCCCCTTAATCCTTTTTCTCTCCACCCATAGCATCCTGACAGTGAGCTCAGTGGTTCAGGTTTATTTTTTCAAAAGACTAACTTGGCCAATGTTTCTAAAAGCCAGACAATGCAGCTGAGAGTATTGCAATCATTTCTGTAAGCCCTAAGATGAGAAAGAATGAATATATTTACTTACAGGAATACATTTTTTTAATGATGGTGTTTTGAAGCTCACATGTTTTTTTTCATTTTAAAGTATATATTGAAATTGTAACAATTCACTTGATCTTTAAAATAAATATTACAGGACAATAGATTTATACTTGATAAAGAATTGACCTTTGTAACACATGTCTGTATTCACAAAAGAGTGGAAAGGTATTGACAGACTGCAGGTAATTTAAGCAATCATTTAGCCTGTCCATTATACCAAATAGCTGGTTTAATTTATTTCATTTATATTTAGCTGGTCAATTTGATCAAAACGGTTGAACTGTTCCTGGTGTGCAAGCAAGAAATGGTGACACTGACGTACTCGGGTTTTTTACGAAAGTGTATGGTAAACAACCTAAAATAGGCTTCATGGACCTTTCACAAACTAGAGAATTAAGCATCCACGTGGGAGTAGTTTGAAAATCAAAGCACAGCCAAGCAAAAAATGTGTTTTGATTTCTAAGTGCAAAGTCCAAATTTGTTTTTTGTTTGCCTCTAAACCTCTCTAAGAGTTTTCCTCCTAAAACCCTCCTTCCCCTGTGGGATCATACAGAACAATGTTTTGACATCCTAGTCATTTCCATAACAACAGATTACAGAAACAAGACAAGCAGTCAAACAAGTGAAATGGTTTGAATTTAGAAACTGTTCTGCATCACAACTAAGACTGATATGGAATTGTATCCTGCTTATGGAGAGAAGACTATGGATTTTCTTTGCTATTGATTATCTGTAGAAGGCAAAACCACTAAGACTTGTAAATGTAATCTTACCGTGCTTTTTAAAAATGTTGTGTTGTTTCTGGTATCTTGATCCATTTTTAAATTCCTTTCCTGTCTATTCCTTCTCCCTACCATTCCACCCCCTTGTGATTCCTCCCAAATTTTTCCATTGGGATTTGAATATTAAATTATCACTATTGATGTATCAGTTTCACTAAGAGAATAAGGTGCCAATACTAGCAGTCATCACTCCTGTAAAAAACACACCGTACTGAAACAATTGTTTCATTATACAAAAACTCTATTAACATAACTGGCTATTTGCATTTTTAAAAATCCAGTATAACCAAACTCATTGAAACTAAACGTTTGGTTGAATTTATTGAAGAATAGTCATTTTATTCACAATGGCTGGCCCTGCTTGAGTGTATAAGCAGCCTCAATCAATGATTTACCCATATTGGGGAGATCCTGGATTCTGGAGTGTAACAGACTGGGATTCAAATTGCAGCCTGAAATTTTTACCCTGTCTAAACTGACTATAGCAAGATCCTACACCTCTTTGAACCTTAATCACTTCATTGATAAAATAGAAATATTTCCTTCCAACGGTGACAGTAGTGTGGTGTTAAACAAAAAATGCAAAAAGCCCTGATGTGTAGTGTTTGTCAAAGTCCATGGTGTAGTACTCTCACCATGGAGAATTCCAGGCTACTGCAGTACATCAGTCAATGAAGATTTGGGAAGAGATGAGTGGAATGAGCTCTCAAGAGCTATAGCACAAACTAGTTCCAACACATAGGGTTATTGGAACTATTAAAATGAGGTACTAAATCTTAAATACCTGGCACAGTAATAGGCACTCAATAAATAGTTCTAATTGTTAACATCAACTGTTAGGGTCCGTATTCTTGTGCATTTGGCTATCTGGGCATCCCTGAACCAAAAAACAAAATGGAGGGTCATGACAATAATTTAAGTTCTGTATCTTGACTGCATATGAAATATTACTAACCTTGTGTAAATTTGTCACCCTAAGCCCAAAGTTAGATTCCTTCCTCCTTTGAACACAGCAGAGGACTTAAGTTATTAAGTGGGTCTCAGATTCTCCCAGCTGATATTTCCAAAGTAATGGCCCAGGATTATCAATTCCTGTTGAGTTGAATAATTGCAAGTGGTGGAGCCAGAGCCATCAGAATATTGAAGATATGATTCAGTGGTTGATAGCTCACTTACTTGTATCATTGTTAGTGTGGCAGGCAGTTCTCCCATATAGCATCAACATGGTGTCAAAGTGAATTGCCTAACCCAGATCTATACACAGGTTATCATGAACTAGAGCTTTATTATGGGAACAAATTAATATCCAAACAACTGTATATAGCTAGAGTGTTTTTCCTCCCCTTTGTAGTGTCCTGGATAAATCATTTATTATGCCAGCAAAGATAAAGTAAAATTTACGTGTCCCACAAGTGTTGTTTGCTGTAGTAAATAATGCTGATTGAACTATGCATCAAAAAAAATCAAGGTTTATAACCTCTTGGAATACATGCAACTTTCTCTGAATGAAAAATGGAAGGTTATAAATCATAGATAACACCATTGTGCAATAAAATATGTGAGACCTCCCTTACATTGGATGGAATTCTGTCCTATTTATTTGCTTGATTGTATTTTAGCAACTGTTATCTTTATGGCATAGCTAGTGAGGCTTTTCATGAGGGACTCAGGTCCAAAAGTATAAGGATTTATTTTAGTCACTTGTAATTCTCTTCTGTCTGGGTAGAGGATTAAAAAATACAGACCTCCCATATATTGAATTGCTTAGTGGTCTTACCTAAGAAAAGGGAAGCCAACTCATATATTATTAAATTCTATAAAGTCTATTAAATCAGAGTAAGGAAGGTAACATTTAGAAATTAGCTGTTGAGAGCACTGATTTTTTGCTTTTGATTTTAATTGAGGAGAAAAAAATCTGAATGTAAGAGCTAGTTTTGCTGAAAAAGCCTCTATGTTCCATAAACATATGGAAGAAAACATTCATTGTAGGAAATAACATATTTTAATCTTCTAATTCTGCTATCTGATTTTAATAAAAGGCCTGGCCAGAGTGCTTAGACAATAAGCACTCATCAAAAGATATTTGCCAGAACATTGTAAAAAAAGCCCCAAATCTCTTTGAATATATGAAGGATAAAATGGTAGGTACAACTAATCCCAGATCACATGGCATGTACAATTGGGGAAAGATAATAGGAGACTGTATCTAAAACAAGGCAGAAGACAGACTTTGCAAAGGAGCTACTGTTAGTGCTAAAGAGTCAATAATATAACTATAAAAATGTGCTGTGGAATCTGGGGAGGATTTTGAAAGAATTAACTGTTGCTGGGCCATGAAAAATGTGACCGAATTTTAATACGTAACAGTAGGGTAGGAGAAGATCATTCAAGTTGGAGAAAACTCCAAAACAGGACTTGAAGGGAATTTTTTAAGTTTTAAATGGTAATTTTAAACATGTTTTTTTCCTTTGGCCTTCTCTTGTTTCAGCATTTTATCTACACCTTCATTCTCTATAGAGGGGTAGTTTGTCAAATTTGCACATGATCTACCAGCACATTAGAATACCTAACACCAGATGAGCAGATGCAGGAACTGAAAAGATTTTTGCAGGTTACAGTAAGGTCCTCAGTATTCTAAAATGAAATCCAACAGGACAAGGGCAGGATCCTGCACTTTGATTTAGAAATTCTGCTGCAAGGCTACTGAATGAGAGAGTGTGGGTGAATGATACCCATGGCTGCCCCTTGTCGTTCAGCTCCAGAGTTCTTTTCTGGTTCCTGTGTCCCCTGCCTTCCTTGCAGGGGCTTCCAGACCCGAAGTCTGCTTTGTTTTCCTTTGATAGCTGCCTCTGTCCACTGCATTCCTTAGCGTCTTCACCCTCTCACAGCCTAGATTGAGTCATGATCTCTGGACTTATTTCCTCACTGACGCTGTTCTGAAGATGGGCACTATGGACCATTTTGTTTTTGTAAATGTAGTATATGTCCTTTTGAAGAGAAATCTTGCAGAAAAGAAATTACCTTATAAAAGTGAACTCCGAACTAGATCAGACCTAAAGGCTGACACAAGATCTTGAATGCCAGGTTAATGAATCCATAAATAATTAACTTAAAAAGTAGGAAACTAGCTAAAAAGGAAACAGTTCTCTCCCTCTTGGGCTTTCAGAATTCTTTCTTTACCCTAGCTCTCTAATAAGTGGGTCAAGAGATTTGGATGCCATAAAGAATGTAAGCAGGTTCATTGTTCACTTGAGTGAAACTCTGGCATACAGTGTCTGTGGGAAGTAATGAGAACCTCCTTCCTCAATTACCATTATTCTCCCCATGTGAAAAAGCTTTCTTCCTCCTTGCCTGGAGCCTGTACTTCTGATAGAGTTTCCAACAGTGTCAAACAGCAAGGCATAATTCCATTACTCTTGGAACTATTCTTACATATTTATCCCTGCTGATATTTGTGATCTGGAAAAGGTAGTTTGAATACAGATGAGGCTATATGATAGGAATATAGGTTTTCTTTGTTTTGTATAGTTTGACCAAATTAAATTATAACTGAAATAACGAAACTCCATTATAAAGAGTCATACTGGACCACAGATTTCATCTGGTTATAACATAGATTGGATCATGTTGCTTATAAATACATGTAAACTGCTAATTATCTCATGCCTTCCTAAACCCCTGGTTTGTTAGGATAATCTACTGAAATAAGATATACAAAATTCTGTAGAATGTAAAATTCTTTACCAGTATTAGGCTCGATAGAGCAAAAGTTTTCCTGGGGTTGAAGATGCAGTGGCACGTATTAGTTGTGTTAATAAGCTACATTCCATGTGAAAATTTCAAGTGATGAGAGATGTAAAATTTTTATCATCTGTGTACATATGATTTCAAGGTTTGTCCACATAAATAAAACCTTATGGCTTTCCCAGACTTCACACAACTGATTAAGTACAGAACCGGGTTCTTATTCTTGTTTCTACTGAGTCATTGGTCTTCTTTCCTACTGTAAAAATCTTACCTGATCCATAGTACAAAGCATTATTTGGCTTGCTTCTGCTGGGTTCAGGTTCCATTGTGTCAGATACCAAAATGCCAGATTAACGAGGTCATCTAGAAAATGGCCGTCATTTAAGACTGCAAAATATCACAATTAATTTCAAACACAGAGTATTGATTTACTCTTACTATTAACATATAACCTTCTGTTTGTAGTTCATAGCATGTCATTTTCCTTCTGAGTATTTTATAGGACTTTATAGAGCTTTATAAAACTTCCATCTTCTTGACTGCAGTGTTTTTAAGGAAAAATGATATTACTGGATGAAGTTCAATTGTCTACATTTTATTTGGTGTTACCAACCTCACACTCAGAATCATATGACTCTTGCTTTGTTTAAATAATATTCAGAGGAAAATTGCATTGTCTGTTTTTAGTAAATGTGTTTTTTAAGGTAAAAATACCAAAATTCCATTTTGGACTATACCTCAAGTAGTTACTTTCTTAATTTCAATTTATTACTTATACTATGCTTTTATAACAATTCCAGACTTTTAACCTTTAGATCATAAATGATTGCATAATATAATGGCATTTTATAATACTTATGAAAACTATACATTGAGATAACTAGAAATAGGTGAATAGAAATAAATGTTTATATATACTATATAAAAACAAATTTAAAAAATAAAGCAATAAAAACAATATCCTTATGGTGAGTTATTCATATGCACAATATCATATATCAATAAACAAATAATATGAAATATAAATTATTACGATAATAATGAATATAAAGGCATTCCGAGGAAAAGGTAATTATAAATGAGTAACTCATAAACATTACATTACAGATATTTTTGAGAAGTAGAAAAAAATCTAGAATCATATTTTAATGCCAAAAAAGTTAAAAGAAGAAAAAATTGCCTCTGAATCCACAGATTGCTCATTTTTTTTTATTGTTTGTTTCTCAGTAATCTATAGAAGTTCTTGTTATATTCTGAATAGAATTCTTTTGAATTGGGAGTGTCTTGGACTCTGGAATTTTCACTCTCAATAAACTGTTTGAGCAACAGTTCTCAATTTGATGAAGCTTTTATCACTCTTGTTTGATCATGTTTTTAGCATGCTATGTAAGAAATAATTAAATTAAACAATGTGTTTGTCTAGAATGGTGCTGCCCACTAATTACATGTGACTGACTAGAACTTGAAATGTGGCTAGTCCAAACTGAGATGTGTGCTAAAAGTAAAATATATACTAGATTTTGAAGACTTAGTACAAAATAAAAATGTTAAATATCTCAAATAATTTTTACATTCATTAAATGTTAAAATAATATTTTGTTATTTTGGATTAAACTAAATATATTGTTAAAACCAATTTTGCCTGTTTTTGTTTTGTTATTTTTTAATGGTGTTGCTAGAGAATTTTAACTTAATATGGCTTGCTTTTGCTGCTCATTTTTTATTGAACAGTTAGATTCTGAAAGCTATTTCATTTTAGATTTTGTCTTTAGGTCTATTATGCATTTAAAATTTATTTTTGTATATGGTATGAGAGATGTGTCAAAATATATTTGCATTCATACACATATCCAAATACAGCAGCACCATTTATTGTAAAATCCATGTTTTCCCCTCAGTGAATTGCAGTGACACTTATGATGTGAATTAAGCAATCACATTTGGGTATGCTTCTTGACTCTGTTCTGATCTTTTTGTCTACCCATGCTTTAATAAATAATGTTTCGATTATTGTAAAATTTATATTGTATCTTTACAATCTAATAGATTAAACTCTCCAGTTTTGTTCTTCTTACTCAAAATTGTCTTGGCTATGGAAAATCATTTACATTTCTATATAAATCACAGAATCATGTTGTTAATTCCCACAGTAAATGCTACTAGGCTTTTGTTCAAGATTATATGAAGGTATAGATCAAGTTTATCATCACATTTGGATAATATTAAATCTTCTAATACCTGCAGTTTGTGTACTTCAATTTCACTAAATAATTAATTGTATTTTCTAATACAAGTGTCTTACATATATTTTTTTAGATGTGTTTTTGGTATTTGATATTTGTAGTTGCTATTGTAGATGATATTTTAAATTTTGTTTTTTTTAATCTGATGTATATTTGACATATTACATTATTTTCAGGTGTGAAACATAATGATTTACTATTTCTATACTTTGCAAAATGATCACTACAGTTTTTGACTCATTTCACTCATCCCCCCTTCCCCTGCCCCACAACCACTAGTCTGTTCTGTGTATCTATGAGCTTATTTTTTTTGTGTTTTTGTTTTTTAGATTCCACATACAAGTGAAAATGTACGGCATTTGTCTTTCTGTGCCTGACTCATGTTACTTTGGCATAATGGCTTCATGGGCTCTCTACTTTGTTGCAAATGGCAAGATTTCATCCTTTCTCAAATTTCTTAGAGTGTTTGTTACCTTGACCTGGGTGATAGTTACATGTGTATATACATGTCAAAATTCATTGAGCTGTACACTTAAGATTTGTGAATTTTATTGCATTTACCTCAATTTTGAAACAAATAATCCATTCTTTTTAATGGTTGAATAGCATTCCATCATGTGTAGATAGATAGACACACACATGCACATCACATCTTTTTTATCCATTCATCCACCAATGGACATTTAGCTTGTTTCCATATCTTGTCTATTGTAAATAATACTTCAGTGAACATTGAGCATGTCAAAAAACCAAACTCATACATATACAGAATAGACTGGTGGTTGTGGGGCAGTTGAAGGGGCGATTAGTGAAATGAATCAAAAGGTACAAACTTCCAATTATGAAATTAAAAAGTCATGGGAATGTAATATATAGCATGGTCACTATAGTTAATAAAACTGTATTGCATATCTGAAAGATACAAAGAACATAGATCTTAAAAATTCTCATCATAAGAAAAGCTTTTCTGTGTGACATGGGTATGTTTGTATGTTGCATGTTGTAACTTTTTGCGTTAGTGTTTTCATTTTCTTCAAATAAATGCCCAAAAGTGGAATTTCTAGGTCATATGATGGTTCTGTTTTTAATTTCTTAAGGAACCTCCATACTGTTTTCCTTAGTGGCTGCACCAGTTTACATTTTCACCGACAGTGCATGACGGCTGGCTTTTCTCCACATTGTCACCAGTACTTGCTATTTCTTGTCTTTTTGATACTAGGTATTCTGACATATGTGAAATATCTCATTGTGGTTTTGATTTGCATTTTATTCACTAGTGATGTTGAGCATTCTTTAATGTTTCTGTTAGCCATTTGTATGTCCTCTTTAGAAAAATGCCTATTCAGATCTTCTGCCCATTTTTAAATCAGATTATTTCCTTTTTGCTATTGAATTGTTTGAGTTTATATATATGTGTATATATATTTTGAATATTAACCTGTATTATATATATATAATTAGCAAGTGTTTTCTTCTGTTTAAGAGGTTGCCTTTTCATTTTCTTGATTGTTTTCCTTGGCTCTGCAGAAGCTTTTGCTGTGATGTAGTCCCATTTGTTTATTTCTGGTTTTGTTGCTTTTGCTTTTGTTGTCAGGTTTAAATTTCCATTTTCCAATGGTTTCTTTTTGCATATAGATTAAGAGTGGTTTTTTTTTTCAATTATTTCAAGTGACTATCCAACAAAATGGCAGAATTCTAACATCAATAATTTGTGGAGTGTTTAGAAATTTTGGATTTTCTACAAATATAATCATGTAATTTATGAAAAGTGGGATTACATTTTGCTTTTGTCCTAGTCTTTTCCACTATGTAGGATCTACAGTATAATGTTTGATGTAAGTATGAAAGTGGATAGACATCCTTGTCTTGTTCCTGACCTTGGGAGGAAATCAATCACTGTTTCACTGTAATGTGTGGTATTAAATATAGCGTTATTATAGTTATTATTTATCAGAGAAAGATGTTCCCTGCATTATCTTTATGTTTTTCTTTATTATGTTAATGTGGTAAATTATATTAGTGGATTTTTAATCAGTCTTGCATTATCCAGCTGTATAGTCCTAAAATAAACTTCAATATACTTGCTACATAATACTGGATGCAATTGATCATGTCTTTTTGAGGATTTTTCTGTGTTCATGAGAGATATTGCCTTGTAATTTTCTTTTCTTGTAAAGTACTTTTTACTTTTCTATGTGTTATATTGGTCTCATAACATAAAGTTGTGAAGTTTTGTCTTTATCTTAAAGAATATATTTAGTATTAGTATTATTTCTTCTCCAATATGTAAACAAATAGACCTGTTATTTGTTTGTGGATTAATTTTCTTCAACTTACATAGAATTACCCATTTTCTTCTTCTTTTTTTGGTGTCAGTTTTGTGGAGTTTTGATTTTCAGAAATTTATCCCCTTCATTTGATTTTTGAAATGAATTGGCATAAAACTATTTTTTTTATTTGTAATACCATATAATCATTCCTTTTATTATCTGTAGAATCTGCAGTGATGCTGTTTTTTAATTCTTGATGGTACTTCTTCATCGTTTTTCTCACAAACCAGTTTTTTTCTTTGTTGATTATATTTATAGATACATTTTATAACAGATTTCTGCATTTTCATTGACGTGTTTTCTACCATTCTCTAGATACTTAATATCATATTGTTTTCTTAGTTATTTAGTTTAATACAGAAGCCTATAAGACATTTATTTTTCAACTTTTTTTCCCCAGTAATGTTATTTAACATTATATACTAATTTAACACTAATTTCCCTCTAAACAATGCTTTAACTGTATCTCTCAATTTTGATGTGTCACATTTTCATTATCATCCAGCTATACCATTGTGTTGTCTTCTGGTTTGCATAATTTCTCTTGAAAAGTCATTTGTTAGTCTTACTGTTATGATTTTGAAGATAGTGTTTATTTTTTTCTCTGGAAGCTTTGAGTGTTTCCCCTTCATCTTCTTCAATGTAAAATATATTTATAGTTTTCCAATTCTTCTGCTTTTGGTCCTGAGCCTCTTAGATCTATGGCTTGGGTTGGTATATTTCATCAGATTTGAAAAATTCTAGATGTTCTCTTTTGAAATATTTCTTCACTCTCCTTTACATCAGGAACTCCAGTTACACATATATTAGACTTTTTTTTGTCTTCTACATATCTCTTCTGTTCTATTTCTTTCCCTTCTTCTTTTCTTCTCCATGTACTATAATTTTGGTAATTTCTATTGATGTGTCTCAATTCATTAGTCCATTTTTCTCTTATGTCCAGCACATTCAATTAGTGAGTTCTTACTTTCAGATATTATACTTTAATTTATAGAATTATATTTTGATAATTTGTTTAGATTTCATTTCTGTGTTTAAATACTTCTTCCTTTCATTTTATTCATCTTTTCTACTCTTTCATTTATCATATTAAATAGTTATTATAAATTCCTTGGCTCCTAACTCCAGTATCAGTTTCATTTGTAAGCATATTTCCATGATTGGTATTACTTCTTGATTATCAGTCATATTTCCCTTGCTCTTTTCATGTCTAGCAATTTTTAAAAATTTTATGCCACAAGCTATGTATAATTGAATCACGGAAGCTTCTTATCCTTTTCCACTCCTAAGCAGATAAGAAAGGTGATGGTCAGCTTAACCTAATCAAATATCAAGTTGTGTCAGACATGGATTGTATTATAGTAAGATCTAGTCCATCACTGTTACGTCTCTGTTCCTCAGGCATAGCAGTTCTTTTGTTTGAGAATCTGGCCTGTCTGTCTCCTCAACTCTAAAAACACAAAAGTTGTCTTTAGAGATTGTAGCTTAGGTCTTTATCTCCATGTAGCTTCAAAATATGTGAACACTTCATTTGTGGAAAGTCTCTGCCCTCCACAGGAACTTTGTGTCCTAAGTACCTTGACAGAGCAGTAAATTTTACTCTGTCTTTTTCTTTTCCTGAACCCCCGCCTCCTAGAACTCAGGAAATTCCTTGAAGAGATAGCCTGGTGTTTGGGAATCATTAATTTCCAATCTATTAAGCCTCTCTTGCTAGTTTCTCTTTACCACAGCAGGTCACCTCTTCATGGACCAAGACTTATCCTTTGCTGAAGCTCAGAATCAGCAAATGCCCACAAGTAAGAGTAGCTGGTCATTCTCAATTTATATATGAATGTGTTCTGTTCTTGAAAAGTGTAGTACACAGAATATTAAGATGGACTCTAAGATTTCTCACCCCTAGTATATCTGCTCTGTAGCCCTGGGCCTCTGAATACATAGGATCTTACTATCAGGACTAGATTATGTTATGTGGCATGATTAATTAGAGAAAGGGAAATTATCCAGGTTGGCCTCATCTAATCATATGGGCCTTTTTAAAGAAGTACAGAGTTCTTTTTTTGGTTAATTGCAGAAGGGCAAGTCAGAGATAAGTACTCTCCCTGACTTGAAGAAGGCAAACATCTGTGTGGTGAAGTGCCTGTGGAGAGGGTTGCCGATAGGAGGTGAGAATATTCCCCAGCCAAGAGTTACAGCAAAACGGGGACTTCATTTCTACAACCACAAAAAAATTAATTCTTCCAACAAGTGAGGTTAAGAAAATATTCTGAGTCCCAGTTGAGAACTATAGCCCCAGTTGATAATCTAATTTCAGTCTTGTAAGACCCCAAGCAAAGAGCCTTTTCATGCTGGGCACCGACTTCTGAACTAGAGAATTATGAGGTAGTAAATGGGTGCTGTTTCAGACCATGGAATTTAAGATAGTAATTTGTTACACAACACTAAAATAATAAAATTTAGTCATCCTTATTTATTCAGCTACTTAATACCTTTAAGAATTTGTTCCAGTTGAATCTGATTTTTATCTGGTTATTACAGCAGTAATGTCGCCTTGCTGCTGCTGCTTTTATCCAGTAACAGAAATCTCTCACTATCTGCTGTTAGAGCATGTATATATGAAGTTGAAGACAATTGCTCATGCATACCCAACCCAACAAGTATCTTACCTCTAAACTACAAAAAATAACAATATACAAAATGCTTAGCATATTTCTTTTTTAAAATTGAAGTATAGTTTATATATAATCTCGTATTGGTTTCAAGTACAAAATATTTCTTAAAGGTTTTTCCATGCTTATAAATGTAGATAGGTAGATGGATAAACGATGGAAAAGTTGATTGATAGAGAAGTTAATGGAAAGACATTGAAACATTTTAGAAATGGCCATATAGGTGAGTCAGAAGGCTTATATTACAAATTATTATAGTAGATACAAAACAAATGATGAATTAATGTCCTAAGTTGGGCATGCCAATAGAAGTGTATGTGTTATATGAAAATTTCAAGGCATAAATAGAAATCTTTGCTCATTTTAGGAAATGCACAACTACCATATATAAATATTTTTGTAATAGAAGTTTAAAAGAAATAAAAAAGTTTTCTGAGGTTCTTTTAGGATGATATAAATGGCAGTGCTATCACAAAATTGACTCTTCTGGATTCTTACCATTAATACCACATTGATGTCAGGTAGACACCAAGTTGTAGTAAAAGTCATTGCCAAAGTATATTGCTCTGTAAAGACAATTTTGACTGCTTGTATGAAAATGACGTAAAATCCTTAACAGATTGATTTTTTAAAAATTACACTCTAATGAATAGCTGCCTTGACTATATTAAAAATAACTATGCTTATTATATATTATTCACTGCCTGGACTCAGGCAGATTTTTTTTTTGTCATTGCCATACTAAAAATGACATTTCTAACCTATGCATCCAATACTTTACAGTGGGAATGGGGGTCAGGTATTAGCTTTTATTAAAGGGAATTATTTTGTGTAAATAATTCTTAGATTTGCCTAACCCAGGAAAGTACTCCACCAGTCAACAGTATGTGTTGAGTTCTTACTATGTGGCAAGTAGTTGCTAGTGCTGAGATTCAGAATTTGAAAGGCATTCACAAGGTCTTGGGTTTGAGGAGGTTTTAGTATGTGGTGCGTAATAGGCAACAAATTACTACAAATAGCAATTATAGGTAAAGAAAATGTAAAGGAGAAATCCAGGGTGTAATGAGAACCAATAACAAAATACTATAACCATGTCTGAGGGTTCAAGGAAGGGTTTCTGAAGAAGTAAAGTTTAATCTGTAATTTAAGAGATAGTATGGCATTTTCAAGGCAGAGAGTGGTGGTATGATCATGCCAGATAAAGGTACCAGCATGCTGACGTCTTGGCAGTCTTGATGCGGGAAGTAAGGGTGAGACCTTCCAGCCGCAGTGAGAAGGCCAGCACTGAGTGTAAGCAGGGGCCAGGTCTCACAGTCATGTAATCCTGTTAAGTTACCATATTTTGTGATCCCGTAGTCCAGTGCTACTGAGCTCCACAGAACAGTGCTGACCTCTGAGATGTTAATAAGCAATCTACAGTGTAATAAATACAGTCATGGGGAGGAAGCTTTCATAAATTTTTATAGCAGTTTGATATAAAACATTAATTTTATTTCTGTTGAATAAATAATTGGGATTTATTTGTATTTTGTATATATTTTCTCATATGTATTTCTAGTAATTTTTTTGAAATTTATAAAATTATCAGTTCACATTGTATGACAATAAAGATTTAAATGGTCCCTTATCACAAACTGTATGAGAAAAATTGCCCTCAAGTAATTCTAATTGTTCTTAGGTGATATTGACATGAATTAAAGCTGGTCAAATTAATTGCAGTGAGTAGGAATAAAAATTCTTATCTATAAGGTGCTTTGCAATTTACAAGACACTATCCCATTTATAAAGTACAAATATAATTTTCGATGCTATTTAAACCTTATGAGGTTGGCAGGATATATAGGTGATCTAAGTCTACCCAGGTGCTAAATGACAAAATCTGCCATCTTGGTTTTATTGATGTCTAACCTTAGGGATTTAGGTAGGAGATGTGTGTAGTCTACTCACAATGATATGGTACTTGTTCGTTTTCATCCATCCAAACTCTCAAGAGCTGCTAACAAACTGAAAAATTAAGTGACTGGAGGTACACCCTCCCTTAAGTTTTTCACTGTCAGAGTACTAAAGATCTAGAATGTGCTATGGGGCCTCATACCAGGAAAGGGAGAGACAGAGAACTAAATAATCAGTACCCAGATAACTGAGAGTTGACAGTACAAATTTGTCTTTTACTCCCTCTGGAACAAAACCCTGCAGCCTTTTATTTATAGATAAAAACCATGTCCTTGGTCAGCAACCAAGAGGTCTAATTGTTAGCTGTTTTACTACAGTGCATCAATTATATTTTATGTCTCCATGGATGTGAAAATGGAAAACTTTCATTGTTCATCTGTGCAGAAGCCCAGATGTAAATCCTTTACAAATTGCTTGATTAACCACCACAGAAATACATTTTGTTTAGGGAATCCCTACAACACTTGAACTTTATCCCACAGTTAATACTACATCCCCCTGGCATCTTGTTAAAAAGAATAAAAGAGAACAGGCCAATTTAGTAACATGGAAAAATGACAAGCTATGAATATGAAAAAACAAGTGCAATAGGACACTCTTGAGATTTCATTCCAATTCACCAGTGTTTAGGTTGCAAACCTAGGGTGCAAACAGAAGAATTGCTCCAGATAGAAGTACCTGCTTTTGTTGAAAGGACCACCCAACACCTAGACTGTAGTACAGTTGATAAGAGGTTGCTCTGATAGAGACGGGTTCATCTCCTAGATCTACCACCAGCTAGACTTGCAACCTTGCAACAATTGCTGTTTTTTTTCCTAAGCTTTCATTTTATGTTCATAAAATAGAAGTAATAGCATCCACCTCATGGTATAAATGAGGACATGTGTACAAGCTATTTATTATAATAACTAACACACAGTAAGAGTTAGAGCAATATAGCATTGTTGATATTGTTATCAGTATCTATTACTTCAGTAATGGCAATTCTAAGGCATGGTTATGATATTTTTTTGTACCTGTGAAATCAGGATACCTCATACAGCCAATGGTATAATCATAGTTGAATTGTCAGCTTTTTCTTTTCTTAGTGCTACTAAAAATAACATATTATAATTCATGGTGTTACTATTTTTATTTTAATTATTATTACTGTTATTATTATTTGGAAACTACATTAATCCTTTTAGGCCTGAAGGTGTTAACTAGAAATTTTAAGCAGTATATTACCAAACAGTACCTCATTGTTTAAAACTTCAAAGCAATGTGTCTTTAATTTACAGCTCACATTTCATATGCTTTTACTGTATATTGAAAAGACTAGGGTCTATTTTCTTACCATAAATTAAATAAAGTTTGACAAGAATTTAATAAGTCTTATCTCTGGATGTTATGAGGAATATAAAATATAGGACAGGGTTCCTACCTTTAAGGAACATATTAAAAGAGGGGTGTGTCTACATATGGCACGTAAGCTAAAGTAGTTTTGTAATCACAATAGTCACTAAATGAAGATTTTCAAAACTATTCAACGGGGAAAATTGAAATTACATGTGTGAGTAAGCAACTCTGAAAAAATTTAAACAGAGTCTCTATATACTCATTAGAATCACATAATTTTAAATCTGAAAGAGATACTAGAAACTAGCCATTGCATGAAGGCAATGTGTAAGTCATCTGGTCTAGTCATTACTCTTTAAGATGGGGACCGTGAGGTCAAGAGAACTGTATGACAGTTCAGTGCCATCTGACTTGAAATTGACATACCCACAATGCAAACTCCTGTCTTCTGACTCTGGAACCAGAATAGATATATGATGCCCTGAACAACTGAGCAAAGTCAAAGGACATTGATGTGTATGGATATGCTAGATGCCACACTGGATGAAGTGGAAGGAAAGCTAGTCTCCAGCTGTGTATCCATGTCTAACTAAACAAAAGGAATTCTATTATTAAAGGAGGTATAAAAAGAATGGATAAAGGAATAACTAGGGGTCAGGCCTTTGTGGTTCTGGCTCAAATTGGAGAAAAGAGGTATCAAGTAATGTGTGAAATTACTGATTTAGTAATATAAAAATGATGAATATTGATGGTTGCACATGGTAGGTGCTGGTATAAGGCTGCAGGCAGAAAAGAGTCAAGAAAACAAAATGGATTTGTTAGCATCTGGCCCCTCATCTGATGTCATTGTGTTTTTGTGTTTGGGTCTCTACTGACAGTGTAGTTAGAGGCAGAACCTTGCAGAGTTGTCTGCATGAATGACTATATAAATCACAGGAGGGAGTACAACCCAGACTGTCAGCCCCAGGTGACAACATGGGTGACAGAATGGGGGAAAGGAGTAGTCTTTCTAATTCTGCATGGAACCAACATCAGGAGGGGGCTGTAGACACAGACATGAACATTCTCATGTAGGGATATATTGATAGTAGTAACATCAAGAGGCTTTAACCAAAGTGTGTTTAAAACTGGGAAGCTGAAACAGTAGAAGAATTAAAGCAAAGGCAAGGAGTTCCAAAAATACCCAATGGAGTCTCAACATAGGTGGAGTGTCCTTCAAGAGTATTTGAAGAGTAGTAGACATTTTTTGCATTTGGATTTGGATTATTAGTGTCATTGCCAACACATCCTCATATTGGGAATACTCAAGTTCTCTCTGTCACTCTTAATCTCACACACTGCACTACCTACATAAAACAGAATGGAAATACACCTAAATATTGTTGGCTGTTCTTTTTGAGTGTTAGGATTGTTGTTTGTTTCCATGTTTTTGCTTGCCCATATTTTCTGTATTTTATATAGTGAACATGTGGTACTTTTAATCTTAAACTATATATATCAAGATTTCAAAAGAATTGTGCCCCATTACAGGATTTTTTAAATTCTGTTTTTAAAAATACAAAGGCTGCATGGTAAAGACTATACTAGCATCTAAAATTCTATTCAGATTTGAATGCCACTACATCCTGATAGCATTAAACAGTTAGGGAATTATACCTGCCTAGTGCATTTACAATTTTATTGCTGATATATATTCTCCATGCTAATCTGCAGGAATCATTATTACCACTTTATTTTATAAATAATGATCTTATTTGTGGCAATGTTGAGCTGAAATGTAAGAACTTGAAAAATATTTTAGTTCTTTTAACTTTTCTCCTTCTTAAATATTGCTTTTGGTGCTTTATAAAGATCTCAGTTACATTTTATTTTAGCATTTACTATACACAAACATAGAAAAGTTCAAGGAAGCCAATTAGATACTGTTATATTTACAGAGTGCTCGCAGCTATAGTGTGCATCCTATATCAACACCTTCATCAGGTAAATCATGCAGGTTTATACATTCATTCAACAAATATATGTAGTGAGCATCTACTATAAGCAAACAATAATGACCTTTGTTGGAAAAGATTTATATTTAAATGGAATCCAGCTTTCTAGAGCAATGAGAAGCAGCACAGCATGCTACTTTTTAAAAGCACAGAACTCAAGAATTAGTCTACCTAGTCTCAAATATTAGCTCATCATTTACAGGTGATATGTGAATTTGAGCATATTACTTAACCTCTATATGTCTGTAAAATGAGGATAAAAACTTTACATGACTTGGCTGTTATGGGTAACAAATGAGATAAACTGTGTCTTGCATATAGTTAAATCTATGTTATCACAGTTTTGTTTCCTTGGTAGACTTAAATTTTTGTTGAATTCTATGCAGACCTATGTTATTATTCAGAAGAAATACCAGTGTTTGGAAAAATGAATTTAGAGAATCATGACACTTCAGAGCTGGAAGAGAATGTGTTCATTACTTAACCAAATCCCATCAATGTACAAGTGAGGACGCAAAGGCATTGAGGTACAAAGTCAAGTAAGTTTCCAAGCATGATTAAATCCCAGTTTTATGACTTCCTGATCAGTGTTCTTCAATTGAATGCCAATTATATGTCTATTCGCTTTTTCTACAAACATTTATTAAACAGCATTTCCTTTATGTCATGCTCAATGCTAAATACAGATGACATTAATCAGATAGGTTAAATGTAGATGGCAAATCAGAGAGGTTTCTTACTCTTGAAATGTCTACAGTCTAATAAGGTAGAACACGTGAATGCAATAGAGTATTATATGTGCTTTGATAAAATACATGTTGGTAACAGTAGTAGTTTAAGGGAGAGAGTTAACAATTGTGTCTGGGAATTGTAGGAAGGCTTTACACAAGATAAGACTCTTGATTATAAATGTTGAATAGAGATTCAGAAAATAGGCCTTTGCATCTAAAGGATTAAGTATGAAGAGGAAAGAGCTCACTAAAAGATAAATATAAAAAATATTTAGTGACCACCTGGTGAAAGACCTTATATTCCATGATGGATAGTTTTGAATTTTTTTCTAGAGCAATCAGAAGGGAATACATTAACCAAAGAGTGTTTAAAACTGGGAAGCTTTTTAAGTGGAAAAGAAATTACTATTCAAACTTTATAGAAGTAATGTAATATAAAGAATAAATAACGAGTTCAGATTAGGATTCACTGTATTAAAGGCAAAATGAATGGATAGATGGAAATTAGAAATAACCTTCATAGAATTATTTATTTCAAGGATTTAAAAAGTACTCTAAAGGCATCAAGACAAAGCAAAATATGTAAGGTTATTAACAAAAGAAAAAATAAGTTATGATCCTACGCTTCTGCAACAGTGATGCTACAAAATGAGGCGAGATCTGCAGAGTGTTAAGTCTGCTAGTTTATGATCAACAAATACTACATTCAAACATATTATCACTAATGCCTGAAGGTAAAACAAAACAAAAACAGTTGAATATATAAAAATGCAGGAAATAAACTGTGGCATCCCTGAAAAAAACAATGACCAACTGTAAATTTCAAGTAATCCAATGATGACTCAAAATAAAAAAACATATAAATAAAGAAGTAATAGTAAAATAAAATAGAAAAGATTAAAGAAGAGTATTAAAGCATCTTAAATACAACATGAAGTGCAAATGTCTTCTGTAATTATGGATATAAGATAGATCTTGTCTTAATGAAATAAAAATATGTAATATTTGGATATAACAAGATAATTAAATAAATATATGAAATAAACTCTAAATCATACCCCTACCAAAAAAAAAAAAAACCTGGTAATTCAACAACTCTAGGGTGGAGAGTAGAAAGATGGGGGAATTTGTTTAAATCTACATAACTGAAACAATTAGTAGAATTAAAAACAGGCTGTATACTGTTAAAAGATGACATGACCACCCTGAGTAGCTGGAAAAAATATTTTAAGGTGAACTTATTGCTAATTATAGTGAGGAAGTGTTAATGATCAGGTACAGTCTCTCCAAGCAGAGCAGACTGCTAATTCATACATGAGGTTTAGAAAACATAGAGTTTGGAGATTAGTGGATTTTCAGAGGTGTATGTGGCTTGACATCATCAGCAAAAGCATGGTTACTTGGTTGAGATTTCTTTCTATTGCTTGTCACACAGTGGCACGTTTATTGGCATAATTCTGTTTCTCTTTGGCTGACTTTTGGTGGCAAGGAGCTGTCATTGATATGTTGGCTTATAATACATTGACCAATTGAGCTGTTTTAAAACTGATTATGGTGCTACTTTTACCATGAGTATTAAACAATTTTTTCCAAAACAAATGGGAACTTCTTAATCTCAAGATCTACCAAGTTGTTATGTGGGAAAAAATTAGGTTGAAAGTCTTAAACATATCAAAAATGTATGTAACAGAAAACATGAAATAAGATAACCAATATTTTTGTTACTTTCTTTGCAATGATTTAATTATTCTTATTAAAATTATTCTGATCAGTAAGGGAGCTCCAATTCTGGAAATGGCAGAATAGGTTGTATTGTATTAATCCTGTAACCATTAACATGCATAAATTCTGAACAAAATATGAAAATAAACTGCCTGAAGTTACCAATAGACAAAAACAGGCAGAAACTGTAGGGGACATAATTTTTTAGAGAAAGGATGCCATATACAAACAGCTTTTTCCTTAAAACCATTTCCTACTTTTTTTTACCACAAAATTAGAGTTAAAACAGAAATTTAATGAAGAGAGAAAAGTCAGAGCTTGGTACTACTTGGGTAACTGGAAGGAGGAAGCTCTTGGAAAGGCGGAAGTCATAGAAGAGAAACTCCATACTTTGCATGTAACTCCTTAAAATTCTTGGACAATATTAAAGAGTATATATACATAAGAAAGATTCAAGAAGCCTAGAAGATAGCACTATATAGTAGGTAGAGTTTTTGCAGTTGCCATATTCTAGGAAGACAGGGTTTCCAAATCAAGTTCCATTTAAGCTCACTGAATACTGTGGGCTATCCCTTAATGCCTTAATAGGGCCATGTCTTGCAGTTAGCTCAGAACTAAGAACAATATACCTTATGAGTAAGAATAAAACCAAAATATGCCAATCATAACTAAACCTAAAGCCAAGCCTATGTAGGATCAAAGTGATCTACCAGTAATTTAACTTCCTGTGTGTATAAAACTCTTCTTTCTTTAAATACAGATAAGATCCAGAGGCTCTACAGTGTATCAGCCACAGTGCCAATTATACAATAAAAAATTTCTAGACATAAATAGCATGAGGGAAATATGGCAGATGATCTGAAGAGAAAAGCAGTCAATAGAAACAGATCAACAGATTTCCCTGAATTAGAATTGAGTACCTATTACAAATATTTACAAAAGAAGAGGACAGAATTAATAAAATGAGAAACCACATTAGCAAACTGATACTATTGAAAAGCCAAATGAATATTCTAGAATTTTTTAAATATCTGAAAAAAGAAATAATTTGGTGGGCTTACACAATTAGTCACATTAGAGAAAAATTGTAAAGAGAACTTGTAAAGTTCCACATTAGAGAACTTGTAAAGAGGTTAAATCACATAAAGACTAAAAGAAAATAAACAGAACCTCAGTGACAGTATCATTGCAGGCCAATAGCAAACAGTCTAATTTATGTGTAACTGGAAGCCACAGAAGGATAGAAAAAGTGGGGCAGAAAAAATATTTGAAGACACAATGGCTGAACATTTCCTAAATTCACTGAAAAATATAAATTTACAGATTCAAGAAATTCAGCATACCCCAAGTAGTAGAAATAAAAATGAAAGCACATCAAAAGTGAAAATTTTCAGAAACCAAAGATACAGAGAAAATATTAAAAGAAGCCAGCATTAAAAAGAAACATATTTCTTCTGTTCATATTGGAACAGGGATAAGAATAATGGTTGACTTTTCATCAGAAACAAAGAAGTCCAGAAGATAGTACACTAATGTCTCTAAAGAGCTTCCAGAAATTAAAAAAAGAAAACCTGTCAAGCTAGAATTCTATATGTAGCAAAAATACCTTCAAGAAAAGGTGAAATGAGTATATTATAAGAAAAATGAAAGGTGGGAGAATTCTCACCAGCATAAAAGAAATACATTAAAAGAAGTGCTAAATAAAACTTTTCAAGATTAAAAATTAGTGATAACAGATAAAAGCCATATCTACAGGAAGAAATGAATAGCACCAAAAATAAATACATATGCAAATTTAAATGACTATTTTATTACTTTGTAAAAAATATAACATATTCTGAGATTTTGTAATATGTAGAAGTAATATATATGACAATAGCTCCAAGGAAGAAAGGGAATAAATGGAATAATCAATTATATGCAAAACAGTGCAAACTTCTTTTTTTTTGTATCATTAATCTACAATTACTTGAAGAACATAATGTTTACTAGGCTCCCCCTTCACCAAGTCCCCCCCACAAACCCCATTATTGTCACTGTCCACCACCATAGTAAGATGCTGTACAATCACTACTTGTCTTCTCTGTGTTGCACAGCCCTCCCCATGCCCCCCCCCCACATTATACATGCTAATCGCAATGCCCCCTTTCTTTTTCCCTGCCCTTATCCCTCCCTTCCCACCCATCCTCCCCAGTCCCTTTCCCTTTGGTAACTGTTAGTCCATTCTTGGGTTCTGTGATTTTGCTGCTGTTTTGTTCCTTCAGTTTATCTTTGTTCTTATACTCCACACATGAGTGAAATCATTTGGTACTCGCCTTTCTCCGCCTGGCTTATTTCACTGAGCATAATACCCTCTAGCTCCATCCATGTTGTTGCAAATTGTAGGATTTGTTTTCTTCTTATGGCCGAATAATATTCCATTGTGTATATGTACCACATCTTCTTAATCCATTCATCTACTGATGGACACTTAGGTTGCTTCCATTTCTTGGCTATTGTAAATAGTGCTGCAATAAACATAGGGGTGCATCTGTCTTTTTCAAACTGGGCTGCTGTATTCTTAGGGTAAATTCCTAGGAGTGGAATTCCTGGGTCAAATGGTATTTCTATTTTGAGCTTTTTGAGGAACTTTCATACTGCTTTCCACAATCGTTTAACTAATTCACATTCCACCAACAGTGTAGGAGGGTTCCCCTTTCTCCACAATCTCACCAACATTTGTTGTTGTCTGTCTTTTCGATGGTGGCGTTCCTTACTGGTGTGAGGTGATATCTCATTGTGGTTTTAATTTGCATTTCTCTGATGACAAGTGATGTGGAGCATCTTTTCATGTGTCTGTTGGCCATCTGAATTTCTTCTTTGGATAACTGTCTGTTCAGCTCCTCTGCCCATTTTTTAATTGGATTATTTGCTTTTTGTTTGTTGAGGTGCATGAGATCTTTATATATTTTGGATGTCAACCCTTTATTGGATCTGTCATTTATGAATATATTCATTCTCCCATACTGTAGGATGCCTTTTTGTTCTATTGGTGGTGTCCTTTGCTGTACAGAAGCTTTTCAGCTTGATATAGTCCCACTAGTTCATTTTTGCTTTTGTTACCCTTGCCTGGGGAGATATGTTCATGAAGAAGTCACTCATGTTTATGTCCATGAGATTTTGGCCTGTTTTTTTCTAAGAGTTTTATGGTTTTATGACTTACATTCAGGTCTTTGATCCAGTTAAAATTTACTTTTGTGTATGGGGTTAGACAATGGTCCAGTTTCATTCTCTTACATGTAGCTATCCAGTTTTGCCAGCACCAACCATTGAAGAGGCTGTCATTACCCCATTGTATGTCCATGGCTAATTATCATGTATCAATTGACCATATATGTTTGGGTTAATGTCTGGAGTCTCTGTAGCTCTGTTCTTGTGCCAGTACCAAATTGTCTTGATTACTGTGGCCTTGTAGTAGAGCTTGAAGTTGGGGAGTGAGATCCCCCCCACTTTATTCTTCCTTCTCAGAATTGCTTTGGCTATTCTGGGTCTTTGGTGGTCCCATATGAATTTTTGAACTATTTGTTCCCGTTCATTGAAGAATGCTGTTGGTAATTTGATAGGGATTGCATTGAATCTGTATATTGCTTTGGGCAGGATGGCCATTTTGATGATATTAATTCTTCCTAGCCAAGAGCATGGGATGAGTTTCCATTTGTTAGTGTCCTCTTTAATTTCTCTTATGAGCGTCCTGTAGTTTTCAGGGTATAGGTCTTTCACTTTTTTGTTTAGGTTTATTCCTAGGTATTTTATTCTTTTTGATGCCATTGTGAATAGAATTGCTTTCCTGATTTCTCTTTCCATTAGTTCATTGTTAGTATATAAGAAAACCACAGATTTCTGTGCATTAATTTTGTATAGTGCAACTTTGCTGAATTCCAATATTAGTTCTAGTAGTTTTGGAGTGGAATCTTTAGAGTTTTTTATGTACAATATCATGTCATCTGCAAATAGTGACAGTTTGACTTCTTCTTTACCAATCTGGATTCCTTCTTTCTCTTTGTTTTGTCTAATTGCCATGGCTAGGACCTCCAGTACTATGTTAAATAACAGTGGGGAGAGTGGGCATCCCTGTCTAGTTCCCGATCTCAGAGGAAAAGCTTTCAGCTTCTCACTATTCAGTATGATATTGGCTGTGGGTTTATCATATACGGCCTTTATTATGTTGAGGTACTTGCCCTCTATACCCATTGTGTTGAGAGTTTTTATCATGAATGGTTGTTGAATTTTGTCAAATACTTTTTCAGCATCTATGGAGATGATCATGTGGGTTTTGTCCTTCTTTTTGTTGATGTGGTGGATGATGTTGATGGATTTTCGAATGTTGTACCATCCTTGCCTCCCTGGGATGAATCCCACTTGGTCATGGTGTATGATCCTTTTGATGTATTTTTGAATTCGGTTTGCTAATATTTTATTGAGTATTTTTGACTCTCTGTTCATCAGGGATATTGGTCTGTAGTTTTCTTTTCTGGTGGGGTCTTTGCCTGGTTTTGGTATTAGGGTGATGTTGGCTTCATAGAATGAGTTTGGGAGTATTCCTCCTCTTCTATTTTTTGGAAAACTTTAAGGAGAATGGGTATTATGTCTTCTCTGTATGTCTGATAAAATTTCAAGGTAAATCCATCTGGCCCGGGGGTTTTGTTCTTGGGTAGTTTTTTGATTACCACTTCAATTTCATTGCTGGTAATTGGTTTGTTTAGATTTTCAGTTTCTCCCTTGGTCAGTCTTGGAACATTGTATTTTTCTAAGAAGTTGTCCATTTCTTCTAGGTTTTCCAGCTCGTTAGCATAAGTTTTAATAGTATTCTCTAATAATTATTTGTATATCTGTGGGGTCCATTGTGATTTTTCTTTTCTCGTTTCTGATTCTGTTGATGTGTATTGAATCTCTTTTTCTCTTAATAAGTCTTTCTAGAGGCTTATTTATTTTATTTTCTCAATGAACCAGCCCTTGATTTCATTGGTTTTTATCTATTGTTTTGCTCTTCTCAGTTTTATTTATTTCTTCTCTGATCTTTATTATGTCCCTCCTTCTGCTGACTTTAGGCCTCATTTTTCTTCTTTTTTGAATTTCGATAATTGTGACATTAGACTATTCATTTGGGATTGTTCTTCCTTCTTTAAATATCCCTGGATTGCTATATACTTTCCTCTTAAGACTGCTTTCACTGCGTCCAACAGAAGTTGGGGCTTTGTGTTGTTGTTATCATTTGTTTCCATATATTGCTTGATCTCTATTTTAATTTGGTCATTGATCCATTGATTATTTAGGAGCATGTTGTTAAGCCTGCATGTGTTTGTGAGCCTTTTTGTTTTCTTTGTACAATTTATTTCTAGTTTTATATCTTTTTGGTTTGAAAAGTTGGTTGGTAGGATTTCAATCTTTTGGAATCTACCAAGGATCTTTTTGTGGCCTAGTATATGGTCTATTCGAGAATGTTCCATGTGCACTTGAGAAGAATGTGTATCCTGTTGCTTTTGGATGTAGAGTTCTGTAGATGTCTATTAGGTCCATCTGTTCTAGTGTGTTGTTCAGTGCCTCAGTGTCCTTACTTATTTTCTGTCTGGTGGATCTGTCCTTTGGAGTGAGTGGTGTGTTGAAGTCTCCTAAAATGAATGCATTGCATTCTATTTCCTCCCTTAATTCTGTTAGTATTTGTTTCACATATGTTGGTGCTCCTATATTGGGTGCATGTATATTTATAATGGTTATGTCCTCTTGTTTGACTGGGCCCTTTATCATTACGTAATGTTCTTCTTTATCTCTTGTTACTTTCTTTGTTTTGAAGTCTATTTTGTCTGATACTAGTACTGCAACACCTGCTTTTTTCTCCCTATTGATTGCATGAATTATCTTTCTCCGTCCCTTGACTTTTAGTCTGTGCATATCTTTGGGTTTGAGGTGAGTCTCTTGTAAGCAGCATATAGATGGGTCTTGCTTTTTTATCCATTCTATTACTCTGTGTCTTTTCATTGGTGCATTCAATCCATTTACTTTTAGGGTGATTATTGAAAGATATGTACTTATTGCCATTTCAGGCTTTAGATTCATCATTACCAAAGGTTCAAGGTTAGCTTCTTTAGTATTTTACTGCCGAACTTAACTCACTTGTTGAGCTATTATAGACACTGTCTGGTGATTCTTTATTTCTTTCCCTTCGTATTCCTCCTCCTCCATTCTTCATATGTTTGGTCTTTTGTTCTGTGCTCTTTTGTGTTTCCTTTGACTGCTTTTGTGCATAGTTGCTTTTATTTTTTGCCTTTAGTTAGTATTTGGTTGGTCTGCTTTCTTTGCTGTAATTTTATTTTCTCTGGTGACATGTATTTAGTCTTAGGAGTGCTCCCATCTAGAGCAGTCCCTCTAAACTACCCTGTAGAGGTGGTTTGTGAGAGTCAAATTCCGTCAACTTTTGTCTGGGAATTGTTTAATCCCTCCTTCATATTTAAATGATAATCGTGCTGGATACAGTATCCTTGGTTCGAGGCCCTTCTGTTTCATTGCATTAAATATATCATGCCATTCTCTTCTGGCCTGTAAGGTTTCTGTTGAGAAGTCTGATGATAGCCTGATGGGTTTTCCTTTGTAGGTGACCTTTTTCCTCTCTCTTGCTGCCTTTAAAACTCTGTCCTTGTCCTTGATCTTTGCCATTTAAATTATTATGTGTCTTGGTGTTGTCCTCCTTGAGTCCCTTCTGTTGGGAGTTCTGTGTGCTTCCATGGCCTGGGAGACTATTTCCTCCCCCAGTTTGGGGAAGATTTTACCAATTATTTCTTCAGATACACTTTCTATCCCTTTTTCTCTCTTCTTCTTCTGGTACCCCTATAATGCGGATATTGTTTCTTTTGGATTGGTCACACAGTTCTCTTAATATTGTTTCATTTCTGGAGATCCTTCTTTCTCTCTCTATGTCAGCTTCTATGCGTTTCTGTTCTCTGGTGTCTATTCCATTAATGGCCTCTTGCATCTCGTCCATTCTGCTTTTAAGTCCTTCCAGAGAGTGTTTTATTTTTGTAGTCTCTCTCCCTACTTTGTCTGTTAGCTCTTGCATTTTTCTCTGCAGCTCCATCAGCATGGTTATGACCTTTATTTTGAATTATCTTTCAGGATGATTGGTTAGGTCTTTCTCCCCAGATTCCCTCTCAGGGGAGGATGTCTGTGTGATTCTGGTCTGGATCAAATTCTTCTACCTTTTCATGGTGATAGAGGTAGTTGTGAGAAGTTGTCACATGTGTCAGGTGGGAGAACATCCCTTCTTTCTAGTTTGTGGCCTTCCTCTCCTGGGAGAATGGTGACCCCTATCATCTTTTACTGGCCAGCTGCACGCATACAGGGTCTCTGATTCTTGCCCATTCGCTGTGGAATAAGCTCTGCAGTTGCTGTGGGTGTTGCTGGCCTCAGGCTGCTGCTCTGCTATGGCGGGCTGCCCCAGAGAAGGAACAGGTGGGAGGCTGTTTATCGCCATGAGGGGCCTCCGAGCTGCCCTGTCTCTCCGGGGGTTAGGGTGCCTGGAGTTCCCGGGATTCCCAGCTGCTGGGCTGAGTGCGCCAGGACACTTCCCTCCAGCTGTGGGGTCCCTGTCCCTTTAAGACTTTCAAAAACCACTCGCTTTTCTTTGTCCCAAGGGTGCCAGCTGCAGGGACCCACTGGTAGATTTTACTGTCTGTTTCCCTAGTATCCAGCACACCACACACTGTGTGTCTGCGCTCCCATGCAGATTTCTAGGGTTGGTATTGGGCTCCCTCTCCCTCCCTGCTCCAACTCCTCTTCTCCCACTGGGAGCTGGGGTGAGGGGCGCTTGGGTCCCGTGGGGCTGGGGCTTGTATCTAACCCCCTTCGTGAAGTGCTGGGTTCTCGTAGGTGTGGATGTGGTCTGGCTGTTGTACTGTATCTTCTGGTCTCTCTTTTAGGAATAGTTGTATTTGTTTTATTTTCAAAAATATATATGGTTTTGGGAGGAGATTTCCACTGCTCTACTCATGCCACCATCTTGACTCCTCCAAACAGTGCAATCTTAATTCATGGTAGTTGTGATAAGGATAAGTTAAGCCATATCCTATCTCAAAATAGAAAGGATAATTTAAAGTTATTTGAATAAATGTAGTTTAAAAAAATACTCATTTCATCCAAAGAAGACAAAAAATTAGGAACAAGGGAGCAAAGAATAGGACAAAGAGAAAAATTACTATTTATCATGACTGCATTTAATATAAATGGGTGAAACATTATTTTCAAAATGCAGTGATTGTCAGACTTAACAGAAATATCAGAAACTATTTCTAAGCTATTTTAATTTATAAACACAAAAAGTTGGAAGTAAAAGAATGAAAAGGTCTATACCATGAAACATTAGGAATGCTGGTGTGGTTTATTTGTAAAAGACAAAGTCAACTTCAGGACAAGAAATCTTGTGAGATAAAGAGAATCTTTTCATAATGATGAAAAGGTTAATTCAGTAAGAATGCATAATAATTCTGAATGTGTATGAAATGCAGAACAGAAATTCTAAATGTATGAAGCAAACTGATTAAAATAGGGGAAGACCTAAACAAATCCATAATTATATGTGGAGGTTTTCACTCTTCTCTCTCCATTATTGATAAAGTAAAGGGACAAAAAGTATTAGAAAGCATAAAGAAGATTTAAACATTATTTTCATCAAAGTAACCTAATTAATATTAAAGTCATAGAATGTGACACTTTAAAGTTGTGGATATGAGACTTTATCAGGTATATGAGGATGAAATGAAGATCTGTGTAGAATTTGGCATTAGAGTTACTAACAATTTTAAAGAAAGAGTAAGTCATGATCTAACCTCTTTTAGGAATAATTGATGGAAGGAGAAATAGGACCAAAAAAGCAAAACAAAGAAAAACTTCATAATATACATTCTTTTGAAGTGAACATAGAACATTTACCTAGAAAGACTATAGACAGGACCACAAAACAGTTCTCAATAAATTTTAAAGGATGACATCTCTGATGATAACACAAATAAATGAAAAATCAATATCAACAACAACAAATATTTAGAATTGAACAACATACTTTTAAGTATTGATCAGGTCAAAGAAAATATTACAAGGAATTTTTAAACTACATTAAAAAAATACATATGAATTAACCAATAGGGTAGTCAATAACACTTGTCTTCCAGGTAAGGAAAATTAAAACCAGAATGAGATACAATTCCCCAGCTGTGACAATGGCAGAGCTTTTAAAAGATGGACAATGAATGGTCAGGGGTCTAGGGCTGTATTTCTCAAAACTTTGTAGACTCAGAATCACTTTACACTCTTAAAAATTATTGAAAAAACCAAATAGTTTTCCAGAATGTCGATTTATCTGTCACTACTTACCATATTAAAGATTAAAACAAAGTTTAAAAACTCTATTTATTAATATATCTAAAATTATGATAATGGACCCAGTGAGTATTAAAATAAATAACTCATTTTTAAAAATTTACTATGTACTACCAAGGCAAATAAAATGGGTTTCAAGTGTGACATAGTTTTACATTTTTGTAAATCTTTTAATGTACAGTATAATAGACACTGCATTCTCATATTTGTTTCTTAATTTGGTGTTCTGACAAGTTGTATTGGCTCATGTAGCAGAAGAAAATCCATCTTTTTCAACAAAAAGATACAAGAGTTGAAAAAGAGCCACTCAGAGCTGAAGAATAGTGTAACTGAAATGAAAAATACAATGGAGGTAATGAATAATAGATTGCTGCAAGTAGAGGAAACAATGAGGTGGAAATTAGAGAACAAAAAAAACAAAGCTGGGAATAGAGAGAAAAAAGAACTTTAGAATCGAGGGGATAATGACAGCTGTGTGACAACTCCAAACAAAACAGTATCTGAATAATAGGGATACTAGAAGGAGAAGAGAGAGACAAAGGAGTAGAAAGGCTCTTTAAAGAAATAACTACTGAAAACTCCCTCCTTCTGGAGAAACAAATAAACACTCAGGTCTTGGAAGCTCAGAGACCCCTAACAAAAGGAACCCCAGGAAAACAACACCAAGACATACAATATTAAAATAACAAAGATTAAGGATAAAGAAAGGTATGGAAAGCAGCTAGAGAGAGGCAAAAAACTTAATTATAAGGGCAACCCCATCAGGCAATTAGCAGATTTCTCAACAGAAACTGTACAGGCAATAAGGGAGTGGCATGAAATATTTAATGTATTGAAACAGAAGGACCTTCAGCCAAGAAATCCTCTACCCAGAAAGATTATCATTCAGAATTGAAGGGGAGAGTAAAAATTTCCCAGATAAACAAAAGTTAAAAGAATTCATCACAACCAAACCAGCCTTACAAATATGTTAAAAGAACTTCTGTAGATGAAAATGTTCTTAAGTCTAAATCTTTTTCATCAGTGAAAATAAACTCATAGTAAAGGCAGTAGACCAATTGCTTACTAAGCAAGTACAAAATTTAAAAATGATTAGTAAAACCAGCTACACACAAAATCAGTCAAGGGAGACACAAAAAAATGCAGATTATGACATCTAATACATAAAGTGTGGAGGAGGAAGAAGAATAAAGAAGTACTTTTAGGCTGTATTCAAAATAGAGTGACCAAATATGAACTGGTATATATTTAGGAAATTATCTATGAACCTTATGGTAACCATAAGCCTAAAGTCTATAATAGATACATGAAAAATCTAAAAACAGAAATACAGCCACAACACTAAGGAAAACCATTAAATAACAAAAGAGTATAAGAGAGGAAGAATGGGTCATAGAGGAACTACAAAAACAAACAGAGAACAATAAAATGGCAATAAGTACACACCTATAAATAACTACCTTAAATGTAAATGAACTAAATGCACCAATCAAAAGACATAGGGTGGCAGAGTGGATAAAGAAAGAAGGCCATCTATATGCTGCTTATAAGTGACTCATTTCAGACCTACAGACATAGACTTAAACTGAAGGGATAAAAAAAAGATTTCATGCAAATAATAGGAAAAAAGCAGGAGTAGCAGTACTTATATCAGACAAAATAGATTTCAAAACAAAGAAAATAACAAGAGCCAAAAAAGGACATTACATAATGATAAAAGTGTCAGTCCAACAAGAGCATATAACAATTATAAATATCTATGCACCCAACATAGGAGCAACTCAATATTTAAAACAAATACTAAAAGAACTAAAGTGGGAAATAGATTGCAATACATTCATTTTAGGAGACTTGAACACACCACTCACATCAGTAGATCAATCAGACAGAAAATAAATAAGACAACAGAGGCACTGAACAATACATTAGATCAGATGGACTTAACAGATATATACAGAATGTTCCACCCAAAACAGCAGGATGCACATTTTCCTCAAGTGCACATGGAATGTTCCAGAATAGATCATATACTAGGACACAAAAAGAGCCTCAATACATTCAGAAAGACTGAAATTGTATCAAGCATCTTTTCAGATTAGTATGATATGAGCGTAGAAATCAATTACACAAAGAAAACAAAAAATCCACAAATACCTGGAGACTAAACAACATGCTTCTAAATAATCAATGGAATAATGAACCAATCAAAGAAGAAATCAAACAATACACTGAGCCAAATGAAAACAAAAATACAACAGTTCAAAATATGTGGGATGCCACAAAAGTGGTCTAAGAGGGAAGTACATAGCAATAGAGGCTTACCTCAAGAAACAAGAACAATCCCATATAAACAGCCTAAACTCACAATTAAAGAAACTAGAAAAGAAGAACAAATGAAATCCAATGTTACTAGGAAGGACATAACAAAGATCAGAGCAGAAATAAACAATAGAAAAAAATCAGTGAAACAAAGAGCTCTTTCTTAGAGAAAATTAACAAAATAGATTAACCTCTAGCCAGACTTATCAAAAAACAAGAGAATATACACACATAAACAGACTCAGAAATGAAAAAGGAAAAATCACTGTGAACACCACAGAAATACAAAGAATTGTTAGAGAATACTATGAAAATTTATATGCCAACAAATTGGATAGCCTAGAAGAAACGGACTACTTTCTAGAAATATACAACCTTCCAAGACTGACCCAGGTAAAAACAGAAAATCTGAACAGACCAATTACCAGCAATGAAATCGAACTGGTAATATAAAAACTACCTAGAACAAAACCGCATATCCAGATGGCTTCACCCTAAAAATTTTCCAGAAAGTTGAAGAGGAGGCAATACTTCGAAACTCATTCTATGAGGCCAGCATCACTCCAATACCAAAATGAGACAAAGACACCCACAAAAAAAGCATATTACAGACCAATATTCCTGATGAATGAAGATGCAAAAATATTCAGCAAAATATAGCAAACTGAATTCAAACATACATCAGAAGGATCATCATGATGACCAAGTAGGGTTTATTCCAGGGATGCAAGGATGGTGCAATATTTGTAAATCAATGTCATACAGTACATTAACAAAAGAAGGATAAAAACCACATGCTCACTCAGTAGACACTGCAAAAGCATTTGACAAAATTCAACATCCATTCATGATAAACTCTCAACAAAATCGATATAGAGTGCACATACCTCAATAAAATCAAAGTATTTCAGGAAAAGTTGGTAGAAGATTCATCAGAATCAGGTTGTCTAATCATTTTAACTAGGTTCACTCATTATTTTTATGTGTAAAAAAGTTGGCATTAATAGTACAATCAACTTTTGAGCAGAGCAAAGAGTAACTTCGAGAAAATGAGATATGTAACTATAATACCAACAATGCATGCATACTTTCCTTTCCTGAATTGAGACCTTTTGTTTCATAGGTGTATTTTCAAAACCCATATTTTGTGTTGTGCAATAACTGCAATATACAGAAGCAGGAGCATGTTTTTATTTTTAAAATTGCTTTGAAGGTGTATATCTCAAAATAAATCAAGTTAAGATACAACTTTTGTTATTAGTTTGTAGTTGTATAGTAGTAAATTACAATGAATGTGGCTGGATTTATTTCTACTTTTAGAGATTTATTGGTGTTTTCTTTATGGCTTGATATATGAGCAATCATTTTAAATGTTCCATTGGCTCTTGAAAAGAAAGAGCAGTACTCATACAGGATTTAGGATTTTAAATACATTCATGCATAAAATATATCCTGTTAATATATTACCGAGACCCATTTTTTACTAGATCTACCAAAGACTGTAAAAAATTTTCTATTAAATTTGTGTTTCTTGCTATTTCTCTTTATATTTCTAAGTGTGTGTTTTAAATATTTAAATACTAGGTTAAATGCTTAAAGGTTTACTACTATTTGTACTTTCTGTATACTGTGGCTTGTGTTTTAGTATATTTACACAAATATAAATATTTCATATGTATTATTTCTATTCTTTTTTGTATATTTCATCTATCAAAAGCTGACAGGTTATATTAAAAAATTTCTATGACTGTTTCCATTTCTTTTTATATATCTAAGCTCTTATTTTATATATTTACATAATAGGTTATCATATTTTTAATGAAGTACAGTTGATATATAATCTTATATGCAAGTACACAACATAGTGTTTCAACAGTTACCCACTTATTAAATCCTTACCCCCAGTCAGTGCAGTTAGTAATCTATCAACATAAGAAGATATTACAGAATCATTGGCTATATTCTCCATGCTGCATTTCCATCCCCCTGACAAACTTATAGTAGAGAATTGTTGTGCCCCTTAATCCTCCCCTTCCCCACCCAATCATCAAAACCCCTCCTCAGTGGTAACCATGAGTGTCTACGGCTATTATGTTAATATTGTTTTGTGGTGGTTTTAAATTCCATAAATAAATGAAATCATATGGTACCTGTCTTTCTCTTGTCTGGCTTATTTCACTTACCATAATACCTGCTAGGTCCATCCATGTTGTGGCAAATGGCAGGATTTCTTTCTTTTTTATGGCAGAATAATATTCTATTGTCTGTATGTAAAATCAAGGCTGTATATGATAAACCCACACCTAATATCATACTCAATGGTGGAAAGCTGAAAGCTTTTCCTCTAAGGTGAGACACAAGACAAGGACATTCATTATCACCACCTTAATTCAGCAGTACTGGAGGTCCTAGCCACAGCAATCAGACAATACAAGATCAAAGGTATCCAAATGGTAAAGAAAAAAATTAAACTGTCACTATTTGCAAATAGCATGATTAGAAAATCTTGAAGACCACCAAAAAAACTAATAGTACTAAGACCTAGATTCAGAAAAGTTGCAGGATATAAAATTAATACACAGAAATGTGTTGCATTCTTATGTACTAACAATAAACTAGCAGAAGAGAAATCAGGAAAACAATTCAATTTAAAATAATAAAATACCTAAGAATAACCTAATCAAGGAGGTCAAAGACCTATACTCTGAAAACTATAAGACACACATGAGAGAAATTAAAGAAGACACAAATAAATGGAAATCTGTCCCATGCTCATGGATAAAAAGAATTAATATTGTCAAAATGGCCATCCTTCCTGAAGAACTTTACAGATTCAGTGCAATTCCTATCAAAATACCAATGGCATTTTTCAGTTGACTAGAGCAAATAATCCTAAAACCCATATGGAAACACAATAGAACTATAAAAGCCAAAGTAATCCTGAGAGAGAAGAACAAACCCAGCGGTGTTGTGCTCCCTGACTCTAAGCTCTACTACAGAGCTACAGTAATCAAAACAATTTGGTACTGGCACAAAAAGAGACCCAAAGATCAATGGAAAAGAATAGAGAGCCCAGATATAAACCCAGACATATATGGTCAATTAATATACTATAAAGGAGCCATGAATATACAGTGGGGTAAAGGCAGCCTCTTCGATACTGGTGTTAGGAAAACTGGACTGCTACATGTAAGAGAATGAAACTGGATTACTGTCTAACTTCATACAAAAAAGTAAACTTGAGATGGATTGAAGACCTAAATATAAGACATGAAAGCATAAAACTCTTAGAAGATAACAAGGAAAAATCTCTTGAACATAACCATGAGCAATTTTTTTTTCTGGCCAATCTCCCCAGGCAAGGAAACAAAGATAAAAAAATGAACAAATGGGACTACATCAAGCTAAAAAGCTTCTGTACAGCAAAGGACACCATCAGGAGTACAAAAAGGCATCGTACAGCATGGGACAATATATTTGTACGTGATATATCTGATAAGGGGTTAACATCAAAAGTGTATAAAGAATTCATATACCTAAAAGATAAATAATCCAGTTAAAAAATGGACAGAGGACTGGAGCAGACATTTCTTCAAAGAAATACAGATGGCCATCAAGCACATGAAAAGGTGCTCCACATAGCTAACCATCAGGGAAATGCAAATCAAAACCACAATGAGATACCACCTCATACCAGTTAGAATGGCCACCATCCAAAAGACAAGAAATAATAAATGTTAGTGAGGATGTGGAGAAAAGGGAACCTTCCTGCATTGTTGGTATGAATGTCAATTGGTGCCACCACTGTGGAAAGCAGTATGTATGTTTCTCAAAAAAATAAAAATAGGAATACCATATGACCCAATAATTCCACTTCTGTATACTTTGAAGATGTTGAAAATAATTAATACCCAGTTTTGAAAATTCTAAGGCTTGAAGTCAATTTGTCTGTCACGAGGACCTGAAAGTTTTGTTTAAAGCCCAATTTGAGTTCCAAAAATTGGTAAGTCTAGGATGGGGGTTAAAATATATCAGTTATGGCCCACTGATTCCATGATAGCTTGAGAATAATGAGAAAGACCCTTTTAACTTTCTTTCACATAGTCTCCTTAGTTTAAAAAAAAAAAAAATATATATATATATATATATACACCAACAGGCAAACAGATTTAGTTGTCTCTCTAGTGCAATGAGCTAGATCACCTAGAATCATTCAATGACAAAATACCAAAAATAAATAAATAACTGTGCAAGAAAAAGGACTCTATGAAAGCATTTTGGATACTAGGCAGTGTAATCTTATATGTCTGGTGCTGGGCAGGCTGCAGGAAGAAATGGGAAGTCCTCCCCATATAAAAAATATATCAGGAAGCCAGACGAATGGGAAAAGGGAGGCTCTTTCCTCAGTCTAACACAGAACTCTAGTGATTACTGGGTTAGAGAAGTCTCCTCTTAGCAAATGGCTTACTAGTTTGCATGCCCATCCTTTTTAGATGAGTCAGCAGCCAAAATAAACAAATAAATAAAAGCAAACATGGTATCTATAAAAACAAAATACTGCAGTAAACAAGCTAAGAAGCATAATCTGAAAACTCAGAGAAAGAAACTCCTTTGATAATAATTCACTAGAAGTGTTAGATAAAACTGGCATCTCTTTGCTGCAGGTAGAAACAAACTCTAAGAAAGAGTAGCAGCCAGGATTTATAGACAATAGGTTGAGTTAGAATGGAAAATGATAGAGAAAAGATTTCAGGGCACTGATCTATGCAATAGTAGAATTTGAATTGGGAGTCTTAACAATATAAAAATGTGGAAATAAAGTCCACATTGTTCTGGATAAACCATATGATTTGGAGAACCATATTCAGAAGAGCTGCCACAGTGCAAAGTTAGAACAAAGAAATTTAAAATAAATATTCATTAGAAAAAGAAAAAGATACTAAGTATATAGGATCATAGATGATGTTTAGTTGTCATGGTTCTTTAGCCTTTGATCTGGAATCATTTCTCCTGTGTGTGTGTGTGTGTGTGTGTGTGTGTGTGTGTGTGTGTCTGTGTGTTTCATGTCATTGATATTTGAATAGTACAGGTCAGTGTTTATAGAATTTTCTTCAATCTGGGTTTCTATGATAGAAAACTGTGTAAGCAATGTTGTGTTCTTTTCAGTAAAACACATGAATAAGCAGAAGTTATCAGTTAGTCCTATTAATGGTGATGTTAACTTTGATTTCTTGGTTAAAGGTAGAGTCTGCCTGATCCCTTCACTTTAAAGTTGCCACGTACCTTTGTAATTCATAAGCAAACTGGGCATAGGTATTTGAGACTGTGTAAGCATCTTCTTTTTATTTAAAATGTATCCAAAGGTTTTTTCACCAGTTGACATTTTGCCTGTAATAATTATTATTATGATGGCTGCACAATGGTGATTTTCAATTTAATAATTGCATCTGCATTTATCAGTTGTCATTCTACTATAATAAGTTGTCACTCCTATTTTATTTAGTCACATATTTATGAATTAATGTATCAGTAGTTTCATGGATTATTTTATTTAAAGGCTTAAAATGCATTACTTATATTAATTTTGTGGTTCACATTGTCCCAGATTGGGACATTGGGAACCCATTCAGCCCTCTTTTTGCTGTTTTCCTATTTATGTACTTACACTTCATAAATTTTATGCCTGTCCACATGCCAAAACTGTGAGATTTTTAAATGAGAAGTTTATAGTTTTGAGGAAATCTAACTTATCATTTTTTTCTTCCATGGTTTTGACTTTCATGTCCTAAGAAACCTTTGCCTACACCCAAGTCATATATGTACATATATATACTCCTCTAAAAGCTTTATAGTTTTCATTATTATGTTGAAGTCGGTGATTCATCTCATTAATATTTATGTTTAGGATGAGTTACTGGTCTAGATATATTGTTTTCCCTAGGGATACCAAGATTTTCCATCACAATTTGTTAGGACTATTCTTTCTCTTATTGAATTGCTTTGGTGTCTTTGTCAAAAAATATTAAATGGCCATATAACTATATATCCTTTTCTTAGCTTTTTATCCTATTAATTTAACCCATTCATTGATCCTTGTGCCAGTACAATAATTATTTAATCACCATATGCTATAGCTAATCTTGAAGTTATATAATATAAATCTTCCAACTATGTTCATCTTCTCAAGTTTGTTTTGATGTTCTAGGTCCTTTACATTTCTATATGAATTTTAAAGTCAGGTTTTGCTGGGATTTTGATAGGGAGTACATGGGACAGATCAGTTTCAAGTAAAATTGATATTTTAAAAATCTTTGGTCTTCTAAACCATTGCCATGGTTATATTTCTCCATTTCTTTCAGTCTTTTGAAATTCCTTCCCTTCAGTAGATGACTAAACTGAGCACTGTGCATCTTTTGTTAAACTTGTTCCCCTGTGGGTGGCATCTAAAATGTCAATTCATTTCCTTCATTCTTAGGTGAGCTGCTAGCAGTGTGCTACTCACATGCATGTTTTAGGGTTAAGCCTGGAATGTCAGTAGAGTTAACACACGGATGTGGGGGCTCCCCTTTCTGAATATCTCTTTTGCAGGACTATCTTCTGACTTTGAAGGGACAGTGGGTTGCCCCAAATTCTAGCCTTCAGTGTTTCTTAGCAGAGAGACTGTGTGTTGGGTTTTTTTGTGTGTGTTTTAACTACCTGTGTGACACAGACTGTGACTAACGATCAGAAAAAACTATAACCTCCAGAAACTTGTGCTGTTCCCTTTTTCCAAATGTCAGTTCCTGTCTAGAATATCATTGCTTTTGCTCAGTCCTCATTGTCTTTGTGTAATTTTTATTTGTATTTTGTCTAGAGTTCACAGTAGTGTCTACAAGAGCATTAGTCCTACACAGCTTACTTGTGCCTGTTGCTTGAATTTCTTTTTTGAATTATGACCCTATAAACACACAGGGGAACTTTAGGAGGTTATCTAACTACAAATGAAAACAAAGCTAGTGTCCTCAGGCTTCTCTTCTACAAAACAGAAATGCTGAGAAAGAATGGATTTTCTGCAGAATTTTCAGAGAATAACACATTAACCTAAAAATGTATATCCAATCATGATGTCTTTCCTGGATAGGAGCAACATTAAGTGTCCTTAAGTATATAGACTTTGAAATGTATCTACCACTCACACATTTAGGAAAAAATCACTAGTATCTTCCTATGAAGGTGTGGGGAAAGGAGTAGCAGCATCAAGGACACTTGCAGGGTTGTTAGAATGCAGAATCTCAGCATCCCCTCCAACCTAGTGAATCAGAATTTCAATTTTTAAAACATCTCCAAATACTTCATACACACTTTAGATTTAATAAGCACTACTCGAACCGTATGAGATTTAAATTCTAGGATGTGAATGTTATTTTTAAAATATTACTATTTATTTGCCCAATTTAGAAGTCAACTACACATACTCTGAAATGCAAAAATTATGCACAAGGATATTCTTTGATACAATGTGTATCTTAAAAACTGAGAAAAACATATCCAGGATTAGGAAAAATTATGTACAATCACTGATATTTTACTTATGAAGATTGTGATGATATGGTAAAATATTTGTTATGTCCTATTGAACTGAAAAGCAGGAAACAGAAGACTATATGCAATAACATCTCAACCCCAGTAAAGAACAAATAATAATCACAGAAAAATATTGGATGAAAATATTTGTTGACTCTGGGTGATGACATTTCCCCCTTATTCTTCATAAATTTTTGCACCTCCCAAATGTTCATACATTTTGAAATAGAAAATGCACTTTGAGAAACTGAAGAAATGTTATCAGTGAAGTTTTACAGAGGGTAGATGGCATGGATATATTTCATTAAGCCCTTTACTTCATGCAGATTACACAATTCTTCCTTAAATTCTACTTTTTTTCCCTCTCTAGCCCAAGGACATAGTACACAAGTGACTCAATTTTACACAAAATAATCAGTGAGAGCTAGTGACTAGAGCATTCTATGCATTTCAATGCTTTGTGATAAGAGTGAATTCTGCAACCATTCTGTGTGGCATTTCCCATGTTGGGTATAAAGTTTGACATGTACAACAGAGGCACATTATAAACATTAGTGAGCCCAGGACCCATGAAGTCCTTAGAGCCGGAAAATGGAAAAAAATTGTGTGAACAAATGTAATAAAATAGTGGCATAAGTCTTAGTGATATAGAAGTTTTCCAGTTTCAAATTATTTCTAAAAACCTCTCCAAAGCAAGGGTAAGTTTGTACTGTCCTACAGGGAGCACCCAATGGCATATTCCTTATTCCTTGGAGTTTGTAATCTTGGATGGATACTAAGGATTATAGGTATGTGGTTTGTGTTTTATACCCAATTTACTAACTCTATTTTCAAAATGTACATATTGTTGCTAATTTTTATTCTCACAAACACACTTTAAATCTTTTTCCTCTGTTTTCTCTCCCTTCTTCTTTGGGATCATAGATGCCAATTACGGCCTATCCCATTATCAATTACACTTATTGCCTGCTGCTATTGGAATAAAAAAGATATACTTGTTACCAATTTGCAGTTCCAATTACCTGGCTATGTCCTTGCCTTAAGGTACCTCATCTCCCTCATAGCTATGAAATTGACAGGGAGGGAGGATTTTATGGGATTTATCTTAATCTAAAAATGAAAGCATGAATGGTTGCTACTGGATCATACTGTTGCAACATTCCCAAATGTTCAGTAGTTCAAGGCATTAAATGTCTTCACTATATAACCACACCACACAGCTTTTTCTCTTGAAAAGTTTTGTCTGTCTTATGAATGTTCGCTATATAGCTACCAAGCCCGTTTCTAGGGAAGTCATATTATATTGCTCAGTGTTTAAGGGAACCAGTTCTGGAATCAGCCAGACCTGGGTTACATTTGGCACTTCCATATCATAGTTGTATGGCATAAGAAAAATTAAACTATCCATATCTCAGTTTCTTCATTTTTTTCTGTTCTCCTGAGAGGCCAAGTTCTCTAGTGGCCTGGGGACTTTCAGCTAGTTGTTCTCTCCAGAACGGTTCCTTTCTCATTACATAGGTCTGAGCTCAGCTCACCTCACATGCTCTCTACTCAGAGAGAGCTTCCACAAGAATTCCCTCAAATGTAGCTTCTCTTCCCACCCATTCCACTCTCATCATGCTCAATTTCATCGTCATCTATATTTTCTTAAGAGACACCTGAAAATCTTGAGTAAGGGCAATAAGACACATGACTATATCAAAGTGGTTTTTGAATTTACTTATCTGATTTTTTTTTTTCCTGTCCCCACCACCTCTCATGTAGGTGCCATGAAAGCTGGGACTTTGTATATCTTTACTTTGGATGTAATCAGGGATACAGGAGATGCTCAATAAACAATTTGAATAAAGAAATATAAAATAGAATAACAACTGTATCTGCTTCTTAGGAAGGCTGTGTTGTGTTAGGTTTTTTTTTAACATCTTAGTAAAATACCTGGTACATGTTAAGTACTTGCAAAAATGTCAACATGCCACACACACACACACACATACACACACACACAGACACACACACATTAAACACTTATAAGAATATTTTTTAATTTTTTTCTGCTTAATAGAATACATGTATAAGGTTTCTAGATATGAACAATAGAGGATTAGCTTACAGTTGCAATTCCTCAGATATAACTTGTTAAACTTAAAAATAAAAGTTATTTTATCAGCAAAAAATGGGCTTGTTCAGGAACAGCAGAGAATTACAATCTAGGAAATGCAAGCTACAGCAGAACCATAGCTATGTCTGGAGAACAAAGGAGAGAAACACCCTTTTAGAGTAAACTGAGAGTCCCATGTATGATGGCTGCTCATCGGATGAGTTGTGACACAGTCTCTCACTGGCTGGGCTTGAATGGGGAGGCAGAAAGTGGAAGCCTTCTTCTTTCTGCTGGATGGCAAAGGAGCTAAAACAATATGGTGTTCATCTCTTCCAATGGGATCCGAGATTTACGAGGAGTGGTGTGTGTGAGAGCTTCTCCTGCAGGCTTCCTGATGCAATGTCACTGAGGTTTCCCTTAATTAATTTTCACAAACTCTTTCCCTACCAATTATTGGCTAAACAATCCAGATTCTTAACAATGCTTGCAGGCTTTTAACTGTTTACTACAAAATTAAGTTGGAGAAAAACATGTATTGTCTTTTCTGGTTATAGACTGGCATTTCCACCCCAAGAAGATGTAAGGAAACTTGGACTTAGTCTCACCAGTTGTGCCTGTGTGTGTGCATGTGTGTGTGTGTGTATAACTCATGGACACACTCTTCAAATGTTAAGCCTAATATCTAAAATAATCTTGTTCTTATTGAGTTAGAAATGAATCTTCCCACTGCACACTTTCTCCAGCCCTATCCAGTTCTCAAAAATATCCCCAGAGCAAGTATAGTTCAACAAATCGCTTAATCTATATATTTTTCAGAAGAACCTGAGGCCCTATAAAGATGGCAGCTTGCTAAGGTCACACATGATTATAAATAGATCAGGATTATTCCCAGAATACTTAAGTCCCACACTAGGACTCTTTCTGTTATAACTAGGTATGAGCCTTATATTTGTGTTTATATATGATTTATTTATTCATTTATTCAAGAATTATTTATTGAATATGCACTATGTGCCAGGCACTCTGCTTGGCTCAGAGATAGAGTTGTGAACAGGCAGCCATAATCCTTCTCAAGGTGCTTTCAATCTTTAGGGGAGTGAGTCATTAAAAAAAATATATGTACACATAAAATAATTTAATTAAATTCATGAGAAGGAAAGCAGCAGATTCATGGTCAGTGGCAGCCTGAAGTTAATTTCTGAATCCACCTCCCTCACATAACCATTAAACAACAAAAAAATAACCATGACCTCCTTTTAGGATCTCTAGGCAATCCCAGTGCATGGTTTATGTTGAATTATCTTATTTGTAGTGCCAGGGGGAGCACTGGGCAGTTGAAACCTCCAAACCTTGTTTTTGTTTTGTTGGGCAAAAGCCCATGCCGTTCACTACTCAAGGTATTTGTGGCCACCTTGGGCACAAAATCCTGCAATTCCAGTGCTGCTGAGAACCTGTGGGAAAATGAGTTGAGCTTCCTAAGTCCTTCAACATTTTCATGCTATTCTTGGGCACACTGGACCTCATTCTATGTTCCCACTCGATTCTGGGGACTAGGGAAACTTTGTGAGGGATCCAGGGTCCATTGTCCTGGAGACATAGCACAGGTCATCTCTTCTCTGTTGCTCCAGTGACACCCTGGGGATTAAAGGAAATTTGCATACCATGCTACCACACCATCTGCTTCGGATTCCTTTGCAGACTCCAAGTCTCTCTTACGTTTCATCTCTACCATCACCCCTGCCCCAAGAAGAGGGTTAAGAGAAAGTGGGGTGCAGTGGCCCTTCTCTGGGCACACACCACTAAACAAGCTTCATTTCATATCTATTTCTCCCATTACAGCACCTGGAATATACATAATCTATGGGTTGGGGTGGGATGTGGAGGAAACAGGGGATTCTTATGGATAACTTAACTGTTGCAAAATTTTTCTTATGCCTTCTCTGCCCTCTGGTCTAGGCTAAATCTCTGATTCTGCTGGTTGTAGAATCTGCTTGGTCATCCTTTCTCTGGGTCATCCCTTCTCTCAGGCAATGGAAACACATCAGCTACCTTGACAGGAACAAGTGGGCTAAAAATCCTAAGATTATATCCTGAAAATCTTTATCCCACACATGCATTTGATATACATAGGGAAAAAAAACTTCTGACTCTGCCAAGAGGTTGTTCACTACAAACAAGTATATACATGCTAGAGACAAAAAACAAACATGTTTTTAATTAGAAAGGCTTGGCATCATGTAATCTAGTTAATAATTCTTAAAATAACATCTAGTATTTAAAAGATTGTGGTAGGCACAGTCGCAGGGGGGTCATCAGGTGAGAAATTGGGGATCAACAGAGGTGAGGCTTAGAACCTCACCCCCCCGTTCTGAGAGAAATCTTCTGCATACATGGATGTTTTATTGCCCTTGTCTAGCTTGGATTAACACATAGTCTACAGGCACACACCTGATCATCTACATTTGCTCTCTTACAACACTAAACTATGTTTTCTACCTTTATCTTGTATCTACCTACCACTTCAGCATTTTATTAAAAATAATAATAATAAAGAGAGAAATGTGGTATCCACATATAAATCAAGTATAAAAATCAAATGAGTATTCATATTTGAACTGACTGTTTATAGTTCATAATGCATGAGCAAAACCGAAGGTTTCTGTGATGGCTGCCCTTGTACTGTTCACCATGTAAGAACTTATTCACTATGTAAGAATTTGTTCTCCATGTAAGAACTTGTTTGTTATGCCTCAGAAGATTGGAGACTGACGAGAATTAGGCTTGGGGTGGATTAATGATTGTGCATTGAGCATTGACTCCCCTATACAGAATTTTATTGTTGTTAACAACCATTTGATCAATAAATATGAGAGATGCCCTCACAAAAAAAAAAAAAAAAAAAAGTATACACTTCCAATGGTAAAATAATAAGTAACCGGGATGTAATGAATATAGTCAAGATACTGTAACAAATTGGTATGGTGATAGCTGGTACCTAGAATTGTCATGTATATAAATGTTGAATCACTATGTTGTACACCTGAAACTAATGTAATGTAATACTGTGTGTCAACTACCCTTCAATAAAAAAATAATTACAAAAAAAAAAAAAAAAAAAAAGATTGTGGTAATAGTGGAAAGAAGTTAAATAGAAAGGAGGGATAGAAAACCAGATCAGATGAATTGAACAGGGACCCAAGAAAATGGGCTGCACATATGAGAACTTAGGACAGCACAATTCTGACTTTTTCTCTTTTAAGTTGATAAAGAATAAATGATGCTGGAACAACTGACTCTTCACATGGAAAAACGAAAAAAAAAATGTCATCCCTCTGTAACACAATACACAAATACAAATCCTGGGCTGATTAAATGCCTAAAAGTCAAAAAGCAAAGCTGTAAAACTTCCCAAGGAGAATATAAAAAGCTTATATACAACAGGCAAAAGAAGAGAAGACATGAAAAAGATGAGAAATTTGACTACATTAAAATTAGAGATACCATTAACATAACCTACATATTGAGGAGGTGTTTGTAATGTAAATAACCAAGAAATAACTTATAACAGGAATAATAGTGAACAAAACAGTAAAAAAAGATCCAAAAAATAAGCAAAGGATTTTTTATGAAAATGTAAAATTAAATCACCAACAATGCATAAAAAGATACATATCCCCAATAATGTACATGGAGGCTGAACTAAAATTATAATGAGGTAGCATTTCATGCCCAGCTTGGCAAATATTCATTCCAATGGCTGGCCATGCTGATTGTTAGTGAGTATGCAAAAAATAAGGAAGTTGTCAGGCTTTGTTAGTAAGAATGTCAACTGATATTGCTAATTTAGAAAATAATTTGATATACCTAGTAAATTTGAAGATATATTTATAGTACAACCAAGAAAATGTATGTCTAGGTCTTTAACCTAAAGCAACTGTAGCATAAGAGCTTGAAGCAACACAAACATGTTCATTTTTGCCTCCTTTGTAACAGCAGAGTAATTTACGCAACCTGAAAGTCTTACACAAGTAAGTAAAGGAATATCATTTAGTCATACTATTGAAAAATATGCATAGATTAAAAATCAATGAATTACATGAATTAAAATGGACAGATCTCAAAAACATAATGATGGGAAATGCAAGTTGCAAAATAATGTGTTCAGTATGATGACAGTTATGTAAATTGAAAAAATACATGAAACAATAGCATATAATGATTATGGACATGTACGTGATGTGACATTACCAAAACTTGGGTGAAGATGCTCTACACCACAGCTCAGACCCTAAGATTTCTGCCACCCCTACTCCTCGTGGTCAGGTGCGTTCTGAGAGTCTCCACTAGAGGGAGAGACTTTGCGGAGGGAGGGATGATAGTTGGGGGAGGACAGGGAGAGCCTGGGAAGAAGCTATAGGCCCTGAAATTGTAGTGAATCTAAAATGCTTTATTTCATAAGTACAATGCAATCTGATGCAAATATTTAAAAAATTAACATGTCAAATCTGGACAATGGACAAATTGATATATATTTTTTTATTTTTAACAAAAGTTTAATAGCACTGTGTGCCAGACACTGATTTAGGCACTTAACATATATATTAACTCAATTAATCAGCATTGATTAATTTTTCTATATGTTTGAAATATTCCATATTTAACATTTTTATTAATATTTTTTAATCTTGAAGGATGTACCTAACATGACTTCCAAAAATGCAGAGGAATTTCTAAGTGGGAAGAGAAGATTACTATTTTTTTCTAGTCCTCTATATTATATATATTTTATGAATTGTTAAAACTAGCTTACATTTCTTTGAAGTTTAAAAAAAGCAGAGAAATATTAATATTAATGTAATTACAATTACATTAAGTATTATTGAGTGTTTGATCATCAAAATAGGGATAAGAAACATATTTTGTAAGAAAACCATCAAAGATGAAGGCATGGCCAGACCCTATTATCTGAAAGAAAGTGTGGAATTTCGAGACTAGTACTGAAAGCAGATAGATGATCACACGAATCACAGATGATGTGAAATGTGGATAGGTACACATTTCATAAAATGTATTTCACATATTCAACTCAATACATTTGAGTTGTATCCAGGATCAAAAAAAAGAAGAGTCATTAGGCAGAATATCTGTTTGACAAGAAATAGAGTTGAAAAGTTTCTAGAGAATAAATAGAATAGAAATAAGTTAATGGAGCCATCTTTTATATTTTGCCAAGCAACAAGAAGTAGGTCCAGTGGGACTGTCGCATGGGACTCTAATCGCACTTGCAACCTAGATTGACTTGCCCTCCGGAATTCCTCCTAAATGATATGTTCATCAAGGAAAAGAGTTGACAAAATCTTTATTCCCAGCCCTGTCCTGATGATACTTGGACTCCCACTGAGCCAACATGAAGTGAAAACTCTGAGAAGGAAATCTGTTAGCATCAATTAAGCAATAAAGCAGTCAAACTTACTGATAATGTGTGTGAGCATGTGTAACACTTTCCATCTTAATGAGGCCATCTTAGTTAATGCATTAATTACTCCTTTTAGGTTTGTGTTGTAATGATAATAATATCCCCCCACAGAAATGCTTCCTCTTGGTCCATGTAGGGTGTTTCTCTGTAAGAGCAAAAATAATTAAAGCAATCTTCTCAGACTATCAAGAGATATACATGATTTAAGTGATTTCAATCCAAGTGATATTTTCCACTGTCTCTTCACTAATTTAGGATAGTCATTGAAGGTGAATTTTAGGATTCATAGTTGTGCACTCTTGTTAGTCTGCCCGTGTCCATTCTCCTATCCTACATACTAACAAAGCCCACTTTTATTCTGGTATTTATCTCTTACCCACTTAGCTCATGTGCTTCTGGGCAGCTGGTCCCTGCTTTCGTTCTGCCCCCTCTCACTGCCCTCTTCAGCTTCACATGCAGGCCTGTTTGGTCTAAGGGCATGCTAGTGATTTGTCTGTTACACTTCTTAGCTCCACAGTCATTCTTTCCTATGTGCTGGCAAGGTGCCTGCAAAGGGCATTTCTTAGACTATTATGTTAAGTAAGTATTGTCAGTGAGAGCCACTAGATGGGAAATGAGTAGGAAGAGAAAAGCTATTGTCTTTCTGCTTCTGGTGGCAAAGGGAACGTGCAAGTAACTACACGTTTCAGCGTGCTGGGTGGAACAGGGTTCTTACCCAAAGTCAGAGTGGCAGTTTCAGCAGGATCAGCCCTGGGTTACACTGCTTTCCCCCTTTGGTTCTCCAAATATATGACCAATAGTGGCTTCTTGCAGTTACTGGTCTCTGGGTCACTTCCCTGACCCAACTGCTCATCCTGCCCTTATAACAGTTTCATTACCAACAGCCTGTACTGCTTTTTCTTCCAGGGCACTGACTGACTGTAAGAATAATCCCACCCCACTGTCAGTGATAGGGTCAAGCATGGCCCTCTTGTGCAATTTGTGCCAGTGAGAATACAGGACATACTTGCTGATGAAGTCTGAGATAACTTTTCTTCTATTTTCTGGAACAGTTTCTTTCCAGTAGCTTCTCTCTGTAGTTCTTTCTGTAAACACTGTCATGTGTTCAGTTCCTACAGTCATTTCATCACTCTCCCAAGGATTGAGTCTACATACAGAAGAAAGCAGGGTCCAGAGAATTCTAGAGAAAGGACACCTGAGTAGGTGGATTTTGTCATTCCTAATATGTACCCTACATCTGGATTTCCAACTATGGGAAAACATAATTGTCCTTATTTTTTAAGTTCATATGAAATGGGCCTTCTATTACTTTCTGTTAGCTGATACAACCATAATCTGCAAGCTCGATTATCTGTGAAAACAGGATCTGGATGGCTCATGACCTTCATGTATTAAAGCAAGGACACAAGATTATCTGTGTGCTCCACCTCAGGGTATTTAGAGCCTGTGGTGAATTTGGGGGCTTCTTTAGGAGTTCACTTGAATTCTAAAAATCTTTCTTATAGAATAAACCTTGAGAGAACCTATTTGACCATGTCTGAAGGTTCAGGATAACTGACACTAGATAGTCCATCTTTTAGGTAAAGAACACTGCTTTCTAGAATTCCAGACTTGGTGGCTCAGGAAAAGTCTCAGACTTTTAACCGAACACCTAAGAAACTTGAGGACAAGCTTTTTTCCTTGTTCTATTCTAGAGGAGTTTTGAGAATTTAAAATGATTTTTTGTTTCTTTTTTTTTTTTTTTTTAGATAATTATTTTTTTATTGAAGGGTAGTTGACACACAGTATTACATTACATTAGTTTCAGGTGTACAACATAGTGATTCAACATTTATATACATGACAATTCTAGGTACCAGCTATCACCATACCAATTTGTTACAATATCTTGACTATATTCATTACATCCTGGTTACTTATTATTTTACCATTGGAAGTGTATACTTTTTTTTTTTTTTTTTTTTTTTGTGAGGGCATCTCTCATATTTATTGATCAAATGGTTGTTAACAACAATAAAATTCTGTATAGGGGACTCAATGCTCAATGCACAATCATTAATCCACCCCAAGCCTAATTTTCGTCAGTCTCCAATCTTCTGAAGCATAACGAACAAGTTCTTACATGGAGAACAAATTCTTACATAGTGAATAAGTTACATGGTGAACAGTGCAAGGGCAGTCATCACAGAAGCTTTCGGTTTTGCTCATGCATTATGAACTATAAACAGTCAGTTCAAATATGAATACTCATTTGATTTTTATACTTGATTTATATGTGGATACCACATTTCTCTCTTTATTATTATTATTTTTAATAAAATGCTGAAGTGGTAGGTAGATACAAGATAAAGGTAGAAAACATAGTTTAGTGTTGTAAGAGAGCAAATGTAGATGATCAGGTGTGTGCCTGTAGACTATGTGTTAATCCAAGCTAGACAAGGGCAATAAAACATCCACGTATGCAGAAGATTTCTCTCAGAACGGGGGGTGGGGGAGATTCTAAGCCTCACCTCTGTTGATCCCCAGTTTCTCATCTGATGGCCCCCCTGTGACTGTGCCTGTCTTAGGTTGTTCCTCCCTTGAGGAATCTTACCCGTCTCTGGCTAACCAGTCATCTTCCGGGGCCATACAGGGAAATGTAAAGTGGGTAAGTGAGAGAGAAGCCTTATTGTTTGAAAAGGTTAGCTTTTTTTTTCTTTGCATATTTATGCCCTGTAGCTTCTATGCCCAGCATTTGTCTTGAGGTATCTTTACCACTTGGAAGAATTATGATACTCGGGATTTTTTGTTTCTTAATGTGAAGTACCTATTGCATTAATGGCTACTTTCTTCCTAGGCACCCTTCAAATCCATGTTCTCTCTGCCAGTCTATTCTTGTCTATGAAGTGTCTCATTGATCTTGTCATTAATATTCTTGATTTAAGTTTTTAAATCTCCTTCCAGTCAGTCATCTCCATTGCAACCATCTGAAGCTTAGTGGTAGCAAACTTCATCTCACCCTGAAATTAGCCCCTCCTAACTGATCTTTGGTGTGATGATAGTTATCCTTCTGTGGACATAGCTCAGGTCTTATATTCACCCCATCCTCCACTTATTTTGCATCAAAGTCAGGTCCAAACCCATTTATAATCACACTCCAACTTGCCATTCCACTCTTATCTCTCCCTTTTCCTGACATCTCCTCCAATTATAATCCTCGCGCCCTCTATTTAACTGAGCGAATACTCATTTATGTTCAAACAACATATTTACATTCATACTTCTGTGTCACATCTAATGCTGCTCTTTATTTCTAGAAAGCTCACTTTACTGCATCTAACGAAATCTTGCTTGTAGATTTTCAAAATACATTATGAAAACCTTCTAAGGCCTGAACACAGTTCAAAGCACTGGGCATTCAAAATGATACCTGTTCATGTGAAACTCAATGGGGAATATATAAATGTATGCAGTTGAATAAATTATTCTCCCAAGTCTGCAGTAATGTTATATTTTAATCTCTGTGGAAACATGGATAACATGGCAATTTGCCTTTCAAAATTAAATTTAAATAGTGCCACCTCCTTTGAAGTATGCAGTCCAAACCTCAGACAGAACTAATCATTCCCATTTCTGTTCTTACTTAACATTTGTCCCACCATGCTATTGTTTTTAGGGGTAAATCCCACACTCTAAGCATCAGTTTCTTCATAGGAAAATGAAGATCAGAATGGTATACACCTGATAGAGGTGTTTCAAGAATGAAATAAAACCATTCATCCAAAGTTTTTTAAGTAGCATTCAGCATATTACTAAATATGTATTCAATATGTCTTAGATAATATCCATCAGTCTACATTATAAGCTTCTCAAGGGTAGAGCGTATATAATACTCATTTTGTATTCCACATCCTTATCCTGGAGCCAACAAGGAGCAGTGTGAAAAAAAGAAAAATGAATGAATGAATGATGAATGAATGACTTTGTAAGGTATACAGAGCAAGCCTTTTAAAACTGGTTTAAAACTGGTCTATGTACACCATTTTGTGTGTCTGAACTGTTGACATTTTATTTTAGCATGAGAGTTGTTTTCCCATTAATCAACTCTTACAGTAGAAAATGACTCTGACTTCAGGGACTGCTTGCAGGGGAGAATGTTAACAGACCTTTCAGTAGCTGCAGTTTCCTCGTTGCTCATTGATGGATCAAGAGCTAATTCCCAAACTATTTTCAGGCCAACCTGGTAAGTACATAATATTTACTCAAGCGACACTAAGCCATTTGGCATGATTTCAACAACAAAAACGGCACTTTGAGGAAGAACTTGTGGTATAAATTAGGTTTGCTCATAATTGTGTGGGTGATGCATCTGTTCATCTCCTGTTAGAGAAGCTAGGAAACAGTTCTTTAGATCTGGCTCTTTTTAATATCTTACTTATTCTTTCTGCTATTCTCATTGCTATTCTGCTATCTCATTATACTGTCATAATCAGACAGAGCTAAAGTATAATTCCAGCCAAGAAGGGGCAGTGGCGATTCAGCTCTATAGATTACGCAAATGAATTCTAGTTCATCCAAGGCAAAAATGTTCAGGCTGCAAGACAATGACCACTTTTTTTGTCAAGCAAGTGGGAAGTTTATCAGTATCAACTGCTTGCTTAGCTTTATTTTCTGAATCCATTTTCCTGCATTCATAAAGGAGAAATGCTGAGAAATGGAATTCTTATATTCTGTTCTTAATGGCTTTCCAAGATGATTCATTCTATCCTTTAAAATCCATCCCTCTGGTCAGTGGGAAACTCACCTCCTTAGATACCTGAGTAAGATGCCCATTACTTTTTCCATGTTATGAGAACAGAGAAATCATTTTTAATTATAGCCTTCTCCATTTCAAAATGGTATTTAGATAACTTGTTTTGAAATGTGGTAAATGCCTTAATTGTGCTGTTTATGTGTCACACCATATTTTGTTCCACTAATGCAGGTGACCAGTGAAAGAATGCTTGTCCAAAATGACCACTGATTTGAAACTCAAAGAATGAGAGTGGAGGCCTACAAATGAGAGGCGGCAGGATTTGGTTGCATTTCGAGAGAAATGGAGGTGGGACCCAAGTGCTCAGGAGCAGGCTGTGTAAGGGATGATGGGGAGGATTATGTTATGTGTTTACTCTAGTCCCATAGCAAGAGCTCATAAATGTTTATGACAAGCCAGTATAAATGATGGTTAATTGCTTACAGCTCTCAAACCTGAAACAGCCTTATTACATAATCACTACATTATTTGAGAGCTGCCTAACCTTGGGCAAGATTCTTACTTTTAAATTTTATTTCTTTTTTTGTTCTCATTCTATTTATGAATTTCATAAAATCCACTTTCGGGGTGTATCTCTAAAAGATAGGGGCACTTTAAAAACTTAGGCATAAAGTGTTATCAAACCTAAACGACAGTATCTTATCAATATCTTCAAATATCTAGACAGTATTCGAGCTTTCCAAATTACCTAATAATTTTCTGCAAAGGTGTCTGAATCAGGATCAAAATAATGTCCCATCTATTAAGATTGGTCTTTTAATCTATAAATTACTTCTCCAACTCTTTTTGTTTCCTTACAAAATAGTCTGTTGCACATAGTAAGGCTTAATAAATATTTGTGGGACAAAGGATAAAGGACTCAGAAAAATTATCCTCCACTGCCCCAGCTTGTGTTTGAAATGCAATTCTTTCCAGAATGATCGCCTTTGTGTCTTTCCATTTCACTTTTCTGTAGCCTCTCATTCAGCTCTTTTACTCTGTTCTACATGCTGAAGAGGCAAAGGAGGCTCCTTCATGCATGCTCACAAACGTGAAGAACATGAATCTCTTGTCTGTGCTCCATTCATGCCTTTCAGCCTCTCATAATTCACTGAATAAGCTCCTTTATGTTTTCCTCCTCAAATAACACTGTGAGGAACTTAAAAGTAACCTTTCTTAATTGACCTCCCTATCTCCAGCTCCTAAAATGCTTTCTGTCACAGAGTATACTCTCAATGAACATTTATTATTATTAATTAAAATCATAACTAATGTCAATCCTTGTGCACAGATTTAAAGATTAAGGAGAATGGGACATATAAATAATTGACCAAGGTTAACATTTTTCTCATGCATAGATCCTAGTTTTCACCAAAGCGTTGCCTGTTTGAACTGCTGTGTGCTTTCAGTTAAGAATGGTTGTGATGACTTTAGGACTTACATGTATGCACCAATTTTCTAGTGCTTTGTAATTAATTAGCTCCAGTTTTACCTTTTGCAAAAAAGGATAGTACTATGGAAAGTGAAGCAAAATATATTCCCACAGTATCAGCACCAGTGCCTCAGAGGAGAGAGCTAACTACAACTGCCATTCTAAACTGGAGTTTGCTGTAGGACTGCAGGAGTAAAAATACATTTGCAATCTGAGAAGAAAGACTACAATTCCATTTCTGATCAACAGTAAAGAGCCCTGCCAAAGTATGGTGATGGAGTCAAGTTACTGTTTTAAATACATATCCCTTCTCTTCGGTCACTGCTCTTAGTGAGAGGCTGGTTCCAGAGACACAGTGGTGCAGAACAGGGCATATTTTTAAACGACAGAGCAATCTTCCATGGACCTCACTTACTGTAGCTGCAAGCTTCCATCCCAGTTAAAGTCAGATCAATATAAAAACTCCAAATAGCACTTTTATTTTAACTTTCTCACCTGGGCCTCTGAGATAGGCATTTATATCCCAATTAATATTAAGATATCTGAAAAAAATAAAGTTTCAAGACACAACTTTTATTTATTGTCAGCTGGCCTGAAAAGTAAAAATAGAGATATATTAACCTTTCAGATGGCAAATATGGGTGACGGTGCAGATTCTGATAAGTGCAGAGCTTGAGGTACTCCAGAGATGATTTACATAAAATGAATTGGGATTTAGCCTAGGAAAGTAAATAATAATGGACTTGAACAAGGAGGATTAGGAAAAAACAAGTATTTAGTGTAATATTTGTCATTAGGGTAATTAAAAATGGATGACTTAAAAATCCCTTTGGACACTACTATAAGTATGAACCATTTCTTGATCTTTGTTCTATTTTCCTTCCAAATATCTATTTTTGTCTCTTAATCCTGATTTTCAGAACTAAATTTTAGCCTATGATATAGAACTATTCATTGTCATATTATCCATGAATATTAGCTCCTCACCTACTAACTCCTCAAACACCATTTATAATACAAAATGCTAAATGAATATAATTAGTCCTTGTTGATCCAATCTAGTTGTAGAATACATATCTTGGTTAATAAATTTACCTCATTTATACTTATATCGGGTTTAATATTTTTTCAGAATTTGAATTCATTTAAAAAAATTCTGGAAAACAAATCACAGCATCCCTGGTCACCTAAAAACAATTTAAAAATCAATTCTATGGCATTTCATTATTGCATCAGATGTTGGCAGGGTATCTCTTGTCTTTTTAGGCCAATATGAAGGTCAAGGCCAAGGTTCATACACAGGAGAGTGTTTCTTATAGCTCTCTGCCCTAAGCTCACTTGGTCTCTTCAGGGCAGGACAAAAATGCCAAAGGACTAATACCCTTTAAAGTGACCATCAACCAGTGACAGCTGAGAAGTTGTGGATAAATACCCAAGCTTCCTTGGCCTTCAGTGAGACAATACTGACCTGTGTTCTATACCATCTGTCAGCGTCCCCAGTATGACTGAGCTGAAATTGCCCACAACCTTGATACCCAGAATGCCTTTCCCTCTCTTCCATGTCTGTTTTCCCCACTCCCTCACTGTGCTCTTTGGAATCACCAGCATTCAAATCCTGCCCTCAAGGTCTTTAGGGAGAACTCTAACTTGAATGATGGATCTCCACAGTTTTTATTGAGTCCAATCAGAAATGATAATTCACTAAGGTTAAAATAGTGTTTCTATGGCTTCATTCATTCACATGAAAACATCATAATTTTGCCATACCAGCATTAGCATCTGTACTATGATTTACTCAATAACCTTTCTAAGACAGTTTAAAATTGATTCACTTTTTAATCTATTCTCTACTATGGGAAAATTATGCATGTAATCACATTGTAATATGATAGCAATGAATTTTTTTCCTAATACATATTTAAAATTACATATTTTTTTAAATGTTTGCTCATTCATCATCTAAAATGATGCCACATACCAAGCTTTGCAAAACACTGGGCTACAGTGTAGATAAGAAATATGCATGTTTTCTCTGTCACTGGCCCATGACAAAACAATTGAGAATAGTTAAGGTAAAATTGTTAGAATTTTTGACTAGACGCTTCCCTTGGGGTGTTTGAAAATTCTGCATTCCTTGTTGGATGATTTTGTCCAGATTGAAAGTGTCCATTTTGACTTATGAGCTCTGATCCAGCAGGAACTCTAACTAACCATTGTTCACATTAGTATCCAGTTCAATGGCACCAAAAAGGAGAGGTAAGTGTGGTGATAACATCAGTAATGGATCCTCATTTTATGTCCATGAAATTTCTTTAAGAAATGTACATAATGTGTGGGAAGACAGAGAATGCAGATATTTCAAGTTCATAGTCAAAGGACAAAACTTTTCTTCTGCTGTTGCCTAGCACAAGTCTTTTCATTTTTTGGAGGGAGTCTTTTATGTTTGAAAAGATATTGTTCTTCAGAACACAACCCAGGACCCCAAGCTCATGAAAACACTTTAGAAAGAAAATTTATATCTCTTTTTTTTTTTTTCCTAAAGAAGCTCTCCAAAGTTCTTTGAAGTGGCAAAATTTGTTTGTCAGTGATTTTAATTGTCATTACTAATTTGCGAACCACATGTTGCTTGTTACCAACAAACCTAATCTATCTAATACATGAAGGATTCTATGGCTCTTTTCCTGGAGACGTGTGTGTGTGTGTGTGTGTGAGAGAGAGAGAGAGAGAGAGAGGTCGATCTAATAGAATTATCAGACAGCATCCGCTGAAGTCACTGTATCTGCATATGTACAGAGATATATGTGCAGACAGGATATGAACTTGTACAGATTATGAACATCTCTGGTTGATTAAATGGAATTGAAATACATTTTCTCTTTCATATTGGAAGAGGCTTAGCATTAAAGAACTAATCTTTTCTGAGATAAACTTCATTAACACAATGATTATTCATTTGGCTTTTATAATGATATGGCTGCTTAATCACCAGAACATTGCTTCCTGTGCTCGGTCGGAACCAGCAGGAAACATTTGAAGAGCAAGTCGTGCTGCTAATGTGAGGGAAAGGGGATGGTGTTCTCACTGCCTTTCATTTCAAAAGTACAGCACATTCCTGCTCAGAAGTCTAAAACCTCTTGTCCAACAACATGAGCTTTAAACCCCATATTAAACACAGAATAAAGTTGTATGGCCCTGAAGGCTAAGTCTTAGCCTCAGGTCTGCTGTTTCTCTTTGGATTACACATAAAGTTTCTCTGGGGGTATATTTTTGTTATAAACCTAGATTTGCGGTGGCTTTATCTTGGTAGTTGCAGATAGTATGGTACCAAATTTGGTAGCTCTTTTGACTGTTTATGTCAGAATACAAAGACATGAACAAGATAGGACCAAACTAAATTTTTAAAACTATATCCTCCTTGATTCACATTCAAACCACAGTGCCCCACTAAATCTGAGGACTAGTATCTTTGCAATGGAATCAAAATGAAAATATAATAATAGGATGTCATAAAGAAAGACAGCTGTTACTTTTTTTTTTTTAATTCACCAAAGTTCTTCTGAATGTAGGAAATGATAAATTCTCTATAGGGAGCTAAATTATCAGAAAGGGGCAAAATGCATAATTATCCACTACTATATATTGTTCAGTGTAACAACTGTAGTCAGGTCTATACACTGGAAGCAAAAGAAACCAATTTTGGATGATTACACGGACAGTATATTGGAAGGATATTCGCTAGTTCACAAAATTGTCCAGTGACTCAACTTCAAAACCTGGGCAGGAACAAAAGAATGTTGGTAATGGTTATTAGGGCAGACAGCAACATCACACCATGGAACCATTTAAATGTGAACAGTGTTTTCACTGAAGAGTGAACTTCCCAGCTTGCACTGAATGCCCACCTCAAACCACTTTAAAAATGCAACATGACTGCCATCAAGGCTATTGCTAGCCACCAAAATGGGTTCTTTACTGTCTCTGCTTCTTCAATTCAAAACTTGAGCGTCCAGTTCTGCAGTTTGTGTATATGCTGGCTGAACTGTGTAGTATGCTCAGGTCCTTGCAACAGAGACCAAGTTAGCTCTGGCTTCGCCAAGACTTTCAAGATGGTGAATTTTGCCAAGACCCTAATCTGTTAGTTTAGATCTTGATTAGCCAACAAACATATGGCATCTCCATTTCCTACCTCACATAAGTCTGATACAATTATACATTCATAACAAGGAGATGCTTACCACACATATTTATAAGACTGAGGACCTATTATAAATTTAGTTGGATTATTCAAAACCTGGTTTACAACTTCTCATGTAGCACAGTTTGCTGGCTGAGAGTCTGGCCATATGCTCCTACCAGAAGCTGAATAATCTTCCTTAACCATGTAACTCCTGTGGCTGTCCTTCAATTTGCCCACAGCCTTTCAGATAATCAGTGTTTTGAAAGAAAGACAAAAGGAGAGAACAATTGAAGGTAGCATAGGAAGTTGTTAAAGTCCTTAGGTTTGCCTTCACAATATTAATTCACATTAAAAGAGGAACAGGATATATTCTTACCAAGACGGTGGCTTAGGTTGTTCCTGACTTCACCCTGACGCCACAAAAAGAATAATAATTAGTCCTCAACAGACACCACTGAGAGTCCTAGAACATGGGTGAGGCTGAAGCACTATCTGCACCACAAAGACAAGACAGACTGCATCAGAAGGATAAGAGAAGTGGATACAAGTTAACCACATTGCTCCTGTCCAAGGCCAGTGCAGCACCATACACTGGTCTTCCAGTGGTCCCAGTGGGAAAAAAGAACCCAGGAAGGACAGTCAGCTCCCCTGCATTGAATGGGGGTTGCTTTGTGGGAGACCCTACTCTGATTTCACACCCTGAGAATTGTAGGGGAACATGCTGGGCTCAACCACTGGGAATCTGACTATGACAGAGAATGGCGGAGGGACTTGCAACAACCATCATATGGATGTTGGCAGACTGAGTTCATATTTGCAGTACTCAAGTATTAATCCCAACCAGTAGCTTTGTTCATCTGCAGAACCAAGTCAGGAATACACTCTGACCAGAGAACTTGGGGTGTGGGGGGGCACACAAGTCCGCCTGAGTCAGAGCCTCAAAAAAGAGTTTTGTTGGCCTTATCGTCCAGTTTGTCCAAGCCCAGGTAAAAAGCTGAATCACAGACACATTTCCTGTAGAGAATGTCTTCTAAGCCCATTAGACCAGAGAGCTGGTACCAATTTCTGGAAGCTGTGCAGCCCAGGGGCACTTGAGCAGGGAGCAGGCAGGTAGAGCTGATAGTTTGCAAAGTTGTTGACCTTGTTCTCTCAGGGAATTTGGTGTTTGGGTTGGATTGAGTTAAAACATCACAGAGCTGTACTGGCTTTAGAGTTGCTTCTCCTACTGTGCCCAGTCTAATTGGTAGCCCTCCTCATCACTGAATACAGCCTCCAGCCTGCCCTACCAGGGGACCTAACCAGAGCACAGGGGAAGCTGCAAAGCCCATTCAGCAGCCCCATGTACAGTGGCACTTTAACATAGAGCATAGCTCATGGTTTCCCTCATCTGCAGAGCAAAATTGGGGGCTTCACCTGACCTGGAAATTCAGTGCAAACTCTAGCCTGATTCAGATCCACACACAAAAAGTTGCATGGGCCCTAGGGCCCATCCTACTATGCCTCCATGGCAGGGAAGCTAATTCATGACCCCCCATCAACAACTGAATATAGTACCTAGTCCTGACCATCTAGTAAGCCTGACCATAGACAAGGCAACTAGTGGAGTCCATCCTATAGCCTCACTTGGGTAGGAAACCAAGCCAGCAGTCCTATCCTATTGTTCTCAGTCAGTGGCACACTCCTCCATCTCCATCTTCACAGGTTGAACATTTGCCTTTCCCACAAATAAACCAAAGTAGTAGGCTTCACCTGCCCAAGGACATGACCAGCAGACACACCCAGAAACCCAAACTGAGTTGACTGGTGAGGAACTGTTTCTGCCAAAACAAACCTGCAGAGTCTAGAAGAGGAACTTGATTACTCAAATGCACAGATACCCATGTAAGGAATCAAGGATCATGAAAAATTGGGTAAACATGACACCACCAAAACATCTTTACAGAGCTCCAATAACTGACCCTAAAGAAATGAAGATCTATGAACTATTAGACAAAGAATTTAGATTAATCCTCTAAAGGAAGTTTAATGAACTACAAGAAAAAGACAGACAAATAAATGAATTTTGAAAAACAATGCATGAAGAAAGTTAGAAGTTTGACAAGGAAATAGCAATCATCAAAACAAACAGAAAGCCTAGAGTTAAAAATACAATAACTGAACTAAATAATTCAATACAGAATTTCAAAAGAGGACTTGATCACATAGCACAGAAGAAAGAGTCAACAACTTGGAGATAGGACACTAGAAATTACCCAGTAACAGGAGCCAAAAAAAAAAAAGAGTATGGAAAAGAGTAAAGAAAGCCTATGAGAATTATGGGACACAATGAAAAGAAACATATTCACCTTATGGGAATTAGAGAAGAAGAGAAAGAAAATGGACAGAAACTATATTTAGAACAATACTGGCTGAAAACTTCCCAAACTTGAGGAGAGAAATGGATCTCTAGATCCATGAAGCCCAAGGGATACCAAATAAGATAAACTCAAATAGGGCTACCCTGAGACACATTACATGATAATTGTATTGTCAAAAGCTAAAAACAAGGAAATAATTTAAAGTGCAGTAAGAGAAAAGAAAGAAGTTGCATGTGAGGAAATCTCCCTAAGATTATTGATAGATTTCTCAACAGAAGCTTTTCAGGCTATAAGAAAATAGGATGACATATAAAAAATATTGAAAAAAAAACTCAACTAAGATTTCTTTACCCAGGGAAACCTTCAGAAATAAAAGTGAGTGAGGTCAAGAGTTTTCTGAACAAATAAAAAAGGTGAAGGTATTTATTACCACCAGACCTGACCTACACTAAAGGGATTTGAGCTGAACTAAAAGAAAGCTAGATAACATCATTAAAACAGCATGGTAAACTAAGCCTCTTTGGTAATGATAAATGTATAGTCATAGTTAGGTTCTGCACTATGGTCATAGGGTGCATGATTCACTTACAGCTGTATTTAAAAGTTTAAAATAATGTAAAAATAATCATAACTATAATAATCTGTTATTAGTTATATAATATAAAGAACATACATATCAGCAATAACCTAAACTGTGAGGGGGAGAAGTAAAAATGTAGTTTGTGAGTTCCATTGAACTTAAGTTGCTATCAGTTTAACATAGGGTATTTATTATATGTTATTTTATGTAAGCTTCATGGTACCACGAGGGAAAATCCTGCAGTAATTACACAAAAGAACATAATAAGGAAGTCAAAGTATATTGATTCCAAAAGATACCAAAACACCAAAAAAGACATCAGGGTAAGAAACAAGGACAGCAGATATACAAAGTAACCAGAAACAAATTTAAAAAATCAACTACAAAACATACTCATAGAAAAAGAGACCATACTTGTAGTTACCAGAGATGGAGGTCGGGGGGGATTGGAGGAAGGTGGTCAAAGGGCACAAACTTTCAGTTGTAAGACAAAGAAGTACTAGGGATGTAATGTACAACATGACGACTAACACTGCTGTGTGATATATAGGAAAGTTGTTATGAGTAAATCCTACGAGTTCTCATCACAAGGAGAAAAAGTTCCCATTTTCCTTTCTATTTTTTTTTTGTATTTATATAAATGAGAAGATGGATGTTAGGTGAACCTATTGTAATCATTCACAGTATATATAAATCAAACCATCATGCTGTGTTTCTGAAACTTACATAATGATGTGTGTCATTTATTTCTGAATAAAACTGGAAAAATATTCCTCACTAACAAAAAAAAAGATAAGCATGTCTGGAAAAGGGCATTTAGAAAGGATTGTGCCTGTGAGTGTGCTGATCCCCATTTGATCATATCCAAGGCACATCCTAGTCTTAGTCACTGAACCTAGATGATTTTGGAATTCATAAAGAAACCTGACACCAGGGACATTTTGTTTACTGTGTTCCATTTCATTATTTTGCAAAACCGTGGTCAATATACTGATTACCACAGAGATCAAATCTGAAATACTCACATACAGATGAAAGTATATAGGCTGAAAATCAGAGAGTAGTCACTGATGGGATGTGAGAAGTTATGTTTTGACATTTGCCAAATGTTAACAAAAACAATCTGCATTAATCTCAAATCCATGGATTATTAAAGGTAACAGCAGGAGAAAATGGGTCATGGATAATCCAAAACATGAGATAATGTAAATTTAATTTTACTCGATTAGTTGAGACATTATGTAATTTCTACAACACCTATTTGCTTTTATGTTTTCTTCTGCTTGTGTTGTAATTGGGTTCAACTCTCTGAGTACACCCTAGGTGGGTGATGTGCCGTTAAACAGTTTTCAGTGAAAAATGTTTAAAAAATAAGTATCAGAAATATTATCCAGGTACAAATATGGCAGAGCATGCTGTTTGAATCCATAGAAATCTCTTGACTGAGAAAAACTTCTGAGCAAAGACATATCCAAAATCAACAGCCAGCAGTGTTGGAAAAGCATATGTATTAGAAAAATTGGGAACACAATGTTTGGTGATAAGGAATCACTAAGTTTAAAAAAAGAAATCTTGATGAGAATTTTTCCTTCAAAACAGGGTGTTATTTTTTTGGGACACGGCCCCCAAACTATTCTGAGACAAGCATCACATGTAGAAATTTGAGCCCTGGACCTGGCCCCAGACTGAAAGGGGCTGCAGTGCTGAGCACTTAACTCCAGCATCACATGTTCCATGGATGTTCAATACTGTGGAAGATGGTGAGGTTCCATATTGATTTCTCACTCACATCCAGACCCCCAGATAATAAGAAATGGACCAGTGCCATTGCCTGAGTTTAAAGGATAAAATAGAAATGACCCCTGCAGGATTTACATGATATCTGTTTTCCCCATGATGTGGAATATCCCTTTGCAAATGTTATCTGTAGTAAAATGCCTGCCCATGATTGCAGATCAGCCAAACTCCAACACGGCCTAGACATGCACAATGAAATAAGGAATGGAAATCCACATTCTGCTCCTGACTCAGTCGTGAAATACTTGTATGACCCCAGGTCAAGTCACTTAATCTTTCTTGGTCTCAATTACTTCATTTGCTTAATAAATGGTGAGTGGGAGACAATTTCATCTAAAATCCCCTTCAGCCATATGAATTGGAGCAGAAACAGCTGTCATCCTATATAATATGAAATCCTAATTTAGACTGATATTTTGGACTTGTGCTATCACAACAGTTTTCGATCAGACCAAAAGAAGGTCTTTATTTTTAAGAATCATCAAGAAATATTTAACTAAAGGAAGGCTTTTAAGGTAAATCACAGAATCACCATCCCAAAGTATTACATGAATATAGCTCTCTATTCTGAAAAGCAGGAAACTGAACCAGATGAACTTCTGTGATCCCAAACAGATCTTCACATCTTAGTGTTGCTTTTTTTTCTAGAAGGGGAGATGTTCATCTGCTTCGATTTCTGCATTTAAAATTATTTTGAGCTAATAAACTTCCTTTACTATTATGAAGATTTTGAAACCAAAAATTTATTTTTATGTTCTACATACGGAATAATTCAATGAAAACTATTAACATTGTAGAAAGGTTGATAATAGATATGGACAAATTCATATATTTAATAGATTTGACTACTCACCTAAATTGTGCAAATATAAAGACATCTTTGTGCTCCTCATCCCTTTTGTATATATTATGGTGAAAAAGGAGAAGTGCAATATGGCAAATCTTATATCTTGGGAAGGCATGTATTTCTGATAACAAGAGAGAGTTAAAGTTGCTTCATTCTCAGCTAAGAGATAAAAGACTCCTAAAGAAGTCAAAGATTGCTGTCTAGGCAGATCTTCCTAAACCATGGGGTTATATTCCAAAAGCCCATCATAAGTTGAAAATATCATATTTCAAAAATGCCTTTAGTATACCCAACCTTTCGAATATCATAGGTTAGTCTAGCCTACCTCAGATAAGCTCAGAATGCTTACTTTAGTCCACAACTGTGCAAAATTATGTGACACAAAGCCTATTTATAATAAAGTGTTGGCTATCTCATATAATTTATTGAATACTGTACTGAAAGTGAAAATAGAGTGCTTGTACAGGTACAGATGGTTCTAAGTGGATCAGTTATTTACCTTCATGATCTCATGGCTGACCAGAAGTTGCCCCTCACTACCACTTGCCCAGCATCACAGTCACAGCAGAGTATCCTACTGCATATGGCTAGCCCAAGAAAACATCAAAATTCCAAACCAAAGTATGGTTTCGACTGAATGTATATTGATTTTGCACCATTGTAAAGTTGAAAAAGCATAGGTCGAAGCATTGTAAGTCAGGGACCGTTTGTACTCTTCAAGATTAATCATGGAAGCTCAACTTTCCTTCTTTGTACCAACCAAAAAATGAAATCATATATGCACTGTGGGAGATTTGGAAAGTAGTGCATAAATATCAAATGCATTGAGCTGTGGTTGCATAGAAAAAATATCCCTTACAGCAGCATTCAATCTGAGAAGTTAAAATCACATATGTCAGATCGTAAGCCTGCTATGTACAAAATCACATGACAGGAAGGATATTGGGTTGGTGTCGAAGAAATAGGTTTGGAAAAGCTTAGCATCTAATAGAAAAGAATAATAGAAATCCAGGTAAGATTTCCTGGGATCTTTTCCATTTAACTCTGACTTGATCCTGCCTCCTTTGGATTCCTAACACATGAGACAGTCACATAGGTTTTTGTTGTTTTGCTATCTCTAAATTAAAGTGGGAGGGTCATTCCGTTCAGGCCTCTTTGCACAGTCATCTGATTAAAGAGGCCTTCTCTGACCACACTGTAAATTAGCAAAACATTACTTTCCTAACCCTTCTTTTTCTCTTATCATCAAACAGATCTTATCATCAAACTATGAATTTGCTTTTTTTTACTTTTCTGTCTTCTCACTCTAGAATATAAATTCCACGAGTCCAGACTTTTCTGTTTTGTTTACTGTCATTGATGACTAGAATAATGACTGATAGCCAGAATTTGCATTATAAGCATTTGCTGAAGGAAAAATGTATGTATATATGAATGAATGAATGAATGAATATGTGTATGCATCCATACATGCATGGATAAAATGCACTAAAATAGTTTAAGTGGTATTCTGATATAAAATTTCAAGTTTTTTAAATTTATTTTTTCAATAGTTGGTAGTTTAATAGTAAGCACACTTTATTTCTACAATCAATTTTAAAAGTAGCCCTGTTTAAAAAAAATAAAGATCACCTCTCTGCCTTGAAATAGAATGACATAGATGACCCACAGAGATATTCACACATGTCCCAATACTAATTATTTTCAGAGAAAATAATTCCAATTTCTCCACCAAAGTAACCTATTCTAGCATTCAACATCACTTGTTACAAGGAAATCCACTTTCAGCTTACCTGCATTTTCTTTATTTTCTACACAGTCTGTACTTGGCTTTAATAATAGAGATAATCCTATCGCAAGAAAAGACTAACCATGTACTAAAAAAAAAAAAAAAGAATGTTGATACAGTGTGAGATATGTAAACATATAAATCATACACCAGTAAGAAGTGTTTAATGGGGGGAAAAAAGTTTTAATTCAAATGCAAGTATCATGCATATGCCAGACAAAATAATTTTTGTTAAGTTCTCTGAACTAATGAGCAAGAGGTTGTTAGAGTTTCTCAGAAGACTAAGAACTTGTCCATATTGTAGTAAGTAAACCTTTCATATGAGTTATTTAACAATACAAATGTATGTATATAAAGTAAAAAGGATAGTGGTTGTATCTGCCTCAACCTTAAGAAAAATAATAATGATTCTTTGTAGTACTATTTAATTTCAAGGAGAATTGGTATATTAGTTAATTATACAATTACTGTGTTTTCACCACTTACTTTTCTAAAGTAATGAGTTTACAGTTTGAATTATATATATATATATATATATATTCAAATCAAAACAAAATATTGCTCAAAGAAATGGCATTTCTTAATTTTTCCTTAGTGGAAGAATTTCATTTTAACTGGTGTATTCCTTATGGAATGCTAAACCACTATGTTATAAAGGATGAATATGTATAGATAGGTATATATCTCAAAGTTGATATTCATATCTTGTAAAAAGAAATGGCCTTATAGCCAAGATATTCAGATACAGATCTTTATAGCTGTAAATGTATCTATATATATCCATATAAAAATACATACTAGATTTTTAAGAAGAAAGCAAATTTTGTTTATAAAAGAATTATTCAGTATCTTAATCAAATTGAGAGAAATATTTCAAAGTCATTCATTAGAATAGATAGTGAATTAATGCTGGAAAGAAGATATAGGAAATTACATGATTATTTATAAATGGTTAATATAGACAAATTTTAAAAAACTGATTTCACACTGTGCTATGCGTACATATCAAGTAAATAACTGATACTCTGCCGCAGAGATTCAAATGCAAATTATCCATAATGCTTTTTGATTTTATATTAAAAAGTGAAAACTGCATGAGTCCAACTTTTAAATTAGCAAGATTTTTTCTCATCAAATTTATATCAATTTAGATATAAGAGCCAAAATTATTCAGCTGTCTTGTAAATCATTTACATATGAAGAAATTATTCTAAAAAACTACTCCTACCTAATAGGTGCTTATGTTTTTCTTTATCTCCTCTTTTATTGACAGGTTTTACAAACCAAAATTGATTGGATAACAAATAAATACTTACTGCTAAATGTTTAGAATTAAGATTTACAAGTGATTTTCAAAAACATTGACTGTACATAGTTTTCACTGACCAAAAGCACTTATAACACAGTCCTCTTTGCAAATACAGTATTTTACATCCCTATCACTAAGAGTTTTCCCTGAGAATGAAAGTTTTTCATTTGTAACAGAGTATGAAATAGACATATGAATATTGAATCATTATTTCAATTATTCATCGTATTGTAGTCAGAAATGTTGGATTTCCATTCTCACTCTCTATTCATTAGCTCTGTGACTTTGGTAATTTGTTCTCTTTCTCTAAAGCTGGATCCATATCCTTTGAAGAGGGACACTCAAGACGATCTACCCTAACCACTGCAGTGAGAATTAAATAAAATAGCATATGTAAGCCAGCTAGTATAGTGCTTGCACATTGCAGTCATTCCTTTTCTCTTCCAACTCCTCTTCTCCAACCATACTGGTGAGTGGCATGGATCTTGACCAAATTATTCAAATGTTTTTTGAGTCTCAATTTGCTTACTGGTAAAATGAGGATCATTTTGCATGCCTTTCTGTGTCAAATGAAAACATACACATATACGTTTTATATGCATGTGTGTATATGTGTGTGTGTGTATATATATGTATGTGGGGGGTGTGAATGAGTATCTGAGTATAGGTATGTGTGAGTATGCATGTGTGTATATGCATGGGTATATATGTGTGAGTATGTGTGTTTCTGTGTGTGTGTGTGTGTGTGTGTGTGTGTGTATGCTCTGAATAGTATAATAAACCATGCAACTGTTTGGCTCACTGAATGAGATTATTTTTAAGGTCCTTTCAAGTTTAGATTCTCTAATGCTATACATTTTATATTATTATTATTATAAAGCTTGCTATTCTTGGAAGTTTCTTTTTAAAGAGATTAACTATTTTTTTGTAATTTTTCATTTATTTAAGGCCACTAGCTTGTGCTTTACAAATGACTCTATGTTGTATGACATCTTTGGGCAGTTAGGTATCTTGTCAACCATATTAGAATTTTGTGAGCTGTGGTTAATGTTGCTAGACTTTTCTCTCTTTGGTTCCCCTGACACTGTCAGTGAATATGCATTGCTCCAGTCAGATGACCTGAAAAGATATATACCACATGGATGCATCAACACAGTTTTGTTTTAACTACTGGAAATGCAATGCATTTTTGTAAATGCACAGGTATGTATGTGTTCATATAAATTTATGAGCATACTGCAAACGTGTGGGTTGCCATGTGTCCATACATTATTTCATGAATTTATTCAGCCCACATTTATTGTGCTGGTGTGTTAACCTAGCATGTGTGAATTCAAATCCTAGGTCTGTTACCAGTTATATAACCTTAGGCAAATGCCTAACCACTCTGTTCCTCAGTTTTCCGCAGCAAAGTGGACACAATAATAGTATCTGTTTTACTCCATTTGGGTTGCTATCACAAAATATCATAGACTGGGTGGTTTATAAACCAAAATTTGTTCCTCACAATTCTGGAGGGAAGTCCAAGAACAAGGTGCCAGCAGATTCAGTGTCAGGCGAGAGCCTGCTTCCTCAGAGATAACAGTTTTCTCCCTGTAACCTTACATGATGGAAGGGGCAAGGAACTTAACGGAGTCTCTTTTAAAAGGTACTAATCCTCCCCTAATGAGGGCTCCACCTTCATGACAAAATCATCTCCCAGAGACCCTCCTTCTAATACCATTACTTTGCAGTTCCAGATCTCAACATATGAATTTGAGGGAGACATAAACATTCAGTCCATACAGCACCTAATTCATAGGGTTGTTGTGAAGAACAAATATACTAATACATTTGAGTCACAGGGCAAAGTGTGTCTGGCATATGGATCTGATCCATAGCTATTATAATTATTAAGCACTTAATTTTTTCTAGGAGCTGTCTTTTTCATAGTGAACAAAACAAATTCTCTGCTCTTAGAGATGCTACAGTCCAATGGCCAAGGCAGAAGGATATGTAAAAATTAAATATATGAACAAATAAGATAATTTCAGATGGTTATAAGTGCTATAGAGGAGAAATAAAACAATTATACAATATCATGTAGGCTTACTATAGCTGTTATAGTCAGCAAAGGCCTGACTAGATGACACTTGAATTGAATTCTGCATGACAAGAAGGAGCCAGGTATGCAGCAGTCTGGCAGAGAAGCAAAAGAAAAGCATATTTAAAAGTCCTAAGCAAGCACAAGTCTCAGTTAAAGAATCAGAAAGCAGGCTATGGTGGCTGAATCAGGTAATTAATGGTAAACTAATAAGAAGTCTGGGTAATGCTGAGAATAGAGGGTTCGAAGTTTAAATTATCTTCTAAGTGGAATCATTTATGTATTTGGATCTGAATATTTGTAAATATTTTCCCTTGTAATGGGAAAATTTGTATTAAGTAGTATCTAATATAGGTCCGTTCTGTATCTTCATATGGCAGTGACCCTGTTAAAATGAGATTCCTGTATAGCATTTTTTGTTGTTGTTTGTAGGCTGTGGCATGTATTGTAGTGAGCCATCTGGGGAACCTGACAGTGGTTCTTTTCATGCAAAGCTGAATCTCCTACAGAACCACCCCCTAGCCTCTTAAGACACTATAGTCTGAATATGATTTAAGTCATTTCTTCAAAACTATTGATCAACACTCATCATTTTCAGCTCCTCCAGGTTCAGGCCACTTGCCAAAATGACAATAGGATTAGATGTATTGCTATTATTGGTATTAATAGCTCTAATAATATCTACTTGATTACTTTAGTGCTGAACTACCTCAGGGCTAGTGAGAAGTAATAAGCTAAAATGATCATAAAGCCCTTTTCAAATATTTCAGATAATGCTAAATTATTACAAATGGAATTGTAGATGTTACACATTCCCTGTGAAATACCTGGTGTCATCCAGATAAGAAGAATGCAACGTTAGCTTTGAAAGTGGCCTTGCAGGTCTGGGAACCCCAGTCTTCCCTGAAGTTTATTTTCAAAATCAGTGTTACTAGCTTCGCTCTCGGAAATGAAATGGGAATCATTTCTCTGGGGATAAAAGGGCAAGATGTTCTATTCCAAACTGGAACAATGTCTTATTAGCTTTCCCTGGATGCTCTTACTGTCTTCAGGAATTCTGCCCACCTGCCAAACAGCATGGCTGAGGTGTCATCACCAAATGCTTCCAGATAGGCCCATTACCAGCAGCTCAGCAGCCATCTAGCTCCTAAAGGCAAAGCATAATAGTGTCTGGTTTAAAGACAGTAACAAAATGCTCTTCGCCTTCTAGATGGAATGAAACAAATAAACTGCCAGAGATTGGAGTGGTAGAAATCTGGAGACTTGGTTTTAGCAAAACTAATACCTGGCTGTGGAAACATTCTAAAGCTCTCTGTAAGATGAAACTAGTAATACCTACCTAATCCATTTGGTTCTGATGCAAATCACAAGAGGTAATGTATATAAAAGCCCATCTAAGGAAAAACTCAGTTTCCTTTTAACTCTCACACTAAAACCACACTGACAAGACTTCTGACACCATGCGAGTGGGTTTTCCATGGCAAGTGACTCTGAAAGCAACTGCCTGGAGTTAGTGTGGACGCCACAGGTTTAAGGCTCCTTTGTGCCAGACTGCTCCCATTGTAAGTACATCTCTGGTTACCCACACTTATGCCCGACTTGACTGCAAATAGGAGGTTTCCACAACCACCGGGGATTCAGTCATTTACTAGAAGAGCTCACAGAATTCAGGGAAACTCTCATGTTTTCCAGTTTATTATGTAAAAGTTTAAATGACAAAAGATGCAAATGACCAGCCAGCTGAAGAGGCAAGGTCTGGAAGGGTCCCCAGTGCAGGAGACTCTGTCCCCGTGGAGTTGGGTGCACAGCCCCACCAGCATGTAGATGTTTTCGCCAACCTGGAAGCTCTCCAAGCCCTACAGTTTAAGAATTTTTTGGAAACTTTATCATGTGGGCATGATTGATTATTAAATAATAATCCAGCTCCTCTCCCCTCTGTGGAGGATGGGAGGCAGGGGTTGCTGCTGAAAGTTCCAAGCTTCTAATCAGAGTTTCATCTTTCTGGTGACCAGGCCCCATCCAGGAGCAACCAAGAGTCGCCTTGTTAAAGCATAAGACTCACCTATCACCTAGGAAATTCCTAGAGATTTAGGAGCTATCTATCAGACAATCTATACTCAGGAAATTACAAGGGTTGTGGGAGCTCTGTGTCAGGCACCAGGGTCAAAGACCAAATATTAGCAAAAACTGGGGGAACTAGAGACAGATATGTATACACAATTCCTTGCAAAACCCTCTTCAATTAGTAAATTGCCACACATTTTTAAATATGAATTGTTTATATGGAACATAGCATTTGAAAGTACGTTTTTAGATGTCATGCACTCCTTGGTTCCAGGGTTAACTGTCCTATGAATTAGCTCTGAGACACTGGGCAGGTCACATAACTTCTCTCACTGTCTCATTTTTCCCAACTATAAAAGAGAAAAAAAATTGGCATATGGGTCATAACATTGTGAGAATTTAATAGACTGTATAGCACCTAACACACTGCATCTGGCCAGTAGCATGCAATGGAAAAAATGTTGCAAATTCTGGTTACTGTTGTGGTTGTTATTATAATCTGGAGTCTTAAGGCAGAGGCACGGGGCTCTGGTGGCTGCCTTCAGCTGTTCCCTAAAAGCATTATTAATAATACGCATCAATAATTAGTGCAGAAGAACTCAAATTTGAGTATGCACTGAAAGTGTGAAAATTCCCAGAATCATGATTTGTTTGTGTGGAAAAGCCTAAGAATCTTCACTTTTAACACATACTACAGGTGATTCTGGTGTTAAAGAAATAATATCTCAGAGTAAATGCCAAACTTCACTTCCTGTGTTCATCCTAAGGCTTTCAAAGCAGATTCCTTACCATAAGGATGTATTTTAGAGAAAGGGCTTGGCAACTAGGTTGAGTGTGAATGGCATCCTCACTATTAACTCCAGAAACTCCATCTAGAGCTTGTTTCTGCAATTTATACACATTTTTAGCTTGTGGCTAAATGACTGAAGTATAAAACTGACCAACTTAAAAGCTTCTTGAATTTCTCTGAAGACATTTCTCTGATGACCTGTGATTCATTAGAAGGTAAAAAGTGATGGCTCGGCTCTTTAAGAAAAGAGGACTGGGAGAGAGGCCAAGAGGGATGTGTATAGGTATGGAGCTTTGTGTAGAGAAGCAGAGACAGAGAACAAAAATAATAAATTTCAGCACCATGTGTTCTATATGCATCCAGCTTTGGGCTGTACTTTGTTTACTGGTAATAAGAATGCCTGAGATGGGAAAGAACTGCATGTAGAATTCTAAAGGGTGGGAACACTATAAGGTTTTACCATGGCGTAAGGCCGTCAAGTTTCCAACTTTACTTTGTATAGACTGCAACTAGGGGTGGTGAATTCTCAATTTCTTATAGTCTTGGTCTTTCCTACACCTTAATGGATTGAATTTAAACATTTTATGACTTTACAAGGATTAAAATAAGTTTGTGGCATCTAAGTTCAGGTAGGTTTTTCTTATACTTTTGTTTTACTGCAGCTGACATTTGTTTGTAATTAGTAATCTTTTTCTGGTACACTTGTTTTTGGGTTTCCATCAGTGACTTTTATGTATTCATGAACCTTATTTGAGCTCTCTAGCCAGGAGTCTGCATGTGACTATATCCTTGGACTAAAGGTAGGCACCGTACCTCAGCTATTCTGAGGCTGTTCATTGCAGCCAGTCAATTGTTCTGCCTGCTAAGAGACATTCCCAAATCCGTGGTTCTGCCACCTGAAATTATTAGGGCACAGGCTAGTATCAAGCTGGCTTTAGTGTCAGACAGAACTGGGTTAGTGTACTGAATCTCCCCGTGCCAGCTACATGACCAAGAGCAAGACATAGATTCTTTTAAGTCTCAGGTCATTCACTTGTAAAATGTAATAATAGTACCATTGTCATAGATTCTTCTGAGGGTTAAATGAGATAATGGAAAATATCTTTTCAATATTACTAGTAATATCTAATAGTGACTACTAGAAGTACTAATCATGCTGCATCTATAAGTGTTTATAGAAGTGCATCTTCCTGAGCCTAGTACAGATGAAAAGATCAGGACCTCTGTGAGTGATTTCTGTGCACAGTATAGGTGAAGGTTGTGGTTTCTACATGCACACCAGATTTCAAGGTTATCCTTTCTATGAATACTGTAGTTTGAGATAATGATTTCTGTGCACACCAGATTCTTGAGGTCATGATTTCTGTGCATACTATAGTTTGAGGCCACCTATGTCCTTTTTTTTCTTGAAGTATCATTGATATACAATATTAGGATGGTTACACATAAACAACACTGTGGTTTCACTGTTTACCATGCTATCAAATCCTCACCCCCTCTATTGTAGTCACTGTCTATCAGCATAGCAAGATGTTATAGAGTCATTAACTGTATTCTCCATGCTGTATTGCCTTCCCTGTGACCCACCTATATTGTGATTGTGAATTATGGTGCCCCTTAATCCCCTTCTCCCTCCCCAGCCACTCTCCCCAACCCTTTCCCTTTGGTAACCACTAGTCTCTTCTCTGCTTCTGTAACTCCACTGCTATTTTGGTCCTTCAGTTTTGCTTTGTTTTTATATCCCACAAATGAGTGAAATCATTTGGGACTTGTCTTTCTCCACCTGGCTTATTTCACTGCGCATAATACCCTCTAGCTCCACCCATGTTGTTGCAAATGGTAGGATTTGTTTTCTTCTTATGGCTGAATAATATTCCCTTATATATATGTACCACATCTTCTTTGTCCATTCATCTACTGATGGACACTTAGGTTGCTTCCATTTCTTGGCTATTGTAAATAGTGCTGCGATAAACACAGGGCTGCATATGTCTTTTTGAATCTGAGAACTTGTATTCTTTGGGAAAATTTCTAGGAGTGGGATTCCTGGGTCAAATGGTATTTCTATTTTTACTTTTTTGAGGAACCTCATATTGCTTTCCACAATGGTTGAACCAATTTACATTCCCACCAATAGTGTAGGAGGGTTCCCCTTCTCTGCATCCTTGCCAGCATTTGTTGTTTCTTGTCTTTTGGATATTGGAGGCCACCTGTGCTTCAGTTTTTTAGTTTTTGTTCACTGGCATATTCCCTGTTCCTAGAAGCATGGTTGGCACATAGTAGGTACTCAACAAATAATGGATGAAAAAATAATTAATTAATAAGTAAGCATTAGAATTAGTATTTTCTTTCCCTTGTTTGTGATTACCATTCCAATATCCTAAGTCACAAGAATTCAGATATAGATATTGTGTGTGTGTGTGTGTGTGTGTGTGTGTGTGTGTGTGTGTGCTGTCTATTCTTAAAACCAGCCAAGGTGAATTCTTCTGTGTTCTCCCTACTTCTTCACTGCAGTCATACTTATCTCTCAGAGCCCTAAGAACTTTGCACCTCCTCATCTCATTTCACACATAAAGACACCAAGGCTTGGAAATGAAAGTGTCTTGTCTAGGCTTTCACATCTTTCACATCATGGAAATTCACACCCATGATTTTAACCCAAACAAGCCACCTAGGATCCATGTCCTTCATCACTGTGCAAACCAGGATACAGTACTGTCTACTTTCCTGAGGGCAGCCATAGAATGGGGATCACTGTTTACTACCAAATGTAAACAAAACATTCTCAGTGCAGGTTCTACCTATTGTTAATGAACTGGTTCATTGAACATTTCATAAGGAAGTACTATTTATCTTGCTATTCACAGATCTATTTAACTTCCACAGATATTTATTGGGCCCAGGTAGAAGGGTACTGTCTTCACAGAACTTATGCTCTCATAGGTCGTACAGTGGTATTGAGGAGTACTCATTTATTAGTAGTCTTTTTGTATACAAAAGCATCATAATGATGGTACTATGCAAACATCATTTTTACTGTCATTTTAAAAACTATGTATCAAATTTTCAGAGAATTTCCTAGAATCTTGTAAATTACCTGTGTACAACCTCCTGACTCTGCTGTCTGCAGCACATACCTCCCATATAACTGTCACTCAGAGAACTCTTCATGTTTTGTCACTTACCTTGGTGATGCCCTTTATATGAGGAGTCCAGCCCAAGATCACAGGTGGCACTCATTTGTCATGTCTTTACAGCCTCCTTCAGTCTGGGACATTCCTCAGTTTTGACTTGACTGTTTTCACTATGGCATTTCTGAAGGGTAAAGGCTTGTCTTTTGGGAGAATGTCTCTCAATGTGGGTTTGTCCAGTGATTCCACATCATTAAACCCAGGTTATACATTTTGTCTGGAATATCACAGAAGGGACACCAAGTTCTATTGCATCTTGGGTGGCACAGAGATATTGATCTGCCCCTTTAGTAGCAGTGTTAATTTTGATCACTTGATTAAAATGGTGTCTGCCAGGCTTCCCTACTGTAATATTGCCCTCTCTCTATAGAGAATTAGTATTTTTATGGGTGGAAACTTTGAGATTATATAAAATCCCATTCCTTAGTCTACTTTTACCCACTGATTATAGCATCTCTTAACAGTAATTTCCTGAATTAATTTTTATTATGATAGATGTCACATGGTGACTTTCTAATTTGTGCCATTTCTTCTACATTTATTAGTTAGCATTCTACTCAAAGGAAGAACTTTCTCTCCACTTGCTATATTTATTCGTTTATTTGCATCATGTAGAAGCACTTACTCAATAGACTATAATCCATTGCTAGCATTATTTTCTTGTTGCTCAAATTGTCCCAGCTGTAGCTAGCAGCAGTCTCTTCAGTCTGGCTTCTGTGTCCTTTTTATGTGTCTCCATCATCTTTGGATGTGTCCTTAATTTCTGGCACACAAAAATGCCACGGGTCACTTTATTCTTTCCCTGCTGCAGCCCTGGAACCACCCATGTTCTAAGAATCCCTGACTCCTTTTAGTGGATATGGCTTTTAGAAACCATGAGAGAAGTGCTAGGTAAGCTCATTGCTTCAGAGGCATTGCTGTACCCAGGCCCTCCAGTGGACACACTTGCATCTATATTTGTTGAAAACAGGAATTTGCCCCAATAATCGTCATTCTAATCCAACAAAAGAGGGTTTATTCTAACTTTTTCCATGTCTTTATTTGTTCTCCTCTTTCCAACAGTGAGAACCAGCCTCCATCATCTTTCAGTATGTTTATTGATTTGCTTAATCTGCTGTGTACAGTCTGCTGACCTCACAGGCTACTGCACAGCTAGGACACCTCCTCACATGGGCCTTGACACCAGATGGCTCATGCCTCAGTCTGGCATCCACCTCCCCTAGGCCCAAACCAGCTACCTTCTGAGAGGAAGGAAAAAAGTAGGGGGAAGGGAGGGATAGAATAATAATACTGTTATAAAAACAGATTAATACTGTTATTTCCAGGTATGCAGACAAACAAAAAACTTAAGAGCAAAATGTCTATGCCCACTAATCCGGCCCACCACAGCCATTTCCTAGTAAAGGAGGAGATGTCAGTAATCCCTTCATTGTTTTGTAGGCTCTGTAAGGAGCTTTATGTGGGAAGACTAATGTGAAAACGAAGCACATCATTGTCCCAAGAGTCTCCAAAATGTTTATAAGTACAATAGTGGGGGAGGGTAAATTGTAAATTAAATTCATTACAATCTGGTAAGTCATATGATTTGGATCTACTAATTATATGAAAATCAATTTGTAATAGTTTTCAATAACATCATTAAATGACAGGGGAAGAGAGGGTACAAGGGGTTGTCTTTAGATGTATAATCGGGCAGTTATAATTAACTACACACCACATAGAAGGCCCCTTCATTACATAATTATGTTTGCAATTATTCTTTTGCTCTTTAATTTTAAGTGAGAAGTACAAATGTTGGAAAGCAAAGTGGTAAACATGAAAGTAGGGCTTGTCAGAAAATGAGTTTGGAATTTACTATGTTTGGGGAATAGGTAGAAAGGCTGAGAATTTTTTTTAAACAAGTAGGAACCTTAGACTCCCCTGGTCCACTAATTGGCACAGATTAAAAGAAAACCTGCTTGAGTTGTGTGTCTGCTTACAAACCACTTTATTTTTCCTCTTTCTTATTTTTTAAATGGAACAAGTAGCTCTAGTTTAAAGTGAACCAGACGGCTCCCAGGTGCAATTGTCTCCTGAGAGAAGAGAAAAGAGATTCTCCAAGAAAATGAAAATGTTTCATGCGTCCCTTTCATCTTCTGAAAGGTTACTTTTAAAAGTTAACTCCTGAAGAGAAACAGATGTGTCCAGAAATTAAGTATTCAAAGCCAGGCCGAGAGGAGTTCTCTGTACCTGGGATAGAAATGGAAGAGGTGGCTTAGTTCCTGGAACAATCTCTAAGAATGATTTTTAAGGGGGTAGCAGGGAAGACCAGAAGGGAGGGTGGGCTAATACAAAGCTCCTCATTGTGGTTTTATATTTTCATTCTCATGGTGACCCTGACCCTGTTTTCTTAGGACAAAACACCTGCTTCCTCTTGCTGATATTCCTATCATGACACCCTCTGATGAATGTATGGAATAAATGTGGTTTCTTCTGTTTTGTTTTGTCTCTTAAAGGAATGAGGTTTATTGCGAATATATCTTCTTTTTATTCTGGAGCTACTTTCTCATTTTTAGCCAATATCCCTTGGATCAGACCACGATTTTCACTAGCAAATATGGTAATTTTCAGATAGCATACTTTGCAAGCATATTTAAAAGTATATATGTTTGACAAAATAATCAGAAAAATATAGGAATCAAGAATCTTAATGATTATGCATGATGCTTTCATAAACATGTATTAACAAAAGTGTCATATTTAATCTACTCTATCGTGCATGTTGTGTCCTATAAGAAGGAAATCAATAATGTATAATGTACCCAATGACATTTTTTTTGCATTCATTATTTATTTATTTGATTGTTTTTATTAAGGTATCATTGATATACAATCTTATGAAGGTTTCACAAAAGCAACATAGTGCTTTCAACATTCACCCATATCAAGTCCCCCCCACCCACTCAATCACAGTCACTGTCCATCAGAGTAGTAAGCTGCTACAGTCATTACTTGTCTTCTCCATGCTATACTGCCTTCCCCATGACCTACCTATATTATGTATGCTAATTATAATGCCCCTCAATCCCCTTCTCCCTCCCTCCACACCCACTCTCCCCAGTCACTTTCCTTTGGTAGCCACTAGTTCCTTCTTGGAGTCTGTGAGTCTGCTGCTGTTTTGTTCCTTCAGTTTTGCTTTGTTGTTACACTCCGCAAATGAGGGAAATCATTTGGTGCTTGTCTTTCTCCTCCTTGCTTATTGCACTGAGAATGATACCCTGTAGCTCCATCCATGTTCTTGCAAATGGTAGGATTTGTTTTCTTCTCATGGCTGAATAGTATTCCATTGTGTATATGTACCACCTCTTCTTTTCCATTCATCTACTGATGGACACTTAGGTTGCTTCCATTTCTTGGCTATTGTAAATAGTGCTGCGATAAACATAGTGGTGCATATGTCTTTTTGAATCTGGGATCTTGTTTGCTTTGGCTAAATTCCTAGGAGTGGAATTCCTGGGTCAAATGGTGTTTCTATTTTTAGTTTTCTGAGGAACCTCCATATTGCTTTCCACAGTGGTTGAACAAATTTACATTCTGAACAACAGTGTAGGAGAATTCCCCTTTCTCCACATCCTCACCAGCACTTGTAGTTGTACCTTATCTTTCGATGTTGGCCATCCTAACTGGTGTGAGGTGATATCTCATTGTGGTTTTAAATTGCATTTCCCTGATAATTAGTGATGTGGAGCATCTTCAGGTACCTGTTGCCATCTGAATTTGTTCTTTAGAGAAGTGTCTGTTCAGATCCTCCACCCATTATCGAATTGGGTTATTTGCTTTTTGGGTGTTCAGGCATATGAGCTCTTCATATATTTTGTATGTTAACCTGTTATCGGACATGCTATTTATGACTATATTCCCGTATGCTAGGATGCCTTTTGTTCTGCTGATGGTGTCCTTTGCTGTACAGAAGCTTTTCAGTTTGATGTAGTCCCATTTGTTCATTTTTATTTTGTTTCCCTTGCCCGAGGAGATGTGTTCAGGAAAAAGTGGCTCATGCTTATGTTTAAGAGATTTTTGCCTATGTTTTCTTCTGAGTTTTATGGTTTCATGACTTACATTCAGGCCTTTTATCCATTTAGAGTTTACTATTGTGTAAGGAGTTAGACAATAATCCAGTTTCTATCTCTTACATGTAGCTGTCCAGTTTTGCCAAAACCATTTATTGAAGAAGCTGTCATTTCCCCATTGTATATACATGGCTCCTTTACAATATATTAATTGACCATTTATGTGTGGGTTTATACCTCAGATCTCTATTCTATTCCATTCATGTATGCATCTGTTCTTGTGCTAGTACCAAATTATGTTGATTACTGTGGCTTTGTAGTAGAGCTTGAAGTTGGGGAGTGTAACCACCCTCCTACCCCCGCCAGCTTTATTCTTCCTTCTCAGGATTGCTTTGGCTGTTCGGGGTCTTTTGAGGTTCCATATGAATTTTAGAGATATTTGTTCTAGTTCGTTGAAGAATGCCATTGATATTTTGATAGGGATTGCCTTGAACCTCTAAATTGTTTTAGGCAGGATGGCCATTTTGACAATATTAATTCTTCCTATCCATGAGCACAGAATGTGTTTCCATTTATTAGTGTCTTCTTAAATTTCTCTCATGAGTGTCTTGTACTTTTCAGGGTATAGGTCTTTCACCTCCTTGGTTACATTTATTCCTACAGATTTTATTATTTTTTATATAATTGTAAATGAAGTTGATTTTCTGACTTCTCTTTCTGTGAGTTCATCATTAGTATATAGGAATGCAACAGATTTCTGTGTATTGATTTTGTATCCTGCAACTTTGCTGAATTCAGTTATTACTTCTAGTAGTTTTTGGATGGATTCTTTAAGGTTTTCTATGCACAATATCATGTCATCTGCAACAATGACAATTTAACTTCTTCCATACCAATCTGGATGCCTTTTATTTCTTTGTGTTGTCTGATTGCTATGGGTAGGCCTCCAGTACTATGTTGAATAACAGTGGGGAGAGTGGGCATCCCTGTCTTGTTCCCAATCTTAGAGGAAAAGCTTTCAGCTTCTTGCTGTTAAGTATGATGTTGGCTGTGGGTTTGTCATATACGGCCTTTATTATGTTGAGGTACTTGCCCTCTATACCCATTTTGTTGAGAGTTTTTATCATGAATGGATGTTGAATTTTGTCGAATGCTTTTTCAGCATCTATTCAGATGATCATGTGATTTTTATCTTTTTTTTGATGTTGTGCGTGATGTTGATGGATTTTCAAATATTGTACCATCCTCTTTGCATCCCTGGAATAAATCCCACTTGATCACAATGGATCATTTTGATATAGTTTGGAATTCAGTTTGCTAATATGTTGTCAAGGATTTTTGCATCTATGTTCATCAGGGTTATTGGTCTGTAATTTTCTGTTTTTGTGGTGTCTTTGTCTGGTTTTGGTATGAGGGTGATGCTGGTCTCATATAATGTTTTTGAAAGTATTCCCTCTTCTACTTTTTGGGAAACTTTAAGGAGGATGGGGATTAGGTCTTCTCTAAATGTTTGAAAAAATTCAGCTCCAGGGGTTTTGTTCTTAGGTAGTTTTTTGATTGCCAGTTCAACTTCATTGCTGATAATTGGTCTGTTCAGATTTTCTCTTTCCTCCTTGGTCAGTCTTGGAATGTTATATTTTTCTAGGAAGTTGTCCATTTCTTCTAAGTTATCCAATTTGTTAGCACATAATTTTTCAGTGTTTACCAATAACTATTTGTATTTCCTTGGTGTCTGTAGTGATTTTTTTTTCTCCTTTCTGATTCTCTTTACATGTGTACACTCTCTTCTTTTCTTGGTAAGTTTGGTTAGGGGCTTATCTATTTTGTTTATTTTCTCAAAGAACCAGCTCCTTGTTTCACTGTTTCTTTCTATTGGTTTATTCTTCTCGATTTTATTTATTTATGCTCTGCTCTTTATTATGTCTCTCTGTCTACTGACTTTGGGTCTAATTTGTTCTCATTTTTCTGGTTTCATTAATTGTGAGTTTAGACTGTTCATTTGGGATTGTTCTTCTCTCTGTATTGCAATACACTTCCTCTTAGAACTGTCTTCTCTGCCTCCTACAGATTTTGGGGTATTGAGCTGTTTTCATTTGTCTCCATATATTGCTTGATCTTTGTTTTTATTGGTCATTGATCCAATGTTTATTTAGAAGCATGTTGTTAAGCTTCCAAGTATTTGTGGGTTTTTTAATTTTCTTTGCATAATTTATTTCTAGTTTCATACCTTTGTGGTCTGAGAAGCTGGTTGCCACAATTTCAATCTTTCTGAATTTACTGAGGGTCTTTTAATGGCCTAGTATGTGATCTATTCTGGAAAATGTTCCATGTATACTTGAGAAGTGGTGCTTTTGGGTGGAGTGTTCTGTAGATGTGTGTTAGGTCCATCTGTTCTAATGAATTGTTCAGTACCTCTGTCTTCTTATTTTCTGTCTGCTGGATCTGTCCTTTTGAGTGAGTGATGTTTTGAAGTCTCCTAAGATGAATGCATTGCAGTCTATTTCCCCTTTAATTCTGTTAGTATTTCTTTCACATAATTAGGTGCTCCTGTGTTGGGTGCATAGATATTTATAATGGTTATATCCTCTTGTTGGACTGACCCCTTTATCATTATGTAATGTTCTTCTTTGTCTCTTGTTACTTTCTTTGTTTTGAAGTCTATTTTGTCTGATGCAAGTACTGCAATTCCTGCTTTTTTTCTTCTATTATTTACACTAAATATATTTTTACATCCCTTCACTTTTAGTCTGTGTATGTCTTTGGATTTGAAGTGAGTCTCTTGTAGGCAGCATGTAGATGGGTCTTGTTTTTTATCCATTCTGTAACTTTGTGTCTTTTGATGGCACATTCAGTTCATTTACATTCAAGATGATTATCAATAGATCTGTACTTATTGCCACTGCAGGCTTTAGACTTGTGGTTACCAAAGGCTCAAGTGCAGCTTCTTTACTACCTAATAGTCTAACTTCACTTGCTTATTCCACTATTTCAAATACAATTTAAAGGTTCCTTTTTTTCCCTCTCCCTTCTTTTTATTCCTCTTCCACTCTTTATATATTAGTGTAATATTCTGTACTCTTTGTGTATCCCTTTATTGACTTTGTGTGTAGTTGATTTAATTTTGCATTTGCTCAGTAAATAATTGGTCTACTTCCTTTACTGTGGTTTTATTTTCTCTGGTGATAGCTATTTAGCCTTAGGAGCACTTCATCTATAGCAGTCCCTCAAAAATACACACTAGAGACCATGCCAGATCATGGCTTTGCTGCTTTACCCTTTTCTGTGAGGTCTTCTCTTTTCCCCAGATGTAGGCAGTGTGTTCTGCAGTCTCCAGGTTGCTCTTTCAGGATTAGTTGTATTTGTTGTATTTTCATGTTATATGTGGTTTTGGTAGGATGTTTATGCCTTCCTTCTCATGCTGCCATCTTTTTCCCCTGTCCCTTACCCAGTGACATTTTGAAACGTCTTCTATCACCCATTCCTTTATGTATAGGCATTCCCCAAAGTTCCAGATTCTACTTCATGGGTTCTTTATTCTGTTCCTTATCTCTTCTTCCCAACTTCAGCTCACACTTGTTGGCTTTCAACTGCACACTTGGAATTTCTGTACTGTGGTGACCTCTCATCCTAGTCCAAACATTCTCAGTATAAGTCCCCTCCAGAAAAATAGATCTCTTAATATTCAACAAGATTGTAAGCTTCCAGTCAGGTTGGATTTTCTTTGCTTGCCCTGTCAATTCTTATATAATTTCCCCAAAATTTCCTCAGCTTCTCTGGATTATTCCCACTGATAATGTTCTAGTTGTAACCCTAACCATCTCAAAGCTACTTACTAGCTTATCTTCTTTAGCTTATTTCTACTAACTAACTACCTGTGTGACTCAGGATATATTATCCAAACTCTCTGTAACACACTTTTCTCATCAGTAAAAAATGACCTTCATACTAGTCACTATTTAAGATTGCAACCAGCTACAGGAAAACCATTTGCTTAAACAAATATGGAGGTGATTGTTCTCACAGTGCATCTCCCAGTTGGTCAGTCCCTCACATTTTCTGCCAGAGGTTTGTTTTTGTCTTTTCTCTAAATGATTAATGTGGTTGTTTTTCCTCAACTGCCAAAAGAGTACTTATTTTATGCCAAAGTAAGACCATACTTAACTTCCGTAGAGTACATCTAGTACCTCTTTCCAAACATTCTGCAATTCAGCATTAGCAAATAACTAACACTTGCTAAGCATTCTCCATCCCTTGTTTGTTCAATAGAATGCATTTCATTCCTAGCCCTACTCTAGCATCTATTTGTCCATAAGAACCTTTCAACCTGCAGCTCAAAAGACAATACCTCCATGAGGACATTTCCTCCCCAGGGTATAGTTGATCACTCCCTTTCTGCATTTCCCCAGTGTATCAATTTTATCTTTATTTGAATCTAATATCAAAGTAAAATATTATCTAATGTTATATAAAAAGAAAACATGGCTTTATATCACATATACTATGAGGTATATACTATCAGTATGTATCTATCTCTTCTTGGTTCTAACCCTCTTCAGGAAATAAATCTAATTCACCAGTTATCCACAAAAGTTCACACATATTGGCACTTAATCATTAATGCTTTAAATTCTACCAAAGTATATATCTTCAAATATGGCATTATAAGCATCAGTAAGTATCTTGTGTTTCAAACAGTGAGGAAAATTTGAAATGATACTTTCAAATTAATTAATTTATTAAACTTGGGATAAATATAGTCAATTGATAGCAATTAAGTGTGTGTGTGTGCATGCACAGACACACATGTGCATTGGGTGTTGTTTTTCACTTGAATCTTAGCATTAAATAGACATACTCTAGAAATGTTACTGCTATAAGTTAATGAAGGATTTTCTCACAAATGAGCTCTAGCAGGGGACTTTGTTTAACTCACTAACAGGTTGGTTTTTTAAAGACTGCACAGTATTTCTGATTATCATTGTTATAAAAAATTAATATTTATTGAATGATTTAAATATGCCAGGCATGCACTAAGTGCTTTTCATGTATTATATCATGAAATATGACCCATAGTTCAACAACCAAGAAGTAAATAAAATCTATCTAAATCATTACCACAGTCTCTCTAAAAGAAATATTAAAGGGAATGTAAATTTAAAATAGAAAGCAAAACTTCTTAATATTTTCCCATAATATCATTCTCACTATCTAACACACTCCTTAGGGATGCTCCCCAAGCACTTTCTCTTCCAGTGCAAGCTCTAAAATCTGCCTCTCCACGTCAGCCCAGACAAGCTCGCTCATCAATCTTGTCTCCACTTTCTACCTGCATGATCTTGGGCAAGTGATTAAAACTCACTGTGACACAATTTTCTCATCTGTAGAGTGAGGGTGGCTACCAATAGTGTTTAGCAATGAGCTCAGCTGCCAAAACAGGCAATCCATTGCTTATACAAGTCTGGTTATCTATCTGTCATACAACAATAAGTCTGGATGGTGGTGGTTTGCCTTGGCTGGGGAACTCAACAATGTCAGGACATAAGCTCTGTAATTTTGTGGGCCCTTTTCTCTTTTTCACAAGATGGCTGCTGCATCTTCAGCCACCATGTCTGTACTTAAGGCAAAGGAAAAGAAAAAGGAGGAAGCAGTTGCACTGGTATCTGCTGTAAAAGCTATCCCCCAAATCCCCAGCTGATGTCCACTTATACCTTCTTGTCCAGAACTGCTGCAATGGAAATTTGTAAAGTAAGGTATTTTCACTGGAACATTACCCCCAAGCAATATTGAAATGTTCTTAAGGGGAAACAGGGTGAAATGGGATATTGGGTAGATAACTAATACTGTCTTCCACACTATCTTCAGGGTTGACATGAACGTAAATGGAATAATACATGTACAGCATTTACAAGAGTGCCTGGCACATAGTAGGTGCTCAGTAAATGCCACCTGTTTTAATACCATCCTCTCTCTTCCTCCTCTTTCCACTCAGCTTTCTGCCACAGTGATCTCCTACTGTTCTAAATGTAGCTGCCACCCGATTTGGTTCTCTTGTTCACCCTTCATTCTTTAATCGTGTGTATAATTAAGCCTAGCAAGGATATGACACAGTACAGAAAATCTTAAAAGTAACCATTTACCAGGAAGGGCAAAGGAGTTTTTGAAAACTTTTTTTTCCTTCTGCCACCCACTTAAAAAAACAAAGTGACCCAGAAAACATCAGTTTAAAATGCTCATTTATTTAATACCTTCAGCCAGCAGATAAGAGTTAAAATTTGTTCTTCCCCAGTGGGAAGATGAGGTAAAGATGTGTATAATAAGACATATTAAGGTCATCAGCAGTGTGCGTAAACTTTGAGAATAAAGCTTTTTGAAGTCTATAATTACTAAGCTCTATGTTAATTAGGGTACTTCAAACTCAGAGGTTCCCCTTCCTTACTCCAGTGGATGTTTGATGGGAAGGATCAGGGGAATTCTCTTTGATTGCTTTTTTATTGTAAATTCCAGTTAAGCAAAATGGTTTGTCTGTCACTACAGAATCAGTTTATTATTCAGATCTCTCTCTTTTAATACAATCAGACTACTTGGTGCCTTCAACTAAAAACAAATCTCCTATAATTTTCCACAGCCGGGCCTCCTTGATCATTCATAACTGATGCCACTTGATCCTCACCTCCGGAAACAATGTCATGCCAAGCCTTAGGATCATGTTTGTGCTTACAGAGGATGTAAGAACCTCTAGCTAAATACATGAATGACCCACAATCAATTGTAACATGCTGATAACACAGCATGTTCATATTCAGATAATTGGATTTTGGTCTTTTTCCTGACACCAAAGCACTACCCAATAACAGAGCTCTAAAAACTGGGTCATTTTTTTAATGTTTCTGCCATTTATAAATTATAGTCAAGCTAATTTGACTAGAAATACATATTTGGTTTTTTTCCTGAGACTGTGTCTGGTCCTTGTATTTACCAGATTAGCCATGGGAATAGAGTCCTTCCATTCAACTCCAGTCCTCAGACATGCTGGTGATCATCTCTGAGGCCAACATCTAGTCTGGAGACTCTCTGTCTGGATTTTGCAGAGTAACTGATTCAAACTCATTGCCCCTTTGTAAGCAAAACTAAAAACTGGAAACAGAATGACTGTAGGAATTGGACAACAAGCAATGCACAGTTATAAATTCTTGTTTGAAAAAAAAACTAGTGCACCTATTTCCCTATACCACACTTATGCAGCTCTGTCATGGGAATTTTGGAGGAAACCTATTTTGTTTTGTTGGCTTCCTGGTGTAGCAGATGTAGTTGCCTTGATTACCTGTGCTCTGTGGGCTTTGCCCTTCCTGATGTATTGAGCACCTTCCTATAATCTCTACCTGGGTTTATCCCCAGGGTTGGGCTACGTTGAGCAGCCCTTCTTCCTAGGTTGGCTGGTGATACAAATCCATAAAGGGTTTGTATTAAATATATAGCTTACCTCTAGCAATTCATATTCAGTAGGTCTCAATGGCAGTCAGTAATCTTTCCTTCTTTTTCTTTTCTTTTTTTTCTATCAAATGCTCCAGATGATTCTTATCTTTAGCCAAATTTGGAAGCAGTGCCCTGGGTGGTATGATTAATTACTAGTGTGATTAATTACCATAGCTTGACTTGTCCCACTTCTTCACCTCCTTTTCTGACTAGCTCTACCAGGTATCCTACTTATTTCAAGGCTGAAAGTTTAAAAAAGAGGTCAGAGAAAACATTCAAGGTAATTTCAGTGATATTAAAAGTTAAGGGAAATAGTTTTATTGAATAATTGCATGTGGTCTTTCACCTTCAATGGAGTAAAATCCATGATATGAAGAAGTAGCCCTCTTTGATTATTTTAGTGTTAAGAAAGAAAATTAATACATGGCTACTTTGTTGACTCAGCACGTTATCAAGCAATCAATGTGTGCAGTTTTCTCAGATTTGGAGACCACCATCGTTATACCTACATCTATGAAATGGTGTTACGTGTTAGTACAGAATCTCATAACATCTGTGATGATATTTTCAAGACTTTGCAAATACCTGATTTTTCATTTCTACATGAGATGGAGAGATAGAAGGTGGAAAAAGAAAATAGAGGTAAAAATGAATCATGTTGGTAATATTATGTTAAGGAAACACATTATTCATTCATTTGACAGGCATTTATTGAATACATGTTATACACAAGGCAATCTACAAGGCTATGATCTCACAGTAGTAAATAAGAAAAAACATACCCATCCTGACTAAAAACCCTACTAGAATTTATACTCATGTGTGGAAGGGAGACTTTTTTTAACCTTATTTAACTTTTTATGCCAATTTGGTAAGTTGCGTTTTGGGGAAGTTCAAGATGTAATGATGAGATATTTACTGCAGGGAAGTGAAGTGGTTTAGGTGTCAAGTAAGGTTTTTAAGGTGGTAGTTGGATAATACTTTTAACTCTGATTTTCACTTATATTTTTCTAAAATAAATGAGTGTGTTCTATTTTGTCACAAAAGGGAATTTCTTTAAAAAACAGGTTTATAGTTTTTTGATCTGATTCTCTCAGAGACAGGTCAGTTAATGTACAAGGACAACTTGCAAAGCCAAAATACTTTGAATGTCTCTGCAATTCTGCTACAATTGTAGCAAAGCCAGCAATTCTCTTCCTTATGTTTTGAAACAATACCCAACTGCAGTTAACTTCTTTGCAGATACTCAAATAAATATGAGAACTTGAAAAAGTAGAGAATGAGAAGATCTAGCTAGGCATATGTGTGATTTTTTTTTCATTTTTATTGGCTCTGTTCTAGATACGTGACTTAAGAGAACATCAAAATAGCATAGTCAATCAGACAGTACCAGTTTTGTTTCTACATGAACCCAGAGAGATAAGCTACATTTTTTACATTTCCATCTAGACACAGTGCCTCTATAAAATCATATGTCTATAAATAACATTCAGGAAGAAATAAAATATTGTTAGTATTTTCTCATGTGCAGTTGTTACTGGTTCCATTTTATCAGGCAGTTTTGGACTAGGTCATATGTTACAACCAAGATATATGCTAGCTTTTGATAACTATTAAAATTAGACAGGATTCTATTTTTTAACTAGCATCTCCGTCAAAAGAAATCTATCTCCAAACACAATTCGTTTGGGAGAAGAAGAAACGCATACCCTTTTTACTGCATTAAATATCCAAAGTCAAAAGTCTAACATGACTTAGAATGTGGGCATGAATATGGAAGCACGTGAAAGCTCTCCTGACAAGTTCAAGTTCAAACTTACACAGCTACAACCTATTATCAAAGGCAGAAAACAGTGACTTGAAAATTCCTTTCCTGTCCTGTTAAGGGGATAGGGTGATTCCAAATGCATACATACTTGGGCTGTTATGTTAATGCATAAATTTAGCTTAGTACAATATTCCCCAATCAAAGCTGCTGCATTTAAGGCATGTGTTAGGAAATGTGAGCAAAATGGAGACTAACCCTCAGGTGTCTGCCATGATAACACTTACATTTTGGCCAGTGAGATGGCTAGTACATGAAACAAAAAAACAATGTAAGAACTTGTGTGATGTTATAGAGGAAACAAAGGCAATTCAGAATAGACACCATTGGAAAGGTTTGGAGGGGAAAGGGAGGGATGGGAAGCTCTTTCATAAGGGGTGATATTGAAGCAAATATTTAAAAAGTGAGAAGAGAAGCCAGCAATGTGAATAATAGGAGAAAAGTGTCATAGCCTTTTGCCAACACTATTGAGATCAATGTGTTTGGAGTTTCGGCTTGGAGTGGAAGATGGCACAGGGTCAGTGGGACAGTAGCCTAAACCCAGATCATTTAGTGCCTTTTGATGTTATTTGATACTGTACAAAATCTTGTAGCTGTTAGGGATATGTAGAAGATAAAGTAAGAAAAGCTTGTAGAGGTGTTGATTTATAAATAGCTCAGAAACATGATACTTGGTGTTATCAGGTGGACTTCAAAGGAACACCACTACAATGCTGTGGAATGAGGGAGTTACTGTAGAGATGAGATGGTAGGGATCAGGGGAACTGGTTAAGAGAGCTATGCAAGGCTGATATTGTATCTGGTGTTGAGCTTAAAGGAGGGAGAGCAAAGAGAAGCTGGAGCCTCTCACGCTGGCCTCTCACCACTTCCATCTTTGATGAAGGATAATCTCTCAGGTGAGTGATCTTCACCACACAGGGTCCTGCATGTCTGCCCCAGAACTCAGGAAAGCCAAAGGAGAGGAGGTGACAGGCTGGAGGAGCTGCAGGTCTGGGTGCTGCCCTACACCAACAAGGCAAAACCAGTCATTCAGTGACCGGATCTGTGGGCTGTTCTAACACCTAGCACCCTACCCTGACCATTAGAGTTTAAAACTGGTGGCTATTCCATGTCTACTTCATAATCTCCCATGAATTTATTTTGTTCCAGTCTGGAACCACACAAGGAAAGGAATTTTGGGAATGTAAGTGCAAAGTGGCTAAACTGACATAGAACGGAGTAAACCATTGCACTAACGGTAACAAAAACAACTGGATGGGGTATGTGGTGGGGACTTGGTGATGGGGGGAGTCTAGTAAACATAATGTTCCTCATGTAATTGTATATTAATGATGCCCCCCCCAAAAAAACTGGATGAAAATCACTTATGGTGATAGGGCAAAACCTTTTGGTGATAGTGGTTGTGTATGCGTGTGTATGTTTGGGGGAGCTTGTTTTGATAGAAAAAAAGATCTGATTCTAATTTTCACATACTCTTTGCTCTCTCATATTTCATTCGAAAGCAAACTTCATATTCATACAGACTTTTATTTTGATAATATATGGTGTTAATCTAAAAATAGACTTTTTTGAACAACTTCACTTTGAGCTACATAAAACTCCAAGAAACTGAAGTTAAAATTTTAAATTTAAATGGTGGAAGACTATGTTCATATGATCATAACTGCATGATATTCAAGAACACACAGAGTTAGGTCTCAAAAACTCTTAGAGCTGGAGGAATCTATAGAACCAGTGGTTTTCAAATAATGTTTGTCATCGTAGATGAAAGGGCTCCTTTATGCAGAATAAAAATAACGAGAGAGAAAAAGCCTAATGATACCTCTGATTGAGCCAAGGGTAGGAGACTGGGTGGCACCTGTTCTTTCCCCTTGTGTAGCCCCTGAAAGAGCTCTTAGGGGATAAACAGAATGCAAATATGAGATCTCTTGTGGGTGCCTTTGTCTCCTTCTCTTTCCATTTGAAGCAAGACTCAATACTTCTATTGCAGCCTCAAGATACACACAGCTACATAAATGGGAAATGGAACTTTCATTGAAGATTCTGAGTGGAGACAGGGAGGATCGTTAATCCTGCACACACTGGCAATGTGTCATTAACCTCACTTTCACTCTGCTGTTTCATCACTCCCAACACATCACTTCCCCAAATTTCTTCCATTGCCCTGAATAACATTTACTAACAATCGGGTGAAATAACTACTTTCAGTCAAGTTAAACTACCCTCCTAAATAATAATAGCAATTATTTATTGAGTGCTTAATATATTTCAGGTACTGTATTAACTGCTTTACATGAATTATGCATTTTTATTCTCAGAACAACTCCATTAAGTAGTTATTATTATCTCCTGTTTTATAGACAGGGAAAATGAGGCAAAGAAAGATCAAGTAATTTGTCCATGATCATTCAAATAATAACTGAAAAAAATCAAGTATTAATAATTCAAATATCAGGCTGATCTCTTTAAGACAGACAGTTACCAAGAGATATATTGCTATTAATTGTTTGTAGACCTTATGCCCTAAGAACCCACAAAGGTGCTCAAAGTATTCACCAAACAAAAAACAGGCACATCCTGGGGTTTGGGGAAGAAGAGAATCATAATGTCTCCAGGAAAATACAATCTCCCCTATGCTGTCACAACTGTTAGAAAAGCACTGAACCTCATTTTTAAGAGAATTTTTCTTCAGCAAGTTGTCAACTATTCATTAAAATGAAGTATAGTATGGAAGACTATTTTCCAAAGATGTTTGCAACAATAGCACATCCCATAAGCTGCTATTACAATGCAACTTTAAGATTCCTTCCTTCGATAGATGGGGTTTGTGTTCCCTCCTCTAGAATCTAGGTGAGCTTGTGGGACTGTGGGGAATGTAATGCCATGTGTCTTTCAAGGTGAACTTCCATCTGGCTGTTTTGGCGATACTCACTCTTGGAACCCAGCTGCCATTCTGTGATGAAACCCACACTTGCCCACACAGAGAGGCCACTGGAGAAGCCATATGCAGGTGTTCTGGCCAACGGTCCAACGGACAGCCCAGTTAATAGCCAGTATCAACAGCCAGACATAGGAGGGAAGATACCTCCAGATGATTGCTGTCCTGAGTGTACAGGTCATTCCAGCCCTTGAGACTGCCCAGCAAAGGGCCTCAGACGTCATGTTTCAGAGACAAGCAATACCAGCTTTGTCCTGCTCAAACTCCTGACCCATATCTGTGCACAGGATATGGGTGGGTGTTTTATGCCACAACAGTTTGGGGTGGCTTGATACACAGCAATAGTAACTGGAACCTACAGTGAGGAAACAGGTTCAAGGAAGAAGAGAGCTCTCATAGGTCCTGGAACACATACTCAGTATGCTCTGAAAAGAGTTCATTGAACTTAACTACAGCATAGCAACAAAGCCAGGGTATCTTGGTAGCACACTCTCTGCTGAATTGCAGTACTTCCTCCAATTAGGCTTAAAAGTAATAAAAATAAAAAAGCAATTTTGCTATACCAGTTGTTAAAATCCATGGTAACCAGGGCTCTTAAAAATATATACTATATGCCTCTAAACTTCCTGAAAATAGTTTGTTCTCATGAATAAGTTAAATACACTTCCAAATATTTAATTTATACTTTCAAGTATGTCTTGACTTTTGTTCACACTCTACATACCTCCTACTTTTATTTCTCACTTTATATTCCATATATTCCCTTTTTCCAGTCAAGAAGTTTTATCATTTTCTTTTCTGGCTTATATACTTAAAAGTATAGTGAATATACTTTTTCGAACCTGGCATGCTGCTGGGCAACAGATTCCACTATAGCTCCCTAACCCCACTGAGAATCACTGCTTTATGACTCTACTTCATAAATCATTTTTCTACTTGTAAAAAATATAAATAGTAGCCTACTCCTTATCCAAATTATGAGATATTCTAGTTAGTTGGATCCAAATTAGCTATCTATTATTCTCTCCCAGATTCCCTGCCATACTCTACTATTTCTGAACAAACATCAATTGTGCCAAAGTCTTGAGTAGTGTCGATCTAAACTGAAATGGTTCCAACTTCCTTAATATCATCACCAACTGTCTTATTAATTAATTAATGATACTGTGAATAATAAAGTGCTAGTGTTGTTAAACCAGGCAAAAGCAAGCAGGCAACAGCAGCAATTACTCCAGCTTACCAGAGTATCTGTCAACTAGCTGGAAGGCGAAGGGGAATGTTCTCCACCAGGGATTAGAACAAAGTAAGCAGGAAAGTTAAAACGTAATTCATCCCAGTTGGGGCAATGTCCCTGACTGAATTCCTTGGAGGTGAGATGCTCCCCAGGTTGCTAATGTGGACTTTGTTCATGTGAAGCCAAGGTCTCCGCCTACTGGTGATCTCATGAGGGAAACACTGGCTCCTCTTGTGTTTGTTTAAAACTTCTTTCTGAATTAGGGAATAACTATAATTCATTGGACAGGCCCCACAATGAATAGGTCTCATAGTCTGCTCTGTCAGCTTTATGATGCTTGAAAATATAGGTAGAACAAGAAGAGTGAGTATTTGGGATAAAATCGAGTGAGTAATAAGAGAACAAGGCCATCCCTGCTGAAAAGAGCTTTTACTCAAGAGTATTGAACGGCAGACTTATTTTTTCCTGCCTTTAGTCCAGTGAACACTGTCTGAGAAGACAGTCATTGCTTGAAATGATTGATGTTATGTTAGAAGTTGTCACTATTACCGCAAGTATGATCTGGATTACTTTGTTTGCTCAGCTGAACTTGGACCTGTGCCTCTTGCCTTAAACCAAGCAAAATGAGAGGTGCACAGATCATAGGATCCATCAGCTGCCGGATGGGGCCCACACTCAGGCCTCCCCCATCCTCCACTCATCAATCTCCATTGTCCTGGCAACAAGATAACGTCTGGGACAGTCATGGCATCCTGCAGCTGTACAGAACAGCAGTGCTTTCTGAGGACGCCAGCATACTGTCATTAAAGGTCTTTTTCATTCAAGGAATGGAGTGAGGAAGGAATAGGGAATGTAGCTGGCACTTTTTAGTATCTATTTGCTGAAAGCCACAATGCTGTATGTATCTTTACATATATCACTATCCTCTTTAAACCTTGCAATCATTCTGTGACATCAGTATGATTTTTCCATTTTACAGGTAAAGAAACTGAGGTTCAGAGATGGTAAATAATTTGTCAAAGAAGGTCCTGTTCCTACTAATTGGACTCTAATCTCCAGGAACACAAGCATCTTGCCAGTTTTTACCATCCTGTTCTGTCCTCAGTTTCTAGCCTGTTACCTGGCAGGCACTCAGTATTTGTTGAGTGATTAATAGATTGATAAGTAAATAAACAAATGAAGTGCCAAAACAAGCACTTGCACCCAAGACTGATCCCATGACGGATCCTTGTGACTGACTGAGTAAAGCAAAAACAACACACACTACATAATTATCATACATTGTGGGGGGAAGGGAAATAGAATTCATTAGGAGTTGACCCCATTTGCTGAACCCTTTGAGTTTTACACCTTTTCGATGTGAAGAACAAGCACATGACTTGTCAGTTTTTGTTTTTTATCTTTTGAGTTGTTTGTATATGATATGGTACTGTGGCTTCTGTGAGACATCTGGGGAGAAGAGTTGAACTAATGTTGTAAGTAAAACGTTTAAATTAAAACTACAAATATCTCCTCAACTTATAATTAAATGTACCATATGGTTCTATTTTACTGAGAGTCGGGGCCTAATTTAATGTTTCCGTTCTTCAGCAACAATTTTATTGGCTTGTTTTCAATCATTTTTATGTCAAGAAAGCAATTACAACAAGGCAATATTTTGAGATTATTAGACAGAAACAATCTCTTACCTGGTGATAAAAATATTGTTTTTGGTCTGGCTATGTCATTATTTAAGCATCTGAGAATAAAAAAAGAATTGTTGCTTAGCTTACAATTGTTATGTAATTGTAAGAAAAGTTCACACTTTTTTTCCCTAAGTTTCATCATCCTACTTCCTATTTAATTTGAATGCAATCTGAGACAAAATGCTGATTTTTGCAAATTCTAACAGATACGGTTGGACATTATTTGGGGTGTCTTAAAAATGTCTAGCAAGCAAGTTACAAATACAAGACCAACTTTATCACCTGAAAAAGTTTGTATCTTCTTGTCAGCTTTCTTACACAAGGAAAGTGGGATGTGCAGAGTGTTGATTAACATTTTTTTAAATGCTGTTTAAAAGAAGCAATTTCTATCTGCCTTGTTCTAGGTCTGTAGGTATAGTCAGTCAGTCAATAACTGCAGTCGACTTAACAATTCTAATCCACTTGATTAACAAATAATAATAAGTTACAGTTTGTAATCTTCCCCACCAACTATATTTATGTACAGCTGTCCCTCAGAGATTAGTCACCGACTATGTAGGTCCGTGTCAATATGCTTTATTACCTAAGCTCAACAGTTACTCATTTTTAAATGTTTGTTAGGCTCTCTCTGTTCCAAGCACTGTTATAGCTCTTGTATCAAAGAAGTGAGTGACATGATCACCACCCTTCAGAAACATATAATTTAAGGTAGATGCATTCAAGGAAAGTCTAATAACCCCAAAAGAAAGATTGTGAATGAGGGACAAAATGACTGTCTTGTCAGATCCAGTAAGAAGTTGTTGTCCACAGAAAATGATTCATTTACAGAAGATACTTGAACATCTAAATAAAAACTAGAATTTAGAGTGGTTAAATAATTTGTCTTATACCCACATTGCAGAACTCTATGCAGATGTGTGGGCAAAAAAATGAAATGGACCCAAATTCAGGTACTGACATGGGATAGTCACCAAGACATACTAAGTTGAAAAGGCAAGTTATATTCATCCGACAAATACTTAAAGATTGCTTCCTGTGCACCAAGTTCTCTTCTAACTTTTGTATATATCCAAAAGCCAACAAAGTCCCTGCTCTCAATGAACTTACATTCTGCTATAATCCAATTTATCTAAAAAAATTAATTAAATAAAAACATAAAAAGATCTTTATATATACAAGTAAATCTATTCATGGAACTAAGTAGTAAGAGCCCTGGAAGGCTACACATCATACAGCCAAGTGGTTGCCCCTAGAGAGTAAAGTGGGGATCTGGTACTGGAACCTTTGATAACATAGTTTCTATATTGATGTGTTGTTTAAACACTTTAAAGTAAGAATGTATTCATGCCTTACTTATGCTTGAAAATAGACTGTAAAGAGAAAAGTAAATAGAAAAGAAAAAAGTAGAATAGAAATAGAAAATAGTAAAAAAGTAGAAATAGAAAATAGTAAAAAAGTAGAAATAAAAAAAATAGAAATAGAAAAAAGTAAATAGAAATAGAAAAAGTAAATAGAAAAAGAAAAAAGACTGCAAAGAGAAAAAGAAATAAATGAAGAGGCATTTCGTAGATAGGACACAATTTGCACAAAAGTTAAGATGGAAATACCGCTAGCAACTTGACCACATTTGTAAGGAGTATGTCCTGAGACTGACCAAGCCCCAGATTTGCCAACAGAGTGAAGTTTCTCCTACATGGATACATAAAGAGTCACATCTGTTATCAGCAATGTGTCACATCATATAACTAGTTTGTTGTCATTTCAGTTTACATTGGTTTATATCTCACTTGATGAAAGGAAGGGAGGGAAGGAGGGAGGAAGAAGGGGAAAGAATGAGGGAGAGAAGGAAGGAGGGAGGGAAACAGAGAAGAAGGAAGGAAGGAAGGAAAACTATCATCTTAAGAAGGTGACAACACAGGCATGAGAAGGGCCACCAGCACTGCTGAACTGAAACAGTGCTATTAGGCTGTTGACCAGTTTTGCTACTGGATAAATGATTGGCTTTGAACATTAGCCTTATAAGGGGTGATAAGAATAATTCAGATGTGTACCTCAACGAAATAACAAATTACTACATTATCTCAAATCAGCCAGGAATAATTCAAATTATAAATGTTGACTCTTCCAAGTCACATGTCCACTCACAAAAAGAAAGAAGAAGAAGAAAAAAAAGGCAGACATTGTCTGCAAAATGCATCAGTTCTGATTCTGACTGGCTTCTGAAAGGTTCTTGGAGGGCATGGCAATAGGGTAGAAGTTACAGTCAACAAAAAGCCCATTGCAAAAGAGAGTTAAAAAATGAAAAACCAGGCCGATCTTCCAAATGGCACTGGTAGCCCATGCCTTGTGTGAGAACACCATCGTGTCAGTGTTGGAAAGGAAAACCTCTGTATTTCTGGCTTCATTCCATTTCGACCTTTTGTTTCAGCATTATTGAAGAGAAGTGTAAGGTAAAAGATTAGATGGCAGTGATAAGCTTCTTGTGTACCTAATTAAATCCTTTCTAGTAGGCCGATAGTGAAGCTTGTTGCCAAGTGTGCAGGATAAAATGTCTTTCCACAGGGAGGTCTGTCTCAGGGCTCATTCCAAAGTGCTTTGAATGTGGGAACATGGAGCAGCCCTGGCAGAAAGTGGTATAGTTCATGAGGCCAGCCCCGGTCATACAGCACTATGATCTACTCAATGAGTAAAGTTCCAATTCACTGTGTGTGGGGAGACTGTGTATAAATATCCAAAATACAACATGTTCCTAATCATCTTGTGACAAAATAAAAGCATTTGAACATTTCATAGAAATCAGAGTTACATTTAGCCACCTTGCAAATTCACTCTTACAGGGGTCAAGGGCTTATGTTTATTTCCTCACTGAAAACTTCATAATAGATGCATTTAAAATTTTAGATAAATTTTGAGGGGATGCTTTTGAACTGTGGGATAAGGTTAACAGCATTTAAAAAATTAATTTGCAGTAGCATCCCACATACAGTATATGGACAACTGGAAAACTGAAAAGAAAGCATTTGAAAGGCATTTGGGGATATTGGAAAAATGGCAATAAATGGCAGCTTAAATACTTATTCAATGTATTACGAACAAACACTGAATTTTAAAACATTTTTTATTTCTTCATTTGGTTCTCTCTGTAGTCCAGAATACAAGGTAATTCTCTCCAGAATATAAAGTAATTCTTTACCAGTAATGCTTTATTGAATATGCAACTGTCTCCTAATATTTTTTATTCACATTATCAGCTCCAGCAATTTCAGTCCTTACTGGCCACATAAGTAGATGATATAATAGAATTGGAAGATCTGTTATATGCTTCATTAGCATGTGAAGTGCAGATGTATAGGTCCATGATCAAAACAACCTGGAAAACCACCATTGTGCACCACTGTGAAAGCCTAGAATAGTCCGTTAAAATACTTTTTGTGGCTCAATGAGCATTCTTCCAGATAAGATTTCAGATCATTTACATACAAACCCTCTTAACACAGCACGTTTTCTTCAAACCACAGGAAAGGTTACTCACCTTATACGTTTTCTTATAACAATACTTTTCCCACAAAAATCTCCACAGTAACTTTTCAAGTGGTTTGAATCTTTTTTGTTGGTGGTGTCCTAGTAGAGGATAAGTTTTATAGTTTGTGAAAAATAACAAGTTGATGAAATTATTAAAAGGTCTTTAAAATCTGATGGTATAAGACCTCAAGAAAAAAAATAAATCTCCTTAATATCATAAACTATCAAAAGCATACTACTGGTGAGAAAATGATGGTAAATTTTATTGAATATTTCCTTCTAAGATATGACAGAATATTAGTAGGAAATTTCATTTCATTTATTTAAAAAAGCAGAATATTAAGCAATAATTTTCTCTTCAGCTACTAAAACATCTCAACAGCAATGATGATAATATTGCTCTTAATGTAGAATTTTAAAGCACTTGATCTTTGTATCTATACAAGATAATATGCCCAATTAAGAACAAAGTGGCACAGAAAATGAAACCCATTACATTTCCTTGATTTCACTAGGTTATGGAGAGCAATAGTAAATATTTGATGCAAAGCATACAACAAATTCTATTTGATAAAAATTTCTAATGGACTAGTAGTAAATTAAACTAAGTATCTACATATTGACCAGGCTGAGAAATCAGACAATTTCCTCAAAATCTAGGGCTCTTGCTAAAATGACAATATACACTTTAAGCATTCACTGATTACAGTTGCCAGAGAATCTTTCACCCCTGCTATTTCAATTAGTCCATAAAAATAGATATAACTATACAAAGTAAAATAAAACAAGCATGACAGAAGCCTTGACAAATGACCTGTGTTGAGCTATTTCCTTTTCCTGTTTGGTCTAATGAGTTAATTTCATCACCAGAAAATAATTTTGTCAAGGGAAGCTTGTGCATAATTATGTTTAGGTATCAGATAGTTTCTCCTTTAGAGACACATATAGAATACTTAATAATATATTTCCATACTTAAAGTGGATTGGCATGTCAAAAGGGTAGGCTTGCTATACAATGACTTTTCAGGAGCATTTTGTAATGCCGTTTTTTCAATTAAAAAGGCTTGCTTTATAAGCATTTATTGTGTGTAAAAAGCATGCCATGATAATATGGGGAGAAGAAAGGAATAGCTATAAAGATTAATAAAACCTAGCCCTAGTCCCAACATAAATAATGTTTTAAAAATGATATAATTCTAAGAAGAACCACAGTGATTGCAAACTCAATTCTTTTCATGAACTGGAACTTCAAAATGTAAATGCAATTTCCTTAAGGCTGTGTGTATGCTTAAGAAATTGTAAAGAATCCTGCTAGTTCTGTAGCTTGTTAGCTAACTTTCTTTAAATGAAGACTTTGTGTAAGAAATGCATCTGTGCTCTTTAAGTCTCTGCAATGCTTCCCATGATGTATGAAGTGAAAGTATTAATACAAAAGCAGTTATGATTGATTGATTCAACACATATTTATTGAGCACCTACTGTGTTCCAGGAATATGGTATTCAGTTTTCAAATTAAGTCATTTGCAACCTGGAATCTTTCTACCACTAATTAACTGTTTGAAATTAAGAACAAATCAGCAAACACAGGATATCCAGTTGTTGCTAGTTTCATTTTCTCCAAATTAATGAATATTTGAATATAGCTAGATATCACTGAAATAAATTCTAGTTCTATGCTATTGCAAATTACATCATTTGATAAAGCAATCTTTGGGAGAGATGTGAATTAGATTAAGTTGAGAAATGCATCTGTTTGCAGTAGGAGGCTCAAGATTATTTGAATACATTATTGATATTGTTTCCGATCAAATAGTTGTGATGATTACATCAGGCAGTTGGAATTGTTCCAATTCTGTTATCTTATAAACATCACTGTATCCAAATCTAGTTACTCTGCAGTATTTTCTTTAATATACTATAATGTGCCTTTCTCTCTTTTCAACAGCTATGTTTTGTCCCAGTGTGAATATGATCTAAGAATCAATTTTATTAATCTAGTCTCTTTCCCATTTGAACTGCTTAATTAAATTATCATGAAGTATTCTGTTTTCCTATGAGAATAAGATCTATTTCTTGAGCCTTCCTCTTCAACATACTAAATCTTTGAAATAGTCACCTTTGTGTTATTTCCTAAACTGTATATTTTCCAAATCTGTTTTCTTTTCCTCAAGGAATTCCATAATGACCAATCCAATACTTCCTCTAGGTGAGGTCAAATTGGTAACAGTACCCTGAATATGATTTATTACCTATTTTGCTAGAAACAACTCCTTCCTTATCCAGTGTCACCTTATACTTCGTCCCATGCTTTGGAAGTTTCCCCACAATTTGGCTTTACATTACCGTTTTTGTTTTTGTCATATGCTGAATGTCCAATTGCATATCTTCCTCAAGCCTGTTTACACTGCATTATAAATATGCTTGTTTCTTCTAGGTCCAGTAGACAAATCATTCAAATCCATAGCTCCCCTGAGGCCACAGTTTCTCATTAACAAAGAATGACCTAAAGAAATTAGATAATGGTATAGAAAACAAGGCTTAGCTGCATTTCTGAAGGAACAATAGGATTTTATTTATTTGTTTCCATTTTTCCTTTTTTTTTTGGCCTCTCCAATTCTTTACTATCCATGAGCCTGTTTACCACTGGAAACTCCCAAGATCTTTTGCCCTAAGGTGGAAAGAACCAAAGATCTTTGAGAGCCCTCAAGAAAGGATTATACTATAGGACACAGACTAAGCTCAGAATGCTTTATTTGTAATATCTATAGCCATACCATGACCTATTGGTGCTCCACAAATTTGTGCCAGTGATTTGATTTGATCCCAAGGTTAGGAACAAATACCTGTCTGTATATTACCATTATTTCTGAGTTAATTCTGTATTCAAGGACTTAGAATCAAACTATTTGTTTTTACCATTTTCCAGCATACTTATTATACACTGTAAATTTGTAAAGTAAAATCATAAGTTTTGATGGACTTTTTTGGCTAGATTGGATATGGTAAGTGAAAAAGCAGTTCATGTCTATACAGATGAGAAATAATAATCATTTACATCCTCATTTACCTTATGTAGATTTTTGACATATTCTAAATGTATGCTATATATTGCAGGAGATTTAAAGCAGAATCTTTTACAAAAAAAGAAAAAATATTTATATTCAAAACATGGTAAGATCCTTTGTTTTATGCATATCAAAACTACACGTCTACTTAGAAGTTGTAAGTAAAGAGAAGTGACTCACAGGTTCATTCACTCACAAAACAGATATCAGAAGCATTTTAAATATTGCAGGTTAGCCCCAACATTTAATAGAAAATGGGATAAATAAAAGAATAAAGGTGCAGCATCCCATGGAGAAGCGTATCTTTACCCTCATGTATTTCATTAATTAATGCTACTTGATTTCATTAAACCATCGCAGTGCTTTCAAACGTTGGCATGCTTAAGAACCACCTGAGAGGCTTGTCAGTACAGATTCCTGAACCCACCCCCAGAAATTCAGAAGGTTTGGGTGGAGCCCCAAATCTGCACTTACCACAAACTCAGTGCTGATGCTGCTGGTCAGAGCACCGCAGGAAAAGTAACATAACAAAGTCTACAGACGTGCAAGATGTCGTAAGAAACACTTGCCTTGGTCATGCAGAACATGATGATTAGATGATTATTAATGAATAGCGGTTGCTTTTATCCAAGATACTATTCCTATGTAACTCAGAAGCAAGCAATAACCATTCATGAGTTATTATAAGAGCAAGAGCAAGAAATCCCCACAACAAAAAATAGCCCAGTTCTTGTTTTAGGTTTTGATGCTATTGAAATTAAGTTTTGCTGCGTACATGCTCTCACCATATATTATTAAGTACTTAATAACTGCAATAGTTATTTGACATGAAGCATGTCATAATGTTTTACATGTTGGCATAAACTAGAGAGAAGTAGAGGGTCAGATAATTTTGATTAAATTGTAGAGATAATGTAGTAAATGTGCTACTTTTTGGAATTTACCAATTCTATTCTTAAGGGAAAAGAAAGAAGAAAAGAAATCTGAGTATTAAACAGTTGTCCCTGGCATTTATTTCACATTTTTCCTGGAAAATGGTACCAATGGCAGTTTCCCCAATATTATGTTAGATCTTTGTTTTAACATTTGTGGGTAGGAGGAAAGAGTGTCACCTACTGAATAAGCAGAATGCTTACTCCAGCACTGTGTATACATTGTGGCTGCCCTGACTTAACCTTAGCATGTTAAGAAAAAATGGTGCAAATCTGTCCATAAGACATTAAGAACAAAATGCCCAGAAATAGTAGCTATTTAGATTTAGACCTCTAAACCAAAGGGCTCTAAGTTGTTAATTTGTTTAAATCATTGTGGAGTATTGTGCTATAATTACACAGGGATATTGGGATGCCCCATCTGTAGAATCCAAGGCCAGATGAGAAATGAAAATTACAACTATGTTCCCTTGAATCTGCAGAAGGAAAGTAGGAGAACGCACCATAACCAAAATAAATCCTGTTCTTTTTAAATCTAGAATTATAAAATCACCTCATCGAGAAATCTTCTGCATACGTGGATGTTTTATTGCCCTTGTCTAGCTTGGATTAACACATAGTCTACAGGCACACACCTGATCATCTACATTTGCTCTCTTACAACACTAAACTATGTTTTCTACCTTTATCTTGTATCTACCTACCACTTCAGCATTTTATTAAAAATAATAATAATAAAGAGAGAAATGTGGTATCCACACATAAATCAAGTATAAAAACCAAATGAGTATTCATATTTGAACTGACTGTTTAGAGTTCATAATGCATGAGCAAAACCGAAAGTTTCTGTGATGACTGCCCTTGTACTGTTCACTATGTAACTTATTCATTATGTAAGAATTTGTTCTCCATGTAAGAACTTGTTTGTTATGCCTCAGAAGATTGGAGACTGACGAAAATTAGGCTTGGGGTGGATTAATGATTGTGCATTGAGCATTGACTCCCCTATACAGAATTTTATTTTCGTTAACAACCATTTGATCAATAAATATGAGAGATGCCCTCACAAAAAAAAAAAAAAAAAAAGGACAGACTTCCAATGGTAAAATAAATAAGTAACCGGGATGTAATGTATAGCATAAGGAATATACTCAAGATATTGTAACAGCTTGGTAGGGTGATAGCTGGAACCTAGAATTATGTATATAAATGTTCTACCACTGTGTTGTACACTTGAAACTAATGTAATGTAATACTGTGCATCAACTACCCTTCAATAAAAAATAATTATTTAAAATAAAAATAAAAAAAAAAATAAAAGTCATTGGATTTATAAACTAAAAAAAAAAAAAAAAAAATCACCTCATCTCCCCAGCCAAGTGAGACTTTATAGTATTGTATTCAAATTCAAACCAATTCAATCTTTAAAATCCTCCATATCTACTTATAGTTCAGTTAATTAATGGAATTTAGTAAAAACAAGATTCTTTTTTTTATTAAGGTATCATTGATATATAATTTTATGAAGGTTTCACATGAGCAACATTGTGGTTACCACCATGAGCAACATTGTGGTTACCACATTCACCCTTATTATCAAGGCCCCCCACACACACACCGCCATTGCAGTCACTGTTCATCAGCGTAGTAAGATGCTATAGAGTCATTACTGGTCTTCTCCATGCCATACTGCCTTCCCCATGACTCCCCTACATTATGTGTGCTCATTGTAATGGCCCTTAATCCCCTTCTCCCTCCCTCCACACCTGACCTCCCTATCCCTCCCCTTTGGTAACCACTAGTCCCTTCATGGAGTCTATGAGTCTTCTGCTCTTTTGTTCCTTCAGTTTTGCTTTATTGTTATACTCCACAAATGAGTGAAATCATTTGGTACTTGTCCTTCTTCGCCTGGCTTATTTCACTGAACATAATACCCTGTAGCTCTATCTGTGTTGTTGGAAATGGTAGGATTTAAGTAAAAACAAGATTCTTTACCTTAAAATCTGATTCAGTATATATCAAAGGCAGTATAAGGTAGCTTTCAAGAGCACAGATTCTGGAAACATTGCATGGATTCCATTCCAAGATTGCAGTTTAAAAGCTATGTGGCCTTTACACACTTATTTGTACTTGAGTTTGTTAATCTGTGTAACTCGGATTGTAATCCTACAGAGTCATTATGAGGGAAAACTAGCTAATAAAGTAAGTGAAAGTACCTTGAATAAACACTCAATAAGTATAAGTTGTCACTATCATTTGATGGAAATCTCATAGGAGTTATATAGCCCTAAGGAAATCCCTAAGGGTAGAGAGCTAAATAAATAGCAGGATAACTGAGAGTCAAATTTAGGTATAAATTCAATTTTGAAAACAGAATACAAAATTTTAAAGCTTTTCTCCACATTACATACAAAGTTACTAACACTAAATTCAATAATCTTTCCATAAAAGCTTTGCAGATATGTTGTCAATTAAATTGTACAAGCTATGAATCATTTAATATGCTTATAGGGTCAAAAATTAATATGATTTAATTTAGAAACTGTTTGCCCCCAGACATTTCTTGCACAGGGAAGTTCTTTTCCTTTCAAACACTGAAATCAAACTGGATGACCTAAATAATGTTTTCTGAGCAAATTTTCATGTTTGCTTAGTTTATGGAGGTTTTTTTCTAAAATTATGCTATATAATATTATACTTTATTAAACTGATCAGAGTTCAGCTGAAAATTCATTAGGTAAATTATAGGAATTACTTCACTATTTTACAAGCAATCGTATCCAGAAACGTTTTAAGCTTCAATATAAATAACTGCTGGCTGCCGACAATCCAGGAGCTTTCCAAAAAGCAATATCAAGAGATAGCTATTACAGCAACTAAGATTTTTATTAGATTTCAGGCTATTTGTTATAATGGATAATGCAGCCTTACATGAGCCATTTTGCCTTCTGATTGGTTTATTCTTTGTTACCTGTAATTTAATTTAACGTAATTCAGCATAGATTTTGTTTACGTGTGTGTATTTGTGTGTCTATATCTAGAAACAATGAACAAATGAGAAATACAGTCTTCAGGTGGTCAGGAACATTTAGAAGACCTCTTCCAATCAAAAGTCACACACCAGAGGTAGCTCTAATAAATAGTATAATATGCCCAATTATCATGTAATTACCATTCAGAGTGTTAATGGTGGCCTTTGAAAAGGTAGGGTTCAACGAAAGTAGACTGTCTGGAAATACTGTAGAGATGCCCCATCCTTGTATAAACATGACATAAGAACCTAGAAAGGTTGGTATCGTCTAGCTATCTAAACTTCTTGCATAAAAGTTGATTATGACAGTTTATATTGCCTTATTCTAACCAGATGACTAAATTACCCCACCATTAGAAGATTGTTATGAACATGATGTCATGCAAGGCATGTTTGGAACATGTAAGTGGACAGAGAGCCAGGCCTTCACTGACCTTACAGGGAAGGTGGGATGGCCATTTATGTGTCTTTCTGCTATAAACATTTCAACATGTTCCCTCTGAGGCGTCATTTCTGACCTGGGAGGTAGGTTGCGGGGGATGAGATCTTTTAGCTCCATCCCCTATCTCTGACAGTTGCAAATACAGAATTTTACCAATCAGAATGGTTGTCCTTTAGCAACGGTTTATTATACACACAGTGTGCAACTATCTTAGATTTGGGTTCTTGGAGGAATTTTAATAACTGAATTTTTCATAATTAAATGCTTACTTACGGAACTGAACTGTCAGTGTGATAGGCAGTTTTAGTACTGAAAGCTGTAAGTCAACTTCGACATTTTAATTTGAGAAGAGAGGTTTGTCTATACCTTGTATTTTTTGAATTGGGTTAACTTAGTTCACTGACAGTATCTTTGAGTTTTATTCTATTCTTGATTTTATTTCAGATTTTAAGAGTTCTACTTTCTGAATGATGAATTGCTTCAACATTACTTGTGTTCTTCAGTAAGAGCATCATGTTTCCAAAGTATCTTAACTGATGGTTCTTTCAGGTATTTTATAACCTGAGACAGAAAGAGAGGTTAGATATAGATAAACATGTGTAGGTCAAGGTGATTATGGATCATAGGGATCATTCTGGGAGGATACTAATGAATGAAAGAAACTGAATACAAGAAATATTGTTCCTTCCCTACTACCCCTATCCTGAGTTTGTACAGACTGTTAGAAGCTACAGGTACTGGTACTGTTCCCTTTGGATCTATACAGTAATGATATCTTATGTCTATCTTATAATTTGAAGAATAGTTTTTCTTCATGGTCCTACTTGTTTTTAATAGTCATGTAATGAGGACAGTCAAAAGATTATTACTGTTTCTAATTTCTATAAAAAGAAACGAGTTAAGTGTGACTTGACTACATGACAGAACTGGGTCTTACACTGAAGTTTTCTGAATCTACCTCAGCAATCTTGATGCATCACATGTGAACTGGTGTTGATGTATCTTCACATCTTAGTACTTATGTTGTTGGTGAGCCAGCCATAAAACCAGTTTTATGTATTCATTAAAAAATAAATTATAATACCTTATTTCAATTCAGGATTCTCCTTTGTTTCTGAGTTGACTTGAAGATTTGCTGGTTTAATAAGATTACTTTTATGTACATTTTATCTACATTGGAGAGTTAACTATTTTGAAATGGCCACACAGACTCCAGTTAAGTCAGGTCATCTATACACACAAAATTATATTTACTCTTTTATGTATAGCTGGCCCTGACACTGTCATTTGCTGAGTGCATAGTTATTCAGCTGCAGGAAAATGAACACTAGTGATAAAAAATTCATCACTCTTTGGATGCCTTTACTTGTCAGATTAAAATTTGTTTAATCTAGAAGTGTTTATTTTTAATTAGGGTGTTCTGTATGTCTACTGGTGTACAGGTTTTTTTACTAAGGTCATGAGGAATAACAAAATGAAATGTCTAAAGCACTGTTTTTTTCTTTATTTCACATCATGTATTTCACTGTTCATGTACAATATTGGTCTCAGGTGTACAACATAGTCCTCACCTATGGCACTACCAGTCTGTTCTCTGTGTTTATAAATCCATTTCTATTAGTATTTGTTTTGTTTTCTTAGATTCCATATAGCAATGAAATTATATGGTATTTGTCTTTCTCTGTCACTTAGTGTAATATCCTCTAGATCCATCCATGTTATAGCAAATGGCAAGATTTCATTCTTTTCATGGCTGAATAATATTCCATTGTATATATACACAACATTGTTCTCCATCCATCTGTGAACACTTAGGTTTTCTCCATATCTTGGCTATTGTAACTAAAGTGTTAAACATGGAAGTTTATATATCTTTTCAAATTAGTGATTTTGTTTTCCTTGGGTTAATTCCAGATGTGGAATTACTGGCTCATATGGTATTTCTATTTTTACTTTTTTGAGAATCCTTCACACTGCTTTCTATGGTGGCTGCACCAATTCACATGCCCACCAAGAGTGTAGGAGGGTTCCCTTTTCTCCACATCCTCACCAACACTTGTTTCTTGTCTTTTGAATAGTGGCCATTCCGACTGGTGTGAGGTGATATCTCATTGTGGTTTTGGTTTGCATTTCCCTGATGATTAGCGATGTGGAGCATCTTTTCATGTGTCTTTTGGCCATGTCATATCTTCTTTGGAAAAATGTCTATTCAGATTCTCTGCCCTATTTTTAATTGGATTATTTGTTTTATTAGTGTTAAGTTGTATGAATTCTTCTAAAATTTTTGACTGTTAGCCCCTCATCTGATATATCATTTGCAAATATCTTCTCCCATTCAGTACATAGCCTTTTCATTTTGTTGATGGTGTCCTTTGTTATGCAGAAGCTTTAGTTTGATGTAGTCTCACCTATTTATTTTTGCTTTTGTTTCCCTTGCCTGGGGAGTAGAACACTATTAATTGTGCTAATTCCATTAACAGCCCAGAGAAGTCTTCATTATAACATATCAAAATGTTGTTTTTCTTCTATGAAATTGTTATAGCTAATACTTCATTTCTGGATGTTCTTAACCCTTTCCATATGATTATGAAGTCCCTTAAAAGATTTATTGCACAGGATAAACATCCCTGAACTCCACTGTTTAATTGAAACTTTTTGTTATTGTTTCAAACTTACAGTAAGAGCCTGTGTAATTTTCAGCTTACCCTTTTCCTACATTTCCTGACTGCCTTCCAATGAAAAACAGGGAAGTATTTTATTTAAAAATGTTAAAAGATAGTTAATATTCAGTCTTCTGGTGACTTGAAGTGCTCAGTTATATATAGCAAATTAGTTTATCTTTCAGAGACCAGGCTTCCTTATTTCTTCATGTTAGTTGGATCTGAATCTCATTCATCTTTATAATTGAAATTTTTTCTCTCCTTTTCCTTGGGCAAGCTCTTATGGAGAAAAAAACGAGGGCTATAGTTGCTAATCAAAGCCATATAAAGGCAGCCTTCAGTGTCACTATGCAGGCATCTTGTCCAAAATTGAGGATTGCTAACATACAGAAAGCCCAGGTTAATGGATGTGGACTCTCAGGGTTTGAATTCCTGCTCCATTACCATTTAGGTGACTTTGGGCTGGTTATTTTAAACTCTCTCTGCTTCTCTTTTCTCATACATAACACAGGTATGATAATAATATTTACTTCATATAAATGCTTCTAGAATAACATTGTTTTTTAGAAAACTAGTCACATAAAGTTCTTATGACAAACAGCTGGAATGTAGTAGGTGTTTTTTAATGTTAGCTAATATTATTACCATTGTCACTTTTCCACTGCTGAATTCTCTATATCTAATAGACTTTATTTTCTAAACCATCCATGATATGGCCTATTTTGGCACCTTTGGGAGTGCTGCCATCTTCTCAAATAGGAAGCAATTGAGAACAATTCAAAATAAATTAGACCTCTGAAGATTATGTCAACAACTTCACTGGAGACTCATTTTCAAAATGCCTCTAGGTTACTTCTAGTGTGCTGCTACCAAGAAAGGAGGTATTCTTTGAAAATCTATTTGTTTCATATTTTATTATTTTCTTTAAAAGTATCTATTCAAATATTAAGAAGAAATTTTGTTCAAACACATTAAATTCATCATCGGTTTAATGGGTCAAATCCATTACAAGATGGAATGTATTTAACTGCTGGAGTAGCATGAATTCCTCACCTGGGTTCTGGCAAGGCAGAGCAGCATAATGATTTGAGTGAAGGGGACAGCTTTGGGATCCTGCCTGGGTTCAGAACGTGGCTTTGCTGTTTTCCAACTGGGCAGTTTCCTCACCTGAAAAATAGAGATAATGATGGCAATTACCTATCTTTAGGATTATTATGAGGAGATGATGCAAGAAATGTGCTTAATACAGGGCCTGGAACACAGTGAATAGTTGTTAATATTTAGTGGCTATGGTTAAATTAAGGATGACTTATACGGTGCTGAATCTCAGTGAGGATTAAGAGTTCACAGTTAGTGGAACTTGACAATCAGTACATTGTCCTTTAGAAATGAGAGAGCATTACATCATTCCATCAGCAAATTCATTTGCAGATTAAAGACGAAAGATGTCCTAAGAATAGGGATGAGTGGCTCAAGGACTGCAGACATTCTAGTTTGACCTCAGTTAAAGTTTTTCACCTGTTCCATTGCACTGTTAACTTTATGTGATGAAACCTTAGCTGATTTATATCAGGCTGCCTTGGACTGCCATGTAGAGCCCAGATTAAGAGTGAACAATAATAGACAAAAACCAACTTGAGAACAAAAGAGGAGAGATATCTGTACTTCCAATGAAATTGCTTTCCAATTTTAAAAATCAGGGCACTTGTCCCAAAATTTTCTGTACTTTCTTTTCTATGATGTTTTTCTAGAAATTGCAAAAATCAAAATGTAACTGTCATATATAGATGGTTGGTAGAAGGCACCAAGATGCAGTAAGTAGACTTTGAGGAAATAAAAATGTGGGTTATCTACACTGCCTTTCATTTTTAAAAATGCAGGAAACAGAACTCTCCAGATACATGCTATCCGTTATAGTAGCAATTAAGCACCTGCACTTATTTATATTTAACCTTAAATCAATTACATTTTAACAAATGAAAATAAGTTTCTCAGTTGCATTTGCCACATTCCAAGTGCTCAATAGCTACATGTGGCTAGTGGCTACCAAATTGGAAAGTTCAGATGGACATTTCCATCATCACAGAAAGGTCTAATGGATGGTGCTTCTCTAGAGCATCTGAGGCATACTTACAGGTAGTTGACAGGGCTGCACTGTGGTCAGAGATATCTTAGAGAAGTGTTTTCACAAAATGCAAAAATGGCTCGCCTGGTTAATAAACAAAAGGATAGCCCTAATTCTTTAGAAAATGTAGTTAAATCCAAGCATTCATTATGCAATGAAGAGTCTATTCTTTGTAATATGAGGAAGATCTAGAAAAAGAAGAAAAAAAAAAGAACCTGCAGACTCTAAGGGGGGAATAAAAAGGCAAACATTAAACTAATTCTGGTGGAGGCTCACCTGATTTTCTAATTTATTTATAAGCATCTTTGAAGTGTTTTCAACTTTCAGAGTCACTACAGGGGCTTTCCCAATCAATATTTATGTTACTTACATTACACTTGGAAAACATGTAACACTTTCAAATTCCAATGGATATAGAAGATCATGTTGGCTCAAGACAGTCTTTCTGTAGAAAATGTCTATGTTGATATAACTCCACCATTCACCCTGATGAATTTTAAGCAGAAGGTACATTTTTATCTTAGATTTTATTTTGGCAGTAAAATGTCTAATGATTATTCAATTTGGTCTGAAGTATAAAATATCATTAGAAGTTGTGTGTAAGTGCTTTGAAATTCAATCTTAACTCTGCCTATTGCCCTTTACTGTGTATTGAACTAATTAACAGCCTTGAAGTCAGAAGAAAGAATTGGCACTTTGCTCTCACAATTCTGACCTTTGACAATAACGATAATCCTTATATTGGAATTGTGCTTTAGAGTTTGCAAAATGCTTTCAGGCAAAGTGTTTTCACATGAAAGAGCCCACTTACTTCTGAGACAGACCCATGAAACAGACAGGGGAATTTTTAGCATTCGTCATTTAAAAACATGAAAAATGATGTGTACAGAATTAAGTCATCTGTCCAAAAGATTCACAGATATGAACAGAACCCAAGTTTTATTTCTCCTATGCTTTGCTGCCTTTCTAAGCATCCTGTAAACAACATCAGTTGTTACTACCACATTTTGGCCCAGACTTGGAAGGAATGGAAAGAGGAGTGGAAAAAAGAAGGAAAGGAGGAAATGGGCAAAAAATGAGAGAAAAGAGATAACGATTTATGGCCTTAAAAATAATTGACATAAGGAGTCATGACTATCAAATGTGATACCCAGTTTGGGATCCTGAAACAGAGAAAAAGTAGTAGGTAAAAGCTAAAGAAATCTGAATGAAATATGGACTTAAGTTAATAGTAATACATTAATAGCTGTTCATTAATTCTAACAAATGAACCATAATGATGTAAGATGTTAATAAAATGAAAAATTGGGTATAGAATATATTGGAATTCTATGCAGTATTTTTGTGATTTTTATGTCAGTCTAAATTCTTCTAAATAAAAAGTTTATTAAAAATGCAATTGGGAGGAGGACATATCCAGCGCTTAAGGTTTATAATGCTTTCTGGAGGCCATGTTGCACATGGCTCAGTTTTTGCTGAAGGGAAGTAGTTTCCATCCCAATTTATGATATTTTGTTAGATGATTCTATAGAATAGGCTTGTCAACCTATGACCTGTGGGCCAAATCAAATCCAAAACTTTTGTAACTAAAGTTTTATTGGTTTATTAGTTATAGCTGTGCTCGTACATTTGCATATATCTGGCCACTTGTGGCAGCACTAGCAGAGGTGAATAGTTATGAGACCACATGGTGCACCAAACCAAAGATATTTATTACCTAGCCCTATACAGAAAAAGTTTGCCAAACACTGGTATAGGACATCAAATTCTCTGTTTTTCTTCAACAGCTATTTATTGAGTGCCTACCATGTGACAGATACTCTTCTATGGGGTAGTAACAGTAGTGATCAAAACAGAGTGTCTGCCTTTTGTAGCACTTAGCCTCCAGAATAATGAGATGATAGTATAAATAAATAAGCAGCATCAATAAGAATTTGTGCAAGATTACTTCCAATAGCTTTAAGTTCTACAAAGACAATAAAATAAACATAGTTTATATAGAGAATGATGCTGGGGGTAGCACCTAATTTAGATTGAGCACTCAAGTCAGTCCTTGAGGTAAATCCTGAATGAGAAGGAAGCAGCCATGGAAAGACAATGGAAGCAGCATGCCAAGTAGAAGATCTAGAACTGCAGAAATCATAAGGCAGAAACAAATTTAAAGTTTAGAGTAAGGAAATTTTAAGGTTTTTCTAGACCTTAAAACCACTCCAAGATAAATAGAAAAAAATTAAATTTACATCCTACATTTCCTTTTCTTTTCTTGCTATAAACTTTTGAAAATGTATTTTTCAATGTGAATATCCAAATTTTCATATTCCATGAGGATTTTGCTAATGAAACTAATGATTACTTTAGATACACTACTCATAGGAAAAGAGTGCACTGTTACTTTTCAAAAGATTATGTGGCATGTTACATTTTCCATTATGCCTTAAAAACTATTCCTATATTGAAAAATTAAACAATCTTGATCAAATAAAATGCCTTTACTGTAGGACTTCTTAGCATCCTTAGTAAGCTAACATGCATCGTCAATCTACAGCCTGAAGCTTTTAGGGCATAGAAAACATCGAATTAGAGAATACTTTGAAAAATGTACTTTTAAGATTATGATATGCTTCTTTGGAGAATCCAGTGAAATCTGACACTCTTTTTACTTTGGAGATCTATATACATATAGGGTTTGGTCTGAAATTACAAAGAAAACTATTGGCTGGAAATAAACCTGTCCCTTTAGCATCAAACGAATCTCCAGGAGGGCTTTTACCCCCCTCCAGCTTTGTTTAGATGTGATATAAAACATTGTATAAGTTTAAGGCATACCCAGGTATTGATTTGATACACTTACATACTGTAAAATGATTACCACCATAAGTTAGCAGTAAGATAGCAAACTCTTCCATCATGTCACATAATTTCCATTTCTTTTTATTAGTGAGAACATTTAAGATTTACTCTTCAGTAACTTGCAAGTATAAAATCCACTATCATTAACTATAACCACCATGCTGTACATTAGATTACCAGACCTTATTCATCTTATAACTGGAAGTTTGTACTCCCTGATCAACATTTCCCGTTTTCCCCCACCCCCTAGCTCCTAGTAATCATCATTCTTTGTTTCTATGAATATGGCTATTTTAGATTCCACATGCATAAGTGATATCATACAGTATTTGTCTTTCTCTGTCTCACTTATTTCAATTAACATAATGCCCCCAATGTCCACCCTTGTCACAAATGACAGGATTTTCTTCTTTTTCATGGTGAATAATATTCCATTGTGTGTATGTCTGTGAATACATACATGTGCATGCATACACACACACACACACAACTTCTTCTTTATCCATTCATCTGTTGACATATACTTAGGTTGTTTCCATATCTTGTCTTTGTGAATAATGCCTCAGTGAACATAGAAGTGCAAATACCACTTCAGGATCCTGTTTCACTTCTGTTGCATGTATATCCGTAAGTGGAATGGGTGGATCATATGGTATTTCTATTTTAAATTTCTTGAGGAATCTCCATACTGTCTTCTGTATACAGCAGCTGCACAAATTTACTTTTCCACCAACAGTGCACAAGGGTTGTTCCATTTTCTCTGCATCCTCACTAACACCTGTTACCTTTTTTCTTTTTGATAATGGCCATTCCAACAGGTCTGAGGTGATAATCTCATTGTGGTTTTGATTTGCATTTCTCTGATGATTAGTAATGTTGAGCAATTTTTCATGTATCTGTTGGCCATTTGTATGTCTTTGGAAAAGTGTCTCTTTGGTTCCTCTTCCCAATTTTTAATGAGACTGTTTGTTTTTCATTGTGTTTTTTTGGTTTTGTTTTGCCAGCAGGGCTTTTAAAAACACCTATTGCTGAACCTCCTTCTCTGAGTTTCTGGTTAATAGGTGTGAATGGAGCTGGAATTTTTATTTCTAATACATCCCCATGTGATGCTGCTGCTGGTCTGGGTATCTCACTTTAAGAACCACTGATCTAGAAACTAAGTTCCATTGTTCCCATATAGAAAGTTAATTATCAGAATATGTGTTATTTGCTTTAAATCAGCCATATAAGAGATAGTGTGAAAGACACACACAAAAAAAAAAAAACAAATTTAGACAGCTTGTGACACTAAGGGCTCGCCACTCTTACTTTAGATACACAATCTTGCTCATTTTTTTCTCCTTGGACATCTTCAGTTATGGTCCATTGATGCCTTTAGTGTTATTAGACTGAAGGTGATATCAGGTCCTTCTCAGGCTTTCTCATCTCTAGAATATACACTGTGTTGTCAAAGTGTAGAGCCAGAGAGGCAAGTGACTATGTGTCGCTGTACCCCAACCTCAGCCAACAGACCTATATTCAGTCTCCCATTTTCATTTGTTCTATTCTCTCTGCTGAGTACCTTCTTGCTCCTATCCAAATTACTATATATGAGTGTGTGTGTGTGTGTGTGTGTGTGTGTATTCCTGATGTTAATGAAAAACTCATGCTCATTTAAGAATATTTTTAAAATACTGGAAAGCATGAACAAAACAAAACAATACCAAAAAACCCCACAAATTAAAATCAGCCGTAACCCAACACTCAGAACCACAAGGAACATTTTGGTATATTCCCTTTAATTGCTTTTTTATCTAAATCATATGTTAAATTAAAATGTTTTTTTGTTTATTGATGGTTTCTATTTCATCTAAAATTTGACTTATGTTCTTCACCTATTTTTCTATTAGGATGTTACTGTATTCATCTTAATTTATAGATTTTTTTAAACAATCTTTAACTCAACCTTTTTCATATTGTTTACATTTTTTCCCAATTTACTTGAGGGTTGCCAATACTTGGTAATGTCAGCCTCTGTAAATAGTGATATATCATATGTTCAACATAACTTTTTGCTTATAATTTTATAGTTTTGTGATGTTCAGAAATCTTAACTTCTTACATAGTTAAAAGTTTTTCTCTGTGATTTTTTTCATAAGTGTTTTGATAATTAGTCCTAACCATTCAAGGTTATTTAAATGTTCACTTTTGTTTTCTTTGTTCTTTTATTATGTCATTTAAACAAAATATTTAACCAAATGTATCCATCTGGTGAACACTAACTTAATATTTTTATCAAAGATGTATTGTTTCCTTCATATCAATTATTGACTATTCCATATCTTCCAGTCAGTTTAAGGATACCATACTATGAATTAAAGGTCTTATATAGGTTATTAAGATGTTATTTATACAAACATTTATTTCAAGGCTATATGTTCTGTTGCATTTCTGTTTTCATACTTTGTGCCTGGCATAATGCTATTTTAATTATGAAAGTTTTATAATGCTGCAATTCATCAATTCTGATTTACACAAATTTTCATATGTAAACATTTCTGAAATGGGGATGGTTCTTACAGAATGACATAGAAAATTATTATTTTTTTGTTACATAAAACAATGGTGTGTATTACAATCAATGATTTTTATGTCCATTGTAACAGAATATTTTAATATATAGGAGAACAGGGTTTCTCCCATTACTCCTTGCCAAGTTTTAACTGTGCTCATTTATATTTTTATTCATTTCCTTTTGCTATAGATTCTCCAGAAGTTTATATTATTATGAAAAGACCTTTTTAACCTCTCACTGTGCTTTTGCCTTCTACTTATCTGAAATAATTCCCCACTGCCTTTTTTAAATATGTATTTGCTGAGTAAATTATCATTATTTTTTCATATTTTTAGTTAATATTATCTATTATATTCTTGTGTATGGCTCATCTAGTTACATATTAGATTGTCAGCCAAATTCAATTGTCTTTGTTTTCCAATAGAAGAGTTTAATCTTTTCATACTTATTTTCATAAGTGAATCTTTTTTTATGTTTTCTGGAATTTGCCTGTTTTCTACATTTTCCTGTAAGAAAATATTTTTTATTCATATTCTTCAGGAATTTGGAAGTAATTCCTTCATGTTTGAATTCCTTAAATGGTTGGGGTGTTTTTTTTTTGTTTTCATGATAACCTCCATTAATCAATCTTTTTTCTTTCATGAAAGCATTCCATTTTATTACTTTGTTGTCTGTTCACAAAAATGAGAAATTTGACAAGCTTGTACTTCTCTGCCTTTTGAAAACTAAGTCCTGTTCATCTGAGAAAAATTGGTTTCAGATCCAGAATTTGTGATATCATTATTATATTGGACATCTCTTTTCAACAATTATTTTTTCATTTTACAACATGTGAAACAATTATAGATCTTCGTTGATTTACCATAGGATATGTAATTTAAGTTAAAAATATCATTAAATCAAAAATGCATTTAATATACTTAACCTACTAAACATCATAGCTTAGCCTACTCTACCTTAAACATGCTCAGGACACTTACATTAGCTTACAGTTGGGCAAAATCATCCAGCACAAAGCCTATTTAGTAATAAAGTGCTGACTATCTCATGTAATTTACTGAATACTGTATTGAAAGTAAAAATCAGAATGGTAATATCGGTATAGAATGGTTGCAAGTGTATTGGGTTTCACTCTCATGTTTGCACAGCTAACTGGTATCTGCAGCTTGCTACCACTACCCAGCAGCCCAAGAAAGTATTGTACCATTTATCACCAGCCTGGGAAAACATAAAAATTCAAAATTCACAGTATGGTTCAGTAGAATGCATATCATAAAATTGAAAATTTTTAAGTTGGACTATCCTAAGTTGGGGACCATCTGCATTTAAATATTTTCGAAATATATTAAATCTCTTAGACTGTAATTTTCTTGATCCTTGAATTTTAATTTTTAATCCTTTCTCAATCAACTGGAATATGTACTTAGATGTATTTCAAGAAAGACATATACACAGAGAGAAGGAGAGAGAGAACACATTTTTAGGCACTTAGATATCTGAGAATGTCCTCTGGTTGCCTTAATGTATATGGAGGAATAGGTTTACAATTTTAGGTCTCAAATTTACGCCATTAACATTCTGAGTCCTCATGCAATAACTATTGCAGTGGAGAAATCTGAGAGCAATTCAAGTTTTTCCTCCATTGGTAAAGTGCTTCATTACCTGGATGCTTATAAGAATATTTATCTTAATTATTCTAGCTAGAGTTTTGGTTTTGGTATGGGTCCTTTTTATTTCCCTTTCTTGGAATATTATGAAGCATTTTTATTAGAAGACAAATAGTTTTATGACTTGGGGAAATTTCCATCTTTTTTTTTCTGTTTTAATATTTGCTTTCATCCTACTTCTGGTTTCTTCTTTAAGAAAACCTCAAATACTCATTTTAGATTTCCATTCTCTAACTTCTTTATGCTTTTCTTTTTTCTGTCATAGTTTTTTTTTAATCTCTTGTTCTTTCTCCTTTGTTTCGGGATGAATCTCAATGGTGTGTTTTATGTGAGTGCTTTTATTTACTGTAATAGTAGTTCTTAACTTTACTGCCTTTGATGCAAATTTTAATTATGCTTTCACAATTTAATTTAGTATACTATATTTTGATCAGCTCTATAATAATTGTTTTCTTTATTATTTTTACTATACTATACTTTTTACTATATTATTTTAATATACTATATTTTACTATATATATATATACACACACTATATACTCTATATACTATACTATACATTATTATATACTATATTTTTCTCAGCCTTTGGTCTTTGTGTCTCATCTTGTTTTGTTTTTATTTTCATTCCATTTCCCTTTTAAGGTCCTATTTACTCTCAGTAATAGCTGCTTACGTATGAATAGACATTATTTTTTCTTGCACATTGAGGTTTAATTCATGCTGAAATATTTTAACATATTCTTTTGGTTTCTTTGATAAATTATTTTTGTAAAATGTTCTTCAAATGAGCCTTCATAATGATATTCTATTTTCTCCTTCCCTGTATGGCAATTAGATTTTAATAGGATACATGTTGTTTTGTTGTCTTTCCTGTATGAGTGAAGATCTATCCTATTTACAGTGTTTACCAGTTAGTAGGATGCCCTTGGCTGCGGGTACTGTCCATTTGGTTATAAATCTAATCATCTCAGATCTATATATAAAAATAAATTGATGTGCACAGTTCTTGGCTCAATTACCAGGGTCTTTTCTGTTGAAATCACAAGGGATGTCTTTCATCCCACACCCTGGAATTCTTACCCTCTAAATTAAAGCTGTACATGAAAATCTACTGCACATATTTCTTTCACAGCATTTCTGCCCTGCCTCTAGCCTCTAGTACTGTTTTACTTCTGAGAACTACACTTCTCAGCATGCAATGCATCCCTGTTTAAAAGGTCCCATATACCCACTTCAAATTCCATTGTGTTCTTGCAAAAGGAAAGGAGACATAAACATTATTGAAATTACATAGAAAAAAGGAGAGTGACTAAGATCTTAGAAATTAGATACAGAGTACAGACTGTGTAAGAGAGAAAGAAAAGGAGGAAAGGAAAAGAGAAGGAGATTAAGGAAAATAAAGTATTTTACGATCTTTTCAAGTAGTACGAGGCTATTTACTTTTCATGAAGCCTCCTTTTTTTCCCCCAGTTCAATTCCACTGGGTTTATAGTTAGCAGAAACTCCTCTTATTTTCTAGTAATAGGTTCTTTGTCAGTCTTAATTTTTTGTGATGTTGTGAATTTTCCTGTAGCTTAATAGGTATTTTAGAGAGAAGTTGGGAGAGACTGCCTCAGGAACACTATCCAGATGCCATTTTAAACTGGAAACCTATGGTTTAGTAATAAACACAGAGAAGACAATTGCCCATGTTAGAAGATAACATCATTGTTGATTTTTCCCATTCTGGGTTGATGTGAGCCATAACAATGCTGTTTGTATTCAGCGTCAACTACTGAACAAAAGGAATTATGCTAACTCCTTGATAGATTCCTAAAAATCAAATTTTGCATTGATTTCAGCTTATTTTGTATGTTACAAAGTCCAGCATAATATTGACTCAACCTTGATATTTTTGTGTATTTAATTATGATGCTAAAAGTACATACTGCTACCATGAGGTTTTGGATTTTCTCCTTATCTCTTTATGGTGTCAAAACACTTGATTTCATTCCAGTTTTAAATCATCTTCTACATATTCCAATAGTCATCCCAGGCAGTAGTTCTGAAACTGTTTTTGCATGATTTTTACAGGAGGCACTCAAAATAACATTCAGATTCCCAGGCAGTGCCTTCATGGACATAGACTGAGTAGGACCTCAGTCTTCATTTGTATTGGGCCTACAAAAATGACATTGATGGTCTATTCATACTTCGAGGACAGGGAAGGGATTAAGGTAAGATTTTTCTCTTCTTACCTTGGTATATGACAGCCTCAGAAATGTGTAACTATACATTTCCTACATTGAAGACTCTCTGTCTCTAAACTAGATTTTTGAAATGAAAAAAAGTATAGTTATCACTTCAAGAATTTGTGAAAGCATACATTCAACTTTCCCAATTGGCTAGAGGATTTAATGTAATTTCTTCTTACAGAAAAAAAAAAGCCTTTCCAAAATATTCCTCATATGAGTATTACTAACTACATATAAAATACTAACTACTTGGTGAACAGAAAAAGCATACTGTATTTGGAACCTAAGTGGCTTTAAGAATCAGAATAATTAGTATCATAAATGTGACCACAAACCAATCATAGGTCTCAATTTCTCCATCTGCTAAATAGAGCTAATCCCCACCTGCTTTACTCATTCAACAGGTTTTAGAAAGGTCAAATAATACAAACCTGTGAAAATCCAAAATAATTTGTATAATGTAAATACTGAATGCATCAAAATACTGTGCTAAACGAACAGTATTTTATCATCATACCTATATAGCATCAACAGAGGTTTCAGTAATTCTCTTATTTCATTGAAAAACAAATAAACAATATGCATCCAATGAGGATTATACCAGGAATAAAAACAAGGTATATAGTGTATAATAAAGAAATGTCTTGTTTACTTTTCTGCTTTTCAACTAAATATGTTGGTATTTATATTTAATAGTGTGAAAGTATGAGTTTTTCTAAAGCTATTAAAATTGTGTGCTGTTCTTTCCCAGAGGATAAATTCATTAGTCTAATAGAATGCTACAGGTAGCAGTTACTTGTCAGTGATTTCTCTATTAGTATCTGTGCACCATACGTCAGTCTTTCAATACCACTTTAATGGCCTGTAGACTTTTACTCAGGTACTTCCTAATTAAGTGTATTTGTAACAGCTATAGTTTTTATTATTAAATCATTCTTGATTCAGATTTTAGGTTGTTCAGACTGATGGTTATTTCTTAATTGTTCAGATTTTTAAAAGTTTAATTAGCTTTAGATGGCAGAACAGATGGTCTCTGAATCCTTTGGTGCTATATCTATGTGATAATATATTTTGTTGCTGTTTAATGGGATGACTTTTCTAAATTTTCTCATCAAATAACACTCTTAGTTTATTGTTTTCTTTGTTATTCAATTTGTGTCAAGGGTAATGTGAAAAAAACAAATTCTTCAAGCTGTAAACTTGGCCAAATTCAGAATCAAATATGATAGCCTTAGATTTGAAATATTTAGGTATGTTATGCAGACCAAGTAATATTAAATCAATGCAAGTGGAATCTTTGCTCACCCAATATGATACAGTCAAATAATTTCCTAACAAATATTGGTAAGCGCTTAGTGCATGCTGGACTCTAGGCATAAATCATGATTCAAAATAATGCTCTGCTCCTCTGCTCTCAAGGAGCATAGAGTCTACTGAAGAAAGAAGTGAAGTCTGTATATTAAGCTAATTATCACATTAATGATCATGTAATTACAAACTATAACAAAGGGTCTGAAGAAAAGAAATATAGTCATGTGAGTATATGTAATCAATAAGCCTAAACAATAACAGAGGGTCAGAGAAGACTTCTTCAAGGAAACAGGATCTCTGCTGAATTTTGGATGGTAAGTATCAATAAACGTGGCTATTGAAGGCATGAAAAAATGTTCCAGACACAGAAGGCAAAGCATATGTAAAGAATATAATATGCATATGGTGCATTTAGAGAAATGAAAGAAGATGAGAGTGGCTGAATCAGAGAAACTAAAGAGAAGAATATTTGTGAGACAAGGTTTGAGAGATTGAAGACATTTTAGATTAGAGTAAAAATTTTAGACAATATCCTAACAGTATAGCAAAGTTACTAGAGTGTTTTAAAAGAAGAATAATGTTATCCTAATTGCTTATGAAAAGATCATTTGGCTAATTTCAACATGTAAATTGAGCAAAGCTGGTACATCTACCACTATAGACATATAAAAATGTAGCATAAATATACTTCAAACTTCTAAGAGAGAAAATAAAGAAAAAAATATCTCCAACAGCCAGGAAAGAAGAAAGATTTGTTCATAAAATAAGAGAAGGAGTAGCCTAGAAAAGAACTTCATAAAACTATAGAAAAATGTACTGGGGAACAGAAGATTGTCCTTAAGCCTATGTGAGTCAAGAACTAGAATTTGTATATTTGTATAAAGCAGGAACATTGGAAGACCTGCCCTCCATGTGAAAGCACCCAGGAAAATTCTAATACCTGGCCAAAGAAGCTATATAAAAAATTAATATAAAACCACATCTCAGACACTCCTATAAATACCATGATATGCAAGATATCCATCATAAAAGATACAATCCCACCTTAAAAGGAACTTAAAATTGAAAAAAGAAAAACAAGTAAATAACCTGTAATGAGGAACGAATGCAATAAACTGAATGACAAGAATTTAAATAGCATAATTTGGAAAAGAAGCAAAATGAGAAAGTTTAAAAAATTATAGAAGAAATAGAAATCCTGACAAAAGAGTAGAATATCATGACAAAAAATAACAGATATACTTGAAAATAAATGGAATATAATTTAGAAAGGAAAAACACAGATATTAAATTTAAACTTTTAAAAATCTTTCAACAGCAGATTATATGTTGCAGAAGAAGGGAATTTGAACTACAAGATTGATCAGAAAACCTATATAGATTGAAGAGAGAATATGAAATGGAAAATATGACAGACACAGAAAATAGAGTAAGTAGAAAATAGAGAATGAAAAAGAAAATAAGAGATCATTACTGTGATTTTTCTAGAATGTTCAAGGAATAAATACTTAATTTAATGAAGAACACCAAATCCAGATTAAGACAAATGCAATTCAATAACATAATCGGAATATAAGAACGAACCTGAAGAACATCACAGACAAAAGATGATTTCTTAGTTGTTGGCTCGCCCAATATGATAGAAGGTGGGGCCAGGCACTGAGACATAGAACGATGAAAGCAAAGGAGATTAGGGTGGTAAACTGTCTTGAACTTGTTGAGTTTTATGTGCCATAAAGCCAGTCACATGTTGAAGCCTATATGCAACTGAATGCACAACTGCAGATCTGAAAAAGGAGGTGTGGGCTAGAAATATTTAGTTCTTACGTGAGTACAGGTTAAATAAAGTTGTTTGTAAGGGTCCAGCTGCCTAGGAAAAGAACTGAGATAAAGTCCATGACTTTCTGAAACTACATATAATGACTGAGAGAAATAGATACACCTTCAAAAGAAACATGAAAGGATTTCTGGAACAGAAGGAAAAACCCAAGGGGATACATTTCCACAAAAACCAATGTAAAATGCTAAGAGAAGATACTCTTCTTCATTCTCTTCTATTTGTGATTCTAAGACTACTTCTACATATAATAACATCATACAGGTCTGGCATTCTTCTGCTAGCATTAAATGTTAAAAAGAACACACATTATTAAATGTGTTACCATATGTAGACATCAGAATAATGGGTATTACATATGTTCACCTTATTGTAATCCTCTAACTCAGGGATTGCAAACTTTTTCTTTAAAGGACCAAATAGTAGATATTTTAGGTGTTGGGCTACACAGGTCTCTTTTGCAATTACCCAGCTCTGCTATTGTAGCATGAAAGTAGCCATAGACAATACATAAATATTGAAATAAAAATACTACTTACAAAGACAGCCTTGATCCCGAGATGCTAAACATATGAGAGCACCAGGATTTGCTGTAGGACAGACCCTGAGCTGCTTTTAATCTTTATAGTATATACAAGTAATATTTGTATTGCAGCATTTATTTTTATTTTTCATAGTTCTGTTAGGTCAAAAAATACTTTGATTTGAACCAGAATAAACTAGACAAATAATATGAGATGTGAACAATGTGATAAGAAGAGACATATTTAATTGGAAAATAACTGCAAACCATATAAAGAGTAACAAGAGAATATAAATAGCAATTTTCCAATTAAGGAGTATGCCTTATATATGCCAAAAGGGAAATGACATAGAAAATTAATCTGATAAGAGAAGAGAAACTATATAAGAATTCATGATCCATGTAAAAAAGCTAGTGTCATATTTTGGAAGTATCAAGACATTCACTTGAATACTTATAAACAATACTGTGGAGGAATAATAACAATAACAAAGGAGATACCCATAAAACAAAAATGCATATGTGTGCACACATAGATATGAACAAACATACATACAACACACATACACACATACACTCACACACAAAACTATAGTTTAGTGCTATATAGAGGCTTAAATCTCCATAGGACTTCATACTTAAAATTTTGAAATTAAAAGTGATGGTTATATAATTATTTTAAATATATATGTAATAAAATAAATATATGCAATAAATGGATTAATATGTCTTATTTTGTCTCAAAGAAGCTAGAGTAGTTATAGTTTTTTTAAAATATTTTTCCAAGAAGGAATAGATATATACTTTCCTATTCCTCCCACTATGTACAATTAATATCCTGCTAATTATATGTAAAAGAAATAAAAGTAGACTTGCCAGGGTGAAGAGAAGGCAGACTGGCTAGAAATCTCAGGACCCAAGGGACAACATGCAGTGCATTTTCTGTGTTTTCTTTTACCTCATATAGTGCAGACTTTTTCCAGCTGAAGAAGCTAGCACCTGGAAATGACAAGAACTGCAGACTGAAACACAAACAATCAAAATAAAGCCTCCTTAAAAGCTGAAGGACCAGGAAAGGGGCACCCTAGCAAGACAGAACATTTAGACAATAACTGCATCACTGCAAAAACTAAAGCTCTACTCACATCCACCTAGGCAAAGGTGGACAAGTCTTCCCTACGTATAGACTGTAACACAACCCCCAGTATACCTCCCCCGCCACCACCAGGGATGTGTCAGAGAAGGCTGAATTTCATTCCCATCAGGTGGTAAAGAGATACCCACTGAACCCCAACCAGTGCAGTATTAGTAGAGACTACTTAGACTTCCACCCTGGCCCAGAAATAATGAAGCACCCTCTTCATTTGTTTGAGTGGTATCAGAAGAGCTCTATTTCAGTGTTAAAAGGCCGTCTCCTTGTGGTTTCAGTGCAAGTTACAGGGGAGCATTAACATGGCACTCCCAGCCTTCTGTGCAGGGAGGTGTCAGTGGACACCTAGAAGGGGGAATTGGTATCCCCGGCCACACACAATAGTAAAGATTCTGCCACCCTCTTGGGTATCAAGAAAGACCGAGAGAGAACCTAGACTTGTACTTCTCTTGGCTAAAAGAAGAAAGTGGCAGTATACTGTCAGAGGAAACCAGCTAAAACAGAAGGATTAAATAAGATCCTGTCTCATAACCTAATAAAAATATGTCAAGGTTTAAGTTTAATATCACCCAGCATACTACCATGAGCCAGAAATATCTCAATCCGGATGAATAAATAGATGCCAAAACCTAGGTGACAATTGTTAAAATAATCTGACAAAAATTTAAAGAGACTGTAATAACAATATTTCATCAAGCCATTATGATCTCAGTTAAAACAAAGAAAAAATAAAAAGTCTCAGTAAAGGAATAGAGGATATAAAGAAGCAAACAAATTTTTGAACTAATAACCAGAAAAAGAAAAACCCTCAATAGATAGGCTCAACAACAGGATGGAAAGAACAGAGAAAAATGTTCAATGAACAGCAAGATAGAACAATTGACATTAACCCAACTACAAAAAGAGAAAATAAACTGGGGAAAAATGAAAAGAACTAAGGGGAAAAAAGCCAACACCCCAAAATTAATTTCTCTCATGAGTGGTGTGTTGAAGTCTCCTAAAATGAATGCATTGTATTCTATTTCAGGGGTGCATATAGTTTTCAGAGTATAGGTCTTTCACTTTCTTGGTTACGTTTATTCCAAGGTATTTTATTCTTTATGATGCAATTGTGAGTGGAATTGTTTTCCTGATTTCTCTTTCTGCTAGTTCATTGTTAGTATATAGGAATGCAACAGATTTCTGTGTATTAATTTTGCATCCTGCAACTTTGCTGAATTCAGATATTAGATCTAGTAGTTTTGGAGTGGAGTCTTTAGGGTTTTTTTATGTACAATATCATGTCATCTGAAAACAGGGACAGTTTAACTTCTTCCTTGCCAGTCTGGATGCCATTTATTTCTTTGGGTTGTCTGATGGCCGTGGCTAGGACCTCCAGAACTATGTTGAATAAAAGTGGGGAGAGTGGGCATCCTTGTCTTGTTTCTGATCTTAAAGGAAAAGCTTTCAGCTTCTCATTGTTAAGTATGATGTTGGCTGTGGGTTTGCATTATGTGGCCTTTATTATGTTGAGGTACTTTCCCTCTATACTCATTTTGTTGTGAGTTTTTATCTTGAATGGATGTTTGAATTTTCTAGTTTCGTTAATTGTGAGTTTAGACTGTTCATTTGGGATTATTCTTTCCTGAGGTAGGCCTGTATTGCAATATAGTTTCCTCTTAACACTTGATTACCTTTTGATTTTATTGCTGTAATTGGTCTGTTCGGATTTTGTTTCCTCCTGGGTCAGTCTTGGAAGGTTGTGTTTTTCTAGAAAGCACCATTTCTTCTAGGTTATGCAATGTATTGGTATATAATTTTCCATAGTATTCACTCATAATTCTTTGTATTTCTGTGGTGTCTATAGTGATTTTTCCTTTTTTGTTTCTGATTCTGTTTATGTGTGTACACTCTTTTTTTCTTGATAATTCTGGCTAGCGGTTTATCTATTTTGTTTATTTTTCAAATAACCAGCTTCTCATTTCATTATTCTTTCTATTGTTTTATTCTTCTCAATTTTATTTATTTCTGCTCTGATCTTTATTCTATCCCTTCTTCTACTGACTTTGGGCCTCCTTTGTTCTTCTTTTTCTAGTTTCACTAATTGTGAGTTTAGACTGTTCATTTAGGATTGTTCCTCTCTTTAAGGTAAGCCTGTATTGCTAAATACTTCCTTCTTAGAGTTGTCTTCACTGCATCCCACAAGTTTAGTGTGTTGAGTTCTTGTTTTCATTTGTCTCCATATATTTTTTGATCTGTGTTTTAATTTGGACCTTGATCCTTTGATTATTTAGGAGCATGCTTTTAAGCCTCAATGTGGCGGTGGGGGGGGCTTTTTTGTTTTCTTTGTATCATTTATTTGTAGTTTCATACCTTTGTGGTCCGAGAAGCTGGTTGGCATAATTTCAATCCTTCTGAATTTACAGAGGCTCTTTTTGTGTCCTAGTATGTGATCTATTCTGGAAAATGTTCCATGTGCACTTGAGAAGAATGTGTATCCTGCTGCTTTTGGGTGTAGAGTTATGTAGATGTATGTTAGGTCCATCTGTTCTAGGGTGTTGTTCAGTGCCTCTGTCTCCTTACTTATTTTCTGTCTGGTGAATCTGTCTTTTGGTGAGAGTGGTGTGTTGAAGTCTCCTAAAATGAATGTATTGCATTCCATCTCCCCCTTTAATTTTGTTTGTATTTGTTTTACATATGTAGGTGCTCCAATATTTGGTGCATAGATATTTATAATGTCTCTGTCCTCTTGTTGGACTGACCACTTTATCGTTATACAATGTCCTTCTTTTTCTCTTGTTACTTTCTTTGTTTTGAAATCTATTTTGTCTGATACAAGTACTGCTACTACTTTTTTTTCCAAATTATTTGCATGAATATATTTTCCTGTCCCTTCACTTTTCATCTGTGTGTATGTCTTTTGGTTTGAAGTGAGTCTCTTGTAGGCAGAATATGAATGGGTCTTTTTTTTTTCCCTTTCTTAATTCTGTGTCTTTTGATTGGTGCACTCAGTCCATTTACCTTTAAAGTGATTATCATCACACATATTGCCATTGTTGGCTTTAAATTTGTGGTTCAAGGGCAGCTTCTTATTATCTATCGTTTTATCTTAACTTGCTTATTATAGTATTTCAAACAAAATCTAATGGTTATCTTTTTTCTCCCCTTCTTCTTCTTCCTCCTCCACTCTTTATATTTTAGGTGTCATATTCTGTACTCTTTTTGTATCCCTTGACTAACTTTGTGAATAGTTGGTTTTATTTTTTTTTCTTTTGATGAGAAAATCCCAAATAAGAAATCTTAAAATTTATATAGAATTTCAAGATAACTTGAGTAGCCAAAACAACCTGGAAGAAGAATCATCTGGAGAACTAACACTTAACTTACTACAAAGCTACAGAATTCAAAATAGTGTGGTATTGATATTATATAATAGAAACAGACCAGTGTAATGAATAATGAGCCCAACAGTAAACCCTCACATTTATAGTCACCTGATTTTTGAAAGGGTGCCAAGACCCCTTGCTGGAGAAAGAACCATATTTTTAATAAATGGTTTTCAGAAAATTATATATCCACATGCAAAAGAGTGAAGTTGGATCCTTACCTTGCAGTCTACAGAAAAAAATCAACTCAGAATGGATCAAAGATCTCAATTTAAGAGCTAAAATTATAAAACTCTTGTAAGAAAATAGAGGGTCAAATCTTCATGACAAATAAGATACCAATGGCATAGGCAATAAAAGAAAAATTAGATAAATTAGACTTCATTAAAATTGCAAATACATCTAAGAATACTATCAAGAAAAAGAGAAGATAATCCACAAAATAGAAGATATTTGTAAGTCATGTATCTGAAAAGGAATTAATATCCAGAATATATAAAGAACTACTAAAACTCAAGAAGAACAACTAAAGACAACCCAGTCTTCAAATGGCCAAAGGATCTGAATAGGTGGTGCTCCAGTGAAGATATACAAATGGCCAGAAGACAAATGAAATGATGGTCAACATCATCAGTCATTAAGTAAATGCAAATCAAAACCACAATGAGACAGTACTTTAGATGTATTAGAATGGCTATTACTGTCCTCCCCACCAAAAAAAGAAAAGAAAACACAAGTGTTAGCAAGAGAAAATACAAGAAACTGAAAAACCTGTACATTTCAGGAAGGAAGGTAAAATTATGCAGTCTCTGTGGAAAACAGTTTGGGAGTTCCTCAAAATGTTAAACATAGAATTACCATATGACCAGCAACTCTGCTCCTAGGTATAGACCCAAAATAATTAAAAACAGAGACTCAGCACATACTTGTACACCAATGTTAATAGCATCATAATTCATGATAGACAAGAGGTAGAAACTACCCAAATATCCATCAACAAATGAATGGATCTTTAATAATTCATGATAGACAAGAGGTAGAAACTACCCAAATATCCATCAACAAATGAATGGATCTACATACATGGAATATTTTCAGTCATAAAATGATATGAGGTTTTGAAATTTGATACAATTTGGATGAACCCTGAAATCATAGTGCTAAATTAAATAAGTCAAACACAAAAGAACAAACATTGTACAATTCTACTTATATAGAACATCCAGAACAGGAAATTAACAGAGGCAGGAAATAGATTGAGCTTACCAGGAACTAGGAGAAAGGGGGAATGGAGAACTATTGCTTAAAGACTTCAGAGTTTCTGTTTGGAGTCATAAAAATTTTGGAAATAGACAGTGGTGATAGTTACCCAACATTGTAAGTTTAATTAATGCTACTGAATTGTATACTTAAAAATGATTGCAATGGCAAATTCTGTTATATATATTTCCCACCATTTGGAAAATAGTTTAAAAAAAGAAAAATATACTGGTATCATTTGTTAATTTTAACTATCCATGGCTTCTCAGTGCTGTTAGAATAAAACAAAAGTACCCAATTTGACCAAAGGCTCTGCAGGTTTCGGCCCCTATCTACTTCCTTCTCTGGCCAACCCTTGTATCATGCTCCCCCTCTTTCCCATTACACCAGCTCCCTAGCACTTAGTATCTTCCAACCTTACTCCTGCTACTGGGCTTCTGCTTGTGCTATTCTCTATGCCTGAAATAAGACTGCTTCCCTAATTAACTTTTTTCCTTCTTATGTCTAATCAGTACTCATTTATTTTCTTTCTTATATGGCTTAAACAGTATGGCAACCCGAAGATTAACTAAAACAGTAATCCATATTTTAGTGGCCTATTGTGTATTTCATTTGTAACACTTATCACAGTTACAATTTAAAAAACAAATTTCTGATCATATAATGAATATTTATCTTCTTTTATAAAAATATAAGATCCATAAATGCATTATGCCAGGTTATGTTCATCACCAAGTCCCAAAATTATATGGTGTCATATAATTGACAGTAAATATTAGTGGAGTGAATGAATATAGTCCTTGTTATTACTTTTATACAGTAATCTGCCTTGAGAAATCATGTGTTATACCCAGCAATCCAAACCAGATAAATTGTTTGATTCATGAGTAGATAACTTTGAATTACTCATTTTTAACAGGCAGAGCCAGCATTTAACATCCCATTCATTGACCAACTATCTGGTTCAGGTATTGTTCTGCATTATAGATCTCACTTTGTAATTTTAACAAATTTATTCTAAAAATAGTGTAGCCCATACATTTTACATTGACCTTTCCTTTTCTGTAGTGTACCTGAACCAAATAGATTTTTTTTCATATTACATTGGGCAAAAGTTGTGTAGAAATAAACTCAATCCTGAATCTAAATTTGATTTGGAGTAGTAATGTTGTGTTTGATATTCTGTGAGCTAGTGCTATATATGTGTATTTGGTATGCCATTCTTATTCTCTCAGTATTACCGCTTGACCTTTAAAAAACAAAAAATAAATTAAAATAAGTATTGCAAACATTGAAGAAGTACACAGTAAATGCTAAGTTTTAGTTACAGTATTCTAACCCCCCAAGTTAGGGACTTGACCTCTTTTATTTACTATTTAATCTTCAGAATCCAGAACAATGTCTGGAATTTATATGCACTTATTAGTAAATAAATGTGAAAAGAATGAAGATAAAAACAAATGCCACTCTTAAATAATCCTTAATTATTTTATGTCAGTAAAATAATTCTTATCACAAGATTTTTATCACAAGTCCATCAAAATGAACTGTGAATTTTTTCTTCCTTATCCCTTCTAGACATTTTAAGCCTTTCCCTTTTAAAGGGAAAGGGTTCCCTTGCTTTCTTCTCCTTTGTTATTTGTCAAAATGATGACCATTAGCCAAACTAGACAATAGCAGGAGCTAAGAACAAAACTAAGTGCTCAGTAATCCTTAATTATTTATAAAATATTAGAGAATAATAAAATAATTAAGGATTACTGACATTTTTATTTAATCCTTAATTATTTGTAAAATATTACAGGGTAATATTTTTTTTTCCTGTTCACAAAGGCATGAAGCTACATGATTCTTTCTTATTTATTTCAAATGGTCCCCAAATTATGGCAGCTTTAGGTTGTGTTTATAATAGTATACTAAGTGATTTAAACTACACTGTTAGATAGTAAGGGAATTACCCTTGGACCTTTGGTAACCATGAATCTAAAGCCTGCAATGACAATAAGTACATACCTATTGATAATCACCCTAAATGTAAATGGTCTGAATGCACCAATCAAAGACATAGAGTCACTGAATGGATAAAAAACAAGACCCATCTATATGCTGCCCACAAGAGACTCACTTCAAACCCAAAGACATACACAGACTGAAAGTAAAGTAATGGAAAAATGTATTTCATGCAACTAATAGGGAGAAAAAAGCAGGAGTTGCAGTACTTGTATCAGCAAAAATAGGGGTCAGTCCAATAAGAGGATATAACTATTATAAATATCTATGCAGACTCTCTTGAGGCGGAGCCAACATGGCGGCGTGAGTAGGACAGTGGGAATCTCCTCCCAAAAACATATATACTTTTGAAAATACAACAAACACAACTAGCCCTAAAAGAGAGACCAGAAGACGCAGGACAGTGGCCAGACTGCAGCTACACCAACGAGAACCCAGCGACTGGTGAAAGGGGTGAGATACAAGCCCCGGCCCCGCGGGACCCGAGCGCCCCTCCCCCAGCTCCCGGCGGGAGAAGAATAGGCAGAGCGGGAGGGAGACGGAGCCCAGGACTGCTGAACACCCAGCCTGAACCACCCCCACCAGAGCACAGACAGAGTGCGTGGGTGGGGGGCCCTGGATACAGGGGAAACAGGGCAACAAGACCTCTGAGCAGGTGCCGAAGCTGATGCCCCTGTGACAATGAAAAGCGGGGGCTTTTTGAAAGTCTTAAAGGGACAGGGACTTAAAAACTTGACGGAAACAACACAGGTCATAGTCCAGTAGCTGGAAATTACAGGGAAAACCGGGCGCACTAACCCCCTGGGCAACAGCTCTGATACCCCTCACGGAGGTAAACAGCCAAACAGCCCCCCCATCCATCACCCCTCCAGGCGCTGAAGCGAAAGCAGAGAAGCAGCCTGAGGCAAACTCCGCCCACAGAAAGGGCAATTTCTCCCTTCCGGCCAGGCAAGACACAAAGACCCAGTCTACACGCAATTACCCAACACAAGCCACTAGGGGTCGCAGTTGTCCCAGTAAAGAAAGGCCAGTAGCAAGTGAAAAGTTTGGCCCTCCCAGCTGACAGTCAATAGCACCTGTCAACATGAAAAGGCAAAAAAATATGATACAGACAAGACTAACCCACACAGCTTCGGCATCTGCTATATCTACCCCTGAGAAGGAACCTGGGGAGATAGATTTAGCCAGTCTTCCTGAAAAAGAATTCAAAACAAAAGTCATAACCATGCTGATGGACTTGCAGAGAAATATGCAAGAACTAAGGAAGGAGAATACAGAAATAAAACAAGCTCTGGAAGGACTTAAAAAACAGAATGGACCAGATGCAAGAGACCGTTAAAGGACTAGAAAACAGAGAACAGGAAAGCAGAGAAGCTGATGCAGAGAGAGATAAAAGGATCTCCAGGAATGAAAGAATTCTAAGAGAGCTGAGTGACCAATTGAAAAGGAACAATATAAGAATTATAGGTATACCAGAAGAAGTAGAGAGAGAAAAAGGGATAGAAAATGTCTTTGAAGAAATAATTGCCAAAAACTTCCCCAAACTAGGGGAAGAAATGGCCTCTCAGACCACAGAGGTACACAGAGCTCCCATGACAAGGGATCCAGGGAGGGCAACACCAAGACACATAATAATCAAAATGGCAATGAGCAAAGACAAGGACAAAGTATTAAAGGCAGCCAGAGAGAAAAAAAAGGTTTCCTACAAAGGAAAACCCATCAGGCTATCATCAGACTTCTCAACAGAAACCCTACAGGCGAAAAGAGAATGGCATGATATACTTAATGCAATGAAACAGAAGGGCCTCGAACCAAGAATACTGTATCCAGCACGAATATCATTTAAATATGAAGGAGGGATTAAACAATTCCCAGACAAGCAAAAGTTGAGGGAATTTGCCTCCCACAAACCACCTCTACAGGGCATCCTACAGGGACTGCTCTAGATGGGAGCACTCCTAAAAAGAGCACAGAACAAAACACCCAACATATGAAGAAGGGAGGAGGAGGAATAAGAAGGGGGAGAAATAAAGAATCATCAGACCGTGTTTATAATAGCTCAACAAGTGAGTTAAGTTAGACAGTAAGATAGTAAAGAAGCTAACCCTAAACCTTTGATAACCACAAACTTAAAGCCTGCAATGGCAATAAATTCATACCTTTCAATAATCACCCTAAATGTAAATGGACTGAATGCACCAATCAAAAGACACAGAGTAATACAATGGATAAAAAAGCAAGATCCATCCATATGCTGCTTACAAGAGACTCACCTCAAACCCAAAGACACGCACAGACTTAAAGTCAAGGGATGGAAAAAGATATTTCAAGCAAACAACAGAGAGAAGAAAGCAGGTGTTGCAATTCTGGTATCAGACAAAACAGACTTCAAAATAAATAAAGTAACAAAAGACAAAGAAGGACCTTACATAATGATAAAGGGCTCAGTCCATCAAGAGGATATAACCATTATAAATATATATGCACCCAATATGGGAGCACCAACATACCTGAAACAAAAATTAACAGAACTAAAGGAGGAAATAGAATGCAATGCATTCATTCTAGGAGACTTCAACACACCACTCACTCTAAAGGACAGATCCACCAGACAGAAAATAAGTAAGGACACAAAGGCACTGAACAACACACTAGAACAGATGGACCTAATAGACATCTACAGAACTCTACATCCAAAAGCAACAGGATACACATTCTTCTCAAGTGCACATGGAACATTCTCCAGAATAGACCACATACTAGGACACAAAAAGAGCCTCAGTAAATTCCAAAAGATTGAAATTCTACCAACCAACTTTTCAGACCACAAAGGCATTAAACTAGAAATAAACTGTTCAAAGAAAGCAAAAACACTCACAAACACATGGAGGCTAAACAACAAGCTCCTAAATAATCAATGGATCAATGACCAAATCAAAATGGAGATCCAGCAATATATGGAAACAAATGACAACAACAACACTAAGCCCCAACTTCTGTGGGACACAGCAAAAGCAGTCTTAAGAGGAAAGTATATAGCAATCCAAGCATATTTTAAAAAGGAAGAACAAGCCCAAATGAACGGTCTAATGTCACAATTATCAAAATTGGAAAAAGAAGAACAAATGAGGCCTAAGGTCAGCAGAAGGAGGGACATAATAAAGATCAGAGAAGAAATAAATAAAATTGAGAAGAATAAAACAATAGCAAAAATCAATGACACCAAGAGCTGTTTCTTCGAGAAAATAAACAAAATAGATAAGCCTCGAGCCAGACTTATTAAGAGGAAAAGAGAGTCAACACAAATCAACAGTATCAGAAACGAGAAAGGAAAAATCACGACGGACCCCACAGAAATACAAAGAATTATTAGAGATTACTATGAAAATCTATATGCTAACAAGCTGGGAAACCTAGGAGAAATGGACAACTTCCTAGAAAAATACAACCTTCCAAGACTGACCCAAAAAGAAACAGAAAATCTAAACAGACCAATTACCAGCAACGAAATTGAAGCAGTAATCAAAAAACTTCCATAGAACAAAACCCCCGGGCCAGATGGATTTACCTCGGAATTTTATCAGACATACAGGGAAGACATAATACCCATTCTCCTTAAAGTTTTCCAAAAAATAGAAGAGGAGGGGATACTGCCAAACTCATTCTATGAAGCTAACATCACCCTAATACCAAAACCAGGCAAAGACACCACCAAAAAAGAAAACTACAGACCAATATCCCTAAGGAACGTAGACGCAAAAATACTCAACAAAATTTTAGCAAACCGAATTCAAAAATACATCAAAAAGATCGTACACCATGACCAAGTGGGATTCATCCCAGGGATGCAAGGATGGCACAACATTCGAAAATCCATCAACATCATCCACCACATCAACAAAAAGAAAGACAAAAACCACATGATCATCTCCATAGATGCTGAAAAAGCATTTGACAAAGTTCAACATCCATTCATGATAAAAACTCTCAGCAAAATGGGAATAGAGGGCAAGTACCTCAACATAATAAAGGCCATCTATGAAAAACCCACAGCCAACATTATATTGAACAGCGAGAAGCTGAAAGCATTTCCTCTGAGATTGGGAACTAGACAGGGATGCCCACTCTCCCCACTGTTATTTAATATAGTACTGGAAGTCCTAGCCCCGGCAATCATACAAAACAAAAAAATACAAGGAATCCAGATTGGTAAAGAAGAAGGTAACTGTCACTATTTGCAGATGACATGATACTGTACATAAAAAACCCTAAAGACTCCACCCCAGAATTACTAGAACTGATATCGGAATACAGCAAAGTTGCAGGATACAAAATCAACACACAGAAATCTGTGGCTTTCCTATACACCAACAATGAACCAACAGAAAGAGTAATCAGGAAAACAACTCCATTCACAATTGCATCAAAAAAAATAAAATACCTAGGAATAAACCTAACCAAAGATGTGAAAGACTTATACTCTGAAAACTACAAGTCCCTCTTAAAAGAAATTAAAGGGGACACTAACATATGGAAACACATCCCATGCTCATGGCTAGGAAGAATTAACATCGTCAAAATGGCCATCCTGCCCAAAGCAATATACAGATTTGATGCAATCCCTATGAAACTACCAGCAACATTCTTCAATGAACTGGAACAAATAATTCAAAAATTCATATGGAACCAACAAAGACCCCGAATGGCCAAAGCAATGCTGAGAAAGAATAATAAAGTAGGGGGGATCTCACTCCCCAACTTCAAGCTCTACTATAAAGCCATAGTAATCAAGACAATTTGGTACTGGCACAAGAACAGAGCCACAGACCAATGGAACAGACTAGACAATCCAGACATTAACCCAGACATATATGGTCAATTAATATTTGATAAAGGAGCCATGGACATACAATGGCGAAATGACAGTCTCTTCAACAGATGGTGCTGGCAAAACTGGACAGCTACATGTAGGAGAATGAAACTGGACCATTGTCTAACCCCATATACAAAAGTAAACTCAAAATGGATCAAAGAGCTGAATGTAAGTCATGAAACCATTAAACTCTTGGAAGAAAACATAGGCAAAAACCTCTTAGACATAAACATGAGTGACCTCTTCTTGAACATATATCCCCGGGCAAGGAAAACAGCAGCAAAAATGAACAAGTGGGACTATATTAAGCTGAAAAGCTTCTGTACAGCAAAAGACACCATCAATAGAACAAAAAGGAACCCTACAGTATGGGAGAATATATTTGAAAATGACACATCCGATAAAGGCTTGACGTTCAGAATATATAAAGAGCTCACATGCCTCAACAAACAAAAAACAAATAACCCAATTAAAAAATGGGCAGAGGAACTGAACAGACGGTTCTCCAAAAAAGAAATACAGATGGCCAACAGACACATGAAAAGATGCTCCACATCACTAATTATCAGAGAAATGCAAATTAAAACTACAATGAGGTATCACCTCACACCAGTAAGGATGGCTGCCATCCAAAAGACAAACAACAACAAATGTTGGCAAGTATGTGGAGAAAGGGGAACCCTCCTACACTGCTGGTGGGAATGTAAACTTGTTCAACCATTGTGGAAAGCAGTATGAAGGTACATCAAAATGCTCAAAACAGACATACCATTTGACCCAGGAATTGCACTCCTAGGAATTTACCCTAAGAATGCAGCAATCAAGTATGAGAAAGACCAATGTACCCCTATGTTTATCGCAGCACTATTTACAATAGCCAAGAATTGGAAGCAACCTAAATGTCCATCTATAGATGAATGGATAAAGAAGATGTGGTACATATACACAATGGAATACTACTCAGCCATAAGAAAAGGGCAAATCCTACCATTTGCAGCAACATGGATGGAGCTGGAGGGTATTATGCTCAGTGAAACAAGCCAAGCAGCGAAAGAGAAATATCAATTGATTTCACTCATCTGTGGAGTATAAGAACAAAGGAAAAACTGAAGGAAGAAAACAGCAGCAGAATCACAGAACTCAGGAATGGACTAATAGGTACCAAAGGGAAAGGGACTGGGGAGGGTGGGTGGCTAGGGAGGGATAAGGGGGGGAGAAAAAGGGGGGTATTATGATTAGCATGCATGCGGGGGTGGGAGAAGGGGGAGGGCTGTACAACACAGAGAAGACAAGTAGTGATTCTACAACATTTTGCTACGCTGATGGACAGTGACTGTAAAGGAGTATATGGGGGGACCTGGTATAGGGGAGAGCCTAGTAAACAAAGTATTCGTCATGTAAGTGTAGATTAATGATAATAAAAAAATTTTTTTAAAAAAAATGCAGTTCCTGTGTGGTGACCTCCAATGAGTTCTACACAATGATATAAAGAGCATATAAAAGTGTAGGCAAAGGGTCTGTTTGTGTTTATACAGAGGATCAAAGCCTAATTTGGCTACCCCGAAAATGAACCAAGATACGATATGAAAAAGAACTTCCAACATCAGCACTGTCAGGAAGACTCATGACAGAAGATGATCAGCAAAAAAAAAACCCCAACAAAGATCCACGCACTGCCACAGCTGTAGATGCACTCATCCCAGCAGTTCCTGGACTTTCCATGGGAATGATGAAGGAGATATCTAAGCTGGCCTGTGCATACAGTAAAACAACAAATTTGACTGGATCTATACTGTTGGAACTCAACCAAGAATTAGGAGAAGTACAAATTGTAGCACTCCAAAATCTTACGATCACAGACTATTTACTGTTAAAAGAACATATGGGACGTGAACAGTCCCCAGGAATGGGGTGTTCTAGTTTATCTGAATTCTCTCAGACTGTTTAAGTTCAGTCGGACAATATCCACCATATCATAGATAAGTTTTCACAAATGCCTAAGGTGCCTAACTGGTTTTCTTTGTTTCACTGGAGATGGCTGGTAATTACAGTTATGCTTTTTTTTACATAACTGTACTCCTATTATGTTAATGTGTGTGCACAATTTAATTAGTAGTTTAAAACCTATCCATGCTGGTTACTCTACAAGAAGATATGTCAAAGAAATAATCAATCTTCCCAGGTGCCTGCTACTTCTATAGCTTTTCTTCTTCCTACCTAATTACAACCCTTAAATAGAATTCGTGCCACATGTCGAATTTACCGAGTATCATAATTCTTCCAAGTGGTAAAGACACCTCAAAACAAATGCTGGGCATAGAAGCCACAGGGCATAAATCTGCAAAGAAGTAAAAAGCTAACCTTTTCAAACAATAAGGCTTCTCTCTCACTTACCAACTTAACATTTCCTTGTATGGCCCCGGAAGATGACTGGTTAGCCAGAGACGGGTAAGATTCCTCAAGGGAGGAACAACCTAAGACAGGCACAGTCGCAGAGGGCCATCAGGTGAGAAAATGGGGATCGACAGAGGTGAGGCTTAGAACCTCACCCTCCCTGTTCTGAGAGAAATCTTCTGCATCCGTGGATGTTTTATTGCCCTTGTCTAGCTCGGATTAACACATAGTCTACAGGCACACACCTGATCATCTACATTTGCTCTCTTACAACACTAAACTATGTTTTCTACCTTTATCTTGTATCTACCTACCACTTCAGCATTTTATTAAAAATAATAATAATAGAGAAATGTGGTATCCACATATAAATCAAGTATGAAAATCAAATGAATATTCATATTTGAACTGACTGTTTATAGTTCATAATGCATGAACAAAACCGAAAGCTTCTGTGATGACTGCCCTTGCACTGTTCACCATGTAACTTATTCACTATGTAAGAATTTGTACTCCATGTAAGAACTTGTTCGTTATGCATCAGAAGATTGGAGACTGACGAAAATTAGGCTTGGGGTGGATTAATGATTGTGCATTGAGTATTGACCCCCCTATACAGAATTTTATTGTTGTTAACAACCATTTGATCAATAAATATGAGAGATGCCCTCACAAAAAAAAAAATTTATATATATATATATGTATATATAAACACACTTCCAATTGTAAAATAAATAAGTAACCGGGATGTAATGTATAGCATAAGGAATATAGTCAAAATATTGTATCAACTTGGTATGGTGATAGCTGGTATCTGGAGTTATCATGTATATAAATGTTGAATCACTGTGTTGTACACCTGAAACTAATGTAATACTGAGTGTCCACTACCCTTCAATAAAAAATAATTATCGAGGGAAAAAAAAGAATTTAAAAAAAAATTAATTAATTATTTAATTAATTAATTAATATCTATGCACCCAACGGAGGATCACTGACATATATGAAGCAATACTAACAGAAATAAAGTGGGAAAAAGAATGCAATGCATTCATTTTAGGAGACTTCAACACACCACTCACACCAAAGGACATATCAGCCAGACAAAAAATAAGTAAAGAGGCAGAGGCACTGAACAACACATTAGAACAGATGAACCTAACAGACATCTACAGAACACTCCATCCAAAAGCAACAAGATACACATTCTCCTCAATGCACATGGAATATTTTCAAGGATATAGCATATACTAGGCCACAAAAAGAGCCTCAGTAAATTCAAAAAGATTGAAATTCTACCAACCAGCTTTTCAGATCACAAAGGTATGAATCTAGAAATAAATTACACAAAGAAAATGAAAAATGCTCACAAACACATGGAAGCTTAATAACATGCTCCTAAATAATTAATGGATGAAATACCAAATAAAAATAGATCAAGCAATATATGGAGACAAATGACAACAATAATTCAATATCGCAAAATCTGTGGTACATAGTGAAAGCTGTGATAAGAGGGAAGTACACTGCAACACAGGCCTACCTAAGGAAAGAAGAACAATCCCAAATGAACAATCTAAACTCACAATTAACGAAACTAGAAAAAGAACAAATGAGACCCAAAGTCAGTAGGAGGGACATAATAAAGATTAGACCAAAAACAAATAAAATTGAGAAGAATAAAACAATAGAAAGAATCAATGAAAGCAGGAGCTGGTTCTTTGAGAAAATATACAAAATAGATAAATTCCTGGCCAGATTTACCAAGACAAAAAGAGAGTCCACACACATAAACATAATCAGAAATGAGAAAGGAAAAATCACTACCAACACCACAGAAATACAAAGAATTCTGAGAGAATCCTATGAAAAATTATATGCTAACAAACTGGATAACCTAGAAGAAATGGACAACTTTCTAGAAAAATACAACCTTCCAAGGCTGACCCAGAAAGAAACAGTAAATCTGAATAACCAATTACCAGCAAGGAAATTGAATTGGTAATCAAAAAACTACCTAAGAACAAAACCCTGGACCAGATTGCTTCACTGCTGAATTTTATCAAACATTTAGTGAAGAACTAATACCCATACTCCTTAAAGTTTTCCAAAAAGTAGAAGAGGAGGGAAAACTTCCAAACTCATTCTATGAGGCCAGCATCACTCTAATACCAAAACCAGACAAAGTCACCACAAAAAAAGAAAATTACAGACCAATATCCCTGGTGAACATCAATGCAAAAATACTCAACACAAAATTAGCAAACCGATTAAAAAATACTTCAAAAAGTTCATCCATCATGATCAAATAGGATTTATTCCAGTGATGCAAAGATGGTAGAACGTTTGAAAAACCATCAACATCATCCACCACATCAACAAAAAGAAGGACAAAAGCACATGGTTATCTCTATAGATGCTGAAAAAGCATTTGACAAAATTCAACATCCATTCATGAGAAAAACTATCAACAAAATGGATATAGAGGGCAAATACCTCAACATAAGAAAGGCTGTATATGAGAAACCCACAGCCAACATCATACTAAACAGTGAAAATCTGAAAGCTTTTCGTTTAAGATCATGAACATGACAAGGATGCCCACTCTCCCCATTTTTATTCAACATAGTTCTGGAGGTCCTAGCCATGGCCATCAGACAACACAAAGAAATAAAAGGCATCCAGATAGGCAAGGACGAAGTTAAACTGTCCCTGTTTGCAGATGACTTGATATTGTACATAAGAAACCCTAAAGAATCCAATCCAAAATTACTAGATCTAATATCTGAATTCAGCAACGTTGTAAAATACAAAATTAATACACAGAAATATGTTGCATTCCTATACACTAACTGTGGGGGGGGGGATGAACTAGCAGAAAGAGAAATCAGGTAAACAATTCCATTCACAATTGCATCAAAAAGAATAAAATCCCTAGGAATAAATGTAACCAAGGAAGCAAAAGACCTATACTCTGAAAACTGCAAGTCACTCGAGAGAAATTAAAGGACATACCAATAAATGGAAACAGATCCCATGCTCATGGATAGGAAGAATTAATATTGTCAAAATGACCATCCTGCTTTAGCAATCTACAGATTCAATGCAATCCCTATCAAAATACCAACAGCGTTCTTCAACGAACTAGAGCAAATAGTTCTAAAATTCATATTGAACCACAAAATACCCCGAATAGCTAAAGCAATCCTGAGAAGGAAGAATAAATTGAGGGGGTGATTACACTCCATGACTTCAAATTCTCCTACCAAGCCACAGTATTCAAGACAATTTGATATTGGCACAAGAACAGACCCAGAGACCAATGGAACAGACTTGAGAGCACAGATAGAAACCCAAGCATATATGGTCAATTAATATATGAAAAAGGAGCCATGGACATAAAATGGGGAAATGAAAGCCTCTTTAACTGCTGTTGTTGGCAAAATTGGACAGCTACAGGCAAGAGAATGAAACTGGATTATTGTCTAACCTCATACACAGAAGCAAACTCAAAATGGTCAAAGACCTGAATGTAAGTCATGAAACCATAAAACTCTTGGAAGAAAACATAGGCAAAAATCTCTTGAATATAAACATGAGCAATTTTTTCCTGAATGCATCTCTTTGGGCAAAGGAAACAAAATAAAAAAGGAACAAATGGGACTACATCATGCTAAAAAGCTTCTGTACAGCAAAGGACACTATCAGCAGAACAAAAAGGCATCCTATAGTATGGGAGAATGTATTTGTAAATGACACATCTGTCAAGAGGTTAACATCCAAAATATAGACAGAATTCACACACCTCAAAATCCAAAAAGCAAATTACCCAATTTAAAAATAGGCAGAAGATATGAAGAGACAATTCTCCAAAGAAGAAATTCAGAGGCCAACAGGCACATGATAAGATGCTCTACATCACTTATTATCAGGGAAATGCAAATAAAAACTACAATAAGATATCACCTCACACCAGTTAGGATGGCCAGTATCAAAAAGACTAAGAACAACAAATGCTGGTGAGGATGCGGAGAAAGGGGAAACCTCCTACACTGATGGTCAGAATGTCCCCTATGTTTATCGCAGCACTATTTACAATAGCCAAGGAATGGAAGCAACCTAAATGTCCATCAGTTGATAAATGGATAAAGATGATGTGGTACATATACACAATGGACTATTATTCAGCCATAAGAAGAAAACAAATCCTATCATTTGCAATAACATGGATGGAGCTAGAGGGTATTATGCTCAGTGAAATAATCCAGGTGGAGAAAGACAAGTACCAAATGATTACACTCATCTGTGAAGAATAAGAACAAAGAAAAAAAAAACTGAAGGAACAAAACAGCAGCAGACTCACAGAACCCATGAATGGACTAACAGTTAAAAAAGGGAAAGGGACTGGGGAGGGTGGGTGGGAAATGAGGGAGATGTGGAATATGGGGCATTACGATTGGCACACATAACGTTGGGTGGGGACACGAGGAAGGTAATATAAGAGAAGACAAGTAGTGACTCTATAGCATCTTACTATAGTGATGGACAGTGACTGTAATGGGGTATGTGGTGGGGACTTGATAATGGGGGGAAATCTAGCAACCACAGTGTTGCTCATGTGATTGCATATTTATGATACCAAAATAAAATATATATATATATTTCAGGTATGGAAACAAAACAAAAAATATAGTAAAACACAAGTTACCATATTGCTTACTTTGTTAGGTGACAAATTTAGATATTAAGGACCAATCTTTCAGAACTATTTATATCTAAATAGCCAAAATTTTTAAATTTTATTATATAACAGACAGATTCCATTATTTTTTTTAATTGTAGATGAATTTGTTTTGTTTCTCCCAATGGAGATTTTTGAGTATTTAATTAAAGGCCTCATTGCCCGATCATTAAATTCAAAGAAGCATATCTAATGTGAACACTTAAATATAATGTCACTCATTAGTCTTTAATGAAGAGAAACTTATTCTTTCTCTAAAGAACAGCTGTAAAAATAGTGTCTGTCACCTACAAAATTATATATTCACCGGGTTATTAATATGCATTTAATGACTTTGAATTATGTCTTCACAACTGTTATTATGCATGTTTATTTCTTTTGGCTTCATCTGTAAATGAGGTTAATTGAAGTCAGAAATCCCAGAATTCTCATGCTCCCCAGGACACCACGCTGAAACACAATCTAGATTTTCCTGGATACCTTAACAGATTTGACATGAATCTCTTTGTTTTCTATACCACTCATTCTTTTAGTGGTTCTTTACCTTCATAGCAATTTTCAAAATGCCTTAGTCATAAAATCTGTCATTAGACAGTTAACATTCATCTGGAGCTCTTTTTCCTATGATCTAGTCAAGAAATTTGATTTTAATGTCTGTGCCATTACCTGACTCTGAAAGATGAAACTTAGAATAAAGGAAAGCAAATTGCAGTTGATTCACAAGAGTTGCATCACCATTATCATTATGATCACTATCACCAGTGCACTCACCACTGACTCTGCCATTCTTGAAAAATATACTGAGATCTATTATACATTGAATTCCTATGTTCTGTTTTTTTGACCACTGAACCATGTAGGACTTGAAATCTATATCTTTTTCTTTTTTTTTAAATAAAGTATCATTGATATACAATTTTATGAAGGTTTCACATGAGCAACACTGTGGTTACTACATGCACCCATATTGTTGAGTCTCCCCCAACACCCCATGGCAGTCACTGTCCATCAGCATAGTTATTTTTCCTTTTAAATGAGAAAGAGTTGTTTCTGCTGATACTCAGCAAAACATCTATACAAAAAACCTTTTTCTTAAAAGCAGTCAATTATCCATGCCTATCCAAATAGCATTATGTTTGGCTTTGGTAAACTGAGCATGTGTATTTTTTATTGAACTTTTAAAATTTTATCTAGGAGTTTTAGTGTCATGTAGGTAGAGTTTTATTATGTTTGCAAGTATATTACTATCTTGTTAAAATATAGTTCATCATAAAGCAAAGTTCAGTATTAATACTCTTTAAAGTATATCCAACATGTTTTAGTTACAGAAGCAACTGAAATATTTCATCGTAGACACATTTGCATACATTCAGGTTCCATGGCACAGCTCCAAGAATTACAAAATAGCATTATTCTATTTTTTTTACTCATTCAACAAATATTTATTCAGTCTCTCTTATTCCAGACAAAGTGCTATGTGCTAAAGGTACAGTGATGTAGTCTCCCATTTGTGCATATAAATACATATGTTTCATAATAATAATTACATGTTTTTCCCTGTATTTGGAGATATTGTTCTTTATACTCTAAATATTTTATACTTTTTTATTGTAACAGTAATGTGAGCCACAATATTATATAAACAAGGGTGTTACTCATAGTCTACAGGCACACACCTGATCATCTACATTTGCTCTCTTACAACACTAAACTCTGTTTTCTACCTTTATCTCGTATCTACCTACCACTTCAGCATTTTATTAAAAATAATAATAATAGAGAAATGTGGTATCCACATATAAATCAAGTTTAAAAATCAAATGAATATTCATATTTGAACTGACTGTTTATAGTTCATAATGCATGAACAAAACCGAAAGCTTCTGTGATGACTGCCCTTGCACTGTTCACCATGTAACTTATTCACTATGTAAGAATTTGTACTCCATGTAAGAACTTGTTCGTTATGCATTAGAAGATTGGAGACTGACGAAAATTAGGCTTGGGGTGGATTAATGATTGTGCATTGAGTATTGACCCCCCTATACAGAAATTTATTGTTGGTAACAACTATTTGATCAATAAATATGAGAGATGCCCTCACAAAAAAAAAAAAAAATATATATATATATATATATATAAACACACTTCCAATTGTAAAATAAATAAGTAACCGGGATGTAATGTATAGCATAAGGAATATAGTCAAAATATTGTAACAACTTGGGATGGTGATAGCTGGTACCTAGAATTATCATGTATATAAATGTTGAATCACTGTGTTGTACACCTGAAACTAATGTAATGTAATACTGTGTGTCAACTACCCTTCAATAAAATAAAAATAAAAAAAAAAAAACAAGGGTGTTACTGCTGAAATTACCACAAACATTCAACAAAATGTTTAATCTTGTGTCTTACATAGCTTTCATAATCTATCTACTCTACCAAGTTGTACAACACTATACATAGAGGGTGTCCCAAAAACTTTTCACAGTGTTTATTTCATTGAATAAAAGGAGTAAAATGAAGCTTTTTTCACTTTTAAAGTAATTTGGCTGTTTAAATTTTCCTAAGGCCACTTTGACACATACATTTTCAAGTTATGTAGAAGTTCTCTAGCTACTCTACTTTAATTATTTATTAGTATTTCTGAAATAGATTCTCTATTTAAGACTGCTCATCCTAAAAGCCTCACCTCCAGCATCCTCTTCTACTTTCCCCAACTCCTTAGTCCCAACCCAGTAACATCAAAATATCTAATATCTGGAAAATATACACTCACCTTTTTAAGTCTTACTAAAAGTTCACTTTTCCTATAAAACTTTGGTACTTTGATAATCCCTGATACTTTCCCCCATACAATTGACTACCCCTTATTGTATTTCCCTGCAGTACCTCATTTTCATTTTATATAATAATAATGCAATCATTTTATTACATTTATTTGTTTATAAGTATAATCTATATAAAAACCTCATTGTGCTGACTCAAGTTTTGGTGTATTCAAAACAATTCTACACATAAAAGATAATTAAAAGTAATTCACTTTTATACTCAAAATGGAATTTATATTTCGCCAACCCATAGAATTCTTCAAAAATCCATCATACTGATTGATCTTTGCAATATACAGAATCTTACATACAAGACTGTCAATGTCAAATAATTGTTTTGGTCAAAAGTCAAATTAATAAGACAGTCTAGGTTGGTAGAGATGAGAACACAGCTGGACTGACTGATTATGGGGCTGCAAAACAGGAAGGTGGTTGATAGGAAGAATACAATGAATTTGTAGGGTTTGGAAGCCAGAATCTGTACTGTCACTTATTAGTCAAAACTCTTGTTTGCAAATGACAAAAATTTAATTCAAACTGATTTGGCTATGCCATTGTAAATTCTAGGGAGTCTTTAAGAACAGCTGGAACAAATGCTGAAACATGTTATCAAGAATTACGTGCTGGTTTTTTTCTTAGCATAATTTTTTCCCTACAGTAGCCCCTCAGGGTCTCCATTTATCCAGCTTAACTAAGACCCCAGTAGGACACCTTTCCCAAAGTTCCAGCAAGTTACAGGATTGAATCTTATGATCAAACTTGGGACTCCCAAATTAGGACTATGGTTAGCTAAGACCGGGTCTCATGATCACCCCATGAGGTGGGGATTCTGTCAACCCCATCTTGGCTGCAGGACTAAGAGTATAGATGGAAACCAAGGAGCTGTCAGCAGAGGAAGGAAGAGATGCAGCTGGTCAGGCAAAACAACAAATGTGTACTGCACCTCACGTGAACTAAAATGTACTGCAGGTGGGTATTCTTGTTTTACAAAGGTTTTCATGCTAAAATATCTAATGGAGCCCATAAAATAAAAGGACACATTATCAATCATCTACAGAAACTTTTCACATTTCAAATTTCAGAAATTCACTTTCCCTTCAGTTACATTTTCATATCAACAGTATGAATTATATCTTTTGAAACCTTAGTTGCCCTGCTCTATTGACTAAAATGAGCAAATAACTCAAGTGAAATAGCCTTCCTCTCTCTCTGTCTTTCTGTATTCTATATCTCTTATGCATATCGATCATATATATGATGCATTTCAATTCTTCTCAGAGTGCCCATTAAGGACAGTGAGTATATATGGTACCACTTCAAAGAGCTCCATGAATTTATTGAACTTTTCACTTGTCCTAATTCATTTTGCATCTCTTACTTCCTCGGTGCTTTTCCAAGAATGACTGTGTGTGCACATAGAGACTTTGCCTGTATAAACATTTCCCTCTGACACCTCCTATGTGAGGAAATTGCTTTATATTTGTATGCTTTTCCACCTCCCCTCCTCTCCTCTTTCGCTTATCTCCAGACTCTCTCTACTGGGGTTCTGCTCTACAATCTTAAAGATACTTCTAAGTCTTCACCTTTTGTACATGGACTCCAGTTCAGTCCCGCTTCTTCATAAACTGACTATTTTCTCTTTCTTATTCTTCTTACCATCAAAATTCTTTAGTGGCAGTCTGCTCTCAATGTCTCTGTTACCTCTAACTCCATCTACCTTACAGTGTGACTTTTGGGCCCAACCATTCTATTGAGGGTGCAGTGTTTTTCACACTGATTATAAAAAACCCAAGCATAATACCTTCATCTCTGCAATAATATAATGTTATATATATTATTATCTTTGTATAATATAATGTTGCAACAATTATAGCAATAACTAACATTAATGAAACCCAGGTGCCAGGCTAAAGTTTTTACAAGGTTTTTCTCATATGTCATTTAGTTCTCACAACATCTCTAAGAGGCAGGCTCTGTTTTTAATCTCCACAGAAAATAGATGCTTAAAAATTTGAAGTAAATTACCCAAGAGTGGTACAACCAGGCTCGATCCTGGTCTTCTTATCTGCTGTACTAAATGCCTATGTTTCCTCTTAGTCCATTATCTTAGTATCCACCTTACAACCAGCTCTCTGATTCCTCTTCTAAAGAGGTTAAAATATCAGAAATTATCAGTGATAAAAAATCACCAAGTACAATGCTGTTCTCTGTCCTAAACTGCCTTCTTTTTGAAGTAATAACAATAGCAATGTAAAATTGTATCCATTAGGGAGACTAATAATCTCTATTATGTGTTACCTTCCCTTAAGAACATGACACTTCGAGTACAGGGACCATTTATTAAAGGAAACAAGTGAATAAAGACTTTATGTAACATATCATACAGCAGGGTTGGTTCTCAGCACATGGGGATAGATATCAGTAAAGATTTCCTGGTCTTAGCACTGATTGTTTCTCCCACACACCTTCTACAGTAGCAATATGGCTATTTATTCTTCAGACACAAGTGTGTGACTAGTGTGATGTTTGTTCTACATATGAGGCAAATTAAATAATGCAAACTTTGTGGTATCCTTCCACAACCAACATTCTGCTAAGATTAAAGTAGTATTTGGGGAAATCCTGTAAAGAAAATGATATAGGATTAAATGAGATGGGGAAATATTCTCCCTAGAAACTACTGTCCTGTATAAATGACACTCAGTTTGCAATGTCATGGGTAACCAACATCAGTAGGAGTTGGAGTATGCTGTAAGACTTAAAAGTAATTTTGTTCAGGTCAGAGATGTGACTTATTACTCAGGATCTGCCTGCTGTACAATTCTCTCTTATTCACTGATTTTCTGTATCAGTTTATCAGTTACATTTAGGAGCTTGATCTTGCTTTCTACTTAAAACACACAGCAAGTCTTAACACTCCGAGGAAAGCACCCTGCAATTGGAGCTGCCGCACTTTTCATTAATCCAAAGTTAACTTGATCTTGCTTAGATTCTTAAGTCAAATGGAAGTCAAGAACAGAAGAGGAAGGAAAGGAGTCAGAAACAGTTTCACATTGAACTAACTTATAAAATACTTTGTACTTTTGGTAGAGTGTTGAAGTCCTTGTAACACAGTCACATTCCTTTCTACCCAAACTAAGGCCTTACTGAACTGAACATTCTTGACAACCACTGGTTTCACTTTCAGGATACTACATTGATAATACCCTATTATGCTGCAGATGCCTGCTTTATTAAAATTTATATTTGCTTCTGCTTAGAAAGAGAAAAGCAGTAAGAAAAGGAAGTTTGAGTTGTTTAACAACACTATGGCTGAATCTCAAGGATGTATTATCATCCATGATTAACTCATTTGTGAGCAGTTTAATTGAAGTGCATACCTTCATCCTAAATGTGCGAAGTCCACTTTGGGCCCAGCCATCATTACTGAGGTAAAGACAAGACAAAGCAATCCATGCATGCACTGATGAATATATGAAAGCTGTTTCTAAATCATTCCTAAATAGTTTCTACTTTCCATTCTCACAGGTGACTTCTCCATTAATATGACCCAGATACTAAGTATTGATAGGTCTGTAGCCAGTGTGATAATGCTTGTGATTCTAATGGATCATCTAACCACTGCAACGTCGTGAATAAAGCAAGGGGTTTATATTCTCTTTATTAAGATGTTGCACAGGCATTGTACTTTGTAAGTTTCAAGTTTAACAGTCTGGAAAAGATAATAGTATTCCTGATCAATTGAACTTAAAATTTGTCCTAACTTTGCTCTGGTGCCCTGGTGTTCTCATCTGGAGGTGACATGGGATATATGTGTACTAAGTTAGCATGAGTTTTATGGATGTGTTCAGAGCACTAGAAAAGTGAGGCTCTCAATCCATCAGCAAAATACTGAGCATACTCCACTGGGTAGGTGAACACAATGAAAAGATTACCCGCCACCTTGGAATTGAAATTCTGTTGTGAAGATGAACAACACACATGTGAGAAAGAAACTAACAACAGGAGACAACAGATTAAGTGCTGAGAAGTAATCAGAAGAGCAAATGCTATTGGACATCATAAAAGAAAAAGCCAGTTTTAAATACATAGTAACCAGAAACAGAGGCCAAAGAGGGGTTTGAAATACAGGGAAGACCATGATTAATTGAAAGGAATAGACTGTCTGAGGTACATGAAACAGTTGGAAGAAAAGAACACATGGAAATAGCGGTTCTAACAGCTAACTGTTATTGAGTATTGAGTCTGCCACAGGCACAGTACTAAATGATTTGTGTGTAAACTCATTCAAGGAGAAATTAGAGAGGTAGTTGAAAAGGCTTTAAACAGTCAATAAGGTGACCCAGGTTTTATTCCAAGTTCTGTGACCTTCTGCCATGCTAAGATCTTTCCCTCTGTGGGCCTCAGTTGTTTCATTTGGCAAATGAGTATTATGTGGGGGAAGCCATGAAGGTTCCTCCTGCTCCAAATTCTATGTGAAACGGTCAACATAGGAAAAATGATTAATATCAGAATGAAACTAGATTGAAAATGATTGTTAGATCTTGGGGTTTTAAGAAAAACACTAGGATCATTTAGTTGTTCAATACTATGCCTCAAAAGACATTTTGCCAAGTCACCACATTTTGTTCACACTTGAATTTTGTAAAACCTAAGATCCTGACCAACTCTTAATTATGACATAAAGGTAACCTATTCATACTTAGAAGGAAGATGTGGTAAATGTAAATGAGTGAATAACATTACCTAGTGACTATGGAAATCTGCAGAGCAAATAAATGCTGTTTAAATAGAGGTCACTACCTGTCCCTGAATTTGTTAATTCTCTGGGGATGATGTGGTGTCCTTTCTTAGCCATAACTAAGGGAGGATTTGAGAGGATGAAAACAGTAACCATCACTAATCTGTTCCTAATTTTTAGATTCTCTTCCAGCACTTTTCTTACATCATGTGACTCTTAATGCTGGAGATATATCTCTTATTTCCTATTTCAAGTTAGAGGGACTTGAAGCTCACAGAAGTTAAGTAATTCACCCAAAATTTTTATAAGCATTAAGAAAGGGAGAAGGTAGTGACAAATTTTAAACTCAGGATAATCTAGCTGTAAATCCAGACTAGGGGAACAGACTAGATGGAAGTTTGGCCGTATTACTCTTTTTGAATGAAATTAAATTCTTGAATTAAATTTGGTGGTCTCAGTTCATCTCAAAGAAATGGAAATAATATAAAAATATGTAACATTAAAGCTGGGAGGTGATAATGGAAATGAATAAGCCACAGTTCTTGGGGTCTGTCAGATAAAAAAAACTGGCATTTTCAACGTAAAACTGCACTTCAACCTATAACCAGGATCTAGTTCATCTGCCTCCAGTTATTTTCTCTTCTTAGGTACAATCACTTGTCTGTTCTTTCCTCAGTGTTCATGCATTTCTACATGACACATCTGGCTGGATCAGAGCAGAGTCTTAGTCTCAAGGTTATCTTTTTGGTGGTATTAAGTATTGACTTCTCTGCGTTATAATAACTGCATACTCTTCATCTTTGTTTTATTTATCTGGCTTCTTCTTCACTGCCCATGCTAGTCCCTGGTCTCCATCCTTCCCACAAAGCCAGGGCCTCTGCCTGGTCTCATCTGTGTCCACTTATAAGACACCTTCTATCCAACCACTGTGCAGTCCAAAGGGAATTGCACCTCCAGGGGGCTCCAAAGTGTCTGTAATTTAGATCAAAGCTTTTACCCAGAAAAACATTTTTATTTTCAAGACATATTGGAAGCAGTCTCCAAAGTCAATGAAATTTAATTCATTCTTAAAATACTGAACTCTTTTTTTCTCATCCTCAGTATAGGTAAGAAAGAGCTTTCCAGCATCCAGACCAGCCCACGTGTTAAACACATAATCACCTGATTTTCAGGCCTTGAACAACTTCATAATTTGAACAACTTTAATCAAGATTCTTACCTTGGCAGATGCCAGCTTTTTGCTTCAGTTTCATACTAGGCCCTTCTTGACAGTCTGTTTGTTGGCATTTTTGCCCTTCATTTGATCCCTAATGATTTCTTGTTTCCTGCTTTCCTCTACATTAATATCTAACAGCTGTTTATCAGTGAAACTCTTACATAATTAAGGGTTTACCTCTCTACACTACTTATTCAAACCTGGATTATGTTAACACATTCGGCAGTTTAGAGAAAGTTTCTTTGTTGTAATTTTCATGCACATTCTAAAATAAATACCTACTTAATAGACAATGATACCCCATGGTCCATATACATGAGTGCCTAGTTAAAGGGCAATGTACTCACTTGTGAATGTTTTCAATGCTAAATGTTTTCAATAAATGCTAATTCATTTTTACATTAGGGGATATATTCTTGCAGTTGGAGTCATTTTTGCTTAATTGATACCAGCTATTCTCAACTAAATAAATGAATAAATGAAACTCAAATTGCTAGCCCCCACTAGCACAAGAGAAGCTGACTTCTGGTGCCTTCCTAGACCTTGTCACTTATTACTACACTTGGCCATCCAGTTAATGAGAACTTCTAACATGGCTTTGGTATAAAAATATAGGCAGAATTCATGAAGTTTGCTTGCCCCAGGAAACATCTCATTAGCTATAATTAAGATATACAGAAAAGAGGTACAAAAATTCTATAGCTTATAGCCAACCAACTATCTCAGCCACTCACAGATAAATCTCAGTGGCTAAGTTAATTCACCAATTTCAAAGAATTGGCTCCATATTGGAATTAGCAGCTCTGAGTTAGCATGCTTTTGCCCATGGAAAGCTTCTGAGGTAAAACCAAAATAAAAACAAATAAGAAGTATAATTATAACCTCTGTAGGAAATGTATGGAAGGGGAATCTAGTTAATCATCGAACAAATAATAAGTTTAATCATTAGATTTGGTTAATTTTAAAACATACAGAGAAAGTTTAAAGCATTGAAAAGTATATATTTGTTCAGAATTCAGTGTGGCTAGAGCACAAGGAAAATAGTCTATTCAGATATTACGGACTGTCTCTCAAACACAATAGCAGACATTATCAAACATACTACCCAAATATCATTCATTAATTCAGTGGTATAATTAAGAAAACTTTATTGCCAGGCATGAGCTAACTATTTTGAGAATATGAAGCTCTTGTGAGATATAGTCCTTAACTTCGGATCTTCAGGGAATTAAATGAGTTCCTTTGTGGATCCCCTCTCTGATTCTTAATTTATTTCAGTATTGTATCTCTTGCTATAAATGCATAGGGTACAAACTTACAGCAAGTCCACCAACAATAATTACTGCTAGCTACTGATCACAAGGAACTCTATAGGGAATTGGAATAAATTAGTATCTTGTCTTTTCTTAAAATATCTACGCATTATTGTGTATGTACTATATGACAAACACTATGTACATCTCATTCCATTTACACTTTAAGGTAGCCCTGGAAGCTGCTTTCCTATTAGCATCATTGCTCCTGTTTCATAGGTGTGGAAATAGAGAGATTACTCAACTTGTCCATGCAGCAGTTCGCAGGTAGCAGAGACAGGTTTTGAAGCTAATCTGTTTGTCCCTAGAGCTTAAGGTCTTAATACTGTTTCATTTAAATTGTGCATATTAGTATAAGAAAACAGAATCATTTGAGTCAGACTGCTAAAGTAAATTAGCAGCTGATTGCTCTGCTCAAAATACAGAAATAAACTCAATAAATTCTGTGTCTTTCATATTTTAAGATTTCACCAGGAGAAAAGTTTCCAAGGCTAACCTCAGGTGATATGCAAAACCAGTTTCTTTCCTTTTTAATTTTTTTTTCTATTTTAGTATGAAAACTATAGACTTGTACAGGGTAGTGTTTGCAGAGTATTTAATGGCCACCAATTATCCCATATGTTCCTGTACATTTCCCAGCCTTCCTTGCAACTTTGCTGGAGCCACCTATCTAGTTTGGCCAATAGATGCTGGCAGGAAATGACAGGTTTTATGTCTGGTATAAAATAGTTCATGCATTCCTTTCCTTGCAAGCAGTGTCCCTAGAAGCTGTGTTCTCCAGATGGCACAGCTGCAGGAGCAGACAGGCTGCCCGATGAGCATTGGAATAGAGTGTATGTGAAACATTGTATTAAGTGACTGAGGTTTGGGGGTCATGACAGCCTACCTAATCTGACTAATCCTAAAGTTTAATTGTCCATGAGTTAAAATGGAGGTTACTTTCCATCCATGCATGTCTTTTCTGTCACCTCTGAGACACCCTTCCTGGGAAGACAGAATTTATTTTATGTGTTAGCCATTAGCAGGATGCCCAGCACCAGCCATTATCCAGTGCCAGCTAACAGTATCAATAACTCTCTGGGTTCTTAGGACATAGAAATTGGAGATGATGATGCATGTCTGATGAGGGAATGGGCTCACTGTTACTTGTAGCCTTCAGTATGTGGTGGGTATACTGAAGCCTCTCTGCTCACCCATAATGAAAAGGACCTATAAAATTTCCATGGTGGTCACTACTGGCCCTTTGTGTTGAGGCAACTCATAAAAGGCTGCCCTGACTTTTAGGAGAAATCCAGTAAAACCACAGACATTTGCTCAGATTATTTGGCAAGGATGACCTTATGTAAAAATTTTGCCATAAAAAAATGTTAAATGAAAGTCAAGGCAAGGTAATGTTTCCATCTCCCTCCTCCAACCCCCATTTTTTAGGGAAATATGTCTCCTTTTAAATATGTAGTATTCTCAATCGTAGCAATTTCAATAATATGGAATGAGTTACTATTTAAATATACATCTTTACTACCTGATTTCCTGAAATACACTGCATCAGATTCAAATGTTTAGATATTTAAAGAAGAAAATTTGGACTGTATCGCTTTGGTTTTATGTTATAACCTAGAAATTGATTAGCAGAATTTGGGAAAGGTTCCCCCCGCACCCCTCAACCACACATTTTTAAAAATCCAAAATTATGTTTCATGGTTACAAAACAACAACAACAACAACAACAACACACACACACACACACACACACACACACATTTAAAGATCTTAACTCAGATAATTTCTGAACATTTCAGATTTTGTCACTGCAAATAAATTCTTCTTCAAATAAATAGTACATAAACTTAAAAGAAATATTAAATGCTAAATAACAATATATCAGCCAATATGAGATCCTGTATTCTGAGAATTTATCATCATTCCTTTCAGATTATCTTCATATCTTACCTGCTTTCAGATCCTCAGAAACTGGCTCTCTGTTTTGCCATGATTGCTCAAATAAACAGATGGGGCTGAAAAAAATCCAGAAATACAAATGGGGTAGAAACTGCCTTGAGCTTTTGAACAGCATTAGAGGGGGATTTTGTTGTTGTTGTTTTTTTCTCCTGTTTGACAAACAAATTTCCTGTAACACAAACCTTGATGTGATTTCACTCTCAACCACTCTCAGATATGCTCTATCTTGTTTTGTTCCTCTTGGAATCCAAAGCTACTTTTAGGGATTTCTTTTTCAATTCTGATAAGTGAATGATCAGTGATTGATATTTGAGAAGTATATTTAACTGGTGGTGTGAGGGGGAAATCCGTGTAAAACATAAGGATATAGGAATTCCTATATGGTCTTTCTGACTCCATTTCTTTATATGTAAAATTAACAAAAGAGTGCCTACATGACAGAGCTTGTCTGTGAAGATTTATAATGTCTTAGCACCTTTAGGTGACATTAAGGATGATTATGACACCAACATCATCAACATCGCAGGCATCATTGCAAGCCTTAGTCTTAAATCCCATATATGCATGTTAAAAAATGTCTGTTTTCAGGCCTCACTCTATTAACTTAATCAGAGTAAATGGACTTGGGATCTGGAAATCTGCATTTTTTATTAATATTTTTAGTTGAAGTACAGTTGACTACAATATTATATTCATTTCAGGTGTACAACATAGTGATTCAGCAACTGTATGCATTAAAAAATGCTCACCACAAGTCTAGTTATCACCTATCACCAAAGTTATTACAATATTGTTGACTATATTTCCTACTCCATACTTTTCATCCCCATGAGTTATCCATTTTACAATTGGAAGTTGGCACCTCTTTATCCTTCACCCATTTCACCCAGTCTATATTTTTGATATACCTATCACATGATTCTAATGGAACCTTAACTGTGAGAATGACAGAGACATAAAGGTGCTGCTTCAGAGAGACCATCTGAATCAACCTCTTGTTTTAATAGATGAGAAAACATACCCATATTAGTTGAATGACTTTCCAAAGGTCACACGGTTGTTTTCTTACTCACAATTCTTAGTATCTTCCAGCATTTTGATGGGCTTCATCATTTAAAAAATCATAATAACTTCTCCCATCCATCATGGAAAGATAAATCAGGGAGTAGGTTTAATGTGTTCCAGAGAGATGAAAAAGCTGGTGAATTTTCTTGTTAGAGTACAACCATGCTGAAACAATGTGTTCCTGCTCACTTCTATGCTCTACCTTAATGTCTTATCAAATCTGAAATGTAAGCCAGACTTTCTCAAGGACCTGCTCTTAATGACATTTACATATATAATTGGCACTGATTATAGATAACCCTGGAAATATATAAGTAAAATTGGTCAGGTGCCTCCAACTCTGGTTGTCTTAATGGTTGATGCCAGGCTCTCTCAAATCTAAGGAAGATCAAGTTCCCATTGACTGACTGACAGGCCAGGAGGCATTATATTGTGAAATTTTGTCAGGCCACATTCTAATGATCTGTGTCTGGCATAGAACTGGTATTGAACTACTGCAGATATGCCTTGGCGATTTGAGATTGTTAGTCAGACTTACATACCAAATGAGAACAAAACAAATATTATTCTACCGCTTCTACCAGTTATAAAAAATAAAGTTTAAAAACTGGAAGCAGCCTTACAAATCATCTGACAAATTCCTTAATGTTACAGGGAAGGAAACAAAGGGCCTACAAGTCAGATAATGTGTATGGAGTCACATGGCAATGCAGTGGCAGATCTGGAACATTAATAATAATGCCAACTTTAATTTAGACACTATTCTAGGTACTTTGTATTCCATTAACTCTTTAAACATCACCATTCCATTAGCAATGAGGAAAATGAAGCTCAGAGTGGTTAAGTAAGTAATCATCTTCAATCCCATATGTAGTATACAGAGAAGCTGAGATATGAGCTGTTTTATTAGACTGCAAACCATGATGCTTAGACGCAGTTTCCCTGTTCCTGTACCATACTTCTCTCGCTTCCCGAACTTCAAATGGTTTAACACCCCTCCTTCAGTCAAACTCTCAAAACTGAGTTGATTTTGTCTTCAAAATCTGGGTCTTTCAAGGCTTAAAGAAATATTTTATTGCCAAGATGTTAGGTGTCAATAAGTGAAAATTGTGAGCTGGGTTTATAAAGTCAATTGAAGAGAGGTCTGTACTCAAATGTCACTGCTGTCATTTAGATGATTAGCTGACTTTCAGAGCAACTGGAAGTTTAGAACCTACTTGGAGCATTACTTCTCTAGGGTATAAATGGGGAAAATGACACAAAGATGTCTCCTAAATGGCTGTTTTTATACCAAAGGTTTCTGAGAATAAGATAAATGGAGACAAGTGGATACATAAACAGACACAGAGACACATTCAGAGAGAGAGAGAGAGATTATGAGATTATGAGTGAGAAATAGCTAAAAGTAAGAGAAGGCCAGAAGACCAGTGTAAGAAACCAACAAAGATACAGGAAAATGTGCACGTGTGCTTGCCATGGAGACTACAAGGGAAATTCATTTACTTCCCTGCACACCTGGGAGACAGCTGCAGTGCAGCCTGCTTCTTCTTTAGAAGGAGTAACAGTTAAGAGGAGAGTAAAAGCAGGGAGGATCTGCTGCAAGGGTGCCTGTGGGAAAACAACCATCCTGTGGCTGACACATCTGTCTAGGGAAAATGACACCAGCAACAGACGCTCTTGAGAAGCTATTGGGGTACTAGCCTAGTAAATATAAGTGAAATTCAAGTACAGTTTTTCTACTGGTTTGAATTGTTTTTGTTAATTATTATTATTTCATGACTCTTAAGTGTTAAAAATATTTGGGTCTCAGGACAAATATAAAATTTGTACGGATTTCATTAACAGAATTGAATACTGTGCATGTACAGTGGTTGACCATCATATTGCATATATAAAGACTTCTCATTCATGTCAGTAGTTATCTGACAACCATGTAAAGAAGGCTAGTGAACAGAGAATTCCCTTTAAAATGGGTGAAATTACAAGTTGAGGGAATGAGATGCAAGAAGTTCTGGCGGCAGGAAATTGAAGGGTGCAGGTAAGGAGATGAAGCAACCTGGCCATAGAATGTGATACATGAAGTAGTTTCCAGGAGATGAGACTGTACATAAGATAAGGTTGAGGCAATGTTGTAGACACCTTAGGTCAGGAGAGACAAGACTATTCCCCAAGCCATGGGTAGCTTACTGACAATTTTGAAGCAGCATATTGGTAGGCATGAAACATAAATGAGCCATAACTGCTGGTCTCAATATTTGTTAATAAAGAGACATAAAATTTTATGAGCACGAAAATCTGATGCAAAGCAGAAGGAATTTTCCATATACTAAGTGGTAATAAGGCCATACAGTGTAACGAAAAGTTAGGGGAAAATTTCCAAAGTTCTCTTCCTCAAAAATGAATAACTTTCACCTACTAGAAAGGTGATCATCTACTTCCTTTCTTCTCTCTTCCTGGTTCTCTGTACCAACTGCTATTTTAGCAATGAAGGCTGTTTTCCTACCCCATCTCTCACCTCAGTACCTCCTTTGAGATCCCTTCAACTACCAGGAAGGCAAAATGGCAGAGGGAGCAGAAGACAGGCAGGGGTGTGCACAACACTCTAGGATGAGGGGCTGGTCGTAGGGAGGGAGCAAGGCAGGAATGGCCAGACCAGAGTCAGTCTGGGGAGGTTTTAGTCCTTCTTTCAGACAAAAGAAAAGTTCCTTCATATTAACAAAAAAATAAAACGACTTCTAAATGTGGCAGGCTAAAATCACATATATCCTCCTCAAGACAGAATAGCCATGTCAGATAAGTGATGACTACATACCTGCTTTATGCCTGCTATTTTACCAGAGGTTCTCTTAAAGTGTCAGGATTTCCATTTGGAAGGCAGATCTTGACAGCAGCCATGTGGCATGAAAAAGAATCCATCTCCCCATTTTTAAATAAAATAGGATGAGAGATAAACAACGTCTCATGCAAAGGTCAGAGAAAAAAAGGGGATCTGAGAAAACATTCTTTGCAATAAAAAAAGGCTATTCTGCATTTATAATTTAGATAAAAATGCATTATAAAAGCATTTCATAGAGGAAAAAATATTGAAAGATCAACTGTATGTTCTAAATAGACTTTAAGGAAGTATGAAAGAGCAAAAAGAAGATAATATAGATGAGGTGAAATCACAAGTTAGAGATACACATTGACAGGCGAGATGAAAACAAGTGCCAGGAAACTAACTGTGTGATAACAAGGTTGCTGGCAGTAAGGAGTTGAACTGGTTTTGCAGAAAATGTTATCGTTGGGACAACATTGTGAGAGACTGTCTCAGAACACACAAAAGTGACAAAGGAATGAAAGTAACAAAAATTGTAGATATACAGGACTGAAATGTGAATTCACCTTTCAGATAATAGGTTTTTCTAACCTATGCATGTGGAACAAAAATAAGATTCAAAGAGCTAAGTGAAGAACATTTACTTTAGTTTTTTCTTGAGCTTTCTGATTAAAAACCATCACCAAATACTGGGCTTTAATTAAACTAGGATGGTATTGACTCAGTAAGAGAGAGTTAGATTAAGAAAACAGAAGAGAAATCTGAAAAATGGTCTCCCCAAAATAAAAGTGGATTATGTGATAAAAGTGATGTACCAACTCAGTAGAGAGAAGATAGGTTGTTGGCATGATGGACCATTTATAAAAAGTTCAAGTTAAACATCATGTATAACCACATATGGAAATATATAACAGGTAGATTTAAAAATTAAAATTTTAGATATGAAATATGTGAACTTATTAAAAATAAAAGTGACTAGTTATATCATATGCTGAAGATATATCTAAACACAAACAATGAGAGAAATTACAAAAAGTTATTAAATTTGACTATCCTATAATCAAACTATTTCTTTCTTGGACATCCAATGTTTTAGAAAGATTTGTCTATCTTCTCATGCTTTATTGTCGCAATACCCTTTCATCAAGGCACTAAATCTGACTTCTACCCTGACAAATTCAATATAACTGTTCTTGCTAAGGTCACCAATAACCAATAATCTACTGGTTACCAGTGGAAAATACTACAGTCATCTTATTTAGTCTTGTATAATGTTTGACACTCTTTACCATTCCCTCTTTCTTGAAACTGTCATTGGTTTTGATGATCTTGTTTTCACCATGTTTTCCTTCTGCTAAGGGCTTCAACTGACACATAGGAGCCTTTTCGAGAAATGGGAAAAAAGGGGATTTTGCCATGCTGTGGTGCAGAACTTAGTACACAAGATTTTAGCCAACTCAAAGGGGTGAGTAGACCTTTGGCCAGATGCTCTCGTGCAGGGCACAGCCTACTCCATTGTACTTGAGCCCCTCATCCTATATCTGTTCTACACTTCTCATTTCCCTTTGTAGATTGCTAACTACACAGCTGATTCTACAGTGGTGTGATTTCATAATCATGACATTTTAAAGGCTAGGGTTTTTTCCCAGTTTTTAGAGTTAAGCTATATGCAAAGTATTGAGGTCTTAATTATAGTTATAGAACAGATTTTAATTCACAAAAGTCTTGAAAACATGAAAAAGAAGACAATAATAAAACTAATAAAAATTAAAAGGTAGGTAAAAGGAGCAACTGTACCAGTTTACTCATGATTCATAACAGGAAACTGATAGATATTGTTAAATGTTATTACATCTGGAAAAGACAGTTATAACTATATTATATGAAGCTATAATGATAACCACCAGGAGAATAAAAACTTGAAACTGAAGTGCAAAGAGCTGCTTTTGGAATGTGAAAATGGGGGTGTAGGGGGAGTGTAAGATTTTTGCCTTTTATTTTCTGCTCTTCTATGTTTCTGTGGGGTCCGTCGTGATTTTTCCTTTCTCATTTCTGATTCTGTTGATGTGTGTAGATTCTCTTTTTCTCTTAGTAAGTCTGGCTAGGGGTTTATCTATTTTGTTTATTTTCTCAAAGAACCAGCTCTTGGTTTCATTGATTTTTTTCTATTGTTTTATTCTTCTCAATTTTATTTATTTCTTCTCTGATCTTTATTATGTCCCTCCTTCTGCTGAGTTTGGGCCTCATTTGTTCTTCTTTTTCCAGTTTCAATAATTGTGACTTTAGACTATTCATTTGGAATTGTTCTTCCTTCTTTAAATAGGCTTGGATTGCTATATACTTTTCTCTTAGAACTTCCTTTGCTGCGTCCCACAGAAGTTGGGGCTTTGTGCTGTTGTTGTCATTTGTCTCCATATATTGCTTGATCTCTATTTTAATTTGGTCATTGATACATTGATTATTTAGGAGCATGTTGTTAAGCCTCCATGTGTTTGTGAGCCTTTTTGTTTTTTTTGTAGAATTTATTTCTACTTTTATACCTTTGTGGTCTGGAAAGTTGGTTGGTAGAATTTCAATCTTTTGGAATTTACTGAGGCTCTTTTTGCGGCCTAGTATGTGGTCTATTCTGGAGAATGTTCCATGTGCACTTGAGAAGAATGTGTATCCTGCTGCTTTTGGGTATAGAGTTCTGTAGATGTCTGTTAGGTCCATCTGTTCTAGTGTGTTGTTCAGTGCCTCTGTGTCCTTATTTTCTGTCTGGTGGATCTGTCCTTTGGGGTGAGTGGTGTGTTGAAGTCTCCTAAAATGAATGCATTGCATTCTATTTCCCCTTTAATTCTGTTAGTATTTGTTTCACATATATAGGTGCTCCTGTGTTGGGTGCATAGATATTTATAATGGTTATATCCTCTTGTTGGACTGAGCCCTTTATCATTATGTAATGTCCTTCTTTATCTCTTGTTACTTTCTTTGTTTTGAAGTCTATTTTGTCTAATACAAGTTCTGCAACACCTGCTTTCTTCTCCCTATTGATTGCATGAAATATCTTTTTCAATCCCTTTACTTTTATTCTGTGTATGTCTTTGGGTTTGAGGTGAGTCTCTTGTAAGCAGTATATAGATGGGTCTTGCTTTTTTATCCATTATATTACTCTGTGTCTTTTGATTGGTTCATTCAGTCCATTTACATTTAGGGTGATAATTGTATGATATGTACTTATTGCCATTGCAGGCTTTAGATTCATGGTTACCAAAGGTTCAAGGTTAGCTTCTTTACTGTCTAACCATCTAACTTAATTCACTTACTAAGCTATTATAAACACACTGTGATGATTCTTTATTTTTCTCCCTTCTTATTCCTCCTCCTCCATTCTTTATATGTTAGGTGTTTTATTCTGTACTCTTTTGTGTTTCCTTTGACTGCTTTTGTGAACAGTTGATTTTATTTTTTGCCTTTAGTTAGTATTTGGTTGGTCTGCTTTATTTGTTGTGATTTTATTTTCTCTGGTGACATCTATTTAGCCTTAGGAGTGCTTTCATCTAGAGCAGTCCCTTGAAAATACCCTGTAGAGGTGGTTTGTGGGAGGCAAATTCCCTCAACGTTTGTTTGTCTAGGAATTGTTTAATCCCTCCTTCATATTTAAATGATAATCGTGCTGGATACAGTATTCTTGGTTCAGGGCCCTTCTGTTTCATTGCATTAAATATATCATGCCATTCTCTTCTAGCCTGTAAGGTTTCTGTTGAGAAGTCTGATGACAGCCTGATGGGTTTTCCTTTCTAGGTGATCTTTTTTCTCTCTCTGGCTGCCTTTGATATTCTGTCCTTGTCTTTGATCTTTGCCATTTTAATTATTATATATCTTGGTGTTGTCCTCCTTGCGTCCCTTGTGTTGGGAGATCAGTGGGCTTCTTTGGCCCAAGAGACTATTTCCTCCCCCAGTTTGGGGAAGTTTTCATCAATTATTTCTTCAAAGACACTTCTGTCCCTTTTTCTGTCTCTTCTTCTTCTGGTACCCCTATAATGCCGATATTGTTCCATTTGGATTGGTCACAGAGTTCTCTTAATATTTTTTCATTCCTGCAGATCCTTTTATCTCTCTCTGCCTCAGCTTCTCTGTATTTCTGTTCTCTGATTTCTATTCCATTAATGGTTTCTTGCACCTCATTCAGTCTGCTCTTAAGTCCTTCCAGAGATTGTTTCATTTATGTAATCTCTCTCCTGACTTGATCCCTTAGCTCTTGCATATTTCTCTGCATGTCCATCACCATGGTTGTGACCTTTATTTTGAATTCTTTTTCAGGAAGATTGTTTATATATATCTCCCCAGGCCCTCTCTTGGGGGTTGTCTGGGTAATTCTGGACTGGACCAAATTATTCTGCCTTTTCATGGCAATAGAGGTGGTTGTAGGCAGGTGGCGCATTTGTCCGCTGGGAGAACAAAGTCCCTTCCTGCTTCCTGGTCACCTTGCCCTTCTCCGCTGCCTGTGTTGGTTACCCGCACACCAGGAGCAGCATCCAGGTTAATCCCCTGAGCTGCCGTGGGTGTGGCAGCCCACGGTGTGGCCCAGAGCCCTGCAGGGTGTGGCAGGTGTGCTGGGTATGCTCTCCTGTGAGAACGGCACCCCTTCATGCCTTGCCTTGGCCTCTTCTGTCTGCGCCAGGCAACTGTGCACTGGCAGCAGCCTCTGGGTCTGGCCCAGGTGGCTGCGTAAGGGGAGGAGCCTCTGGGCAGTTGCTGTGGGCGCAGCCACTCTCCAGCTGCTCGGCCTCTGTGGCAAGGCTGCGTCAGCCGGAGGAACAACTGGCAGGCTGCTTATCACCATGAGGGGCTTCAGAGCTGCATTGCCACCCAGGGGGTTGGGGCATCTGAAGTTCCTCAGGATTCCTGCCCTGCTGGGTTGAGTGTGCTCAGTTGATTCCATACAGCTATGAAGCCCCTGTCCCTTTAAGACTCTCAAAAAGCACTTGCTTTTCTTTTTTCCCAGGGGAGCCGGCTGCATGGACCCACTTGCAGATTTTACTTTTCCGTTTCTCCAATATCCAGAGTACCATGCAATGGGTGTCTGCGCTCCCTTTGTAGATTACTAGGGCTGGGTATTTAGCAGTCCTGCACTTCCACTCCCTCCCCACTCTGACTCCTTTCATCCCACCAGTGAGCTGGGGTGGGGGGAGCGTTCGGGTCCCGCTGGGTCATGGCTTTGTACCTTACCCCCTTCGTGAAGTGCTGGGTTCTCGCAGATGTAGATGTAGCCTGGCTGTTGTACTCTATCCTCTGGTCTCTCTTTTAGAAATAGTTGTATTTGTTGTATTTTCAAAAATATATATGGTTTTGGGAGGAGATTTCCACTGCCATCTCGGCTCCTCCCTCCTGTGCTCTTCTATATTGTTTAATTTTCTTAAGCCATGCTTTGCACCTATAGTAAAACTAAGTGCATATATCCAATTCTGATATTTATTAATAGATGAAAAGAAAGAAGCCTGGATCAGTTGAACTTTAAGGCTTCTTTAGCTTGAGAGTCTGTGATTCTGTGATCAGAGATACAGCTTAGGAAAATTAATCTTACAGCCTGTGTAAGATGGAATTAGAGAAGCCAGTTACTAAGTTATTATAGTACAGAAGGTAGGAAAGTAACGGAGATTTGAACCAAGGTGTAGGCAGGAGGAATAGAGAGAAGGTTAAGGATGTGAAAGCCTCTGTGGGGGTAGAATGTATGTAATGTGGAAACTGATTGGCTGGATGTACAGGATTTTGGAGAATGAAGTATTAATTTGACTAAGATTTCAAGTCAGGTTTATTATAGGACTAGTAGCATCACTGGCTGAAATAAGAGAATGAGAATTTGGGGGATTATTCCAATGACTCATCCAAGCTGAGTTAGAGAAGAGTATGAGAAGCACCTTAATCATTAGTGGATGGTGACTTAGGAGAACATGGTTGTAGTCTAAGGGAATTGAGGCAGCACCTAAATTTGTTGAAGAGCTTTGGTCCTGCTCTCCAGCTAGAAAGCACTAGATCATGCCTCAATGAATAGGAGTTCTTTTGTAGCTTGATGTGGTCCCTAAATTGAGGAAACCAAAATACAAAGAAACATGAAATTTTCTCTATTAGAGGAAACAAAAAGTATTGAGTATTGAGATAGCTCTTCAGCATTATTCTGTAGGACTAACCTTGTCATGAATAGCTTAAAAAAAAACAGTATCTCACTTAGAAAAGTCTGTCATAAGTTATAAAAGTAATTGCTCCTATAGTAGAACTGGTAGTATCAGAAATATACTCACTAGGCAAATAAATGATTATCTAAAATAAACAGTACATTTGTAGCAGTAACCCTTTAATACTTTGCTTAACTCACCAAAATTACATGAATGGATTTCCTGATCTCATGGAAGTAGATTAGACTATTTATCTCCTGGGCTTTATGAATTCACAGCCATCCACTTAATTTGGATGTTTTATTGTATTTACACCTTCCTCTTTCCACTGCATGGATTTAAGGTAGCTTACACCCAAGACACTTAAAAATATATCATTAAAAATTATAGTCACTTCAAAATAAGTGAATGGGGTGAAATAATGCCAGCAGCTATTATAAATGAAAACTGAAATTGCAATGGATTAACTAACTAGAAGTTTATTTCTTTCATAAAGAGGGGTCATTTGGAGCAGGACTGGGGATTTACTCCAGGCAGTTATTCAAAGTTATAGGCTGGCAGATCCTTTAACACATCCCTTGCAGGATCTCTGAGAGTGTTAATTTCCTATCAGCAGATAGGGAAGAGAAGAGAGGGATTTGCACAAGAAGTTTTTATGGGCCAGACCTGGAAGTGATAAATACCACCTCAGCTAGCATTCCTCTGGCATAAACTCAGTCAGATGGCCACAACTAATTGCAACAGATGCTGGGAAATAAAGTCTAACAATTTTCCCCAGAGGAAAAGAAAATGGAATTGTTTTGGTAAATAGCTAGCCAGTCTTTACCACAGTTCATCCTGCTGATCACCAATACCTGACTTCCTCTTTATCCATGTAGAACAATCTATCTCCTTCCCAAATCCACCAGGTGTCTGCAGGTAACTCAGTTCTGAGGTCTCTGGGTGAAGCTCTGACATGTCTCCTAATAGATCAGCCATCCCTGATTAAAGGGCAACATGTCACGTGCCACCTCAATACACACACACATACACATCAATGGAAAAGGACCAACAGGATCATCTCAATAAAGATCTTTTAGAAAAGGGAAGAACAGGCAACACATAGCAGTCACTGGTCTATGGATTATATAGGTTACACAGAATTATGTATGTTTATAATACTAGACCTTATAGTGAGTCCCTGGCAGTGAGTCCATTGTTTAACTAGATCCTGATTTTGCTTTCCGGGAAACTGCGGACTTGTCATTGTTTCCTGCATCCTCTCTCTCTGCCTCTGGTTGGTTTTTTTCCATGTTTATTCTTGTTTGGGCACAGCTGAAGTGGGTGATAAGGACAACTCTCTCAAAGGCTGTTCAACTTCCACAATGTGCTTTCTGCCCATCTTAAGCCTTAAGAAGTCAAACTTAATTTGTGTTTGTGGGTTTTTAAAAAATACAACCCCTTCAATATCTTATGAGGCTTCTGATTTGTTTGCATCTAGGCAGTTCCATGTTCTGATACTGAAACCCAGTTTTTCTTCTGAGACGTGGTTTTTAGTTGTGATTTTTTTTTCCGTCTTTGCCTATAAGCCTATAAGCTTCTCTTACAAATAAATACTGGCTATGTTGAGCTATATGGAGGCCTTCTGGTTCAAGCTCCATATCAATTAGAATTTTGCCCAAGGTTGTATATAAATGAATCTCAGAAGCTTTTTTGATCTTACTTCCCCTCTGGCTCCTCCCTTTCCAATCAACCTTCCAAATTTTGCAAGACCTCAAATTTCTGGGCCCTTTGTGTTCTCTTTTCTTTCTGTGTGAAAAACAGTTAATTACCATTCGAATTTATCTCCTTCTTCTAATGCCATGTTTTACTCAGCCAGTGGCAACTAATTCTCACCAGTGATACTATTTCAACACCCCCCGCCTTTTTTTTTATAGCCAAAGGCTTTGTTTATAAATTATCTGTCTTCAAGTAATGACAGGTAAACTAATGCTTTGCCACTATTTTGCATTTCCATCTTTCCTGCCTCTGACACCAGTTTTTGTTTTGTTTTGTTTTGTTTTTTGGCTACCTTCTGATTAACTACTAAACAGAGAACAGGGATGTTTTGAAATTGGCACATTCTGTCAACCTGGGATCCTGAATGTCTTTGTGAAGTAGACCCCAGTCTGGTATAATTTTTGTTATAGAAACACCCAACATCTTGTTTCCATAAAACTAAAAAGAAAAGGATAAAATGAAAAGAAAGAGGAAAAGAATACCCATTTGTTACCAGTTTCTTTAGTAATTAATATGGTAGTAGCCACTGTAACTGATAGAGTCTGAAATCTTGGATGGCTTCAAGCAGTCGAGATTTCTTTATTGGCCATGTAAGGTGTGATGGCTGGGAGAGAGGTGGGAGAATGAGGTTGAAAGAGGCTCTTCTCTCTTTAATACGTAACTTCCAAGATGACTATAGGCATTGTGAGTCAGCAAGAAATTTGGGCAAGGGACAGAAGATGAGCAGTAGGTGACCAGGGCTGAATATAATATACACATCACTTTTACCTACATTTCTTTGATTTGAATTAGTTCTACCTGTGAGGTAGGCTGGAAAATAGTCTAGGTGTGTTCTCAGTAGGAAGGGAAAATAGAGAAAGGATAAAGGCACCATGACCAATGATAATGATTGTTTAGATAGATCATTCATGTTGAGGCTGGGCTTCCCAACCGCCCGGGGAAATGAAGCATGTGACTATGAGGAGGCAGACAGTTCCTTCGGGAAGAACAAGGCTTTCTTGGAAATAAATTCCACAGAACATTCTTTCTCGCATGGGAACTTGCATAGGGACTGTGAAATGATATAGCAGAGAATGCTTTTGACAAGAATCTTAAAATCAATTTTATAGTGCTTTTCATATATTTCACATGACATTAAGTAGTAATTTGAGAATAGTTTTTCTCTCATTAGTGGGAGCCAAGATCCCCATTTTAAGAAGGATGCATAGTATTTTATGATGGCTCTGTAGGCTTGGAGAATAGCCTTGCTCCTTAATTTTTTCCTCTCTAATCTCTTCTGTAAAGAAAACAAAATGCTCTAATGCTTTTTACTTGAAAGCAAAAACCAAATAAATTTCCTTGAGCCTCATTTGGTCAGATTTATCAAGGCCATCATTCTGAAATCAACAATTTCCAGCCATGCCATTGACAACTCTTTTAGCATAAAGAGACACTCTTTCCTAACCCTGACTCAAACCCCTGGACATGAAGACATAGTGACACAACCACTCAGAAGCTGCAACCGAAGATGCAAAGTAGGCAGAGGGAGCATTGTAACATAAAGAAAAGAAGTTACCCTTTGAAATCACAGAGCCATGGGCTCAAAACCAACCTGTGTCCTGAGTGGGTTGTGTGATTTTGGCAACTCACTTCACCGTTTTAAGCACCATGTCTCTCATTTATAAACTGAGGATACCAATAATAGCACCCTCCTCAGAGTCTGTAAGGACCAGATGAGTTCATGTGTAAACTCGCAACAAGACCCAGCAAAAAGAACTCAGTAAAGACTAGCTATCATTTTTAGTATTAGTCACTTATTGCTGTGTGAAACATGTTACAGGTTAGAAGAGTGACTGGGATGTTATACCTGCCAAACTAAGGTTAACTACCTTTGACACGGCTCCTTTCCTCAACTGGCCATCTATGACCACATGTATCAGCTTGCATAATATGTCTTTATACATAAATAGTATATTTACAAACCATACCAGAAGGGCGGCTTTGAATATAGAGTATGGAAAACAAAAAAATTGGAAGGGTGTATTTTATCTAAAGTATCATTTTGAAAAAAGGGGAAGAGTTGTCCAAATTCTTGTGAATAGAAACAAAGAGCCTCAATCTTAGATACTTAGTCCATAGAAGAAGATACAGGAAGATTGTGCTATTGCATAAACTGATGTTGTCAGTGGTTACAATGAAGACACTTCCCAGAATTACTTGATATATATATTTTTTTTTTTCAGAAATCCATGTTTTGGAGATAACCCATTAATACAATAAAATCAGCATTCTTGGTCTGGCATACAATTTTGTTTGCCCATGGCTATCTGCAAAGCTAACATAATCATAGTCTATTCTTTTCCTACCAGAATCTTTAGATTAATTCCACTGTTCTCACAGTTCTTTGAAAAGCCATGAATAAGAGTACAAATGTGACACTTACCAAATGCAACACACAATTATTAAGCCATATGTTGTTTTCTGGTAGTATGTTACACATTTCAGTTACAGCTATAGGTGATGTATCTATTGTTCCATTGTATAATTTTAATTACATTAGAATATTTATTTATTTTGATATTTTAATAACATGAGGCTTTCTTACCCACTGTCTGATAAGCATTTCCCAGAAACACAATGAAGAAAATATTTTAACCAAAACTGTTACATTTGTAATTTTTCCAATTTCTATATAAAAGTACCTTCTATATAAAAAGTATCTTCTACTTCAAATAGTATATCCGAAGTTTATTTTGAAATATTCATTTTAATTTTATTTCAAGTAATTCCTGTCATAAATGTGACAGAGTAATTTGTGACACATTAATTTCCCAAACTTAAGAAATAAGGGAATAGAAACTTTTTCTTCATGATGTAGGAGAACCTTTCATAATAAAATGAAATCATTGTTTTCTCAAAATATGAGAAGATCATTAAGGAAGAATTATAAAACAATGCCATTTTTGGCCCTATTGTGATTCACTAATACATGGTAATAAATCACCAAAATATTAATAAAGATAAAGATTCTAACTTAAACAGATTTAGGATGAAAATGGAGTATCTTACCTAACAGCTATGTGACCTATGGGATTTACCTAATCTTCCTGAGCTTCAATTCCCTCATTTGTAAAACATGGAAAAATCACACTGTTTATGACAGACACACTGATTCCTTGCCTAATTTCCATATGCTCCCTCATAATCTCTGCCCCATGCTGTTAGGCAGGGTCGTGTTATGGAAATGGCCAATGGGCTCCCCTGGGTCACTTCTGGGCTAAAGCATTTAAAAGCAGATGGCAAGGCTGTAGATCCCTCTTCTCTAGATTTAGGGACCTAGAAAGCATGCATTGAAATGGTGCCATCACAAATTAAAGCAACAAAGCTCTGAGTCACAACATGTCATAGAGCTTCTCTGAAGGTTCAGCTCACTCTACATCAGAGCTTTTTATGTAAAGCCACTGAGATTTGCAGGTTTGTGTTGGTTCAGCATGAAAATAAACTACCTTGAAGATTGGTTTGAGGGGTAAATGGCATGATTATATAAGGTAGTGTCACAACTCTGACACAGAGTATGAATTCAAGAAGCGACGTCAGATAGTAGTCGTAATCATGACGCAGGTGACCTCACAGTGATCCTAACCAACACACTTTATAAGGTATGAAACTGAGACTTCTAAGGAAATTCCATACTAGCATGTGATAGAGCAGTTTTAAGTCAGTGACTGTCCTGAGCATTGCTTTCACCACAACCACAATGACAATAGTTTTCTGCATCATTGTCACAATGCACCAGAGAGTAATTCCTGGCATGTCTGGATGAAGCTGTCCTCGAACCAATAAAAACATAGGCTCATGTTGATTATTACAGGCAACCAAAATATCTGAGTTAATAAAGTGGTTTATATGGGAAACAGCCCTTTTGTGGTATTTCAGAGAGGTAACTAATTAATAAACTAGTTCATATTTTTAAATTGTTCAAGGTACTGTTTCAGCCATATTTGCCATGCAAAGACTTATTAAAAATATTTTGTGTTGAGGTTCAAAAACTCTCCTGGGGAACAGACAATCTGTGTACTATTTTTTCCCCCACTGGCAATTCCCTGATAGCTCAGGAAACTTTTTTCATGGAGTGCTTCTCTTTAGCTGGCATGTCTAGGTCAGAACAATTACAATGGTTAATTGCAAATGAAGAGCCTTTTAGGCATGTGAATGGATTTTGAGAAATAAGTATTTGCTAGGTGAATGGGGTTCCAAAATGCTGAAACTGCAGCCTGCATTGTTCCAGGCTGTTATTTTTGGTCCACTGAATAACAGCTGCTGCATATGGTAGTTGTTGAGTTTTCCGCTAAAGATCCACTTACTGGCACAAATAGTAAATGTTTGCATGTGTTATTTTGATACATCTCCTGTGAGGCTCTGTTTCCACATTTAAATATGGATCACATATGGTAAATCGAAATATCTTTTTGTATGTAAAACATATGTCCAAGGAGTAAACCAAAGAGACAAAGTCTACGGCACTGTCATGTTCCATATGCCTTCTATATGAGCTAAAATTTAATGAAAAATAATATAACCAGAACCACTTAAGAAAGAGTTTAGTTTCATAGTTATAACACTAATGATTGGCAACAAGGAGAGGAGACATATATAACAAATGCTATTGCTCAAAATTTAATTAATATAAAGTATATTTAAAATCATAACATGAAAGTAGAAAGGATAAAATATGTCATTAAAAATACTGCAGTAAATTCCATGTATTTGAATTCCTAATAACTAGAATATTCAGGAACATGGTGGCCCTCCCAAATCCACAACTTGATTTCTATTAAGCATAAAATAATTAATGTTTGAACACCAAGTCAGTAGATGCTTTAGGTGTGGCTTCTCTATTCAAGGAACTTACAGTCTGGTGGATGAATGTGACTTGTAGAGAAATAACATAATAAGGAAGGTTAATGGGTCCTATGAGAGAGTCAAATAAAGTGCTGTGGGAGTTTACTAACCAGGAATCAGGAGTCTTACAGGCCCAGCTGAGCTCTGCCAATAACTATGTGTGATTCTAGGCTATTAAATGTGTTCCCTCTCTGGGCTAAAATCTTCCCCTTCTTTAAGTTTCTATGGACTAAATTCTGTCTACCCCAAAATTTGTAAGTTGAAGCCCTAACCCCTAAAGTAATGGTATTTGAAGGTGAGGGGTGGTCTTTGAAAAGTAATTAAGTTCAGATGAAGTCATGAGAACAGGATCCTCATAATGAAATTAGTATCCTTATAAAAGAAAGAGACACCAGAGGGCACATGCTCACTCAGTCTCCCCACTCTCCTCATTCTCTCTCCCTACTGCCCATCCCCCTCTTTCTGTCTCTGCCCTGAGAAAAGACACAGAGAAGGTAGCCATCTGCCCAGGTAGAGAACCCTCACCAGGGAACCAAATTGGCCTGCACCTTGATCTTACGACTTCCTAGTATCCAAAACTGTGAGAAATAAATTCCTGTTGTTTAAGCCTTGGTTTTGTATGGTGTTCTGTTATAACAGCCTTAGCAGTAGGTAAATTCAAGAAAGATAAATGGCTTTCAGTTTATGGCCCTTACCTCTCTAGTTATTACCTAATAATTTTTCTCCGTGACTCTGAAACACTGTAAGATTCTAAAAGTAAATTAAAGTTGAAGTATGTTCTATTCCAGTTTTTGTTTTCACTGAATTACTTTTTGTTTGTTTGTTTTTCAAATACTTTAAAAGTTGAAACCAAGTATGGTTTGTGTGATAACTGAGTAAAATAGAGTATTTAATTAAAAAGAACCCCTTATTTCCCAAGCATTAGGGGATTTTCTTGTAATTCAGTTATATAAAGCCTTCTGATATCTCATGGCAACCCTAGAAAGTAAGAGCATCTTAGTATTGTTATCTCTAGTATTCAAAATAAATGAAGCAATGATTAGCTAAGGTTACATCTCCTTCCCTCAGACAATTTTCAAGCTGAAGTAGATATTTCAAATAGATTGGTAAATTTAAATAAAGACTAATGCAGTACGTTCAAAAGAAACTTTATTTAAATAGAGCATCCTAAGCATTATAACAACTTTACACGTGAACACTCTATTCTATTACATGATAGTCAACAATTCATCTTGTGCTGAATACCAAGGATAACTTAAAAACTATGAGAACATGCCATCAAATTTCTACATTCTCATTATAGCCTGCCAAATAATCTTAATTAAATTTTAATGAAGTCCCTCAAAATGCAAACTCTTGAGTATTTATTTTGATAGCTGAATACTATTCCATTGTAATGGATGCATCACAATTCATTTTCACAAATGCCTGTTCATGGTTATTTGAATTTCTTCCAGGTTTTTACCGTAAAATGAAAAGCTGTAATTAATATTCTTACATACAAATCTTTGCTTTATTTGTGTAAGTATATATTTCTCTTGGATAAATTCCTAGATGGAGATTTGCTGTGGATCAAATCATCATTCAGTGACGTTGAAATTTATAAAGACAACATTGGTCAGAATGTATGTAATTTAATTTCTCAATAACTGAACTAACATAGTTTAGGAGTTCCCATTTCAGTGGATTACTGAAAATAATCACATTAGTGAATTTGAAGTGTGTCGGTCATCTCCTAGTTGAAATTTGGTTACTTTTGTGTAAGTACTGAATTTAAGATAGATATAAGACATGTTTCTTCTCTTCCTCTCTCCCACTCTCCCTCAATTGTCTGTCTTAAGTGTGGGGTGTGGGAATATTACATAACACTGGCCTCTGCTCCAGGTACTGCCTTTGATGCTTGTTCCCTCTGTGGTGTATCTGTTCAGGCCTCATGTTAGGATGCTAGTCCTTGTCTTTTCTGCCGCTCATTAGCAAAGCCCATCCCCTGTACATCCCTAATCTAAACTTGAGTCCTCTTTTTATCCCGTGGCCTTTTCACCATGTATGTCCTGATCCTTGTGTGGTTCAGGAATTCCCACCTGCTTTGTCCACAACTGCCAAAGACTTTTAAGTCTTTTGTTACTTTGGAAGGTGAGTATCACATGATAAGAGATCTCCTTATTTCATATTTATTTAAGAACTGTTTTATTAGCCAAATAATAGATATCATAGATGAAAACTTTCAGGGTCTGTTTATGAAGTTTATGAAAGGGATCATCAATGAAGAAGATCATTCTGAGAGCCTACATAACACTTTTATTCTTGGAATTCATAGATAGGTTTTTCCCATCACTGGGAGAAAAATAGGAAGGCCTTTACAGTGATATAATCAAACTGAGGAAAATAGAGTTGTAAATTTCCCTGGATCTGAGGAATTTTATGTAAAGTGCACTATCAATATGTAAAAGAATCAGGTTGTCCTCCTTAAAAATTTGTTATTTATAGGTCATGGGTTATTACTACTTATTAGTTTCTGAGTGTCCTCATTATCAGAGAACTTATCTGAGCCCAAGCCTTGTAGCTACCATGTAAGAATAAAGCAATTATTACACAGTACTCACTAATGAACCTACCATTAGTAAAATTGACCACCACTCAAACGTTCTTCTCATCTTATTACAGTGTATCTGTTACTATCATCAATGTGTTTGGAGTTCAGCCTACTAACATACAGTAAACAATTACAAATCTTGTACAAGATGCAGGATATCATAAACCCATTGAAGATAATTATAAAAAACTAATTAATTATAGGCAAATCCACTGATGATATGGCAGAGTTAGACCAGTTCAATGCAGAGACACATAGATAATTCAAATAAGAATACTTTGTGAACCAAAAGATTAAGAGAAGCCTTTGAGGAAATGTATGAAAATCTTAGGGTGCCTCCAAATTGTTTTTCAAAGATGACCCTTATTATGATCTTGCTGGGACTTTTAACTGAGAAGTAAAAAACACTGTGTTCTTAATATTGTTGGAAATTTTATATGAGAAAAATAAGAAATCAATATTTGATATGATTTTGTTCTCCCTAAAAAATTTACACACAATTATAATTAGAAACTACATTTTATTAAATGAAATAAAATGTATTTATTTTCAAAATCTTGCCAATTTTTCAAGGGTAAGTCTCAATCACACTTTATTTTTCACACCTGAACAACAATGGAGTATTGGTGTTTAAATAGATTTCACTAGATTTTAATAGATTTCTGCAGTTTAAATAGATTTCTTTCAATGTCTTTTCTGTAGTATCACTTATATCTTGATCTTAAGACTTGGATCAAGTCTTAGCCACTTGTTCCAACATGGCTAAGCTCGAACTGTTTTTTTCCAGAATTCCTTTCCCTTTATGTCTCCAGGATATTATTGAGCACAAGAGAGATTTTATACAAGTCTTGGAAGGAGAAAGTGAACCAATAGCTATATACATTTTTTTTTTTATGTTTTGGAAGTAACTGCTGAGCTCCAGGTGCCGTGGTGTATAATACACTTGTCATTGACCTGTTAGCTAACCTTGGCATGGAGCAGGAGAACCCAAATCCACAGCTCCTCTAGCAGGGTCTCTGCCTTTGACTCCTAATTCTTAGCCAATTGTGTCATTAGTTTCATTATGAGGGATGCCAGCTTCTCTTGCAAGTTCCTAAAACAACAAAGGTTGAAGATGGTAACAGACATGGACTCCAATGCATCCTGAAAGATTCCTCTTATCTTTATGGGTTCCAGCTTACCTGTGGGTCCCAGTTTGTTATTCCTGATATTCATATATGCTTTGCATAGTCTGGCTGGTCTACAGTGACTTAAGTATTTTATTTGTTTGATTGTTTGTTTTTTATTAAACTATCATTGGTATACAATCATATGAAGGTTTCACATGAACAGCATTGTGGTTCCAAAGTTTGTTCAAATTATCAAGTCCTCACCCCTACTATTGCAGTCACTGTCTTATCAGCATAGTAAGATGCTATAGAATCATTACTGTCTTCTCTGTGCTGTATTGCCTTCTCTGTGACCTACCTATATTGTGAGAGCTAATTGTAGTGCCCACTAATCCCCTTCGTCCTCCCAACCCGCTCTCCCCAACCCCTCCCCTTTGGTAACCACTAGTCCCTTCTTGGAGTCTGTGAGTCTGCTGCTGTTTTGTTCCTTTAGTTATGCTTTGTTGTTATAGTCCACAAATGAGTGAAGTCATTTTGTACTTGTCTTTCTTTACCTGGCTTATTTCACTGAGCATAATACCCTCTAGCTCCATCCATGTTGTTGCAAATGGCAGAATTTGTTTCCTTCTTATGGCTGAATAGTATTCCATTGTGTATAAGTACCACCTCTTCTTTATCCATTCATCTATTGATGAACAATTAGGTTTCTTCCATATGTTGGCTAATGTAAATAGTGCTGTGATAAACATAGGGGTACATGTATGTCTTTTTGAAACAGGTATCTTATTTTCTGTGGGCAAATACTGAGGAGTGGAATGACTGGGTCAAATGTTATTTCTATTTTTAATTTTTTGAGGAAACTCCATATTGCCTTCCACAAAGGTTGAACTAATTTACACTCCCACCAACAGTGTAGGAGGGTTCCCCTTTCTCTGCAACCTCACCAGTATCTGTTGTTTCTTGTCTTTTGGATGTTGGTCATCCTGTGTGAGGTGATACCTCATTGTGGGTTTAATTTGCATTTCCCTGGTGATTAGTGATGTGGAACATCTTTTCATGCCTGTTGGCCATCTGACTTTCTTCTATGGAGAAGTGTCTGTTCATATTCTCTGCCCATTTTTTAACTGAGAATGGGTGTTGTGGTGTGTGTGTGTGTGAGTTCTTTATATATTTTGGATGTTAATCCCTTATTGGATATATCACTTATGAAAAGTTCTCCCATACTGTAGGATGCTTTTTTGTTCTGCTAAAGTTGTCCTTTGCTGTCCAGAAGCTTTTTAGTTAATTGTAGTCTCATTTGTTCATTTTTGCTTTTGTTTCCCTTGCCTGAGGAGATTTATTCAGGAAAATTTGCTCATGTTTATATTCAAGAGAGTTTTGCCTGTGTTGTCTTCTAAGAGTGTTATGGTTTCATGACTTATCTTCAGGTCTTTGATACATTTAGAGTTTACTTTTCTGTATGGAATTACACAATAATCCACTTTCATTCTCTTACATGTAGCTGTCCAGTTTTCCCAGCACCAGTTGTTGAAGAGGCGGTCATTTCCCCATTGTGTATTCATGGCTCCTTTATCATATATTAATTGGTCATATATGTGTGGATTTATATCTGGGCTCTCTATTCTGTTCCATTGATCTATGGATCTGTTCTTGTGCCAGTACCAAATTATCTTGATTACTGTACTTTGTAGTAGAGCTTGAAGTTAGGGAGCATAATCCCCCCAGCTGTGTTCTGCTGATGAGTTAAGTCTTAATGGTAGATATAGAGGCTACATCCTACATAACTGTCTGACCAATTCCCATTATTACACCAGATTTGAATTGTAACACATCCCACATCACTTTTAGCAGTTATGTTCCTTCAATAGAAACATGACTGATATGCTACAGTGTTGTCAAATGTTAAGAATTTTCTATGTAAAAGCAAATAGAGTCTTTAGTATGCCATCTTGTGTCAACATATATTTATCTTTGACCCTTAATTTTAATCAGTAGCACATAATTAGAAGAAAAGGATTGTTTTAGATTTTAATATTCTAAAAATCAGCAATTGACAATAAATTCAAACATAGAGTCAGAAGATTTATGTTCAAATCCCTACCCCAATGCTTAATCTGCAGCCTTGTGTCAGACTGCTCTGAATCTTTAAATAAAATGAAAATAGTGAAAAGAAAAAAACTTTATCTTCTCCCTAATTTTCATATTATGAACATGAAGTTAGATGAAATTCTGAAACACACACACAAGTTTACACATGCAAACACACATACACACACCACAACACCCATTCTAAATATCTCAATGAATGACTAAACATGTAGTCATGAAATTACATACTTCGCATATTATCAGGCATTTGTTGTGAACCACATTAGTCAGACACTCTCACTGTGAGAATCAGTCAGCATTTGTGGGTCAGTTAGTTCACCCATGTTAAAAATACAAAAACTGTATGCCCTGTTCTTCATGGTAAAACTTAGACTAAATGGGACATAATATGTTAAATTATATGCTAACAAGTATTTTATGGAAAATATATTAAGATGTAGCCCTACAAGCATTATTGAAATTATGTGTGTGTATATGTGTATGTGTGTGTGTGTGTGTGTGTGCCTTTCACAGATTTATAGAGTACACACATTAGACCCTGACAAATTTTCATACAGCTGTCACCTAACTGGGGCAATTTATTCTTATATAGGCATTATACCATGCTTTGTCCCCTGTGCTCTTGATTCCTCCAGGTTTTCTTTTAGCTCAGTACCTGCCCACTCCAAAGAAAGTAAGAGAGCAGCGGTCAAGGCTCCAAGCCATCCAAAGTATTACATATAAGTGAAATCATATGCTGTTTGTCTTTCTTTGTCTGACTTACTTCACTTAATACCCTCTTGGTCCATCTGTGTTGCCAAAAATAGCAAAATTTCATTCTTTTTTATGACTGAGTAATAATTCACTGTGTGTATGTGTTTGTGTATACACACATATATACACCACATCATCTTTATCCATTCACCTGTTGATGGATACTAGGTTGTTTCCATATTTTTGTGGTTGAAAATAATGCTGTGATAAACATCACAGTATATAAATCTTTTTGAATTAGTGATTTTTTTTTTCTTTGGGTGAATTCAAGAAGTGGAATTTCTGAATCATATAGTATAGTATTTCTATTTTCAGTTTTCTGAGGAATCTCCATATTGTTTTCCAACAGTGTACAAGGGTTCCATTTTTAAATCCACATCCTCACCAATACTTGCTAATTCTTGTCTTGTTGACATTAACTTTGTGTCTCTATTTGAGGTATTTTCTTTATGTTTTACTTCAGGTTTGTGTAAAATATCCTACAGTTATAGCTGTCTATTTTATATTAATAACTTCAATTGCACACAGAAACTCTACATTTTTAATTACCTTCACATACAACCACTTTGTGTTCTTGTAGTCAGGTTTGTTTTCTTTTCAATATGTAATGTACACACCACATTTACAATATTACATTAATCTCTGTTTGTATGTATTTCCCTTTATCAGTGAGATCTGTGTTTTGCTATGCTTTTAACTTGATTTTAGTGCATTTTTATTTCAAATTTAAAAACTCCCTTAAGCATTTCTTGTTGGGTGGGTCTAGTGGTGAAGAACTCCATCAAATTTTGTTTGTCTGGGAAATACTGTAATCTCTCCATGTTTTTTTTAAAATTAAGGTACCATTGATATAAACTCTTATGAATTTATCACAAGAAAATCAATCTCGTTATTACATTCACCATCATTATCGAGTACCTCCCTATACCCCATTGCAGTTACTTTCCATCAGTGTCCATCAGTGGAGTAAGATGCCCCAGAGTCACTATTTGTCTTTTGAACACTGTCTTCCCCGTGACCCCACACACACCATGTACACCTATCATGATACTCCACAATCCACTTCTCCCTCCCCCACGACTCCCCTTTTGTAACCAACCACTAGTCCCTTCATAGAGTATGTGAGTCTGATACTGTTTTGTTCCTTCACTTTTACTTCATTGTTATACTCCACCAATGAGGAAAATCATTTGGTATTTGTTTTTCTCTGCCTTACTTATTTCACTGAGCATAATACCCTCTAGCTCCATCCATGTTGTTGCATATGGTAGGATTTCTTTCTTTCTTATGGCTGAATAATATTCCATTGCGTATATTTACCACTTCTTTCTCCATTCACCTACTGATGGACACTTAGGTTGCTTCCATACCTTGGCTATTATAAATAGTACTGTGATAAAAATAGGGGTGCAGATGAATTTTTAAATCTGAGAAGTTGTTTTCTTTGGGTAAATTCCTAGGTGTGGAATTCCTGGATCAGGTCGTATTTCTATTTTTAGTTTTTTGAGGAACCTCCATATTGCTTTCCACAATGGTTGAATTAGTTTGCATTTCCACCACAGTGTAGGAGGGTTTCCCTTACTCCACATCCTTGCCAACATTTGTTGTTCCTAGTCTTTTCTATGTTGGCCATCCTAACTGGTGTGAGGTGATACCTCTTTGTGGTTTTAATTTGTATTTCCCTGATAATTAGTAATGTGGAGCATGTTTTCATGTGTCTGTTGGCTATCTGAATTTCTTCTTTGGAGAAGAGTCTGCCCATTTTTTAATTGGGTTATTTGCTTTTTGGGTGTTGAGGCATGTGAGTTCTTTATATGTTTTGGATGCTAACCCCTTCTCGGATATGTCACATACAAATATATTCTCCCATACTGTAGGATGCCTTTTTGTTCTGCTGATGGTGTCCTTTGCTGTACAGAAGCTTTTTAACTTGATGTAGTCCCATTTCATTTTTTATTTTGTTTCCTTTGCTAGAGGAGATGTGTTCAGGAAAAAGTTGTTCATGTTTATATTCAAGAGGTTTTTGCCTATGTTTCCTTCTAAGAGTTTTGTGGTTTCATGACCTACATTCAAGTCTTTGATCCATTTTGAATTTACTTTAGTGTATGGGATCAGAAATAATCCAGTTTTATTCCCTTCATTTAGCTGTCGCATTTTGCCAATACCAGTTATTGAAGAGGCTGTCATTTTCCCATTGTATATCCATGGCTTCTTTATCATATATTAATTGACCATATGTGGTTGGGTTTATATCTGTGCTCTCTAGTCTGTTCCATTGGTCTATGGGTCTGTTCTTGTGCTAGTACCAAATTGTCTTGATTACTGCGATTTGTAGTAGAGCATGAGCTCAGGGAGAGTAATCCCCTACACATTTTGTTCTTCCTTCTCAGGATTGCATTGGCTATTTAGGGTCTTTTGTGGTTCCATATGAATTTTAGAGCTATTTGCTCTAGTTCATTGAAGAATCCTGTTGGTATTTTCATAGGGATTGCATTGAATCTATAGATTGCTTTAGGCAGTATGACCATTTTGACTATATTAATTCTTCCTATCCATGAGTAAGGGATGTGTTTCCATTTATTGGTATCTTCTTTCATTTCTCAATGAGTGTCTTATGATTTCAGAGTTTAGGTCTTTCATTTCCTTGGTTATGTGTATTCCTATGTATTTCATTCTTTTTGAAGTAATTGTGAATGGAATTGTTTTCCTGATTTCTATTTCTGCTAGTTCATCATTAGTGTATAGGAATGCAATATATTTCTGTGTATTAATTTTGTATCCTGCAACTTTGCTGAATTCAGATATTAGATCTAGTAGTTCTGGAGTGGTTTCTTTAGAGTTTAGTATGTAAAATACTATGTCATCTGCAAACAGGGACAATTTAACTTCTTCCTTGCCAATCTGGATGCCTTTTATTTCTTTGTGTTGTCTGATGGCCATGGCTAGGACCTCCAAAACTATGTTGAATAAAAGTGGAGAGAGTGGGCATCCTGTCTTGTTCCTGATATTAAAGGAAAAGCTTTCAGCTTCACGCTGTTGAGTATGATGTTGGCTGTGGGATTCTCATATATGGCCTTTATTATGTTGAGGTACTTGCTCTTTGTACCCATTTTGTTGAGAGTTTTTATCATGAATGGATGTTGAATTTTGTCAAGTGCTTTTTCAACACCTATGGAGATGATCATGTGGTTTTTGTCCTTCTTTGTGTTGATGTGGTGGATGATGTTGATGGAGTTTCGAATGTTGTACTATCCTTGCATCCTTGCAGTAAATCCTACTTGATCATGATGGATGATATTTTTTATGTATTTTTGAATTCGGTTTGCTAAGACTTTGTTGAGTATTTTTACGTCTATGTTCATCAGGGATATTGGTCTATAATTTTCTTTTTTTGTGTGGTGACTTTGAGTGGTTTTGGTATTAGAATGATGTTGGCCTCATAGAATGAGTTTGCAAGTATTCCCTCCTCTTCTACTTTTTGTGAAACTTTAAGGAGGATGGGTATTAGATCTTCACTAAATGTTTGATAAAATTCAGCAGTGAAACTATCTGGTCCATTTTTTTGTTCTCAAATCAATTTGATTATGAATTATATTTCCTTGCTGGTAATTCATCTATTGAGATTTCCTGTTTCTTCCTCGATCAGCCTTGGAATTTTGTATTTTTCTAGAAAGTTGTCCATTTCTTCTAGGTTATCCAGTGTGTTAGCATATAATTTTTCATAGAATTCTCTCATAATTCTTTGTTTTTATGTGGTGTTGGTAATGATTATTCCTTTCTCATTTCTGATTCTGTTTATGTGTGTAGACTCTCTATTTTTCTTGATATGTCTGGCTAGGACTTTATGTATTTTGTTTATTTTCTTGAAGAACCAGCTCCTGCTTTCAATAATTCTTTCTGTTGTTTTTTTTTTCCTTTCTGCTAGTTCATCATTAGTTTTTATTTATTTTACTTATTTCTGCTGTAATCTTTTTTATGCCCCTCCTTCTACTGACTTTGGGCCTCCTTTTGTCTTCTTTTTCTAGTTTTGTTAATTGTGAGTTTAGACTATTCCTTTGGGATTGTTCTTCTTTCCTGAGGAAGGCTTGTATTGCACTATACATCCATCTTAACACAACCTTTGCTGCATCCCACAGATTTTGCAATGTTGAGCTATTGCTGTCATTTGTCTCCATATATTGCTTGATCTCTTTTGTTATCTGGTCATTGATCCATTCATTATTTAGGAGCACATTATTAAGCCTCCATGTGTTTGTGGGCTTTTCATTTTCTTTGTGCAGTTTATTTCTAGTTTCATACCTTTGTGACCTGAGAAGCTGGTTGGTGCAATTGAATTTACTGAGGCTCTTTTTGTGGCCTAGTATATTATCTATTATTGAAAATCTTCCATGTGCACTTGAGAATAATGTATATTCTGTTGCTTTTGGATGGAGTGTTCTGTAGATGTCTGTTAGGTCCATCTGTTTTAATACGTTGTTCAGTGCTTCTGTGTCTTTACTTATTTTCTGCCTGGTTGATCTGTCCTTTGTAGTGAGTGGTGTGTTGAAATCTCCTAAAATGAATGCATTGCATTCTATTTCCCCCTTTAATTCTGTTAGTATTTGTTTCACCTATGTAGGTGATCCTGTATTGGGTCCATAGATATTTATAATAGTTATACCCTTTTGTTGGATGGATCCCTTTATCACTGTGTAATGTCCTTCTTTATCTCTTGTTACTTTCTTTGTTTCAAAGTCTGTTTTGTCTGATACAAGTACTGCAACTCCTTCTTTTTTCTCACTATTAGTTGCCTGAAATATCTTTTTCCATCCCTTTACTTTCAGTGTGTGAATCTCTTTGGGTTTGAAGAGGGTCTATTGTAGGCAGCATATAGATGGGTCTTGGTTTTTTATCCATTTAGTGACTCTGTGTCTTTTGGTTGGTACATTCAGAACATTTACTTTTAGGGTGATTATAGGTATGTACTTAATGTCATTGCAGGCCTAGATTCGTGATTACCAAAGGTTCAAGGGTAATTCACTTACTATGTAACAGTCTAAATTAACTTATTTAGTATGCTATTACAAACAGAACTTAAAGGTTCTTTTTTTCCCTCCTTTTTCTTCCTCCTCCATTCTTTATTTATTAAGTATCATATTCTCTATTCTTTTTCTATCCCTTAATTGATTTCGGTGGTATTTGATTTGATTTTGCATCTGCTTAGTAATTAATTGTTATACTTTGCTGTGATTTTATTTCCCCTAGTGACAGCTATTTAGACTTAGGAATACTTTCATTTATAGCAGTCCCTCCAAACTTCACTGTAGATGTGGTTTGTGGGAGGTAAATTCTTTCAGCTTTTGCTCATCTGGAAATTGTTTAATCCCTCTTTCAAATTTAAATGATAACCTTGTCAGGTAGAGTATTCTTGGTTTGAGGCCCTTCTGTTTCATTACATTAAATACATCATGCCAATCCCTTCTGGCCTGTAAGGTTTCTGTTGAGAAGTCTGATTATAACCTGAAGGGTTTTCCTTTATATGTGATCTTTTTTCTCTCTCTAGCATCTTTTAAAAGTTCCTATCCTTGATCTTTGCCATTTTAATTATAATATGTCTTGCTGCTTTCTTTCTTGGGTCCCTTGTGTTGGGAGATCTGTGCACCTCCATGGCCTGAGAGAATATCTCCTTCCTCAGATTGGGAAAGTGTTCAGCAATTACCTCCTCAAAGAGATTTTCTATCCCCTTTTCTGTCTCTTATTCTTCTGGTACCCCTATAATGCTAATATTGTTCCGTTTGGATTGGTCACACTATTCTCTCAATATTCTTTCATTCTTAGAGATCCTTTTTTCTCTCTGTGTGTCAGCTTCTTTGTATCCCTCTTTTCTAATTTCTATTCCATTTTCCATCTCTTCTACTACATCTAATCTGCTTTTAATTCCCTCCATTGTATGTTTAATTTAAGATACTGAATTTCTTAATGGTTGAATATCCATCTTAAATTTGTCTCTGAGTTCTTGAATACTTTTCTGTACCTCTATTAACATGTTTATGATTTTTATTTTGAACTGTCTTTCAGAAAGAATGGTGAGTTCTTTTTCATTTGCCCCTTTTTCTGGTGTTTGTGAGATTTTGGTTTGAACTAGGTTCCTTTAATGTTTCATATTTGTATGTGGCACCCTCTAGTGCCATGAACCTCTAGTCTCTGGAGCTGCTCAGCCCCTGGAGTGATGTAGGGATTGCAGGGGAGTGACTCTGGTGCCTGGGGGGAGGAAAGAGCTGCTTCCTGCTTTCCAGCTGCAGTGCTTATCTCCACTGTCAGAAACAGTGGGCCAAGCACACAGGTGTAAGCCTCTGTGCTTTGCTTCTGTACCTGCCATAGGCAGGGCCTCCCTCTGGCTGGCCTGACGTCAGGGCAGGGACTGCTGGTTTGTGATCTGGTGCCAGCAGGCAAGGAGGAAGGCACAGCAGGCTGTGTGTCACAGTGGGGGGCCTCAAAGCTGAGTATCCACCCAGGGAGATGGAGCACCTGAAGCTCATGAATGTTCCCAACCTGCTGGGCAGAGCATGCCCATACAACCTTGTCCACCTATCCCTTCCCTGCACAGCAAGCTCCTTGCAAACCCCGCCCCTTCAGCAGCCCTCTTGCTGCTAGGAAGCCTCTCACACCACCCACCTTTCCTTTGTCCCAGAGCAGCCTGATGTGGATCCCTGTCTTCCACAAATGGCTGGAATCTCAGTCTCTCCAAGTATTCCACCTGTTTTAGCTTTTCAACCCCACTAATCTCCAGAGCCCTATGCGATGTAGGTTTGTGCTCCCAGAGCAGATCTCCACGGCTGGGTGTTCAGCAGTCCTAGGCTTCCACCCCTTCCCTACTCCATTTCTCTTCCTCCACCCCATGAGCTGGGGTTGGGGAAGGGCTTGGGTTCCGCTGGATCAAGGCTTTGGTACCTCACACAGTTTCATGTGGTCTGCTCTGTTCTCCAGTTGTATGCAGTCTGGCACAGCCTTCTTTCCTGTTGATTTTTTAGGGTTAGTTGCATTAACTATATTTTCATATTCTATGTGGTTTTGGGAGAAGTTCTCTGTCTCACTTCTCATGCTGCCATCTTGCATCTGCAGGATGTGTTGCTCTTTATATATTTTTTATTCTGACCCCTTATCAGATAAATCATTTATGAATATATTCTCCCATACCCTAGATTGCCTTTTTGTTCTGCTGATGATGTCTTTTGCTGTTCAGAAGCTTTCTAGTTTGATGTAGTCCCACTTGGGAAATATGGGTTGTTTTTTTTTACATAAATGCAATTATATGTATCATCTACTAATATTATAATCATAGATTTTTCAAACTAAAAGGTGAATATCATAAATCCAACCTATTTACTTTAAAGTCAACAAAAGTGATTTCCAAAGGAAAAATGATTTTCTTTATACATAAATTCACTGTGTCATTTTTCAATAGCCAACTTTTTCAAGATAAGAAGTTATATCTACCAATCATTCATATTATACCTGCAATCAGGATAACCTCCCAGTTTTGTCTTCATTGTTGTAGTCATTTGAGCTACAGATACAGAAGAGCTAAGTTGTATTTTTTAAGATCCACTGGCTTCCCTCTGATTAGGGAGAGGCATTAAGTGACCTGAGAAGGGAGTTGCACTTGTATAAATAATGTGCTCTAATGGTGTACATGATGCTAGGAAAATGATCCTGCTTTCAAACTATGCTGTCTAGAGAGCACAGGTGGGATTTGTGGCTTAGCTGTTTAAATATTTATGAAGCTATTTAGACATATTTTATTTATTGCAAAAATGTTTATACTCTAATTGTATCAAAAATTAAGCTTCCTCTTACTATCAGAGGCTAAAACTAAAATATAACTCTTCTTAATCACATTTTTCTAATGCTAGATCATATAGAAGTGGGATAGGATTTAAAAAGTTCTTCAGTGGGTATTTGTTGCTGCAAACCTATTGATCTATAAATTAATCAATCGACCATATTTAAGAAGCATCCTCTACATGAAAATCACTGGAAATCATTGGGCATTTCAATATAGACTGATAGCAATACTAAGTATTTTAATACTTGTAAAGGTCCAGGAGCCTGTATATATTAATTCATTGAAGGCCCAAATAACGTTTAAGTCCGATAATCATTCCCATTATACAGATGAGAAACTTTCACTAAATAATATAAGTTTTAAGTTAATTTGAAGGCACATGTTATTCCCATAAGTACAACAGCTTTTGATAAACATCAAAGTAGGTTGAGAATTAATTCAAGAGAACTGAATGGGATTTGGAAGAATAAATTATACGACTGACTGATTGAAAAAGAAAGAAATCAGACACTAGTAAAGTAGTGACCTGTACACCATATTTAGCCCTCAGTTATACATTACATATGCCACATTTTAAAAAATTCAATGAATTCCTGACATTTTATAATGAAGTTATGTGAAGTGATCATAATGTGAAGTTTTTCACATAAAATTCCAGATTCCTGGATTCTCTTGCAAAAACAAAAACCAAAACAATAACAATAAAAAACAATATCTAAAACTCTTTTCTTTTCATTCTCATATGCCCATAATCTGCTAGATCCAATTCCTGGCTGCCTAGTTTAGATTGGTATTTATTCTCAGTTTTACCATAAACTCCAAGCTCTGTATGTGCATCTCAGAGCCAGCCTTCTTCCTTCAGTAGGTGCTTTATTGCTTACATAGTCAAATATGATAAATGTGCATTGTTTCCTCATCATTTTTTTCTTATGTCAACATTATTCATTGCTAATGGGTGGGAATAAGTTCACGCAGATGGTTTTTCTTATCACATATGAAATGGATAGCCTATCATTTTCCCTGTCCAGAGGTATATAGTTATAGAGGTGCGTTTAGGGAAGTATAACAGGAATTCTGTTCTGAGCAGGCTTTCACTTAACCTTTCTTTTTCCTTTTCCTCCAAGTATATTCTAATTTATTGTATTTTCTTTTAAGTACCATATTTGACTGGAGTTTCTTTTTTTAGTATTTTTTTCCTTTTTTCAGGGCAGGGGTAGGACACACCATCCATTCAATTTTAAAGCAAATAAGCTAAAAAAATAATAGCCTCTAAATTTGTTTTACATAATCAAAATAATCTTCCAATATCTGTCTTTAGTAATTTCTTTCTTTCCTTTTTCCTTTTCTTTAGTCACCGGGAGAGAAACACATTTCTGGGCATTGGATGTAAGTATGACCAAACCTAAAACCCAGTACAATGACATAACTGACACTCTAACTATGCATGTCAGTCAGAGACCACAGACATAGTCCTTTCTCCATGCAGACCACTGACAGAAAATTTTAGAATTTTAATTTCAAGCTCCATGATCTCAGGAAATTCCTGCCATGTTTCTCAGTCACACGTACCTGTTGCAATACATCTTTTTTTTCCCTTCCATCTCTTTAGGAAATTCTCTCTGTGCACTGGCCCTCAAATACTCTCATTATGTACTTCTGGCAGGGTGGTATGTTGACTGCTCATTGAATTGAATTATAAAGCAAAAGAGAATATAGGAGCTAGCCCTTTCTCAGGATTTCCTATGGTGTTACTTATATGCTTTCGGGCCTGATTTTCCATTCCTAACTATTTTTTTTCTTTGGCATTCATGTTTCACACCATAAAAGGTAGTAAACATGCCTTTAAAAGATGCAATTGCAGGTGAAAACTTTTAGGAGGGAAAAGGCACACAAGAAAAGGTGACATTGCTTACTTTGAAAGTGTAAAACACACACTGGAACTGTTATGCCACCAAACAAACCATGGAAATACACCTTTGGAGGTGAAAATATGATTTCCAGGAATGTGATAATAATTTCTACAGAGTACTCAGAAAGTATCATTGAAAATTTGCTACTGCTTTTATTTCTCACTACAAATATTAGAAAATTGAAAATATGACCTCATCATAGAAAATAAAATTGATATTTTTTAATGTTTTTTTTTTGTCAAAATTAAATCTCAGCATCCTACTAAAACAGAATATTCTACTACTGTGTCCATTTCTTATTTAAGTATTCCTTTGCAATACAAAGGAAGTTGGTTGAGTTCTCTGCCTATATGGAGCAACCCTGGAGCAATGGTTCTCAAGGTTGACTAGATACTGAAATCATATGGGGGCTTAAGATACTTTAATGGCTGGGTCCCAACCATAAATATACCCATGTCATTGACTTGGGGGATAGTCTGGGCACTAAGATTCTCTAAAGCTCCCAAGTGATTCAAATTATTTATTTATTTATTTGTTTATTTTTACTTTTATTAAGATATTATTGATATACACTTGAATATTTCACATGAAAAAACAATGTGGTTACTACATTCACCCATATTATCATGTCCCCGCCAGACTGCATTGCAGTCACTGCCCATCAGTGTTGTAATCTGCCACAGAGTCAAGTGATTCCAATTTTAACCAAGTTTGTGAACCACTGAGAAGAAGAAATTATTTCAGTGGTAAAAAAAGGAAGAAAGATATACAAGTAACAGAGGGAAGAAATCAGAGTCCCTTTTTTCTTTCTAAAATTCATCCATACACACAGGGAAAATGGAAGAAGTAACTGTTCTTAAGAGAAATGATATATATTAAAAAGAATTTATACTTTGCACTAATTACTTCCTTGAAACAGAACAAAAATAGCAATTCCATATGGTTGAACCTACTCAATTGTTGGCCAACAGGTGCTGATGTATTGGTAACTGGTAAATGTGTAGCAATATAAAGGACAGTATATGGATACCATGTTTACTAATATGCATAAAATACGTAATTCTCATCTTAAAAGTTTCAGAGTGTTTTGCCATTTACTAAATGCTTTTATATATAGCCTTATTTAATTATCCCAATAATTCTGTACAGGGGTATAGAAAAGTATCCTCATTTACAGGTGAAAATAAGAAATCCAAGGAAGTTAAGTGACATGTCAAAAGTCACACATGCTTGAAGTCATTCCCAGAGAGACAGTCTAGTGCCCTGTGGATAGACCTCAATTATTTAAACCAGAAATTTCTTATCTTTGAGGGTTACTAGCCTTTTGGATCAAACTTGCCTTTGGAGTTAGGGGCAATATATGTTCTAGTAACAACTCTTTTGTAAGTTTTCTGAGAATATGTTGGAGATGTTTGATGGCTCTGTTCTCCATGACACCAGGATAGTACCACTTACATGACCATTTGGGTGTAGAAAAAAGGTTCCTTTGTTAGAGAACAAAATTCAGTGAGTCATAATAGGATTTCCTGTTCCAGACTCTGTACCTGGTACTTCAAAGACATTTAATATCTAATTAAATTTGTCCCCACTTAACAGAAAAATAAACTGAGACTCAGAGATTTCCCTAGCTTTAGGGTCCATGCCCTTTCTATAATTCTGGAAAAAAAAGAACTTGAGAACGTGGAGTCCTGAGTTCTAATTTCATTACCAGCTGGTTGGTTAATACCTTATACTTCTTAGAAGCCCAAGTCTCTAAGGTGTTGTCTCATTCTAAACTTGTGTACGTTTGTGAGTTATAGTTCAATTTGTAATTGCAGAGTGCTTAGAATTTGACTTGTGTTTAATTGAAAGCAGTAGGCATTTGCTGTCTTCCGTTTCTCATCTATTCCAAATTTACCTGATACCCAGGTCCCCAGCTGTCTTCCAGGGAGCCTCCTCTCTTCCCAGTCTCAGAACAGGATTTTCTAGCAGATCTGCCTCCATCTCTGGCCTTCTGGGTATGTGAGACTTCATGTGACTTCAGCCTGGCTAATCATAGACTCTTTACCACAGTAATCATTTCATAGATGGGAGGCAAACCAATTCTGGTCAAAGAGATCAGAGATAAGATTTATTTTTCCAAATTAGTTCAACAAAGGGTGTTTTCTTTCCTGCTGAACTTGAAAGCAGAAAGATGTAAGCCTGAAACTGCTGATGGAGCTGCTGATGGTGCTCCTACTAGTCTAATTTCAATCACTGCCGTGGAGATGGAAATTGGACTCATAGGAGCACAGAGCTAATGGCTGGAGAAAAAGTAGGACCCATCAGTATTATTTGAATCCCTAAGTCAACTTTTCCCAAAATTTTCAGTGATGTGAGTAATAAATTTCCCTTTTATTGTTTACATTCATTTTGTTTTATTTTCTGCCATTTGGAAGTGAATAGGTTTTAACCAATACTTATATCTTAAGGGCATCCTTTATTAGCAAATACAGAAACACTTGGTTGATTGAAAATATAAAATATTAGATGATAGAAAAGAAATTCTTGGGAGATTATTATGGGTTCAAACCTATCTGACAGAGACTCAATTGAACCTGAGTTCTGGCAAAGCAGATCAAATCATTAAGAAGCTATTAGTGTAAATGAAAGAAAATCTCATTCAAATAAGTTTAAACAATAGAAGCAGTTAATGACACAAGCAACTGTAAGGACTAAGGCTTCATCAGGATCAAGCTGGCCAACAATATTACAAAGGCCTGATTTATTTACGTATGTTTGCATCACCCTTTGCAGTGGCTATTTCATCTTAATGCTTTCCCCAAATGGCTCCCAGGAGCTACTGGAGCCACACATCACTCTGTTCTGGTCCTACAAGTCAAGAGAAAATTATTCCCGATAGCTCTCTTAAAAGTGCAAGGAAGCTTCTTTCTAAGAAGCCCTCATTAAATGTCTGCTCATACTAATTTGCACTACTTGGTGCCCATACCCTGAAACTTACCTGTGGCTCTGGGAATTGGATGTGCTAATCAGCTTAAACTGGGGTGGATTCAGCTTTTTCTGAAGCACAAAGGTTGAACCCACCTCCAACTTAATCCAATTAGCACATCCAATTCCCAGAGCCACAGGTATGTTTCAGTGCATGGGAACCAAGCTGTTTCCAGGAGTGATTTCTGTGATACTGAGCATTTTGGTTTAAACACTAATGTATGTAGTTCAGCATCCACAGTAACCACAAGACATGGGATTTGTTTTCATAAAGCATGCAAAATTGCATGAGACTGTGTTACTGTGTTATAGTTTAGCATTTTCAGTTCTCCTTGTAATTATATATCCATTCAGCAAATATTTAATAATCTTACTATTTGCCAAAATCCATGCTATTCAAGCTGGCTTTAGAAGCAGTCCATGAACCAAACGCTATAGTAAGTGTCCTGCAAAATTATCTCATTTGATCTTTACCAAATCTCTCTTAAGGTAGTCATTTGTATTTATTCAGCATTCTCATTGCACAACCAGACTCTAGATAAATCAAACAGAAAGGAAATAATTGAAAAGATATTAGGAAGCTAATAGGATTGATCAGATCTGGAGAACCTGGGCTAGAGAAGGATGGAAGATACCTGCAGTTGTGTAGGCTGCAAGAACTGCAACACTACTCTAAAAGCAATGACTGTTTAATACACCATTAGTGCTCCTTATTACAAATGCCTTAAAATCTCCCAAATACTTTCCAAAAACCTACTCAGGTTGGAAAGGATCTGATTGACCGAGTCAAAGTCATGTGATAAGGAAGCGGGAAGAATCTGGTCTCTTCAGACCCTATAGTAAGATGAACATGATTTTCTGTCAAAAACTCAATTCAAGTATCCCCCCAAAGGGAGTTAGGGGTACTAGTAGTCAATGTATTTGCACACAAGACAAAACCTGACAAATGTTCATGCCATAGTTATGTCCACTTTACAGAATGATTATCTCCATTTTACAGATGAAGAAACAGAGGTTCAGCAAAAATGAATCACAAATTCCTCTATTCTCATGCTCTCTAAGAGTTAACAAATGAGCCATTGAATCATATTGTGAGACTGACTTCTGTGTCTGAATTTCTGAGAAATAGGATTTATTTCAATTTGCTATCCTGCATTTTTTTACTTAGTTTTTAACTAATATAATTTGAAATTATAATTTAAGGATTTTGTTGGATTCATAAGGAAAATGTCATTATTAAGTTGCCCTTAATTTCATATTTCTATATTACTTTGCTTTATAAGGTTCTTCCAAAGCCTTATGAGTCATTAATCAATAAGATTATCAAATATTTAGCATATTTAAATCTCAGTTGATCCACAAGGCATAAATTAGAATTAATATAGTCATCCTTCTTGGGCAACAGATAATTCCAGAGTTAAACACAAAAATATTAATTTAGCCATCTTTATTTAAGAATTGTTTGAATATGCATGCACTGTACTTGATGGTATAAATATGGAGAATTATTAGTTAGAAATATGGCCTATGAAAAAGTAACTCAACTCATACTAGCTGAAGCAAAATAAACAAAAATATCAAAAATTTTATTTTTTGATTCAATTATACCATGGAGGAGTCAGAAATAGAGCCAACATTGGGGTACCTCGATTCAGGCACTCGAGTACCTCAGACCTCTTTCTCAGTATCTCTCTCTATCTCTCTTTCTTGAGTGCATATACGCTAGCTACTCCTACAAGGAAAAATCCAGAGCATTAGAAAATTCTGGTATTATATTCTACCAACCAAGAAGAAAAATGCTATCTGTCTTACCATATACAGTTTGACAACTCCGCCCTGGATCATATGCCACTTCCATGTGTAACAGATCATTTACAGATATGAGGACTCTGGTTGAGCCTGGGTCACAAGCCAAAACCTGTGGTCAAAGAGAATATCCTGTGGCCAAGAGAAATGTCAAAGAAATAATCAAAACACTTGTCCCTGCCCTCATCAGAGCTTGCAGGACACTATGCAAGACACAGTGTTAAACAAATAGAAATTACTATCAATTACAATTGACATGAGTGCTACTCAGGAGAAGTAAAAAAAAAAAAGCATTTTTATATTAAAAAGCATTTATTGTAGATAGTCAGAAAAGCATTCTTCAAGAAAGTAATACCTAAATGACACAAAAACACACAAAAATACGAATTAACTAAATGAAAGGTATAAGGTTCCCAGACAGCGGAGAAAAGGGGGAAAAAGGAAAGTGTAATTAAAGCCCAAAACTATGTCCTAGAGAGCCAAAATTATAGGTTAAAATATCAAAAGGGCTCTTGCATAACATTTAATAAATTTTTTAAATCTCTAAGGGTATGTAATAGTTTATGTTTCATTCCCTTCACTCATATCATTTCTTAATCTAATTATATTCATAGAGCAAGCACTAACCTAGGATCAGAAGATCTACTTCTGACACTAATACTGGATGACTTCCCATAAATCATTTCCTCTCTCAGGACCTCCACTTACAACTCACTGTTATGTGAAGAGGATTGTATTGTATTAAGGTATTTCCCCCAATAATCTGTTTATCCCACAAATAGTGGAAGCTTTGAGGTCAAAAAAGATTAATTGGGATAAGAGCAGAATGGGATTAAGGATTTGCCCTCAGGAATGCCTTTTACAAAGGGCCCTGAAACATCACCAAGGTAATAAAAAGTTATCTGGAAATATGATGAGATGGAGGGAAGAAAAAAAAAAGACCGGAGTCCATGTGAGGAAAAGTTCATTTGAAAAGACCATTTTGATGAATCACAGAAGGTAGGGGTGAGACATCCATAGAAGAGGAACCTCGGACGTGTCTTCTAAGGAGAGTCAGACTGATTAACTGATGAGTCTTGTTTTTCTCACTGGGGGTCTGCTAATTTGTTGCCAAAGGTGAACTGTTCAGAAAAATAAAATAGAGGCCGAAAATTAACAGTCATGGTCCTCCATCTTCATCTGTTTCCTACACCATATATCTGACTATCTCCTAAACAAATATTGAAGAAGTGTTTACTTTGAAGGGTTGCCAGAGAGCTAGACTGTTCTGAAGACATCCTGGCTTGGTGCAGTTCTGGGTGAGGAACAGTGCCTTTCTGATTACCAAGCATCTGCTCCCACATTTTACCTGAGGGAGTAGACAGAGGTCAGGCAAATCTTAAGGATCTTCCAGATTGCCAAGAGGTTAGCATCAGGTTATGAGATAATATACAAACATTTGTGAGTTATCTGGTAAAGAGCAGCATCACCCCCAAACCAAGAGAGCATTGAGAAAGAACCTGATTCTGGAAGCATAGAGATGGGAAGGGCGTGAGCAGGGACCCTGATGATCAAAGGTACCGACTGTGATCCTCAGAATGCAGTTACTGCTTGGTGCAGTAATATATAACCAGCACAGTGAGAAGGCTGAAGTTATGATCACATGCTTCTGGGACACTGGTAAACACAGAAGTGAAATGTCAGTGTTCATCTTCAATAAAAGAACAGCAAATTTAGCATGTGTCTGGGCTCATCAGAGGCAGTTGTTCTAAATACTGTTTATTCTATTACATGCTTTTTAGAAAGGAACATACACAGACTAATTTGGTTGTTCATTGCAATGAAAGGAATCATGAGGATGCATTTTTAATCCAAATAGGTCTCTTGTGAAATTATTTTCCAGAGACATAGTCTAATGACCCGAACTCAAACAGAATCTATAGCTAATTTTGGAAACAGTGGAGAACTCTGAGACTTCAGTCATCTCTACTTAGTGCCACTTTCCTGTGTAAATAGAGAAAACAAGGTTGTAGTTTGGTGGTTTTGTTTGCCTGTTTTGTTTTTAGCTTTGAAGGAAATGATGAAATCTCATTGTTCCACAAAAGAACTTAATTTTGCTTTGTTTTCAGAAAATTATCTTTCAACTATTAAAAATCTTCCAGTTTGTCCCTTCAGAAGTGAATAAACTAATGGAGAACATTCTAGGCTATTAGAAGAACTTGATTGGTTCTTTGATGCTGTTTTTTTCTTTGGTAAGCTACTTTAACTTATCCTAGGCCTAGTTTTTCCTTTTGTGGAATGGAGATAGCCCCCTTCCCAATTCACTGCAATCATATGGAAAATTGAGATAATAATATTGTAAGTCATTCATTTACTAGGAAAAGAAGGAAAAATGTTCTTATTGTCTTTAAGATCAAATACTGGATTTTGCATCTATCAATTCCTCATGCAGTGCTTTATATTGTGTAAACAATATATAAATCCTTGATGAAGAGACTGATGAAGATGATAGTTGGTAATGATGATTATCAAAATAAAGGTAAGTTAAGGTCTGCATAATCATTTCCTAAACTGTAAATCTCCATAAAAATTCAAAGGAGCAATGTTAAAATGGATCTAAGCTGTCATTAGCAATCATAGATTACTGTATTAGTGATGTTATTATTATTCCCATGTGTATGCAACAGTCTGTCTTTCATCACCTTGTTTTGTAAGTATTTCAGGATAAACGTATGCCATTCCCAGTTCTTTGAAACGGAAGATAAATGGAGAACCATCAGCAATTTAGCAACCTCAGTATTATTAAAGTTATTAAAACACTCATATACAGTCTTAAAAGCAACTAAATCTGCTATCTTTGCAAACTCAAAATGTTTCCTTTAAAATCTGCATAGATAATGATGGTTTACTTCCAAAGGTCAAAAGAGGGACAGATTTTGCCCCCAAACATTATTATTAATACTTTGGGAGAAAAGTAACTAGAATATGGTACATGCATAAGTCATAGTCATTTGAATATATAATCTATATTTTAGCATTATTAGCATATTCACTCTGTCTGATGTTTGCCAAGGAATTATAAATGGGGCTCTCAAAAAATTATCCAAGCATGCTCCACAAAAACATGCAAGCAGTGAAGAGGAAACTCAAAGGTTAAAATAAAGTATTTCTACCAAATGGAGCCAGAATGTCTCAAAGCACTAGACTGGTATCAAGATAATCTGAGTTAAATACTTGAAAATGAATGCAGATGGAAGGACTGTGAATGTTTCTAGGGGAAGGAGATTTCCAAGTGTAATGCCCTCACATTACTATTACTGATACTGAAAAAGTTGAAGTACTGAAGAGCAGCTTCACCAGTATTCCATTAACATGCATGACTCCACCATCCCACAAAGAATGTCTATTGCTAAAAAAGACACACCCTAATAAATGGACATAGATATCTAGGTGAGTGGAAGCAAATGAACCTCTCCAGAATTTTAACAACTACAGGAATCTGAACCACTGGGATTTGTCTCTTATGAGCAATTGTATATCAAGTCAAAAATTTCATGGTTGCCATTAAGACAAAAAGACTGCTGAGTCTGGGGTCTCAGCTAAGAACAGTAATGTGTGAAAATTTGTCTATACTTGTAAGCCCACTATTTATACTGACAGACAGTAATAGTGAAGGCTGCTGACCACTGGATAGATTAACCAGTGATATGAATTGATACTAAATAGACCAAAATATTGTTAATAAATCTTCGAATACCGCCACAGAGCACATGAGGGCCTCCCACCTTGTTAATTTTGTCAGTGTTGAGGCTAACAAGCAGTGCTTTTTGTTGTCAGAGTTCTTAAAACTGTAGATTTTTAAACCTCTTTTTGGGTTGGTAACAGACTATAATGAAAACAACTGTTATCAACAAAAAAAAAGCCATTGATTTGATCATAGAAGTCAGCATAGTCACAATCATTTGCAAAATGAAATATATATGTATTATCTATAACTAATTATTCAGATTCATTTAGACTTCCCAGAGGTCAAGAGAGACCCAGAACGTTTCTTTCTGACATCCCTGGCATATTAAAAATTAGGAAACACCAAACAGAGTAACAAAATTTATAAGATGTTTCAAATATGTACAGTTAACAAACAAATGTCTGATGAAAGTCTTTTTTCAATTCTGTCATTATTTCTAGGACTATATTTAATATCTTATTCGAAGACATCAAGTCTAAATTTGAGCCATGGTCTGATTGTGATTGCCAGGATTCCCCTGTGATACAGGATTTGATTTGCAAATAGGACTACAGGGTGAAGAATAACAGACAAACACCTTATGCAAATATCATTATATAGGGATAAATAATAGAGAAATAGAAAATAATGTTTGAAAGTCAAAAAAACCCAAGGCTGGAGAGAAGGGATAAAGACTTAATTGAAAGCTTAATATCTGAAAGTGATTTCTCATTTTTAATGATTCTCTAACACAGTGTCTTATACTGTATTCATTGGAATACATGTCCTGCAATTAGAAGACAAGGACAGTGTGTTAAGCACATATAACAAATAGGTACCGGAGTTATAATGGCAAAACAGACGTCATCCCATACCAGTGTCCTAGCAATGCCTGCTATGTAGCCAATGCTTAAACAAATGTTGTTATATAAATGAATGAATGAGTAAATGAATGCTAGCCTATTGCAGTCTTGGGTGATAAGGTGATTTTGGTTATTGTTTTTTGTAGCCCATCACACCTTCCCCTTTTCCTGATGAAATTGGAGAATCTCTAATTCAGGCTTAGTACCCAGTACTTTATTTCTTAATAGACTTTGTTTCTTCTGAGGAGGCAGGTTTTGCTTTGTTAGCCTAAAGTAAGAGGACCTTTGCAGCAGTAGTCAGAGACTGCAACTTTCATGAGATGCTTAATTAATCTAGCATGGAATGCATGAACTCTTGCTAAGGGAGTGTGTTGCATGAACCCTCTGCTTGAATCAGTGCTTTGTGAACACTATTCAACTTTCAAGACACAGGGAGCCAAGACTACATCTCTGTAATACATCACTGTTGTCAGTGATGACCAGGTATTATTCAGGAGTGGGTCTAATGGTCCCTAAAGATGTATTTCCCTAAAGCTTGACATAGTTTAGATGACTAGCAGCAGATGCATAAAGACCCCAGGGAGTTCAGTCAAGACGGAGGTTGGTTTCCTCTGGTGCTCAACTGCCACAGTGATCTGTGCGGAGAGAGTAGAGTGCAGCAGCCCTGACATGCAACATCCATGCATCTAACTTTTTGGAAGATTTGAATAACTGATACTAAACCATTTCACATTGTTTTATAGAATTAGACCTCTGTTTTCTTTTCTCTATACTAAGTAGATACTAACAGCTTTAGTCACTCAGACCTGAGAACCAAGCCAACCAGAGGTCTAATTCTGAGTTTTCATGTTAGATATATTCATAGTAATAAAGTAAGCACAAAAACTAAAGTCTTTTCTATCATATTTTCCCCATGAACAGTCTTTATCTCTTGAGGGAAATGTAGTCAATTAAACAGTAGTTTCTGTCACAGTAGAGTCCTCAATACAGAAATGTGTCTTAATACTTTCCTTTAAACACTTCATAATCTTCAGCAAGAACAATGAGTGACAAATGTTGCAAAATTCTGTACATACCAAGACATAGGCTTACAGCAATCCTCCTAAAACTGATTTCAGTGGGCTTGAAGATTTCTCTGAGAGCCACAATAAATGAAATTAGTCATATAGGCCACAGTAAAATAAGCTTGGTTAGCACAAAACACTAAGAAAGAGGGTGGCAGTGATTCACCTTGACTACAGGGAATTATTTTGGAAAGAATAGAAATGATAGGTAAAAAAGTTTTATTTGAAAGCATTTAAGGAGCAATTATAGATGATGAAGAGTTAAAAAATAATAAATGATGAAGTGGTAAGTACTTGAAAGCCTATGAATAACAAATAAAGCTTATTCATGTAATAATAGGTTTCAGCAAAGTTGCTGGAGTCCAGTATTCTGTCAGTATTAAGGAAAAGACAAATACATTCAAGCTTAGCTATCTGAAGAATAAATCTACATGTGTATTTTTATCATTCCTCCAAGAGAATAAAAGGGTGCACTTAGTAAGCAAGGTAGGGTTTTATGGTCCTAATCAGGGTCAAATTTTTAACAGTAAGTCAAATGCTAATGTACACAAAAGGGCCCCGCACAGCAATAACATTAGTGAAAAATGTGAAATTCTCCTGAGCTGGTACAATTTCCCAACAAACACATTATGCTTAAATTGTATTCAGAACTTAAATTACCAAAACTACAGCAAATGCTTCTAGCTAAGGCTATTTCGTGATATCTTGGGTTGTAAATTTCTCGAAAAGAAGGTTTCTAATACGCTTTTCTTTCTTTCTTTTTTTTTTTTCTGTAATAGAGATTATTCCCTTTCTCATTGACCTAAAGAAGCGACAACTATTCTTCAATGTTTACTTTAAAACTAGCTAAGCAAATGTGCTGCTCTTGACTTGTAGATCCAGAATAACCTTAATATAACAGATTTTAAGAGAGTCAAATAAAAACTCAAGAAATAATATTTTTTCAGAACTCAGTGTCATGACATATATAACCAAGTGCTATGGATTGTTACTTCCCTAATGCTTTAATTGTCGGAACATCTTTTATCTGAAGGGTTCAGGTTGTATTTGTAGGCCCTTTGGTTCACTTCCCATAAATTTTTGTAAGATAAGTAAGAGCAATCTGATGTAGAAGTGAGTCCAGTGTTTCAAATAACTTCTCTAACCATAGCCTAGTGGGTTTTCTGTTTTGTTTTGTTTTGTTCTGTTTGATGTCTAAATTAATGTTATTGAAGAACAAGTTGAAAATCATTCAGGAATTGTTTTCACTTCCATACTCAACTATTCCCTAACTTACGAAACTACTATTATATATTGCCATTCATAACCCTAACCATGAAATAAACCATTGGAAGCGAGTTCCCTCTTACTGTGTAACAACCACACTGTAATTTCTGAAATAGACTGAGCACATTATAAAGGTTACAGGCTCAAAGAAGCTTGAGAGAATACTAACCACTGTGGTTTCCCAATTGCACCCCCAATTGCACCCAGTGGTACAAGCCTCTGTAGAAGGGAGCAGATTGGAGGAGGAGGCCAGCAGTTGTGATTTCAAGAACTCCTCCTTTAAAGATAACAAACATTAAAAATTCACCCGTATGACACAGTAAATAAAAAATTTTTAATGACTTTATAACTGTGTTTGTGAAATTGTGTGACTGCAAGAAACTCATTTGATTTAAATGCATATTTAGGCATTCTTGCAAAGTGAGAAAAGTCTAACCCACACAATGTTCTCATAAGTGATGAAATTTTTATGGGTGTTGAAGTTAACGAAATATGTTTTCAGATATTCAATCAAATATTTATTAATTTATATTTTGAAGGTTTCTGTTTTAAGATTTTTTTTGAGACTATATTTGTTTTTTTAATTCTCAAATCTTCTGAAGGTGCTAAAGGCTAGTATAGGCTCTAGGCCTGGAGTGCCTAAGAGATAAAATGGGTCTTTTCTCACCCTTGTTTAACTAGAGAAAACCAAATCTGAACTATTTTACACACTGGACATTCAGTAAAAAGCAATATTTGTAGTTGGCAAAGAAGTAATACAGAACTTTTTAGCCTACCAATGTGGAAACATAATAACACAAGCTCCCATTTTGAAATAAGAAATCAGCAAATCAGGAAAACCATGGGACTTTTAAAAAAGAAATGAGCTTATTCTTAGGGAAAATTAAAAAGCTATCACCTGGACATTTCATTTATTCATACGCAATGAAGTAAACTGCCTTTGCTTCAGAATATGTAAAGTATCTTTGGGATTTGAATGCTGGCTAGTTAAATTACTTGGGCTATTTAAAAAAAATCCACTTCAGACTTACTATGCTGTACTATGTTCTTTCTCATGAGGTTTCAGGTCCCTGAGTGTCCTGACTCCTACAGTCTGATAAGGTATAAGTGCTCTAAGATGAGCATGAGACACATTTTTATATATTAGAATATAAATTCAAGTGCTATATTTTATAGGTAACAAGTGCTGTGAAATATGTTTTTCATAATTGCAAGAAGTCATAAAACATAGCTAGTGCCAAATGTAGAAGTAGTTCATAAAATGAACCTATTGATAATCATATCAGAGCCAGATAATTTCCAAATGAACCCTTCCTTCTTTGTCACCTGAATTAAGACCTTTCTTTATCACCCCTTGTAAATTCTGTGTGAAAATCTGAAATATGGCTTTGGATCATCTCAATCTCTGATTCTATTAATGTAATATGTCTGTGCTTTCAATGTTCCTACATGAATATTAATCCTTTTTTAGGGAAAGATAAGGTCATCCAGAGAATCTATAGTTTTTCATTTCTTATGTCCAGCACTCAAATTTATAAGGCCTGTTAGGAAAGTAAACCAAATACAAAGGAAGAAAAAAAACAGATTTAAGAAACATCCAGTATTGTTGCAATACTGGGATTGTCAGACAAGGACTTCATAATTGGGAAGGGAGGAATTCTGTAGTCATTAAGGATGTTATTAGTTTCCCTTCAGGCGACAATGATAAGTCTATGAAAGAAGAGAATGACAGTAGGTAAACTCCATATTTATTTAAACTTGCCCTGAATACATCCCAGCTCACTATAACAAGCAGGGGAAGAAATAAAGCATAAAGAGACATTGCTGAGGAGACAGAGATTGGAGTTCAGGACTACCAGAGTGGTTTGAAACCGAGGGGGAAAAATCCTTAAAAGGAATAAACTACAAATGGATAAGTCCCAAATATAAGTGCAGATTTATCTCATAACCTTGGTTGAGTCTTAAACTGTGAATGTTAAGACTTTTTAAGTTAAGATTTTTTTTAAATCATAATATGTTTTCTTGCTAAATAGCTAACCAGAGGTTTTAGCAGCCGCCCAGGTCTATCTAGGTAGATAGAGTTGTGAGTCAGAATATTAACAACTTAAAGGTGATTAGTAAACACTTTGAACTTTCCATTGAAACCCAAAAAGGTCCATTACTTAAGAGCAGGGAGCACATCCAAGGACAAACAGCATTATCCTGGAACTATGGGAAACTGAAATAAGTCATCTTAACAAGTCTAAAATTGAGCCTCAATATGATTAAAGTAAACTGCCAATAAATTACCTTGCTTCCAGAATAAAACTCAACACTCTTTAAAGGAAAATAGCAAAATTAAATATGTCCAAAATCTACAATATGCAATACAGAATAAAATTTCTAGACTTGCAAAGAAGTAGACAACTATTATGCACAATCAAGAGAAAAAGGAGCCAAGAGAGACATGAACACAAATGATCCAGTTATTAGAATTTCAGACAAGTCCTTCAAAAGAATTTTTATAAACAAGTTAAAGACTTCATGGAGTGAAGACCTGGAGAATTTCAAGACAAAATGCAAATTTAAGAATATATAGAAATTCTAGATTTGAAAAATGCACTATCAAAAATGCAAATTCAAAAAAAAAAAAAAGCAGTTCCTGTGTGGTGATCTCCAATAAGTTCTTCACAGTGGTATAAAGGGCATATCAAAGTGTGGGCAAAGGGTTTGTTTGTGTTTATACAGAGGATCAAAGCCTAATTTGGCTACCCAGAAAACGAATTAAGATACGATATGAAGAAGAACTTCCAACATCAACATTCTCTGGAAGAGTCATTCCTGAAGATGAACATCAAAAAACTTCAACAAAGATCCTGGCGCTGTTGCAGTTGTAGCTGCATTCATCCCACCGGTTCCTGGACTTGCCATTGGAATGAAGAAGGAGATATCTAAGCTGGCCTGTGCATACAGTAAAACAACAAATTTGACTGGATCTGTACTGTTGGAACTCAACCAAGAATTAGGAGAAGTGCAAGTTGCAGTGCTCCAAAATCCTGCGACTGTAGACTATTTACTGTTAAAAGAACATATGGGATATGAACAGTTCCCAGGAATGTGTTGTTTTAAGTTGTCTGATTTTTCTCAAACTATTCAAATTCAGTTAGACAATATCCATCATATCATTGATAAGTTTTCACAAATGCCTAGGGTGCCTAACTGGTTTTCTTGGTTTCACTGGATATGGCTGGTAATTGTAGGTCTGCTTTGGTTATGTAGCTGTATTCCTGTTATGTTAATGTGTGCACGCAATTTAATTAGTAGTTTAAAACCTATACATGCTTATATTACTCTACAAGAAGACATGTCAAAGAAATAATCAATCTTCCCATGTTTTCTTCCATCTGCTACTTCTGTAGCTTTTCTTCTTCCTTCCTAATTACAACCCTTAAGTAGAATTCGTGCCTCATATCGAAATTACTGAGTATCATAATTCTTCCAAGTGGTAAAGATACCTCAAGACAAATGCTGGGCATAGAAGCCACAGGGCATAAATCTGCAAAGAAGTAAAAAGCTAACCTTTTCAAACAATAAGGCTTCTCTCTCACTTACCAATTTTATATTTCCCTGTATGGCCCCGGAAGATGACTGGTTAGCCAGAGACGGGTAAGATTCCTCAAGGGAGGAACAACCTAAGACAGGCACAGTCGCAGGGGGGCCATCAGGTGAGAAATTGGGGATCAACAGAGGTGAGATTTAGAACCTCACCCCCCCCTGTTTTGAGAGAAATTTTCTGCATCCGTGAATGTTTTGTTGCCCTTGTCTAGCTTGGATTAATACTTAGTCTATAGGCACATGCCTGATCATCTACATTTGCCCTCTTACAGCACTAAACTATGTTTTCTACCTTTGTCTTGCATCTACCTACCACTTCAGCATTTTATTTAAAAAAAATAATAAGGGAGAAATGTGGGAATTACATATAAATCAAGTATAAAAATCAAACGAATAATCATATTTGACCTGATTGTTTATAGTTCATGATGCGTGATCAAAACCGAAAGTTTCTCTGATGACTGCCCTTGCACTGTTCACCATGTAAGAACTTATTCACTATGTAAGAACTTGTTCACCATGTAAGAACTTGTTCGTTATGCTTGGAGATTGGAGACTGTTGAGAATTAGGCTTGGGGTTGATTAATGATTGTGCATTGAGTCCCCTATACAGAATTTTATTGTTGATAACAACCATTTGATCAATAAATATGAGAGATGCTCTCTCAAAAAAAATGCAAATTCATTGGACATACTTAACAAAATATTGGACACACAGAAGGAAAGGATCATTGAATTCAAAGATAGCCAATAGAAATTAGTCAAATTTAATTACAGATGAAAAAATAATTTAAAAAATAGTTCAACTTTTCAAGAAATGGTATTGGAAAAAGAAGACAAAATGCCAAAGAAAGAAAAGAAAGGAAAGGAAAAAATAATCTAAACACTAACCTTAAACCTTTCACAAAAATTAACTCAAAATGAATGATAGAACTATACATACAATGCAAACCTGTAAAACTCCTAGATGATAACACAGGAGAAAATTTTGGTGAAAGTACCAAAACCTACTATTAGACTACCATGGAAGACCCACAGGAGAAAAGTTAAAAGTTAGGTGATGTTGAGTTTGTCAATGGCTCTTTAGATACAAGACCAAAGTACAATATATGAAAGAAAAACTTGATAAGTTAGAATTCATTAAAGTTAAAAAATGTCTTCTCTGCAAAAGACATTGTTAAGAGAATGAAAAGACAACAGACTGGGAAAAAATCTTGCAAAACACATATCATAAAGGACTAGTATCCAAAATAAATAAAGAACTCTTAAAACTTAAAATAAGAAAAGAAATAATCCAGTGGGCCAAATACCTTAACAGACACCTCCCTTGTAGAAGGATGGCAGAGAAGATACACAGATGACAAGTAAGCATATGAAAGGATGATTCACATCATATATCGTCAGGGAAATTCATTTAAAACAACAGTGAAATACCACTCTACACCTATTATAATGGCCAAAATGTAATTGACACTGACACTAAAAGATTGAATTCTGGTGAGGATGTTGAGTAATGGAGATTAATTCATTAATGTCAGGAATACAAAATAGTATGGCCACATTGGAGACACTTTGGTGGTTTCTTACAAAATCTGCAGGCTCTTATCATTTGTGCACAGCAATTGTGCTCCTTGGCGTTTACCCAAAGAAGTTGAAAACTTATGCCCACAGGAAACCTCTACACTGATGTTTATAGCAGTTGTATTCATAACTGCCAGACCATGGAAGCAACCAAGATGTCTTTCAATAGATAAATGGATAAATAAGCTGTGGTACATCTAGACAATGAAATTTTATTCAGCACTAAAAAGAAATGAGCTATCAAGCCATGAAAAGACATGGAGGATTCTTAAACACATACTACTATGTGAAAGAAGCCAGTCTGAAAAGGATATTTGGTGTATGATTCCAACTACATGACATCTGGAAAAGGCAAAACTATGGAGATACTAGAAAGGTAAGTTCCAGGAGTTGGAGTTGGGGGTGGGGTGATAAATAGGTGAAACCCAGGGGACCTTTAAGACAGTGGAAATATTCTGTGCAATTCTGTAATGATGGGTACATGCCAGTATACATTTATCTAACCCCACAGAATACACACCAACAGTGAATCCTAAGGTAATTTGGGTGGTTATGATGTGTCATTGTAGGTTCAGCAACTGTAACAAATGTACCCATCTGGCCGGGGAAGTTGATGATGGGGCAGGCTATGCATGTGTAGGAGCAGGGGGCACATGGGAAATCTCTTTACCTTCCTCTCAGTTTTGCTGTGAACTTAAAACTGCTCAAATAAATAAATAAATAAAATATTTAAAAGAAAAATGTTTAAGTATACACATGTTAACTTTTAAAAAATTAAAGTTTAAAGGAGTTTAACTTTTCCTTATTTTCACGCAAGAAAATTTTATTCTTTATTTGGAAAATTACCAATTACTCATCTTGAATCCTCCAATTGTTTTTATGTTTACTAAGTTCTTTCATATTGCAAGACCTTACAAGTATTCCCACAATTTTTTTTTACTAGTGTTTCTCTTTCATAGTTAACCATTACATATCTCAAAAGTACTTAGTTCTGAAGCAAAGACATCTATGTAATTTTCTAAGTAATACATCAGTTGCTTTAACAATTAATTGAACAATAATATTCATCCCCTACTTTCCACTATTAAATTTAGATTATTTCCCCCAAAAAAGCAGCCAGCCCTCCAAAAAAATAAAAAGAAAAGAAAACCACTTCTTAGAAACATTAAAAACAAAGGAATCACCCTTAAAGTGTGAAAGAATCAATGTATAAGTCATCCCATAATTCTAAATGCATGAAAAAAATAATAAAAGAATGTAAAGAAATTTCTACAGAAACAAGACTTGATAGATTTGTTTCTAGGAGACCTGCACCAAAAGGAAATATTTTCAGGCTAAAGTGAAATAATCCAAGATAGCTTCAAGAAGGTAACATGTGGTTAAATGTTGGATCTTAAACATAGTATTTGTCTGTTTAAGCAAATATAAAAAAAATGTCGTGGAGTTAAAAACATGTACAAGTGAAATATATGACACGAAGAGCACAGCTAAAAAGCCAAAGGAGGAAACAAAATGAAATATTAAAAACACACTGTCAATCCAAAATGAAACAGGAGAAAAAGAACAAATGAAGAAAAGATTGGTCAGATTTGAGCAAATAGCAAGATAATGTATTTAAGGTAATTAGATATATAATTATATAAAATGTAAATGGGTCACATTCCAATATAAAGATGAAGACTAAATGCATTTTAAAAAAGAAAAAATTGTGCCATTTGCATAAGAAGGAGTTTAAGAAACAAAGGCACAAATAAGATGAAAGTAAAAGGATAGGAAGAAAATATACAGAAAAATGTATCCTATGGAAAAAGACAAAGAGGAAAAGGGAAGGAAAAAGAAAAAAGCAAAAACGTTATCAGAGATGAAGGGTGTCATTTTATAATGAGAAAAGAATCAATTGAGCAAAAGGAGATAGCAATCCCAAATATGTATGTTCCTTATAAGAGAGCTCCAAAACATACACACACAAAAAATGACAGAACAAGATGAATAAAAAAACCCACGATCATAGTGATTAAAGACAGAGAAAATTTGTACAACACCATTAACCATCTTGACCTTATTTATATTTATATCCGACAACTAAAAGACTATAAAATAATTTTCCAATGTACATGAACCATTCACCATGTTAGAACATGTGGGGATTTAGTTTTTGAGTCTCGCTCAGTAAAGTCAACTGGGTTAAAATCTTATGTTCTCAGACCTAAATGGAATTAAAATAGAAATCAATAATAAAAAATAATAAGAAAACCCTAAATATATGATTATCAAGCCACACACTTCTGAAAAGACCATGGGTCATAGAAGAAATAAAAATGGAAACAATTATTTTGAACTAAGTGAATGAAAGTACAACATATCAAAATTTGTAGATGTAACTCAAGATATATTTTTCAGGGAAATTTATGAATATAACCACATGTATTTAAAAGAAAAGCTTAAAATCAGCAATCTAAGCATCTAACTGAAGATATTAGGCACAAATTAAGTAAAATCAATGAAAATAGAAAGCAGAAAATTATAAACACATACAAAGAAATCAAAGAAATAGAAAGTAGACCAGTAGTAAAAAATATCCTCAAAGAAAAAGTTGGATCCTTGAAAAGATTAATAAAATTAATACACATCTATGAAGTGTAATGAAAAATGAAATAGATTAAACACAAATCACCAACATCAGCAATAAAAGAGATGTGACAATAGCTACAATACATATAAAATTTTTAAAGTATAAAGAAAAAAACATCAAAGGGTTACCAAATGATAACCAAAGGGATGCCAAAATAATAAACAAAAGCCAGATAAACTACAAAATCATAATATTTTCTGAACTCATTGAGAGACCTGAATTGCATGCAGAGCAAGGGAAGAAGAGGTGGCTGCCATTAAGGTAGATTGAAAGAAAATAGATCAAATATAAGTGAATTCCTAAAAGAACAAGTGTGGGCTAACCCAGGAGTTTGGATTAATTTTCATCCCCAGTTTTAATGGGATTGTGCTCTCTGCAAGCTCTTTTCCTTATGCGTTACCTTATTGCTCATAAGAAAGACTGTGGGCAAGACAGAGGACTAGCAGGAACTTTTAATGTCACATAGGAAGGAAACATGATCCACATCTCCAGACCCTTTCCTCCACCAAGTAAAAAAGCCCTTACTGGGGGCAGCGTGGGTATGAAATCCTTCAGCTCCCAGGACCCTGGCAAAGATGCACATTTTCAGGGGACAAAGCAAAACCCAACAGGGGATTGTAGGAAACCTCACACATAGAGTTGTGCATGATAGAAAGCAAAGGTCTAAGACCATGGGGATTGGTCAAGACTCTTCTCTGCACAAGACATCCACAAATGTGAGACAGACTGGTTACCACAGGGATGTTGGGTAGGAACCTGAGAAAATCTAGCCTTGGGCTCACCCAGTCTGCTTAATAAATGACTATTCAGTGCTGATGAGATTTCATGTCCTTTAAAGTTTGTGGAAGATTTTCAAGAAAATTTAGAATGCTAGTATAATCTGAGTTTCACAAATCTTCCTGAAACTGCTTTTTTTTCCAAGTTTGAAACTTGTTTTTTGTTTATGCAAGATATTTTGAACAAGTTTTAATAAGGCATTTAAACATTTTTTTCTCTTTTCTGAAATGCATGTCTCTTTAATAATTGGAAAGAAACCATTATTATTATTTTTTACCACACTTTCAAGTTCAGAGCTATATAAGGAAATTAAACAAGTATATTCCTTGAAGGTTTCTATGTAGATGACTTCTTAAAATCTTAATCTCCAAAGTTCTTTGCATTCTTTAAGTGGAAAAGCTTAGAGACTTCCGATTCATACATAGTCTTGCCTTACAATTAAACTGATTGTGAATATATTCATGGGTTATATTGAAAAACCTACAAAGCACATGTTTTCCTTTAATAAGAAATATGCACTGGTCTTCTTTAGAAACATTTAGAAATCTTGACCATGAAATGCTTGAGTAAATCAGTGATTTTTTTTTTTACCAAAAACATGAATAAAAAATATATTTTACCTGAGAAAGAACATTGGGTTATTTATATTTTTACTAAATTCTAGCTTGCCTGAGTAATTTTTCTGAAATAATCTCTACTTTTGAATATATTGAAAAGAGAGTGGCAACATAGTAAAATGGACAGACTGGATTGGCGATCACCTGTTCTGGCTTCCTTTCCTAAGTCTGTCACTACCCAGCTGGGTGACCTTGTTTGTCTCAGCTTTTCCTCTGTACAGTGAAGGCTTTGGGTTATATCATCCCTCTGAAATTCCTAATGAGCACCAGAGTTCTTCTGTTTCTGACTATCCAATTGCCCTACACTTAACATCTCTATGCTGTCTTTAGGGAAAGTGTCCAGCTCTATAAGCAGAGGCTCTTGCTTACATTTGCATAATAATTACCTGGGGAATATTTATTTTAAAAAGATGCCTGCTCCAATCCTATAATTAAAATATAACAGGTATGAGGTGGGCCCAGGTATATTTAACTGTCACAGCAGGTGATTCTGAGTCAGTGGTCACAGATACGAGAACCTTAAAGCTGAGAGGGGTGTCTGCTTGTTTGTTTTTAGTTAGCTTTATCATCTACCAGGAGGAGTCTAGAGCTGGTATTATGTCAATGTGGACATGGAAAGAATTGGGTTGATTTGGGACATATTGATAAAGTCTACTAAACTAGACTTTTATTGGTTTCGTCAAAACAATGAAATAATGGAGGAGAGAGAGGATTAAGATAAAGATCAAGTTTTGTCTTGGGAAACTCAATGGAAAATAGGCCTTTCACTTGTGAGGGCAACAAAGGAGTATTAATAAATGTTGAGTGAGTTAGGATAATTGCTAAATTTTGACATTCTTGCCTATGGAACATCCACATAGATTTGTTCAGAAGGGACAGTTTCTCAGGAGAAGGGTTTGCATTAAAAATGGAAATCTGATTCTTATATGAATACAGATGATAATTGAAGTCCTCAGAAAGGGTAAAATGCCCAAGAAAAAGTGAGTAAGTTATAAGTGGTCTTTGTAAGAGACTTAAGGAACACCTATACATGTAAGAGTCATATCTGTATTTAATGTGCATGAAAATTATATGGCTGCTTGCTCAGCTTCCAAGGGCCTTACAAAAAGAAATACATATTTTGTTAACGTGGGCTGGGCCCAGGAGTCTAATTTGTAGTAAGCATCCCCACATGATTCTGATACAAGGATCTTAACCACATTTTGTTAGACACTGAATTATAGGCTCAGGAGGCAGATATTTTCCATTATACAGGTAGATAAATGAATAGATATGTTTGTATATAATTATATGTTTATTTTATATAACTATCACTCAATCCAAGATAAATACTCTTATGTGACATCTATTAAATGACTATCTATGTCTATGAACTATAGTAACTTTTTCCAAGACCTAGATTGAGAACTGTGAGAGAGTTCTATTTGTGTTTGTGTGTATATATCATTGCTTTCCGTTGCTTTATTGGTTGCTTAGCACATCATAAATGTTTAATAAATATTAACTGAACTGAATTATAAGAATAAAGTTCTCGGTAGGTGTTGCTTTTTTTCTTTTCTTTTTTATAAATATCTATAATTACAAAGTAATTGAGCAGTAATGAATTGGAAAGCCTGGTACTGTAAACATGTCACTTTCCCTCAATCTTTCATTTATTAGATGTGTGAGCATTGTTAAGTTCCTAATCAGTAATAGAGGATAATACACGAAACTACTGGGACATTCACTTTTGGTGAAGGCAGACGAGGTAAGTCAGACCACCTTTCCCACTTACAACAAATAGAATAAAAAGTCTTTTTAAAAAATCTGCTTGTAGGCATCAGAGAGGTAAGGCAGTGGAGATAATTAAGAAGGAGGAAGTTACTTCTTTTAAAATCCAGAAAGGTCTAGTCTCCCCCAAAACAATGTCTTGGTAAATCTCTCGTGCTGTGGGTTAGAATCATGTAGGGCTACCCTCTAAGACTAGCGATGATCTGGAATTCCCACAATAGGGTTAAGCTAAACTGAAATTGTCATTGACTCTAGCCACATGCCAGAGTCAAGTATAAGTACTCTCTGCAGAAGACCATCTCATCCTAGGCCTCAAGTTATTTTTATAACTTTTGTCGAAAATGTCTCATACTGAATTAAAAATAACCAGGCACATGAGGTGGAAGACCATATGAATGGAAATCAAGAGAGCATATCATAAAATAGAAACTGATTCACACGAGTTTTGGACAATGGAGCTATTAGAACCAGACTTTAAAATAATTAAGGTTATTACATTCAAGAAAGATACCAAATAGAATTAAAAAACACAACAACTGGAGTTACAAAATTGGATGACTGTGAAAGCAATTTAGATATATTCAGAGAAAAAACAATAAAGGAAAATACAGATCAGAAAAATCCAGGCTGAATATAAGGAAAGCCCCCCAAAAAAGGAAGAATAAAAATACAGAAAAAACGGTAATAAATATAGGAAACAGAGTAAAAGAGTCTAACATATGAGTAATTGGAGTCAAAAGGAGACAATAGAATCACCAGAAACAGTATTTGAAGATCTGATGCCAGTTTTACAAGACTTAAAAAAAAGTTAAGTCACAGATTCAAAAAGTTCTACTAATGATATGGTAAAATGCAAAAAAAAAAGAAGACCAGAAATCCTTCCCATTTCCAAAAGAAAGCCATTTTGCAATGTGATCCTGTAGCTGCTTCTATCAGAAGTGGAGTGTATTGCTTCACTCCCTTGAATTTGGACTAGTAAATGCATTTATTTTAACTAGTAGGAATATGAAAGAAGTTTTGATGTATAATTTCTGAGCACAGACATCCAGAGGCTTTGGCACTTTGACTGCCACTCGCTTGCTGCCTATGGACTGCCATGTGAGAATGAGAGACTGCATGAAGAGAGAGGTTTAATGAACAGCCAACTATTAGACATATGACTATCCATTTTCACTTGAACAATCAAATGATTGCAACTATGTAAGTCACTCCGAGGGGAAGAACCAACCAGCTAAATCCAGCCCAAATTGCTGACCCTCAGAAACATGAGCAAATAAATTGTTCTTTTAAGGTACTAAACTTTGGAGATAGTTTATTAAGAAGTAATAGGTAACCAATACAGAAATTGATATGAAATGTAAGGTGGTGCTACAATAAAGATATAAAACATGCTAGTAGCTTCGTACTGAGTGAAGTCTGGAAAATTAGAGAAGAAATACTCTTATGTGACATTGTAAGGCTCACAGTTTTGGGGGGAAGGAAATGAGGAAACATCTGTAAGAGGCTAGAAAGGGATAACCTATGGTATCAGTGGCAAGTGAAACCATAACCTGGAGTTACTTGTAACATATACTTAATGAATCTGTTCATCTAACTAAAAAACTCAAGAGTTTGCAAGCAGAATGTAGAGGAAATATAGAGGGCCCAGTTTCTCCAGGTTGGAAAATGAGAGTGTTTCTTATTCCCTGTCCTTCCAGCTGGCAAAATATTCCTGAAGTAAGAATTAGCTTCAGAGTAAAGATCAAATCACAAATGCAGCTTTCAGATCATTTACTAAGATCTCAGAAAGATTAAGAAGGTGACTAGTAGACCCTCTCAGCAAGGCAAAAGAACGTTAAGACTTGCCTTACAGCTGTCTGACATCACCAAAGAAGAGATCTGTCCTAAAAATATTGGACATGTGGTTTTGGGGATTTTTTAATGTCACCCAAAAAGACTGAAAGGAAGCCCACAATGTTTTTAAGAGAGGTGTATTTAAAAATGCTACTAGCTCAAACTGAAAAAGGACTGAGACTATTTAGGCTATTTTATATGAAATGTAGCTTCTGAACTTGCGACTTTCTATAGGAAGAATGATGAGAAATATAGTTAGCTGCAAAATGGACCATTTCAGATAGGAAAGGAATGATTATTCAGAGGGTGGATCCAGGAGCCTCAGATGACAGTGGACTAAAGAATAACTCATAGGTAGCATAAATGGGCCATAATCAAGGAGCATTCTCTGCTTCTGGTGGAGGTGAAACAATATGTGTATAGTTAAATTTTATGAATTCTGCAGACCAGTGATTGCTATGTGCTTCCTGTTGTTCCCCATTTTGAACAGGATTCTTCATGACAATTATACTCTCTCTGTGCCTCACTGTATGCTGGGTGATAGAGGCGTGTAACTTGTCTTTTTCTCAGAAGTCTATTTTCCCTTCAGAAGAGATGCTACACAAAAGAACCTAGACTTTAGGGGCATCATCGGTATCTGTACTGGGCACAGATCATAAGACCCAAAACTGTGAGCCTGACAATGTAATTAGATAAAGAGTATTGGGAATTGTGAGATGCAGATGACATATTTTACATGTGAGAGGATCATGAATAATTTGTGACCAGATGTTTGTGGCAATTACCAATATTACCTACAAATTCTTCCCATTCATAGATGCATGACCCTTTGCAGTGTAATTTTCCCTTTCCTTTCATCAGAGAGGGTGGCTACTTCTCCACCCCTTTGAACCAGGGCTTGCCTCTTGACTTGCTTTGACCAACAACATGTAGCCCAAGTGATATTTTGGGAATTCAAAGTAAGGGAGAAGAAAGAAGGGGAGAAGAAAAGAAGTCTTGTAGCCTCACTGCACATGAGCTGCCTTGAGAATGGGAACCTATATGAAGAATGTTCACAAAAGTCTCACTTGTAAGACCAGATATGAGAAAGTAGGCATATTGAAACAGCTATCCCCGGTTAACCTTCCAGATGATGTCAATAACGTGGTGATCTGGGCAGGATGACAGAAGAATCAATCTGAACTGTTGACACAGAATCTGAGCCAAATAAAAGTGCTGTTTTAAGTCCTTAAGTTTGGCATTGAATTGTTTATAGAGCAGTAGGTAACTGATAGAACCAATTTATATTTTTACAAGTTTAGGAAAAATAAAATAATTTTTAGACTAGCAATGTATAGGAGAACTCAAACAGCCTATCCCATATATAGAAAAATTTAAATGAATCCAGGGAAAAGAAAAGAGCATGGGAAAGATGAAGAGAGATTTAAAAGGTAAATATGTAGGTAAGTATCAATGAGTAATGACTGCTTAAAACAATAAAGTGCCTTCGTAGATTAGATAGATATGCAGAGAAATACATAAGTAGTATTTAGATAGATACATATATAGAGAAGAGAAAATTAAAAATTACAATACTAATAGCAGTAAGTTTGGAGGGGGATAAATGGAGTTCAGTGTTCTAAGGTTCATGAATTACTGGAAAAAATGGTAAAATCTCCAAGGAATATTAAAACTTAATAAGTCAAGGATGCATGTAATCTCTAGGGTAACTTCCAAAAGAGTGGGTAAATACTAAGCTAATAGAGGGGGAAATAGATTGATAAAAAATCAATCTAAAAGAAGGCAAGAAGGGGGAAGAAAAGAACATACAGCAGGCAGGACAAATAATAATGTGGTAGATTTAAGCATAAATATATTAATTACTAATTACATTTAGTTTAAATGGAAAAAATACCCCATGTATAAGATAAAGATTTTCAAGTTGGAATTTAAAAAATAAAATAAAATCGAACTATATACTAATTGCAGGAACATACCTTAAATATAACGATATGTTATGATTTTTAGCAGTCAGGGAAGTGGTTATCTAGGGAGGAAGGTGGGGTAGTAATGAGATGGGGGCATCAGAAGCTTTTGGGGTGCTGGCAATATTCTACCTTTTATTTACTGGTTGCAAAGATGTTCACTTTGTAACAATTTATTGATCACTACATTTATGCTTATGCACTTTTCTCTCTGTTTATTTCACAATTTAAAAAGTTAAAGAAAACCATACTAACTAATAGAGTCCCTGTAAAGATCGATTGATATAAGACATGTAATGATTAAGCTTATTTTCCTGCACATTAAATCATTTAAATGTGTGTAGGTATTAACATGATGATAATTTTTTTAATACTTTACTCAATCCAAATAAAAATATCAGTAATAATTTTTAATCTGACAAAATCATTCTAATTTATATTTGTAACAATCAACTAACAAAATAGCCAAAACATACAGAGAAAGGAGAATCAAAATGATTACTTGTCCTAACAAATATTAAAACATAGCATATAGAATAAGTAGAATAATACTGGTATATGTCACCAAGAATATAATAAATAATACATGTATATATTTAATAAATGCATGTCATATTTTATCAAAAAAATCAACATTTAATTTTTGTTGAAAACAGATTTGTTAGAGAAATGGAACATGCAGGATTTGGAGTTGTGTTCATCTCAGCAGCAAATGCCTTATTACCTGACCCTCTATTTTCCCTGCTGGTATTGCACCAGTTTTCTACCAGGTTTCTCTCATAAGATTAAGTGTGCTCTCATCTTGGGAAGACTCTGCTTTTCCAAGGATTAGTCACCCTTTCTTTTATAATTATTCTTCCTTAAAGCAGGATCTTTTGACTAAAATGTTTCCAACCAAGTACCGTATCTTAAAGTTATTTTCTTTAGCATCAAAATTGTGTTTCTTTTAAATGACCATTTATTTTCCCCATCATTTGAAAGACAGCCTATTTCTCCAGCAAAAGTAGAATTGATAGCAAGGCCGAAGTGCTCTATACAATGATATTGGGATAACTAACTGGCTTATCATTTAGGAAATAGAAAACATAGTTAAAAATAAATAAAAATTCACATATAAACCAAAAAGTAGTGTCAGTTGAATTAAAACAAATATTTTAAAAATATAAGCATAAATATTAGAGAAAATACAGATGGATTTTATGTTCCTTTATGATACAATAAGGTTTTTTTCGGTAACAGCTTTATTGATATATAATTCACATACCATACACTTAGTTTTAGTATATTCCCATAGTTGTGCAAACATTACCAAAATCAATTTTAGAACATTGTTATCATCCTGAAACGAAACCCCATATTCCTGAACAATTACCCCCGTATTCCCTATAATACCCCAACCTTCAACACCCAGCCCTAAACAGCCGCTAATATATTTTCTGTCTCTCTAGAGTCCCTGTTCTGGGCATTTCATATGATTGGAATCATATAATGTGTGGTCTTTTGTGACTAGCTTCTTTAATTTAGCATTTATTCAAGGTTTGTTCATATTATCATTAGTTCATTCCTTTTCATGGCCACATAGCATTCAGTTGTATGGATATACTACCTTTTGTTTATTTATTTATTATTTGATGGACATTGGGGATGTTTCCACTTTTTAATTATTATAAATAATATTGCTCTGAACATTCATGTACAGATTTCATTTCAGATATTTTACTTTTCAACTCCAAAAATTCCATTTGGCCCCTTTTTTTATAATTTCTATGTCTTTATAGACATTCTGTACATGATAGAATGTTATCATCATACCTTCTGTTACTTCTTTAATCATGCTTTCCTTTAGTTCTTTGAGCATGTTTATAATCACTACCTTGAAGTCTTTTTCTGTTAAATCTGACATCTGCCTCTCATGAGCACTTTCTGTCACCATTTTTCTTTTTCCCCTCCCTGTTGTATGGGTCACACTTGCCCAATTTGTGTGTTTTTTTTGGTTGAACACTAATTATTTTAAATACTATATTGTAGCAGCACTGGAGGGTCCCCTCAGTTGTTTGTGATTACTGTTTCCTTGTTTATTTGTTTAGTCACTCATCGGACTGTTATTAAGAAGTCCGTTTCTCTCAAAGTGTGAAGGCTGTTTTGCCCCTCATAGGGCACTGGCCTGACATGCACAATGTTGCCCTGGTATGACAGTGGTTTTAGGAAGGCTCCGCGCAGACTCACTTTTCACTGGTCGCATCTGGCTGTTAGGTCTAATTACTAGCTGACTGCTCTATTGTTTTTAACAATACACGGGGACATAATTGTTCCCTAGACTGAGACTGATCCAATTAAATTTGGGTTCCTTTACAGAAGAACTTTTAAGGTCAGTGTTTGCAGTTTGTTCTCATCTAAGGAAGGCTTTAGGTAGTTAAGACAACTACCTCTGCTAACTTATTTCTCTGGTAAACTTATTGGCCTTTGATCTACATAGTATCCCTCATGAAGCTACAGGAGCCTTCTTAATTGATTTCTACCAAAACCTCAGTTGTTTTTGAGAGCATCCTTAGAATTGAACTTTCTCACATTTTTTTCAAATGAACTCAGTGTTTTTTATTTTTGTTTGTTTGTTTTCCAGAGAGCATAGGACCTCTCTGTTCTTACAGCTCTTTTCTTCACTGGGTGCAATCTCTGAGCAATGGCTTTGGAAATGGTCATGGGGACAGTGGTTCTCCTGAGAATCACTCAGGACTCTTTCTAAGTGATCCCCTAGATTGAGGAGAATTCTGGGTGGTGGGGGAGGGCAATAGCCTCTGGAATTCTAGATTTACCTGTCTTGACAAGGGAATTCCATCCTACAAATGTGTTGGGGTGAGGAGAATTGGCAACCTCATATTCTCAGCCTGTTGCACCAGAGGTCGAGCCTCTGCTCTATGAGTGAGTGCTAAGTAGAAGGTAACCTTGGCTTCTCAGCCACACTCACCTGTTATTCAGTCACTGCAATAGGTAGTTGGGAGGAAGATAAGACATGCTAGAGGCCTGCCCCTCCCAGAGAGATAGCATATCCTCCCGATGGGAGCTTGGGGCCGGGAGGAGGAAGGAGCCCTGTGTTCTTGTTTTTACCTGGGGTGGAGTTTGTGTCACACTGAGCTGGGCAGAGGGAATCATGCTCTCCCCATTCTTAGTAAGTTTCACTAGATTTTCTTGAATAAATGTTTCTTCATTTGATGTGTGCCCTTAAAACTGCTTCTAGAGACTTTAAATGTGTGTATGTATGTGTATGTTTTAAAAATAATTTTCATCTCCATGATGCCTGTTTCCTGGGGAATTTAAATATATGACATCAAAGATGGAAATGTAAGCAGTGATGTCACCAAGATGGGGTGGAGTTGGAGGCCTCAGTCTCTGTGACTGCACAAAGATTAATAATTAGACAGCTATCCACAAACAAAAATGGCTCTGGGAGAGCGCAGGAGTCCACTTAAGAAGCTTCAGCAACACAATGGAACAAAAAACCTTGGAATAACTGCACAGAAAGAGGAGGACAGCTTCATTTTGTCTGCATCATCCTGTCCCCTAGGCCCACTGCTCAGCACCAAGAACATACAGAGGCTGAGGTCTCCGACTCTGCCATCTTGGTGACATCACTGCTTCCATTCTCATCTTTGATGTCATATTTTTAAATTCCTCAGGAAAACAGGCATCCTGAAGGTGCAAATTATTTTTAAAAATACACAAACACACACATACATGCATATACACATCTAAAGTTGCTAAGGTATTAAATCTTAAATATTCTAACCATAACAACAATTTTTAAAATGGTAATTGAAGAATGTGTGAATTAACCTTGTTGTGGCAAACATTTCACAATATGTACATCTATCAAATCCACATTATATACTTTAAACTTGTATGATTTTATATTTCAATTAGATCTTAATAAAGCTGGTAAAATGAAATATAGGGCAAAGTAATAAATTTTATTATAAAAGAATACAAAATATAGGTATATTTCTAAAGTTAAAAAGCCAACAGAAAGAAATATTTTTAACAGACAGAATTTTAATGTCTTAAATATACTTAGAACTTTGACAAACGTCTAGAATAAGGATAAACAAATAAGCAAATGAACAAAGAACACAAACTTAAGGTATATGACAAACATGTAAAAATTTTAACTTCACTGGTAATAAAGTAAAGAAAAACAAGAAACACTTTATGCCCACAAATTCGAAAAGATAGAAATAAAATTATATTACCTGGTTAGCAAGTATGCAAGGAATTGGGAAAATACACTACTGATGAGAGAGTAAATTGACATGAACTTTGGCAAGATGAATGAACACTATATTTAAAATGTGCATTACTTTGCCCTGTTGCATTCAATTTATTTAAAAATGTTAGCATAGTGTTGTGATGTAGGGCTGATGGCAGTGTGTGTGTGTGTGTGTGTGTGTGTGTGTGTGTGTGTGTGTGTGTTGGTTTTAACCTATCCTCTTGCTGCCATTCATTAGCATTTGTAGTTCCCTAGTCACTAATGCATATTCCTGACATGGGTAGTTAGCATCTGAAAGCCTCTTATCAGAAATCCACAAGAGATTCAATTAACTCTATTTAAGATCAATTATAAAAGCTTTGTTAATTGGCATAATTGAAGGTAGCAATGATTATTCACTAGTGAAATGAATGGTGCTCAAGATGTGGGTTTGACTAGAAATATTACAGTAAATGTTGCTCTTGCAGCTCACCATCTGGTGAGCCCAATAGCCTGTGTTCTTAGGCATGGCCCTGTGCTTATGTTTGCAGTTCCTGTTGTGTTGAGCACTTTTCAGAGGATTTTGTTGCCTGACTCCAATTAAAATGTTAACTGAATTCTGCCCTTGCAGTATTTCGCCTCTTGTGAATTTTTAATTCAGTGCTATTGGACAACTTACAGAACAGAGTTGAGGCTTTGTTGAGCTTACAGTTTAATGATCTTTTTTAGGTCTGCTTGGTATGTTCTTACCTGTGCTTGGTATGTTCTATACCTTCTTTTATTATGATTTACTACAATATTTTGAGAGTGTTGAGAATAGGACCTAGAGCTCTCACTTACCTTTAATTTTTGGAGATAATGCATATCTAGCCAAGAGAGTCTAATAAGAAAAAGCAAAATCACCATTTTTTTCACCTGGTATTTCAAATTTTAGGAATTTATTCTAGGAAATAATTAAGGGTGTGTGTAAAATTTAACTTTAATGTCTATCAAAGAATTGTGGCAAACATACACAATTTAAATATTCTATAGTTGATTGAGAATTGATTAATTTGTAGTATACTGTAAAATATATTAAGCAGCTTTAAAAAATAAGGGCATAGAAAACTACTGATAGAGAAGCATTCAAGACACATTGCAAGTGAAGAAAATGATATTAAAAATATGTGCAACATGAAAATACTTTAGAAAATATGTAATTGTGCTTATGTGACTAAAGTGTCAATTGTTTACCAAAAAAATGAAAGCTATTGCCTCTCCTGAGGATTTCAGCCTGGGGAAGTTCACTCTGGATTCTATGAGACCAAAAAATTACAGCAGAACGTTGTGGGTAAAAAGGTGCTCATACCAAGTTTTATTGTCATGGTAGTAGGTTAGGTGTTAGAATCATGTCTGCACCAGGCAGTGCAGTGTCAAGTGGCAAGCTCATATCTGTCTCTTTGCCACCCCCCCACCCCCCCACCCCACCACCCTGTCCCCCTCAGGCTCAGACTCTGAGACCCCAGGCGCTGTCTCTACTCTTTTCTCTAGGCTCTTAGGCTCTGCTCTTAGCACCGGGGAACCTCTTTTATAGCAATACTAGCAGTAATGGCTTATTGCCAATAGGTATGCAATCATACGCCTGTGCAGTAGGCTAAGTATTACCTCATCACACATATGCAGTGGGTATATCATGTGAGGGTCCTGGCCACAGAACTTCCATTTTCCCTATGGATATATAGTTGGATGAGCTCCTCAATTTCTTTGTAACTGTTTCATCTCCAAATACAAGGGTTTACAGAATAATGGTTTATGAACCACATGCATCAGAATCACTTGGCTTGTGTGTAAAATGCACCTATCCACGCCCCACCCCAAACTTAACAAATCAGAATATCATGGGACTGTAATAGCTTTCTATTGCTGTATAACAAATTACAACAAAACACAGGGGTTTAAATTAACAAGCATTAATTATTCAATGTTTCTGTTGATCCAGAATCTAGGTACCTCTTAGTGAGTATGCTTCTGCCTGAGGGTTTCTCATGAATCAGCCAAGCTGTTGGCCAGTGTTCATTCATTTCCAGACTTTTCTGGGACTGGAGAATCTGCTTCCAAGCTGACTCACCTAGCTATGGGTAAGCCTCAGTGTATCTACTTCTAAACTCATTTGCATGAATGCTGGAAGCCCTGGGTTAGTTGCCATGTGGCACTTTCCATAGACTGACTGAGTTTTTTCACATCTTGGAAGCTGGCAATCTTTGAGAGAAAAAGCCCAAGGTAGAGGCCACAGTCTTTGTGTAACCTAATCTTGAAAGTGACATCCGTCATTTCAGTGAATCAATAATAATTAATCAAAGAGTCTAGCCAACAGTTAAAGTAAAGGGATTAAATAAGGTCATGAATACCAGAAATCAGGGATCACTGGGGCCATTATGTAAAGCTTCTAACGTGGTCTGAGACACCAAATCTGAATTATTAGCAATATTTTTTAAAGGATTCACATGCAAACTGTTTGTTTCCTGAATCCCTTTAATAGAACAGAAACATTGATAGGTAGAATCTGAATGACTCATTTCAGCCCATGGATTGGTTTCCTCTGCAACTTGCTTTCTGTATAGGTAGTTGTCCGTCTGATGACTCATCTAAGATTACATTGCTCTGGAGCCAGGACCAGAATTCCAGTTTCTCAGCTCTTAAAAAGACACTTTTCACTTCACTAAGTTTCCTCTTTGTTTACACTTAACTTTACCTTAGTTCTTGAAATTATTTCACTTTATGAACAACTTCATGAATTGTCATGTTAAACAGCAACGACAAAAACACCAAAATCCCCTTTGTAAATAAACAGAAAGTGATTGTGGCCTGTTATAAACATAAAAACCCTATAGGATTGTAATATGTAATTTATTTGACGAAGCTGGCAGAAGACAATATATATAGTACAAAATGTACATTTTTCCTCACCGTAATGTGTTCCTACAATGATTGAGCATAAACTGATATCTCTAAATTGAATCACATACTGTATGGACTAATGTGATGAGCCATTTAAAGGGGATATTTGGTCCAGTTATTTTAACTACTCACAGGTTCCATATTTGCAAATTTACCTGCTTGCTACCATTTATTTGCAGCCCTAAAGTCAGTATTTGTGGCACTTTTGTGGTCATTTGTGGTCACAGAGCTATGAAAAATTTGAGTTGCCCACCTTCCCAGCTGAAGTCTAAAAAGGTGATGCTTTGCCTTCTTGGTTTCTCTCTCATATTGGAAAGAAGTCTCCTTTGTTCTACTTGATGCCACATTTTTCAAAATTCTATGTTTTTTACAGGTGATCTTGCCATTTAAAATGGCTCAAAGCATAGAGCTGAAATACTGTCTAGGGTTCCTAAGGGCAAGATGGCCATGAGCTGTGCCTTACGGAGAAAATACGTGCATTAGGTAAAAGCTTTGTTCAGGCAGGAGTTATACTGCTGCTGGCTGTGAGTTCAATGTTAATGAACTAACAGTAGATATTAAATGAGGAAAAACACACATAAACAAGGTTTTTGTGTTGCAAGGACCTCACTGATTGTCCTAGGAGCAATGGTTTTAGCAGTCACTAATTCAGTGTTGGCAGAGACTTTATAGAACATAACTTGAGTGAACAGCACAAATCAACTGCAAATACTTTTGCGAAGTAAAGACCTCTGGAACTTTTATTTTTGCATTTTGTATAAAGAATATTAAAATCTGGAAGAAGTTGGGGAGAGGGAGCACAGCTGACTGATTCCTAATTCCACTTCTTTATGCTTAAATTCAGTGGGTGTCTCACAGTCATGTTTATAAAGGAGTTTTGGCTGGGGTATCAGGTTTCTAGTGTACTTTGACTCTGTCAATCGGTGTCTCAACCTTCATGGCAATTAACTGTGCTTTTGTGTGCTAATTATCATTATCCCACTATGCAACCATTATTATTCTGATGTCCTTAGTCTGAAGCTCAAGTATCAATCAGTCACCTAAAACAATTGCATAGGAGGGAGCTTAGGAAAGAAAGGTGGTCCCAAAGTCCTTGCCTAAGTTCTGTTTTATTATACTTTATTTCAATATTGAACACAAAACGCTTCATAACACAATTCTTAAAAAAATATTGCTTTATCCATTTCATTAAAGTGAATTTGAAGCTAGTTTTAAAAACCGGGAAGAGACAAGTGACGCTTTTTAGCTGAAGATCAATCTAAGCAGCTAATTCATTAAAAATAATTAATTATAAAACTAAGGTACGTTTTGTACAATTGAAGCACCCCTGCCTTTGGATGACCTTATTTAAGACATTTAGAACAAAGAGGGTGGTGTTTGTGAGTTTGTTTAAATCACAGTAGGTGGAAAATGTAAGGAGAAAACTGAATAAAATCAGATGTGGTCAGAAGAAACATATTTCTTTTACTGTGACACTCTTCTTTCCTACTCTTACATTAAAGCCACTCCTACCAATTCCCCAGGATCTGTGGGGAAGCTGTTGAAGGGGCAAGCTCCCAGATTCTATTTCAGCCAATTGGGACCCGGATCCTACCTCAGCCAATCGGGACCCGGATCCTATTTCACCCAATCGGAGCTTGGTCTCTCTCCTCTCCAGTCAGCAAGGAGATCACCCACCACCCTTAGACCCTGCCAATTGACCAGAGCCACGACCTATCACCTCACCAACTACCCCTAGACCCAGCCAATCAGCCAGAGCCACGACCATCACCCCACCAACTGCCCTAGAACCCCATAAAACCTTTGTGGTATTGAAACTCACTCTCTTTCTCTGGCATCTTGCCACTGCGTTGGTGTAGATGAGAGATTGAGCTCGAGCTAGCTCGAATAAAGGCTCTTTGCTTTTGCATCAGTGTTGGCTCCTTGGTGGTCTTCTGGGATTCACGACTTTGGGCACAACACTGTAACAAGAGCAGAGAGAGAGAGAGATGCCTTTTCTCGAATTATCAGAATTGTTGCAAGTTGCACCTAAGCTGATGATGTATTCCCCCCATGTCTCTAAAAAGTCAAAAGCATTTTCAGTGTTGATTTCCCTTAAGAGTTATCAGACTTCATTCAGATTGGTTTAATGAGTTAAGAGGTGACCTTTTGTCCACATAGATACTCCTATATTAAAAAACTTGAAAGTAGAACTTCACATATGTGTATAAATAATTATTTTGGGTGGTGTACTGGAGGGTTATTGCAGCTCTCTGCTTAGGTATTAACCAGGCCAAATGAGAATTTTTCCACTGTGTTATAATGATGACTATTTGCAAATTACATGAGCACCAGTAATTCATTCATGTACAAAGCAGGGGACTCAGTGTGGCAGTATTGAACTTGCTGCAGGCAATGTTAATTGATTTCTTTGGACCATCCTCCGACCTCCACCACCCAGAGAATTCCAATGACAGCTTCCCTGAGCAAGAAACTGACACCCTGTCAAGGTCCCAGATATGCAGGGACACACGTGTGAGGCTGTTGTAGTCAAAATAAACCATTGTCTCCTGGCAGGGGCTGGTTTACATAGGAACTCCTCTCCAATCTTGGGAACTTCATTCTTTCCTGGCAGAGGTGGCAGTTGAGTATCACGCCTTCCTTGTGGGATGGAAAAAAGGGACTGGATTATTGGTTGAATTTTAAACTAGCCATTGTAGTTGGGGAAATGCTGGGGAAGTGCTGATCAAGCGTAGCATTTGATCAATGTGTCCCTGTTGGTGAAAAGAAAAAAAATGCCTCTCATAATGTTTAACTGACATTCCCTCAATATGACCCAAATCTGTCTCTCCTGATACATAATGTCTGTTTACTCAACTGCATGGTGAACTGTGGAGCAGATTCTAAGTTTTGGTCATTTTTAGATTCCCAGCACCTACTAGACTACAATGTCTAGCCTATAAAAGACACAAAAGAAGGGTTAAAGGAAAAAATGAAAACAAAACATTTAAATCTGAAATTTAGAAACACTGTTAAGGGACTTTGACCAAACTCTTCATAAAACTTTGAAATTGACAGCCTTCTTTATACTTTTTTCTCTGAAATTTTGAGTCTAAAAATGTCACTTTTCCCCTGAACTTGTTAACAATGTGCATGTATAAGTAGGAATATTTTCTGCAGAACTGGCCAGGAATTTGTTTTTGTTATATATTTTTAGTGAAAATCATGTACTTTTATTTTTAATTGACTAGGTATGGAAAAATACTAATAAATACATTGCAAGTCCTGGATCTTATAGCAATACAAAAGTATTTAAAGTGAGTAGAAGCAATCTACCTTTACTAGTTATTTACCATGGAAAATACCTGTATTGCCAACATTCCAGTTTAGCAAAAGTGCATCTATTAGAGAAACACACCACACAAGGAGTGGTAAGGGGGAGGCAGAACTTAAAATCTCTCCCAAGTTTAAGCAACCAAGAAATCTGGTGGGGGAGGGGTTGGAGAACAACAAAAACTCTTTTTCTTTAGCATTAATCTGAGCAACAAGGAAAGCCATGGAATTTCAAGTGGTGAAAATTTTTGTCACAACACTACCCATCACCACCTTTGAATTTGCCCACTTCCTGAATAGGAATTAAAAAAACAAAAAATACTTTGTGCACTAACAAGGCAGTTGCATATATTTGTTAGGACTTGGGTGTTTGCTTACTATGGTAGTTTAAAAATAGTTTTCCAGTTAACATCTTTCCACATAATGGAAATGTCAGAGAAGGTTTACATAATTGTGTAAATGGTCAGAACTGTTTATATAGCTCTGAACTGCTGAGTGATGCGTAGGAAGCCGGGTTCAGCAAAGCCCCTGGGGCTTTTTCCCCTATGAGAGAAACCCGGGCTCCTCTTGGGAAATGGATTCCAGATGAGTTCAACCCGGCTGGCTTTCCTCTGCCTGTCAGACTCACTTAGCACAGGGTTGTGAGGGTCTGGGGCATTGCTGCCACTCTACGGTTACCCTAACCATTTGGCGTTGGGGTTGAAGAGCGCCATTTCTGCAAGAAAACAGTAGATTTATACCGTAGAATGACTATGGTAACGACTGTTCATAGCATGCTTTTTAATATCAGTTTGCAGTATGTCCCCACACATCACAAATCGATCCTTGTACCTATTTCATCGTAACTGTTTCCTCTCCCACACGCACATTCCAGGTTGAAAAGCACGTTGATAAGTAACCAAATCGGTAATGCTGCCTGTCTGGTTACTGTCTTCCGCCTTAGGACGGGTAGGTTAAAACCTTACAAAAGCACCCCCCTTCCGGCTTCTGAAGTTCAGTGCCATATCCCCACCCCTCAAATCCCTACACTCGGCAGTTCTCAGCCCCAAAGCAGAAGTGTTTGTTTCCCTGGCCAGGGCGCCTCAACGATCCCCCGAATTCCGAGTCTCCCGGAGGCCAGAGGTTTGGGTACCCGGGCAGGTCGCGCCTCCTTGTGCCCCGATAGACGGGTTGCAGAGGAAGGCGGCATCGCTTCGCTGTATTCCCCATTTTAAAGCAGCACGTCCTCTGCACGCCCGCACGAGAACCGTGCTGAACATCTTCGGGTGCTTGGGGTTCAGGCGAGACGCCCTTTCCCAGTTTCGCGCGCAGGGAGACGGGGCCTTCGCTCCCGCCAGGGCCGGGCAGGTGCGGCGCGGGGCGCGCCCCTCCTCCGGCCGCGCACTGAGCATGCTCAGCCCGGCGCGCCCTCCCCGTGCCGCTCCTCCTGGCGCCGCGTCTCCGCCTCCTCCGGGCTGAGGAGCCGGCAGCCCCAACTCCGCCGCGCCGGGTTTTTTGAGGCGCCGCGAGCGCTAGGAGGGAGGGGAGCGCCGCACCAGACAGATCCCGGGGTTCAACACCAGGATTGGTCGCAAGTAGGACGCTTTCGCCACTACGCCGGGCCGCCCGGGCTGTGCCGGAGTCGCACCTGAGGCTGTAGCGGGCGCCGCTCTCAGGGGCTGAGGTAAGTGTGGCGCGAGCTACCCGGGTTCCCTCCATCCTCTGCGCGTTGGGGAAAGGGTCGGGTCCTTGGAGACTGAAGGGTGGAGGGAGGCTACCTGGTGTTGTGGACCTTACCGCCCTGACCGGGCAGCCCTGCGGGGTCGGGACAGCCGCCGCAGAACGCCCTGAACTCGGCAGGAGGCAGGGCCCCGACGACGCCACCGTCACCCCATGGCGACCCTTCTTTTTGGTCAGAAAATAAGTTTGTTGAGCAGCGGAGGCAGCCACAAAACAAGGAGCCCAGAGCCTTAATGCTTCAGGAACCCTTAAAACCAGCTTCTCCAAGTGACTCACTTGCCCCTTCGTGCGCCCTAGCTCCTGGCGCTCGGTTCTCGGCGAGTTTCCTTCTGATGTTGGCCCCGCGGCTCACATTGCCCAGCTGCAGCCCAGAGTAGAGGATGGCGAACTTGGGCTGGGGTTTGAAGGGACTTGGGGCTAAGGGAACACCAGCTCGTAGCTGTGGTGGAAGAAGCCGTGTTGGAACACTGATTCTGGGGGCGTCTGCTGAGTGCCAGGCTCTGTGCTAAGCTCTGGGGGTACAGCGGCGAACCACATTTGAACAGGTCCCTGTTCTTACGGCACGTAGCTGGTATATCCTGGTTCTGTCGAGAGAGCTTGTACGGGTGGTGGTCATTTCCAGCAACTTAAGGGGATTTGCAGTTTCTTTCGAAAGACGAAGGCAACCTCTTCTCCTTGCCGGAACCCAGACACCGGCGAGATGTGCTCCAGGGACCCCGCAGACACCAATCCGCTCGCTCTCTTTTTCTGGAACGGAGGGCTCAAAACCTGCGTGCATTTCCTCTTTGTGTTTCATGTAGATATCTTATTAAAGAAGGGTGTGGAGGTGACGGTAGGAGGACGTGGGCTCCTGAATCTCTCTGAACCAGTCAGGGAGTCTGATGCATGAAAACATTTTGCAGCACAGCGGAGCTCGTGCAAGGAGGCGGCAGCGCGCAGCGGGAAGCTGAGGAGGTTGGTTGCCGGCCGGGGTTGCCAGATTTGGAGAGAAAAGGCTTGCGGAGGTTGTGTGGGGCGAATCAGTGTGACTGGTGACCTTGGGTGGGTGGTCTGCTTGGAGGTCGGGTGGTGGATCTTGGTGTCTGTTGGAGGTGTGCTTGCAAGGAGGAGCTCTGGGGAGGCATGCTCGTGGAACTTTTTCTAGTTTTCCTACTGGAGTCAACATAGGGGCGGGGAATGTTTGAGTAACAGTGTCTTAATTGTATGGGATGCTCCTGCAATTTATTGTGATGGGAACTGGATATTTCAAGGAATAATTCCATATAACATTCGTTTGGACACTTAATATAGTAGTTTGGACTGTGCTTTTATTTTGAGGTTTATGGTTTATGTCCTCAGGGCGTGGGGTAGAGAAGCATAAAGGCTGTAGATTACCATACAGGCACTTCTACACTGTAGCAATTACAGTCGGGCCGATTAGCAAGTTTGCTCTCTGGTTAACCAAGTGGGTGAAAAGAACATTGTTTCATAGAGGTAGACACATTGAGACGATTTTCGTGGCATTTATGAGAAAATTCACACTTACCCTTAACTTTATTTTTGCTATCTTCATCTTGATTTCATTGACGACTTGTGGGCATCTTCCCGATGGGTTGGTTGTCTGTGTATTAGACTGCTAAGGATCAAATTCAAGTTCCAAGGGAGTATTATTTTTGTCACCTTAAAAAATACTATTGATTTTTTGTTGTTGTTGTTTAAACTGGCTTCAAAACTGTTCTGGGCTGATGAGGTGGAATCATGACGATAAGTTTCATTATATTTCTGTGTGGACCCTGTGAGGTTGCTGGCAAGCATGAAATAACTGACCTTTAAACTTAGGGACTAATACTATCAGAAGTGACCTGTTCTTTAAGGATGCAGGTCAGAGCCATTTGGAAATTTCAGCAGAGGCAGATTTCCTTATTTGCAGTCTTTATAAAAACATTTTTCCATTCCTTTAACTTGGGAAACTTTGTCTCCTTGTGTCAGTTCAGCACCTCATTCCATAGTGATGCATATTGATAGGATATTAATAGTGAATAGAGAGTAAACCTTTCAAATAATGTAGGATTTTTTATCATCCTGTTATTTTGCCTAGTTCTCTCCTTTTTATTCAGCAGTAGGTCTTTTGATTATTTTCCCTCTAAACACTGAATCTTTAGGGTAGAGTTTTTCTTCTGAAAGGTATATACAGGACATGTTACTGCAATTTAGGTCGTACAAAATAAAAGTAACCTGAATAATTAAACTTCTCAACAGAAAAGCTTCTCCCCTTTATACTGACTTTTCTGCCAAGTTTGTCTGATAATGTTTTTAACTTGTTGGATTCCTCTTGATTTTTCAAAGATGTAGATATAATATGCATTAGTTTTAATCTTTCTAAAGAATTAAACTTTTGTGAAAACATGCATTTATATGATTTTAATTGAATTAATCTATTTCATATAGTAAGCAGGGATATGTCTGTATTAACAGATGTGGAGAGTTTTGTTGTTTTAATTTTCCATAAGTCTGGTGAAAGAACCAGATTTATGACCTATACTTACTGGTCTTAATACTTTCTTGACTATATACTATCAGAAGAAAATTTGACCATAATCACTAAAATTATCCATAAATTATACACATATACTGTTTATGTTATGAACCATATACAGAAAGAAACTAAAGGATAAAGTAAAACTTCTGTTATGAAACAAGTTCTAATATTGTCTTTCTGTATTCCAGTGGATTGTTTTACACAGCCCCTGAGGTGCATACCCCACTGGGAAAGTCACCAATGATTTGGAATTTTTTTACTTTTCTCTCCTTATCTCTGACTCTGCCATTTATTGTCTCTGATACTGTAGCCAGTTGCAGAACTGCTAGAAATTTGTGTCTCCTGTAACAGATAGGTTAAGAGCACTTATTTCCTTATCATGGACTCAAATGTGGATGGAATGAGGTGATCACAAGAAATGAGTGTGATCTAGGGGTCATCCTAGATCTTGCAAACTGAATATGCAGATTAAAAAAATGAAGTTTTAATTAAAAGACTAAAGTCCCATGGTCAGAAAGTGACAAAATCAAGGAATAAATGAGTGAGGAAAGGGAGGACACTTTCCATGTTGCTGCATGATGTAGAGGGGGTAAGGTAAAAAATGTTGGAACATATTAACCTGGATGCAAATGTGGCCCTATAACTTATTATCTTTGTGATATTGGGACAAGATAATTCCATAACTTTTGCAACCATTAGTTTCCTTAGCTATCACTTGGGATAACATCTATTTCAAGATATCATGATTGGTTTATTAAACATGAGAGTACAGGTAGAAAGCTTAGGGTGGGTTTACAGCTATAATAAATGAATTAAAAAAGTGTACTGCCTCAGATGGAAATAAGTATATTTCTCATTCATGTAAAGTCCAAAGATACATGATACTGGCTACTCTCCTCCAAGGAACAATTTCAGATACCCAGCCTGCATCCATTCTGTGCTCCTGTAATCTCTTAGCAGGGTCACCATGCTCATCGGTATCAAGCCATTGGAAGGAGAAAGACTTGCAGGATATTAATTGGTCAGACTTAGAAGTTATACATACCACTTTTGCTTTCATCCCATTGGCCAGGACTCAATTATATGCGGCTGTATCTTACTACAAGGGATGCTGGGAAATGTTGTCTGGTGTGTTTCCAGGAAGGAGGAGTGGTTGGGGGGACAGCCAGAGTTCTTTTATTATGACATTCTGTTATTATGTGTGATATTTCTTCCATGTTCAATAAATGCTACTCCCCTTTCTTTTCTACAACCCCTGATTTTCCTGGCAGAAAACTGTTCAAGATATAAGAAAGAAGAAGAAGAAGAAGAAAAAGAAGATAATACATATATAGTGTTTAGTATTTTTTAGATACTTTTCTAATATTTTTGCCCTCTGATATAGATATTATTATTATCTTTATTGCATGGATGAGAAAAACTGAGCTTAGAGAAGTTAAGTCATTTGCTCAACATAGCCAGTAAGTGGCAGAGCTGGGATTTGAACCAGATTTTTGGCTCTACAATTGTTTTTCTTAACAGCTTTACTGTAATGTTTTTTTGTTCTTGCCTTTGTACTTTTCTTATTGTAGCCATTGAACCACTTTTCATTTTGTCTGTAAAAAAAGTTGGAGGGTAATTTAAAAAATTCTAAAGAAGAAGAGAAAGATTACATTTGATCTAAAATATGCTAGAATAGAATTGGGTATGATACAGGTTTATCTTGAATACCTACTAGGATCAGAAGCAGATATTTAAAATTAAATCCCCCAGTGCTTTTTTATTTCTGATAAGCAAATTGTCAGGGTCTTTGTCCCTAAATTTTAATGTTTCTCTTAAGCTTTCATTGTGAGAATTCTGGGCTACTGCTTCATGCTGCAGTATGTAAAGATAAAGTCCTATTTATTTCTTAGCCTAAATAAATATGTTTTCTGGTGAGTTCGCAGATAAAATATTCTATCCTAACCTTCTTTTTCATCAGAGGCATTGCTTTTCATCAACATCCCTAACTCCTGAGAAAGTAAACTCTCTTCTTGTTTGGAAAACTTTTTCAGTATGTCCTGAATGATGAAAGGCACCTCTATAATCATAGCATCCTTTAAAAGAAAATGATCCTTCTTGCTCTTATCCAGTGTCTTGTCCTGCTTAGAGTATCTGCCTCATCTCACCTTTCCTACATGTTTGTCTTTTACAAAAAAGCCTATTACAATTTTGATTCCCAATGGCTACAGTGGAATGTGACATGGTCAATAATAAAAGTGTATTTTTTGACAAGACAATTAGTGTTCCAATATCATAGTCATTTTTTTTCTTCTTATTTTTTAGTATGTATTTGTAGCATCTTCAAAATTAATAGCACATAATCTCTTCTCACCATTAGGTGGGCAGATTATACTGTATACTTACCAGTCACCTCCTCCTCAAAATCCTCCGTTCATTTCTTCCTAACTTTCCCTGAACCTTTTGTTATAAGAAATTTGCTGTATTCTTTTTCTAAATTCCCTTCCCTTGCAATCTTCCTCACATCCGTGGCCTTAGTGTATATGTGTGTTTTCAAGCCCCTTATTATGAAATAATAGGATCACCAGGATGGAGAGGTTTCAACTTGCTTATTACCATGTTTTTAGACTCCCCATGAACTGAGTCCCATGGGGCCTTATAAAAAGCTAATTCTAGCTGCTGTAAAAGATAAACTCTAAATTTTCAGTTGTTTAAAATAACTTCATACCTTCTGCTCATGTGGGGTAGTTCAGTGCTCATAGCATAGTTCCTAACTGAGTGGCTTTCCATGGGGTCATTAGGGAAATCTGTTTCCTTACTCTCTGTGTCTTTGTCTTCTACTAATTTCCAGAGTCCTCCTTGTTCAGACAAGGTATATGAGGGAGCAATGTCCTGACAATGCTCATAGGAGGTTATTATAGGCACAGCCTGGGAATGATTATCATGGCTTCTGCTCACATTCCATTGGGTGGAACTCAGTTACTTGGCCATTCCTCTCTGCAAGGAAAGCTGAAAAATGGAGTCACGTTAAGAGCCCAGGAGGAACGGAAAACAGATTTGGTGACTGCGTAGCCAGTCTTTGTCACAGATTTCCAATGAATGCGTATGAGATTACCAGCTATTTCTCCATTTCCCTCTCTCCAGGTGTGCCAAGAGGATAGTGTGTGTGTATATTTATGTATATATATGCATATTGGTTGTTTGCCTGATAAATATCTATTCCCCTTTTCCCTTTTAATGTTGGTCTCAGTTACCATCCCATTCTTTTTGTTTGTTTAAGACATGTTTTTGGAGCAGTTTTACGTTTATAACAAAATTGAGAGGGAGGTATAGAGATTTCCCATATGCCCCTTCCCCCACACATGCATAGGCTCCTCCATTATCAGCATCACTCCCCAGAGTGTATATTTCTTACCAAGGATGAACCTACATTGACACATCATAACAATCCAGAGTCCATAGTTTATCTTGGGGTTCACTACTGATGTACATTCTGTGGGTTTGGACAAATGTACAATGGCATGTATCCATCACAGTAATACCATACATAGTGTGTCCAGTGCCCTAAAAATCCTCTGTACTCTGCCTATTCATCTCTTCATTCTCCCACCCCTGGACACCACTGATCTTTTTATTGTCTCCATAGTTTTGCTTTTTCCAGAATGTCATATAGTTGGAGTCATACGGTATGTAGCCTTTTCAGAGAGTCCTCTTTCACTTTGTAATATGTATTTAAGGCTCCTCCATGTCTTTTCATGACTTGATAGTTCATTTCTTTTTAGCACTGAGTAATATTCTATTGTCTGGTACTATCCTATTGTCAGTGCATATGGTCTGGGTGAAACTTCATTTCCTGCTTAAGGATTGTAACATGCTCTTCTCCTTAAGGCATGGGGCCCAGTGAGAACGAATTCAGAGGAGTGAGATACTTTGCTGTTTCTTGGGGACTCCAGCTGGGCTCCATGCATGCTCCTAAACTGATCCCTGTGAACAGGAGACCAGAACCAGAAGGATGTTGGTCTGACACTGCTGTAGTTGCGCTGCTACCAGAGAGGAAAGGCTAGGTCTGCGGGGGTCACCACATGTTTCTTGAAAATGAAAATCAGAGGTGAGATGGAGAGAAACTTGGTTCTAGTATATTTCTTGATATACCTATTAGGCATACAGCAGTCCCTAAAGTGAGTTTACCTCTTAAATTTTCAGCTCTTTGAGTTCATAAATTACCCTTTGACTTAAACTGATTTGGGTTGAATTTCTATCACTTGTAGTTAATACCAATTTATTAGATCAAGCTGACAAGGGGAAAACATGGATGGTAGGGAAATCTAGTGTTTTGTTTTGTTTTGTTTCCCTGAACTCATCTCATGTGTCACTTTGGTTGTGTGCGTAACAGTTCCACTCCCTTGTAATAAGTCAGAATTCCAGTAAAGAGTCACTTGGCATCCCCTTACCTAGGCACACAGATTTCCCACTAAGTTTAAAGCCAAAGCTCTCATTTCTTTAAAGCCTCTCTCTCTTTGTAGAGCTATGAAGTAAGACTTAATTTTCTCTTATGTGATTGATTCTGGTCCCTTCCAGATGACCTCCTTTCCAGTCACACTTTCCCATTGCTTTCCCCTTTTTAGGCCCATGGCTCCATCTGTACCAGTTAGTCACCCACCCTGGAAACTGCCATGTGATTTTTTTTTTTTCATGCCTTTGTTTGCATTGCTTCTCTGGCTGGTCTCCTCTTGCCATCTTTTTTCCACCATGTTTCTTATAGTTTGCACAATGCTCAATTCAAATGTCACTCTTCTAAATCTCTTTCAATTTCACTGAAGCATAAAAAACAGCCCCCTTCTCTGTGCCTACTTTTATTGTATATTTTCCCCATGCCACTGATGTAACAACCTATCACGAAAGTGCTGAAACCTTCTAGTTTTCCCAAGCCAGAGGAGTCCCCAGGTTGCTGGACGTTCAGTGTTAAGACTAGGAAAGTCCTGGGCAAATTGAGACAGGTTTGTAGCCCTATCTGCAATGTTGTAATACTTCTTTCACATGTCACTCAATACTCTGTGTGTTCTTAAGACAATGGATAAAAGCTTGAACTTTGGACTCAAGACAGTTGTCCTACCAGTCCTAATCCATTTTGTACTAGCTGTGTGATTGTGTACGACAGCAAGTTGCCTACCTTTTCTAGGTTTCAGTGTTATCAGCTGTGTAATGGGATAATTTGCATTCTCCAGGGTTGTCCAGATACCTAAAAGACGTAATTAATTACTTAGTTTATTGATGGGCTCATCTATAAAATTGGGTAGTTCTAAAGGCATAATATTTTTCTGAAAATTATGTGGAGAACTGCATGCAGAGTCCTTAGTACAGTGTGGGAATCCTAGTGAGCTTCCAGTAAACAGTTTTAAATTAACTAATGTTATTCATATTTGAATATCTTTTGCCTGAAACATGATAGGCACCAAAAACATAATTAAACTCAGATGATACATGTTCATGGAACATTTATTGTTAGGGGTTTGTGATAAGTGCAACACACAAGTCAATGAGAATGATTAGGAAATATTTAAGAAAGACTTTTTAATGTTTGGAACTGGAAAAGGAAGACTTGGCTACAAGATTAGTTCTTTTCTACACAAGGCTTTATTTTACTTGCTTATTTAAAGCCAGAGTCAACAATTTTCATTGTGTAGAAAGAGAAAATATTTTCCATATTTGGGAAGGGCCAATTTCAGTCCAAAGCCCTTAATATACATATTTTTCACTTATTAGAAGAGGTATGTTTCTGGGAACGGAGTTTGGTTCATGAGAAAATGAGGGTTAGGATAGCATCAGAGTCATTGCTGATTCTATAATGCTCTTGAGGTTTAAAAAAAAATGTATTTAAAAGACTCCTTGTTCTCTTACCACAAGAAAATATCCTCTCTACCTTTGGGTTGGAATTTTATGTATAAAAATACTTTGTACCCTGCACAGTTATACTAGTAAAAAAACTTGATAATTCATGTTGCCATGCCTTTTTAGATTTTTCATGGAAATTTCCAATGAGGACAGGTGTTACAGGTGTGCTTATGCTGAGACGGGTCTGATTTGGAAGAGAAGAAAATCAAACAAAATAATGACACTCAAATCCCCAAATATGCTGTATAAGGCTTGATTCTAGGCACATTGCCATCATTTTGAGTTGTACAAATTTAAAGTGTCACCTGTATTATCGTTGCTCTTTAACTATGAACTATAAATATGAATATTTTTTTCCTTGGTGACTCATTTGATTAGCTATTACCTAGCTATTGATTCTAGACTTGTTGGAGATTAGCAAATTAATTGGGAGTCCAAGCACTACTTTGACTGTATTTAATTAGGTGAATGACATCTTTAAAAACATGATGTTCTCTGTCATATTTCTAATTCCTAGTAAAATGATAGTACAAAGGGAATTCTTGGAACTAAGTAATTGTAAATAGTGGCTTATCTTTAAGAATAGATGTTTTAAGAGGAAATCCATCTAAAACCTATTATTTTCTCCTTAAACAGGTGGCTAATACGATTTAATTCTTGCTGACACAAGATCACTACATTGAACATGGGATAGTAGTTTAGACTAGAGCCTTTGGTTCAGACCTGGACGTTCTGCCACTTACCAACTGTGTGATCTTAAACATATTCTCAGCCCTACCCAAGGCAGTTTTTAACAAAACCTGTTAAGTGAAGTTTATTGTGCCTATCTTATAGAGACACTGTGAGCATTAAATGATAAGAGCTTCAGACTAGTACAGTGGGCATGGCGCATTCTAAGCACTAAGCAAAATACCCCTCTGCTATAATCTTTGCAGTTTATACAGAACCTAGTGCATCTAGATGCTTTATATGTTTGTTGAAACAGTTAATACTATACTGGACTGTGCAATATGATCCCGTCAAGTGCTGCTGAGATGTCAGTACTTACACTCAGTTACCCCTGTCTGCTTTCTGCTGCCTTTCAGATGGTCTTCTATTACCTTGCTTTGTGGAACTAGCCATTTCTATTTGTTATTTCTTACCAGTTGTGAACTAGGAAAATCAAATATGCAAGCCATTCAAACTGTATTTAATAGTTTGAAGAGATTCTGAATGAGCCTTTGAAGGTCCTCCCCTTCCCCCACCTTCTCTGTCTGTGTGTGTGTGTGTGACAGAATAACAGTTTCGCATTCATTTTTACGGTTCTCAGTTAACCCTTTCCCTACTTCTTGACTGAGGTACTGAGAGGTAGTTACTGTAGTTCAGTGGAAATAGAAAATAACCAGCTTTGATAATCTTGTCACGTGTATTTGTGATATGTTTTGCAGCAGAATCATGGTTGTGAATATTCCTGTGTTACACTTGAGGAATACTGGCTGTCTTATCTGCAGTACAATAAACTTTATCCAAAAGTCTGTACTCCTTTGTACATGGTCTTCACTGTATAAAGAAATTCCTTTTTTTTTTTAAAGCACATTTCAAGCTGTCATTCTTCTGTTACTAGAAGGTAATTTAAAATTCCTAGCATCTTGTCCCCATTTTTTTTTTAAACCTAGTGGTCAGAATTGAAGACACCACAACTGTTTTGGATACTTTGGAGATGGTGGTAGGGTGTGTATGTGTAATGTGGGCTTATTGTGAATTCATAGTTCCATTAACTCTGTTCCATTCTTTTATTAGCAGCAATTCACCAGTGTGTTGTAGTTTATATTATGTGCTCTAACTTAAATGAGTATTTCTTAAAAACATTACTGTTATTCAAAGTAACAGTCATTTGGTCTCTTGAATAAATGAACTTTTACAAATTTCAGTATTATAACATAGCTCCTTAAATCAGTATATTAAGGTTAAATCTTAAGAAAAGTAGCATAGTATTATGCATTCCCCCAAATAATGAATTTTATGTTTTAAGTTGGGATTCAGTCTCTACAGATGGAGAGCACTATTTTATGTGATGTTAAAAAAAGGTTGTAGGCAGCCATGGTGATTCAGTATGATTTGATGATTCAAATTCTTGCTCTGCCACCTCTGTATTTGTAAGATGAGACCAAGTTATCATCTCTCTGAGCTTCATTTTTGTCATCTGTATAATGGGGCATTTTAGTAGGTATGTGAAGACTAAAATGAATTAATTATATATGCACATAGCCTGGTGCCAGGCACCTAATTAGACTATCCCTAAAAATGCTGACTTTATTGTTAGGATCTTATTCTTTTGATACATTTATTCAGTATGATACCTATGTTGTTGATGAACTATGTGAAAGTTATAATTTACAAACTTGAAATAGTTTAACATTTACAAACTTCTAAAATACTCATTTATGTTTTCTCCTGTGTTTTTATGCATGGATAGACAACACGCTCTCTGTTGGCTGTGTGCATTGTTGTGTAGTTGGCTGTTATAGAGAGCTACTGAATCTGAACTAAGATGCGATTAGCACTATTGGAGATTTCATTTTGAAGAAAATGGTTTGGCTGTGGTTAAGAGTCTTCTTACTTATTAAGAAGAATTAATTACTGAATTGGTCTCATTTGTATTCTGTCTACTTCAGCTATGGCCCATCTTGCCATGTTGCAAAAGGAAATGCTGACATATGACTGACTAGAAGTATAAAAATGTTTTGAGTTGATTGTAGTCATTGTGATTGAAATTTCTTAGATTTACACAATTTAAAAAAAAATTTGTAATACTGGCAGTACTGGGAATGAATTTCTGTTTACTCTGGGAATAGCAGTCTCTTTATGGGTGCTTTGAATTTCAAAATTTAGGAAGCATAAAAGTAATGACTGGTGTATTATGCATGTAATGAAGGAGTTTTACATACTTGAAGAGAAACAAGTTAATGTTATTTTATTTCCAATGCATTTGTATAACCTTTAAAGCGTGAAACATTGTTAGTAAGTTTGTTTTGAATGCAGCTCTACTTCCTCCTTGCAAGTATGTTTTCTTGTGTAGTTTCTGAAATTGAAATAATACTTATATCAATATTGTTTTGTTTAGTGTTCATTTAACCTTATTACTTAGATGTCCTAATTACTTTATATGGTTCTGTCTATATTTCTACACATAAAATGAGAACTTACTGTTTTCCATTTTTTCCCTACTATCTACTAAGCTTACTTATGTAAGAATCTTAAGTTTGTAGACCGAGCTCCTTCATTTACTTATATCCTATAGAATCTACATTGCGACTGTTATGGAAATTAGCCTGTCTGCAAGCTTCTGATCATTAATACCCTGGTATGCTCTGCCATTAGATCATTCCCAAGATTCACTATGTAGTATGCAATTTCTAAGTGATACTTCTGAGCACCAGACCAAGTATACACTTTCAGTAGACCAGAATGGTAGAAATCCTGCCATTTCTTCCTTCTTAGGCCTGTAGATGTTAGGAAGAGGTAAAGAAACATAATTACACTGATGGATTTCACCACCTTCAATTACTAGAATTGCCTGGCCGAGTTACTGAGTGGGGTGGAGGGGCTGTTCCCCTTATATCTGAAAATAATATAATGACTTGTCCATCAATAAAGATTATTTGAGTTTGCATTTGATCCTTGATGTTTTGTAGCCTACTTCTCACTGACTAAGAACATCCATTCTAGATGGGCTTAGGTACACAGTGTATAGTTCAGAACTGAGTATCATTCATATAGGAAATTTGCCCAAGTCCTTGATGACATTGCAGTCCATAGATTGGAATTTCCTGGGAGCTTGTGAGAAATGCAGAACTTTGGCCCTACCCCAGACCTACTGTATGAGGATCTTCATTTTCTCCAGTGATTTGTATTCACATTAAAGATGGATAGGTATTGGTTTACATCATGTTGTTAACTAACTGAGTCGACTCATTCCTTGCTTACTAGTTGTAAATGTCAAGAACGTAGTCAACATGCATAATTATATATTAAGGACCCAATGCTACAGGAATAAAGATAGGTACAGTAGAGTTTGGCTAAAAGATGATCAGCAACTAGTAGGGGTGGATAAGATATGTGTAAGATATGTTGTCTCCTACAGAAGATTTTTTATATTTGTACATATATGTGTGTGTGTGTGTGTGTATATATATATATGTACATATATATAAAATTTTCGGAAATTCAGGTAGAATATGATGACATGAATGGAATATATAATGCTTTAGAAATCATTGTAGGGAAGCTGTTTCATTTCTTGGGAATATGTCCTCATTATGTTCTTCTTGAAGCCCTTAGTGGTGGATTATCTCAAACCATTCTTCCTTATGCTGAGAACAGGAACAAGACCTCAGGTACAAGAACCATCTTACCCATCAGTGTAATTAATCAGCCTTCAGCGAGTTCCTGCACAGCCAATTTTAAGGCTAGACTGGTATTTGTGAGTGTGTGTTTATGTGTGTATGTGTGTGTGTGTGTGTGTGTGTGTGTGTGTGTGTGTGTGTGTGTAGTATGAAAAGACACATTACATGTACTTTCCGAGAGCTCCTTGTGTGGTGTGAAAAGAAAACTCAAATTACAGTGTGATATGGGATATTACGGTGGCAGTTGCATAGAGACCATCTCAACTAATAATTAAGATAAAGTGGAATGATAGGATTTGCCGGTTGGGTTTGGAAAGAACACTTATAAAAGAGGGTATAATATGTACTGTAGCATGGGGTCATTAGAGAAAATTGTGTGTTCAGAGAACAGCAAAGAGTGGGATATGAGGGGACCATATGAATGTGGGAAGGTGGCAGCAAGGTCTTTGCATTGTATAATTCATAGCCTAGAATGCAGATGGTGTTCCAAGAGTTGGGGAGAGAACAAGAAAGTACAGTGTTAGTGCATCCTAGAACTGTACAAAGTAGCATCTCTCTAACATGTGAGACAAGTTAGGGACTAAGAGGACATACCCTTTAGGCCATCAGAAAGCCACCACAAGGTTTTAAACGGCCAGGGTGACATCAGATTATTAATTTGAAAGATCCATCTGAATCAGTGTGGATATCTGAATGATGGGTTGGGTCTGGAGCAGCGTCCATAACCTAAGTTTTCAGATGTATGGTTAAATCTGACCTATGGTTAAATCTTATTTCCTATTCTGGTTCATGTTAATTATGTAAGATAACAGTAAACTGGTTGCAAAAGTACATTTGCATTTTATTTATATAAAATATTTATACTTGTTTAATGTATTCATATTTAAATCCAGTATACATAGGGATTAATAAGTAATTTGGGGCTTAAATTAGAAAACTAAGAAAATGAACAAACAACAGAAAGGTCTTTATGCATATAATAAAAGCATCTCACAAAGTAATTAATTGCTTTTATATTATAGTATGAGAAGAATTGACTCATGGCTGTAATTACCAAATGAACAATTTCAATAGAATACAAGACATTTTTTTTTCATTGAAAAACATTTTGTTTGAGTTTACATGGCAAGGTACTCATTGACCAGTTGCTATCCACCATATTTTCTGTCTTCATTCCATCTTTCTCTTCTGTGACTGAGGTGCATTCTTTTGTTAATAACATTTGCTGTCCTTTGACGTTATTAAAAGGAAACTAATGCTGTTTTACAACACTTCAATTAGTAGCCATTGATACTGCAGTGGACATTTTTTTCTTTTAATTCTCTGGAATAACTCTGCTTTCCCACCAACAAAATCGCTTTCACTGTTGGTGGTCTTGATTGATAAATCCTGAGCCCATCCTCCCATTAGGGTGACCTCTGCAGCCACATCCTTCCTCTGCTCCAGGATTCTAGAGGTGCAGGCATGGGACATGCATGGCTTGAGGACCCACTGTCCTCGTATGTGGAATTTTGAGTTCAGTAACACAAGGATGAAGAATGATTAAGAGGGTTTATTCTTTTTCCTGTGTCAGTGTCTTGGCCAGACTGTCCATTGGTGTCTATTAGTGGTGATTTGGGAGCTGCTTGATTCCCTAGTTCTCTCTTTTATCCTGTTATCTCCATATATTCTTTTTATAGCATTCCTTTTTTCTTAGGTTCTCAGAGTTGGTTATTCTTGCTAACAACCAAAGAATTGTGAAGAAGTTCTCCAAGTATTTGCACATGTTGGAGATTCTTCTTATTTGCCATGTGCCTTACAATGTTGTCCCCTCATTTTTCTGTTAGGAACGTCCGCAGCCTCGACACACAGGTTACCTTTTATAGGGTTATCACTTATTACTTTAAGGCCCCTCTGCAAATTTGGAAAAGCCATACACTTGGATGGTCTATGGCATTTTCCACAGTTTACAGTAAGTCTTCTAATCTCAATGTTCTGCAGAATGGGGAAAGGTGGCTGGAAATTTGGTATGTAATTCCTTCTGCCTTTCTCTTGTTTGCAGATTTTGGCCAGCAGCTTTATTCAAAAGGAGTCTGATATCTCATAGAACTGCAGCTGCCACGTTGCTTCTTTATAAGCTTGTACCTTCTCTGAATAATTCACATCAGTCAGTAATTCTGATGTTTCATAAGATCAAGAGCTGCAAGTTCCCTTCTTGGTTTAGCCAGTACTTAATGTCTTTTCTGCAAGTGTGTTTCTGGAGGCTCTGTTACTGCAGTAAAGAGCTAAAGCTTAGCTTTTTGGACCTAGCCTGCAAACTTGTTTTTAACTCTGAGAACCATGAGTCTTAGTATTTATGCACCAAGATTTAATCTTTTCTCCAGAGTGCCCTGTGATGGCCTGAGCATGGAAGTCTCTGAGTTTGACTTGGGCCTGGTATTCATAATTGGATTGCACCCCAGACCTAATGATCTTTAATACTCTTTCATATGTAGTCATTTACCACTAAACTCTTGCTGACTTTCCTGTTAGAAACCAGACATACAGGAGGCCTGGTGTCCGATATAAAAACCCATCCCTGTCATCAACTTGGAAGCAGAAGAGGTGGCCACATTTATGGGACTGAATATAAATTCTCGGGGGTAATTGCTGCAAACTATGAGTCTCAGAAAATCTGGGCACTTTAGAAGAAGATGAAGATTCACAGCCCTACTCTAGAGGTACTGAATTAGAGTCTCTGGGGATGAGGTTTAGGAAACTATATTTTGAATATACTTCCCATGTGATTCTGATGTTCAGCCAGGTTTGGGAAATAGAGCATGTTCCTTTTAAATTTTTTCTTAGGGGAAATGAGTTTAGGAGATTCTGGATTTTTAAACAGTTTTTTTTTACTAACATAAGATTTCAAAGAATCTTTATGTGCATTGTGAAATGTATGTTTCTGAAATTTATTTCCCTGTCTTAGTCTGTTTGGGCTGCTATAACGGTATCATAGACTGCATGGCTTATAAACAACATAAATTTATCTCTTACAGTTCTTTTACAGTTCTGAAGGCTGTGAAGTACAAGATCAAATTGCTGACATATTCAGTGTCTGGTGAGAACCCACTTCTTGTTTCATAAACAGTGACTTCTCATGGGAACCACACCTGGAGGAGGGGTTGAGGGGGCTTTTTGGAGTGTTTTTTATAAGGGCACTAACATCATTTATAAGGGCTCTGCCTTCATGACCTAATCACCTTCCAGAAACCCAATTTCCATTTACCATCATATTGGGGATTAGGTTTCGGCATGAATTCTGGGGGAACACAAACATCCAGTCCTTAACAACTAAGGAACAACTCCCTCTCCCCTCATTGCAAGGGCTGTCTACTACACATTTAATGGTTGTGGCTCTCAGCCCTGACTGCTCAGTAAAATCATTTAATTTAGTTGGTCTGGGGTGAGTGTGGGTTCTGAGTAATTGAATTTTTTTAAACTCCCCCAGGGAATTTTATGAAATGGAGGGTTTAAGACCATAGATACAGTAAGATATTCTTTGGAATGCATTTTGGGAAGCTTAGTCCCAGTGTGTGTTCCATATCACCCATTTTTTTTATTGTTTCACATCTGTCATGGTTTTTGACAGTTTATATATGTGTCATCATATTTTTCAGTGTGGGTTATCAAATGCCTTTTTTTTCTGATTATAATAGAAAATTCTTTTTAGAAAGAAATGCCCTAATCACTGGAGATATTTTATGAAAAAAAAATATTTGGGTGGTCTAAGTAATTTTTAGTCATACTGAGTAACTTTAATTGAACATTTACAATATACCAGGCAAATTGCTAAATCCTTTTATTATAATATCTCATTTAAACATACAATCTTCTTATTAGCTAGGTGTGATGACCCCTTTGTCTTAGATGAGAATCAGAGATAAAATAACTTAGCTCATGTCATGCAGCTAGTAAATGGCAGTACTGATGTCAGATACCCAGTTTGCCTGCTTGTGAGCCAAATCTTTTAACCAGTTTGGAATCCTGGTTAAGTTAGAGATTTTTATGCTTGATGGTCAATTGGAGCTTCCAGGACCTCAACTTGTACGCATTGCTTTCAGAGCTATATTTTATTGTAGGGATGGTGAATCTGCATAAATTACTGGGGTTTGAGAAACCATTCCAAATGTTAGAACCATTTCAAATAGGAAGGTTTTTCAAACAAACACTGGTATATGAATGTAAACAGAATTTTTTTGTAATTATAATAAATTGATAACTCATGCATGTAGATAAAGTTACATTCATTATTCTGAATGTATTTGAATACTCAAAATGTGTTGTATAAACATATTTTTCACACAGTTTTCCAAGTATTACTAAGCTTCTAGAAAATACTGAGTTTGATTAATTTTTGTTACTCTGGCCACAAATTTACACAAAGGGCAAAGAGTGATTTTGACTACTGGCAATAAAATTCAGTGAAGGATATTTATGGGTGGGTGTAAATGCATGCTTATTAGTCAGTCAGAACATGATGTTTCATTTGAAAAGTACACATCTTTACATCTTGTTGTGACATTTACAAAAAGTTTTCATTGCATGTCTTTCATTTCACCAGAGAGGATAAATTGAGTAATATGTAAATGACAATACAGGATCTTTTAACCAAATGTAACGGTTGACGTTATGTGTCAGCTTGGCTATACCACAGTCCAGTTATTTGGTCAAATACATCTGGATGATGCTATGAAGGTATCTTTTTCTACGTGAGATTAACATTTAAATCAGGAGACTTTAAATAAAGTATATACATAATGTGGTTGGGCCTCATGCAATCAGGTGAAGTCCTTAAGAAAAAGACTGACTCTTCCTTCCCCCCTCTGGGAAGAGGGATTCTTCCAGCACACTGCCTTTGGACTTAGGGTGCTTTTCCCTGGGTCTCCTGCCTACTCTGCAGACTACGTACTTGCCAGCTTCCACAATTATGTGAGCTAATTCCTTAAAATAAATGTATCTCTTTCACTATCTTTCTCTCATATGTATATATAATGTGAGTGTATACACACGCATACACAGACATTCTGTTAGTCTGTTTCTCTGGAGAACTTTTCATTACCACACCAAGATTCCTTAATCTCCCTGTTTAAAGATGGTTCTCCCATTTTTCAAAGAATTTTACTTGGGTGTCCTTGTCCACAGAATTGCCATCAGACCATTGCAGAATGAGGAGCAGTGCATGGCACCAATTCCATCTTCAACACTATTGATATTTCTCCATGAATTAGACAGTTTCATAAATGCCATATACAGTAAATGGGAGCAGAGAAAGTTCAAAATAGAATTTGTCACTCCCTGCAGAATTGTGGTATTACAGGTTTTTTGGTGTGGCGTCATCAGTCTTCTTGTCAAAGTGGGATAATATAGAATAATTTGAGTGGATTGTCCTTCTAGATTCACGTCACTCATCCATTTCACCTACAATGAGGTGCTACTAAATTCTTGGATCACGTTAGGTCCTATGGGTGAAAGAATAAAAGGCAGAAGTGGACCCTGCCCTCCTGGAAGTTAGAGTCTGATAAGGGAGATTGAAAATAAAGTTAAGTAATTAAAACTTAAAAAAATGATTATAAACGGAATTAGGTGCTCTGAAGGATAGAAGGAGGGTGCCAGGATGAAGAAGAGTGTAGGAAGGATCTACTTTCCATGGCATAGTGAAGCAAGACTTTTTGGTGTATGTGAATTTTGAGACCTGAAACTTGAGAAGAAGCTAATCATACAAATAACCAGGGAGGAAAGTTCCAGGCAAAGAAAAGAGCCTGTAAAGGGTCAGTCAGCAAGGAAGAGCTTGAATCACAACTTAAGTTCTTATTTATAAATGATCAAGTTGTCATTGGTCAGGAAAGCTTTACCCTAAGGTGCCTGAAGGAGGATGTTGGATGTGAAGGCTGTAAATAGAATAGTTAAGAATATGGGAAATGAAGTTAGTTTAAGTGGATTCAAGTTTCAGAATATTAAAGGAGAAACCTTAATTTCACACTATACTAATTTTGCAATGTGTTTGATTTTTATATTATTTAAACCATACATGAGGCATTTAGGTAATAGATAAGTCTTTTTTAGTATGAGTATGGCAATCACAGTTGTGGATTATTATCTAAGGTTAGCTCATGGGTACTTGTCAAGAGGTCTTAAGTCTTAGAGTGCTGTATTGTTGGTTTGGGAGATTCTCCATACTTTGAGAGGCTACCTCCATATCTCAGGTCACTTGAAACTCTTGCCTTACTGGTTTTGTGAATTTTAATAATACGACTTTGCTGTGTCTGCTCTTGTCTCCTTACCTCACTTTTCTTCCCCTCCCCTTATTTGTCCTCCTCTTCTCTCCCATCCCTATATTTTCTTTCCTTCCTTTTCTTCCCCTTTCTTTCTTTTTTTATTCCTGAGTCCTTACCAAGGGCTAAGTCAATACAGCACTGGGTTTGGGGAATATATCATATCACCTGTAAGAAATTATATGACTAGAGATCGGTGTCCTCCAGTTAAGTAAAATTGTAATATAGGTTACCATAGATCTTGTGCTGTATTGGAAACCTCTCACTGAAGAATTTAAGCAAATGTCAAACTTGGAAGTTGACAGCAATTCATTTCATAGCTTGAAGAAATCAAATATATAACTTCCATCTACATTGTTGAAATGAAGAGTTAATCATCCATATTATTTAAAAGAAAAAATTCTGGTACTAAGGAGTAGGGTCTGGGACCTTGATTGATTTGAATTGGCTGTTAATGTTGTTTAATTTCCCTGGATAATCCCTGAACTTTCCATTTTAGTTTGCCTTTTCAACACTTTGTATTTTTAAAATTATTTTTCTGTAAAGGTTATGTGCCTGTGAGTATACATTTTAACAGTATGAAAGGGTGTCTGGTTAAAACTAAGCCTACTTTCCATCATCTTCTCTTAGCTCTTTGTCCTAGAAGCAATGTTACTATTATTTGTTTATCTTCCCTGATATATATATTATATGTGAGGACATATATATTAAGATACTTTCTCAATTTAAAAAATACTCTTAACATCTCCCATAAAAGCAATGGTATGGAATATCCTTTCTTCATTTAAACATGAACCATAGGTGTCAGTCCATATCAGTCTATACATACCTATCTGTTGCTTGCCAGTGACTGACTACTAAGAACATTTATTCCCTTTATCAAGGCCATAAGGGTAGAAACCTGCTCACCATCATTGTATTTTGTTATTTTTAGGTTTTACAGCTATTTCCAGATTTCCCTCTAAAAAATTATCACTAGTCACATCCTCCAAACAATGTCTCCATAATTTTGAATTAAATAGCCCCCTTTGTGATTAGCAAAAGTTCATTCCATAATATGCCAACATTAGTGATTTTTATAGCACCTTTCAAGTGATCACTTTCCCCAGCACAACAGCTTGTGTTAGCGGTTCCTGTTCAAGGTCATGGTTGCCTGTTGTTCCTGTCCTGTCCAGCTGGAAGGGCTTATTCAAGGCTCTCATTTACAAGTAGGCATGTTATTTTATGAGCTATTAAGTACTAAGGTAAGACTAAGGCATGGCCAGATTTTGTGCAGCAGATAGATGAAACCAAGAATATATGTTCTTAGCTTAGAGCAGCCTCAGGATTTGGTACTAAAGTGATAACCTAGCTGTTATTTTGGGAACCTGCAATCAGGTATAATAAAATAACAGTGCATAATAGCTCTCATTTGTTTGTCATTACCAATATCCCGAGAACCTTTTCATATGTTATTTCTAATCTATACAACAGTGGTCCAAGGTGGGCATTATTATCCATACTTTACAGTTGTGGAAATATAAGTACAGGAAAGCTGAGTGCCTCTCAAGGTCTAATAATGGGCAGAAAATTTCAATAAAAAGTTTAGTAAGTAATATTTGGCAAAGCATGTATTTCAGTTCAAAAGTCTCTGTTTTCTCTTCTGCACTGTACCGGTATTTGTGACATATACCTATATGTCACAAATACATATATGTATATAGGCTATACCTGCTTCCAGAGGTGTTTTTCCTTTTATTTTCCAGGATTGAAACTGACCATCAGAATCACTTTGTTTGACTAATCTTCACACATTGATGAGGTCATTGATGATCAATATCTAGGCAATTTTAGACAGTCCCTTGTCTAAAGGATCCTTTTCTTTGGTTGGTCTAGCTTTTGTACCATTGCTGCTTAGAAGGATGTGCAGATCGTTCTGCTAGTCCTGAATCAGCAGTGTTGTGTCTCCTCACGACTTGTTTCTGAACTGATACCTCATGAGATTTATTGAGATGCTGTAGTTTTCTAACACTACACTGACTGTAATTAGTTGCTGACATATCATGATTTATTGTTGGAGATGTCTCTAGAAATTTACTTTGTGTTTTGGGGCTAAAAGATGAGTGTTAGAATTTCAGATTTACAGCTCTTGTCCTGCACCACTTAACACATCAAAACTATGTTTGGGATCACCAGGCAGCTTGACATTATAGCATGGGTCATCCTGGCTCTCTAAGTAAAACTGAAATGTGTAGCAATTAAGAGCACTGAAGAAGGTACATAACCCAAATAACTCTTGATTAGGCCCTAGTGAATTTTTAAGTATATAAGCAGATTAAAGAATTTAAGATGTGGACTAATCAAAGTGAGAATCCAGGAAGACTTCTAATAATTCCACGAAGACCAAGAAACCTGGGGTAAAACCCTAGACTAGAAAAGCATGAAAAGCAAGTAAGGGGAATCTCCCTGTGGCAAGGCTGGTATATAGAATGAAGATTAGGGAAAAATTGCTTACAGTAGGTAATATATCCTGTCTAAGAGCATGCCAGAAGAAGTCAGATAAAATATCCAACTTATTGACAGATTTTGGAGTAGTGAGGCAGTAGGAGAGGGGTGAAGAAATTGTTCCAAAAGTATGAACAGAATAGTAATAAGAAAGGAAGTGTTAGTATAAACCTCTACTCTTGTGTTCTTAGCCCCATTAACCATGCCACTAAGGTAAACTTAGCATGTTAAAATGGGGCAATTTCAGATAATGATGACTTTCTTGGTAAATAGAGGATTATTTGCTCTTTAAAGCGATGCATTTCTCAAAGCCATTGTCTGGATAGATTTCTATTAAGTCTTGTAAGTCACTTATTGTGTGTGTGTGTGTGTGTGTGTGTGTATTTTAATTTTAAAAATCCCATCATACTTAGGATTTGCCTCCTGATGTGCACACTTGGCATTGATGGTGATTCTGTGTTGTAGGATTCCTTCCCATACTGTATCTTACTGCAAACATCCCTTGACTGATGGTTGTGAATACAGCCATCAGAATATCTGAGTGTTAAACAGTTCACTGTCTTTATGGAGTGCCCACCAGTGAACATGTTATTGTTATTTTTTTAGGAGCTCACTGATCTCTATTTAGTTACAGCCTGCAGGCTCTTATGTGATAAGATGAAGTGAATATTATAGCTCTACTGTGTGTTATGATGTTTCTTGACCATATCTCTCATTAGAGTGGGAGAAATTGACTTTTTTTTCATTGTCTGTGTTCCCCATGCATGGCACATACCAGTGTGTCACACATAGTTCCTAGTATTAAAGTGCTCAGTACTTGTATGAGTGAATTCTACTTTTGATTCCTTTATCTGACACTTTTTCTTGTACTTTCTGGGTAATAAGAAGTAGTAATGTGAGTTTCTAATAGATTTATGCCTTAGAATTAAGAAATATTGATTTAATAATATTTTTGTCCTATGGACTCTATTTAATCATTAACTAGTAAGATTTATTGAGCACCTTGCCATTCTGCAGTCCTGTGCTTGATGGTGTTAGCTCTTTAGCACATAATTGTTTTCAAAGGAATGATAATTTAGGTTAATTTAGTAGACAAAACTAAGTGCTACGTAGGAAAGGTTGAGAGAAGCAGAGAATGTTAACTTCAAACATGGCTGAACTCATCAAGGACTAGCTTTCTTCTAGATGCACTTTGTCCTCCTTTGGTTGCAAGGAATGGAGACTTACTTAGGTGTCATTAGGTAATAGGGGTTTAAAAGAAGGTGAAATAGAGAAATAAAGAAGATAAAATAGTATATTCCATATGTCAGGTTCTGATCAGAATTCTGGGAAAGCTACACAACCGTAAAATATCTGGGCCTCATGAAAACAGGGAAGTTCAGGATTAGAAGCTTATGTGGGATATATTTTGATGATTACTGGATTAGGAGTATTAGCAGCTTATGGATCCCTATTTCATTGTCACATAGTTATTATGATTAACCTACTCTTTCTGTACTTGTCATCTTCATGGTCTTTTTTTTTTTGTTGATTTGTTTTGTTTTGTTTTTTTCTTTAATGAATTACTTGCACTTTTTTCATGAGAAGACTGGATTGTTTAAGTTACCTTTTCCCCAGTTTCAGGGGCAGGGCCATCTGGTAAAATCCTGGCTGTCCTGTGATCGGCTCTTCTTTGATCACCTGCCCTTTACCAGGTGTCACCACAGCCCAGTATGTGTGGCTGAGGGGGATAGCTTCATGTTCCGAGATAACAAGTACATCGGAAAACTCTCAGAAGTACCTTTTCTGTAAATCATCTTTTAGAATCTAGTGGTTGCCTTTCCTTACTTACTCCCTCCCTCCCTCCCTCCCTCCCTCCCTCCCTCCCTCCCTCCCTCCCTCTCTCCTTCCCTTCCTCCCTTCCTTCCTTCCTTTTCTTCCCTCCCTCCCTCCCTCTTTCCTCCCTTTTTTAATTTAGGAAAGAACTCAGCATTTGATCAAATTAAGTGGAATGAGAGAGTAAGGAGTAACATGATCCTAATGTGGTGGGAAATTCAGGCTAGTTTAACTTTGTGATGCTCATCAATCCTTTGAGAACAAGCACCATGATTGAAAACAGTCTATTTCCTCTATTCACTTCTTTAATTGATTGCTAGAAATCAAGAACCTTCCTAAAATATCAAAGAAATTTCACAAAGATAATTTGAGTCTCTTTACTTTTTATATTCCTGCCAAGCATTCTCCACAACTCCACCAATTATAGGAAGATCAGAATCCATGTTGAAATATAAGTCAAATTCAGTTCAGCTGCTCAGTGCCAAGAATTCTTGAACCTATAAGATGCTACAGGTCTGGGCTAAATGGAACCACATTCATCATTGTTGTAGAACTCTGCCAGAGTTTAAAAGGTGCTACAGGGAACTATAAGTCACGCACTGAATTAAAAGATCGCAAGCTCCACTGCTGTAGCCAAAAGCAAGCTCAAAGCTGAGTGGCATCAGACCAGGAGTAGAAAATAGCTTGACACTGAATTTTGTCTGCCTCTGAATGTCACTCTTCCAAGAAGAGCAGGGGAAAGTTGAAGTCTGTTTTGTTAAAAGATGTTTATTCCCATATCCGTATTTCTTCTTCAGTTTGAAGGCTTTTACAGAGTGTGTTTCACTAAAACCCTTGAAGAAAGTGACAGGTTACTACATGGGAAGACAAAGATAGTCTGTTCAGTGAAAATTATGCAGTCAGGGCTTTATCTGCTTGCAGATAATTTGGGACTTATTTTTAATCCTCTGCCACTTTCCTCGCTGTTCCATTTACCTGCTGATTACAACCCTGAGCCAAAGACTCAATGTTGAGTACATGGCGAATTCTACACTTTTTAAATTGGCTAAAACAAAACATGTATTTCCAGCATGGACATACTGATGCAAGCTAATATTTATTGAGCATTCATTATGTGGCAGATTCAACATTTTAAATTTAATGTTCACAGAAACCTCACATTGGCAAGAACTGTTGTTATTACTGTCTTACTACTGCACAGAATGAGGCTTAGATGAAGTTACTTAATTTGTCACAGTCTTGAAGATATTAAGTGCAGAGCCAGGGATTGGACCCTGGGATAATTGGGTCAGTATTAATCCTGCACTGACATGATCACACTCTGAGAATGGTGATCTTCAAACAAGCATGTGTCATGAGAAGATCAGTTTGGACAGTGTTGACATCCCAACCATGAAGAATTTAGGATGTTTAGCTTGTAGTGGTGGTAATTCAGTGCAAGGGATTAGTGTAGATGTCTTTACATATATAAAAGGCTTTCCAATGGAAGATTATCTGTTTTGCATTTGCACAGTTAAGAACCTAGACATATTAAAGGAAACCATAGGAAGGCAACTGAGTGGAATGGTCCAAAAACAAATAGGCTGTCTCCACATTTGGAAAACATAAGCAGAAACATTAAAAAAAAAAGTGCTATATTTTGGTTTTATAGGAATCATAGATCAATGGATTGTTTATGATGTATTATAGAGAATCCTTATCCAAAATAGACCCTTGGAATATCAAGGAAGTACAGAACACAATTTCTGTGGACAGATATTTGGGAAATGCCTCTTCTGTCAGTTCATCGTATATATTAGAATGTAAAAGACCCAAAAATTATTTCAGGGAAACAACATTCCTCATGCTCTGTTTAACTCTGAATTTCTCAATATTTCAAATTTATTTTATTTTATTATTATTTTAAAAATACTACAAAACTCTTCTTGTGGTACTAAGAGCCCGGAGAACATTGTTTGCAAACATTAGTCTAAACCTGCATTGTTTGTATATAGGTTTAGTATTGTATGCAGAAAACTTCCATGATCATTGGGTGCATCTATTTGTAATAAAAAACGAGAACTGTGGGCTTCCTTAGTGGACTTGTGGGAAACCAGTAGTTTTGCATGATGCAGGGATGGATAAAGACAGTTGTTTTAGATAATGCTATTCTGCATTCTTTTCTATTTTCAAAAATAACCAAGTGTTGATGGCATTAAATTTCCTTGAACACACATGTAAAGAAGAGCATGTTAGTAGACTTTGATTTTAATTTCTTTTAACAGGGCTTATTTTCTCTGGGTATGTTTCTACTTACCTAAAAACAGATGCTCTCTGAAAAAATTCATGAGAAGTGAAAATATGCTGGAGACTTCAGAGAGGAGTTCTTCACCCTGTTATTAGATTATTTTTAATGAAAGGTCTGTTGCATCATCTGCTTGGCAGTTACCTTTGTGACCTTGAGCAAACTTCCTGGCTTTTATACAACTCAGTTTCTTTATTTACCCCCTTACTTAACCAGATTGACTATAAAATGACATACTGCATGACACTGAACACAGATCAAATTTATATTGGCGATTTCATGAATGAATCTTACAGTTAGGCAGATAGACTATTTTTCTAAAATGAAGGTTTTTCAAAACTGGCATTACCTGTGAATTTTACCTATTATTATTTCCCTGTCCCCCCAAATATTTACCATGTGAATTAGACTGCATCTTTTTTTTTAAACTAAGGTATCATTGATATACAATCTTATGAAGGTTTCACATGAGCAACATTGTGGTTTCAACATTCACCCATATTATCAAATTCTCACCCTCCACCCCATTGCAATCACTGTCCATCAGTGTAGTAAGATGGTATAGCATCATTACTTGGAATTAGACTACATCTGAAGGAAGAATTTTTCAAAAAGGATCTAAAGACTTACAGTAGAAAAGTGGTAGAGTGCATTATAACTTTATTATTGAAAGTAATAAAGCTCTTTATATGTCATTCTGGTTTGAATTTGTTAAATAACAGAAATTCAGCTGAGTAAATTTAAAGATCAAATTGTCTTTATTCAAAGACCCATGAATTGAGCAGCATTCCATGTAGCAGTAGGAAGCTATAGGAAAGGAAAGGTTTTTAAAGGCATAAAAGGAGGCAGAAAAAAGGAAATTATTACCAAAGAATGTATTGTTTCAGGCAAGGTCACCTTCCTAAGGGGAATGGAAGAGCCTGTGAGGCTGATTACCTGACTAGTGCCGATCAGGTAATTCCATGTTGACTGTTTAAAGGTTACATTTCTTGAGATTGAAAATGCAATTGGGTTAGGTGTTTAGTCTTTGTTTGCTGACTTGGGGTTTAGCACAAGTGACTCCATTTTGACCCTGCAGTCTCCTTTTTACTTAACAAATTATAATTTCTATTTTTGTCATATGGGGATTCACACACATTTATCCTCAACATTCTGTATTAATTTTAAAAATAGAGCCTCCGAATATTTCTTCTGAAGTTCAAATTTGACCCTAGAGGAAAGATGCTGCAGTGATTTAGTCTGTTTTTCTGGAGCTCTGAACCATTGACAGCCAGATCTGACAGTATAAAGGAAAAGCAAAAGTTTCAGGATGGAATTGTAATTCAAACTTGTGATTTTTCCAATTCAGTATGAGTGAGAGGGTACAATATGAGTGAACAGCAGCTTACGAAAAGCCTACAAGCATGGAACCAATGGTATTTAATTCAGGTAATAAAATATAATTCTTGAACACACACTAAATTAAAAAGCCAGAAGATGCAGTTCTAATTATATGCCTTAACTTGAAGTACGGTATTTGTAGAGTAGCTTATCTAATTATATGTAAATTTGTTCCTTTGGTGCAATTTGCCTGTATAAGTGGTATTAGTTCAGTATAAAATGTTTGTTTGTTAATGAAATTGGCTCTAGTATAATTTCTGGGTTTTGATAAATAGTTCTATTTTTGTAGGATCACCCACCCAGAGTTCTCTGTAGCCACTGTTCTTAGTAGTGTGGTTTTTATTATAAACTTTTTGAATAATAATAACTAGGTCTATAGTCTTTTATTTGAAACCCTTGGTGTCAAAGGTATATTAGCATTTCACCTTTTAGAATGGTAGTATATTACTTATACTATATGCCAAATGACATTCCAGTGGGATCTTAGCACCCAAGCATATTGGCATCTCTGTAGTGAAACATAAGAATAGTCATTTGAATGGGATAAAGATCATATGGAGCTCCATTTCATGTCAGGTCATGTTTTGTGGCAATAGGTTTGGTTTTTAGAAGTTTTTGGATATTAGAATTACAGATAAGGGATTATGGTCTGTAATATTAAACACAGTAGTAAAAATTACTGAGTTTACTATGAACCAGACATTGTGTTTTACTTGTATTGTGTCATTTAATTTTTGCAATTCTTTGAAAAACATGGTATTTGTTTTGTTTATTGATCAGGAACAGCTTCAGAGAAATTAAATAATTTGTTAAAGGATGCATACACCAAATAGAATCATATTTAAACTGAGTTGAATTAGACCCCAAAGCTTGTGTGTCCAACCATTGCAGTATCCTTCCTATCCCATCCACTGCATATCCAGTGTATCTGACCTGAAAGCCATGGACTCTGCCTTACAGAAGGAGAAGGGAATTTATGGGCAGGGCATCATGTGCCAGAGTACCAAGCAAGCCAAGGGGATAACTGGAGGAGAGGATGGATCTCATTAGCAACAACAATTTGACAGTTTCTCCAGGACATACCACTAGGATAAGTGTATTTGAAACACTGCAGTCCGTTTGCCTCTGTGTTTAAGATTCAGATCCCAGAGAGAGAGGATAATACTTGAGCATGTGCCTCCCTAAGCTAGGGTAGAGCTGAGTATAATGAATCCAGTGTGGGCGGAGCATTGTTCCTAGAGGAAAAACTGATGGCTGTTAGCAAAAGGTGTGATTACCATGGGACAGCAGACTGCCCTCAAATATCTACTTTGTGGACAATTAATTAATTACAGGTGAAATTAACATTTAGATGAAAAATTCATTTATCTTTTTAAGTGTAATACATTTTAACTTTGCAACCTGCCTGGTATGCATTAAACATTGAACTTAGAATGTGAATATTTCGATTCCTGTTCCACTTAGGACAATTTCTAGGTTTTAGATCACAGACCCATAATCAAAAAGCCTATTCTCTTCTCTGTAATCTCTGTAATCTGAAACAATACTTCTCTCCATTTACCCAGATAGTTGAGATGGCCCAAAGCCTTTGAAAGTTTCTACCTTATGTGGTCATCTCCCACACTGAATCCAGGCTGGCCCTATACAATCAGTAGATAAAGTGCAGGTTGTGTTGCATGATTTCCATTACTAAGTTGTAAGAAGGTTTACAGTGTCCACCTTGTTTTCAATGCATGTTCACTCTAGAGGAAGCCACTGCCATATTAGAAGTGTAACCAATATGCAGTGAGGTAGCCCAAACTGGCCATGTCAAGGAAGAGTGACTCCTGGTCAGCCAGCTGCTCTTCCAGTTCTCCCAGCTGACATGCCAGACACATGAATTACCTTGAACACTGCCCAGCCAAGCCATCAGATAATTTGTCTTCAGTGCCATCTGACTATAGTTACACGAGAGATACCAAGGAACAGCTACCCAGCTGAGCCCATTCACAGAAAATGAGAGAGAAGAGTCTGTGGTAAAAAGTCATGACGTTTCTAGGTGGTTTGTTATCGAGCAGTAGGTATCCCAAAACAGGTTTGTTTGAAGAAGGGAGATAATGTGTTAAATTCCTCAACTGAAGGGGAGCAGCTGTTTTATTACAATTGTTTTGACAAACCCCAAATCAAGGCATTTCTCTCTAATATCCTCAGAGATTTCATCATAATTTGTGATGAAGATAGTGATGATTCTGTATTCCCTGGACAAGTATAGAGAGTGAGTATGTGCTGTTGGCTGGCAACCAAGATGGTCATCCTCTCTTCCTGCAGAAGTTTTAAAAGTCCTGCATTTTTTTTCACTCATATTTGTTTTTTCCATAATGAATAGGATTTTCTGCAATGGCAGACTTTTATTGTTATGATAATACAATATTTAGAACATCTGATGGATCCTTAATCTGGATGACAGGGCACATTTCTTTGTTCTCATGGATTCTTTATCTGTCTAGAAACTGTAGGGGAAATCAGATGGGGTGGATATTGAAAAAGTGGCAGTAAGGGTTGAAGAGCAAGTTGCTGGACAGCTTCCCAACAATTGGGAAAGGTTGCAAGAGTGAATGTCAAAGAGAAATTGGTGCTTTGATGGTGTGATAAGCAAGCAGATAAAGAAACAAAGAAGAAAGAAGTAGGAGGGACACAAAGGGAAAGAAATGAGGGATTTGATGTGGAACACCAGGGCAATCTGTATTGGGTTGAATGGGAGGAGGCAGGGAAGAGAGAAGCAGATAAGGTTTGGTGGAGAGGTCACGTACTGGGTTCACATCCTCTTCTCTGTAATTAATTCTAGCTTTATTTTCTCTCTAGAAAAAGAAAAAATAAAAATGTGACCTGGATTGTCTTCTTTATATTTTAGCTGCTTGGAATCAAAGGGCATTTTCTGTGAAGTCTGTTTTCTCATGTAATTCTTCAGATTGCTTAAGTGTCATTGTCTCATCAAATTTAGAGTCTCCGTGTATTTTATGATGATTGCTAGCAGAGGGGACTAGAAGAGGTTAATGGTATTTTGCAAAGGGTAATGAAGAACAAATTACACACTCCAATGTTGATCTAGTCTCAAAAAGAGAATCATTCAAAAGATTCACCATAGCTTTTAAAAATATATCTGATTTCTGTATTTTCCTAGCTGTGCACAGATTTTACTTTGAGGAAAATTCCATGTACTTACATAATCCTTAATATTTACTGATTTTCTGTAGAGTTAAAATGGACTAAGTTGTATTATGATAATACAGGATGAGATATTTATATTACAGTGAAGCAAAGTAAATATATATGTACTGCAGCTTGATTGTTGGAGAATTTTAGGAAATTGCTCATATGCCTGCATTGATGAATTATTCAATTTAGGGTTGCTTTCCTTTACAAATTTATCACTGGGTAGGTCCTTTAACCATCTTTTGATTTATTAAAAGTCACTTTCCAGAATTAGATTTAAAGTCTTATTGTTTTCTTATGATTTTCCTATGAAAATTGATTATGTGTCTTATAAATCCTGTATTTCTTTTCTATGATTTTGCCTATCTCTCTGTTATGAAAGGTAATCCTTTAAGAACTGATGGAATTAAAAAAACATATTGACTTAATCTGAAGTAGCTCCAATAGAAGGAAAAGGGCACTTTTTGATCTCTCTTTCCTTATTAAAGAATATTTGAAAGACAGTTGATGGTTGGATGCCCCCTCTGACTTCCATTAGGAGGAAGAAAATATTTGGTATGTCTAGAGGTGTTAGGTCTCTTGGATATCATTTGATTCTCAGTCCTTGCGGCAATATTAGGAAAACTGTACTTCTACTGAGGCTCTGTATCAAAATTAGCGATGAAACTTTTTATTAATAGAGATTCCCTGGCCCCACACCAGGTTTATTAAATCAGAATCTTCAAGGACTATAGGTGATTTGAATTCATACCCAGTGTGGGTCTGAGAATCACTGCAGATAGATGGATGATAGAATCTAGTGTGAAGCTTAGAAAAACTGTAAGAAGAGAGCATGGAAGCATCACTACTTAAGGAACACTTGAGTATTGTGGATGATGATATAATCATTGCTAAAAATTTGTGATATTTTAAAACATTTCTATGTCCCCAGTGGTCCCAGGGGTACCTCTAGTGCAGAGGTTCTTAACCCATGAGGTGGTTTTATCCCCAGTGTATGTTTGGCGATGTCCAGAAACTTCTTGGTTGTCAAAACCAGAGGGTGCTCCTGCCTTCTAGAGGGTAGAGGCTAGGGGTACACTGAACACCCTCCAGTGGTGGGAGAGCACTGGCATTACCGCAGGGTATGCAGAGAAGCACAGCCAATAGGAGATATCTATCTATCTGTGTATGTCTATCTCGATCTCTGTCTCTATCTCAATGTCTATCTCTATGTCTATCCCTATCTCTATCTCCATCTCTAGTTCTATCTCTAGAGATCTGTCATAGGAAAGAGCTAACATACTAATCAAGTCTGAGAAGTCCCAAGATCTGCTTTTGCCAAGTGAGACCCAGGAAAGCCTCTGATACAAGTTCCTGTTTGTCAACCTTTTTGTTCTGTTCAGACCTTCAGTTGCTTGGATAAGGGCCACTTAACTAGGGAGGTCAGTCTGCTTTACTCAGTCTTCCAGGGAGTCCTCAGATGTTAGTCACATCAAAAACACCCTGACAGGCACACTCATAATATTTGGCCAAGTTTCTGGGCACTCTGTGGCCCAGTCAAGTTGACACATAATATTAACCATCACAGCTCCATACTATAAAGAATTATATGAACCAGAATGTCACTAGTGTGAAGTTGAGAAACTCTGATCTAGTGAAGTGCAATGAAATCCTTAAAATAAAAATATTCTGAGGACGAGCATTGAAAACGGTGTGACTGGGCAGGTAGGAGAACACTGGGATGGCCAGACTGGACCTCGAGAAATCCAGATGGGATAAAGTGGAAGAAAGGGCATGATCATAGTCTGAATGCCTGGGACAGGAAGAGTAGGGATTCTAATGAACATCCAGAGCTTGGGAAGAGGCATGTTCATCAGAATATTATTTTTACTGGAAGTGTCATATAAAGTACAAGTATAATATAGCTTATAGTTTGCAAACAACAGGGCAAATTTAATATCAGCCTCCAGATTTCAAATCTCCTCTATTCCCTAAGCCCTAATGGTATTTCATGAGCTTTGAAAAGTGGAAATACAAGACAATGGTAGAATAAGTGGGGCTTGGGAGAATTTGAGGATAAATTCATATTCTAGGACTGCTGTCACCAGAGGGAAGCATCAGAGAAAGGGTGGGGTAATGGGCGAATATTTGCAGTGAGGCAACAGAGCAGGCAGAGCATTTTGCTTGGTCACTGCAAATGAAGGGGTAGTATGGGAATCAAGTGATTTAAAATACACTGTTTATTGTTTTCTTAAGTGTTATCTCTAATTGCCTGACCTGTGTGCAGGTTTGTTGTTCAAATGGTTGGAATTGTCATAAGTATGGGAAATGGTTCCAGGATGTCCTCTTGGGACTTACGTGTAATTGGAGAGAAGAGGCTAGTCTCATGAAACAATAGTAATCCGTTGAAGTTCATAGTCCACCACCTTTCTGGTACATACTTCCTAATTGTCTCTATGGGATACTCTTTCTCCATGTTTGTTCTGTGCCGTCTGAGAGCTACTGACTTTGTCTCTAGCTCTAGGACTGGGTCTGTGACAGTGGCATAGCCTTTTGGAGGCATTTGGCCGTAATTCTCATTCAGGTATGGACCCGTGACCTCAGGTGATCCATTTAGGTTTGTTAATACTAATTCTAAGACTTTTTACTTCCTTTACTTCTGTATTTGGAGGTCTGAGGATGAAAACCCAAGTTCTTGGTCATCATCTTGCCATCCTGAAGGGAGCCGCTGACTGAAAATGTATTGAATTCAAAGGAGAACAGAGCTGAGGGTGCAGCTGTACCTAAATACAGCCCCATAATTCAGTTATGTAAACTATCAAATTTCTATTTGATCATTACCAGTTTCGCTGATAATTGAAAAATTATACTGAATTATTAGGGGAAACCATACAATAAGGAGTGTTGTAGCAATACAATTCAAATAATAACTCATGGACTAGTCTTTCATGCTCTGCTGTTTAGTCTTTGTGAACATATTCATAATAGTCTCCCAATCTGGTATGTTTGTATTTTGGTGAGTTTAATGAGATGCAGAGGTTCTCTGTATTAATGCTTTCTTAAGGAATTTGTCGTATTTTAGAGTGTTGTATTTGACAAGTAATGTGATAGTAATTTGTGAGAGTATAATTCTTAGAAAATTAAAGGGTTACATTGCTTCCTTTGTGAAAAAGAAAAAAAGAGAGAGAGGGAGGGAGGGAGGGAGAGAGGGAAGAAAGAAAGTGGAGAGAGTGTGAGAGAGAGAGAGAGAGAGAGAGAGAGAGAGAAAGAAAGAAATTCTAGAGTGTTCCAGATACATAGCCAGGGACAATACACTTTATGGTGTTTGTAATTACAGATGTCACTCAACAGCATTGTCTTTGTTTGCTTTTTTATTAATGTACTATAAGAATTAATTGTAAAGTCTGTTCTTACCCAACAACATGAAATTAGTAAAGATAGAAATATTTGGATTATCAGTTGGAAAGACTGGTTGCATGCCATCCTGCTTCATGTGATTTCTGAAATGCAAAAATATAGTTCTTAAATAGGACATCTGTGACATAACAAATTAGAATCTGGGAGAGGAAAAATATTTTCACAGTGTCTAAATCCATTGAATCAAAATAATTGTGTAGATCATACTTGAGTTCAGATATAACCTAGATAAATCCTCCAGTTGTGGCACCCATCTGTCAAAAAATGAAACTCTGGCTCTCACTTAAAATGGCTCTTTCAGACTAAGGTCATCTAGCTGTATCTAAAATGGACATTAAATGCCAATTTCATATGTTATAGTGGCATATTTCATATTGCTCTACTTAAGGTTATGTCAGCCTTTCCCATAAAAAGCAAGTGATTTAGGTCTTAGTCTAAATGACCTAAGCAGAGATATCAGCAGTGGGACTGCCTTGCCACTGCAGACAAAGGGGATGTGGGGAGGTAGCAGGAACCACTTCTCCAGTGTACCAACTCTGGAACTGTGCTGTGTTCCAAGTCCAGAAGTCTTCTCTTCCTTTTTGTACATTTTAATTCCCTGTAAATGACAGTTTTGGGGGAATGTTTTTGGAAAGATGTTTATTCAAAATGAGTTTTGTTACCTGCAGGGGATTCACTTGCTTAAGTTCTATTTGTGTTTCATTGTATATACCTTCATCATGTTGGGAGGTTTATGAAGCTTCTATAGAAAGAGGATTGCACCTGGAGAGCCATGCTCATCATGGCTTTACTCACATATGACAGAAAGGTGCTGCAGATACTTTACGCAGAAAGAAATGAATTTTTTGAAAGATACTGAAGATTGAAGAGTCAGTCTTTGAGGATGGCAATGTCCAGAGAGGCCAGGCAGCATACCCAGAGCTCTGACTTCCCAGGAAAGCAGTGGTGTCAACACTCAAGGCTACTCCTCAGCCCTGAGTGCTACAGTGGATATTGGATGTTACTGCTAGTAACTCCTGCTGCCTTTCAGATTGAATGTTGCTGCTTCTGTTGCCTCTGTGTTCACACTACTTATTTTTTGCTTCTCTGGATCACATCCTTAGTTCCAGGAGCAGTGCATCTCACTGGCTGAGCATGCAATAGGCATTGTTACCATGTTGGAAGGAGGCTGGGAAAGTGAGTAGCCTGCTGTTTTCGCTTCTATAACAGGAATCTGTTACATGGTGGGGACTAATCCAACGTGAAAGAACCTTTAAATGCTTGGCCACCAAAGAGGAGATAATTGTCATGGGTATGGTTTTATGGGGAGGAGAGAGGAGATGAGTTTTCTGGAAAGCAGGAGAGAGAGAGAGTTTTCTAGGAGACTTGGGTACTGTATCTTTTTTTTCTGTAACAGATGAATATGTGTGTTTTGTTAATGAAAGAGGAGAGGCAATATTGGAAAACATTCTCTGAAATGGAAGAGTGTAGATCCAAGGTTCCCAAACTTTCTTGGTTTGTGGAGCCCTTAGCACCCTTAAGCCAAAAAAAAATACCCAACAATTTCATTTGTTAAGTTGAAACAGATTAGGAAGTATTTATGTCCCAACCCAATTTGCAAAAAAGTGCTCACAAATTGAAAGAAAAATACTTATATTACTGTCTTAACCATTATTATTTACAAACAGCATCTGTCCCCTTATTGGACTCTGGATGACTTCTCGAACATTGGAATTAGATTTGATACTGCTACCCTGTTTCCTGTTCACATTTATTTTTATGCAGCATATTTTATCACAGTAATGGTATGAATCCAGCTTTGCAAAGATATGATGTCATCAGACGGAACATACTGCAATCTAATGTTGAACGTGAACTCCCTTTCACTATTCAAAGTTTAATACAACTTGGGAATCATGGAAGTAGATTGTCAGTGAAGTTCTAAAGGAATGATGATGGAAATTTGCATTTAAGGGTCTTTGCAGGACCCTTGATTGAGGAGTGTTAACAACAGCTGAACTGTTCCAGAACCAAGATCGGAGAAAAGCTTTGTCAGGGCACACAGTAAATGCTTCTCCTCAAGCAAATGTAGCTACTCTGCTTCTGTTCCCTTTTCTGAATCAACTTGGCACTTATCACAGATGTGCACAGCCTTTTCCTTTCAATCTGCAAAACTCACCTAAAAGACCACAGCTTTAAAAATATTGGCTTATGAGAAACACATCATTCTTATATGATTAGCAGAAACATGAATACCTGTTGCCTAAATCAGACCAATAAAGAATTAGGTATATCTGAATAAATGGTTTCCTTTTTTTGGTTCTGGGTATATTAGCAAAAAGCTGGAATCTGCTTCAAAATTTGTATTTTGGGTTTGGAAAAATACCTGCTTTTTTTTCTGAGGTGCTTGTTTATTTGTTCTCTACTTCTGTATGACTAGGTCTGTTTTAATATATACATATATGTTGATGAGTTTCATTGTGATAAGAGTACCTGCTGATTTTGTTAAGGATTCCAGCTCCTTTTAAAGTAAAATTCCCAAGTTTTATAATCTACCAGCCTGACCAAACTGAGTATGCAGTCTATAAGGTAGAGGGTTATATGGAACCCTCAGATTAGGCATTACTTACTCCTGTTTCAACTGCTGGGACAGTGGGGGAAAACATTTGTAAAATGTGGAGCACCTCGGTATTTTAAATGCCTTCCCTCCATTAAAGCAGACAGCTTCCTACAAAGTTAAAAGGTGGTGTGGGAGACAGAATAAAGGCCTCCACCAAAGATGCCCATGTCCTAATCCCTGGGAAGAGGGAGGCAGGAGAGTTAAGAGTCAGAAAAGGAAATGTGACAATGGAAGCAGAGGTCAGAATGTTGTGATTCCTGTCTTTGCAGATGGAAAAGGGCCATGAGCCAAGGTCTGAGGGCCCCCTCCAGAAGCCGGAAAAGGCAAGAAAACAGATTCTCTTTGAGATGCCCACCAGAAAGGGATACAGCCTGACAACTCTTAATTTTAGCCCAGTGAGACCCATTTGGACCTCAGACTTCCAGAACTATGATGATGCATTTAAACTGTTTTAAATCACTACATTTGGTATTTTGTCACATCAGCAATAGGAAAGGGATAATACATGTGTGAAGTTGAAGAAATTATGTGGAAAGCTCACTGAACCTTTAGAAATTCATCTTTAACTCATACTCCAGAACGATATGGCTCTCAGAGTCTCAAACTGAGAACTCTGTAATCATGCCTTCCCTGTTCTCAGGTTTACCATAATCAGAATTATACCATACTGAGTTCAGGCAGATGGACTCACTATCAAATACTTTCTACATGGGGTTCTGGTAATTGCCTCTAGAAATCTTAAAGCCTTTGGTAGACACATCCATTTTGTGAATCCAGCTTCAATGAAAGTTAAGACTGAAGTGCTCTATATCACCGACTGTCAGTGGCTTAGTCAGGAACCAAGGGTGGGTCTACAAATCCAAATCTACTGGTCGTTAGACAGTTTCTTGTTTAATGCATGTCTCTTCATCATCATAAATCTCACATTCATTCTATGACACTTGAATTTTTTCTTTCATAGGCATGTTAACTGTTCACACATAGACTTGTAGGTCATTGTGTTGCTCTTCCATGGGCCTATTGTGACTGGCCATAGAGACAAAAATGGAAGCAGGGGATGCACAGTGTGGGTGCATACATCTTTTCCAGTATTTGTGAAAACATTCATGTCTATGTGTCGTTACCATGAATAATATCTTTTTAGAAAAATATTTTATAATCTCTTCAAAATGTACTAGCCTTTACTTTTTTAGAGCTTGGACCTGTATTCCTACCTTTTTGGATATTCTTTCATTTCTCACTCCAGTTTTCTATATCATTCCTTCCTGTAGCAGTTCAGAAACTAGTACAGTTTCCTTTGGATATGTCTGGAAGAGGAGGAAGAGACAGGGAAGGGCAAGAGGAAGGAAAAGAAGTGGAAGCAGAGCATTTAATAGAAAATAAGGATTCCACTTCCTGCATATAATGGAATTATCTTTAGAGAGAACTGGGGAGCAAGTTTGCATATGGCTTTCAGGTTTTGTGAATGAGCTGCTTCTACTTTTGGTGATAGTCAGGCAGTGAAACAGTACTCTGTTCTTCTCTGAAGGAACAAAATGAGTGCTCTGGGCTGTCACCTCTTTTTTTTATTAATTCAATTCAAATGTATATACTGCTTTGTGCCTTTATTACAAAAGTGGTTTATCTTAAGGTCACTGAGAGAACATATGCTCACTCCCTTTGGATGACTGAACTGCAGTATAGCCACACATTTTCTGACCGTCTTATGATTTGTAGTACATCTTTATTTCTTCACTGTATAGAGTATTTTTTGCAAGTTTTCCCATTTTCTTTGTAATTTGGAATGAACCATGGCCAAACTCATAAAAAAGTTCTGTTTGGATGTATGTTTCATTTTTTCTTTATTTGTGGATTTGGTTCACACTTACTTTTAAAATTTTTTGTTGACTGATGCGGTTAAACCAAAGATTGTGGATTCAGAATTTGCATACACTGTATGCCAAAACTGTATTAGATTCAATAATGTTCATTATTGTTGTTTAGTCTTCACACCAATTGTTAGGAGGAGGTAAAAATATCCCCACTTTAAAGATGAAGAATCTCCGGCTCAGAGAGTCACCAACAGAATGCAGTTTTCTTACACTATTGCTCTAACTATGACATCCAGTACTATGTTGAGTAAGAGTAATGAAAGTGGGCACTCTTGTGTTGTTCCTGATCTTAAAAGTTTTCAACCTTGCACCCCTGAGTATCATGTTAGCTGTGGACTTACCATATATGGCCTTTATTATGTTGAGATGTATTCCTTCTAAGCCTAGTTTTTTAAGATTTTTTATCATAAATGGATATTGAATTTCTCAAATGCCTTTTCTGCATCTATTGAGATGATCATTTGATTCTATCAATTCGATTTCTCACATTCATTGATTTGCATATGCTGAACCATGCTTGCATCCCTAGGATAAATCACTCTTGGTCATGGTAAATGATCCTTTTAAAGTGCTGCTGAATTCAGTTTGCTATGATTTTATTGAGAAGTTTTGCATTTATATTCGTCAGGGATATTGGCCTGTAATTTTCTTTTCTGGTAGTATCCTGTTCTGGTTTTAGTATGAGGACATTGTTGTTCTTGTAAAATGAATTTGGGAGTGTTCCTTCCTCTTTCACTATTTGGAAGACCTTGAGAAGGATTGGTATTAATTCTTTAAATATTTAGTAAAATTTTGTTGGTTTGGTTCTTCTGTTTTCCTTGGCTAGTCTAGCTAAGGGTATATCAATTTTGTTTATCTTTTCACAGAATCAACTCTTTGATTAATCTTTTGTATTGTTTTTCTGTTCTCTATGTCATTTATTTCTGCTCTGATCTTCATTATTTCCTTTATTCTGCTAACTTTGGGCTCACTTTGTTCCTCTTTTTCTAGTTTCTGAAGTTATAGAGTTAGGTTGTTTATTTAGGATCTTTTTTGCTTCTTAATGGAGGTGTTTATTACTGTGAACTTCCCGCAGAACTGCTTTTCTGCATTCCACTAGTTCTGGTATGCTGTATTTTCACTTTTGTTTGTCCAAGAAGTTTTTTCATTTCTCCCTTTGTTTTTTAATTTCTTTTTTGATCTATTATTGTTCAATGGGGTGTTGTTTTTAATTTCCATGTGCTTGTGAATTTTCCAGTTTTCCTCTTATTACTGATTTTTATTTTCATGACATTGTGTGCAGAGAAGATAAGTTGTTATGATTTCAGTCTTCTCAAATTTCCTAAAACTTGTTTTGTGGCCTAGCATAAGTTCTAACCAGGAAATGTTCCACATGTGCTTGAGGAGAAATTGTGTTCTGCTGTTCTTGGATAGAATGTTCTATATATATCTGTTAGGTCCATTCAGTTTATAGTGTTGTTCAAATCTGCTGTTCCCTTACTCATTCTCTGGATGATCTATCCATTGTTGAGAGTGGGATATCAAAGTCCCCAATTATTATTGTATTACTATTTTTTCCTCCTTTTAGCTTGGTTAGTTTATGCTTTATATAGTTAAGTGCTCCAATGTTGGGTACACAAATATTTATAATCATGTCTTCTTGATAGATCCATTTATAATTACATTATAACCTTTGTCTTTTTTTTTTAACCATTTTGAGCTTAAATTCTGTTTTGTCTGATGTAAGTATAGCTACTCCTGCTTTTTGTTTGTTTGTTTTTTTACCAATTGCTTGAAATGTTTTGCAATCTCTTCATTTAGTCTGTGTGTGTCTTTAAGGCTAAGGTGAGTCTCTTATAGGCAGCATATGGTTGAATCATGTTTTTTTTTTCCTTTTCTTAATATGTTCAGCCATTCTGTATCTTTTAATTAGATAATTTAATTTGTTTATGTGTAAGGTTATTATTGATAGGTAAGGACTTACTATTGCCATTTTGTTGTTTTCTGGTTGCTTTGTAGGTCAGTTGTTCCTGTTTCTTATCCTGCTGTCTCTTTTTGTATTTTGATGCCTTTGCTATCAGTATGCTTTGACTTTTTTATTGTGATCTTTCATGTAATCACTATGAGATTTTCCCCTTGTGGTTACCATGAGGCTTACACAAAATAGCTTAAACGTCTAACACCCTATTTTAAATTGACACAACTTAACTTGAATAGAATTTGTAAATTTTACACTTGTCCTCCATGTCACATTTTAGACTATTGGTGTTAGAATTTTTTAAATATTATGTTACATTTTTAATATTGTGTACTTTTTTAAGTATGTAACTGATAACAGATTATTTTACTTTTTTAAATGTTTGCTCACTTAACTTCTAAACTAGAGTTGTAAGTGAATTGTGTTCCATTACCATATTGCAGAATCTAAGTATGACTATATATTTACCATGCCAGTGAAATTTATGTTTTTATGATGTTAATTCATATTTTTACTTCCATTCAAATAACTCTCATGAGCTTTTCTTATAAGGCAGGTCAGGTGGTAATGAATGCCCTCAGCTTCTATTTTTTGGGAAAGACTTTATTCCTGCTTTGTTTCTGAAGGACAGCTGTACCAGGTATAGAATTCTTGGTTAATAATTATTTTCTTTTCAGTATTTTGAATGCCATACCATCTGTCTTGGCCTGAAAAGTTGAGAAATCCACCAATATCCTAACAGTGGTGCCCTCATATGTTAACTCCTCTTTTTCTTTTGCTGCTCTTAAAATTCTTTGTCTTTGACTTTTGACAATGTAATTATAATGTATCTTGGTGTAGCTCTGTTTGAGTTCAACCTCTTTAGGATCCTTTAGGCCTCATAGATCTAGATGTCCTTTTCTTTCCCTAGGTTCAGGAAGTTTTCAGCCATTAATGCTCTCTCTATATTTCTGTCTCTTTGTCTTTCTCTTTCTGGTATTCCTGTAATGTGAATATTGTTTATTTTCATTGTGTCCCGTAGTTCCTGTAAACATTTTTCACTCTTGCATTTTTGTGTTTGTTTGTTTTTACTCCTCTGGGTAATTTTCAATGGCCTATCCACCAGGTTGCTTGATATTTCTCCTGCAGTTTAGTCTTTTTTTGAAACTATTGAATTATTTGGTTCAGTTAACTCTGTTTTTTAAACTCCAGACTTTCTGGTGTTTTCATTTATTTGTTTGTTGATGGTTACTGTTTCCTTGTGGAACTTCTCAGTTTGCTCATGCATGTTTTCCTGATTGTGTTTAGGATTGTCTGAAGGTTCACAGGTCTCCCATTTCTTTAGGATGAGTTGTTGGAGCTTTATTAGTTTCCTTTGGTGGTGTCATACTTAACCTGATTTTTCATGAATGTTGAGTCCTTACACTGGTATCTGCACATTTGAGTGATTAGGTTTCTCTTCCAGACTTGACAAGTTTGCTTTGGCAGAGACAGTTGTTCACCAGTTTGTTCAGTTTGGATTTCTGGATGTGTCTGTTGGTAATATCCTTGGGTAGGTGTGGCCCACTAGTATAGTCTGTTTTTGGGTGAGGCAACTGTTCGAACTCTGTGCACAGGAATTGGAGATGTGTGCAACTGTCTGAGAACCATTGTATAGGACTGCTGGCTTTGTTCCCTATCCAAGTGAGGCTGTAAGATGGGCTCTGTGGTTCCTTGGATTCTCTGGTCAGGCTTACTAGATGACTGGGTGCTATATTCACTAATAGGTGGTGCTATGAATTAGCTTCCCTGCTCCTGTAGGGCAGCAGGACGACTCCTAGGACCTATATTGCTCATTGTTTGGGGACCTGAATCAGGCCAGAGTGTTCATTGAATTCCTGAGTCCAATGAGACCACCAGTTTTGCTCTGCAAAACTGCAAAGATGGGAGATGCCATGGGCTATGCTCTCCATTCAAGTACCACTGTATGTAGGGCCATTAAGTGGGCAAGGCAACTTCTCGTGTGCTCTGGTTGGGTTCCCTGGTTGAACATGCTGAAGACTGATTCAGGGATGAGTGGGGCTACAAATTGGATTCCCTGCCTGAGCACAGCAGTGGAAGCAGCTCTAAAGCTGGTAAGTTCTTTGTTTTTTAATTCAAGTTGACCCACAGCCCAAGTTCCCTGAGTGAACGGAGCCACTGACTTGGCAAAATATCAGATCTGCCTGCCTGCCTGCCTTTTAGTTTGAGCACCTCTGGGCCCCATGAATTTCCAGGAATTGGCACCAGCTCTTCCAGTTAGATGAGGCCATAAGACACTCTCCACAGTGGGTGGTGCTGTGATACAGCTCCTTGACTGGGTAGGTAGGATAGGAACTCCTCCAGGTTGCTCTCAGTTTCCCAAATAAGCTCTCCATTTGGGAAGGGCAGGGAGGTACCCTCAGCCTTGACTATGGATTAGTCGTCCCGTGTGCATACTACAAGAAAACTCCATTCCTGATACTGGCTTTGCTGTGGGCATGATCAGCTCCACCTGCCTGTTGTCTCAAGCACCCCTAGGCCACATGGCTTCCAGGAGTTGTTGTCAGCCCTCTGGTCAGATGGGGTCATAAGATGCTTTCCACAGCTGTCGGGGCTGTGATTTATTTCCTTGCCTAGGTGTGAGTGGACTAAACTGGTCTTTAAGGCAGACATAACTCCTCATTTGGGGATCTAGAACACACATCTGCACCCTATGACCCTAGTCAGAGTGTGCCCCCAGCTTGGTTCTACAGATGAGCAAAGCCACTGGTTGGGATTACTGCTTGGGTACTGCAGGTAAGAACTTGGTCAGCCAAGACCTGTGTGCTGGTTGTTGCAAGTCCCTCCCTACTTCTCTGTTGCAGTCAGATTTCCTACAGATTCCCCTGCAATTTCTGATACAAGATAACAGTAGGGGCTCTAGCAAAACAACTCACCATTCTGGGGGTGTTAGTTGTCCCAGTTCTGGGCTGTCATTTCCCACTGGAAGAACTAGAGGTTCAGAGAGACCTCTCCACAAGGTGCTGTCTTACCTGGGGAGGGCAATGTGGTCAATGGGAGCTGCTCCTCTTACCCTTATAGTGCAGTCTGTCTTGGTCTCTGTGGTGCCAAGGGCATGCTTCCGCCTCATCTCTGCTTTCTAGGATTCTGTCAGTTGTTAGTTTTTCATCTTATGGGGGGAGTGAGGTCAGGAATAACCCATGCCACCATCTTGGTGACGTCACTATCCAGAATGCAGTTTTGAGCCCAGGTCATTGGCGTAAGTTTTCCCTTTTCCTATTATACCACTTTGCCAATTTTATTAATAACTAGAATCTGTTAAATGCATGCTATACACTAGGCATGCACCAGTCCTTTATTTATACCTGCTTACCTAATTCACAGACCTTTGAGCTCTTATCATCTTTGATTTATATGAGAGGAAAGTGTTTATGGTTAAGTGATTGCCCAAGGTCTTATTGTTACTAAGTGCAGGATCAGAAAACACAAGGATGTGCTGTGGCCCCTGGAGTCTGAGCTCTTGCATTGTGATGAGGCATCAGTAGTAAAGCTGCTCATTAAAGGCAGCCATGACTAATTTTAATGGGTAATGCAAGTTGATTTATACCATAATATTTTGGTTACTTTTTAGGCCTCCTGAGGTATACATACTTGAACTGCAAGCAGTGAATGGTATGAGGGGAAGTAGGGTTTTTGAGCCTCCTTTTTTGAGTTATAGCAATGGTTGGGGCTAAGATAGATTAGAATCAGGCATGAGTAAAGCTAAGTATGTTTCTTCATTTCTTTGACTGCAGTTCACATACAAGGTCCTCACATTCTTCTGGACATCGGAGGTTTTAGCCACCAGCCTTAAAATTGTTCCTCTGCTTCTTGGCTGACAAGTTCCATTTACCTGAAAACTGTCATGTAGATAGTTCCCATGATAATTCACTTGCACTGGTGGCATCTTAGTTTGTCTGTGTCTACTTCGTGGGTTTTCATAGCAGTTCTAGAAGAGAAAGTTCAGCACTTATTCGAAGAATGGTTCCCATAGTAAGAAGTTGATCAACCTTGACTGGGCACACAGGTCAAGAAGTTCAGGGTGGGGAGGTATAGGGTGTTTGTGAAAGGTATGTGTGGCATTTGCCTGCCTATAATAGTTAATTCAACCCTATAACTGAGGTGACATGTTGAGGATGTGGGTTGTATTATGTGCATCCTCTGGCCCATGTTCTTAGTGATAATGCTCATTCCTAAGCCTGGAAATGGGGATCTGAAGAGAAAGCAGTGCCTGGCTTGTGTGGTGTATCCTCTTGTTAAGAGACTGAAATCTACCCAGTTTTTCCCTGGAGTGATTTCTCAGCACTGGAGCCACCCATTTCATGTCATATTTATTTTACTTATGTAAGTAGGAATGCATATACAAGGAAGATCAGATACCACCGTAAGCCTTTTACACCATGATACACACCCTCCCTCCTTCCTAGCAAAGTACTGCTGATTAAAACAGTTTGGGTGAGGTGGTCTCATGAGAGTGATGTACAGGAAGAGGTTATCTTTGATGCTCTGGGCTTGTTGTTCATAATTTTCTCTCCAAGGAGAGTGGTTTTCAACTTCACATTTCCTTACTCATTTGGAAGTACAGTAGCAGAAGGGTGAAGAGAGCCTGTGACCCACAACCAAAATCCGTGTTCTCTTGTCACTTCATCAAATTAGTTCTGGTGTCATTTTGTTTCCCCCCAGAAATAAATCACCATTAAGCAACTCTTTGTAAAGTAGTCTACACATTTATCACAGCATGGTGATCTGAACCCATCTAGGGAATTTTAAGGTACAGTTGGTCTTGTTGCTGACCTGGGACTCTGGCCTTGTCACAGTCCATCTCCTCCCTTCCCTGTGCTGACATCCTTTGGAAGGGAGGCTGGAAGCTTTGCCACCTAGAGATTTGGACAATCATATAAAACATAATAGTGTGGCAAGGGGGAGATTGAGCTTGTTACTTTTCCAAGTTAACAGAGGGAAGGAAGACTGATGGAAAAAGGCAGACAAATTGGGGGAAACACGGGGAGTAATGATAAATACTCTCAAAAACTCTAGCTTTTGTGATTCATTTGTTTCAGGCTCAGTTTAATTGTTAGGAAATTTACTGAAAGCAACGGTTTTCTTTTTACATAGATTCGTCATGCCAGCCATTAAACATGAAATGCACTTTCAGTCACATTTGTTGAGCATTTTCTAGGAGCTTGGCATTCTTGCTGTGTACCTTATACAGTTTCTCACTATGCTCCTTACAAACCTGTATGGTAAGTAGTAGTATTATTCCCATTCTCAGTACAAGGGTATTTGGGAATTAGAAAGCTTAAACAATTTGACTAAGGTTATACAGCCTAGGATAGTACACTGAGACACAAACCCAGGTAACTAATTACTATACTCGAATAATTCTTATTTTTAAAAAAGGAAGTCTTGGCATTAGTTTTTTTTAAAACGCTTTTATTTCTGGATTGATAATTGACTATTTTAAGAAAGTAATTATGTTACATAAATTTAGAAGTCATTTGGTAATCTTGCTACCTTATTTATGATGTTTATTTATGGAGATAACTTAATAGACTATTACATTTAATCCAGGCATCATATGCAAAACTTAGAGTAATTGCCATTGGAATTTTAGAGTAAAAATTAATTTATTCCCCAAAGTAAGTGGAATAGTACTGATGCCAGGGTTCTTGTTCATGAAGCCGAAGAATGAGCTTCACAAACACTCAAGGTAGGAGAGCAAGGTACCGGCTTTTATTTAGAGATCAAGTGAGAGAATAGAGCTCCTGGCTCACACCAGGAGGGGACAAGAGAGCCCATAGTGGTGTGTTCTCTAGGGGGTTTTATAGGCAGTTGAGGATTTTTTGAGAACATAGGGGTGTGAACTTGTTAAGTGGTCCCTGAATATTAAAAGTTAACTTAACACAAGCAACTTCCTTTGATGATTTCTCTGAGATACCAGCATCTTGGTCTGGGAGCATATGAAACAAGGGCACCTGCTCAGACCCCAAGGTGGGCTGAGGTATTGTTTGCTAAAGAGTAAGTTGAGAATTTCTAACATCTTAACTTCTTGGGTATTAAAATGCAATCTTATCTTTAAGGTGGAATCCTTCTTGCCTTTTACTGTGTTGTTTATGCCTGGGCTTACTTGCTAAATTAGTCACCCAGTTTGCAAAATCACTTCATCAGATCTGAAGGAGGAAAGGCAGCACAGAGGCCTGGGCCTTTTAGTATGCTAAAGTGAATCTTAGACATGATTTTAAATGGTTAGCATAATAAAACATTGCTCTCTTCTTTATCTGGGGAACATTAACTGATCTCACTGAAGAATGATCCTAGAGCCTAATGTTTAACATAGAGTTTTAGTAGGGGGGTTTCCTTGCATGTAGTTACATTGCTCCGACTGCAAATATCCCTCCCTGCCCCCTCCGGAGGCCCTCACTTTACTCTGACTACATCTACGGTCCCTGTCTCAGTACCTCTCTATATTTTGTTTGAGGGTCTGGTGGTGAGTGCAGTAGCTTTAAACTTATTTTGCTATGATGCCAAATGAATCCTACCCTTTCAATGCACATGCAAATACATATGTGTGAAGCTATTATGTCATAAGATATGGTCACCCATATTGTCAGTGCTCACTGGTATTTTGCATTTTATCTCATTTCATAATATATGTTGGTCCGGACCCCAAATACTGATTTGATATAACTCCGACACAGTCATAACCTGAAGCTTGTAGTTTAAGTGTAGTGTGGTAGATAAAAAATTAGATGGTTTTTCAGTCAGATAAATGTGGGTTTGGTCCCTACTAGGTATATATTAGTTACATATTACCTAACCAGTCAAATGGTGATAATTCTTCCTTGGGAATTCTGAGGTTGAGTACTTAGTAGACACTCAGTAAATGCCCATTTCTTTTGTCTTTAGAGCTCACACTTCAGCTGTTAATTTTCACTCCCTAGTATGATAAAAAATGCCTACTTCTTTGGGCATTCCAACACTCTATCAGATTTTATACTATTTGCTATTTTAACTATGGCTGTTCTTCATATCTTGGGCTAAAAAATAAAAACATGTAAAAACAAACGAACAACAAGAAACTGCTCTGGTAATTTTAACAGAACAACATTAAATATTCCTGAAACCATACAGAATGTAGGGGCTTATTACTTTTTCTATATCACAAATGGAAATGACTACTTGTGTTTGTTTATTATTTTTTATGGCCACCTTTTGTAACATCTTTTGGAATCCCCCTGCTATCACCATCTGCTCCTTAACCTTCCTGAACCATTTTTTGTAGAAGTGCCAGCAAGGTCCGTCTCAGTTAAAGCTTCAATCAGGCTATTTCCCACCCCTGTAGCCTTCACTGGTTCCCTGTAATCTCTCAGATTTGTCACAGGCTCATCAGCCTGAATCAGAGCCTTAAGGAAACAACAGTTCTGGCCTACCTTTGGAGCTTTATTTCCTTAGACTCCTGTCTCCACTTGGTGCTTCTTACTCTCACCAAACAAGATGACCTGTCCTTCCCGAAATGGATTTTACCATTTACAGTCTCTGTGCCTCTTCTTTTTTTCTACATAGAAGATCCTAGTCCATCCCTACTTGTTAAAAACTCAGCTCCTGTTTTCAAGTTCCATATCAGAACTGCTTGTTTCAGCGTGATTCTTTGGATTCTCCCTTCGCTGCCACATTATTTCCACTGACAGTGGTTTTTCTGAAGCTTCTACCTAGGACTTGCCTGCTTGTTTCCTTCTTTGTTTTTTTCTTTCTTATGTTTTAAAATCTCAAGTTTATCTGTGGATGTACATGTCCATTTTGTTGTTGATACTATCACCACACTCTGCAAACACATTTCAAGTAAATGAAATTGGCAAATTCCTCCTAGAAAGATATAATTTACCAACTTTTAATTTTTAAGCTTTCTTTCCAGCTTTGAGATATAATTGACATAACATTGTATAGATTTAAGAAGTACAATGTGTTGATTTGACAACATAGATGGCAACATGATTACCACTATAGCACTTCCATCACAGGATAACCATTTGTTTTTTGTGGGCAGAACATTTAAGGTTTACTGTCTTAGCAACTTTCAAGTATATAATATAGTATTGTTAGCTATGACCAGAATGCTGTGTGTTAGATCCCCAGAAGTTATTCATCTTCTAAAAGCCAGTTTGCACTCTTTGACCAGCATCTCCCCTTTACCCTTTTCTGCCCCGTAACCACCATTCTAGTCTCTGTTTCTGTGGGTTTGGCTTTTTGGGATCCACTTACATAAGTGAGATCATATAGTATTTGTCTTCCTCTGTCTGACTTATTTCCTTTCGCATAATGCCCAGGGCCTTCTTGCTTCCTATCTCATGACATGTCCACTCTTTTCTCATGTTGGAAATATTTATGGATCCCATATAGTTGATTGGTGGTGGAATATTACTCCTGAGGATAATTTGGAAAAATAATAGTAGGACTGATTGCAATACTTAAACTTTGGCTTTAAACATACACTGTTTCTTGGGCTATGACAATAGGGTAAAATTATACAGTTTGTATAAATCTTATGAGGTTTGATAAATGGACCAAATTATCACATGATGATGAAATTAAATGAGTCAGGGAATGTTACTATCTCTCCTTCCATGTAACTAGATGCCTTGGGACATTTCCAGTATGTGGCATTTGTATTTTATTATGATGTATTAATAACATGTGGATCAGAGAGAAACAAAAGTCAAGGACAAATGTAATTTTCTGTGAAATGTATATTTAATACTTTTTAACATTTAGCAGTTATCTTTGGATGCCAATTAAACATTGCACCCCCTTCTTTTGGTAATATATATATTTTTAGTGTCTATTGAGTAAATCTATTAATTCTCACATTACATTTTCAAATACTGTATTTGTAGTATTACAGATTTTATTTAACTGCATTGATTTTGGTATGTTTTGTTAATTGCTCTAATCTGAGAGATTCGTTTTTGTGATGTATAGGAAACTGGGCACATTTGACATTGTATCAAGCTTTTGGGTCAACTATTAGATTACTGTATCATTTCAGAAATGTTCTGTCTGCCTTCAGGTTTGGTAAAAGAGTGGTAAATTAAAAAAATCCCAGGGCAGTATAAAGTGTTCTTGTTGTTGTTCTGAGGGGTGTACAACTTCCTTTTTTACTTTTATTTTTTTAGTGGAGACTACTACATTCCTGTGAGGGCAAGTTACATGGCAATCCTTAGTCTGAGGAGAGATATTGAGAAGCATGTCACTGGAATTATCATTTTGAGATGAATGCATATTTCAGAGGCCCCACACTGACTCATAGTTATTGCCATATCCTAACAACTCCTTCAGGTGTATGTGCTAAAGATGGAGACCTTCATGGTCTCCATGGTTAGAAAATGCCAGTGCTCTAGACCCCAGGAAGTGTTGCTTGAAATCCCATACCTCTATTAGATGTCTTTGAAACAACATGCTATATAGATGCTACTTTAGATCATGTGTATTTTTTAAATCTATAAATGCAATTAAGCTCACATTTTTTAGGAATAATAATGCTTACACACATATATATGTTGATGCAGTCAGTTTCCCCTGTGATTTAAAATAAGTAAAATATATAAAATACAGTGTTCAGTAAAATAGTATGAACCAGTTGCCTCTTGCAGGTTACATAGTTCACTAGCATGGTTTCTCTTTGTCATATTGATAATATAACCAGTGGCCTGACTCATCCTAGGACAATAACTGAGAAACATGTCCACAAGGTGGTCAGGCTAATCTTTGAGTCTCAATGCAAATTGAGTATGGAGTGGAGAGAGCCTTTGTTTATTGATACATTGTTAAATAGGTGAACATATGAAGGATTAGAATTAAGAAAAAATAATGATTAGATTGATCCACATACATTTATAAGCTAATACTTACCAAGTATTTAGCCCAGTATGGTGCTTTACCTTATAGAGTGGTTGTGGGAAATAGAGGTGCCAAATAAACAGAAAGCGTTTCTAACAGTGTTTTAAATAAGCAACAAAATAATAATAAAAATGCAAATTTAAATGTTAGGTTACTTGTTTCTTGAAATTTACTCTAAAACAAATTCCTAACATAACTATACTACCTAACATTCTTTGAAAATTAGTAGTATCTCTTCATTTCCTTGTCTTCTTTGGAAATTTGAAACTGCATTTAGCTCTACCCAGGTGAAGGAGATATATTTTTAATTTTTTTCCCTTTTGTTGGAGAAATCTATATGGGGTGGTCTTGTTATTTGTTTACAGATTTTCCCTGGGGATTATGCAGCAGCTACTTCAAAGCTTGCACTCAATCATTTGAAACATCAAATAACTGTTCATTTTATGCATTTTTTTAAATTGAGGAAATAAGTTAATCTGAAATGAGCACCAGAGTTGATTTTTTTTGGTTTTCCCCTTTAAGTATTTCTCAAACATGTTTATCTTGGAAGTTAAGGACTCTCCCACAGCTTTTAAGGATGACTGAACTTGGAACATTCTGTTTAACCATAAAAGTCATGTTTCTTCTGTTTAATTTCTTAAAACTTGCTCTCCCTTCAGTGGAATTACTATTCTTCTTCCTCATTAGGTAGACAGGATTTCTTTCGCCTCCTCCTAGAGGGAAAGCAAATGTTTTTAGTTGTTATTGGCCCTGTAGGCACTGTAGCATTTTGGGGACAGTGGTAGGATAAATCAAGTTCCTGTTCTCATAGAGTGATTTCACCCTGTGGGAGAAGACAGATAATAACAAGCAAACAAATATAAAGGATAATTTTGAAAATGTGGTAGTATGATGAAGAAAATGAAGCAGGAAAATGAGACAAAGAGGCAAGAAGAGAGGATGGATGTAGTTTAGATGAGGTGACCAGGGGAGGCTTCTATGAAGAAGTGATGTGTGGACAGAGATTTCAATGGTAAGAGTCAACTCTCTGTGAAAATAAGGTCCTAGCCAGAAGGAATGGCAGGTGTCAGGGTTCCAAGGCAAGAAGGAGCTCAGTCTGGGTGAGAATGGGAATAAGTGACTGAATTCATTTTTATAGCTTTCTAGGTTCCAGATGCTATTCAAGGTGTTTGGAATATACACCAAGTATGAACAAAGTAAACTTTTTTTTTCCCTATGGCACTTAACATTGTCAGATTGGGGAGTTGGATGGTTTGTGCTGGGGGAAAGTGGGGACAGACAATAAGCAAACATAATAAATAAATTACTTATGTAGAATATTAGTTGACTGGTGATATGAAAAGAAATAATGGGGGAGGTTAGGTGTGAGGGGTGGGTGGGCAGTAATATAAAATTGTGAGGTCAAGGAGTATTCCTAAGGCTAAATAGCTGTCAGCAGGGGAAATAAACCAACAGTAAAGTAGAACAATCAATTACTAAGTAGATGCATAATCAAATCAGCTACCTCCAAAGTCAATCACATAACAAAGAGTACAGAATATGATACCTAACATAAAAAGAACACAGGACAAAGAAAAAGGAGGAAAAAAAAAACCCTTAGGTTGTGTTTGTAATAGCATACTAAGTGAGTTAAGGTAGACTGTTAAACAGTAAGGGAATTACCCTTGAACCTTTGGTAACCATGAATCTAAAGCCTGCATTGGTAATAAGTACATACCTATCGATAATCACCCCAAATGTAAATGGTCTGAATGCACCAATCAAAGACATAGAGTCACTGAATGGATAAAAAAAACAAAACCCATCTATATGGTGCCTACAAGAGACTCACTTCAGACCCAAAGACATACACAGTCTGAAAGTAAAGGGATGGAAAAAGATATTTCAGGCAACTAATAGGGAGAAAAAAAGCAGGAGTTGCAGTACTTGTATCAGATAAAATAGACTTCTAAACAAAGAAAGTAACAAGAGACAAAGAAGGACATCACATAATGATAAAGGGGTCAGTCCAACAAGAGAATATAACTATTACAAATAATCTATGCACCCAACACAGAATCACCTACATGGATCCTGTGTTTAGTTTAATACTAACAGAAGTAAAGGGGGAAATAGAATGCAATGCATTCATTCTAGGAGACTTCAACACACCACTCACTACAAAGGACAGATCAACCAGACAGAAAATAAGTAAAGAGACAGAGGTACTAAACAACACATTAGAACAGATGGACCTAACAGACATCTACAGAACACTCCATCCAAAAGCAACAGGATACACATTCTTCTCAAGTGCACATGGAACTTTTTCAAGAATAGATCATATACTAGGCCACAAAAAGAGCCTCAGTAAATTCAAAAAGATTGAAATTGTACCAACCAGCTTCTTAGTTCACAAAGGTATGAAACTAGAAATAAATTACACAAAGAAAACAAAAAGCCCAGATACATATGGAGGCTTAATAACATGCTCCTAAATAATGAATGGATCAATGACCAAATAAAAACAGAGATCAAGCAATATATGGAGACAAATGACAACAATAATTCAACACCGCAAAATCTGTGGGATGCAGCGAAGGCTGTGCTAAGAGAGACTTATGCACCTGTATGTTTATCACAGCACTATTTACAATAGCCAAGAAATGGAAGCAACCTAAGTGTCCATCAGTAGATGAATGGATAAAGAAGATGTGGTACATATACACAACGGAGTGTTATTCAGCCATAAGAAGAAAACCAAATCCTACCTTTTGCAACAACATGGATGGAGCTAGAGGGTATTATGCTCAGTGAAATAAGCCAGGCAGAGAAAGACAAGTACAAAATGATTTCAGTCATCTGTGGAGCATAAGAACAAAGCAAAAACTGAAGGAACCAAACAGCAGCAGACTCACAGAACCCAAGAATGGACTAACAGTTGCCAAAGGGAAAGGGACTGGCAGGGGTGGGTGGGAAGGGAGGGAGGAGGGGAAAATAAGGGCTATTTACAGTTAGCACACATAATGTAGCCTGGGGCGGGGCATGCATGGGCAAGGCAGTATAGCACAGAGAAGACAAGTAGTGATTCTATAGCATCTTACTATGCTGATGGACAGTAATGGGGTATGTCGTGGGGACTTGATAATGGGGGGAATCTAGTAATCACAGTGTTGCTCATGTAATTGTATATTAATGATAACAAAATAAAAATAAAATTATGAGGTCAAGAGAGGTCCCATAGAATAGGTGGCATTTCAGCACAATACTGAAGGAGATAGAGAAGTTAGCCACATGGATATTTTTAGGGGAAGAAATTGCCAGGCATAGGTAAGAGCTAGTGCCAGAACTATATGTAGCATTAAGCCTGGCTTGTTCAGAAATCTTTAAGGAAGCCTTTGTGACCAGAACGAAGTGAGTGAGAAAGAGTGGTGGATGGGTTTGGAGAGGAAATAGGAGGTGATATCATGTAGGGCTTTGAAATCACTGTTAGGAATTCATTTTGATTCTGAATGAAATGAGATGCCATCTGTGTATGGGTATGTGTGCAGTAAGTTATGGGGCCTGGACTGGGCAGGGGTCCAGAAAATGGAAGACCTGTCAGCAAAATAATGGAGTAAAGCCTGGGGGCACATTCTGGTGGTTCATTCAAAGGGGGTAGAGATATTGAGACTTGGTCAGATTCAGAATATATTTTGATGGCTTATAGAAGTAAAGTGTGAGAGAAAGAAGAGTCCAGGATGACTGTGAGTGTTTTGTCCTGAACAAATGGAAATTTAAGATTGGAAATACTATGGTTGGAGTAGATTTGAGTGGGATGAGGTTTAGACATGTAAAGTGGGAGACATCTATTACACACAGTGGTTACATTCCTTGTGTATGTGGGCACAGTGTATCCCCATTCTTGACTTAGGCTTTGCTTTGTGACTGGCTTTTACTAGTGGATCATTAGAGGTGAGATGAAACAGCAGATTGAAATGACTCTCAGGGTTGGGCTGAGTCTGTTGTATTTCTTTCTTCATTATGAGAGGTGCTTCCCTTGGGTAGCTGTTGACCTCTGACCTGATTCCTCAGCTAAGTGTACCTGGACCTACAGCTTGAAGCAGGGCTGCCTGCTGAGCTCACTTTGGATCCTGAGATCCTCACTGACCTACAGAACCATGAGAATTCATGTTTGTTGTTACAAGTCACTGAGTTTTGGGGCAATTGTTATGCAGAAGTTCATGGTAATAACTCACCCATAGAGCATCTACACAGTGAAGTGAAATAGGAAGTTGCATATAAGAGTCTGGAGTTCAGAAGAAGTTGGGCTGGAGGTAGAAATTTAGGAGTTTCTGACATATTGATGGTATTTAAAACCTCAAAAGGAAATGAAATCACCATGAGAGTGAATGCAACGGAGATGGTAATCACAGACTGCATCACTGCATTGTTACAAGATTCTAGAAACTGAAGAGCAACCAGCAGAGAAACCAGAAAAGGAGCAAGCAATGAGGTAGAAGGAAAATAGATTGTCCGAAAAAGAAGACAAAAATGATACGGAGGAGGAGGAAGGGATTAACTGTGTCAAAGGGAAGTACTAAGAATTGGCCTTTGGATTTGGTAACCTGGGGGTCATTGTTGGCCTTGGTACAGGCCAGGTTCACAGGGGTGGTGGAGATGCAAGCCTGAGTAAAGTGAGTTTGTGGAAAAAAGAGGAGAATGATTGGACATAGTGAGCAAATAACTTCTTTTTTATGGTGAGTAGTTTTGTGGGAAGGGAATAGAAATGAAGTTAAATAGTAACACTATCACAGAGGGAATGGAAAACTGATGGCATGGGGTTTTATTCTAAGTGAGATGGGAGGTAGTTGGATTAAAATAGTGATCTGTTTGTCTTTTGCATATTGCTGTGGCTGCTGTGAGGAGAAGGGTCTGGAGTGACAAGTGAGGAGAACAGTTAAGAGGCTATTTCTGTTTCCTAGGTGAAAGATCGTGTTGGCTTCCACTAGAGTTGTAGCATTGGAGATGTGGAAAGTCATGCATAAATTTTACACAGTGGTAATGTTATTGGTAAGACGATGGTGTGGGATTTTAGCTTAAAGACTTTACAAAAGTTTCTGTGATTGAATGAAAATTACATGTGCACTTATTTCCAGATGTACCTTAACTTATGTAAATAATGCCTCGGTGAAGCAATATGATTTTATGTTGGTTCATTTATTAAAATTTGCATTCTGCTATTTTTCAAAATGATAATTGCTCTTGTCTTTGTAAAAATGGATACAATCATTTTTCTCTAATTCCAATTCTATTCCATTCTGAACCAATCCAGTGACACTGGCTTCTTTTGCTCAAGTGAAATTTAGAGACAGTTTCTGATATAATGTCCTTGTCTGAGTTTGTGTGCAAAATAACATTTGAGTGGAAAAAGTTCCATGATCTTTACTTGGGATGAAGATTAAGTAACAATAACAAAATAGATCTTTGCTTCCTCAGATCTTAGACTTCTATCTGTGTATTTACTAGAGAATTGCTCCTATAGAAAGGGTGAATAAAGTATTTTGCCAAGTGCACTTTCAGTAGAGACTCAAACGATTGTCTATGATCTGTTTTGTTCTTATACCATGTCCAGAGGTTCCCATGGGAACCACCCCCAATTCGTGGGAAGAGTGAAATTTAACAAACAATTCAGAAAAGCTATTTAATCATTAGAACAACAGAGAAAATGAAATCACTAGACTCTCTTTTTATCTATATGGGATTGCCACTAAAAAAAGTCCTGCTTATGGTAAATAGACTTCATTGATGGCAAAAAAACAAAAAAAAAATCCAGTCTCCTAAATCTGATAATAGCAAAACCTCTCCCATCATTTGCCTCTTTCTTGATTCAAGTACCTTTTCAAAATTTGTTAAGTATTTTGGTGTCTTGGACTTTGGCATCTTGCCAGTCATTTTGATTTAACTGTTTTTCTCCTGAAAGATTTGTTTCCAGAAAAAGCTTGGGATTGTAATGCATTGAGCCTTGTACATAATCTTCTCATTATATTCAGAAAGTTAATTTTAAATCTGAATTCCCTGTCTCTCTCTGTCTACCTCTCTCTTTTCTAGTGCTTACCTGCCTGTATTAATTAATTCCTGTACAGCAATGGAGATTTGCCTCAGATACCTGACTCATCAGTTTCTGAATGTGGAGACTCTGTGTCCTTTATGGGTAGGTGGGCCACCTGGTATCACAAGACATGCAAACACAGACTGTCTGTACCTGGGAGGTAATTTTTGTGACATAAGATGCATTGAGGACCCCCAGGATCAGCTACTCAGAAGAGGCTTATAACAACAGAAGATACCCTACAATCTCTGTATTACAGGACCGAGATCTTCCTCTTTTCCATTGCTTGATTGAGGACAATTTTTAAGTAATTTTTTTCTGTTAGGTTGCCGACGGGCATTGAGTTCTAGAGATGGAAACGTGGAAGGGTCTTGGAGACCACAGTGTCCAAAGCTCCACTTGATTTGGACCTGGCCTTCTTCTCCAGGTCATCTTCTCACGGTCTCCTTGTTCTCTGCCATGAAACCTTTATTTTCACAAACACTTCTAGCTCATGTCTGGCCCAGAGTCCTTGCACTTGTGGTTTATTTTTCATAAAATCCCCCTTGGTAATTCCCATTAATCCTTAAGATCTTACATTATATGCCATGTCCTCAAAAGGGACCTCTTTGCCCCCGCGGTCTACATTAAGTTTCATTGTATTGTGTCCTCATTGCACCTTTACTGTTCCATGAAACATTTAATGTAGTTCATAGTTACATTTTGTAGAGGAGATAGTACAAGGGAGGGGTGGTGGTTTTGTTTGGGTTTGCTTGTTTTCTTTTCTAGTAACAGATTCTAGAATCACTGTCCTTAGATGCATATATATATGAATTGTTCCATAAGGGCAAGCCAGAAGCATGGCTGCCCCAGAAGGGGAACAGTGGGGCCTAAAAGCAAAAAATGCTTGGTATGTTTTAGGGGAAATGAATGGATTTTTGCAGAGATGGTAGATGCCAGAGCCATCCCTGCCCAGAGCTTCCATAACTGGCTGGGGACTTGGGAGATGACTGTTTGTGGGAACTTAAAAAATTGAGCTTTGAGAAAGATCAAATACTAGGCATCTTCAATGACCTAAGCACTGAGGAAGTAAAGTTGTCTTCCCAAGGCCGTGTGGGGCCTGTACAAGGATGTACACGACACAAGCCCAGTGCATCAATGACTGGGCCTCCAAGGCAACAGCCTTTAACAGTGCCACCATGTGGCAGCAGCAGACAATGGCCTTTATCAGGCTTCATCTCTTCTCCCTGGTGTGGATGTCCTGGGAGACTTCCTGCCTATTATGGACGTGAGACATGAAGAGATAAGCTGGGGAATAAGAAATCCAACTGTCTATGAGCCCTGATTTAGAGAATCTTTTGTTTCTCTAATGGTGAATTTTATTGTAGAGTCTCAATAAATGTTTGCTTTATAAATGAGAAAATGGAGACTGAGAGAAGTCCAGTAACTCATTAAAGAATTACAGCACTAAGTGATGGTGCAGTTTTCGGTAACCACACATGAATCTTCTGGCCCCAGAGGTAGCTGTTCTGCAGGTGAATTATAACATGAATGCTGGACACATTTCTCTGACATATATTAACAGGTCACTCACAATCCATTTGCTCCTTAGGATATCATGCCACAGACAGACATCCTGGCTGTTTGGGAATAGGTCATTCTGTGTCTATGAAGTGCTTATTTTTTAAGACTGTCAATCATTTTGGGATTATTAACATTTCTCATCTTCCTCCAGTTTTCCTAATAACCTCCCTCCTTTTCTTTTTGCCTGCCTTGAATTTTTCTTTCATCACTTTCTCAGATTCCTAAAGAGAAATTTTTGCTTTCTGATCTGAAATTACTGTCCTATACATGTAAAAATGGAAAAACATATTTTAAAAGTGAAGTAAGTGAAGTGGATACACATGAATATAATGAAATAGATTATACAAGGCCTGGTAGATAATAAAAGCAAGAATGGGGTGGGATGGATGATGGTTTCTCAGGGGAGGAGGGTTTTAAGATACGAGATACATAGACTCCTAAGGAGAACTGAGACAGCCAGGGAAGCAAAAGGCACATATGTTTTTTGGGACTGGGGGAAGAGAGTTGGTGAGACTCAAGAGGATTACTCAGAACCAGCCAAGGAAAGGATGACTTGTCCGAAGAGTTCCTAGAATCAGTTGAACCTTTTAGGTGCTAAAGGACTGGTGCATGAATATCTATAGAATATGCTCTTGTGAGGTACATTTAATGGGAAAGGAGTTTTCATAGGTTTTGCACATATAAATTGGGGATTTATTCTACAAAGTAAAATGAAAAAATTCAGGCATAATTTTTGGCCTCAAAATCTAACTTTATTGCTTACTACTTGGGTGACTTTGTATGAGGTTTTTGAGATCTAAGTCTGTTTCCTCATCTGTAAAAATCAGATTTTGTGATTATAAAGTGAAATACCCAGTGAGAGCTTCTAGAACAATGCTGGTGTAGAGGAAGTGTCCAATAAATGTTAGTTTGTCATATTAAAATGTTTATTCTGAGTTGCATTAACTGATTTAGCTATAGTTTTGAATGAATGTTTTCAGTTTATCTTGAATTATTTAGTTCTTGATTTATAAACTTTTCCCTTTGGATTTTCTCAGAAATTAATTGTCTTTCATAAGTAGGTACAGAATAAATCATTGTTTTTATTCAAGAGACATGGCTGAATGAGCACACATTTCCATAAAATCACTCCCAGGAATCTATCTAAATGAATGAAAAGAACCCCAAATTAAGGAGGCTGATTTCATTTATACTGAAATTAGAGTGGAGCCTCAACCTCATACCCTAAATTATCAAGCCTAGTATTGAATTTTGTTTAGTAAGAAGTTGCCAAGATTTAATTCACATTTTCTTTAATCTTGGACATGCTGTGCTACGTGGAAAATAAAAAATGTTTGAAGAGCTTTCTAACAGCCCTGATAAATAGGACAGAGTGGCAAAGTTACACATCAAATTTTATGTTCCAGAAAATGTAGCTTATAACAAAAATATTGACAAGTGGATGTTTTCCAAAAGTATAAATGTAAGTTTAGACATGTTTCCAGAAGTCTACTGTCCTTCATTATGTGTCCATTAATATTTTAGTACATACCTACTCAATGTTTCTTAAAATGAATTTCATAAGTAATAAAGAAATAAAAGCTTCTTCTAAACAGATTCTTACCATGCAAATATGACTGTGGTCTTAACGACTGCTAAAAGAATTATGAAGGACAAACTGAACTGTTGCACCCAAAGATAAGCACCATAAATGCTTGCCTCTTAGGTGAAAATGTCTGGGCAGATTATCCCCATCTTCTTTCCTAGTCCACATTTGAAAAAAACCTAAACTCTTAATACAGCAAATCATTACTGATAGAGGGAAGTGAAAATGTCCGTGCCAGCAGGGACCACAGAGAGCATCAGGTAACGTTAAGTCTGAGAATCAGACTAGGTATGGACTGTGGGAGTGGTTGAGGCTGCAGAGAAGGCATGTACTGCTGCTCAGCACCAACCCATTCAGTCCATTGTTTCTAGATCTTCAGTTTTTCAGGAGAGGCAAAGCATCTGTTGATTTGTGTTTGTGTTTTTGTGTTTAAATCCCAGCATTTAAAAATGTTGGTGTAAGTCTAGGGAGAGGAAATCCCGAGGCAAAATGCCTCTAAAAATCAAAATCAATCAAAGGGAGAAATAAAGTTTAAAACTCATTTATTGCTTACAAATTGAGTGTCCAGGGCCTTCTCTTCCCTCTCCAGCAGACACAAAACTGGCCCTCCCCCTCACCTCTCAGGTACCGATAAGCCCACCTTGCCCAGGTATTCACCCATTAATATGGAGATGAACTTCTCTCCACCCCTGAGGAATGATGTAAATGCACTAAAGCCATACTTCTCTCCACCCTTGAACGCCTGTTGATACGCAGATGTACTGAAGCCAGGGGAGATATTCTGGAAATACTACAGTTTAACCTTCATTTGGAAACTAATATAACATTCTCTTAAAAGCCTAAGTCGATGTAGGCATCTCTGTGTGGGCTAGATGGAATGTATCTGTGAGCCAAATTTGGGCCATGGGCTCTCAGTTCACAATTTTTGAGGCTTAATATATGATATGGGATCAGGCAGTCCAGGGATGAAGTCTCAGATCACAGTTAACATTCTTGGCATCAGGCCTACAACTTTTTTCTGGAGTGCTGATTGACTGTGCTGATAGCACAGGACAAGATCTGATCTGGGAGATGGTTGTGTAAGATTGATGCTCCAGAATTGAGAGTTTTAGCCAGGATCTTTCTAATATGACTTTTGCTGCTTAGTATGAACACACTGCTCTCATGAGTTTTTATTTTTATGTTTTAATATTTTGCAGATTTACATTTAATACCTTACAATTTCTTTGTTTACATTTTAAAAGAAAACAGTAATTTTCAACATATCCCCAAAGCTTACTATATCTGTGTCCCAAATTCTTATGAACTTTCTTAATATTTAACAAATTAAACATCAAAACAGAATACAAAATTGTTAGGCATACTATGTCTCCTCTTGACCTGACCTGTCTTGTGTTTTTTATAATGCTTTTCATACAGTGATATAAGCTGGTTTTACCTGGACATGAGGAAAGAATAGTAGGGGCTGCAGAGCAGTGGGAAAGAATACAAAAACCATCATAAGGTTGATTTTGAGACTGTCCTCATGAAAGATATCCCATTTCCCTGCCCTGTGGATTTCATATTAAATGGATTATCTATTTTCCAGGCATTTTGAACCTTGCCCCTGCCCTGCTTTTCTCTGAGGACTATTGAAGCATTCTGTTGTGTAATATGAGACATTTCTTTGCAGGTCATTTGTAGAATGTGAGTTCTGTAAGCAGCCATTAACAATGCTCTATTTTCTTTTTAAATGGTGTTTAAATGATTTATGTTTGTCCCACTATAATCTTTTTATCTGGACAATAATAAGGTCAGTTTGACATAGCCTGACTCCTTTTTAACATCTACTGTAATTCTTTGACAAACCTTGCCCACATTTGTGTTTAACCTTGGACCACCTGCCTTGACTGCTATGTGATTTGCAAATTAGGAAATGCCTCTTTCTTTTTCCTGGTTATTGAACTCCACAGCTCACCTAGACTCCTCTTTCATTTTGCTTTGCTTTCCCTCTGTCTTGATAATTTCTGATGGTTGTATTAATAAATTACTTGACAAATAATGGCCTATTCAAATGTATAGCTACCTAATTTGTTTATCGAAAAGTTAAAGTAGGAAGGGAAGGACTTGTTACTAAATTGTTGTCTGCAATTTTTTATCACCAATTGTCAGTCTCACAGTGTTCCTTCTATGACTATAAATATGCATTCTGTTTGTTGTTAGAGGTCAAAGTCAGTTTGGCAGCCACACGGTCTGAAACCATCATTTTACTGAAAAGGCCATCCTAAACCAAGTAGGAGAGACGTCTTGGTCAAGGTCATGCTAATGCTAGTGACAAAATCAGGGAGATAGCATTACGTAGTGGTGAAGAGCTTAACCTCTGAAGGCAGACAAAACTGAGTTTGTGTCCTGGCTGGCTGACCATATGTTAATTATCTTGCTATAACTTCAGGCAATCCAAATAACTTTTCTGAGCCTCAGTTGCAAAAATTTTTAAATGAAGGTAATAGCAATACTGCCTTGAAAGGGTTGTGATGAGGAGTAAGGGATAGAAACCATGCCAACTGCATGACTCAGTGTTTAGCAAAGCAAGGTCTTAGTAACTTGTGATTGTTGCTGTCACTATCATAATCAATATTCTGATCACCGGCCTGGGTTTATTTTAACAACACAGCTCTAGCAATGCTCCCAAACTACCTAAAGGCATTCTTTAGGCCTCTTAAACTTCCTCAGCAGGGGCTTGATATGGCTGTCATTTGTTGAGGGAGTCTTACGTGGCTCAGCAATGTATGGGGACATGTAATATTTATTAAGTTTGCAGCACCACCCTTCTTGATTTCCATTTTTCACATTTGGTTCATAAATTCAGTCCATACCTTTCTTCTGTGTACAGAATCCTGTATCAGATCCTGTGTGCACATTTGTGAACAAAAGGGCATGGAGCTTATGTTCTGGGTGTGGCAGGGAATAGAAAATAAACAACAGATCATACTTCTGTTTGTTTTTGGTTGTGGTCAGTGATAAGAATGTGAGTGCCAAGTGCTATGAGTGAAAGAAGGGGGTCACTGTATGAAGGTTGTAGGATGAGTAGGTAGTAGCTAAGCCAGTAGGGCAGAAATCTTTACATTTCAAAGGGGTAAGTATGTGCAGAAGTGCAGGAAGGGAAAAACAGTGTAATTCCAGGAGTGGATAGAAAGCCACTGTGGCTGAAGCAAGTGGATGCTGGAGGATGTAGTTGGAGAGGAAGGGAGCCTAGATTATGAAATCTTAGGCCATGTTAATTTTTCTGGGCTTTACTATGAGATAACGGAAGTTTATTGGAAAAATACAAACAAAAAGTTCATGGCCATGTATTTTCAAAAGATCATTTTTAATGACTGGGTGGAAGGAAGATGATCCAGAAGAATGAAGAAAGGAAGCATGGGTGGATGGAAGATGATCAGCAACTGAGAGAGCTCTTCAGTATGCAGGGTGGCTTGTAGTATTTTAGGGAGGGTTGAGGTAGAGAGAAATGAGATATACAGAGAGGTACAGTGAAGGAGTCTGGTGTGTGGTTGGTATGTCAGCAGAGGTGGAGAGAGGAGTCAGGAATGACTCCACTTCTGTTTTGATCTCCAGATATCATGAATGTTGGAGTAAGATTGATGTGTATGATCAGAATTTATCCAGATGGAATCAAGGCACAAAGGAGTTCCAGGTTCTGGCAAAGGACTGAAATGATGGACCAGACAATATAGAGTGTGTAGGAAAAACACACTCCTGTGTGTTTCTCCTTTACTTGCACACTGCTACCACACTTCTGACACCACATGTGTGGGTTTTCCCCCCACAACAAGCAATTCCCCGTGACACCAACTGGGTGTCCTACAATTCAGTTCAGTTCTGACAGTAACCAGAGTTGGCACAGATCCCACAGGTTAAGGACTCAGTGCCATAAGACTGCTTCCTACATCAGATACTAATTCCAAGTATGCCCCCAGATGAGCCACAACTTCTCTCTGATGTGGCATGATTCAGACGTTCCCACAGCCCACCTCCTTGGAATTAATCATTTGCTAGAATAACTCACAAAACTCAGGGGCACACTTACATTTACCAGTTTATTATGAAATAAAGGATATGAAAAAGGTTACAGAAAAACAGAGATGAGGAGAAACATAGGGCAGGGTCTGAAGGTCTCCTGAGTGCAGAATCCCCTTTCCCCTAAAGTTGTGGTGTGCCACCTTCCTGGTACTTGGATGTATTCACCAACATGGAAGCTCTCCAAAACCTGTACTTTTGGGATTTGTATGGGAGCTTCATCATGTAGGCATACTCGGTCATTTATTCAGTCTGCAGCCCCTCTCCCTTTCTCTGAGGATGGAGGGTGAGGTGGGTCTGAAAGTTGCAAGCTTCTAATTATGGCTTAGTCTTTCTTGTGTCTGGCCACGATCCAGGTACTATTGTGTAGCCCACCAAGAATTGCCTTATTAGAAAAAAGACACTTCTGTGACCTAGAAAATTCAAAGGAATTTAGGAGCTCCTTGTTAGGAAGCTGGTCAAAGACCAAATATTAGAACAAAAGATAATTCCAGTGCTTTTATCATGTAGGAAATTGCAGTGGTTATGGGAGGTCTATGTCAGGAACCATGGATGAAAACCGAATATATCTTTCTTATTATAAAACATAGTATCACTGAGTGGGAAGTGGAAAGAGGACTTGTGATTAGGTCATGATTAGGATAAAAGACATCCCTACTTCAAATGTGTTAAATAATAAGACAGTTAAATGCCAGGAGTCAGTATAGCTAAGTTGTGAATTGTGAGGTTCATGTAGACTAATCAGAATTAAGGAGTTCTTGTATCTTGTTTTGATGGGTATGGCATTCTTGAATGACAGTAATCAGATAAACTACTTAGTCGACTAAATTCATCACCGTTTAATAGAAACCTAAAATGGTTTGTCTCAGTTTTTGGTGTAAAACTGATTGAATGTTTGCATCCAAAATTAAGCTAAAACCACTGCTATTTGTATACAAGGTATTGATCTTTATTATCTTTTACCAATGTCTCAAATATTTTATTTTTTGTTTGGTTTTATTATTTTTCAATAAGAACCTAAGCTTCAGAATAAATATAGTGTAGGTGTGAATGAGGATAAAATAAAATAACACGTAATTTAGTGTAGTGTTCTTACATGCATTTTATTCATTTTAGTACATTATGATTTCTACATGATGTGCACCTGAATTACTCATTTTTGTTCATTGCCGTGAAGGTCCTATCTGATCAAGAATTAAGTATTTTGTGTTCAAAATTCTGTTCTCCTTTCTAATGTTCACGTATTGTACACATGCATGTATTTTGGATTTTTTTTAAAAAGTAGAAGAATCCTTTAAAGGTTTAGGGATAAATTTGGAGATAAAACTGTGGAGGCATTTTAATCAGGTTTTGTTTTGTTTTGTTTTATTTTGAACCTTCATTCTTTTCCAACCTTCCATCAAATAATGTGAGAGGAGAAATTTGGTCTTACAACTGGAAAAATCATTGAGGCTCCCATCTGTATGCCAGCGATTTTGGGGAGTATCTAAGATCATAATTCATGTTGAAAGTGATGTGGGTAAGCTCTTGCGACTTGCTTATTGACTCAGTAGTATTTTTTCAAACTTAGAGAATGGACAAACATGCTCTTGGTACCTCCTGGCCACATGGCCTGTCAAAGCCCACAACCATAGTTATTTAGAGAAAGTTTAAGCTGTATATAGGAAGGGCTATAAAGATACACTAATAGAGGTTTCCAGTCAGACACAAGGGGGATATTGCATTTATCAAACAAAAACAACCATGAAAAAAAAGGTAAACATTGGAAATTAAAAGAAGCAGAACAAAACACCCCAGGAAATTGTTAGGAGAAAAAACATGACGTGTGTGCCTTAGTAGAGATGGTAAATATTAGAAAGGCTGCTACTGAAAACCAAATTAATCAACTGGCAAGATGAGCAGAACTATAAGTAAAAAGACAGTTTATAAAGAAAAATATGAGACATGTAGGATAGATCCTGGGGCTCATCTAATAGCTAATAACAGATGCTTTTGAAATAGAGAACAGATGTGAAGAAGGAAGGAGAAATAATAGATGACTGTCTCCCCTAAGCTGAACTAATTTTTAAAGACTCCACATTAAATCAACTCCACAAAGGCTGGTGAAGATTAATGAAAATAAAAACTTTTAGACATATTATGATGAAAATTTTGAATTTCAAGGATAAAGAGAAGATGCGTACATAAAATGGACCCAGAAAAAAATGGGTTACTTTCAAAGAAATGTGACTTTGACTTTTATCTAATTCTCTCTGTAACACAAAATGCTAGAGGACAGTGTGACATTCCTTTCAGAACTCTGAGTGAAAAGGGTTGTGACCTCCATATTCTTTACCCAGATATATTTTGCTGGTATATGAAGGGAAAACTGTATTTTGGTACATGAAAGGACTCAAAGTATTCTACAAAGTATTGTTCCTTTAAAAAAAAAAAAGAAGGAGAGGGGAACAGAGGAGGGGGAAGCATAGTGAAGTATTATAGCCTGACCAAAAATGAGTCATGAATGAGGGGGATGTGACAAAACAGCCACAAATGTTGCCCTGGGGTGACTGCTTTAGAATCACCTAAGGAGACTTTTAATGCTGATTTGTAGAATCCAAAGTTAGGGATGGAGTATATAAACCTGAAATAAGTCCCAGCCACATGTTATTTTTAATAAGTACCCTAGGTGATCTGACACCAGCTAAATTAGGTAACCTGTGAATAATGAGCCCAGTGAAACCTATAATTGAAGTATTGTTGATAATTTAGTCATGAAGTGTTTAATATGATGGTATAGAAAGGATTTTCAACTAGGAGAAACATAATGTAAATACATATTTTTTTCTAAAACTAAAATTCTAGCTCATTTCAGAAGAAGCTAGGTGACGTGGGTTTGTTGTGGAGAAAAGGGTGTACATGGTGAAGAAATAGAAGCCTGTAAATGCCTAACCACATTCTTGAAGGGGGAGTTCTTAGGGTTTAATTATTGAAAATGATGGACACATATGTTATGTGCTTGTATATTTTATGATAACTAGCAGTACAATAGAGATAAGATGAAGATCTCCATAATGATTAGAGAATGGAAAATAATAAGAAAAAGCTTTGATAAAGAATAAAAATTTGGGGGAAGGAAACAAGAAGGAAATATAAACAAACAGAAACCTAAAATAAAATAATAGAACTCATCCAAGGTGTATCTAAAGTGGCTAAGTTTTGATCTTAATTACAAAATATTCTCATGTAAGATAAAAAGTATAATCCACTTACATGCTGTTTAAAAGAAGACCCATTTACATTGTACAAAATAATTAGAGTGTTATTCACAGTTATATCAGCAGTTGGCATGGTGTGACATGTGGTTCAAAAAGTGGTTGTTGGCTCATGGAATGAATTGTTCTGCAAGGATATAAGAGAGCTCTCATCACCACCATTAAAAAAAAATAGGGTTAATGATACCAATAGCAAAGTGTACTTCAAAGTAATGAAGTATTAGATGGCATACAGGACTATTTCATTATTAAAATACAACCATTATACAAAGTATAGCAGCATTAAGTACTTACCACACTGAGAAATATACATTAATGCATGATGAAATTGAAACTTTAAAATATAAGAAAAAGTTGGCCTAACTGCTACCATACAGGGAAATTTTAGCACATCTCCTAGAAGCAATCCAAAAGAAATGATGTAATGTTTTCTATAATTTTAAGCTCATTCCTCTGCTTTGATAAGTAAGTGTCTGCCTTCTCTAATGTCATTCCAATTAAAAAAGAAAAACAATTTGGGGACTAAAAGTATTATAACAAATCAAATGCTCATCCATGGTGATATGACCTTCTAGGTTATTATATACGTGTGTGCTGTTTCCCTTTCCTTATTTGAGAATCACTGATTGAAATATTATATGCAATTAAGATTTATTTCAAAGATATAGTTTGAAAGTTATAACATACATATATAGCCTATACATTCTTAAAAAAGTGTTTGTGGAGTGTGTATGCAAATTGATTGTATTAATAGATCTAAAGGAAGTTTCATACTTAAAAATTTAGAAATTTTATAGATTACATTCCCTAATTAGATAGCTATAAAACTGTAACAAGCAGAAAGTATTTGGAAATTAAAAGGAAAAAGGCAGCTTCTGAATTGTTCTTGGGTCAATGAGGAAATCCTAACTAAATTTTAGGACTATCATAAAAAGAAGTCACTAAAAATACTTATTTAATATTCTGATACATGGTCACATGCCTACTCAAAGATACTTTACAAACATTAGGCTTTCTTTTTAAAATATGAAAGACTGAAATGAAGTAAACTAAATAACTCAGGAGGCTGGAAAACAAACTTTACAAACTAGGAGAAATTAGTAAAGAGTAATTAGTAATTTAACAAGCAAAAATGAGTGAATTGTTTACATACAAAGTATATAGAGTTTAAAATAGCCCATGTTTTGAAAAGACAGGTAAAATCAACAGAGCCATTCAAAAAGATGGTGCCGTGAGGGGTGAGACAGAAACCTTCTCCCAAAACCACATATAATATGAAAATATAGCAAATACATATAATCCTGAAAGAGCAACAGGAAAGAAGGCTGCAGCAGACTGCCTACATCTGGGGAGAACAGCAGACTTCAAGGAAAAGGGTTAAGTACCAAAGTGGTGATCCAGAAGGATGAAAACCCTTTCCCTACCCCTGCTCACCAGAGGGAGGAAGAGAAATGGAGCAGGGAGGGAGTGGAGGGCTAGGGCTGCTGAACACCCAGCCCTGGAGATGTGTTCTGAAAGCACAAACCTGCATTACATGGTGCTCTGGAGATTAGTGGGGATGGAAAGCTAAGACAGGCGGAATACTTTGAAAGACTGTGATTCTAGCTGCTTGTGGAAAATACACATCCATATCCCACCGCTCTGGGACAAAAGAAAGGTGGGCAGTCTGAGAGACATCTTAACAGCGAGGTGGCTGCAAAGGGGCAAGGATTACACAGAGCTTGCTGCTCAGGAGAAAGGACAAGTGGACAAAATTGTCCAGGCACACACTTCCCAGCATGTTGGGAACTTTCAGGAGCTTCAGGTGCTCCTTCCCCTGGCTGGCTACACAGCTATAAGACCCCCACCACGGTACACAGTCTTCTGTGCCTTCCTCCTGGCTGGCACCAGCTCAGAAACAGGCTGCCCCCACCATTGTGCCAGGCCAGCCAAAGGGCAGCCTCACCTATGGCAGCTACAAGCGCAAAGCATAGAGGCTTCTCCCTGCATGCTCGGCCACTGGCCCTGGCAGTGGAGGCAGGCACTGAAGCCAGGAAGAAGGAAAGAGCTCTTTCCTCCTGACAGGCACCAGTGTTGCTCCCCTGTAACCCCTGCCATTTCCCAGGGACTGAACAGCTCTGGAGAGTAGAGCTTCTTGGCACCTGCAAATATGAAACGTCAAAGGAACTTGGTTCAAACCAAAATCCCACAAATACCAGAAAGAGGGCCAAGTGAAACTGAACTCATCAATCTTCCTGAAAGAAATTTCATAAACATGCTCTTGGAACTACAGAAAAAATATTAAAGAAGTCAGGGAGGAATTCAAGAATAAGACACAAACATTGAAGAATACGGTATCTGAAATGAAACATACAATGGAGGGATTTTTTTTTTGGTATTATTAATATACAATTACATGAGCAACATTGTGGTTACTAGATTCCCCCCATTATCAAGTCCCCACCACATACCTCATTACAGTCACTGTCCATCAAGAATGGAGCAATTTCAAAGCAGATTAGATAAAGTAGAGGAGTTATAAATGAAATAGAAATTAGAGAACAGGAATACAAAGAAACTGAGGCACAGAGAGATTAAAAAGGATCTCTAGGAATGAAAGAATATTGAGAGAACTGGGTGACCAATCCAACTGGAACAATATTTGCATTATGCAGGTAAAAGAAGAAGAGAGAAAAAAGGATATAAAGTGTCCTTGAGGAAGTCATTGCTGAGAAATTCCCCAATCTGGGGAAGGAGATAGTCTCTCAGGCCATGGAAATGCACAGATATCCCAAACCAGGGATGCTAGGAAGAAAACACCAAGACATATAATAATTAAAATGGCAAAGATCAAGGATAAGGACAGAGTATTAAAAGGAGCCAGAGAGAGAAAAAAGATCACATACAAAGGAAAGCCCATCAGGCTATCATCAGACTTCTCAACAGAAACCTTACAGGCCAGAAGACAGTGGCATGATCTTTTTAATGCAATCAAGCAGAAGGACCTCAAACCAAGAATACTCTAGCCAGGAAGATTATCATTTAAATTTGAAGGAGGGATTAAACAACTTTCCAAGAAGGAAAAGCTGAGAGAATTTACCTCCCACAACCACCTGTACAGTGCATTTTGGAGGGACTGCTATAGATGGAAGTATTCCTAATGCTACGTAGCTGTCACCAGGGAAAATAAAATCACAGCAAAGAAAGTATAACAATTAATTACTAAGCAGATGCAAAATCAAATCAACTACCGCCAAAGTCAATCTAGGGATGGACAAAGAGTACATAATATAATGCCTAATATTTAAAGAATGGAGGAGGAAAAAAAAAACCTTTAGGTTGTGTTTGTAGTAGCATACTAAGAGGGTTAAATTAGACTGTTAAATAGTAAGGGAATTACCCTTGAACCTTTGGTAACCACGAATCTGAAGCCAGCAATGACAATAAGTACATACCTATCAATAATCACCCTAAATGTAAATGGAACCTTTAAATGTTTCTGAGTATGGCAATAGAGATGTCCATCAGTATGACTCTCCTTGCTGTAGATAATGATTAAAGGGAACTGACCCTGGAGATTGAGAAAATTTTGAGGCTATAAAATAGATAAGCAAGAAATAATAAAAACCTGAATTGGACTAAAAGACATCAAATGAGAAAAGAACAGGGAAATGAGAGAGATTATGTATGTTAAAACAGGACTTGACTACTGATTACATGTAGGGGCCAAAATAAAAAAAAGGCAATGAAGATTGAAATTTTAAGCTCATATGATGGTTATTTGCAGTGTTATAGATCAGAATGACTATCCATGATGTGTAAATTGGAGATTGTGTTTATGATATCAGTCATCACAAAAATAATTGGTTTATTTGGCTGTCTAAATTGAGGCTTTCAGTTCATCAGAAATATGGTTAAAATCCTCAATGATTAGAATTAGAACAAAAGAGAATACAAATATAGTTGAGTATTTTGCCACACTCATCAAATATGATTTTGATGGGCTAAGAGTTCCTAATGAGGACATAGTGATCAACTGAGCAAACAGACCTTTTGGCTCAAACAGAAAAGTCAACATAGGCATAATCTACTAACTTGCTCTTTGGGGATGGTACTAGCTGGTTGATAGACTTTTTCCAAGACACAAAATGGTGGGAAACCAGTGCAATAAAATCTCCAGGAATATGAATAATCAATTATTTTTTTCATTCTATAATTTAATTTACATATATTGAGGTTTATCTACAGAATTAAACACTCCCTCCTCAGTGTTTTCAAAGTACTTTATTTAAAATTTTATTATAGTGGTAGTTTATTTTCAGGCAGAGCTTTTTGTGAGATGTGCTGTTGATGGTTATCAAGGGATCGGTTGAATATTCTTGGGAGGTAGATCAGTGTGAACCAGGGTTTGAAGTTGGATATACTATGGCGGGTAGGATATAGGAAGGGAGTGAATAATCTTGGGAAGTTTGAAGCACAACTCAGCCACTTAACTCCTGAGAAAATTTGACCTGACTTGAACTCTTTGGTCTCTCATCTGTTTAGTCGAAATAATAATAATAGTTTACATCATAGGATTATTATAAGAATTAAATTAGAAAAAAACAAATGAGACCATGCATATGTAACATTTAACACAGGATCTGGAGAAGTAATTTCTCAGAAAGGGTAGCTCCTATTTTCTTTTATTGTTACATAGACTTTGAGAGTCAACTAGAGGTGAGTAGGTCTTGAGGTGAGAAGTTTCTGCATCTGTCTAATACGTTTCACCAGCATAATTAGATAAGTTAAACAAATATCAAGCCTGGCCTTGTTTGCTGAGTAGTTTGGGAAAAGTACCAATAAAGTCTACATTCATTTTTACTTTCATAGTAGAAGGGGGCAGTGACTTGGCCATTCCAGACCACATCAGTGTTTCCTTTGCTGTGGAAAGGGAGGCTACAGTTGGTCATTCAGTTTGAACGGCTGATGATAAAACAAACATTCATTGATATAGGTGGATGAGAAAACTAGACCATTTTCCCCTTGTGATTATGTATATAAGTATCTGTTATTTTTTTAATTTATAAAAATAAAACCTCAACAGGCAATAAAAGAGATCTTCCAGACTTAATGTCCTGTTTTAGGAAACCTGTGTGTTCATCCATCTCCTTAACTTCTGCCGATGGCTTACTTGTTCTCTGTGGCATTGAAATTTTTTTATAGATTCCTTACCTTTCAAATCCTGGAAATCGCTGATTCTTCAAGACCCAGTTTATAAATCCTCCTCCTTAGCAATGTAATTTCCCTTTGCTTCATCCAGAAACAGCATCTAGACGTTCTGTAGCACTTTGGGCCACTATTATGATGTGCATTCCAATGACCTGGTATTGTGTATGTTTTTGTCATCCACCTATGTATATATATATACATACACATTTACTGTTACTAGATTGTAAACATCAAAGAAAGGTGGCAAAATCAATGTAAGGCTGGGGGAAGTGTTTGAAGCAGAGGTCCCCTACATTCCGTAATGAGAATTCAGTGTTTGCTTTCACATGACATCCCACTAACCATGTTTTAGTGAACCAGCCCTGCCCCCAGAGCATGGTGGTCTTAAAGAAATGGTTTGGCAAGAGCTCTGGCTGACAGGTGTGCTTGACATTTCATGGTAACACTGACCCAGTGAGGTCATATACAGGGAATGAACAGAGAGTGGATTGACTGAAGGCTGAAAGGCACAGAGAGAGGCAGTATGAGATGCCATGACTGAGTAGAGGGCACAGCATAAAATCAGGGTAAAGGGAGATGATTATCAGCGCTTTTACCAACCCCTGTCTCTTTAGAGTAAATGTCCTTCACTGAAGTGGCCTGAAAAGGTAGCTTAGTCCTTTTATCTGAAAAATAAAAAAAATAAGCATAACGAATACAGTGTCAGCCCTGTTTTACAATCCCTGTGATAGAAACGTCTCTTTGTATATGTTGAGTTTAAAAATGCCTCCCAGTAACTTCCATAGATAAAGTACTTGTCCTGCTTCCTGAAATCGCATAGAATGTGCATCAACCTTCTGGCCAGTGACAGTCCTGATCGATGAGTCATGGAGCAGTAGGGGAATGTTGTCTTTTACAGGAAACAAAAGAGTATTAGTAAGGACTTCATGTGGGTACCTCTTCTACCAAAGTCCCCAGTAAAGAGTGGTAGAGTTAACTACCAAAGTGTCCAAAATTGCTTACTAATGGAGTTTTGCTAAGTAAAATACCTATATACTACTTAGTAATACTGTGGTTATTTGGGGTTTCATATTTAAGATTGGCTGTTATTTTAATAGTTATATATCTATTATATCTATTAGGAAAATACAACTAGCATGCAAATCTGTGGGTTCCTAGGTTCTCTTGGTTAAGACATGTATAAAGTAGGTATTTAAATAGAAAATGTGAATTAAAAATACTAAGTAAACAGTTTTGGTGGGATGCACATATTGTCAAAATAATGGAGGATATTTCCTAAATACTGTGATTAATATAAGACTTCTTTAAAGAAGAAGTGTTACTGGATTAGCATGATATGCCACAGGCAAACTGGATCAAGATTATCACCTCAATTTTTTGCTTTCTAAATACAGTGGGCATATTTTTTTTAATTTTTTAAAATTTTGTTATCATTAATCTACAATTACATGAAGAACATTATGTTTACTAGGCTCTCCCCTACCCCAAGTGCCCCCCCACAAACCCCATTACAGTCACTATCCATCAGCATAGTAAGATGTTGTAGAATCACTACTTGTCTTCTCTGTGTTGCAAAGCCCCCCCCTTTCCTAACCCCCCACATTATACATGCTAATCATAATACCCCCTTTCTTCTTCCCCGCCCTTATCCCTCCCTACCCTCCCATTCTCCCCAGTCTCTTTCCCTTTGGTAACTGTTAGTCCATTCTTGGGTTCTGTGATTCTGCTGCTGTTTTGTTCCTTCAGTTTTTCCTTTGTTCTTATACTCCACAGATGAGAGAAATCATTTGGTATTTGTCTTTCTCCGCCTGGCTTATTTCACTGAGCATAATACCCTCTAGCTCCATCCATGTTGTTGCAAATTGTAGGATTTGTTTTCTTCTTAGGGCTGAATAATATTCCATTGTGTATATGTACCACATCTTTATCCATTCATCTACTGATGGACACTTAGGTTGCTTCCATTTATTGGCTATTGTAAATAGTGCTGCGATAAACATACAGGTGCATCTGTCTTTTTCAAACTGGGAGTGCTGCATCCTTAGGGTAAATTCCTAGAAGTGGAATTCCTGGGTCAAATGGTATTTCTATTTTGAGCATTTTGAGGAACCTCCATACTGCTTTCCACAATGGTTGAACTAATTTACATTCCCACCAGCAGTGTAGGAGGGTTCCCCTTTCCCCCCTTTGTTGTTGTTTGTCTTTTGGGTGGTAGCCATCCTTACTGGTGTGAGGTGATATCTCATTGTGGTTTTAATTTGCATTTCTCTGATAACTAGTGATGTGGAGCATCTTTTCATGTGTCTGTTGGCCATTTGAATTTCTTCTTTGGAGAACTGTCTATTCAGCTCCTCTGCCCATTTTTTAATTGGATTATTTGCTTTTTGTTTGTTGAGGTGTGTAAGCTCTTTATATATTTTGGATTTCAAGCCTTTATCGGATCTGTCATTTACAAATATATTTTCCCATACTGTAGGATACCTTTTTGTTCTATTGATGGTGTCCGTTGCTGTACAGAAGCTTTTCAGCTTGATATAGTCCCACTTGTTCATTTTTGCTTTTGTTTTCCTTGCCCAGGGAGATATATTCATGAAGAAGTCGCTAATGTTCACATCCAATAGATTTTTGCCTATGTCTTTTTCTAAGAGTTTTATGGTTCCATGACTTACATTCAGGTCCTTGATCCATTTTGAATTTACTTTTGTGTATGGGGTTAGACAGTGATCCAGTTTCATTCTCTTACATGTAGCTGTCCAGTTCTGCCAGCACCATCTGTTGAAGAGACTGTCATTTCCCCATTGTATGTCCATGGCTCCTTTATCAAATATTAATTCACCATATATGTTTGGATTAATGTCTGGAGTCTCTAGTCTGTTCCATTGGTCTGTGGCTCTGTTCTTGTGCCAGTACCAAATTGTCTTGATTACTGTGGCTTTGTTGTAGAGCTTGAAGTTGGGGAGTGAGATCCCCCGTACTTTATTCTTCTTTCTCAGGATTGCTTTGGCTATTCGGGGTCTTTGGTGTTTCCATATGAATTTTTGAACAATTTGTTCCAGTTCGTTGAAGAATGTTGTTGGTAATTTTATTGGGATTGCATCAAATCTGTATATTGCTTTGGGTAGGATGGCCATTTTGACAATATTAATTCTTCCTAGCCAAGAACGTGGGATGAGTTTCCATTTGTTAGTGTCCTCTTTAATTTCTCTTAAGGGTGTCTTATAGTTTTCAGGGTATATAGGTCTTTCACTTCTTTGGTTAGGTTTATTCCTAGGTATTTTATTCTTTTTGATGCAATTGTGAATGGAATTGTTCTCCTGATTTCTCTTTCTATTGGCTCATTGTTAGTGTATAGGAAAGCCACAGATTTCTGTGTGTTAATTTTGTATCCTGCAACTTTGCTGTATTCCGATATCAGTTCTAGTAATTTTGGAGTGGAGTCTTTAGGGTTCTTTATGTACAGTATCATGTCATCTGCAAATAGTGACAGTTTAACTTCTTCTTTACCAATCTGGATTCCTTGTATTTCTTTGTTTTGTCTAATTGCTGTGGCTAGGACCTCCAGTACTATGTTGAATAACAGTGGGGAGAGTGGGCATCCCTGTCTTGATCCTGATGTCAGAGGAAAAGCTTTCAGCTTCTCACTGTTAAGTATGATGTTGGCTGTGGTTTTATCGTATATGGCCTTTACTAGGTTGAGGTACTTGCCCTGTATACCCATTTTGCTGAGAGTTTTTATCATGAATGGATGTTGAATTTTGTTGAATGCTTTTTCAGCACCTGTGGAGATCATCATGTGGTTTCTGTCTTTCTTTTTGTTGATGTGATAGATGATGTTGATCGATTTTCTTGTGTCCTTGTTGTACTATCCTTGTGTCCCTGGGATGAATCCCACTTGGTTGTGGTGTATGATCCTTTTGATATATTTTTGAATTCGGTTAGCTAATATTTTATTGAGTATTTTTGCATCTATGTTCGTCAGGGATATTGGTCTGTAATGTTCCCTTTTGGTGGGGTCTTTGCCTGGTTTTGGTATTAGGGTGATGTTGGCTTCATAGAATGAGTTTGGGAGTATTCCCTCCTCTTCTATTTTTTGGAAAACTTTAAGGAGAATGGGTATTATATCTTCTCTGTATGTCTGATAAAATTCTTAGGTAAATCCATCTGGCCCGGGGGTTTTTTTTTTTGGGTAGTTTTTAAATTACTGCTTCAATTTCTTTGCTGGTAATTGGTTTATTTAGATTTTGTGTTTCTTCCTTGGTCAGTTTTGGAAGGTTGTATTTTTCTAGGAAGTTGTCCATTTCTTCTAGGTTTTCCAGTTTCTTAGCATATAGGTTTTCCTAGTAGTCTCTCATAATTCTTTGTATTTCTGTTGGGTCCGTCGTGATGTTTCCTTTCTCATTTCTGATTCTGTTGATGTGTGTTGATTCTCTTTTTCTCTTAATAAGTTTGGCCAGAGGCTTATCTATTTTGTTTATTTTCTCCAAGAACCAGCTCTTGGTTTCATTGATTTATTTTTTTTTCATTGATTATATATTTTTTCTATTGTTTTATTCTTCTCAACTTTGTTTATTTCTTCTCTCATCTTTATTATGTCCCTCCTTCTGCTGACTTTAGGCCTCATTTGTTCTTATTTTACAATTTTGATAATTGTGACATTAGTCTATTCATTTGGGTTTGTTCTTCCTTCTTTAAATATGCCTGGATTGCTATATACTTTCCTCTTAAGACTGCTTTCGCTGCGTCCCACAGGAGTTGGGGCTTTGTGTTGTTGTTGTCATTTATTTCCATATATTGCTGGATCTCCATTTTAATTTGGTTGTTGATCCATTGATTATTTAGGAGCATGTTGTTAAGCCTCCATGTGTTTGTGAGCCTTTTTGCTTTCTTGGCACAATTTATTTCTAGTTTTATACCTTTGTGGTCTGAAAAGTTGGTTGGTAGGATTTCAATCTTTTTGAATTTACTGAGGCTCTGTATGTAGCTAGTATGTGGTCTATTCTGGAGAATGTTCCATGTGCACTTGAGAAGAATGTGTATCCTGTTGCTTTTGGGTGTAGAGTTCTATAGATGTCTATTAGGTCCATCTGTTCTAGTGTGTTGTTCAGTGCCTCAGTGTCCTTACTTATTTTCTGTCTGGTGGATCTTTGGAGTGAATGGTGTGTTGAAGTCTCCTAAAATGAATGCATTGTAGTCTATTTCCTCCTTTAGTTCTGTTAGTATTTGTTTCACATATGCTGGTGCTCCTGTGTTGGTCGCATATGTATTTATAATGGTTATATCCTCTTGTTGGAGTGAGCCCTTTATCATTATGTAATGTGCTTCTTTATCTCTTGTTACTTTCTTTGTTTTGAAGTCTATTTTTTCTGATACTAGTACTGCAACACCTGCTTTTTTCTCCCTATTGTTTGTGTGAAATATCTTTTTCTATCCCTTGACTTTTAGTCTGTGCATGTCTTTGGGTTTGAGGTGAGTCTCTTGTAAGCAGCATATAGATGGGTCTTGTTTTTTAATCCATTCAGTGACTCTATGTCTTTTGATTGGTGCATTCAGTCCATTTACATTTAGGGTGATTATCTATAGGTATGTACTTAATGCCATTTCAGGCTTTAGATTCATGGTTACCAAAGGTTCCAGGTTACTTTCCTTACTATCTAAGAGTCTAACTTAACTCACTTAGTATGCTGTTACAAACACAATCTAAAGGTTCTTTTCTATTTCTCCTCCTTTTTCTTCCTCCTTCATTCTTTATATATTAGGTATCAGATTCTATACTTTTTCTCTATCTCCTGATTGGCTTTGTGGGTAGTCAATTTAATTTTACATTTGCCTCGCAATCAGCTGCTCCACCCTCCCTACCATGATTTTACTACCTCTGCTGACAGCTATCCAACTCTAGGAACACTTCCATCTATAGCAGTCACTCCGAAATAGACTGCAGAGATGGTTTGTGGGAGGTAAACTCTCTCAGCTTTTGCTTATCTGCAAATTGTTTAATCCCCCCTTCAAATTTAAATGATAATCTCACTGGATAAAGTAATCTTGGTTCCAGGCCCTTCTGTTTCATGGCATTAAATACATCATGCCACTCCCTTCTGGCCTGTAAGGTTTCTGCTGAGAAGTCTGTTGTTAGTCTGTTGGGCTTTCCTTTGTATGTGATCTTATTTCTGCCTCTGGCTCCTTTTAACAGTCTGTCCTTATCCTTGATCTTTCCCATTTTAATTACTATGTGTCTTGGTGTTGTCTTCCTTGGGTCCCTTGTGTAGGGGGATCTGTGGATCTCCATGGCCTGAGAGACTATGTCCGTCCCCAGATTGGGGAAGTTTTCAGCAACTACCTCCTCAAAGACACTTTCTATCTCTTTCTGTCTCTCTTCTTCTTCTGGTTCCCCTATAATGCGAATATTGTTCCATTTTGGATTGGTCACACAGTTCTGTCAATAGTCTTTCATTCTTAGATATCCTTTTTTCTCTCTGTGCCTCAGCTTCTTTGTATTCCTCTTCTCTAGTTTCTATTTCATTTATTGTCTCCTCCACCGTATCCAACCTGCTTTTAATAACCTCCATTGTGTTCTTTAACGATTGGATCTCTGACCTGAATTCATTCCTGAGTTCTTGGATGTCTTTCTGTACCTCCATTAGGATGTTGATGATTTTTATTTTGAACTCCCTTTCAGGAATAGTGATGAGGTCCGTATCATTTAAATCTTTCTTGGGAGTTGTATTAACAATTTTACTCTGGACAAGGTTCCTTTTGCATTTCATGTTTGTTTATGGCGCCCTCTAGTGTCCACAAGCTCTATTCTGGAGCTGCTGAGCCCCTGAAGCAATGTAGGGGGGTCGCAGGGGAGCGGTACTGGTGCCTGGGTGTAGAAAAGGGCTGTTCCCCGCCTCCTGGCTGCTGTGCCTGTCTCCACTGCCTTCGCCAGTGGGCCGGTCACACAGGTATAAGTTTTTGTCCCAGAGCAGCCGGATATGGATCCCTGCTTTCCACAAGTTTCTGGTATCCCAGTGTCCCCAGGAACCCTGCCTGTATTAACTTTCCAACCCAGTAGTCAAGCAAGTCTTATGAAAGCACCATGAAATGTACGTTTGTGCTCCCAGTGCAGTTCTCCGGAGCCAGGTATTCAGCAGTCCCAGGCCTTCCGCTCCCTCCCTGCTCCGTTTGTCTTCCTCCTGCCAGTGAGCTGGGATGGGGGAAGGGCTCAGGTCCTATGGAGCCACAGCTCTGATACGTCACCCTGTTCGCTGTGGTCTTCTCTTTTCTCCAGATGTGTGCAGTCTGATGCCGTCCTCTTTCCTGTTGCTCTCTCAGGATTAGTTGTGCCAATTACATTTTCTAATTGTATCCAGTTTTAGGAGGAAGCCTCTGTCTCTCCTCTCACACCGCCATCTTTAATCTGTTTCCAGTGGGCATATTTTAAGATACTTTGTAGAGTTTGGGAAGTACATTGCTTTAAAAGTCAGCTTAAATGTAAAATACACGATTTTCTGTACTAGTAGTAGTAATGCAAGAAATAAACATCACTGCAAAGTCAATATCCTGAAACTGGGCCTTTCTCTGAATTTTAAGAATATATTGAGGTGTAACTTTTCTGTCAAACAGGATTAAGTAGAAATCAACAGTTACCTTTGTAGCAAACACTCAAGAAAACCTGCAGATGGATATAGTTGTATGCAAAAGAAGAAAACCTGCAGATGGTTATAGTTGTATGCAAAAAAAATTCACTTTCAGAAGTCAGAGTGAGTTTTTTTCATAAGTATCATTGGATGTACATTTCCATTTTGCAAATAATTAAAGAAATGCAGATAAATGCAGAGTTGTGGTGTTGAATAATTCTCGGTTACATATCCTTTAAGGGGTCATGAAAAAAATTTAAAGCAAGAGTGGCCAAAATAGAGGGTTTTCTCAAAAGAGCTCTTAAGTCAGATGTTGAAGTGAGAATAAATGATTTTGTCACCATATTTTATTACAGGAATAAATTCAACATTATCAGTGTGAGTTTTACAGACTTCATTGGGTTGGGAAGGTTACTATTAATTACAGTAACCTTCTACCGGTTTCTGTGCACCTAGTACCTTTTTTATCTTTGATCCATTGAATACTACTGATAGATTGCCTCCCTAACATCTCTTGGATCGTTTTGCTCCTCTGCTCACACATCTTCAGTGGCTTCTCATGAATCCACCTTACATTTGAATCTTCAGTATGCCTCTGCTGTCTGTTCCAAATACTTTTCAAGGATATCTTGTGTTCTTGTATTTGTATATTTTTATCTTAACATACTATATCAACCAGAGTACTCCAGATAAAGAGAACCAGTGAAATTACATATGTATTTGTGTGTGCTTGTATGTTTAGAAATAAAACTATATATTAGAGAGTTGACTCAGACAATTGTGGAGGCTATCAAGTTGGAAATCTATATGTCAGGCTGGCAGATTGGAAATTCAGGCAAGAGTGAATGGTAGAGTCTTGAAGTTGAAATTTGTAGAGGATGCTATCAGGAAGTTGAAATTTGTAGAGGATGCTATCAGGGTAGAGACTCAGAGAGGAGTTGATGTTATCATCATGAATCTGAAATCTATAGAGCAGAGTGGCTGGCTGGACATTCAGACAGAATTTCTATGTTACAGTCTTGAGGTAGAATTCCTTCCTTTCAAGGGAACCTCAAATTTTGCTGTAATAACCTTCAACTGATTGGATGAGGCTCACCCACATTGTTGAGGGCAATCTCCTTATTTAAACTGAACCGATTGTAGATTCTAATTCACATGTGCAGAATTCTTTCACAGCAATCTCAAGACTAGTGTTTGGCTAAGCAAATGGGCACCACAGCCTAACCAAGTTAATGCATAAAATTTAACCATCATCTATGCGTTACTTTTTTTTTTCTATGAAGTTGATTTCTTTTCTTGCATTTTCTACCTTAAATGTCCTTACTCAACATTCCTAAACTTGAGTACCCTTCAAGTCTCAACTCATTTCTACTTCTATTGCAAAGTCATTACTGTTCTCACAACCTGTGAAATTCTGTAGCAGGATGTACCACTTTTTAGTAAGTATTTCATGCCACCTGGTATTAAATGTATTTGTGTAAGACTGTTATACTGTATGAGAGCATTGAGTTTCTCAAGGGCCAGGGCAGTAATACATATGTCTTTGCATAGAGTTAGTATATAATACTTGGTTCTACACAAAGGTGCTTATGATTTTTTTGTTTACTAAGGTGCAGAGTGCTGTTCTAAGCCATTGTTAACCTTACATTCTGGCATACAGTGGGAGTGTGATAGAGCATAGTGTTTCACAAAGTGTGGTAGGCATTCTACCACAGAAAGAAGTATTTATATTAATAGATGAATGTTAACTTAATGTTATTTAGAAAAAAGAAATTAACATCAAACTAATAAATTCTCAGGTATTAATGTTTAGGATGGGATTAAAATAGAGACCTATGTTAGGCTTGAATCAATTATTAAATAAGTAATAAAGGGTCAACATGTAAGCATGGCAACATTATAAAGTAATATATGGAGGAATTAGTTTTGTGAATCATTAGTGTAATGCAATCCTGAATGAAAATGAGATCATCAGAAATTATTTAGTGCTCTCACTCACTGTCTCTGTAATGTTAAGACATTTTACCTCTCTCATCATGTGTATCCCTTTTTTGTATAGGTACTCTGTTATTTATCTTCCAACTCTGAAAGTGTAATTTGTTACTTAAATGACTTTAAATACACAACACAGATCACAGCACAGGTGGTGCATACATGAAGAAAATCTCTGATTGGTAGGCTAACCACAAATAGGCTGCATATATATTGAATGAAATAGGACCAAAATTTGCTAACAGCAGTCACAGAACATCCTTTAGATTGGGACTGAGACAAGTGGATTTATGATCTAATCTTACTTACTCTGTGACAGTCCTGTTCAGTGAATGTCCCTGATCCTCCTGCCATCCTATGCACATTTCTAATATGTTCATCCTACTCCAAGGTAATCATGATCATTTGCAGTTATAAATGTCCTGTTATCAATTAATTTGCAGTTCACCAGTAACCATTTGATTATCTCTAACAAAGCTGCACTGGCATGGTAATTACACTGAGAGTAATTATCATGTAATTGCACATAATTATTTGTACCTTGTTAAGTGTTCACATGATTAAAATATTTCTGGTCAAATAAAAATTATCCATGGGACTAAACTCTTTTTTGCAAAATAAGAGAAGTTGTTTCCTGGTCTTTTCTTTTGTGGATAAAGTAGAGCTGTCAAGCTGACATCCCCGTTGTACCCCAAATAGGATGAATTGGCAAGGAGTAAAGAAACTTAGATTTCATTAATAGGATTCCTTGTACATTCAACTTTCAGCATGGGTGAATGCTTTCCCTCTTGTAACTGTAACAAAAAATATTACCCTATTAAGAGTACACACTATGAATGTCATTGAGGACAATGTGCTTTTCATGTCCAACACCACCATTAGAAATTTTACACTGGACTTTTTTCCCCCACTATTCTTTCTTCAAAGCCTTTAATATTCACCTACTCATACTTGTATGTATTTTAATTTCCAAAGGCCTTTTTTATAGTGAGGTGAGTTACAGGCATGATTCTAAAAGCAGCTCCCAAATTTGTTTATTCAGGCCTTCATTAAAATTATATATAAAAAATATATAACACACTGTCCTTTAGAAATATTCTATGAGTCACATGTCCAATATAATTTTTTTCTAATTGTCACATAAAATAACAGCACAAATCAAGCAAAATTAATTTTAGTAGTGTATTTCATTTAAAACAAGAATTTATTCAAAGGTACACAGTGTAAAAGTTATTAATGAATTATCTTACATTTTATTTTGTACTATGTCTTTGAAATCTGATATGCATTTTATTTATACCACATCTTAATTCAGATTAGCCGCATTTTGGAAATGACAGAGTGTGACCTACATGCCTAGGTCATTTAAGACACTGCAGTTTTTGTCTTGATCTCTCTTAGATCACTTGCTCTAGGAGAAACCAGTGGCCACATAAAGCCTTAAGAATATTTAAACAGCCCTAGGGAGATGTCCACATAACAAAGAACTAAGGTATCTGCCAACTTCCTGGTCATGTGAGTGAATCATCTTAGAAATGGGTCCTTTAGTCTAAGTCAAGCCTTCAGATGTATCTCTGGAGGCCATCTTAACTCCAACCTCCAGAACCACCCAGCCAAGTTGAACCCAAGTGCCTGACCCACAGAAATTGTTTGAAATAGTAAATATTTATTGTTCTATGTTAAAAACAAAAGTAGTTGCATTTCAATTGCTTAATAGCCATGTGTAGCTTGTGGCTATTGAATTAGATAGTATAGGTATATTGATTATATTGATCATATCTACATGGTAGAAATATGAGTTACATAGTTTGCTTTCTGATCTACGGATGTCCTATCAATTTAAATAGCATAATCTGGTAAAAAAATATGTTCAGCCTACTAAATAAATCCCAACTCTTTTATATTAAAAAGTTTGCTAGGTGTACAGGGATGAAACTAACATTTATGAACTAACTACTTTACTAGGTCATATATGAGGCCATGTACATTTACACTTATTGTTGTGGACTCTATGAGGATTAAGTGAGATAATAAGTTGTCTGTTCTCCCCTTCAGATTAGAAAAGTGAGGCTCAGAGAATCTCACCCTATCTATGTCATTTAGTGAATAGTGAACTGGCATCCAGATTTAGCTCTCTCTGACAAAAAACTTTGTCTCATGCTTTTCAAATAAGAAACACCTGTTTTGTTTGGGGCCACTTGGTCATTGGTGGTTCTGGCAGAAGGATTTTGAGTGATCCATATACTTTTTAAATGTTGTATAATGGGCTTGATTAGAAGAAAGATGCCTACTTGATTAGCTGATTAATTGGATTCTAAGGTTACTCTTGACTTTCCTTATCCATTGAATTAAGTTCCCGAATTTGGTTCCTTGAATTGGGCTCTCCTGACAGCTAGTCTGGCAGACTTATCTCAAATACAGCATAAATTGTCTTTTGGTGGCATTTTAACTGAAAGTGTGTTGACTATCACATATACTCATACAAAGTCTACCTTTGGGATAACTCAGTGACTGACAGCAGTGCCTTAGCAACCATCTGATTTTAGTTATAGAGGAAATTTACCTGGGATTGTAGAATCACATGCCATTGAGATTGACAGAGTCTGTAAGATAGTCAAGGTCAAACTAAGAGTGAATTGAGTATGTGGCTATGAGCATTGACAGGTAAGTCCTGTGTCAAATATTGCCTTGCCACTTGGTTAGGCTGGCATTATTGTGTTTAACATCTTATTGAGGGCAACTACATGGGAGACTTGTTTGTTTTCAGTCAGTGAAATGTGCTTTATCTGCTAACACAACATGATTCTGCTTATTGAAAAACCATTGGCTGTAATGACACCAGCATGACCTTCAAAAAAGGCTTTATTTGGGAGATTGTTATAACTATATTATAAAATATTTCTCATCATTTTAAAGTGATTGATGCATAATTGAAAAACAAAAATTAGGTGCTGAAAATGGCACTCAAGAACTGGTACAAAATTCCTTAAGTGGTAATAAATAAACTTTGCTACCTCCAGGGCTTTTAAAAACCCCAAAAGTTTAATAATTATTAATCATTCTGTACATCAGATATATGGGTAGTGAAAGGTGATGTGGTATCACTGATAAGTCATTCATAAAGGGACAGGTTACTTTTGAGAAATTCTGAATATTTATATTTAACAGAATGTGTCAAACACTGAGAGTCATTTGAGTGAAATTCTACTTGTAAATATTTGGTTTATTTTTGAGGAAAAAAATACAAGGAGGTGAAGTCAATTGTTCTTTTTCATATTGTACTCAAAATTGGGATCCGAGTCCCTTGAATATTAATCCAGTGTTATTTCTTCCTGTAACTTTGCTGCCTTTGTAAATGATTACATTTTATACAGTAGGCGGGTACCTTATCAATTAATGTTGAACAAGCCAAAGTTGTATTTAGTCACTGATGGATTAGTAATTTTCATTTGGGTTTCAACTACATACTGTTCTTCAAACTGGATTATTTTTCTTTAAAGTTCCCCTTTGATCAAAGGTTGAGAGAACATGTGGAAGCTAATCAAACCTAAATTCCCAGAGAAAATAGCAGTAGCATCAGTTATGATGGTTTAGTAGTTACATTTCCATGTATAAAGTAGAACACTACATAAGCTAGTAATATGAACCAATTTTATTTGGTGGTCTTTGTGCCATTGCTGGTTCCCCTGCAAGAATGGATGTTAACAATGGAATACTATTCAGCCATAAGAAAGAAACAAATCCTACCATTTGCAACAACATGGATGGAGCTGGAGGATATTATGCTCAGTAAAATAAGCCAGGCGGAGAAGGACAAGTACCAACAAACGATTTCCCTCATTTGTGGAGTATAACAATGAAGCAAAACTGAAGGAACAAAACAGCAGCCGACTCACAGACTCCATGCAGTTACCAAAGGGGAGGGGTGGGGAAGGGCTCGTGGGGAGGGAGGGAGAAGGGGATTGAGGGGTATTATGATTGGCACACACGGTGTGGGGGGATCATGGGGAAGACACTGGAGCACAGAGAAGGCAAATAATGACTGTGGCATCTTACTACACTGATGCTACAGTGTAGTAAGTGATGTACACTTACTACAGTGACTGCAGTGGGGTATGGGGGGGACATGATAATATGGGTGAATGTAGTAACCACATTGTTTTTCATGTGAAACCTTGATAAGAGTGTATATCAATAATATCTTAATTAAAAAAAAGAGAAAAAAAAAGAACGGGTATTGAATGCCTCTAGGCATTTGTAGTATCCAAATCCATTCCAGCAATGCTGGATTGTTGAGAAAACAGTAAATTTGAACCAATAGGTTCTAGTGAAGTGTAATTGTATCACCAATTACATGATGTCCCACCATATTACCACCTATGCTCTGGCATGTTTTGGACACTACTCCTGAGGTTGGAATTCTCAGCATGTACTCTAGGTGGTGCCTATTTCAGGATGCAGCCAGGGAGAACTATTTGTAAGGGAAAATCAGTTATCAACTGAACTTTTATTTTTCTTGACTCAGGTTTCTGTCTGTTTATCTATCTGTCATCCATCCATCCATCTATCCATCCATCCATCCATCCGTCTATCCACCTATCTATCTACTTCCCTCCCTGTTATTGTTATCTGTTCAAAGGCAGACCATAAATAAATTCACAATAACATCAGCTGAATGGAGATGACATGAAATTGTCAATCTTCTTTAATGATGTCTAAGATGTAACATTATTTCTTCTTTATTCCTTTGTCCTAAATGGGATATCCCAAGTTTTCATTAATAAACAGCTAATATGTAATGTCTACCATCTTTATGTACTATGAGCTCTCAATAGTGTTTAAAATTATGGGATGGCCCGCCTAAAAAGCTACTGAATATGCAGCTCATTGTATATGGTATGAATTATCCGAGTTAGTGTTTAAAATTATGTCAGTCATCCAAAAAGCTATTGAATATGTAACTTATTATTACATTAATAGAACCAAATATGTCTTCCTGTAATCCAATTATTGGTAATTTGGGAGCTATTTTCCAAGCAAAATTTCCCCATAAGTTTGTTTTGTCTTGATTGAGAACTGGTACTTTTGAGATAAAGCCACTAACCCAGGCTATGAATTTTTTTCTTTTTCTCCTGAATGATTTTGTTCAACTTAAAATGACTGTTCCTAACAGCAGGTGCTCTTTTTTGGTTTTGAATTATAGTGAACATGTTTTTTGGTGTTCACATATACTGAAAAATCAGCTATAAAAATGTTGGATAAAAAAAGAGCTATATACATATGGTAGGAAGATAAAATTTTAGCTATAATTCATGTCTTCTTGAAAGATTTTTTTCAGTAAGTTCAGTAGTTCATATCATATATCCTATCTTTCAGGAAATCCTTGGATCCACTTTCAAATACATCGAGAAAAAGGAAGCAATTATAACATCTGACTGGTTTGCTTATTATGAGTGAAATAAAATCTTTAACATCTGTCAATCATATATCTGTATGAAAATCATAATTTAAACTTTTAAAAAATTAATGATGTTTTATGAGTTTTGGAGACCTTCCAACTGTCAGATGTCCATTGGATTAAACTGATGGAGCCAGGTAAATTTTGTCACAAGAGAGGTATATTCTTCATGGGAAATTTAAACCTACTCATACTGTTTCTTGGTTCCTATAGGTGAATCCAAAGAAGCAATAGAATTTTGCTGCTTCATTTTTCTCATTTTGATTTTCTTCTTTATCAATTTCATGGGGTTTTTGTTTGTTTTGGGTTCATTTTTGGCCTGTTAAGTTATTCCTTGTTACTGACAAGAATGCTTGGTAATTTAGTTTAATGGCCTGACTATTCGATTATCTCTGCAAGTGCATTAATGGTTTATAGAGATCTGTTCTGTTGGGTGAGAGACTATAGAGAATCTGGTTGGTTAGTCTTTATGTATTTGTGTACTTGCCAGTTTTGAGCTCAATTTTTTGTGCCCACTGGGAAGGAGAACAGCTCTTTGATATCTGGACTGCATATAATGATGACTATACAACCTGAACCTTGCATAGAATGTCATATTTGAGAGTGATGTTCACGTAGTCAGCCCAAACTACTGAGGTTATATAAATCTTGACTGCAAATGAAGCAGAGACAGAAAACACAGTTCTCTCATTAGAAAAAAACACACATAATTGGAAAAATATATTTTTGGACAGGAGCAGAGACTATCTTCTTCAGAGAACAAGCTAGTGAAATACATTTTGTCCACATGGATTGAAACATTTTAATGGGAAGTGATTTCCCTTCTAGGAGGGAAGGCCAGAAGCTTTTAGCATACTCAAAATGATAGTCCCAAATGACAGAGCCCAGAGTAGAGCCAGGGTGGGCTGTGGTATCTTACATCCTGGAACCTGCTGGGAGGGCCATAATGGGGACACATGTTCCTTAGGAAGCATGTAAACAAGAGGCCTCAGACACAGTTGACTTTCTCAGTGTTTCGAGAACATCAATCCTTATTCCTGAACTGCCTGCTTCTGCCCCCAAAATTCAGGCCCTTAGAATCTGCTTGAAGGCTGCAAGATGTGGCATTTGTCTCTTTGCTTAAGGAAGGATGAAGGATTGTTCGGCTGTGGGCTCTGCCTCAGCCTGTGTTGGCCATGCTCTCTTGCCTAAAGTCTTGCCTTTGACCCAGTCTCCTCTCCTGGATCAGGTCCATGACTGACATGTACTCCTGGCCTCCAGTGCCCACAGTGCCCAAAAGTGACCTCTGATTTGAATAGGGCCTGGGCTGTGCTTGGAGGCTGACCCTGACTTAGTGTTCTGCAGGTGACCTTTCTGACTTTTCCCTTTTCTTGGATGAATTTGCTGAGACAAATGACCATCTTTTCTCTGAATTTGCTTTTTGGAGAAGTCTGTCATTTCTGTTGTTCCTCTCTCCTGCAGGGTGGCTCGCTCTTTCTGGTATGGAAGGTACCCAACCTTGTATCCCCTCTGGATTCTGTACTGATTGGGGGCTGCTAGTTCTTGTTTTCTTTGTTTGGTTCTAAATTAGTATCCATGATCTTTCTTAGGGTCTGAAACTTAGGAGTCCTTCAACGCAGAGGGCTATGAGATCTTGTTTGGCCCTTCATCTGAGAGGTTCCTGGCAATTTACCGTGAGGCTGAGTCCATGCCAGAGACTCTTGGATGCTGACACCAACCACTCTCTTATCCTTGAACCTATTTTGAAGGTGATATAAAGTTGCTTTCACATTTCCTTACCCAAAATAAATTCTTCAGGAAGGATAGAAAGTAGCCCGTGAGATTAAGAGTTTAGAGCTTAAGTTTTTGCCATCTAATCAGAAGCTTTTAGATGTTCAGCATTGCTCCCCAGACCAGTCCTCACATGAAGACTTGGACCACCAGAGTGGGGGAGGAGATTAAATAAATGATGAATCTGCAGACTCCCCCCACTATACTCCATTTATTCTAGCAGATCTAACCATCAAACTGAGCCTATTACATCCTACAGCTTTCCCAGGACCGTGATATTTTCCAACTTCAACCTTTCCTGGAAGACTAAATATACATACAAACAACACACACATATACACACAATATATGTATATATATGTAAATATACATTTTTACTAAATATATGTTTGTATATATGTATCTACACATACACATATGTGATACACACACACCACTTAGTAAAAATGTTTTATATATTCTACATATATCCAGACATTAGCCAGGTTGACTTTAACCCCATGGACTTTGCTGCTTTAGCTTCACCAATTATGTAGCCTTGAGTCTGGAGTTTCCCTATGAATTTATACTAATTTTCTAGCACTTTTTTCTCATAGAATCTCCTCTATTCTCATCTCAGTCTTCCTGACATAAGTGTTTATATTCTTACCTTAACCCAGACATAGAACTCAACTCCCAGTCCACCTTCAAATTTAACCTGAAATAATCTATTTTCACACACACACAAAATCAGAACACAGTGCAGCCTCTGTATTAAAGATATTATAAGAGTGATAAAGCTGGAGAAAGGTGTGATTACACCCCCCAAAATTTCAAAACCTCTCTTAGTCATTGTTTGTCAGTCTTGTCCTGTTTGGGCTGCTTTGCCCTAAGGTCTCTCAGATCCCTGCTGTCTACCCATGCAGTGCCTCAGTGGGCTGATCTCTGTGTCTCCCAAGAGCCCTCTACCCCTTCAGTATTTTAATTTTTTATTGCATATTATAAATATATGCAAATATATACAATAAAGCAATTATATGTATAATATATATAGTTTTTTATATATGTATATATAACGTGTGTGTGTATGTATATATGTACATATACAGGCTTTTCAAGTCTTGCCCTGAAGTGGCATACATAAACACCTCATGACCTTCCCAATATTTAAAAAAAAAATGTACTGGAGGAAATATTTGGTGTGGTGTGTGTTTTGCCATGTGATCCAGGCATATACCAGATTTGAAATACTTAGTTTCACTATTAAGATTACAATGTGCTGAAATCAGTCACTGCATAATGCACTTGCTCTGATTTCCTCATTTCCCTCTCATTCTGTGGCATCAGCCATGGGAGGACACCTAATCCTTCCCTCTTGTATGATGAGCTCACTGCTCCTTCTTCTGCCCAGTTTCTTCTATAGCAAAGGTTCTGCACAGTTCCTATGCCCCCAAATACTTAGATTTCAATTTGTACCCCTAATCTTTTATCCATTCACTGCAGGGTTTCTTTCTGTATGAAGAATTCCCTCCACATAGTCTCGCATCTCTGGCATAATCAATTACAGAATGATTGGGCCCTAGCTGTCCTTAAAGCCTCAGGACTCCCCTATATAAAAACAGTCTTCTAAGTTTGAAGAAATGTAAACTCTAGAAAGTAATACTAAGGTGATACAGAGGACTATAAAAGTGCCCCATCAACTTTATTGTTCAAAAATATCAACATCATAAAAGAAAAAGTAAGGCTGGGGAACTTTTACAGATTAAAAGATGCTAAAGATATGTGATGACTAAATAGACTATAGCCTGGATGTTGAAGTTTAAGAAATACAATGTTATAAGGCATATTACTAAGTGAATTAAGAGAACTGAAATATGACCAGAAGATTAAAGTTCTGTACACATAACCAGTCCAGTGAAGCTTGTAACTGTATTGTGGGAATAAATGGAAAAACCCCCTTTTTAGGAAATAATAAAATACCTAGACATAAGGTCTATGATACCTGCCACAGGTATTCAGGAAAAAGACTAATATGGATATGTATAAAGAAAGCAAATAGGACAAAATGTTATAACTAGGTATTATGGGTTGAATCTCCAAGATAAGACATGTTGAAGTCCTAAATCCCCTCCCCCCTGCCACCCCATACCTCAGAATGTGACTTTATTTGGAAATGGGGTTGTTGCATATGTAATAAGTTAAGGTCAAGGTAGAGCAGAGGGTGGGGGGGAACTAGAGTGTGATGGGCCCCTAATTTAATAGAACTGGTACCCTTATAAGAAGAGGGCCATACGAAGACACAGAGGCATACAAAGAAAATGCCATGTGAACACAGAGGCAGAGATTAGAGTTATGTAGCTGCACACCAAGGAACACCAAAGATTGCCAGTAATCCACAAGAAACTAGAGACAAGAATGATTCTGCTGCAGGTTTCAGACGGAGCATGGCCCTGCTGATACTTTGATTCAGAGTTATAGCTTCCAGAACTGTAAGCCTGTTCATTTGTATTGTTTTAAAACACCTAGTTTGTGGCATTTTGTTATAGCAGTCCTAGGAAACTAATGTAGTAAATGAATCTAGGTAAAGGGCTTAAGTGTTCTTTACTATTCTGGCAACTTTCAGTATGTATGAAATTACTGCAAGATAAAAAAGATTTTTGAAATGGAAAACGTGAAATTTTTGACGTGGATAGCTTTGTGCTACCTTCACTTCCACCACCCTGGTCTGTCACCCTCCTGTCTCTTCTGGAGTATTACTTTTTAATAGTTCTCCCTACTTTGATGTTTGTCCCACTCCCCAATCCCTGTAGTCTAGTTTCAGCAAATGTGATCTATTTAAATCAAGTGTCAAATCATGATGCTTCTCTGCTCAGAGTCCTACAGTGACCCCCTGATTTCAGTCTGAGTACAAACCAAAGTCTTTACAATGACATACAGATTTTCACAGCATATGGTCCTAAAATTTCTCTTTGGCTACTCTTTCTCTCACTCACTCTGATCCAGCCACAATGATCTTGAACATGCTTAGCACAGACCTGGGAATTACATGGCTGTGATAGCCATGGAGAGATGCTTTCAGAATCAAGGATGGGTAGTTTCCCCAATATTTTAATATAATACTCTAGTGACTGTTACTTAGTTTGGCTTTGAAGAAGTCTGAAGCTCCTTGTGAACCAACTTATTTTCTGGAGATAAAATGACATTGTTGGAGGCATGTACTTTAATTGGCAGGGAATAAAAGAAGTCAGTTTTACAATGAATTACAGCTAAGGATGGTGGCATTGCCTGATACATTGCTAAGCTTTTACGAAGTAGTCACATGTATGTGTTTGAATCTCTTTTGAGTATAAACTTCTTCTAAAAATATAGAGATGACATGGGAATAAGGAAGGAGACCCTGTAATCAGTAGTATCTGTGTCTCATCCAGCTTCAGCAAATAGTAATTTACACAAAGCTATATAGTCTGTAAGTTATACCCTGTAAAGGGAATAGACTGGAATTATACTTCTTTCCTGCTTTTTCAGATACCTAGCTCTTAAGCCTACATGGAAAGAGGTAGTCTGAGGTGTGTGTCTGAAGAACTGGGGGTAAAGTAAACAAAAGTGTTAAGAGTGTTTTTTTAACATGACCAAGTTGATATTCTTGCTCTCCTGTGAATCCTACCATGAATCCTAGTTTCTGTCATGGACTTTGAATTCTTTCAGTGACAGAATATTCTGAGAATGTATTTGTTCTTTTTTTCATTGGTTCGTTGGTGGACTCAAAGGAATCTTCATTCATTTGTTCATTTCTTTAATCATTGCATCATTTTTCATCACTTTCTTCTTTGTTCAATTCCGAGTGTTTATTATCTATTCCATCACTTGATCTCTTTTTTCCACTACTTTTGTTGGTATCATTCATTAACCATCCAGTAATTATTAGTGCTTACTCTTAGTGCCAGGCATTAACAGATACAGACAAGTGATCTCCTTCTTGTGATGCTTTTGGCTAAGTTGACTGTGGTATCTTCTCTGTGAATCATTCCTGTCTTCCTTGTGTTTTTCTCAGTAATCCACATCTGACCTGTGAAAAATGCCTGTACATGGACCTCTTCCATTAGTAAATTGAAGCATAGGCTTTCCTGAAGTTGTAGCAACTTTTTAGGAATCTTTAAAGTGTAGCTTCACTTCCCTAGTTCTTCCGTCTTCAGAATGACTCCTGGGCTGCTTCTGCTGTTTTTTGTAGATTTCCATGGATGCTCTGTTTACCTGGATTCATCCTGTGCATGTAGTGGATTGTGATGGCCCCCTTTTAAATTCAAAATACTGTCATTCCCTTAACATTCCTTCTTGGTTTGCTAGCTTGAATTAGTAGTATTTTTTTAATAAAAGAAGAATCAGGAAAGAATACATCAGAATTATTCTACATTTGACATTTACTTAGTGCATGTCATGTGCCAGAACGGTGATTCTGTGCTATAATGCACTACATTTCCAGTAATCCTCAACATAATACTGTGGGATAGAAATTAACTTTCTTCATTTTATAGATGAGAAAGTCTGAGACTCAGGTGTTTTCAGGGTTAGTTATCTTATTAATGGTCAGATCTAGATTTGAACTCAGGGCTTTCTGGCATAAATTTTCTGTTGTTTTTTTTTAATCGTATGCTAAGTAAAGAGTATCAGTATTGTGAACAGAGGAAACTGATAGTACAAACTTTTTAAAATAGAGTATTTTCAATAATGTATGAATTCTCTTGAGGGAATAGTGTGGCAGACATTTCAGTTTCACCACATGGGGTTCTTGTTTGGTGACAAATTCAAACTGAACCATAGATCTATATCATACTGTCAAACAAAGAGGAAGATGTATCTGTCTTCCTAATAATGCTCTTTTTAGCTTTGGAAAATTTTAGGTTTTCCCTATTAACTTGGTTGCTTTCAATTTTATTACCACTTAAAATATATATCACGTATCATGGCAAAATATATTAATGCCTTTGAGTGATTCATTTTAATGTTTGAACACAATAAAGAGAATTCAAACTGTTATCAGTTTTTAAGAGTGTATTATGCTATTTTTTAGTACATGACAGTATATGAAAGTATTTGTATCATGATGATTTTTACTAACTCCACCATAATTTACCTTTTGGTTATAAAATCATGCAGGGATATATCATATCAGAACCACAAAAATGCTGTTCTAATTAAAATTCCCCCAAATTTTCATTTCCAAATATCCAAATTTATAAATAACTTTGAACCTTTGAATTGCATGGAAAAAGTCAAGAAGAAAAAGAGTATAATCAAAGAAATAAAATACTCCTTCCCTCCCTCCAGCCCCCACAATCATCAGAGACTTGCATAGAATGTACTTGAGACTTTATTTGCTTCATTTTGAGTTTCATTTTCAAAGCTATTTCTTTTTCAGACTTTCTATTACACTTTATTTGAAAACCAGCTCTTATCATTTTAGTCATTATTGTCACAGATTACAAATTCTTAAATTATGCTGATCACAAAAGATACTAGTTTCATGTTCTCATCTCATTCAGTGGCTGTTCCAATATCCCAGCTGAGGAGCACATTGGCGATGTTCAGCACAGATGACAGCTTTTGTTCTGAGCAAGCACACAAAGAAGTGGCTGGGGAAGCTGAACCACCATTTCACTCAGGCAAGATAGGAGTGTCTCTCTGGGTCATGCAGCCCGTGGCCAAGAGATGTCACAATGCCTACAGCAAACATAAGCAGTGTAATTAGCTCACAGTCTCAAGCTGGTAGTTAACCCTCACTTGGCATTATTAATCCAGGCCTCCTAAAGGCCAAAGTCTTGATAGCCTACAGTTTGCCAAAATACATATTGACCTATACTTAATTCAAGATGCAGCTTAAGCTAACTTCCTAAATGCAGGCTTATAAGATCCCAGCCTCTACTTCTTTCTTTCCCACTGTTTCATGTCCATGCCACTGTTTTGGCATTTCTCAGGTGTGCTATAAAAAATATGTGTGTGTGTGTGTGCACACGTGTGTGTGCATGCATACCCAACTTTCCCATACATCATGAGCATTTCCACTGCAGAGACTGCTCCTTACCTTCTAGCCCCCTCTCCCTACCACATTTCCATTATACATATTTTTGAATTGATAGCTTTGAAATTACTTTTTTAAAAATAGTTGAATGAAAGAGCCATCTGGATTCTGGTTCTGATTCCATGACATATTAGTCATTAACCAATACTTTTATTCACCATGCACTAATTGAGTGCCTACTAAGTGCCAGAAAGTTCCAGGTGCTGGAAATACAGCAGGAAATAAAGCAGCCAAGGTATAGTAAGACATCCCTGCTATATTGGAGCTTATGCTCTATGGAGAAGACAGATGATAAATAACATAGCATGTAAATAATCAAGACAAAAACATCAAATCAATGGTATGTAGAGAATTAAAATAGGAAATGTGTAAATTGTTATTTTAGATTAGGTAATTAATTTAATAGAGATCTGAAGGTCAGGAAAAGGAATTCGTGGCAGAGGGAACAGTTTGTGCAGAGATTCCATGGTGGCAGTGAATTTATATTCTAAGAATGTGAAGGAGATTATTGTGACCAGTGTGAGGGGTGAGACTGAGAAACCAGAGAGAGAAGCGAGGTGAATGGTTGGATTTTATTTTTTAGTGCAGTGGGACAGCATTAAAGGTTTCAAATGGCATGGTGTTATTATTTGTTTTAAAAAATATTACTCATGTGATATGTGGAGAATGGATTTGAGAGGAGGAAGAGAGGTAGTAGGGATCCTAGATAGGACATAATTGCACTGGCCCAATAAGAGGTGTTTCATTGTTCTAGGTGGTGGCAATAGAGATGGAGATGGGTGGTAAAAAGATTATGGGATATGTTTGAGGTAGAGTTAAACTGCTGATGGTTTGGGGAGGTTAAGGAAGGATAGGAGACAAAGTCTTTGTAATTTTAGTAAGTCACTTAAATGTTTCTAGTGACAGGCCCCTCATAAAATCAGTTATAGATATACCAGTGGTTCCCAACTGGACATGATTTTGCCACCATTCCTCCCAAATCCTGGGAATACTTGGCAATATCTAGAGAAAATTTTAACTATTACAACTGTGTATGGAGTTGATGCTACCGGTGTCTAGTGAGTAGAGACCAGGGATGGTGTTAAATATTCTACAATACACAGGATAGCCACCTCAACAAAGAGTCATCTGGCCTCAAATGTCAATAGCTCCCTGTAATTCCTTTGTCTACCCTACAGGGTGGTTATAAGGATTTACTGAAGTAATATATGGTAAGTCAGGATGGAGCTTTTAGAGTCCATACAAGGTATTATTGATGCTTTGGTTTTACAATATCTATTGGGATAAAGACAACAGATTTCCACAGTTGAATAATCAAAAGGATCTCTTTTCTCCAGGTCCTGAATGAATGTGGTACATTTTGGATAGTAGCCTTTGGGTGGATGGTTCTGTAGAGTAGCAGAGAAAAAATGATAAGTTTTGTTTCAAGTTTTTTTTTTGCTTCATTACAGCCACAATTTTAGATTGTGTTACAAAAAGACTGATTATAAAATTAATTGGAAATTACATTTAAAGTAAACTTTTATTTTTAAGAGAAAGTGGTGGGTGGAGAACATGAGGCTTTAGGGGGATTGTGCTTTTTTCCCCTGAGAAATGGCAAAGGAATTAAAGAAGCTGGAGAGAGCACAGATGTGAATAGAGTAGCCAGTTCTCCATTCCTTGTGTCTCCAGTAGTGAGCACCTACTTCACACTATATTTTGCACCAAGCTCTTGTTAGTAACCTCCCACAGCACAGGGCATCTCCCTCCAGGAAGTTATGCCTCAAAATGAGAACAAGTAAGCCCTGCTTGTAAATAGCTTCAAGAATACTCCCTACAATGAAAGAGAGGTTAAAAAAAATACCGCCTCAATGAGTTCTTAATTGGGTACAAGATAACATTGGTAGAAGTTTAAAATATTTAACCAGCAGTAAATATTCAAGGCAGTCATTTGAAGTAATCACTGGCTAGGTGAATGCATACATTAGCTGGCAAAGAATCGCTTAATTAACAGTTCAAAATAAACAAGAGGAGAATGAAAAATGCAGAACTGAAAATAGAGAATTAGCAAAGTTGCTAATTACATCCAGGTACTTTCTTCCTCCAGTCTATGACTATTTAAACATTTGTTAAAAAATTGTTAAAAATAACCAGTTGTCAAAAGATTAATTTCTTTCCATAAGAAGCCTTCTTTCTTAGATTGATGGCCATATCTAGCACCTAAAAGTACTCAGGAAGGAAATCCTAGGAGGTGACCTCAGAATGTAAAGCCTTAAGAATCCTTCAGCTACTGATTATGAGAGAGAGAAAATATATATTTTTTTCATTGCTAGTCTTCATGACTTAAGTTCCAGAGTTTCTCTCTGCATCCAGACATTGTGTGATAGAATCTATCAGATAGACAGTGAGCCACATTCATAATAGTATGCTGAAATTGACATACACATGATTTTCTTCATTTAAAAAATTCTTATTTTCCTATGCCAATCCTTTCAACCTCTTCTATACCCTGCTGTATATAGAATGAAATATATTAAAATGTTTAATTCTTGCAGAGGAGGCTGCTTTCAATATCTTAAACAAGAAGAACAAAGCTCTTCAGCCATATAGAAGAGCCACTTATTGAAGGAAATATGCTTTTTTTTTTCCCTTCAAAGAGCAGCTTTTATTTCTTCCTCTAGCTTGAGTAGCCATTAAGCAATTCTTCATTTTGAAGGATGCATATAGATTCCAGGACATTTTCTGGTGGGAGAACAACAGTACATTGTTTCGATGCTCCCTGACTTCAGAGCTCCTAGATCTTATTTAATGTAGCGGGATAATCACCTTATTTATTGTTTCTTATGCTTTCCCTGGAAAACTGATGGGGACAGGAGTTAGAAGTATTTGTTCTAATTTCAGCATTATTACTACTATGATGGCCTTGGGCAAGTCATTTACCCTGAGTTTCAGTTTACATGCAAGGATTTTAAAGTAGAGATGGTCAATTTGTTAAGTGGATTTGGAACTTGATGGAGTGTAAGAACCCTACCCAAGTAGATGTGAAACCTGATCACGTTATCATAATTTACTCAGTTTCGATTTTTTCAAAGTCTCAGGCAATGGATTCCTTTTTTACTTTTTACTTTTTATTTTTTTATTAATGTATCATTGATACACACTCTTATGAAGGGTTCACGTGAAAAACCTTGTGGTTGGGTACTCCTTTCACCCATATTATCAAGTACCCCCCATACCCTATTGAAGTCACTGTCCATCAGTGTAGTAAGATGCCACAGAGTCACTACTTGTCTTCTATGTGCTACGCTGTCTTCCCTGTGACTCCCCCACACCATGTGTACTAATCATAATACCCTCAATCCCTTTCTCCCTCCCTTCCCACCTGCCCTTCCCCACCCTTCCCCTTTGGTAACTGCTATACTGCTTTCCACAATGGTTGAACTAATTTACATTCCCACCAGCAGTGTAGGAGGGTTGCCCTTTCTCCTCATCCTTGCCAGCATTTGTTGTTCTAGTCTTTTCTATGCTGGCCATCCTAACTGGTGTGAGGTGATATATCATTGTGGTTTTAATTTGCATTTCCCAGATAATTAATGATGTGGAGCATCTTTTCATGTGCCTGTTGGCCATCTGAATTTCTTCTTTGGAGAATTGTCTGTTCATATCCTCTGCCCATTTTTTAACCCGTTATTTGCTTTTTGGGTGTTGAGGCATGTGAGTTCTTTATATATTTTGAATGTTAACCCCTTGTTGGATATGTCATTTACAAATATATTCTCCTATAATGTAGGATGCCTTTTTGTTCCACTGATGGTGTCCTTTGCTGTAAAGAAGGCTTTTAGTTTGTTGTAGTCCCATTTGTTCATTTTTTATTTTGTTTCTCTTGCCCGAGCAGATGCGTTCAGGAAAAAAGTTGCTCATATTTATATTAAGAGATTTTTGCCTATGTTTTGTTCTAAGAGTTTTATGGTTTCATGACTTACATTCAGGTCTTTGATACATTTCGAGTTTACTTTTGTGCATGGGGTTAGACAATGATCCAGTTTCATTCTCTTACATGTAGTTGCCCAGTTTTGCCAACACCAGTTGTTGAAGAGGCTATCATTTCCCCATTGTATATCCATGGCTCCTTTATTTTATATTAATTGACCATACATGCTTGGGTTTATATCTGGGTTCTCTATTCTGTTCCACTGGTCTATGGGTCTGTTCTTGTGCCAGTACCAAATTGTCTTGATTACTCTGGCCATGTAGTAAGGCTTGAAGTCAGGGAGTGTAAACCCCTCAGCTTTATTCTTCCTTTCAGGATTGCTTTGGCTATTTGGGGGTCTTTTGTGCTTGTAGATAGAGATAAAGGAAGGAAGGAAGAAAGAAAGGAAGGGAGGGAGGGAGGAAGGAAGAAAGAAAGTAAGGAAGGGAGGGAAGAAGTGAGGGAGGGAGGGCAAGGCAAGGCAAGGCAAGGCAAGGAAAGGAAAGCAAAGGTAAAGGAAAAGGAAAGGTAAGGGAAAGGAAAGGAGAATTAAACATGTTCTACTTGCAGATGACATGATGATATATATATTTTAAAAAAATCCTAAAGACTCCACCAAGTACTCTTAGAATAAACAAATTCAGTAGAGCTACAAGATACCAAACAAATACACGAAAATCAGTTTTGTTGCTATACACTAATAAAAAACTATTGGAAAGAGAAATCAAAATCCATTTACTATTGCATCAGAACATTAAAAATCTAGGAATAAATTTAAGCCAGGAGGAGAAAGATCTATATACTGAAAAGATATTGATTAGAAATTAAAGAAGACCCAAATATGTGTAAAGATACCCCATTCTCATGGGTTGGAATAATTAATATATTGTTAAAATATCAATACTACCTAAAATGATCTTTAGTTCAGTGCAATCTCTATCAAAATTACAATGGCATTTTTCGCAATCATAGAGTCAAGAATCCTAAAATTCATATGGAACAATGGAAGACCCTGAATAGCTAAAGCAATCTTGAGAAAGAAGAATAAAGTTATCACACCTTCATGATTTCAGACTATATTGCAAAGCTATAGTAATCAAAACAGCATGGTATAAAAAGATATAGAGTATATACATTGGGGGACTATAAGTAGGTTCAGGGCTTACTTTCAAGGCTTTATGCATTTTGAGTTGCTTTTTGTGCATGGTGTAAGATAGGGTCCAGTTTCATTCTTTTGCATGTGACTCTCCAGTTGTCCTAATACCATTTATTGAAGAGACTGACCTTTCCCTAATGTGTATTTTGGTTCCTTTGTCACAAATTAATTGACCATGTATTTATGCATTTATTTCTGACCTTTAAATTCTGTTCCATGGATTTGTATGTCTGTTTCTATGCCAATAACATATGAATAATGAACACTATAGAATTACCATATGATCCAGCAATTCCACTTGTGGATGTATATCCGAGGGAAATAAAGACGTGTGCCCAAAGGATGTCTGCTCTCCCATCTTCATTGCAGCTTTATTCACAATAGTTAAAATGTCAAAACAACATAAGTGACCATCAGTGGATGGATGGATACAGAAAATGTTTGTATACAAGTGATGGAATATTATTCATCTATGAGAAAGAAGAGAATCCTGCCATTTACAGTTCCATGGGTGAACTCTGAGGGCATATGGTAGGTGAAATAAGTCAGATAGAAAAATCCAAATCCAGCATGGTATCATTTATATGTGGAGTTAAAAAAAAATCTCAAATTCATAGAAACAGAGTAGAAAAGTTGTTGCTAGGGGCTGGGAGGTGGGAGAAATAGGGATAGATTGGTAAAAGGCTTCACACGTATGTCTATAAGATGAGTAAGTTTTAAGGATCTAATATAAAACATGGTGAATATAGTTAAAATATATATATATATATATATACATATGTGTATTCTTACATGCATGCATTGACTTTTACATAAATGAGTAAGACTCACAGACGTTACTTACTAATTATTCAACCATAGACAAAGTACTCAATTTATGTCAGTTTTCTCTATAACTCAGAAGTCATTATGAATGTCTCAGGTGTAACTTGTTAGAGTCCCTTAAAATGGTTCATATAAAAATAAAAGTGTTCATTATTATATTTTATTGGTATCCCTATTGGGCAGTAATACTTGTTATTTTAAACACTAAAATTAATTTTAATGACTTTTTCTTTCAAAGTAACATAGATATACTACTGGTTAATGCTTTCTTATCTAGTACTCAGGGGGTATGTTCACTTATTTTGTCCTTGTGTGTAACATTTTCTGACGTACAAAATGAAAGGATTTTGACTAAATGATTACCGAAAAACTGTTCGGTTTTTGCTTTCTAGAGAGAATATGTATCACTGCCTACCATTTTAATGATTCACACTGTGTACAAGATACCATGCTAGGTGTTATAAATTAGACACTGAGAAATGGGATGCTATCATTCTGGTGATATGATGGCCATTGCATGGGAATTATACCCACAGTTGGCTTGTCCAAGATGTCTATCCTTCCTATCATATTTCTGAGAGAAATAGATGCATAAAGAAAGGAAAAGAAAGCAGAGTAGAGTACTCTATGTTAACCTGAGGCTTGGTCCAATGTAGAATTGAAGTGTGGAAGGATTCATTTTCTCTAAGTGAATTAGTCTATACTTGACTTACTTTGGTCTGTTCAGGTCCACTTTGAATAGGCCATCTGTCTACCCATGTAGAGGGACCAGGTACTTAGGTCATTATCCCACAAGATCAGAGAGAAAAGAGAAGGAGGGCCTCTCTAGGTGCATTGACCTTCTGAGCCCTTCTAAAGTTCTCCCCATAAAAGATAGGGCCCAATAAATGCCCTAGAACTATACATAATTCAGATCAATTACACTGTTTTTCATAGCTAATAAATGGGATACTGGGCATAATCCTTTTATAGAGATAAGAAAACTAACACATATGTTCAAATTAAAAGCCTAGAGTTGCTTAGCCAGTAAGGACAGAATCAGTATGTGGACCTGGATATATAGTTAATTTAAAAAGCAAGGTTTCTCCAAACTACCGTCCTTTTCTTTTACAAATTTTTTCAAATATATGTACAGTTGACTCTTGAACAACATGGGTTTTCAACTCCATGTAAAGTCCACTTAAATGTGGAGTTTTTTCAATAAATACAGTACTGTGTGTTTTCTCTTATGATTTTCTTAATAACATTTTCTGTATTTACTGTAAGAATACAGTATATAATACATATACCATACAAAATATGTGTTAATCTACTGTGTATGTCATTGGTAAGCCTTCTGATCAACAGTAAGCAATTAGTAGTTAAATTTTTGGGCTAGTCAAAAGTTATACACAATGTGTGACTGCTTGGATGTTATACCCCTAAGTTCCATGCTGCTGATGGGTCAACAGTTTATGAGTTGCGTGTGTGTTTTAAATCTATTTATTCAAAAGTTCATTGTTTAAATGTAGCAAACAATTGTAATTTTAAATTATGGTTTCAAAGTGAATTATTTTATAACTTGTATTTGCAGTTTTGTGTTCATTCATTCTTGGCCTATCCTATGACGAGCACTTGCAGATACTTGGAAATAGAGAGAAGTGGTAAACTTTCAAGATCTTTGATGTTCACGCTTTAAAAAGTAGGTTTAGCAAAATTCCTATTTGTTGACATATTCATTACTCAGCAAAAAAATTGCATTCATCTTTTTCATTATTCCTGAAATTCTAATGCCCTCAAATCTTAACATTGATTAATTCGTTTGATGTTATTTCACATTTAATGACATTATAAGTAGCTACACAGAAAAATAATATAAGCCTCTCGTTTGATCCTAAAAATAGGTTATGAAACTGTTTCCTTTGCAATTGCAGAATTTGTACACAGATCCTTCCTGGAGTTTTGCACTTTTGTGTGTTTCTACTTGCTGTTTTATTGGTCAAGCAGAGTAAGACTTTGGGATGGTTTTTAATACTGCATACAAGCCTCGAAGTTTAAAAAAGTCTTTAAATAAATAATTTTAAACTAAGGAAAACAATTAGATAAGTCCATTTAGTCAGAGGAATATTAGCCCTGTCTGCTTTTGAAGAACCACTTGGAGTTTGAAGTAGTAATTTACTGAGTACATAACTGAGACAGAGCTAAGTTAGGGCAGGATTTCTAGTCCTAATAACATGAATATCTCATAATTATCTATATAAAATCCTATGAAATCTATTTACTTTGAAATTCATTCAACATATTATATAATTTGTATTTAATTATTTAAAAATAGTAGATACGGGATGGGATATACTTAGGTTTTTTGTTTTCTAAAAATAGTCACTTTTTCCCCCTCAAATCATGGATTCTTGTCTTGTGCATTTTGTGAGAAAAGTTCATATAAAAATGAATACCTTTAACAAGGTTTTATTATTGTTTCTTCTTACAAACTGTTGAATCTAAAACACCTTTTCAGCCTTTTCACCATACTTTTTAAAAAAATTTTATTTTGTATCATTAATCTACAATTACATGAGGAACATTATGTTTACCAGACTCCCCCCATCACCAAGTCCCCCCCACATAACGACTTATAGTCACTGTCCATCAGCGTAGTAGGATGCTATAGAGTCACTACTTGTCTTCTCTGTGTTGCACAGCCCTCCCCATGCCCCTCCCCCACATTATGTCTGCTAATAGTAATGCCCCCTTTCTTTCTCCCCACCCATCTCCCCCAGTCCCTTTCCCTTTGGTAACTGATAGTCCATTCTTGGGTTCTGTGAGTCTGGTGCTGTTTTGCTCCTTCAGTTTTTTCTTTGTTCTTGTACTCCACAGATGAATGAAATCATTAGGTACTTGTCTTTCTCCGCCTGGCTTATTTCACTGAGCATAATACCCTCTAGCTCCATCCATGATGTTGCAAATGCTAGGATTTGTTTTCTTCTTATGGCTGAATAATATTCCGTTGTGTATATGTACCACATCTTCTTTATCTATTCATCTACTGATGGACACTTAGGTTGATTCCATTTCTTGCCTATTGTAAATAGTGCCGCGATAAGCATAGGGGTGCATATGTCTTTTTCAAACTGGGCTGCTGTATTCTTAGGGTAAATTCCTAGGAGTGGAATTCCTGGGTCAAATGGTATTTCTATTTTGAGCTTTTTGAGGAACCTCCAAACTGATTTCCACAATGGTTGAACTAATTTACATTCCCACGAGCAGTATAGGAGGGTTCCCCTTTCTCCACATCCTTGCCAACATTTGTTGTTGTTTGTCTTTTGGATGGTGGCAATCCTTACTGGTGTGAGATGATATCTTATTGTGGTTCTAATTTGCATTTCTCTGATGACTAGCGATGTGGAGCATCTTTTCATGTGTCTGTTGGCCTTCTGAATTTCTTCTTTGGAGAAGTCTGTTCAGCTCCTCTGCCCATTTTTTAATTGGATTATTTGCTTTTTGTTTGTTGAGGTGTGTAAGCTCTTTATATATTTTGGATGTCAAGCCTTTATCGGATCTGTCATTTACAAATATATTCTCCCATACTGTAGGGTACCTTTTTGTTCTGTTGATGGTGTCCTTTGCTGTACAGAAGCTTTTCAGCTTGATATAGTCCCACTTGTTCATTTTTGCTTTTGTTTCCCTTGCCCAGGGAGATATGTTCATGAAGAAGTTGATCACGTTTATGTCCAAGAGATTTTTGCCTATGATTTTTTCTAAGAGTTTTATGGTTTCATGACTTACATTCAGGTCTTTGATCCATTTTGAATTTACTTTTGTGTGTGGGGTTAGAAATGATACAGTTTCATTCTCTTACATGTAGCTGTCCAGTTTTGCCAGCACCATCTGTTGAAGAGACTGTCATTTCCCCATTGTATGTCCATGGCCCCTTTATCGAATATTAGTTGACCATATATGTTTGGGTTAATGTTTGGAGTCTCTATTCTGTTCCATTGGTCTGTGGTTCTGTTCTTGTGCCAGTACCAAATTGTCTTGATTACTGTGGCTTTGTAGTAGAGCTTGAAGTTGGGAAGCGAGATCCCCCCTGCTAGATTCTTCTTTCTCAGGATTGCTTTGGCTATTCAGGGTCTTTTGTAGTTCCATATGAATTTTAAAACTATTTGTTCCAGTTCGTTGAAGAATGCTGTTGGTATTTTGATAGGGATTGCATTAAATCTGTAGATTGCTTTAGGCAGGTTGGCCATTTCGACAATGTTAATTCTTCCTAGCCAAGAACGTGGGATGAGTTTCCATTTGTTAGTGTCTTCTTTAATTTCTCTTAAGGGTGTCTTATAGTTTTCAGGGTATATAGGTCTTTCACTTCTTTGGTTAGGTTTATTCCTAGGTATTTTATTCTTTTTGATGCAATTGTGAATGGAATTGTTCTCCTGATTTCTCTTTCTATTGGCTCATTGTTAGTGTATAGGAAAGCCACAGATTTCTGTGTGTTAATTTTGTATCCTGCAACTTTGCTGTATTCCGATATCAGTTCTAGTAGTTTTGGAGTGGAGTCTTTAGGGTTCTTTATGTACAGTATCATGTCATCTGCAAATAGTGACAGTTTAACTTCTTCTTTACCAATCTGGATTCCTTGTATTTCTTTGTTTTGTCTAATTGCTGTGGCTAGGACCTCCAGTACTATGTTGAATAACAGTGGGGAGAGTGGGCATCCCTGTCTTGATCCTGATGTCAGAGGAAAAGCTTTCAGCTTCTCGCTGTTAAGTATGATGTTGGCTGTGGGTTTATCGTATATGGCCTTTACTAGGTTGAGGTACTTGCCCTGTATACCCATTTTGCTGAGAGTTTTTATCATGAATGGATGTTGAATTTTGTTGAATGCTTTTTCAGCATCTGTGGAGATCATCATGTGGTTTCTGTCTTTCTTTTTGTTTATGTGGTAGATGAGGTTGATGGATTTTCGAATGTTATACTATCCTTGCGTCCCTGGGATGAATCCCACTTGGTCATGGTGTATGATCCTTTTGATATATTTTTGAATTCGGTTAGCTAATATTTTATTGGATATTTTTGCATCTATGTTCATCAGGGATATTGGTCTGTAATGTTCCCTTTTGGTGGGGTCTTTGCCTGGTTTTGGTATTAGGGTGATGTTGGCTTCATAGAATGAGTTTGGGAGTATTCCCTCCTCTTCTATTTTTTGGAAAAATTTAAGAAGAATGGGTATTATATCTTCTCTGTATGTCTGATAAAATTCTGAGGTAAACCATCTGGCCCAGGGGTTTATTTCTTGGGTTGTTTTTTGATTACTGCTTCAATTTCTTTGCAGGTAATTGGTTTGTTTAGGTTTTGTGTTTCTTCCCTGGGCAGTTTTGGAAGGTTGTATTTTTCTAGGAAGTTGTCCATTTCTTCTGCGTTTTCCAGCTTATTAGCATATAGATTCTCATAATATTCTCTAATAATTCTTTGTATTTATGTGGGGTCCATCGTGATTTTTCCTTTCCTGTTTCTGATTCTGTTGTTCTGTGTAGATTCTCTTTTTCTCTTAATAAGTCTGGTTAGGAGCTTTTCTTTTTTGTTTATTTCGCAAAGAACCAGCTCTTGGTTTCATTGATTTTTTTCTATTGTTTTATTCTTCTTAATTTTATTTATTTCTTCTCTGATCTTTATTATGTCCCTCCTTCAGCTGACTTTGGGCCTCATTTGTTCTTCTTTTTCCAGTTTCAATAATTGTGACCTTAGACTATTCATTTGGGATTGTTCTTCCTTTAAATAGGTCTGGATTGCTATACTTTCCTCTTAGAACTGCCTTCATTGCATCCCACAGAAGTTGGGGCTGTGAGCTGTTGTCATTTGTCTCCATATATTACTTGATCTCTATTTTAATTTGGTTATTAATCCATTAATTATTTAGGAGCATATTCGAAAGCCTCCATGTGTTTGTGTGCCTTTTTGTTTTCTTTGTACGATTTATTTCTAGTTTTATACCTTTCTGGTCTGAGAAGTTGGTTGGTAGAATTTCCATCTTTTTGAATTTATTGTGGCTCTTTTTATGTCCTCCTGTGTGGTCTATTCTGGAAAATGTTCCATGTGCACTTGAAAAGAATGTATATCTTGCTGCTTTTGAGTGTAGAGTTCTGTAGATGTCTGTTGGTCCATCTGTTCTAGTGTGTTGTTTAGTGCCTCTGTGTCCTTACTTATTTTCTGTCTGGTGGATCTGTCCTTTGGAGTGAGTGGTGTGTTGAAGTCTAGAATGAATGCATTGCATTCTATTTCCTCCTTTAATTCTGTTACTATTTGTTTCACATATGTTTGTGCATATATATTTATAATGTTTATGTCCTCTTGTTGGACTGACCCCTTTATCATTATCTAGTGTTCTTCTTTATCTCTTGTTACTTTCTTTGTTTTGAAGTTTATTTTATTTGATACAAGTACTGCGACACCTGCTTTTTTCTCCCTGTTGTTTGCATGAAATATCTTTTTCAATCCTTTCACTTTTAAGCTGTGTGTGTCTTTGGGTTTGAGGTGAGTCTCTTGTAAGCAGTATATAGATGGGTCTTGCTTTTTTGTCCCTTCTATTACTCTGTGTCTTTTGATTGGTGCATTCAGTCCATTCACATTTAGGTTGATTATTGAAAGATATGTACTTATTACCATTTCAGGCTTTAAATTCGTGGTTACCAAATGTTCAAGGGAAGCTTCTTTACTTTCTAACCATCTAACTTACCTTGCTTATTAAGCTATTATAAATAGAGTCTGATGATTCGTTATTTCTCTTCCTTCTTATTCCTCCTCGTCAATTCTTCATATGTTAGGTGTTTTATTCTGTGCTCTTTTGTGTTTCCTTTGACTGCTTTTGTGAATAGTTGCTTTTATTTTTTGCCTTTAGTTAGTATTTGGTTGGTCTGCTTTCTTTGTTGTGATTTTATTTTCTCCGGTGACATCTATTTAGCCTTAGGAATGCTTCCATCTAGAGCAGTCCCTCTAAAATACCCTGTAGAGGTGGTTTGTGGGAGGCAAATTCCCTCAACTTTTGCTTGTCTAGGAATTGTTTAATCCCTCCTTCATATTTAAATGATATTAGTGCTGCATACAGTATTCTTGGTTCAAGGCCCTTCTGTTTCATTGCATTAATATATCATGCCATTCTCTTCTAGCCTGTAAGGTTTCTGTTGAGAAGTGTGATGATAGCCTGATGAATTTTACTTTATAGGTGACCTTTTTTCTCTCTCTGGCTGCCTTTAATACTCTGTCCTTGTCTTTGATCTTTGCCATTTTAATTATTATATGTCTTGATGTTGTCCTCTTTGGGTCCCTTGTATTGAGAGATCTGTGGGCTTTCATGGTCTGAGAGAGTATTTCCTCCCCCGGTTTGGGGAAGTTTTCAGCAATTATTTCTTCAAAGACACTTTCTATCCCTTCTTCTCTCTCTTCTTCTTCTGGTACCCCTATAATGCAGATATTGTTCTGTTTGGATTGGTCACACATTTCTCTTAATATTTTTTTGTTCCTGGAGATCCTTTTATCTCTCTCTGCCTCAGCTTCTCTGTGTTCCTGTTCTCTGTTTTTTCTTCCATTAACGGTCTCTTCCACCTTATCCAGTCTGCTCTTAAGTCATTCCAGAGATTCTTTTTTTCTGTATTCTTCCTCCTGACTTGATCCCTTCGCTCTTGTATATTTCTCTGCAGCTCCATCAGCATGGTTATGACCTTTATTTTGAATTCTTTTTCAGGAAGATTGATTATTGCTATCTCCCCAGGCCCTCTCTTGGGGCTTGTCTTGGCCATTCTGGACTGGACCAAATTCTTCTGCCTTTTCATGGCTATAGAGGTAGTCGCAGTCTGGTGGCGTGTGTTTCAGGTGGGAGAACAAAGTCACTTCCTGCTTGCTGGTTCCCTTGCCCTTCTCCGCTGCCTGTGTCACTTACCTGCACATTGGGAGGAGTGTCCGGTTTAATTCCCTGAGCCGCTGTGTGGGAGAGGCAGACACGCCAGATGTGCTCTCCTGCAAGAACGGCGCCCCTTCACACCTTACCCCAGCTTCCTCTGCCTGCTCCTACAGCTGTGCGCCAATGGCAGCCTCTGGGTCTGGCCAGGGTGGCTGCATGCCGGGAGGAGACTCTGGGCGGTTGCTGTGGGCGCAGTCGCTCTCTGGCTGTTCGGCCATTTTGGCGGAGCCTTGCTGGAGGGAACGAATTGTAGGCTGTTTATTGCCTTGAGGGGCTTCAGAGCTGCATTGCCACCCAGGGGGCTGGGGTGCCACAAGTTCCTCAGTGTGCCAGGATGATTCCATCCAGCTGTGAGGCCCCTGTCCCTTTAAGACCTTCAAAAAGCATTCACTTTTTTTTTTGTCTCAGGGGAGCCAGCTGCAGGGACCTGCTCACAGATTTTACTTTTCCATTTTCCTAATATCCTGCACACCATGCAATGTGTGTCTGTGCTCCCATTGTAGATTACTAGGGCCGGTTATTTAGCAGTCCTGGGCTTCCACTGCCTTCCTGCTCCACTTCCATCCTCCTGCCAGTGAGCGGGGGTGAGGGGAGTGCTCGGGTTCCACTGGGCCCCAGCTTGTATCTTACTCCTTTCGTGAGATGCTATATTCTCGCAGATGTAGATGTGGCTTGGCTGTTGTACTGTATCCCTTGGTGTCTCTTTTAGGAATAGTTGTATTTGTTGTTTTTTCAAAAAAATATATACGGTTTTGGGAGGAGATTTCTGCTGCTCTACTTACGCCACTATCTTGGCTCCTCCTTTACCATACTTTTTTTTTTTTTTTGGCAAAGATTCTTTTTATTGAGGTATAACAGACATATAACATTATATTAGTTTGAGGTGTACAACATAATGATATATGTATATATTATGAAATGATCACAGTAAGTTTAGTTAACATCCATCACCACACATTGTTACAAGTTTCTTTTCCTTGTGATAAGAATTTTTAAGATCTACTCTCTTAGCAGCTTTGAAATATACAATACAGTATTATTAACTATAATCACCATAACTGTGCAGTACATCTCCAGGACTTACTTATTCTCTATAACTGGAAGTTTGTACCTTTTAGCTACCTTCACCCATTTCACCCATCCCCCCATCACCTGCCTCTGCCTCTGCCAATTAGCAATCTGTTCTCTGTATCTGTCAGTTCAGTTTTTTGTTTTGTTTTTTAGATTCTGTGTATAAGTTAGTGCATATGGTACTTGTCTTTCTCTGTCTGACTTATTCACTTGGTATAATGCTCTCAAGGTCTAACCATTTTTTGCAAATGGCAGGATTTCCTTCTTTTTTTTTTTGCCAAATAATATTCCATTGTAGATATATACCACATTTTCTTTATCTATTTGCAAAGATTTTTGATGTATGATTTTTAACTTAACAAATTTGGAAAGTTTTTAAGTATGTATTAATATTCAATACTTATAAAGATGTGCAAAGGAGGAAATACAGTGAAATAAAATGATAGCAATTTGGCAAAATGTATCAAAAGCCTCAAAATGAATCTTTCTGGAACTAAATATGCTTCTTATGATAGCTATCATTAGGAAGTAACCTTATATGTGAAAATTTAGTATAATCTGTAATATCAAAAATACATAATTTTGGACTCGATGCATTTCTTTTAAACATATATATATATTTTTTATTTTGTTGTCATTAATCTACAATTACATGAAGAACATTATGTTTACTGTGGTCCCCCCTTCACCAAGTCCCCCCCTTCAACCCCATTAAAGTACTGTCCATCAGCATAGTAAGATGTGTAGAATCACTACTTCTCTGTGTTACACAGCCCTCCCCATGCCCCCCCCTGACATTATACATGCTACTTGTAATACCCCCTTTCTTTTTCTGCACTCTTATCCCTCCCTTCCCTTCCATTGTCCCCAGTCCCTTTCCCTTTGGTAACTGTTAGTCCACTCTTAGGTTCTGTGATTCTGCTGCTGTTCTGTTCCTTCAGTCTTTCTTTGTTCCTATACTCCACATATGAGTGAAATCATTTGGTGTTTGTCTTTCTCCGCCTGGCTTATTTATATCCTCTAGCTCCATCCATGTTTTTGCAATGGTAGGATTTGTTTTCTTCTTATGGCTGAATAATATTCCATTGTATATATATATATATATATATACACATACATATATATATATATATATATATATATATATATATACACATACATATATATATATATATATATATACGACATCTTCTTTATCCATGCATCTACTGATGCACACTTAGGTTGCTTCCATTTCTTGGCTATTGTAAATAGTGGCTTTTGGATGTAGAGTTCTATAGATGTCTATTAGGTCCATCTGTTCTAGTGTGTTGTTGAGTGCCTCTGTGTCCTTACTTATTTTCTGTCCGGTGGATCTATCTTTTGGAGTGCGTGGTGTGTTGAAGTCTCCTTAAATGAATGCATTGTATCCTCTTGCCTCCTTTAGTTCTGTTAGTATTTGTTTCACATATGTTGGTGCTCCTGTGTTGGGTGCATATATATTTATAATTGTTATGTCCTCTTGTTGGACTGACCCCTTCCATCCCTTGGCTTTTAGTCTGTGCATGTCTTTGGGTTTGAGGTGAGTCTCTTGTAAGCAGCATATAGATGGGTCTTGCTTTTTTATCCATTCTATTACTCTGTGTCTTTTGATGGGTGTATTCAGTCCATTTACATTTAGGGTGATTATTGAAAGATATGTACTTATTTCCATTGCAGGCTTTAGATTCGTGGTTACCAAAGGTTCAAGGTTAGCTTCTTTACTACCTTACTGTCTAACTTAACTCGCTTATTGAACTATTTTAAACACTGGTGATTCTTTATTTTTCTTCCTTCTTATTCCTCCTCCTCCATTCTTTATATGTTGGTTGTTTTATTCTGTGCTCTTTTGTGTTTCCTTTAACTGCTTTTGTGAGTAGTTGATTTTATTTTTTGCCTTTAGTTAGTATTTGGTTGGTCTGCTTTATATGCTGTGATTTTATTTTCTCTGGTGACATCTATTTAGTCTTTGGAGTGCTCCCATCTAGAGCAGTCCCTTTAAAATACCCTGTAGAGGTGGTTTGTGGGAGTCAAATTCCCTCAACTTTTGCTTGTCTGGGAATTGTTTAATCCCTCCTTCATATTTTAATGATAATCATGCTGGATACAGTATTCTTGGTTCAAGGCCCTTCTGTTTCATTGCATTAACTATATCATGCCATTCTCTTCTAGCCTGTAAGGTTTCTATTGAGAAGTCTGATGATAGCCAGATGGGTTTTCCTTTGTAGGTGACCTGTTTCATCTCTCTAGTTGCCTTTAAAACTCTGTCCTTGTCCTTGATCTTTGTCATTTTAATTATGTGTCTTGGTGTTTTCCTCCTTGGGTCCCTTCTGTTGGGGGTTCTGTGCACTGCCGTGGTCTGATCGATTATTTTCTTACCCAGTTTGGGGAAGTTTTCAGCAATTATTTCTTCAAATACACTTTCTATCCCTTTTTTCTCTCTTTTCTTCTGATCCCCCTATAATGCAGATATTGTTCCTTTTGGATTGGTCACACAGTTCTCTTAATATTGTTTCATTCTTGGAGATCCTTTTATCTCTCCCTGCATCAGCTTCTATGCATTCCTGTTCTCTGGTTTCTATTCCATCAATGGCCTCTTGCATCTTATCCATTCCTCTTATAAATCCTTCCAGAGATTCTTTCATTTCTGTAATCTCCTTCCAGACATCATCCCTTAACTCTTGCATATTTCTCTATAGCTCCATTAGCATTTTTATGGGCTTTATTTTTAATTCTTTTTCAGGGAGATTGGTTAGGTCTATCTCCTTCTCAGGGTTTGCCTCTGTGATCTTGGTCTGTATCATATTCTTCTGCCTTTTCATGGCAATAGAGGTATTTGTGGGGAGATGGCACGTATGTTGGCTAAGAGAACATCCCTTCTTGCTGGTATGTGGCCTTCCTCTCCTGGGAGAACAGCGACCTCTAGTGGCTTGTGCTGGACAGCTGCGTTCAGACGGGGCCTCCGATTCTTGCCTGGTCACTGTTGAGTTAAACTCCGCGGTTGCTGTGGGTGTGGCCAGCCTCAGGCTGCTTCTCCAATATGGCGAAGCTGTGTCGGAGTGGGAACAGGCAGGAGGCTATTTATCATTGTGAGGGGCCTGTGACCTGTGCAGCCGCCCAGGGGGTTAGGGCACCCAGAGTTCCCTGGGATTCCCAGTTGCTGGGCTAAGTGTCCTGGGACACTTCCGTCCAGCAGTGTGTCCCTGTCCCTTTGAGAGTTTCAAAAAGCACTCACTTTTTTTTGTCCTGGGTGCGCCGGCAGCTGGGACCTGCTCACAGGTCTTACTGTACTGTTTCCCTAGTATCAAGCACATCACACACTGTGTGTCTGTGTTCTCAGTGCGGATGGCTAGGGCTATGTGTTTAGCAGTCCTGGGCTTCCTCTCCCTCCCCTCTCCGACTCCTCTCCTCCTGCTGGGAGCTGGGGTGAGGGGTGCTTGGGTCCCACGAGGCTGTGGCTTCTATCTTACCGCCTTTGTGATGCGCTGGGTTCTCGCAGGTGTAGATATATTCTGGCTGTTGTCTTATGTCTTTTGGTCTCTCTTTTAGAAGAATAGTTGTATTAGTAGTATTTTCAAAAATCTATATGCTTTTGGGAGGAGATTTCCACTGTACTACTCATGCTGCAATCTTGGTTCTTCTCCTTAGCATACTTTTTAATAGGTTGTTTTTCTTTAATATCCAAGAGATTATATAATAATAGTTCTTAAAAGTGTTTCTAAATATCACTAAATTTATGATTTTTCATGATTGTGAAATAAAACTATGAAATTTCAGAAATTTAAGTGATTTAAGTTGGAATTCCCCAACCTAATTTTATATTTCTTTGATGTAAATGTTATTTTTGCCTCCAACTGAAACTTCTACCAGGGACTTAAGACTTGAATTACAGTGACTTATATATTCCTGAAACCGGTTTGGGACTACATGCAACCTGGTCAACTTCTTATTTATAAGCTCCCAAAAGGCAGGATGATGTCTGTCTTGTTTTTAACAGGTAACCCAGTGTCACACACATAGTAGCCATTTAGTAATGAATGCCAAATATGCTTTTGCAATTTTAAAGCATTGTTCCTCAGTTTTTGTGCCCTGGAGTCCAAACAATAATACTTGAAAACCAGAATGAAACAGGAATAATATTCATCCCAGCAAAGTGACATGTACATAACTCTCAGAAAACTGGCTGTTTTTTCCTTTTCACAAGCATCAGATTATTAAATAACCTTCTGTAATGAGAGGAGAAGGTGGTCTGCTGATGGCAGATAACTAGAGAAACACTTAATCAGCAGTTCTGAGGGATGAAACTCATTTTTAGGAAATGCAAAACAATTGAATACATTTCATTACTTTGTGTTTAAGGTAGGGAAAAGATGCATCCTCAGAAAGGCATTTCAGCTATTCTAGTTCTTATTTATAGCCCTTTTTTTCACTGACAGGTGAGAGTATTTTATGTATATTTGTTTTATAGATATCAGGTCTCCAATGTGCGTTTTCCTTCTATGGACCCTCTTCCCAAGTAAGTTATTGAAAGAGGATTTTTTTGAGGTAAAGTGAGGGAAAAGAGAATATATCCCTGCTTCCTTTTTCTCAAAGGTAGGAAAAGATCAAAGTTATGGTCAGTGCTAATATTGCCAACTTACAAAAGAGCCTGCTCATCATGTCTAACTTTCTTTGACAGTTTTTACAAAGGCTTCTGTATGTAAGGGTGATTTTATTGTCGATATGCAATCAGGCAGGTCAATGTTCATTTCATTTGTGAAGAAAACCACATCAAGCAAATTTCATTATAAAACCTTTAGATCAATATACATTTGTGCCAGTGTGCTCTAAATAATAAATGTGAGTTCTCCTTTACACTGAAATAACATTTTTAAGGATTGGATTTTTATTAAAAAGAGTTAGAAGCCATATTTAGGGTTTTTCTTTTTTTGGACATTATTTGTATTTGCTGTTAAAACAGTGTGATATTAAGAATGACTTTTGGAGTCTCTTTTGTTTAAAATGCATTTATTGGTCAGTTATGGTGCTTGTCTATACCAATTGAAGCTGACTAAAGTAAAAAAAATATTCGAATATATCAAGTGGTAAATATCAGAGCAGTTGCAGTAAGTATCTAGTAGTTTAGTGTGCAGTATTTATGGACATTGTCACAAGAACTTTCATTTGATTTTTGCATTTAATCTTTAAAACTTTTATAGTATAGGAGTAAAATAGTGTGTGAAGACTAAATGCTATAAACAACAACCTCCACACAATAGACACTTTTATTGTACCTAGTAGTTTGATACAAATGCACCCTTGCATTTGTGGTCCTCCTTTTTACAGAGCTTCTTTGTCCTTTTCTGTGTTGTTTGTCCATCTGATACAAGATGGGATAGAAAAGGTAAGGATAGCAAAGATAGATTTACATGAGCCAGTTATGGAATTTTCACTGCATGAAAGGGCATCTATCCCTTCTTCCACATTCAAGTGGTGAAACCTCAGCAATAAGACAACACCTAATGGTAAGGGAGCCTGGGAAATGTAATCCAATCCTATGTGCAGTTGGGGAAAGAAAGAAGTTTAGTGAACAAGTAGCCACTCTCTCTCACAAGTGGGTGTTTATACCCTTTTGATAGATAAGAAACTAATGTTAAAGTTAAAAAAATGTCCAATGTCATCTAGGTGGATAATGGTAATATCAGGTTTATCTAAAGATTCATATTTTTAAGCACTGCCTCCTACTTCAACACTGGGCTGGGTGGAGTGCCCACTTACACTGGATGATTGATCCTGGACACACATGACATCTTCCCTAAAAAGATTAGCCAGGGACATACATGGCTGAGATTTTTGACTTTGTGCTCTATGCAGAGGCCTCTGCTAAACTTTGCTGTAGCTCCACTGATAATGCTGAAATCCTAAAACAGAGTAAGTACAAATTCTAGGGGAAATTTAAAGAACCAACCATTGATTCTTGTGTTCTCTCTTCCTCCTATCATGACAAGAGGCAGTGCTCCAGTGGGAGCTATTCTGTCAACCTGATTCCTAGAGAGGTTGATGATCAGGGTTGGGATGTATAGTATGAGTGACAAATAAAATTTTGTGCAAGCCACTGAGTGTTGATTTAATTTTATGGTGTTATTGTTACTGAAGCATAATATATCCTTTCCTGATTGATGCATACTTTAGCCCAGAATACTATTTTCAGTGTTGTACATTGCTTTTTACAGACATGCATAAAGACACCTCTGTCCTTGTGTCTATTTGTCTATCCAATGATATTCATTGGAGTCTTGTTTTAATAAGTTATAGTTGAAAGAATTATGCTGTAACCACACAATAGAATATATGGAACTGATAAAAAGGATATAGGTTAAGCCTATATTCACCTATATGAAAAAATGTCCCTAATCTGTGATTATGTGCAAAATGTAAGTTGAAAAGTGCATAAAATTATATATGTGATATATCATAATATCAATAAAAACTTTATTTGTATTTTGTATGGCAGTGAACTTCCTACCCAGAGAGCTGGAGGAGGTGATGGCATCTGGTATGTCTGTACTATAGTCCCAGCCATGAACATTAAAGTATCTTCCTTAATTTTCTTGCTACCTCAGTTTTGTTCCCCTCATTTTTTTTGAGGAAACATATGCATTTTTCCACACAATAGTTGGTGTGATCTTTGTAATAGGCCTTTTAAGTAATTTTTTCTCCTGTTAAAAAATGAAATACCCCCATTGTTACCATAAAAAACTCCAGGTCTTGGGTTCCTAAAAAAACAGCCTAAGACAGTGCCAAAGCTTACTGAGGGGTGCAGCTCATGGTTGCAAGAGTGAGGTGAGGTGAGGACAAGAAGAGGTGGCAGAAAGGCACTGTACTACTAGGTGGCCACTGCTTTATTATCTGCCGAAAATCAAGGGTAGTCGCTTGGCAGGTATGGAGAGCCTGGACCATGTGGGATATGTTGAATGTGCACACAAGTAAAACACATCTTATGGAAAAATGCATCTCATCAGAGGGAGGAAATGAGTGAGCATTCACCCCAGCTCTCACAGATCTTTCATTGGTCAATGCTCCTATGCTTCTGGGTCACATTATCAGGATTGCTTAGGAAGCCAGATTCCACGTGTGCTATGGTGATTCTCCTGAATGTGAAATTAACAGCAGGTAACAGAGATTTTGGGGTATGTGGCACTTGGCTCCTGGAGGCAAAGTCTACTGAGCTCACATTAAGTTGGACAGCAACCATACAGGTTGAGGTGGAACAAAATTGGAGAGGGTGCAGTAACTGGGGAGGTGGAAGGAACTTTGAGAAGGTACATGTGATGTTATGAGTACCGTTGATCGTAGTTAGGACACTAGGTCCTGGCACACTGACATCCTTACTGGGTCTGTGAACTTACTATTTCCTATTTACTTTCCCTATCCCTTACACTTGGCTAAATATTACTAATTTATTTAGGGCCTTAACTTTGTTCTGCTCTCCCTGCAGTGAAACTTCTCATATCTCATCTGCCATCTGTTCTTAATGCTTTCTCAGAATCTCTTGTCTATTTGAATCTACTTCCTTCCTTCACTACATCGAAATTTATCAGAAGCAAAGACTTTATTAACTGTGTTTCTGTTTTTTTACCCAAAAGTAAATACATAGTAGAAAAGCAAATAGTAGTGAATTGATGATGACAACTAACATTTATTTAGCAATTATCATATTTTAAGCAATAAAACAATTTCCCCGATAATTGACTTTTCAGAGGACTCTTAAGTAAGGTAGCAACTATTGCTTTTCATAGTTCATGCTTTTTCTGGTGGTTTAGAGCATAATATACTCTCATATGCATGTGTAATTGTGTAATTTTATGCCTCTCTATACTCTATATTGTTTTTGTCTTTCCCCTAATGTCATACACATAGAGAACTATGTGTATATTTTCCTAGACGGGTTACTGTCTGCTCTTGATTTTAAAACCTATATTAAAGGCAAAATATGTTTTATCAAAAAAATACCCATATTTAAGGCATTCCATATCGGTTTGATAACATACTTCTGTGCGTAACGACTACCATTCATGAGGAGTTTACAACAGCAATTTAGCTTATTCTTCATATTGACTTTAAAATTCATTTTTTCTCAGTTGTCAGTTAAAAATACTGAGACACATTTGAAATATTATGATTAATAAGAAAAGTATATTTGATCATTTGGATAACCAAACTATATTTCTCATATGTACTTGGTTCTTTGTTCATGGATTCTGACTCACAGCTCCCCAAACCCTTGTAATTTCCTAAGTGTTGAGGGTGAATGAAATGTCTCTTTTATGTTATGAGGTGACTTATGTATCTAAAGGTGAAGGCTGTTTACCAGGAGAACCAACCAAGTGTTTAGAAGGTTTGAGCTTTTAGTCCCACCCTGGGACCTCCAGGGACAGAGAGGACTTGGAGGTTAAATCAATCCCCAATGATCAATGATCAAGTCAATCATGACTATTTATTGAAGCCTCTATAAAAACCCAGAGTTCCAAGAGATTCTGGGTTGGTGAGTGATTCAAAGTCCTGGGAGAGTGCCATGCCTGGAGGGTATGAAAGCTCTACACCCTTTTCCTGTGCCTTGTTATATGCATCTCTGCCATTCCTCTTTTCCTGAGTTATAATCTTATAACAAAAATGATTCTCTAAGTTCTATGAGCCCCACTAGCAGTTTAACTGAACCCATAGAAGGTCATGGGAACTTCTGATTTCCCCAAAGCCACTTGATCAGAATTACTGATTACAACCTGGAGTTTTTATTGGCATTCTGACTTGAAGGGGCTTGTTGGAACCTCTGATGTATAGCCAGTTGGTCACAAGTATGGGTAACACCCTGAACTTGCATTTGGCATCAGAAGTTTGGGTGGGAAAAGTCTTGCAGCACTAAACTCTTGGAACCAGATGCTGTCTCCATAAGATAGTATCAGAATTGAGTTGAATTATTGAACACCCACCTGGTTTCCCAAGAATTGCTTGTTGGTGTAGGGAAACCCCCTATTGGAATTGGTACCAAAATTTACATTCCATAACAATCTTACACATATGTCAGTTACAAAATTAATATACTGCTTCATTAGGGCAGACTTAAGGGTAGATTAAAGTGAGCTTCTTGGCAAAATCTGTTTAAATGTACATATATACATGTTTTAAATTTTTATTTATTTTTATTAAAGTATCATTGATATACAATCTTTTGAAGGTTCCACATGAAAAACATAATGGTTTCAACATTCATCCATATTATCAAGTCTTCACCCCATCATTGCAGTCACTGTCTATCAGCAGAGTAAGATGCTGTAGGGTCATTACCTGTCTTCTGCATGCTGTACTACCTTCCCCATGACCTACCTTTATTTTGACTGCAAATTATAGTGTCCCTTAATCCCCTTCTCCCTCCCCACCCACCCTCTCCAACCCCTTCCCTTTGGTAACCACTAATCCTTTCTTGGAGTCTATAAATCTGCTGCTATTTTGTTCCTTTAGCTTGGCTTTGTTTTTATAGTCCACAAATGAGGGAAGTCATTTGGTACTTGTCTTTATATGCCTGGCTTATTTCACTGAGCATAATACCCTCTATCTCCATCCATGCCATTGCAAGTGGTAGGATTTGTTTTCTTATGGCTGAATAATATTCCACTGTGTATATGCACCACATCTTCTTTATCCATTCATCTACTGATGGACACTTAGGTTGCTTCCATTTCTTGGCTATTGTAAATAGTGCTGTGATAAACATAGGGGTGCATATGTCTTGTTGAATTTAGGGTCTTGAATTCTTTGGGTAAATTCCTAGGAGTGGAATTCCTGAGTCAAATGGCATTTCTATCTTTAGTTTTTTGAGGAACCTCCATATTGCTTTCCACAATGGTTGAACTAATTTACATTACCAACAGCAGTGTACAAGGGTTCTCCTTTCTCTGCGTCCTTGCCAGCATTTGTTGTTTCTTTTCTGTTGGATGTTGGCCATTCTAACTGGTATGAGGTGATATCTCATTGTGGTTTTAATTTGCATTTACCTGATGTTTGACAATGCGGAGCATCTTTTCATGTGCTGTTCACCATTCATATTTCTTCTTTGGAGAAGTGTCTGTTCAGATCCTCCACTCATTTTTTAATCAGGTTATTTATTTTTTGGGTGTTGAGGAGTGTGAGTTCTTTATATATTTTGGATGTTAACCCCTTACCAGATAATTCATTTATAAATATATTCTCCCATACTGTAGGATGTCTTTTTGTTCTACTGATGTGTCATTTGCTGTATAGAAGCTTTTTATTTTGATGTAGTCCCATTTGTTCATTTTTTATTTTGTTTCTCTTGCCTGAGGAGATGTGTTCACAAAAAAGTTGCTCATGTTTATATTCAAGAAAGCTTTTGCCAGTGTTTTCTACTAAGAATTTTATGGTTTCATGACTTATCTACAGGTTTCTGATCCATTTCAAGTTAACTTTTGTTTATGGAGTTGGACAATAATCCAGTTTCATTCTCTTACATGTAGCTGTCCAGTTTTGCCAACACCATTCATTGAAGATACATGTGTAGGTTTATATCTGGGCTGTCCAGGCTGTTGCATTGATCAGTGAGTCTCTTCTTGGGCTAGTAGCAAATTTTTTTGATTACTGTGGCTTGTAGTAGAGCTTGAAGTTGGGGAGTGTAATTCCCCTAGCTTTGTTCTTCCTTCTCAGGATTGCTTTGGCTATTTGGGGTCTTTTGTGGTTCCATATGAATGAATTTTAGAACTGTTTCTTCTAGTTTGTTGAAGAATGCTGTTGATATTTTGATAGGTATTACATTGAATCTGTAGATTGCTTTAGGCAGCATGGCCATTTTGACAATATTAATTCTTATTCATGAGCACAGGATATATTTCCATTTATTGGTGTTTAATTTCTTTCATGAGTGTCTTGTAGTTTTTAGGGTATAGGTCTTTCACCTTCTTGGTTAGGTTTATGTCTAGGTATTTTATTCTTCAGTTGTAAATGGAGTTGTTTTCCTGATTTTTCTTTCTGCTAGTTCATTATTAACAGATAGTAGTGCAACAGATATCCGTGTATTAATTTTGTATCCTGCAACTTCACTGAATTTAGTTATTCTAGTTTTTTGGTGAATTCTTTAGTATTTTCTATGTATAATATCATGTCACCTGCAAACAGTAACAGTTTAACTCCTTACTTACCAATGTGGATTCCTTTTATTTCTCTGTGTTGTCTGATTGCCATGGCAATGAATTCCAGTACTATGTTGAAAAGAAGTGGTGAGAGTAGGAATCCTTTTTTGTTCCCAATCTTATAAGAAAAGTTTTCAGATTTTCACTGTTGAGTGTGAGTTTGTCATATATGGCCTTTATTATGTTGATGTACTTAACCTCTACACTCATTTTGTTGAGAGTTTTTATCATGAATGGATGTTGAATTTTGTCAAATGCTTTTTCAGCATCTGTTGAGTTGATCATGTAATCTTTGTCCTTCCTTATGTTGATGTGGTGCATGATGTTGATTGATTTTTGAATATTGTACCATCCTTGCATCCCTGGAATAAATCCCACTTGGTCATGATGAATGATCTTTTTGATGTATTTTTGAATTTAGTTTGCTAATAGTTTGATAAGGATTTTTGCATATACATTCATCAGGGGTATTGGTCTGTAGTGGTGTCTTTTTCTGGTTTTTGTATTAGAGTGATGCTGGCCTCATAAAATGAGTTTGAAAGTTTTCCCTCCTCTTCTACTTTTTGGAAAACTTTAAGGAGGAGGTGTATTAGCTGTTCTTTCAATGTTTGATACGATTTAGCCATGAAGCCATCTGGGATAGAAATTTTGTTCTTAGGTAGTTTTTTTATTATCAATTTGATTTCATTGCTTGTAATTGGTCTGTTCATATTTTCCATTTCTTCCTGGGTCAGTCTTGGAAGGTTGTATTTTTATAGAAAGCTGTTGATTTCTTCTAGCTTATTCAATTTGTTGGCATATAATTTTTCATAGTATTCTCTAATAGTTCTTTGTATTTCTGTGGCATCCATAGTGATTTTTCCTTTTTCATTTCTGATTCTGTTTATGAATCTCTTTTTTCTTGATAAGTCTGGCTAGGAGTTTATCTATTTTGTTTATTTTCTCAAAGAACTAGCTCCTTGTTTCATTGATTTTTCTAGTCCTATTTTTCTAAATTGTATTTATTTCTGCTCTGATCTTTATATGTCCCTCCTTCTCCTGACTTTGGGCCTCATTTGTTCTTCTTTTTCTAGTTTCATTAATTGTGAGTTTAGACTGTTCATTTGGGATTGTTCTTCTTTCTTGAGGTAAGCCTGTATTGCTATATACTTTCTTCTTAGAACTATCTTCGCTGTATCCCACAGGTTTTGGGGTGTTGAGTTGTTGTTTTCTTTTATTTCCATATATTGCTTGATCTCTTTAATTTGGTCATCGATCCGTTGATTATTTAGAAGCATGTTGTTAAACTTCCATGTGTTTGTAGGCTTTTTTTTTGTTTTTGCTATTTTTTTCTAGTTTCTTATCTTTGTGGTCTGAGATTATTTCAGTCTTTTTAAATTTATTGAGGTACTTTTTGTGGCCTAGTATATGATCTACTCTGGAAAATTCCATGTACACTTGAGAAGAATGTGTATCCTACTGCTTTTTTGTGGAATGTTCCGTAGATGTCTATTAGGTTCATGTGTTGTAATGCATTGTTCAGTGCCTCTGTATCCTTACTTATTTTCTGTCTGGTGGATCTGTCCTTTGGAGTGAGTGGTGTGTTGATGTCTCCTAAAATGAATGCATTGTATTCTATTTCCTCCTTTAGTTCTGTTAGTGTTTGTTTCACATATTTAGGTGTTCCTACATTAGGTACATACAAATTTATAATGGTTTTATCCTCTTGTTGGACTGACCCCTTTTATCATTAGGAGCTGCCCTTCTTCGTCTCTTGTAACTTTCTTTGTTTTGAAATCTATTTTGTCTGATATAAGTACTGCAACTCCTGCTTTTTTCTCCCTATTAGTTGCATGAAATATCTTTTTCCATCCCTTCACTTTTAGTCTGTGTATGTCTTTGGGTTTAAAGTGAGTCTCTTGTAGGCAGCATATAGATGGGTCTTGTTTTTTTATCCATTCTTCAGCTCTGTTTCTTTTGATTATTGCATTCAGTTCATTTACATTTAGGGTGATTATCAGTAGATCTGACCTTATTGCCATTGTAGGCTTTAGATTTGTCATTACCAAATGTTCAGGGATAGTTTCCTGACTACCTAACTGTCTACCTTAAGTCACTTATTACTCTATTTCAAACATTATCTAAAGGTTCTTTTTTTTTCTCCCCTTCTTCTTCTTCCTCCTCCACTCATTATATATTAGGTGTCATATTCTGTATTTGTGTATCCCTTGAATAACTTTGTGAGTAGTTGATTTAATACTGTATTTGCTTAGTAATTAATTGATCTACTGTCTTTATTCTCTGGTGACAGCTAGTTGATCCTAGGAGCACTTCCATCTAGAGCAGTCCCTTTAATATTTCTTGTAGAGACAGTTTGGTGGTGGTGAATTCCAAGTTTTGCTTATCTTGAAATACTTTAATCCCTTCTTCAAATTTAAATGATAATCTTATTGGGTAGAGTATTCATGGTTCAGGCCCTTCTGTTTCATTACATTAAGTATGTCATGCCACTCTCTTCTGGCCTGTATGGTTCTGCTGAGAAGTTTGATGATAGCCACATGGGGTTTCCTTTATAAGTGATATTTTTTTCTCTCTTTGGTTTCAGTACTCTCTCCTTCTCCTTGATCTTTCCCATTTTAATTATTGTATGTCTTGATGTTGTTTTCCTAAGGTTCCTTGAGTTGGGAGATCTGTGCACCTCTATGACCTGTGAGACTATTTCCTTCCTCAGCTTGAGGAAGTTTTCAGCAATTATTTCCTCAAAGACTATTTCTATTCCTTTTTATCTCCTTTCTTTTTCTTGTACCACTATCATGCAAATATTCTTCTGTTTAGATTGGTCGCACACCTCTTATTAATCTTTCATTCCTAGAGATCCTTTTTTTTCTCTGTGCCTCAGCTTCTTTGTTTTCCTCTTTTCTAATTTGTTTCATTTACTGTCTCCTCCACCTCAGCTAATCTACTTTTAAATTCCTCCATTGTATGTTTCATTTCACATACTGTGTTTTTCAAAATTTCCTTTGTTTAAGTCTTCCCTGAGACCTTGAATATTTTTCTGTAGCTCTGTGAGCATGTTTATGATTTTATTTTGAAATCTTTGTCAAGATGATTGATGATTTCAGTTTCACTTAGCCCTCTTTCTGGTGTTTTTTGGATTCTTGTTTGTACAAATTTTTTTGCCATTTCATTTTTCTGATGATTCCTATCTAATAATAACTTTGTGTATGTGGCACCCTCTAGTGCCCAGAAATTCTACTCTCTGGAGCTGTCATGCACCTGCAGCAACTGTGGGGTTGCAGGTGAGTTGATCTGGTGCCTGCTGGGAAGAAGGAGCTGGGCTGGGTGGGTTTCCTGCTTTACCTGATGTAACACCTACCTCCACTGCCAGGCCCAGTTTGTTGTGCGTGCAGGGAGGAGCCTCTATGTTATGCCCCTGTGGCTGCCATGGGCAGGGCCTCCCTCTGGCTGGCCTGGAAGGATCGTGGGGGTGGCAGGTGAGGATGACCAGTGCCTGCTGGGAGGAAAGAGAGTCAGGCTGCCTACTGTAGTGGGGAGCTCAGGGCTGTGTGGCCAGTCAAGTATGTGGAACATTTGAAGCTCTTGAGGGTTCCCAACCTGCTGGCTTGAGTGTGCTGGGAAAGTTTTGTCCACCTTTTCTTTCTCCTGAGCAGGGAGCTCTGTGTAATCTTTTCCCATTTAGTTTCCCTCTTTCTGCTGGGAAATTATTCAATCTGCTTGCATTTCTTTGTCCCAGGGGGCTGGTTGTGCATACCTGTTCTCCACAGGTGGCTGGAATCTTGGTCTCTCTGAGTATTCCACCTTTCTTTGCTTTCCAACCCAATAATCTCCAGAGCACCATGTAATATGGGTTCATCCTTTTGGGGCAGATATCCAGGGCTCAGTGTTCATCAGTCCTGGGCTTCTACTCCTTCCCTGCTCTGTTTCTGTTCCTCTTGCTTGTGGGCTGGATTGGGGCAAGGACTTGGTTCCCTCCAGATCATGGCTTTGGTACTGCCTTGCCAGTGGGTTTCAGCCCTGGACAAGTTCACTATGGATTCCATGAGACCAAAGAAATGACAGTGGAACATTCTTTGGGTGAAAGGGCTTATACCCAACTTTATTCCCACAGTGGCAGGTTAATCACTAGAATCCTGTCCACTCAGAGCATGTCTACATGCAGCAAGCCAGTCTCTGCCTCTGGGCCTCTGCCCCAACAGCTGTCTCAGTCTCTGTCCTTGGTGCTGCCACCACTCCAGCCTCTGCTCTGCTCTCCTGCAGCCCTGCCACTCTGTTGCGCAAAGCAGTGGGCTGAGCACTTTATATATAGTCAATGATGTATTACCCACACGTGTGTAGTGAGCTAACCAGCCAGGTGAGAATCCCAGCCATAGGAACCTTCACTTTATCCACAGGTACTTTACCCTTTTCTGTGAGGTCCTTGTTTTTCCCCCAGGTGTAGGCAGTGTGTTCTACAGTCCTCAGGTCACTTTTTCAGGATTAGTTGTATTTGCTGTATTTTTGTCTTTTTTGTGATTTTTGGGAGGAGGTTTCTGCTTCACTTCTCACACTGCCATCTTTTTCTACCCCCTGTAAAGGTACATTTTTAAAACATGCCCCCTATTTTAACAATTTTTTGCTTTTATTGCATCACAGATTTAGTTCATTACAGGTATTCTGATGTTTAAAATATGTTCCCCATATTGAAGCTCTTCTTAAATGTTATTAAAGTGTCCCCCATCTCCAATTTTTCATTAAATTTAATTTAAAAATGTGATTTTCAGTCTTTGAGCAATAGAATTGACTGGGGACTTAATAGAACAGCAACGACAGAGCTCCATCCCAAGGAATTCTGATTTAATTGATCTCAGGTGGGAGCCAAAGCTTTTTTTTAAATTCACCCCAGGTAATTCTTGTGTGTAACTCACACAAGAGGAATTTTGCATGAGAATAAAGCTTCTCAAAAAGTGAGTGAAAGATCATTGGGGATTTTTGAGAGAAAGAATTCAGGAAGCAGCCAAACATGTGAAAGCAGTGGCAGTTAATTGAAAGGGAGATAACAGACTCAAGAAGGGAGTGTGGCATGTTCTAGAGATCAGCGGCAACAGTGAGGTCTGTGTTTGGCAGTTTTTCAGGCAGTGTTGAGTAGGAGGTGGAATATTCACATTATTTCTGAGAAAAAGTGTGGCTTTCTTAGAATTTTGCTTGCCTCCCTCTCTGTCCTTAGACGGTCTCTTTTGGAACTGTCAGGGCACAGAGGGGTATGATTTTTAGTGCATTAATGAGCATATAATGAGCTTGGGGCTAAATTTAGGTCACTTTTGTTTCCCATCTTGGATCCACCTGGTTTGATGGGGTCAGAAACTACATCTAGTTGATCAGTTCTGTCTGAAGAGTCTCCTTTCTCAAGGGGACATTTAGAATTTTGGAGCTGAGAGCTTCAACTTCAGTCAGACTCACTCATTTTATCGAGGTGGAAATTGGGGGATCCCCCAGAGGGATGAGATATATTGTCAAACTTCACAGAGCTGGTCATCTGAGGAGCAGGGACTACAGACTTGAGTCTCTTAGCTTGTAGCATGGTGTTCTGTTTTACTCCTTGCATCTCGGGAGCTTTTTGAAATATCCCAGGACTTGAGACTTCACTGTTCCTTCTGAGCCAGGCCTAAAAATTCCATTATTTGTTATTTAAGCCCCAGTGTTAAGTTCTAATTACTATTCCATAATTACAGTGAGCAGATGTGTGTTATTTTTGAGAGAAAAAAAAGCTGGAATGTGAACTACACCTGTACCTTCAGCAGTGTTTCTCCACTGAGAAGTAGCAATCAGCATTAATGTATGAACTCAAGTTGTCAAGGTCTCAGATTTAGCTGATGCAGAGTGCAGTGTAAGGGTTTCTGTTGCCAACAGATCAAATGTTCTCCAAGCTCCCCTCAGATTTCCCAGTTGCTAGTCACCAAAAGTCTGCTTTCTCCATGAAAGGTTGGTTTCCTTTCTGTGCACTTAAGTGGTACATTGGTGAAATGAGATAGATTTCCCTGGAAGCATACAGTAACAAAGTATATCACTTGAGGATGTGTCTTTATTTTCATTATAACAGAGGTTGGGATAAAGTTAGCAGCTAACTACATAAATGCACTTATAATTTTTTGTTTTTGTGGAATAGGCTCTTGGCATGTCATAGCCCTTACTATGTTCAGAAATGCGGATAGAAAAGGCCAGTCAGCTGGTTCATTACATACTCAGATTCATTACATCATGCCATGTAGTACAGTATTGTTTGTTTCACTCTTAATTCATAATTACAAATTCAGTGCTCTTTCAACCTGGGCTAACCTCAATGTTCTCCATTATTAGGAGGTAGGACTGATATTTTAAAATGTATATTTGCTCAAGGTTTTCTCCTAGAGATAAGGTGGTAATGTGGTTTAAACACATTAGCTTCCTGAGTGTGGAAATCTGGTTCAGTGTGGCTTAAGGGGGTATAAGTATGAATACTTCACTTGAAGTCTGCGTATTTCTACATCCCAAAGAATCCAACATTTCAGATCAATTGGTGTTTGTTTCTCAATTTGGTCCCTTAATGAGAAGATGATAGTGAAGAGTTCTAAATGATGTCTTCATGGTAGTCAACTGTGATCAGAAAATTGATCAGATTTACATTTGTTTAATATTGAGCTTTTATAAATGTCTGTTGTTTTTTTCCTTGACAGGGATAATACCAATCTTTCCCCCATCTTTCTTTTTCCTTTCAAAAACTAGAACTGGTAATAAAACAGTGTCTTGGAAGGAAAAAACAAATTATGCATGACTGAATTTTGACATTATGAGTTGGTAGTATAGTATAAATCTTCCTAAAGTGAAAATTGACAACATAAATTTTTTACAAAGTCAGATAAAAAGCAGAGCACATGAATACAACACATGAAATTAATGACAATGATCATGTGAAAACCATAAAGCATTAGATAGGCTAACATTTCTCTCTAAGGAGGGGCTTACTGGAATTCCAGTAAGTACGTTATAAATAAATTTCAGTGTGTATACCTTCCACAACTATTAATGTAATCTCAGAATCTTATTTAATTCTAACTTAAAATATTGTGGTCATTTGAGAAGAGGATGTTCTGCATAAAATAAAATATTCAGCATTTTAATTTTGAAAAAGTAAGTTAAAAGTATTCTAAATAGGTAATAATACAGAATATATGTCACAGTCATGTATTCTTAACCTCCATGGAAAAAATGTTATTATTTTGCTACCTTTATTTTAGATACACTTTAATTACAGATAGAATTGATCCCTTAAATTACAGGTACAAGTGAATCCCCTCTCACCCCTGTTTCCTCCTTCCTCCCTCTTCAGAGGTATGAACTGTCCTGAAGTGTGTTCCTTCCTTTTCATGTGTTTATACTTTTATCAAAAAAATGTATAGTGTTATTTTATATTGTTAAAACTTGCTTCAGTAAAATGATACAATGCATATTGTTTGGCTTCTTGCTTTCTCCCTATATTTGATATCATCAAATACAGGATATGGTGACTAGTTCATTTAGTTTAAATGCAGTATAATATTCTGTTGTCTGACTTGATCATGATATTTGTCTGTTCTCATGTGGCTGGGCATTTAAGTTTCAAAAGTTTCATTTTAACAAACTATGGCAAAGAATTCCCTGGTGCATACATACTCCTGATGAAATCATAGCTGCAGGTCTTATCCCCACAGATGTCAAATCACTGAGTTGTAGGGTATGTGTGTTAACCTTAATAAATGCTGCTGAACTGTCCTTTGAAATTGTTCTGGTTTACACTCACACCGGCGGTATTTAAGAGATCCCTTATTTTGCTTATAGTTGATGATGTGTATACCCTGGCTAGTTCCAATCCACATATATTCCTCCTCACTCCAAAGCTACAGCCTTCTGAAATGCCTTTCTGTCTCAGCCTCACCAACTTTTTCTTTGCCAGATTTTTCTCTTTAGCCACAGGTTCGAGTCAGCGACAGCCCCACTACTCTATGTTTGTGCATGTAATTATGCTTGTTGTTAGCCTGGCCTTTTTAGTTCAGAAAACTAGACTTTCAACCTGGGCTAACTTTATTAAAGGTTCTCGGACCTACATTCTGAGAAGTGGATCTTTCTGCTCTATCTCAAAGCTTATTCTTTTGGGATCCTACATTAAGTGTAAGAGTAAGACTTTATCTGACTTCTTAAAGTTTCTCTTTCAAGGATTGAAGTTCACCCTCTGGAATTTAGTCTGCTTCTTGGGATTTTGATTGATGCTACTAGGTTTTTCTGTGAAATGATTCTTCATCCTCATGCTTCACCAGCTCTCTCTTATCTTCTTCTGGACTGCCTTCCTGTCTGTATTATGACAAGGCTGCCCTGTTACTCTACTTGTAGTGCATTTTTCAGCTGGGCTCCTTCTCTTGTCAAGTTCTTGGCCTTGAAGGCTGGTCTAGTTCCAGATGAGTGACTGTTCTACTAGGGACCCTGCCACTGATACCATTTAAGAAAAAGATTAATTGCTGCCACCTCTAGAAGTGATTTCATGCCGTTTGATCTAATCTTTAGTAAACTGTCAATTTTTTTACTTCTAATTTTCTTCCTTGTGTAAGCTTTGAAGGTCATAATCACTTACAGGACTACCAGATATTTCAACATCTTCTTCACTGATGTGAACGCCTTCTCCACAGAAGACTAATATTTACATTCTAATAAATGACTGCCTTTTAAAATATATGGAGTAAATCAGAAAATCAAAGGCCTGCGAAAGGTATTATAAAGGGAAAACAACTCTTTAAAAGTTTTTTTTTCTTGATTTCACAAGTAATATGTATTCATTTTAGAAAATTTGGAATATATACCAGTATGTAAAAAAATAGGTTATTGTGGAACTGTTATTAACTACCAATCCAGATGTAAAGTAATGCACGTGTACATATTTATTGAATAAATATTTGAGTGCCTACTAGATGTTGGGATGCCTACTAGAGACAGTGATAAATAAATAGATATTCCACATTTGGAGCTTAAAGTCTATATGAGGAGGCAGATAACAGAGAAATAAGTGGGAAAAAGAAATGGTATGAAGGTTAGTAGGAAGAAGTGGACTACAAGGGCTAAGTGTCTGGGTGGAAAGCAGTTAGTGTGATGGAGAAGACCAGTGTTTTTTAGAAGAAAACATTTCAGCTGAGTTTTGTAGGATAAGGAAAACAGACATATGAAGATCAAGGAGAAGATTACTAGGAGACAGAATTGCATGTGCAGAATGTATATAGAGGTTGGCATGTGGTTAAAGGTAGGAAGAGACACCATCACTTTAATCACAGCTTTCTATGGAAGGGTCAAGGGGAGATGATACAAGAATTAAAATGTACAGTGTAGTTCTATGATATAACCAGTTACAGACAAACTGAAAGTTTGAAAGATTATATTTAAGAATCAAATGGTATGGTATGTTTATATTTTTAAAAGAAATTGGGAATACTGGTTTATAAATATAAGTCTAATACTGTTTTTTGACACATAGCCAAGCCTATACATGTAGAAATTAATTAATTTGTAAATTGGCTTAAATAATTGATGGCATATAAGTAAATATTCCATATCTCCAGATCTTTATATTATTCTGACACACATGTTTATAGTATTAGAAAAAATACTTTTCCCCAGATATAAAGGCAGAGTAAATGTTTATATATAACAAAGGAAGATGGGTTCTAATTTACCATTCTCCTCCACTAAATTCTCCTGTCATAAATGAGGTCCTTCAATTTCTCATCCTGCTCAGAGTGGCTTATCAGATTGTCCTATAGCAATTCCAGTTTTGCTTATCTGTTCTGACCAAAATGTGTCATCCTATTTTCTATATTTGGGGGTTGTTGGAAGCTGTGTTATGACATGTGAGATGTGAGGAGCATCTGTTAAAGAGAATGTTAGAGTTGAAGGTGTTAAATGTTTAAAGAAATGATAAAGCTCTGGGCTCAGCTTCCCCCTAGGTTTACCAAGGGATTGCAGATACTGGAGAGCAGATTCTCAGCACATTTCCATAAGGCAGATTTTATCTTCCATAAATACCTAGTATATAAAAATAGGGATTTGGTGCAATGCTAATCTTTGTTTGTCTAGCTTGATGTTGACAATGCCTGTGAAGGAAAAGAATTGGTGATTTACAATTTAGCCAGTTCCTAATTTGGGATAATTTATCTTGGTTATAACTGTACACCTTTTGTAGGGCTTCCCAATACACATATTTGTCTGAGGTAGTTTTGAATTTTTCATATCCCAGTGACACAGAAAATTTCTAGAAATATACATCAATCAGTCAGATTTTTTTCAGTGAATTGAACTTTGTTTCCTTTATTTAGATTTTCTTTTCTCTTGTATGCCTTATTCAGTTGTTACTGAAAAAATGTTGCTTGGTTTGGCTTTTCCAAGTCTGCTATTTGGGTTTATGTTGGATCTCCCAGTCCATTGCATTATTTTCCTATTTATTATTAGGAGGCCCCCAGTTATTTATTGAAGTGTCTATTAAACTACGACTTCTAGAGCTTTGAAGTTATCTCTCCCTATATTTTAAAGTATACTCCTTGGAAGATTCTTTAATTTTGGCCCATATCAACAATAAGAGTAATAGAAAGATAGCTTTGTTTTTGTTTTAATTATGGCAAGGTAATTTATAACAGTTTTGTTTATTTACTTAAAATTCATAATTATTATTCACATTTCAGTTTGATTTAAACATTATTTTTTATGGTTGCTTTGAGCTGGATCTTAAGCTATCAAATAATCCCCAATAAAAGATAGCATTTTTTAGATATATAGATCTAAAAGTTAATGGAATTTGCTTTGTCAAATTCATACTATGCCTCTATTTATTTCTCTATGATAGCTTTTTCTTAATATCTAATTCATTCCACATACTCTAGCCACTTTCCATCTACCAGGGGAATATTGTTTTCAACATTTTCAAAACACAAGTTTAAATGAGTTGCTGAATATTTTGCTACTTGCTTTTGGAGAAATACAACTACTCATTTCTTTTTCTGTGCCATTACTCCTAATGTTTCCTCCATCTGGTATGTTACTGTCTTAGTTTGGGTTGCCAAAACAAAATGCCATGTACTGCATAGCTTAAACAACAGATTATTTCTCACTGTTATGGAGGTTGGGACATCCAAGATTAAGGTGCAGATTGGGTTCCTGGTGAGAGCCCTCTTTGTGGCCTGTAGATGGCCACCTTCTCCCTGTGTCGTCATATGTGGAAGAGCAAGAGCTCTGGTCTTTCTCTTCTTCAAGGGATTCTAATCCCATTATGGGTCCCTTACCCATATGACTTCATATAAACTTATTTACTTTCCAAAGGATCTACCTCCAAATACTATGACATTGGGGATTAAGGCTTTACCATATGAACCTGGGGGTGGGAGGTTCAGTCCATAACAGCTATCCTTGTGCTCTTGTCATGTTCCTTTACTCTTAATCAAAGTAGAGTGCAAACCACATCTTCTTGGGTTACCCTAGATATTTCCATTTAGAATTAGTGTGAAAAATTATGACCATTGCGATGTGCATAGGTGAGGATGTTTTTTTTTCCTACTGTGATAATAGCTATTAAAGAGCATATCATTTTTGTAACCCTCAGGGCATCTATCATTTCCAAAATATGTATTCAGCAATATTGAGGTTTGTTAGCCAAAGCATTGATGTCCTTGAATTTACTGGTCTTCAAGTAGTTGTATTTGCCAGTAATAATTGTTGGCAAAGAAGTGGATATACTAGACCCCTCATATTCTGCTCTTGGATCGTAAAATAGTGCAGCCTGTTTGGAAAACAGCTTGGCAATCCCATAAAATGTTAAACATAGGGTGACCATTTAAACCAGCAATTTTACTCAGCAATTTTACCCAAGAGAAATGAAAACATACAGCTGTACCAAAACCTGCATGTGAATATTCATAGCAGCATTATTTATAAGAGTCAAAAAGTGTAGTCAGACTCAATGTCCATCAACAGATGAGTAGATAAACAGATGTAGTACATCCATACAATGGAACGTTATTCAGCAATAAAAAGAAACTAAGTACTGATACATGCTACAACATGGATGAATCTTGAAAACACTTTGCTAAATAAAAGAAACCAATCACAAAAGTGCACAAACTGATAGGATCCTATTTATATGAAATATCCAATATAGGCAAATTCATAGACAGAAAGTAGATTTGTCGTTACCAGGGGCTAAGAGAAGGGGGAAAAGGGGAATGATTACAAATGGAAACAATGGGAGTAAATTTTTGTCGTGTTTTGTTTTGGTGGGGGGTGGGAATTAAAATGTCCTGAAATAGTGGTGATAGTTGCACAACCCTTGGAAAATGTTAGTGTTAAAAACCACTGAATTGTATAGTTTGACAGGGTAATGTTAGTTATATCATAATAAATCTTTTACCTATATGTAGATACATATAACTCCCTCTAAGGGTATTGAACAGAAACCCGACTGAGCCAGAGTCAGGGTTATGTAAAACTTTATGTATCAACCACTTAAACAAATACACTTCATATAAAGAATGCTGAGGTGTGTAGAATGTTTAAGACAGATTTTTTACTTTGTCATCTACACGAAACAAAAAGTGGAGGTAACACTGTCCTGTTGCTGCACATCGTTTATTCCTTTCCTTAATCTCTGAAAGCTATTTATGGACTTCTAAATCATTATAAAGGCATCTGGCAGAAGCCCATCTTGATGACTGAGGTGTGTAGCATGGAGGAGTCACACTGCCTTGGGTCTAATAGAAACTGTGTCCACACATTTTATGCCCCTTCTTGGTTTCTGATGAGAATTTTGGCTCCCATGCTTGCTGCACAGGCATATTACATTGTCTCAGGGCTTCTTGCTTTCTGCCTTAGGATTCCTCTAATATTGGGGGTTAATAGCTTTGGAGAACCTTGACTTAATAGGGGATAGAGACCCAGTAAATAAATACTCTTTGGTATTTTTAGTGGATAACTTTGAAGTTATTTTCACACTGTACTATAGAAGAACTGACTCCCATTTGCCCATGGTGGTAACCAATTTAATAGCAAATCCTTGGATTAGCTTTTCATCCTTCTTCCATGCCTCCTAGCTATTCTACCAATTCCCACTCCTCCTGTTCTCTTGTATCTTTTAAAACTAAACCACTGTATAGAAACCCTTGTCACAGTGTCTTTTAGGAGCTGTCCAGCTAAGACATATTGTCTGACACTTAGAGCTTCTAGGATCCTAGATGAGTTACTGAATGTCCCTGTACCTCAGCTGCTATATCTACATGGAATAATAATAATAATTGTCTCCTGTGCAGGGAAGAGTTAGTATGGCAGAGTTGAGACTGCTATCTTAAGAGATGTGCTTGTGAGATTGGCCCTTGGCTGGCATCTGAGATCTTGGCCAGTATTAGTATAACATTTTGCCTAATTTTAAGAGTTAGTTATTCTGCCTAGACTGTTTGTACAAATAATGTGGTTTATGCTGAGCATCTGCTTTCTTCTGATAATTTATAATTTTGGTCATTCCAGGGTACCTATATGATCAGTCCTCCTACAGACTAACAAGCAATGAGTGCCTAGTCCTGATAGGCTTCCCTGGTTGGAAATATTGCACATATGATGATGATGCATTTCATCCCTGGGAGAAGAGCACACTCTGTGACCACCTCATGGTGGGAGGTGGGTAGCATAAGGAAGCTTGCATATGGATTCCTCCAGACTCCCCTTGTATCTTTTTTCCTTATTATTTAGTTGTGTATAAATAATACCTTGTTATAATAAATACTAGCCATAAGGACAACTTAGATGCTGAGCCCTGTTAGTCCTTCTAGCAAGTCTTTAAACATAGGGGTGATTGTGGGAACCCCTGACAAACTCGCTGTGGTTATTGGTAAGATTAAATGAGGTAAGGAATATTAAAAATTTCAGGACAATGCTTCTAACAATGTAAGTATGCAGCAAATCTTAAGATTTACTAAAGGGTTTCCCATCAGCTCAATATGGGATAGCAGCTGGTTTAGGGATCCCAAGTTAATCAGATTGACAGAGTGTATAGGTCGTATCAGAGTCTCAATAGACATATAGGGATAGGTTGGCATTATAGGGACTAGAGTTGAAATTTAGCTTGGTAATGCTCATTGCAGTTACTTTAAACCCTGGTCCTCCTCCCTTATCTTTTGCAAAGCCAATAGGAAATGCAGAATGCTAGTTAATGACTTTTCTGTTCTTGTCAACACAGGCCTCCCCCGCTCAACCACTCCATTCAAAGCTATTGACCTGAACTTGTTCTTTATCTTTCTGAGCTGAAACCATTTCACATTTGCAGTGACCTTCCTCTCCCATCAGTGTGTCCACTCATCATGAACTGTCTCACATCCTCTCTCTGGGAAGTGGTAAGAGAGTATTCAGATCCTGTGGGGCTCTCCTTTCAGGGAACAGTATTATAGTTTAAAATCATGGATGTGAGTCTGAAGATTTTGATTCTGCACTACAGCTTTGCCTCTAATTTTAAGCCCTTGAGCAAGTTACTTAGATTTCCAGAAGCTCTATTTGGTAATCTGTAATACCAAGGTAATAGTTTTTTGAGGATTATTTGCTGGGTTAGGATGAGATGGAGGCTTAAAATGAGTTCATATGCTGGTGGAAACACTGTAAAGACATCAAAATTTGCTTTATCTTCAGACTTGCTTCTGTTGTTATATTTTGTTTCTCCAAGTAGATTGCAAACCCCTTGAAGGTTTGGGCTGCCTCTTCTACATCTTGACATTCCCTGTGGTGGTTAGCCAAGTGGTGTGCTGATATATGGGGCTCAGTTATGAATCTTGTAAAGTTCATTAATGAGGACCTGAGAGTTTGGAAACAGTAGATCATAGATACTTGGAGGAGAAAAAAAGCAATGGATTGAGAGTAACCACTTTACCTGCAGAACAGGAGCTAAAGAAGTAGCAGATTTTCAGGTTTATTATGGGGAAGTCAAGTCTTATACTCTTCTGGTTAAAGGCTCCTTCATTAGACCTGCTTTAGAAATAAGTGCCGTATTGCCCTGTGATTTTATTTCATTAATTATTAGATGCTGGTGGTATTTGAGGCAAACAACCCTTAGATTTCCATTTCACCTTTATCATTGGCAAGGATTTATCATGGATAGGCTATTAAGTTCTCTAGAAGCATTTTCTCATGGAGAGCTAAAAAGAACCATATGGTAGTGACCTATTAAACTGCCAGTATTATAAAGAAACCATAATGTAGATTATTATTCAATAATAACTAATCATTTTAGCCATTGTTTTATTTAACATTTACATAATTCTCTGTGTCAGAATATTTTATAAGAACTTTATACATATTGTCTGTTTTAATGCATCTAACAGTTAGTGGTAGCTGTGATTATTATTTCCACTTTTCAGACTAAAACACTCAGGCATGGAATGATAATCTAAGATCACACAGCTATATAAACGGTTGTGCTTACAAAACCAGTCTGGCTCTATAGTAGTGTCTGTGCTCCATGATTATCTGTGTACTTAACTATTTATAGATATATTCATCTGTGGTAATGTTGTGTTATTTATTCAGGGGCCATTGTGATGGCATGATTCAAAATATCAAAACAATAACCTGTTTTATGGGTTGGCAAATTTCTATGATATATTTCTCTTTGCATTCCTCTGTTTTCATTTCTCATTGTAATTAGGTTCAAGAAGGCAAATAAATTGGTGGATTATAAAATATGGTTAAATTAGAAATGCTTGGTAAATATCTCCAAACTCTTTAAGTTAATGTCATGAGAGCAACAGGTAAGAACCTTGATAGCATATCCTTTGGTGCTATTGTCAGTCAGCTTGATAGTCTCAGCATAGCTGACCTGATATGCACTGCGTTGTTTATTTTGCACATAATCCAGCATTAAAAGCATAAGATAGAAAAGGATGAAAAGAGTATGCCTACTTTACTTATTCAACTGAATTATTATGCCTTGACCTTTTGACCAAATCAAATTCATCATCTCTCTCCCTGCACTTCCACCCATTTTAATACTGCAGCACAGATTTAATGGATTGGGAGTCTGTGAGTAAATAGTAAGAACATGGAGAAGAGTGGCTAATATGATTAAGATTTTATTTGTAGTTTAATGCCATTATAATTAACATTATGTAACTGGAGAAAACGGTGTGTGTGCCTCCTCCTAATGTTTTTACGTGGGGCAGAAAGGAGATTAAATTGTAAATGAAGACCCATTAATTGAAATTGTTTTTGCATCTTGTAATGTTGGATTCATTTGTTTGTCTCATGAACCACAGTTAATTTAGTAAGGAAAATAAGCAATATATTTAAGAAGCACTCTAAATAAATTTGTTTGCAGTACTTTCAAGTACTTTTTACAGTACAGATAAAATACTGCTCATATATCTGTAAAATGGAAGGTGTTTAGTGAAATCAGAACACAGGTTTGCCCCACTATCCAAAAGCAGACCGTTCCTACCATTCCTATTCAGCCGTAGGCTGAAATGGCATAAAGTGAAGTGTATCCTCTGCTTTCCGAAAGTTCACTTTATAACACTTCACTTTAAGAAAATATATTAGTATCTTTTTCCCTAACCAAAAGAAATCTGAAGAAGATTTTTCACTTCTAAGAAAAAAGATATTACCATACTAATGTAAGTTTTTTGAAAAAGTGAAGTGACATAGGCAAACTTGGAGGAATGGAGGGATACCTGCATTTCTTTTTTGCAAAGAGGTTCAACAGCATTTAAAGTTAAGTAAATGAAAAAAAAGAAATGGTTTTGTTTAGAGAAAAACATTTTCAATTTTTTGCAAGTGATTTTTTTTCCCCCAAAATTGAATTGGTCAATTATTTATATATACTCATTTACCTAAATTTGGATCTCACCCCTCTGGCCAAGGGGCTGGCTCTCTGTGGCCCATTGGTCAAATCTGGTCTTCCACTTTTTTATGTGTTGCCCACAAAGAATGTTTTTTTAAATATTTTTAAATAGGTAAAGAAGACCAAAAGAAAAATATTTCTTGACCCATGAAAATCATAACATTCAGATATCAGTGTTTACAAACAAAGTTTTATTGGGATATAACCACAGTCATTTGTTTATGTATTGTCAATGATTGTTTTCATGTTACAACAGTGTGGTTGAGTAGTTCTGATACAGATTTTTTGGTTTGTAAGGCTGAATTTCTTTACTATCTGGTCCTTTACAAAAACATTAACAGACCCCTTCCCTAGCTGGTAAAGAAAATATAACATCGACAGTGATAATAAAACAGTGATTAAGTGCTTTATGCACATTATTTCTAATATTTCTAATGTGACTGCAATATGGACATAATTATCTCCATTTTACAGATTAGTACACTGAGGTTCTGATTAAGGAATTCTCTTGGTTGGAGCTGGGTTTGGAAGACCATTTTTAACTATAACTAATTGTAATAAATGTGAATGACTAGAATCTAGAACTATGGTAAAACAACATTGTAAGTGTTTTAAAGAGGATGTTGTATCTTCTATCATCATCCAGTTAATAGTTATTAATGAGGGTTGGGTTGATTGAGTTGAAAGCAATTATTCCAGTGTTTGGAACTTCTGACATGTCCTATTAATTTATAGCTCCCTACAAAGGGAGAGTTGATAATCCATTTTGATAGTAGACAGTAGAATCATTTACTTTGTCCATATGGATCCTGTTTTCCTCTGCTTTATGTAAAAATGAATACAAATTGATGCGACATTCATTTTGAGAGCTCTAATACACTCGTCCTTCAGAATTGGCCTGCAGGGCCTTGCTGTAGAAATTCTTGCTGCTCACTCATTTGTTGTGAAAATAATAAATTGGTAAAGATGGCTATTCATGGAAAGAGTTTATGGAGTTCCTTTTGGAAGGTGGCAAGAAGTTATTGGTGTTTTCTATCATTGATCTCTACCTCTGTTGCTGAACTAGAGAGAGAATCACGGTAAACAATTATTGTATTAGGATGTGATAATGATGAGTTTTGTGTGTTATTAAAAAATGGTTTAAGAGAAGAATGCAGCAGCCCAGTTTGAAAAAGACAGATGCACCCCTATATTTATCACAGAACTATTTATAATAGCCAAGAAATGGAAGCAACCTAAATGTCCATCAGTAGATGAATGGATAAAAAAGATGTGGTACATATACACAATGGAATATTATTCAGCCATAAGAAGAAAACAAATCCTACCATTTGCAACAACATGGATGGAACTAGAGGGTATTATGCTCAGTGAAATAAGCCAGGCGGAGAAAGACAAGTATTAAATGATTTCACTCATATGTGGAGTGTAAGAATAAAGAAAAACTGAATGAACAAAACAGCAGCAGAATCACAGAACCCAAGAATGGACTAACGGTTACCAAAGGGAAAGGGAGTAGGGAGGATGGGTAGGAAGGGAGGGATAAGGGCGGGGAAAAAGAAAGGGGGTATTACGATTAGCATGTATAGTTAGCATGTGGGGGGGGTCATGGAGAGGGCTGTGCAACACAGTGAAGACAAGTAGTGATTCTACAGCATCTTACTACGCTGATGGACAGTGACTGTAATGGGGTGTGTGGGGGTGACTTGGTGAAGGGGGGAGCCTAGTAAACATACTGTTCTTCATGTAATTGTAGATTAATGATAACAAAAATAAAATGGTTTAAGAGGAGGTCCATTTAACAGAGTACTTAGACTAACTGTAAGCCTGGTAAAGCCTGTTTCAAGGGCTTCCTGAAATCCAGTATTAAAAGACAGATTAAAAGAGACATATTAGGTAAACTGCATTTTAGTTTGCAAAAATCCTTAGGCTTCTTAAATAGACCCTTCTTAGGATCAAGGCTGTAATTACACAGTGCTAAATACCAGCATAACAGTCTAACGTTCATACATTTACCTAGATACTTTAAAAAAAGTATACTCTTTTAGATTTCTTTAGGTACAGCTGATAGATGGTAATCTAGATAATGCCTTGAAGGCAGAGCCTGTGTTTTATAGTATATTCAGTATCTAGAAAAATGACTAAGTAATAGTATTATTTAGCTAATTTGAACGCTGTGTATCAGGAGTTATCTTAATTTTATTATAATTAATACCTCATTTAATTGTAAAAAAAATTCACTGGTTTTAATAATTTCAATATTACAGAGTTTATTGAACCACATAAACACTCAAATTGGCTGAAATTAACACCTATGAATCTCTAACTCTGAAGCCTGAGATCTTTTCCATATGCTGTGTTGTAGAGCATGCTCTAAATGTTTGATGAGTGGATGCATGAGTATATTAAAGAGACAGTAGTTGTTATCAGGAAAATATCATCATGGAACTTGAATCTGTTTTCAATCTAAAGTTTCTTGCCTCTTAATTTTAATACTGTTATCATAATTATTAAGTTTTCCCAGAGATCCTACTCTATTCACTTGCTTTGAAAAAGAATCATTCTAGGAAAATCCAAGTTATGACTTACTGAATGAATCAGTTGCTTCCTGTCCTACACAGCAATGCGATTGGCAGTAAATGTGTGGATTTTTGCCCAATTTAGATGGATTACAAAGGAGCAGTTGTTCCAAATCTATTGTTGAGGTAAAACTAAATATTAATATCACCTCAAGTGCCATATGGTCTATGACTTGAAGACTTCTCATATATACCTTAAACATTTTTCACAGCCATGCTGCTGGTTAGGAAGACAGATGTTTTATAGCTAAGAAAATGGGCTCAAAATATTTAAGTGATTTGTCCAGGTAACCCAACTAGAAACTCAAGCCTTTGCACTTCAACACCAGTGTCTTGTTTTGAAGAGGGAAGATCAGAACACAGATAATGGGAGTTAGCCAGTCTTCCTAGTGAAGATGGGATTGTGCAGATGCATGGGTTCTTCCCTTTTGGAGAACTAGTTAGTTACTGGAACCATCAAAACACACACAAGCCAAATGTAATTTCAGCTTTTCTACAAGTCACAATGAAAAGTACAATGACAGGTGAAATTTTATCTAATACAATGTATTCAAGTATAAACAACATGTGCCAATTATGAAAAAGGTACTTTACACTAATTTCTTTGCACATCATCTTCAATCCTTACTAGATACATACAAACACTCAGTAGTCACATATATCTAGTGGTTACTCTTCTGTACAGTACAGCTCTAAACAGTAGGATAGTATGACCCAGCTTTTCTACTTAGGTATGAAGAAGATCTGAGAGAAAAGGAAGGAAGAAGTTCTCCTAATTCATTCCTTAACACCCCCCATATTTTGTCATTCAGATGATTTCCTTTAAATTTAAATGTTTTTTCATATTTTTAACATAACTGGCTAGTCATCTTACTGTTTGATATTCAATCATCTGATAAAGAGTTTCTATTCTCAAGAGTTCTCCGTGGAAGCAGTATATCTGTGCAAGGAAATACATAAACATGACTCCAGTGATTGGAACAAAATTAAAAGATTCCTGAGGAAAATTTGCTGCTATAGTTTAACAAATGCACTTCAGCAACATCCAAAGCTCATGAGAAGCAAACTGGTTATTTTGGGTTAATGTCAAATGAATGTGCTTCTACTTCATTTTTTTCTCTCTTTATCGTTCTACTAAAATGAATGCTTGATAATGGTTAGAATATAATTTAACTGTAGAAAGAGAAAAACAAGCCGGAAAACATTTATACTGTTCTTCAACTCATTCATTCAATAATGTTCTAATAAAATTATGATAATTTTGATCCATATTACAATGATTTTTGTATTTTCCCTAGTCTTTAGGCATTTATCAATTCAATATAAAACATCCCTGGGAAATTAACATATATGATTGTACATAAGTTGTACATTTCTATAAAGAAATTTAACCGATTGTCAGAGCTTACCAGAAAGCATTTAAGTATCATGTTCTAAATACAGAAATGTACAGTGCACACATATGCTTTTTCTACCTAAATGATTAGGAGACTCCACTTGTCTGAAATTTTGTAGCATTTCCTAAAATGACTTGATTATGTCATCATCATCTAATAACAATAATAACAATGATATATGAACAACAACTAAGACTCGGTGCTTACTTACCATTAGTACTAGTATGATGCAGATTTTGTGCTGTACACTTCACATGCATTATTTCATCGAGTCCCCACAACAACCTGATCTGTGTAGCTGTTACAACCAGTGACAGTTGCCTCCATAATTGGATATCCCTAGGCTATATATTTCTAGAGCAGTCATTTATGAGTAAAAAAAAAAATTGCTTTTTTACTTTTTGTAGGTATTGGTAAATTAGCCTCCTGTGAATTTGTACCATGGATCCACCCACCACAAAATGTATGTGAGTATCTGTTACCCTGCACACTCACCAACACAGTGAAAAGCTTCTCATCTTTGCCATTTCAACAGATGAAATGCATGGTGTGAAATATTTTTTGTTTTTATTCTACTTTCTATTATAATTGAGATCATGTCCTTTCCATAGCTCTTACTGCCCTCCACTCTAAAGATCCCTGCCAAGGGATTAAAAAGCTTTATATGAGATGACATTGTGGTGGAAAGTCATGAGAAGAAATGAGTTGAGGAAGAAATGTAGGAATTTTTTGACCTTGCCAGGTAGATTATAGTTTTATAAAATTCCTTATTCTCCTTTCTGAGGTGGTGTGAGCACTTTTGAAATAGGAATCTGTTCATTTCCACACTAAGAAGTTGGTTAGTGGGGCACCTTTTAGGAGTGTTCAGAACATTGAAGCATGGTTGGCAATGGTGGCCACTGTCATTACGTTTTTAAACTAAATGGGGGTCAGACTGGACTGTTTGGAGATGTGACAGTTATTACACATATACCCGCCGAAACCCCAAAGCGATGCTAAGAGTTGATGGACTTTTATTTTTACATACCATATTTTTAACTGATCCAGGATCAAAATCTACTGTTGACCCTTAACTCAATAAAATCATATGAATATTGAGTATTTTATTGTCAGTAGATGGCATTCTTGACTAGAAACATATTTCATAACTTCACCTTGTGGCCTCTACATAACCTCTTAAGGGGTCGATTAAAAAGTTTTTGCCTCCTTGTTTTTTTCAGTCTTGTGTTGAATTCTGTATTCTCTCTCCCTCATGGCTATGTGAATTGTCTATCACTTAGACAGCTTTTCTGATCTACATACACAATTCAGCATGTGGTACTTGACTTTGGAATGATACCACTTAAGGATTATCTCCAGTGACAGAGGACATCATGGATGGCATTGAAAATGGAATCTCTTGAGGTTCCTCAGACCATGATTTTTGTGCTTATTTTAGTGTTCTCTCTGATAAACCTTTTAATGGAAAAGCAGTGGGATAGAATCATCCTAGAAATCATAGTTATTATGTCTTTCAGAGACTTGAAGGTCATCAGGCTCACCCCTCTAATTTTGTAGATGAAGAATGTCATTAGAGAAGGGACTTTTCCAAGAAAGTTACTGGAAAAATCATGAATTCCTGATCTGAGCCCTGTAAATTCTCTCTTCTCAAAATTATGCAAGTGCTGTTCAAGTAAGAAGTGAAATAGGCAGCAAAAAAGGTAAAGGAAATGAGCACAAAAACAATCACCTGCAATGTCTACCTTATCTAATTAGAATTGGCGGCACTTCTCTACCATTTCTGGCATTCCATTTGACTCTATGCTCTGTTAGGTGCCAACAGATTTTCCTTCTTTTCAGATAATAATTTGCCAGGTATCTTTTAGATTCTGAAAGGACAGCCTACTGTCTGCCAAAAAAACTAGTAATAGATATGAATTAAAAGGTCTTTGTTGCATCTAGCTAAGACTTAGAAAACTTCATCTGCTTGTAGACTTTGTCTGCTTACCACATCTATATACAGAACTACAGACAGGCCTTAATTCCTTGGACACTGGACCAAGAAATGTTTGACGGGGCTTTATGCTGATATATCTCATACAAAAATGCATTAAATGCTCTTTTTATGGAGCTGACAAGGCTGGGTACAATATCTAGAGTTAGGAAGAATTAAAATCATTTCCTTTAGCATGGAGCAGTTGCACTGTTGATTGCCTTTGTCACAAAGAGATTTTATTTTAACCTTCATCAGTTATTCCAAAAGAAGATTGATCATTTTGTCAGCATGGTCCTCACAAAGAGCATGTTGCTTGTGTCTTTTTCCTTTTCTCTTTTTCTCCTGCTAAGTCAGTAGCAACCATCTCTGCCAGAGAAGCACTTGATTGCACTTCCAATATACCTCAGCCACAAAAGGTTCAAGTTTATGCTAGATGGGGACCAGATACTTGTCTTTCTTGTTGCTTGAAGCTTTGGCAAAATCTATTCACTTGCTTTGAATAGTATTGCTCTGAGTTTATTTTTGCTTGGGAAAAAAGGCCATAGTTATTTGGAAAAATCGAGTTCTCATTTATCTTGGCTTATCTGTGTTATTGATAAGATCTGTTGCCTTAGAAGTCACTCAGAACTAACAAAAGAACAGAGTGGCTGAGAAGACCCATAAATATGTACATTTCAGAAACAAAAAAGATTTATTTTTCTCCATTCTACTTGCCTTTTGAATAGAGTTTGAATTGAATGATTATTGTGAATAGCATGAGATTTAATGGTGCCAACATTATCAATTTGTACATTTATCCAGGTGTGAAGGATTGTACATACCAATATAACCCAAAAGCTATTTCAATTAAGCAGCTTATTAATATAAAAGTTAATTTCAATGCAGTCACACATACACAGGAAACCACAAATGACTATCTAGGGAGGGAATATCTTGGCTTTTTTTCAGTATGCTGACATAAATATTTAAAAGAAATATGTCAAAATTTTGAAGACATTAAGTGTATTCTGTATCAGTTTATTTTTCTCACTTTTGTATCAATTCCTATTGTTTTTATACATTTTTTAACCTTTCTATATGCTTTTAATAATATTTTGCTCCAGTGCAAATTGCAAAGCTTCTTTTCTTGTCATTAGGGGGAGCTTTGCTGTCCTGTATGACAGACACATGATGCATTTTGCTTAAAGGTTATTATGCTTCTACAGAGAGCTAAATTTCAGTAAAAAGCTCTCACTAGATTTAAATTTTTAGTGATTCTTTAGAAGTGACAGGAGCATCTAGTCCTGTGCATGCTCTTGGGCTAATTCATTTATTTACTGTCACATGCATCCACTCAACTCCTAGGTTTTCTGTGACCACTGTGAGAGAGGTGTTGCAGTAGGTCCTGGGATATAAATGTGAGCCCCATCCTGCTTCAAGGCAGATGTAGTTTAGTTACAGGAGATGTATCAGTAAATTAGTCTAGCATTTCATGAAGGAAGTACTGCAAAGCAGAGATAAGCCATCTTAATTCAGCAGAGGGCTTGCAGAATTGAGGTTGGTGGAGGTGAGTTTTGAGGGGTAAGTTAATGAGTGCTTCCTTAGGTATATAATATAGTATGAATTGCACACAGTACTGTGAAATATCTGTGAAGAATCACAAAGTTACAAGATGGTCTCATTGGGAGAAATTGTCCAGTTTACATCATCTGGGTCATTGCCACAGCTCTGTAATTTAGTATGAAATACACTGGAGTTGGACATAGGTGGTCTCTTTCTGCTGCATATTAGCAATGCAACCACACAGCCAAACGCTGAACCTCTCTTGCCCTACTTCCTTTCCGTCAACTGGAGATATACCGGCAGGTGCTCAGTAAACATTTGCTCAATGTCCAAAGGTCACCTATCTGGAAGCATATCACAAGTGGAAAATAACTATAAAATGTGGTATCTTTTTTTGTATATGTATTTGTTCCACACCCACTATTTTCTATTCATTGGATTACAGGTGTAGAGTAAATAATTTTGTTACAGTTTTCAAAAAGCAATTAGCATTTTATAAAGGTCATTATTGGACCCTATACCTTTTGTTTAGGGACTCAGGAATAATCTTAAATCCTTTCCTCAGCAAACAACATGACTTATGTTCCATTCATACCAACATGCTTTGCTACATATGAAGCATAAAAATGGTATGTCCCAAACTATCATTTTCATTCATGTATTCATTTTAAATTTCACTCAGTAATATCTATTGGATGTCAGGCTCCATGCTAGGCACCAGGGATATGCAATATGGATGCCACCCTCATTAAGAGTGCAGTGAGGGCTAAAGTCATAAATCACATAATCACATGAGGTCACCTCTTATAAATGCTTTCAAGAAGCAAATGCTCTCCTGTAAGAGCATAGTATATATTATGAGGACCTGTCTTAGGGTATCAGAGAAAGCTTCTCTTAGTAAGTGAAGGTTAAGTGGGAGTCCACTGAATGAATAGGTGGGAATGTATTAAGGGAGAGAACAAGCTAGAAATATGTACAAAAAGTATGTACAAAAGCCCTGAAATGAGAAGGAACATGGCAAATCTGCTGAACTGAAAACTCTTTAATGTATCTGGAGTGTGGAGATCAAGGTGGAGAGAATATTTGGCAAAGCCTAAATGATGCAGGGATTTGTAGGTCAATTAAAGACTTAGGTCTTTTTTTCTATGAATAATAGGAAGACACTGAAATCTTAAGAGGACTGTGGTCAGGAGGGCTGAACATATTAATTTATTGGAAGGTACAAGATAGGCAGGATCAGGAGTGAGTGCAGTGAGAGATACTGACATTTTGCAGGGAGATGGTGGTAGAGATGGAGAGCTGTGAATGAAGTAAAATAATTTGGACTTAGCAGTTTATTGGTTGCTTATTAGATGTGAAGAAAAGAATGTGTGTGTCTCCTGTCTTTCTGGCTTGGGAAATTGGATGAATCATGGTGGTGACATTCACTGCCAACATTGGAAGTGGACCACTTGGGTGGGAATGTGATTGCATTCAGACATGTTGAGTTTGACGTCCCTGTAGAGTACCTAGGTAGAGATGTCAGCTAGACAATTGGCTGCATGGGTATGGAGCTCAGAAAGAGAATCTGAAGACAAAATAAAGTTGTCATGTAAAATGTGAATATATTTGTGTTGAGTCCAAACTATAATCAAATGTGACCTGGACTTTAAATTTAGAAAGGTTTAATATAAAATTTTTGAGAAGCAAAATGGGTATTTGTAAATCTTAGATAGCCTTTATACCATTTAACATTTTTGTAATTTTGGTTTATCTAATCTTTAAAAGTTAGATTTCAAGTCTTTAAAAATATATTCTGAAGTAAAAATTTGGCAGTGTTTTTAAAGAAATGATGAGGTAATTGTGTTCATGAAGTTTTATAAGGAATGAATATTATTTTTTATGATCTTATGAAATTTATCCCTTAATTTCAGATAAGACAGTTTTGATTTTTCATATAAAATCAAATACTTAATTTTGCTTTTTTAAACATATTGCTGCATTAGTATCTCATTCTCATTTCAGATACTTAGAGATCTGTCTATAGGCCTTTCTGGTAGATTTACTGTGACAGTTTTTTTGCTCAGGGTAACTTGTTTCACAGGTTAAAGAATCATGATAAGATAAGGTTTTTTGTAATTCACTGATAAAAACTTTGTAACATGACTTGCTTAAAACTTTCTTAAAACCAGTAATACCACTAAAATGCAACTGACTACTGAAAAAAAGGCTAGGAATACACTTTACTCTAAAATCCATTTCCTTATTTGTAGGTGATGTGCGGTTGAACTTGTGATGAATACCATGTTTGGGGGTATGTACCTTTTTATTTAAATAAGTAAATATACATGTTTATTACAATACATAACTATACAGTCCTTGAGGAATTGTATAAAAGTTTTGAGCGTTGATATTAACTAGAAATTCTTTTCCTTGAGATATGCAATCTATAGCTTTATCTTATCTAAATAATATATACAGAAAGCAATAACAATGGATTCTATATTAAGCTATAGATAATAGGTCATTTAAAATTTAATGGGTGGCCACAAAATTCATTTGCAAATAAAATTTTATTATTAAATTTCATTAACCAATGTATGTTAGAATTTTACGATTTTCAAAGTAGGAAAGTTAACTATCTTAAATTTATTATCTAAATACTCAAATATAATATTCAGTGTGTTTATTAGTTTTCCCTCAGATATTTCCCTCAAATCTTTATTGTTTTTTTCTAAACCTTTATGAAATGTTTCTGCTATGTTAATGCTAATATTACCAAAATGTTTATTTTGGGACCTCACTTACACATATAAAACATTTTTTTTGTAGTTTTAATTTTTACTGACGAGTTGGCTCTGTTTTTAGTATGAAAAAATTCAATAATCATCTTTTTTCAACCTATCTTTATTTTGTACACAGTTTTCTATATTTACTCCTTCTAGTTTACTGCACACACCATATACTGGAGAATTTATCAGTTTCCTTGTTTTAACAGTTAATATTTTTGTAATTCTGTGATAATATGTGATTTGTATTTATTTACCCAGTTGCAGATAATCCTGTGGCTTTACAGAGTTTAATTTATGGGGAAGATCTGTAGACTTAAAAAGGATTACTGACCATTTAAGAATGATTAATTAATCAGTATAAAATTTAGTCTTTATGGTATTAATGCCTGTCTCAGCTACACACAGATACATGCACAGACACACGTACCACCCACCCCCATGTAGCAATGACCACAATCCAACAAAGGGGATGGTATCCTTTGAAGCTGGGCCATCAGAGTTGTGTGTCAGGGATCTAGTGTCAAGCCTTTTGAGCTTGATCTTGCTTTTATGAGCTGTGGGATCTTGAACAATTTGGTTTCCCTAAGGCTCTCTTTCCTCATTTGTATGGGTGGTGAGCTAGCCCCTATGAATTTTTAGTCTCCTTCTTCTCTAAAATACTTTCATTTCATACTTCCAAAAGCTATAAAGTTTAGAGGTGAATAATTTTGTAGTGGTAAAACTGCTGCACAAAGGCTACAGGGTAAGGTAAATTTATTTATCAGGGTAAGACAGTAAAAAGGTGCCATCAGTTCTTTGTCTAGTCAGCAGTGTTTCTGTTTTCCTGCCGTATTTTGAGGTGGGAGTGGATTTAGGAAGGTAGGCTTCCCCTCTGTGCCCTTTTGTCCTACCTGACATGGAGACTCAGGATCGACTCATTTTGAAAAATCACTTATTTTGAAAGAAACCCTCATAACCTTGTTCAAGGTTATCTTTTATCTGATTTCTCCCTTCCTGGATAGGTTGCAGGCAGAAGAGCATTAAAATATCTATTTTCTTAGTGGTTTCCTTTTCTAGATTTGAATAATTCACTCAATTACTCCAAGCTACTTAAATGAAAGAATGTTTTCTAGGAATGGTAATTTTAGTTCCTTTTGTTGGAAATTAGAGTAATAAATGTGCTATGTTTTTAGTCTAGATACTAAGTCCTCATCATATCCTTTAATTTGGTCATTTAAAAAATTCTAAATGATGTTTGGGTGCCTCTTATATTGTGAGGTTAGTTATTTGCTTGAGGTATGTGATCCTTTTTCCTTTCCTTTATTTATTTTTTAAAGAAAGGTTTATCTGAAGTGGGTGAATAGTGGGAAACATCCATTTGAGTATTGGGCTAATTCTATATTGAATGCGCACTTTTGTTCCAACTCATGTATTAATTTTAAACTCGCCATTCCAAACTTCTAACAACAGATATCAAATGACTGCTGTTTCATACTGGAGAGGATTTTTATGAGCCAGATCAAAGAATCCACTCCATAACTCAGACTACTTTCCTGACTGAGATTCTGTGATTTTACAATTTTAATCTGTTAGGTTAAATCTAAACTTGTCAGTTTTGTAGATGAAAAATGGTAAGATGGTGTCAGTTTTATCTGGATCAACTTACAAGTGAAATATTAGCTATTCATTATTTAGAAAAATATAACATCAGTGAAAATGGTAATGATAAGCAACAAAGCTTATTAAGACGCTAACTTCATTTTAAAACCTTGGTTATCATCATGAGTGCCAGATATTAAAAACTATATTTTAAACATCTGTAAATCAAATGGGAATAAAATGTTCTTTGCATATCTTAATTCTTTTTACAGGGATTTTTTTTTCCTGTGTTTTATGAGACAAATCACAGGCATTACAGTTTGAAATCAATTTCATTGTTTTCTTCGCAATTGGTACATAGCTGTTGAATATTTGCAGTACATTTTAATGACTAATGAAGTGCATGTTTGATTATATGCTATTAGTAAGAACATCTTTTTTACAACAAAGGGTGGTTTTCAGCATGGCCTTGACAAAGGCAAAATGTATGTGTCATTTCCCTTCAAAAGAATGCAAATCAGTATAAACAAATTTTAAGGGAAATGTTTAAAAATAAACAATTAAAATAATGGATATTCTTTATGTGTTACTTATTGAAATTATATGAACATATAAATAGAGCACCTAGGTATGCTTATTTTCCGAGGCCAGTGTATTACTAATTAGAAAAGTTTAAAATATTATAATTATTCTATTGAATTAATTCCATTTTCATTATCTACATTTTATTGCTAAGTATGCCAGGCACTGGGTAGATATTTATAATGCTGACACTGAGAATGTTCACCCAGTAACTTTTCAGTTTTTCTGATCATCATCTCATGTTCCTAATGCTCTTGCTACCCACTACTTACTTTTTCAACCCAGTGTTTGATGTCATCTCTCTGCCTTCTTTTATTCAGTTTTCTTTGTCAGGTGTATCCCATTCTTCCAGTCCTTACCTGTCAAAGTTCAATTTATCTTTCAGTGCCCAGTAACTTTTGACACTTCCACAAGGCCCCTTGCTGTCAATGTGTCCTTCTGCAGTAGCTCACCGAAAGCATGTTGCCTTGTGAGCAACACATGCTCTCTCTGTCCATCTCATCTTCTTATTTGCCACACTATTGGGTAAATCATCTCACACAATCATTTATTTAACTTCAAACACCATTCCTAAGTGTTGAAAAGTACTAGGAAAATAAGAATGTCTACATCAGCATGCATGGTCTTATGTATTGGGTGAAAAATATATATTGGTGCTAGAAAGAACACATTTAAAAAGGAATTGAGTAATTTATTTTATCAAGGATCAGGAGGAAATCTCTGATAGAAATCTAAAGGTGATAGATGCTTTCTTTGTTTCTCAGCTTCTTAACATCTATTTAATATTAATATTAATAACAGCAAAAATGCCAACAATAATGCAACTGTCGTTTTCAGAGAGTTTACTGTATGTATTCACTTACTCTGTCTTATTTTATCCTCATATTATACAATGAAATCACTGATGGGGCCGAAGTTACACATTATTCAGATTTGGCCAAGTTTATTTATCATGAACTATCTAATATTTTCTTCAAGCCTGACATTATTCTTCTGTTAAGTGTTAGTTTTATGTTTAATGTCTGTGATCTCTTTGAATAATTTAAAAATAAATTAAGATCTACAATATAGAATGTAATATAACTTACAGCTATGTACTTGAAGCTATATCTTTTAAAACAGATACAGCTATTTTGTCAAAAGTCATGGCCTGGTGTGCCAAATTTCTTCATTTTACAAATCCCCATTTCTCTGGAGAAAAAGATCAGGTGAGTAGGCCTATACCCTAAAAACTACCATGAGAGTATGGAGACTGAGAGTGAGATGCTCTTTCTAAGAAAAGTGACTAAGGTCCATACAATTAGGCTAAGCCAAGGTAACCAGACAAGACAGTGAACAGGAGGTAGAGAAAGAACGCTCAAACAGTTGAGACTCCATCTTTCTCTCTTCAGGCCCTGTTGTCTGCACATTTTCTTCCAGTCCGTTAAGCTATACACTAGGGTATTTAGGGGTTACAGGAGCCAATTATTACCCCTTTAAGCGAGTGTGAGTGAGGTTTTTGTTATCTGCAATTCAGAGTCCTGATTAATGCAGATGTAAGTCATTGATAAAACTGTACTCTTCCACTTCCTTCTCTACTTTTCATTTTTCTTTTCTTCCCTTCTTTTATTTCTTTTTTCTTTCTTCTCTTGCTACATTTCCCTTTATCCCTTCCCCTGTCATATTTCCTGATCCCATCCACCCATCTTATCCTCACTCACTGCTTAGCATATATTAAGCAACAGGCGTGTGCTTTTAATACCATAAATTAAGCATTACGCTAGGTCCTAAGGACAAAAAGATAAATAACACATAGTCTTTGTTCTTCTTAGAATCAAGTTTCCTGTCTTCACTTTTAGGAAGTTAGTGTTCTGAATAGGGAGGCAGAGCCCAGGAGAAAAATGAGCAAACATCCTAAAAAAAGTAAATCCTTAAAGCATATACTTAATACGTCATCTTGGAAGAAGGATTCAAGATAGAAGGGATTAATTAGGAAGGGTCATAGAAAAGCTTAGAGTAGAGATTCTTTTAAGAGCACTTTTCCAAAAGTTCAAGGCTGATTATATGTTCAGAATATGTATCCATGCACCATAGCATGCATCATTTAAACTGGTAAAGATTAAAAAGAAATTGTCCTTGAATAGTAGATGTAATCTTCTTTCCTCTAGCCTATTATGTATATAAGATACAGCTAAAGAGGGACCTGGACACACCACCCTTTCTTCTGTAGTAATAAGCATTGTGAAAGTAAAACCTGGAAGAAGACTAATTATATGGGACATCACAAAATTACTTGTTGCTTTTTCAGTTTATCATAATCTCACAAGAACCAGTAGCAGAGGAATTTGGTGAAATTTCTATAACAATGAGCCACATGCAGGAGTTCCATCCAAGTCCACACATGGACATTCCCAAATATGGTAGTGATTTTGAAACAAAAGATGGACCTTCTGAAGGTTCTGACCTGCAACATTTCCTGTATAATATTTCAGCTAAAGTGCTTTGTTTGGCATGTAAGGTTCTGTGCAAGCCAGTCACCATCTACCTGTCATCTCACCATCTCAGTCATCTGAGCTTCTGTTTTTCTTTACTTGCATGCCTCAGCAAATGCTCTTCTGTCTCTTTGGATGTGTTATTCTCTATCCACTGACCTCTTAAACACAGTAAACTCATTTTTTAGGACCTACCTTTGTTAAAGCATACCTCTTTGCAGGCCTACCCCTTTGAAGCTTTCTCTGATGATCCAAGGCAGAGCTGGTCCTCCTTTGTAACTGTGCACCTTTTATGTGAGCAACCAGTGCCTGGGTTGTTATTGTTAAATTTTTCTCTCTCAAATGAGACAGGGCTTTGTTAGAGCAGGAATCTTTTTATTCATCTTTATATGGCCAAGTATGCATGGAGTATATTGAGGATTTAGTGCTCATTAACTAAATTATGAATAAACAAGTGGGGTGGGACAGATGAGACACAGTGTGGTTCAGTGTGGACAACATAAAGATAACTTTTTCTGAAAAATAAGAAGATAAAGGATCTGATATTTCTAGATGTACTATTCTAATGCCATTAGGTTTTTACATGTGGAGACTTGTTCAAACTCTAATTTGATAAAGTAATCATGGTCATCATAAATTTTTATGATCTACGTTCTGAAAGACCATTTAATCAAGAATAATATATGCTGGTAGCCCACAGAAAAATAATGGAAACAAAGCCAAAGCACTGTAATCCAGACAGTTAATGTTTCAAGTATGAAAAGGTTTGACCAACCCACTGTAATATTATAATTAAAAAAAGTACTCTGAACTAAAATAAGTTGAGAAATACTATATATATGTTATTTTATCTGTCTTCTATAATATACACATGTATGCTTCCATATTAAATACACAATGAAGTCCTGCAGCTAAAGATATGTTATTATTTAAAATAGATAACAAATTTTGAGGATAGAACATATTAAAATATTAACATATTTTGAGGACAGAACCACTCCCGCTACTCCTTTGATAATCAGTATTCCACAGAATGTATTTTGGGAGTTGCTGACCTAACAAAATAAAAACTGTAATAGTTTATTAAGAAGAAATGAGACTGGGAGAATTCCTAATTTATTTGTGGTCTTAAGTTGCCATTTTCAGAAACCAAACCTACGGCATAACAGATACATTAATACAGTATTCATCACAGCTTAACAAACACTTTCTGAGTAGCTACGTTGCACCAGGTACATTCTGGCAGTTTGAAGATGAATGAGACAGGCTGGTTGGGGAATATGACGACTGGTAGGTTGCAGGTGATGGTTCTCATATTTTCAGAAAAAGGCAGTGATGGTATGTATATTGAGTATGATTCTCCTACTATAATTAATTTTCCAAAAGCTCAGACTCCCCTAAAACTCTTGTTATGATTCTTCAGAAGTACAGACTTTGAAGTAGGCAAAAGAAAATAGTTATGAATATTGAGTTTTAAAAATGTACCATGTACATGTTTTTAAAGCTGTTAACATTTTAATTTAAAAATAATTAAAAAATTGTTGCACAGTTTTTCTCTTGGAGAAATGACTGTATGGTAAAAAATTCTAAATTTAACCTAATATTTCATTTTATTAATTGGGTCCCATTGGTCCTATGTCATGAAAAATGCTATACCTTTCAGCTACTCTTAACTAGGTATCATATCATTAATCATAAACTGTCTAGCTATGGTGAATTTTTCATGTTTTTTTAAGAATCAATACTTATATCCCAGTAGTAAATAGAGTTTCTTTTGAGAATTATCCTTTTCTTCCCACTCCTTCCAGCTTTACCGGCAAGGGGCAGATAGGTACATGAGTGTGTGTTTGCGTGCATCTACACACACACCCACACACACACATACATCATGCTCTCTGTCACTCACATCCTCACACTTTTATAGTGTCATGTCTTCTATGAACACCTTTCTGGATGTTAATTTTTCAGAATCTCAGTGGTCCTAATTATTTTCTTCAGGTAAAGATAGGATTCTTAAACTTATACTCTGTTAGGATTTTGTTTAGTAACAGATCCATTTTCATCCAATGTATCCCATAATTCAACTTGTACTGTCTGGTTATCTTGGACATTCTCATTGTCCAATCATCCTCCTCCCCCCAGGTTTTTGACATTCATGGCAGAGATACAATAAAGTGCACATAATCATGCAATCATTTACTTATTCATTCAACAAATTGTCATCAAGGTAGAGTGCTAGAAATTGTAGGAATACTAATGAAATTATTTTATAATACCCACTATACTAAAAGGAAACTTTTAATGGTGATAGTTTTTTGTCATCATACTTAAAAAAAATCTTTTGAATGATAAAACTGTTTTTGACATTTACTTTAAGTAGCTTCCAGGTAGTTATTTTGACTCTGGCCCCCTAAGTATGTCTAGAATGATGGAAGGCACATTTTTAACTGAGGATATTGGTTTGAAAGTGTAGCATAATCAGAATACTTAGTATCTGTAATTTGTGTGTATTTTTATAACAGTGTTATAGGTAAAGGCTATTTTGGTAAATGAAAAAAATAAGCTGCTATTGTAGTTGTCAGAAAGGGGATGATGGATACAAACAAATGACTCTAATAGAAGATAGAATGTAAAATGAGTTCCTAAAAGAGGTGTAAATAAAGTCTAATGGGCAATTCAGAGAAGACAAAATTAATTCTCTCTAGTGGTCCAGGAAACATTTTATGGAAGAGGGGTGTCATTGAATTTGCTCAGTGACTATGATTGGGATATGATTATATAGAGATGGTGGTGATGGTCACTGCATGCTAAGTAAGCACAGATAGAAACATGGAAACGTGGGAAGTCTTGGGGCATGGATGCAAACAGCAAGTGGAGGACATCAGCTAAGTGCAAACATAGATTACAGAAAGAAATGTGCCTATCACTTTGAAGCTCATGTACATTGTGTTCTATATGTGTAGGCAAGTGCTCTTTCTCTGTAAGGTAGATTTGCATTCCTTTCTACGTGGCCATCATACATAGTCAATTCTGTTCATAAGTTCTTGCTGATGGAGTAACTGCAATAGTCCTTGAGTTATGCAGTCTTCACCAGCACTGGTAAGTGTTGAATGTTAAAAAAAAAATACAAGTACCTGTTAAATTATCAAATGCCATCTTGTGTCTATGAAATCAGATGAAAGAATTTCTATATTAGAGCAACTCTACTTTGCTGTACTTGGTTAGGGTTATAAGGAGAGATTACTCTGCTTTCCTAAGAAGGTTAAGCTGTCATGTAGTTAAATATGGACTTAAAATAATGCTGCCAAAGCAGCTGCCTCTTGTGATTGATGATGATGATGATGGATGTTGATAGTTTTGAAATCAGTTTTGCAGGGCAAATTGCTATTTTTCTACTTTGGCTGATGTTGTAGTCTGGACAGGGGATTTCTTGTCATATTAGGTACCCTTTTTGATTAAAAGGGAAATTGCTAAGGACTATATTCTGTATGATAAAATGGCTCTAAAATTGAGCTGTGGGGCAAATGATTATAAGTTGCACTATTCATATTAGTTGAGTGACAACAGTTATTCTGGGCTTTACCATACCATCTCATGGTAAATTATGATTTGGGTACAGCAAACTGTATCTAGTCACAGAAGTGGCAGAAACTGTGCTACCTAGAAAATCTGATAATAATGGTGCTTCGCTAAAGTCCTCAAAGAATGTTCACACACATTAATATTCAGTGTTCTCTTAAAGAACCTCAGGGCTTACCTACCTGTTGCCTCTTCCTCAGTTGCTCTTGCCTCAAATATCTGCATGGCTGGGCCCCTTACTGCTTTGGATCTCTGCACAGATACTGTCTCATCAGAGAGACTATACCTCCTCTGCTGTTCCCATTTCTATATGGCAATCTTTACCACCTGATGTGTTATATATTTATCCATTTATTGTCTCCCTGCTCATCTAGGATGTAAGGTACATCTAGGATGTAAGAGATCAAAGACTGATTTGTGTAGTGCTTTACACTGAGAACCTATTAAAGTTCCTGGCCCATAATAGGTATACATTTAGTAATTACTGAATAATTAGCTGAATGACTCATATATTTATTTTATATACAGAAGACTAACTAATGTGCTCAAGATATTTTTTAAAAGCTGGTTAATATTTGACTCCAGAGTAGAACTGAAGCTTTTTGGTTTAGTAACACAAATTGCTTTTGTTTGTACATGCATAATATAGACAACAAGCAGACTTGAAAAGGAAGTAGAACATTAAGGACTTACTTTCAGATGCATCATTTTTATACCTCATTACATTCTACAAAAAAGGAATCCATTTTTTTTATGCAAAATCACTGGGAACCATTGTGATTCCATACCATTACACTGTGTAAATGTAAGCAGATGCTGGTCTGAAAAGTTAGTTCAGAAAGAAAAATAAAACAAAACATTAATTCCCCCAAATATTTTTTTAAAGGCCAATAACATTTGTATCCATTGGATAAACATGATCAATCAAAGCTTTACAAGCTTTATATGGGCTGCTTCCTTAACAAATGTACTTTTGCCTCGGTCATTCATCACATCTGGAAATGGGATGGTGAGTTTGAGCTCTCTCTTAGATTAACACTGAAAAGAGCCACTTGGGGGATTTGTAAAAGGAAAAGCCTTTTAAAGTGGCAAACATGTATTGTCGACCACATAAAAGAGCATATTGTAGCCTGTTTATATCTGTTGGCTTGATGTGGTGAAATTGAGTTGAACTTCAGGAGGATTTGTTGTAATGGAGAAATTAGGGTATGACTGGGAAGAGCTAAGATGCAGATGTTGAAGGTATTTCTTTGGACATTCCAAATGCACAGGGAGTGTACTCATGGGACTGATAGGATGAGCTGCTGAGGGCAGAGTCACCTGTTGTGGTAAATAAACTACCTTAAAAAAATTGTATATGGCCTCAAATAACCAAAGTATAGGTAACTCCTGTCACCATCCCTAGAGGGAGGGAAGAACTGTTTTGTGAGGGGGGTGAAAAGGAGTGCTTTGAAAAATGAAGAGTTGAATCTCTGGAACCAAGTGTGTGGTATCACATCTACAGAACACTCTGCATACGAGGTACAGTCAGTCAGATGATTCAGTCATGCTGAGACCTCTGAAGTAAGATAATATACCAATTGTATGTCATCTCATGATTATAAATGTTTTTGGTTTCCTAGCTAAGTTAGTGCTTATGGGTTTCCTAGCTAAGTTAGTGCTTATGAAAGAGAGCAGATAGACAGGTGAAGAAGACAGACTCACTTATTGTTGTGGCTTGGGCAAAAGGATCAAGCTCTCAGGGCCAAGTGGAGACATTCGTTGAAGTTTATAGAAAGCATGAGTAAGACAGCAGTTGGAAGAGCATAGATTGGCAAGTAATTGAATGGAAGGAGAAGGTGATGCAGGATATGTAAATGAGATACAATGAGTTGCAAAGAAATCAACCCAACGAACTTTAGACTCTGAAAGTCATAGAGTGGAAAAAGTTTGTCCCTCACACTGTGCATTTGATTCCCACTCCACAATATCATTGAGCCCCTTGGCACAGACATTTTCCTTTCAGGTATCCAGGAATAGACCTATCACTTATCTTCTACATAATGACTATTTTGAGCCCCAGTTTTAGATATTTTATTCTTTTCAAAATCCTTGCAGAGGGATTTTGAATAATTTTCAATTCTTGCTTCAGCCAGGGTGTGTGCCAGAAATGGATTTTAAAATAAACCATCTCTTAGTTTCTCCTAATCTCTTTGTAGGGATTTGCATGTTGCCCCAAAATGTTGTTTAAAACATGGGTTTGGATCTCAGAGAGAGAAGGTAGCTCACTTGACAAAATAAGGTGTCTTATCATTGGCCCTCATAATTTAACTTTTTTACACAAAATTATATTAATTTCAGTGTGGTCAATTAAAAATGTAAGGATTTAGTCTTATGAGAGAACTTTAGATTTTAAAAAGAATATATTACTCTGTAATTAATAGACTAGGGTTAAGGAAGGGAGAGTCAATGTTTTCCTTTAAACCACATAGCTAATTCATAGCCAAGTGGGATTTGATGATGGCCTCTGCTTCTTTCTGACAGGGAATGCAGAATGGTATGTTTAAGAAGTTTGGCTCTGCAACTAAACAAAATCAGATTAAACTTTCAACTACCATCCGTATTAGCTGTGTAACCTTAAGCAAGTTATTTACCCTGTGAAGGTTTACTTCTTCATCTATAAAATGGTTTATAATAGCATTTATCTTATGAATCTGTTTTGAGGATTAAATGGGACAATACATTAAAAAACCTAGCACAATGCCTGGCGTTTTAGAAAATATTTGATACATGATAGCACATCTCTATTATATGTTTTTTTGTTGTGAAACAAATTACTACAAATACAGAAGCTTAAAATAACCCACATTTTTTATCTCGCAAGTCCCTTGTGCCATGAGTCCGACATATTTTAGCTGGGTTATTTACTCAGGGTTTCCTAATGCTAAAGTTGAAGTGTCAGCTGGCATGTCCTCATCTGGAGGCTCAATTCGGGAAATACCTGTTTCTGAGTTCCCTCAGATTATTGGCAACTTTCATTTCCTTGCTATTATGGGACTTGGCCCCTTGCCTGGCTGGCTGTCAGCCAAGACCATTCTCAGCACCAGAGGCCATCCTCAGGTCTTTGCCATATGGTGCCCTCTTTAAGCACCTTTGTTACAACACAGCAGCTTACTGGACAGTGCTCCTCACTTCAAATCTCTCCTTTCATTCCCTTTTCAGTTCTTACCTCATGAGGTCAAGACTACCCACGAGAATCTTCCTTTTGAATGAATCATAATGAACTGATGTGGGGCCTTAATCCAGTCATGTTAGTAATATAGGGTAGGCTAATCATGGGAGTGAATTCCGTCATATTCATTGCCACAGCCTCATAAGTTGTAGGGAAGAGGTTGTACAGGTATATACAGCAAGGGGCAGGAATCTTGGGGGGCATTCTAGACTTCTGCCTTCCAAAGAGAACTATTATTATTGTTAATTCTACTTAATTATTTTTCTCATTATATAGCTCTGAGTTATGGTTGAGAGTTCTATAATTAAACACAATTTTGCTATAATAGTAGTAAATAAAGGTAACAAAACCATTTTAGAACTTTTGCTTGTAAAGGAATTTATATTGTATCATCCTATTTGCATGTTTATTTGATTTTGGACTGCATTATCTTATTTAAAACATAGCAAATGTTATCCCCTAAAGAACATAACTATTATAATTTTTATAATCTTACCTAGTCCTAAATGAAGAGAAGACAGTGATCATGAGAACCCAGAACAGAATATTCAATGATCAGTATAATGCCTAGTAATTTAGAATAGAAACTTGGACTGATTTTGCTCTAGTTCTAATTAATGGAGTAAGAGATTATTTTAAAAGAATATTTTATAAAGGCACTTGAAAATTTTACACATATGTCTGAGGAAGGGAAATTCTGCTTATAATGCTAATGTTGTTTTGTCACTTATTTATACAGTGTCATTACCTAAATATTTTTAGAATTCTAAATGGGACTGTCTTAGTTTTAACATAGAGAAGAAGCTAATGAGAAACTGGTCCTTCTGACCAATTATTAAAATATATTTTCTGTCCTATAAGCTCAGTCATTAATTTCATGATACAGTTTGAATATGCCACAAGCAATTTGTGATAGTATCAATTAACATTTGGAAAGTTGAGCATGGCTATTTAGGATATTAAATATTTACTTCAGGAATGCTAGTAAAATCCATGGACATTATATTCCCAAAGTAATTTTTAACAATAACAGCAAAGTTAGGGGGTACCAAACAAATGAAAAAAAAATCTATTTAGGTCCATTTCCTCAGTTCTTCTGAGTTTTGTGTTTTCATTTCTTTCTGAACACTCTTCACTCATGATTAGAAGTCAAAGTTTGAAAATAGAGCTCTCAGAGACCCATCAATGGTACCTTAGGAAATATGACTTTGTATAATCAAAGTCATTAAGGGGCCTTTGGTCATAAAATGAAAAGAAAGAATGATTATTCCCTTTCCTCCACTTCCTTACAGGGCCGTTACCATTTCTGTATTTGGGGATTCTTGGCTAGCAAGGAAACAAATAATTGTTAATCAGTTTAGCCCTAGATATAAAATAGGTAGTCTCTTCTATTAGGGTGATGGCCAAAAACAAACAAAAAAAGACATTTTTCTATTTTTAAAAGTTGAGTTGGTACTAATTTTTCTTGAGTCACAATATATTATATAGGCAGGCTCCATAATTTTCTGTACATTATACACCAAGGATCCCATTGAAAACGTTGGTGGAGTTTCATTGAAGCTATGCCATGAAGCATAAACATTAACAAGAGAAGTCTGTTTTCCCATTTTAACCAGTTGTTTTGTCAATGTATTCAGTTTTTTCCAAATTTATTTCATATAATATAAAAACAATTGTTAGGAAAGTTAGTATATCAAACTCAGTTTCAGTGATTTTATTTTATTTATTTTGGCCTAATCTAATGCAAATCAGCATTATGTGTCTGGCAGTGTGGCATATTAATAGATGTTACATATATATTACCTTAATAAATATAGAGGGATTATGGATATTAAAGCCAACAGACTCTAATGATATGATTGAATTTTTCCCTCCAACCTGGTTGAATGGTAAAAATACTCTTGATAAAGTTTTTGATTATAACAGTGTATTAGGTCCCATTAGAAATGATCTTCCACGTAGATCTTTAGCAAAACATTTAAGTCTTTAAGGCATCTTTGTTACATTTTTGTGTGTCTCTTTTGGGACCTTATTATTGCTTTATTAATTTATAATGTGTTGATATTTCCTAAACATGTTTCCAAAAATTCCCAGGATTTACATATCAATAAAAATAAGAATTATTTTTCCCTTTTTTTGCATTCCCATTGATTATATTCCATACATGTGAACAAATAAAGACAAATAAAAGGAAGTCATTGATTGAGAGAGAAAAGACAGCTTGTAGTAATGGTTAAATTATAGATCGTCACTTTGATTTTACTGCTTAGTTCTTTTAATAATTCCTCTTTTTCTGGGTTAAACACTAGGGTGACTGATGATTTAAAAGCCTATGCACCAGGGGAAAAAATGGTGGCAGGGTAGGAAGGCAACGTGGAAACCTCTTCCCAGAAACACATAAAACACTAATACACAGCAAATACAACTAAACATGAAAATGACCTGAAGACTGCAGAACTGACTACCTACATCTGGGGAAGAAGAAAAGACCTCACACAAAAGGATAAAGTAGCAAAGCTGAGAACTGGTGGGACTCAAACCCTTTCCCTACCCCAGCCCACAGATGGTGAAAAAAAGGAATGGAGTGGGGAGGGGTAGGAGCCCAGGATCACTGAACACCTGGCCCTGGAGATCTGCTCTGGGAGCACAGCCACACATTACATGGTGTTCTGGTGATTAGTGGAACTGAACAACAAAGGCAGGTGGAACACTTGGGGAAGCTGAGATTCCAGCCTCTTGTGGAGAACAGGCATATTGGCCCCCAAGAAAAAAGCAAAGCAGACAGTTTGAAAGACTTCCCCAAAGCAGGAGGGGAGTCAGAAGGGTGAGGGTTATATGGAGCTCTCTGCTCAGGGGAAAGGGCAGGTGGGCAATACCTCCTCACCCCAGTCAGAGCGGTGAGGGTCAGATGGAGCTCTCTGCTCAGGAGAAAGGGCAGGTGGACCATACCTCCCCAGCCCACCCTTGGCCCAACAGGTTGGGAACTCTCAGGAACGCCAGATGCTTCTTCCAACTTGCTGGTAACACAGCTCCAAGGCTCTTCCCTGTGTGGGTGGCCTGTGGACAGCCGACTTTGCTGGGCACAGGTCTCAAGCTTTACTGCTGGGTAGGCAAAGAGAGACCCTCCCAGCTTTCATGACTCTGTTTCAGTCCAGCTGGGGAACTGACTGTGGAAGCCAGCCCTGGAGCACCTTTCTCCCTGTGGGCATTGGGTCCTGTGTGACAGGCTTGGGCAGAGCCACACATCTGCCCATCCACCCCAATAACCCTGCAGCCCCTGCCACTGCTTCAGGCCAGGCAGAGGGTGCTCTTGCCCATAGCAACTCCAGCAGAGACTTCTGTGCTGATCACAAAGGTGAGGCCAAAGCAAACTGACCACCTAGAATCAGACCTCGTCAAGCCAGGCAGAAAGACAGTCCCACCCATTGCACATCAACAGCTGGGCTCCTGCACTGGAAAGTAAAGAGTCTTGAGCTTCTGGGTACTAGAAGATGCCTCCTTGATAAAGCTATTACTCCCTAGGAAGAAACACAGCAAAATGAACAGGCAGAGGAATATGTTCCAAACAAAACTATAAGACAAAATACCAGAAAGAGGGCTGAATGAAACTGAAATCACCAAGCTTCTTGATAAAGATGTCAAAGTAAAATTCATAAACATGCTCACAGATCTACAGGAAAATATTCAAGATCTCAGGGAGGATCTCAACAAAAACATAGAAGACCTGTAAAAGAGCCGCTCAGAGCTAAAGAATATAGTATCTGAAGTTAAATATCCAAGAGAGAGATTTAATAGCAGATTATCACATTTTGAAGAAGTTGTAAATTATATGAAAGTTAGAGAACAAGAGAAAAATGAAGCCAAAAAACAGAAAAAAGTATCTCTAGTAATGAAAGAATAATAAGAGAGCTGTGTGACCAATCCAAACTGAAGAATACTTTCATTATACGAGTACCAGAAGAAGAGGGAGACAAAAGGATAGAAAGTCTCTTTGAGGAAATGTTGAAAACTTCCACAAATCTGGGGAAAGAAATAGACACTCACATCATGGAAGTGCAGGGAGCCCCTAACAAAAGAAAGCCCAGGAAGAGAACACCAAGAGATAATAATTAAAATGGCAGGGATCAAGGACAAGGAGAGAGTATTGAAAGAAGCCAGAGAGATAAGGAAAAAGATTACTTACAAAAGACACCCCATCAGGCTATCAGCAGACTTTGAAGCAGAAACTTTACAGGCCAGAAGGGAGTGGGATGATATATTTAATGTAATGAAAGAGAAGGACCTACAACCAAGAATCCTCTACCTGGCAAGAGTATCATTTAAGTCTGAAGCAATTTTCAGATAAACACAAGTTAAAGGAATTCACCACCACTAAGCCAGCCCTATAGGATATTAAAGGCACTGCTGTAAATGGAAATGTTCTTAAGGCTACATAGCTTTCACCAGTGAAAATAAACCTACAGTAAAGGTAGTAGACCAATTAATACCAAGAAAGTAGGAAACTAAAACAAAAGATGAAAAACTCTTCAAAGATCAGTCAAGGGGTACACAAAAAGTGCAGATTATAACACTTAATAAATAAAGTTTTGAGGAGGGAGAAGAAGAAAAGAAAAAGTACCTTTACATCATGTTTGAAACAGAGCAATCTTCAATTTAAGGTAGACTGTTATATGGTAAGGAAGCTATCCTTGAATTTTTGGTAACCACAAAACTAAAGCACGCTATATATACACAAAAAGGAAAAGAACGAAAGAGAAAAGAAAGGAAGAAACAATCCAATCACAACACTAAAGAAATCTATCAAACAACAAGAGAAGAGAATAAGAGGAAAAAAGGAACATAAAGGAAATACAGAAATAACCAGAAAACAATACATATCTATCAATAATTACCTTAAATGTAAATGCACTGAATGCATCAATCAAAAGACATAGAATGACAGAATGGATTAAAAAACAAGACTCATCTATATGCTGCCTCCAAGAGATTCATTTCAGACCCAAAGACATACACAGACTAAAAGTGAAGGGATGGAAAAAGATATTTCATGCAAATAATAGAGAGAAAAAAAGGAGTAGCAGGCCTTATATCATGCAAAATAGATATCAAAACAAAGAAAGTAACAAGAGACAAAAAAGGACAATACATAATGATAAAGGGATCAGTCCAACAAGAGGACATAACCATTATAAATAAGCTATACACCCAATATAGGAGCACCTAAATATGTAAAATAAATAATAAACAGACAGGGAGAAATAGACCGCAACACATTCATTTTAGGAGACTTTAATACACCACTCACAGAAATAGACAGGTCAACCAGACAGAAAATAAGTAAGGAAACAGAGGCACTGAACAATGCATTAGATCAGATGGACTTAACAGATATCTACAGAATATTCCACCCAAAAGCAGCAGGATACACATTTCTTCTCAGGTCTACATAAAACACTTTCCAGAATAAATCACATACAAGGTCACAAAAAGAGCCTCAATAAATTAAAAAAGATTGAAATTATATCAAGCAGCTTCTCAGACTACAGTGGTATGAAACTAGAAATAAATTACACAAGGAAAACAAAAAAGCCTATAAACACATGGGGGCTAAAGAACATGCTTCAAAATAACCAGTGGATCAATAACAAAATTAAAACAGAAATCAAGCAATACATGGAGACAAGTCAAAACAACACTGTACTGCTCAAAACCTGTGGAATACACTGAAGGTAGTTCTAAGAGGAAAGTACATAGCAATACAGACTCACTTCAAAAAACAATCCCAAATAAATAGTCTAAATTCACAAAGAAACTAGAAAAAGAAGAATAAATGAAGCCCAAAGTTAGTAAAAGGAGGGACGTAATAAAAATCAGAGCAGAAATAGATAAAATAGAGAATAAAGCAGCAGAAAACAAAAACAAAACAGGAGCTGGTTCTTTGAGAAAATAAAATTGTTAAACTCCTAGCCAAACTTATCAAGAACAAAAGAGAGTGTACACACATAAAGTTGGAAATGAAGAAGGAATAATCACAATGGACACCACAGGAATATGAAGGATTATTAGATATTATTATGAAAAATTATATGCCAATAAACTGGACAACCTGAAAGAAATGGACAACTTTCTAGAAAAATACAACCTTGCAAGAATGACCCAGAAAGAGACAGAACATCTGAACAGACCGATTAGCAATGAAATTGAATTGGTAATAAAAAAACTACCTAAGAACTGCTGGACCAGATGGCTTCACGGCTGAATTTTACCAAACATTTAGAGAACACCTAATACCCATCCTCCTTAAAGTTTCCCAAAAAGTAGAGAGGAGGGAATACTTCCAAACTCATTCTATGAGTCTGGCATCACTCTAATACTAACACCTGACCAAGACACCACAAAAAAAGAAAATTACAGACCAATATCCCTGACAAAAAGATGCAAAAAATACTCAACAAAATATTAGCAAACTTAATTTAAAAATACATCAGGAAGACAAATAAATTACCAAGTGGTATTTATACCAGGAGTAGAAGAATGGTACAATATTCGAAAATCAATCAATATTATATATCACATCAACAAAGAGAAGGATAAAAATCACATGATCATCTCAATAGATGCTGAAAAAGCATTTGACAAAATTCAACATCCATTCATGATAAAAACTCTTAACAAAATTGGTATAGAGGGTACAAAAGTCAACATAATAAAAGACCATATAAGACAACCCCCCAGGCAATATCATACTCAACAGCAAAAAGCTGAAAGCTTTTCCTTGAAGGTGGGGGACAAGATAAGGATGCCCGCTCTCACCATTTTTGTTGAATATAGTACTGGAAGTCCTAGCCATGGCAGTCAGACAACACAAATAAATAAAAGGCATCCAGATTGATAAGGAATAAATTAAACTGTCACCATTTGCAGATTACATTACATTATACAAAAAACCCTAAAGACTCCACAAAAATCTATTAGAAAACTAACAATAATAATAAATGAATTCAGGAAATTGCAGTATACAAAATTAATACACATAAATCTGTTGCATTCCTATATACTAATGATGAATTAGCAGAAGGAGAAATCTGGAAAACGACTCCATTTACAAACTGCATCAAAAAGAATAAAATACCTCAGAATAAACCTAACCAAGGAGGTGAAAGACCTATACTTTGAAAACTGTAAGACACTTATGAGAGAAATTAAAGAAGACACCAATAAATGGAAATACATCCCATGCTCATGGATAGCAAGAATTAATATCATCAAAATGGCCATGCTATCTAAAGCAACCTACAGATTCAGTTTAATCCCTGTCAAATACCGACAGCATTCTTCAATGAACTAGAGCAAATATTTCTAAAATTCATTGGGAACCACAGTGGACCCCAAATAGCCAAAACAATCCTGAGAAAGAAGAACAAAGCTGCAGAGATTATACTTCCTGACTTTAAGCTCTACTACAAAACCACAGTAATCACAATAATTTGGTATTGGTACAAGAACTGACCCATAGATCAATGGAACAGAATAGAGAGCCTGGATATAAACTCACACATATATGGTCAATTAATATACTATAACGGAACCATGAATATACAGTGGGGTAAGGACATCTCTTTAACAACTGGAATTGGCAAAACTGGACAGATACCTGGAAGAGAATGAAACTGGATTATTGTCTAACTTCATTCACAAAGGTAAACTCAAAATGGATCAAAGACCTGAATGTAAGTCGTGAAACCATAGAACTTGAAAAAAACATAGGCAAAAAACTTAAATATTAACATGAGCAGCTTTTTCCTGAACACATCTTCTTGGGCAGAGGAAACAAAATAAAAAATGAATAAGTGGGAATACATCAAACTAAAAAGCTTCTGTACAGCAAAGGGCACCATCAACAAAACAAAAGGTCACCCTACAGTATGGGAGAATGTATTTGTAAATGACATATCTGACAAGGGGTTAACATCCAAAATATAAAAAAAACCCTCATATATCTCAACACCCAAAAAACAAATAGCCCAATTAAGAAATGGGCAGAGGACCTAAAACTACACTTCTCCAAAGAAGAAATACAGATGGCCAAGAGGGACATGAAAAGATGCCCCAAATCTCTATTTATCAGGGAAATGCAAATTAAAACCACAATGCGTTATCACCTCACATCAGTTACGATGATTACTATCCAAATGCTGCCAAGGGTGTGGAGAAAGGGGAACCCTCCTACACTGTTGGTGGGTATGTAATTTGGTTCAACCATTGTGGAAAACAATATGGAGGTTCCTCAAAAAAACTAAAAATAGAAACACCATTTGACGCAGTAATTCCACTCGTAGGAATTTACCCAAAGAAAACAAGATCCCCAGTTCAAAAAGTCATGGGTCCCCTTATGCTTATTGCCACACTATTTGCAACAGCCTGTATATAGAGGCATCCTTATTGTCCATCAATAGATGAATTTATAAGTAATAAGTGGTATATATACACAATGGATTATTATTCATCCATAAAAGGAAAGAAATCTTCCCATTTGCAACAACGTGGATGGATCTAGAATGTATTTTGCTCAGTAAAATAAGCCAGGCAGAGATAGACAAATACCAAATGATCTTACTTATTTCTGGAGTATAAAAACAAAGCAAAACAGAAGGAACAAAATAGCAGTAGACTCAGACACTGAAAAGAGACTAGTGGTTACCAATGGGGAAGGGTTGGGGAGGATGTGCAGGGAAGAGGAAGGGGATAAAGGGGCACAATAATTCACAATCACAGGTCAGGGGTCGGTATTACAGCATGGAGAATACAGTTGATGATTTTGCAACATCTTAAATATGTTGAAAGACAGTGACCACACTAGAGGGTGTATATTTAATAATATGGATAACTATTGAACCACTGTATTGTGTATTTGAAAACAACATAAGATTGCCTATCAGTGATACTTTAATTTAAAAAAACAGCAGTAGGAAACTTAACTTGCATACTTAAGTAAGGTGATATTAATGCTGAATCCTTTTAAGTATATATTAGCCTGGTGATTGTATTTGATGATCCCGTGGTCTGTGTGAAAAGCAGTGTAGAATATTAGTTTTTTTCTGAAGTCATTGACACTGTTGTTGGCTAATGACTTCAGAAAATAAGGTTGCCTTGAAAAGTATTTATTCCTTTATTGCCAGGATGTTTTGTCTTCTCATTTAGATTTTAACTTTTTTGGTAATTAAGGTTATTTAATTTTTTTTTTTGCTTTTTAGAGACTATTATATTCACAAAACAGTAGCAATAATATATGCAAAACATAAAGGAAAAAGAAAATCCAGACTTAGTATTTTTATGATTACTTTCAGCTCAGTAAATGGCTATTGCAAATCATTTAAGATCCAAAGAGCACTCCTAGCATCTACTTTGGTTTCCTTTTAATTGAAGTTCGTTAAGATGACTAGATAATCCTAAATCTCCAGTGTACTTTGTGCTGTGTGGTTGTTCTAAGCATATTCAATAATTTGGTCTGTCAGTCTTTTTTAAATATTTTAAATTGCTTCCATTCCTGCTGCCTTATCTTTCTCCTCATTAGAATGAACAGTAACTTTATTTCAGTCATAAGTATCCTTATTTCCTTTTAAAAATTTTATAGGTGTTGGTGTTAATGACATTTATGAGAAAAGAGATCAGAAATTAAAAAGGTATAATCTAAGTAAACACACAAAGCAAAACAATATTCTGCCACATGATGTGTAACATAAATCTAGAATTTCTTTTATCTATCCTGTGATAAATTAACTGCTAATGACTTCTGTTGACTAATGTTGATTTAATTTATTTCCTTGAAACAGAGTACGACTTCCTACAACTAATCTCCTCTTTACTAGAATCAGTTTGATCATTATGTGCCATGATTTCTTATTAATTTAACATTTTCAGTTATATTTGTATCATTGATATGCATCTTGTTACTTTCTGATACTCTGATTTAAGATGGTTCATTGTATGTTACCAAAGACTGTCTTGTTTTTCTTTCTCAAGAAGTGTTTAGAAAGTTACTTTCTAGTAAGAAAGTAGACTGAGAGAGTAATTGGATAAAGTACTTTAGGATGAACTATTATTTAAGAAAGCAATTGCAGAATGTTTTCTTACTTTTAAAATAATGTACTCCTCCTAGATACCCTTACTTTGCTCATGTTTGTGAACTCACCTCCCATACTGTATTGGCTTTGAAGTTGCTGGATCACAAATCCTATACATAATTCCATTCACACAGACTATTTCTCACATCATTTCTGGGAACTCTAATCTTTTGCGTCAGAGACACTTTGAGCTATCATTCCATGTCTAAGCCTCAGTTCTTGACCTTTTAAAAATTTTATTTTTGATTAATTTTTTTACTCATATATTGATTTTCCCATTGTCCCCAATGAAATGTGAGATTTTTGAGGGCAGAACACTTTTTCCATCTCATCTACCACTGTCTCAGGCCCTTAGGGCATTAGTTTAGCATAAGAGGGATTCACATACACATACAAAAGTTATATCACATGGTGGCTATTATATATGTCGATAATAATATATAATGTTTAGAGAGTATCTTATATTTCATAAAGGTATTTTCATATGAATTCTCATTTAATTGCAATTGTATTATAAGGTGGAAAACTAGGCTCAGAGTTGGAAAATGTCAGATGCTAAGACGAAATTTGTGGCTGGTGGGTGAATGGTAGACTACAAGTCAAGTCTTGGTATCTTTGTTTTCCTTCGCACCATTGCACTCTGGCATTTGCAGATAGTTCCCCTTTTCCCACACCAGTTTGTGTTGTGTTTCTCCGGTGTTTCTGAGAACTTCACTCTATTATTTTCAAACTTTTTTGTTTTGGTCACTGAGCTTTCCCTCTGTTTCTGTAGATCTTTGAAATTTTGTATTGTTTTATGAAATGTACACTGATGGTAGATACGTGGCCATAGTTACAGTTGGTTGCATGATTTAAAGATCATTATTTTGTCCAATATCAATATCTTGCTTCAATATCTTGTCCAAAAATGGAGATAGAGTGTTTTTTTAAATTTCTACCACATAATGTAGCTTTAGGATTAAACCACCGTTTCTCAACCTCAGCATATGGACATTTTTGGGCCGGCTGTTTCTTTCCTGTAGGAGGCTAGTGTGGGCTTTGTAGGTTTAGCACCATCCCTGGCCTCTACCCAGTAGCACTTTCCTAGTTGTGACAACCAAAAATGTCTTTAGACATTTCTACATTTTTTCCCCTCCCAGGGGAAGCAAAATTTAAATCTCCCAATTAAATTAAGGTAATGAATGTGAAAATATTTTGTAAATTTCCAAATTCTCTTCAAATTCAAGGTGTTATTATGATGAGTTTTAAGAACAATGAAAATTCACCTGGGTAGATGAGGCAATCAGGCAGAAGAGAAAACAGTGCATTGACATTAAGGACAAAAGTTTGCCACCTGCTGTTACTGACTTGTGAAAACCCACTTACCCAGAGTCACACTATAAATGTTTTGCTTTTGCATTATTCTAACCTAATATTTAATATAATGTTGCCTGTTAATATAGGACTTTCCATTACAGATTTAAGTTTTCATTTCTTTATGAAATATTATGCAGTATATTCACCACCATATGATGAATAATTAAACCTAAATTGCACTTGTCAAATAAATGAACACATTGCATTTGGAGAGAGAAAAATCCCTAATTTTTTTTCCCACATGGTTTATTGCAGATTATTCTTATTTGTGATATTTGGTGTTATATAGTGACTCAAAGTTATTATTCAGAGTTAGAGCGTTTATGCTATATTTGTTCTTTTGAATTGAGATCATTGAATGTACCAGTTAAATTTAAAGGCCTACATGTTGGTTTGTCTCCTCCTTACACAGTAAAAATCTAAAAATCCTCCAAGGCAGGCTCATCTTAATGGCATGAACACATTATCGCTCATGCTGATATTATCAAGTCTGCTGATATTCATATATGAGGTTTTATTAAAATGATAAATTTATACATTATTTATATTATAGGCTTTGGTGATGGGGCTTTGAGAAAGCTGTCCAGGAGAAGAATGTGAGCATCTTCTCTGTCACTAATTTTCTACTCTTTTATTTAAATGTAGCTTGCTGCATTTACCATCTGGGTAGAGGCTTGAGCATCAGCACAAACTATTCCATACTTCAGAGATTCAAAAAATATATGGAATAGAGCAAATCGTATAAGACAGGCTCACCTCATTGCTCTTTCCTCTCAGTGGAGCATTGCTCAGATGTGGGAGTTGCTTAATTCTCAGACAGAACTGTGTACCTTGAGAATGGCTGGACATCTTCCATTTGTACTACTTTTTATTATTGTCAGAACTGATCACATAAATCTGCTTGAGTGTCTATGTGTGGGATGCATGTTGGAAGTGATTTTATTTTTGCCCAATAAGTCCCAAACATGCTGTCGTCTTCATTTTATTTTCTCTCTCCTATCTTAGTGCCTTTTGCAACTTGCCTCACAAATCACATTGTCTCTACTGATTACAGGCCTTTCTCCAGCTGGGAAAATACATTTTCTTTTTTTCTCAGCAAGGTTCAGAGTTTTCCCTTTTCTTATTCCCTGGGTGTTTCCCTTCACTTTTAATGTAAAAATTGCAAATATATTTCTAACCCCTTCCATATGATGTTTTCCATTCATTGAAAGCTTAAGCTATATAAAGTAATGTAGAAGAGAAAGCTAAAATGCTTCATCCATTTTCTGCTCTGTATCCCCAACTGGACAAATTTTTCCAGTTAGTTTTCCTTTTCTTGCCAATTTTGTCTTCATGATAAAATTCAGGGAACTAAAACCTTTTTTTTTCTTTCTTTCCAGATTCATTCTGTGCATCAGACTTTCCTAATAACAACAACAAAAAAACCTGCCAAATCTCACTTAGCCTTTTTTTTTTGCAATTTCATGATGGAGTAAGGCAAGCAATTCATTTAGGTACTGAGTGAAAGAATAGGTTATAGAAGCTATATAGAACCCTGTGCCATGTTCTTGTATGTGAAATGAGAATTTTTCCTTTGTGCTTTTCCTGCCCAAAGGATTTTTGAGGCTCCCAAATTTGAGGTATATAAAGATGTGAAATATTCTTAAAATGCCATGTGTATTTTACTTTGTGAATGTATTTTTCCCCAGAAGTTTTCCTGACAACTATCCCATCAGACTCATTAGAAGTTTAAATAGCATTTTTTTCATTCTATGTTAGATGGAGTTAGAGTTGGCTGTGACAGAGAGAAAAACCATAATAACAGAGACTTAAATGAGATAAAAGTTGATTTTTCTCTTTCAAGTAAAAGTCGAGGGAGGAAATTCTGAGGTGCTTTAGCATTGCCAAATGTTACAGATCCAGGCTTTGTCATATTTCACCCTTTGTCTTTGTGATTGCGATTGGAGTTCTGGTGTCATAGGTGCATTGCAAGGAACAGAGTAGAGAAAAGCAGCAATTATTTTTCTCTTAAGGAATGTTCCTAGCTGTTTAGTGTGCTCTGGTGATCCATGGACTGGTTAATCCCATCCATGGGCTAGGATTTAGTCATATGGCTGTGTATGGCTGCAAACAAAACTGGGAGATATAGTTCTTGTTCTTGTGACCATGCACTCCAGCTAAAATTTCCATCTTAGGGAAGAAAGGAAAATTAGCAGTATTTTCCCCACAGACATTAGTTTTAATATATCCTATCTCAAAAAAAAATACAATACCACTGAGTAGATTGTCATCTACATGTGGGCATGGAGTAATATAATAAAGTACTTTTGTTTTACCAATCTTAACTTACTGGCAACACCAAAGCAATGAATATTTGTTGAAAATGTACATGGAGAGAGTATTTTTCTTAAATGTGAAATATGGCTAAAAGTGGGATTGACTTTTTAAAGTTTAAATTAATTTTACCTAACCATTCCTTTATTCATTCAATAATCACTGAACATCTTATGTGTTAACTACTGTGGACAGGTTAGTATAGTTTTTCTCATACTTGGCAACTGTAATACAATCATTTATCAAGACATGTTTTGGATTATTTTTTGAATATGACTTTCAGATTTATGTTTCAGAACACACAGGGGAATAATTCTCTTCACTGCTAATTTTTCTCTTTAAGTCTTTTTTTTTTTTTCATATTTTGCTCTGACAGCTGTCTGACTCTTTCTAAAAAATCCAGTCTATTCCCATAGGATGAAGATTTTGTCTCCTTGGAGGATTTTTAAATAAGGGCTGTTAGCTGTGATTGAGACTCTCATACAAAGGAGACTTAATGTCCTGGGATCAAATTAATTGAATGTTTCATTTAGTGAGCACTATCATTGAAGAATTTATAATGCCTTCTGTATAAACTGATTCATTGGTAAAGAACAGCATTGCTATTTTGACTGTTGTAGAAATGTCACAATATTGGAGGCTTCTGAGAAGGATCGCTGAAGATTTCTCAGAAGGGGAAGGTCATTGTTAGTAGCAAAGGCAGCTCTCAAACTCAAGCAGTTTGCTTGGCTTGACGTTTCCAGATATCAGGAGTATGGTTCTCTGGACTGAAATCAAAGATGAAATTGCAGAAGTTATTTTTATGACTCTTCAAATATAAGCATGCAGTGGTGTGATCTGCTTTATTATTACAGAATTTTAAAGGAACCCATTTATGAATTAAATGCATTTATTGGTCTGGATTTGTCTTGTCTCTAAGAAACAAGATGGTGCCAGGGGAATTTCCCTTTCAGGGATATAAAGAGCTTCTGATGAGTGAACTTTGCCTGTGTCTGAAAGATAGTATTCACTTCCTTCCCTGGCTGCTGTGCCAGACATGGCTGTGGGGTGTAGCAATTTAGTGTAACAGTCACTGAAAGACCCATTTCCTGAGGGGACACTGCCTTTTACTTAAGGAATAAGTAGGTTTCTTTTGAATTGATGGATATGTGTTTGTAAAAGAAGCATAAATATCTCCTCTTCTCATAGGAAGAAGACTATTTTAAAGAGCCATTTTCTTTCCTAACAAAGAAATTCATACTGGAGGCAAATCAGCAATTTCACAGCTGGTTTGTGAAATCCTGAATTGATGTATACAAATCAAAGCAGGAGATACTCATTTGGAATGAAAGGAATATTTGAATTGCATCCCAATTTCTAATAGGATATTGTTTCATGGTTCTACAGTATTACAAACGTGCCGTGTATGTTGTATATGACAATTCTATCTCATCTGTGACTCATGAACTTCATGAGGAAATGACAGTTTTAAAGCATAGAATTGCAGGATTGGATAGAACTGACCCCTCTACAACATTCCTCAACAGCTGTGTGCATACAGCCATTACTTCCTAAGGTAACTTATTATATTGTTGGAGAGTGTTGGATTTTCTTATAAATATTGAAAAAAACACACTACATTAATTTTGATTCTACTACTTAGGATCACTTGGGAACCATGGCTTTTCATCTTACACCTAACAGTCCTTAGATGTTTCTATATTGTAATTGTGTCCTCTGGAACATCAGTGGAGGTGATTAAGTGATCATATTCTGAACATACAGCAAGTAGTAGTTTGAGAGTAAAGTCCACAGGAGTTGTTCATGGAAAGGATGTGGGCTGTGAGGAAAGAGGAGGCAATGTTTTTGGCCTGAACACATTTTACCATATGCTAAATGTTCTGTGTTTGTTATTAAAGCACAATCAAATATTTGTTTAGATAGTTGCTCCATGCTGTAGGCACAGATGTTCTGTATGTAAGAGAATGCTAGCCAGGCCTCTTTTATAGATGGAGTCCCCTTTATTTCCACCCTCATGTTTTGACTTTAGAGAGCAGTCCTATATATTCATTATGGATCAAGATTAGAGATTTAGCAGTGAGCTTCATTTTAAGTCTAAAAATGTACTTTAGAATATCCAGTATTTGCATCAGCATGATTCCACAGGACTTAGAATGAGACAGTCTTTGATAAATTTCAAGGGGAAACATTTCAGTCCAGAAATACTACACATTGGTTAGTGCCAGTAAATTTCAATCTACTTGGCGAGCAGAAATTGGTTTTTTTATATGGTACCTATTGTGTGATAGGGACTCAGTAAATGTAGGCAGAAAGTTGTTAAACTACAGAGTCAGTAAGTAAGTAGATTTGTTATGTAACATTAGATTCTAGTTAATGTGTAATACATCTGTATCTAATCTACATCTTAATCCAATCCAGTGTATATCTAATCTATATCTATATATATCAGGGAGAAAAAGAGCTCCTCTAGAAACATCTCAATTTTTTTATAATGTATTTTGCAACTTCCTTATCTATTTTATCAGTCATGTGTATGCAAGTAACATTACACCTAAGTTAAAAAGTGTAGGATATAGGAGACAGGAGTCTTTGTTATATTTAAAACTTAAACTCTTATCTCTAGGGCAATAAGCAGTTGCTTCTCTCTTGTTTATACATGCAGAGAGGAGATTAGGTGGCTAATTATCCTGTTATAAACAGGTTTCTTCACCTATCCACAAGGTAGTTGGGAAATCTTAATGTCACTGTGACAGGTTAAATAGGCATATTTCTAAATGTCTGATGCATTTGGCCTGCCTGTAATAAAGCTGGACTGTTTGAGAAATAAACCCAACTGAATTCTGAATGTGGATGTGCCCCCAAACTAGCAAAGTTTTTCAGAGGTGTGTGTGCCCTTCAAACAAGAGCTGAAATAAACTGCACGTTAAAAGAATTAGCACTCAGAGGTCTTTGTTTAATCAGTGGTTAGTTTGGTGGTGATTGCACAAATTCACTGCATTAAATTTAATCAGGGATGCTTCTGGCATGTGAGTGGCAAGCGTACTGATTAATTCATTTATATTCTGGAAATAATATATGTTCTCCTGGATGAATTTCCACAGTTTGGCAATTCCACAGTATGCATTTCAGCATCTCTAAATGACTTCTTTGTTCACAATCTCAGAGCCAAAGTCATGCTGGATGTTGTGTGCCAATTAGCTCACCAGGCTAAGAATGACAAAGAGGAAATGGCACCACTTTAATTCATCTCTGGGAAGAACACCAAAGGAACAGCTAGATGGCTATAAATGCTTCAGGATTTTGATGTCACCCATTTGAATTGCTTTAAGACACCAATTAGGAGAGGTATGGGAGATCATGATAAAATGAGATCCTTTGAAGAATTACACATTGTTCTGTAATTGTTTAAGTATATTTGTCTACGATGTAATAGATGATATCAAAACTGTAGAAAAGAGACTGGATACATTACAGAATCAATGCCCTTATTTCAAAAATAATGAAAATGAAACTTTGAGAAGTTCAGTGACAGTTTTTTAGATGTGAAGATAGTTTGTAGTAGAGCTTTGAACTCAGGACTCCTAGGTTGCTTACTGTCCTCTTTTCATAGGCAGCCTAAAGCATATGTGTGGTGGTGGTGAGAGGCTAGACATTTTGGGGGACAGAGAGAAATACACGAATATATGGGAGATTTGAGAGGGAAAGATTTGTCATTTGGCTTTAAGTGTGGGAATTGGTCAGGAGTAATTGTTAGGACCTATGGGACCCCACTTACCCCCATTTTCAAAGGTATTTCCCAGATGCTCTGGGGAGGACTGTTGGTCAGGTCTCTTAATATACACTGGGTTTATGCCCCCAGACACAATGACAAGGAGGAGAAAGAATTATGGTTCACTCTAGTTGTTTTCTGGCATTAACCATATGATTTGCTTGAGAAAAACTAAAGTATACTGGGATAGAAAATGGATCTTAGGAGCATCCAGGGTAATCACATTCCTTTGGAGGGTCTTGGAAGGTCACACCATTGTTCAGTTCCTTCTGTTCTTGTTATTTCTCAAAGGGCAGCTGCCTCCTGAGGTGCAGTTGTTCAGTAAGGAAATCAGCAATCATTACATACACGTACTGCCTGTTAGTGTAAGTCATAGGTTTGAGGGCCAAAGTATCTGTTCTTATGAAATTATCTCTGATGTTGGACATTTCTATTTTTCCTTTTAGAAATCTGGATGTTAATTAGACCACTTCTTAAGAATTCAGGGACCTATCTGCTTTTGGTGTAACATTGTAACAAAAAGAGTGCAGATGGTAGGGAAAAAATCATGCCATTCCTGTAAACCTTTATTTAGGTCTGTATATGATAAGCTTTTTTAATACTTACAGTCACCAGAAACATGAAAAAGGAAATGTGTCTTCTTTCCTTTGAAGTAAAAAAAAAAAGTATCTCATTCTTGCAGATAATTTTTTGCTGTTGCTAAGAGAGAAGTGTGATAGAAAGAACACCTATTTACACCTGAGTTCTGTTCTTGGATCTCCTGATAAATAAGAGTGCGTTCTTGAATGAGTCTTATATTTTGTGGATGTTCTAATAATTTTGAAGACAATTACCTGAATTCTTCTGCCACAGTTCTAAGTTCTATTTCTGTCTCTACAGTTACTCACTGTATCTTTTTCTAGTTAAATAATCTCTCTTTGCCTCCATTTCTTCATTTGTTCACTAGACATAATAGTAGCACCTACATCATAGGTGGATTATGAAGATGAAATGGGTGAATATTTGTAATGTGCTATATAATTATGCATTATTATTATTTTAATAGGAAAATTATTTGTTAGATTATCTTGTTAAGGAAAAGAGTAGTATCCCAGGTAGACAGTCAATTTAGACTTTGTCTTCCTAGATTATCCTGAAGGATCTTCCTAGATTATGTTAGTGCTTCTGGGTATGGGCATCAGATCACCTGCCGCAGAATTACTTGGTGAGGTCTCACCTCCAGCAGCAAATGGCTTATTGATTGGATTGTAAGTATTATGAGGCAGCTGTCCTTAACTTGAGGACCTCACCTTATCTGAGTTTTATTCTTCAATAAATTTTTGTAATCCAGAATCATGTCATGATATCACTTTCTGTATCAGAAACCTAAATAATAATTTAAAAAGTAATATCTTGTTCACAGAGAAGACAAGTAGTGATTCTACAGCATCTTACTATGCTGATGGACAGTGACTGTTAAGCGGGTTTGTGGGGGGGACTTGGTGAAGGAGGGAGCCTAGTAAACATAATGTTCCTCATGTAACTGTAGATTAATGATACCAAAAAAAGGTAATATCTTGTATGTTGAATACTAAAACATTGTAAAAAAATGTATTTTTGAAGAATATTTGAAAATACGGGAACATGTTCACAAGATGTCAAATGGAAAAACAGGTTAACAATTTGCCAAACATTATTTCAGGATGATTCTAAATTTGTAATCATCTAAGAATTTTATAATCATGAAAAAATGTTATTAAAATATTATAATCCTATGATAAATTTTAATGAGTACTTTCTTGATTTGGCCTTAACATTTTCCAAAATGAAAATTACTTTACACATTTCTTTTTTTCTGGTTATAAAAGTAATAAAGCTTATTGTAAATACTTCAAGCAAAACAAAACAAAAAAAATATTAAAATTAATCCACTATCTCACTTCCTCAAAATGCCCATTATTAAGCTTTTAAAAACTTTCTTTCAGATATTTAAGAATTTCTGTATGCACCACTTCTTTTTCCTACATGGAGTTTATTTTTCCTACATGGAGTTTATTACCTACTTTTTTTTCCACTAGCTATGTCATGCACACCTTCCCATTGTCAAAATATACTGACTTTCATTGTCATCCTAATGGTCCATTCCACTGAAAAGATGTAGGACAATCTCTTACTGATGGACATGTATGTAGTTTGTTGTTTATCTTTACAATTAGTGTACTGAAACTATACTCTGGTAAACATCTTTGTGCATGCCTATTTATACTACAAAAAAAGGTGTATGAAAATAGTTACACTCTGGTTTAAAAAAAAATCTTATTGTTTTAATGTAAACATCTTCAAACTTTAGTAAGTTTGAATACCTTTTCATAGGTGTGTTTGAACCCTTCAACTAGACAATTGGATTTATAATTCTTCATGGTATAATTGTGATCCCTAATTTATTTGAAGGATTATTTCAAGAGTATTAAACACCGAGAGAGGTTTTTTGTTTGTTGGTTTGTCTTTTAAATTACACTCCCACCCTGATGAGTCTGGCCTCCTTCCCATAAAGATGAGATGGTGGTTGGATTATCAGTTATTTCTTTTATAATATCACATGGTCCATCAAAGGAAACCATTGGGAGTACACCATCAGTTACAGAGGAGGGAGCTGTGATATGTCTCAGAGAACTGATGGAATCCTGTTAGAGTCCCTATGATGTTCTGTCTCTTTAGATATAAACTGTGTGTGCCTAACACCAGATATGTCTCTCCATTTTGAGGTGGGAATGGGAATTATTTTTTAAAATATAAATATAAAATATAAAGTCCTGGGAGGAAAAATAAAGTCAATCTAGAAATTTTCTTAGTGGTCTAATATTCTGTGATATCCAATGCTGGAAGTCTGATACTGACCAGATTTTGAGATGCCATCCAAAAGTTGAAATTTTGTGAGGAATCTTTTAAAAAAATTACAGTAGTAGCAGTAAGCCATGATACTGTTAAACAGTCTACAAATTTTTTTAATGACCATTTAAAAAGTGTTTCTCTGTTGAGCTTTTCATTGCCATTTTTATAATTGATTTTAAGTGTACCATCTGAAGATACTCAGTATCTCCTTCAGTCCTGTTCTCTGTATAGTTATTTATATAGATATTTCCCCAGGAAATTGATAAATGGCCCAACTCAGTTTTCTTTTCAGTGTAAATAACAGGTAGTCCTATCAGTAGGATGTGTCCTTTGAATTGATTTTTTTGCACTGTTAATGTCTTACATGGGGACATTTAACTTCACCTCTTGGTCTCAATTTGTAACAACTACCTTGACTGATGAGTGAGTTGAATTTGGGATGATGGGACATTGATGGAACCAGGATTCTCTTGGTTGGGAGTCAGTTGCCTGAATCTTCAAGTTTGCCCTAGAAATTTAATCGACTAAGCCTGCCAGATAGAGGAAATCTTTGACACCCAAGTGTGAAGGTCAGCTTCCCACTGGACTCTTTTCTTAAAACTATTATGTATTGAATTATACACAAAAACCTGAGCTTATACTATAACAGACCTGATTTTAAATTGTGACTTAGCCATTTGTTATTCAGGTGTTTTCCTATGTAAAATGGAAAATATCTCCATTGATGTGCTTTTTTCATACGAGGTGTCCAATAAATAAGAGTTTTTTTCCTCCTTCCTTTGTTTAATGGGATTTAGTATTACTTTTCTATTCTACGTAAACATAGAAGTAAGCATCCCTGGAGACTTGGATGAGAGAAAACAGTCCCTTTTGGATCTTAGGAAGGCAGACGTGCCTTTCCATTCCTTCCCCAATCCACAGAGGCCCACGCCGTACTCAAATGTTCATCCAAAATCAAGGAATTATCCTAGATATTATTTGTTATTCAAATCTGTAAATGTTTCAGGTTCTATGTTTGCTTACTTCTCACAAAAACTAGAGAAGTGCCATTACTTCTTAAAATTGAAAGCATTTATTTTTTTTCTTCCTGAGTATGGCTGCTGAGCTCTCTTTATCATTGATAAATACTATCAATCAATGAATCTCCTCATTTGTCCTCTATTAAAGCTATCTCCTATGATAGTCTCAGCACATTAAAAGGTCAAGTATAGGGGCCTTGGAAAAAGAAAAGTTGAAAAAATATCCTGATGGAGGGAAGAAAAATTGGGGAGGGGGAGGAAAGCCATGTGACAGAGAAGAAGGAATTCTGTATGTGAAACTTAATTTTGATGTCAAGCTTCCTAATAAAGTGTTAATAATAGTAGGGTTAATGGCCCATGTCTCTGTGGTATGGCTGGTTATTTCCTTTGGTTAGAATATAATATAATGTTAGGAATTCAAGAATGGGGATTACACTTTATCAGAGTCCTAGTGATTCATTTTGATAATGTGTCATAGGACACAGAGGTGAGATGTGGGAGACTGGAAGGAGTAGGTGAATTAGTGCAAATCCAAGTCCCAACAGGCAGAATAACTCAGAGTACATGCATTTCTTATGTACTACATGAAGGGATTAAAATTTTTTGCTAACGGGGACTAAGCTGAGAATTTAAGAGTTACCTGTCATTCATGTTGCCTTTTAATTGAAGTCACTAAATATTTAGTGTTATGTAAATGATTAATTTTGAATTTATCAACTGAACATATTCATATCAATTGACTATGCAGTGTTACCGTGGCAGGTTTTCGTGTAGAATTTGGATAAACCAGTGTTTAAACATATTTTATTTTATGAATTATATGGACTAAGTCCACTATCACATTAAGTATGTGCTACTTGTATGCTATTTGGGTATGTCCATTAGACATTATTTTAAATATCCACCAATTTCTTCATCTGCACATGAAATTAAAACCCTTTACTAAAACTTAGCCACATGAAAGTTTTCCAGAATAATGTCTTAAACCTCCCATTTTCAGACTGTTCTATCCCCTTCTGTGAGGGATCACTACTTTCTGAAGTCTATTAGCAATTATTATTTATATGCAGTGAATTTCACAAGTAATTGTAATTTCATTTGTTTATTTTTCTGATGAAAAATTAAATTTGGATTTGAAAGACTTAAAATATGAGTATTCTGTTGCATATACATAAAAATATATGCTTATGTATTCATGGTATGATTGAGTTAATACTGTATGTTTACAGCCTTTTTCACATCTTCTACATTATTGTTTTGAATTTCTCTTTTCCTGATTATCTTTTAATTTTTTTCATAAAGGGCCAATTAAATAAGTATTTAGAAAGAAATTCTCTTCTATTTCTTTATGATCCCCATAGTATAGTGCATTGCAAATAAAATTTCTCAAAAAACAGCTTTTGTATGAAGCAGATTTGGTTGCTTTCTAAAACTCCTTAGTTTTTTTAGCATCTTTTGGGTTCATGATAATGGTGATTTAATATAAATTAATGCAATTGTTTTTAAAGAACCATGTACCACAGGATAGCCCAAAGTGTAAATCTATAGCTTGAAAAAAAAAAGTTTATTTTGTAAATAAATAGGCAAGAAAAGTAAAAATATTTGATAGTTTTTCAGGCCAAAAAGCCAAGAAAGGAGGAAGGGGCTATGTGTTTTAGAACCCCCTGTATCACCAGAGGAATATTAAGGGCTGTGAGTGTTAGGTTCTTAAAATCATTTTATCCCCAAGTAACTTGAGAATGCAATATATATCACTTGATAGAGAAAGGTGGTGTAAACATTCTTGGCAGACTATCAGCCAAGTTGATGAGTAAAATGCTTGTTGGTTTTTTTTTTTTTTTTTTGAAAGTATTAAGAGAGGAACTTTTAAAGGTAAAGCACATGTAACTGTCACTTAGTTCAAAAACATTCTTTAGAGCTGAAAAGAAGTTCCCACTTAACAGCTTAATAGAAAAAGAAACAAAACAAAGCAATGGAGTTTTCAGACGTTTGGTCTGCCATAAAATTTTTTTTTTCTTTTTTTCTTTTTCCTGGTCTCTCTCCTGCCAATGATCATAACTGGGTGTTACTGTATACTTTTGGAGACTTTGTGTTGAATATTCCTTCTGTTGAGTATTCCTATGTGGAACACATAATTATCTTCCCCTCCACTCCAGTTTCCATTGTTGACAGAATTCTCATTTAAGCTAGCATTATATACTTCTTGCTTCTCTCCTCCTGGTTTGTCCTTTTCTTACTTGGAGAATATTGATTCCTCTCCATTGTAGGTGGATGTACCTACATGGCTCATTTGTGCTCACTTCCTTCTTATCCGGAGAGTCAGCAAGTTCAGCACAATGCTATTTATTGAGTTTATCTGTCAATTTCTCCTTCCTTGCATGGCTGACTAATTCAATGCAATTAGCACAAGAGTAGACTGCACAGGATAATGATTTAAAAATTTTTTGAACAGAAAATTGTACATTAAAAAGAGATTTCAGATATGAAGACTAGTCACTTGAGAAGGTGGCAACTTCTAAAGTTTGTACAGGACTTTCTAGCTGAATGTGGTAGGTGACTGTGCTTTTCTGATGGGCTGCCTCTCAACTTTTCATTAAGTTTCTAAGAAGATACATAGAAACTCACAAATAAGAGAATAACCTATAACTCAAGCAGAAATTCTTCCAAATATAAACAATAAAAATCAAAAGGACCTCACTTTTTCAATATCACTAAATACTAACCATCAGTACAGCAGATTTCATTAATGATGTATTCTTAGAAGTAGCTTAGGAAATGCATTCGTAGTCTATGCAATTTAAGGATTAAATACATCTTAATGTGCATCAACATATCAGCTAGATGCTGATAAAATAGAAGAGTAATCTGACCAGTAATCTAATCTTGTTACACACTGAAAAAATTTACTAGAATAGGTGGGCCTGCCTGAATGAGGTACTACTGTTTCCATTGGTTTCTGTCCCATCCACATGAGCTCCTGTCTTTCTCTGTCAGTGCAGAAACTACAGATCTTAGAAGGGAACATGTTGGAGATAAAAGGTTTGTAAAGAGACAGGCATGCTTAGTTGTGGAAAGAAGTACAATGCATATTGTGTACATGTAGAAGTTTCTATACCCTTCCAATAACTTTAAAATATAGCATAGTAGTTAAAAGAAAGGATGTTACATAGACAGGATGATTATGAATTCCAAGATCACCATGCACTGTCTAACTCTGGAAAAGTTTCCTAACTTCTTTGTGCCTTAGATTCCTCATTTGTAAAATTGGGATAAAGCACTTCTAATTATTGTAAGGATTAAATAAGGAAGAACTAAGTCTGGTGTTTAGTCCATGCAATAAACATGGGATAGTGTTTACCACTGCTGTTGTCTATCCTTAGTTTAGGCTTAGGAGAAGTGAATCCCTAGTGGCTTTGCAGATTGAGCTAATAGCTTATGCCCACTAAGTTAAAACTGAAGTTTAGAACTGACAGTTAAGTTGCCAACCTCAAGTGTTTACCTTCTATGTGAGCAAGATACCTCCCCTAGGTAGATCCCTCCCTATTCAAACAAATATAAACAAAACCACTAACTGAAACCAATACAAACATCCAAATGAAATTATTGATTAAGGCAAAGATCAGCAAAGTTTTAATAAACTGGTTTATTGAGAGCCAGATAATTGAATAATATTAAGGTAGCACTCACTATACATACTTTTTAGTCAAAGGAAAAAACTAAAATTGTATAATAAAGTTATCTATTTTCATTGTGATTTGTAGTGAGTCAGATATTACATTCCTCCTGACATGATTGAAGATGTAATAGAAAGCATCTATGATGTCAAATAAAAAAGTTTTACTAACATCAGATCAACAGGAGATATAGGGAATAAAAGAACAAGCTAGACATCAATACACATGTGCAACCAGACATATAACAAATATGAGACATTGTACAGGACAGCAGGCCCCATCTCTACAAGTTAATGTCTGGAAAGGGAACCGCACTCTATTAGGAGGGACCGAAGGAACATGATTCCTGAGTTGGATACTTATTTTCACAAACCAGACTAACAGGACATACTTGTGAATACTGACTATTATTTTAAACCAGGGTATGCATTGTAAAATATGAACAGGAATTTTCTTAAATTAGTCCTAGATACAGTTATGATAGGTATTTTTATTTTATTTCATTTATTTATTTTTTTAATTTTGGTATCATTAATCTACAATTACAGAAAGAACATTATGTTTACTAGGTTTCCCCCTTCACCAAGTCCCCCCCCACATACCACTTCACAGTCACTGTCCATCTGCGTAGTAAGATGCTGTAAAATCACTACTTGTCTTCTCTGTGTTGCGCAGCCCTACCCATGCCCCCCACGCACTATACATGCTAATCGTAATACCCTCTTTCTTTTTTCCCTGCCCTTATCCCTCCCTTCCTATTCATTCTCCCCCAGTCTCTTTCCCTTTGGTAACTGTTAGTCCATTCTTGGGTTCTTTGATTCTGCTGCTGTTTTGTTCCTTCATTTTCTCTTTTGTTCTTATACTCCACAGATGAGTGAAATTATTTGGTATTTGTCTTTCTCCGCTTGGCTCATTTCACTGAGCATAATACCCTCTAGCTCCATCCATGTTGTTGCAAATGGTAGGATTTGCTTTCTTCTGATGGCTGAATAATATTCCATTGTGTATATGTACCACATCTTCTTTATCCATTCATCTACTGATGGACACTTAGGTTGCTTCCATTTCTTAGCTATTGTAAATAGTGCAGCGATAAACATAGGGGTCATTTGTCTTTTTCAAACTGGACTGCTGCATTCTTAGGGTAAATTCCTAGAAGTGGAATTCCTGGGTCAAATGGTATGTCTATTTTGAGCATTTTGAGGAACCACCACACTGCTTTCCACAATGGTTGAACTAATTTACATTCCCACCACCAGTGTAGGAGGGTTCCCCTTTCTCCGCAACCTCACCAACATTTGTTGTTGTTTGTCTTTTGGATGGTGGCAATCCTTACTGGTGTGAGGTGATATCTCATTGTGGTTTTAATTTGCATTTCTCTGATAACTAGCGATGTGGAGCATCTTTTCATGTGTCTGTTGGCCATCTGAATTTCTTCTTTAGAGAACTGTCTATTCAGCTCCTCTGCCCATTTTTTAATTGGATTATTTGCCTTTTGTTTTTGAGGAGCGTGAGCTGTTTATATATTTTGGATGTCAAGCCTTTATCGGATCTGTCATTTACAAAAATATTCTCCCATACTGTAGGGTAGCCTTTTGTTCTATTGATGGTGTCCTTTGCTGTACAGAAGCTTTTCAGCTTGATATAGTCCCACTTGTTCATTTGTGCCTTTGTTTCCCATGCCCGGGATATTCATGAAGAAGTCGCTAATGTTCACATCCAAGAGATTTTTGCCTATGTCTTTTTCTAAGTTTTTTGGTTTCATGACTTACATTCAGGTCTTTGATCCATTTTGAATTTACTTTTGTGTAGGGTTAGACAGTGATCCAGTTTCATTCTCTTACATGTAGCTGTCCAGTTCTGCCAGCACCATCTGTTGAAGAGACTGTCATTTCCCCATTATATGTCCATGCCTCCTTTATCGAATATTAATTAACCATATATGTTTGGGTTAATGTCTGGAGTCTCTAATCTGTTCCACTGGTCTGTGGCTCTGTTCTTGTGCCAGTACCAAATTGTCTTGATTTCTATGGGTTTGTAGTAGAGCTTGAAGTTGGGGAGTGAGATCCCCGCTACTTTGTTCTTCTTTCTCAAGATTGCTTTGGCTATTTGGGGTCTTTGGTGTTTCCATATGAATTTTTGAACTATTTGTTCCAGTTCTTTGAAGAATGTTATTGGTAATTTGATAGGGATTGCATCAAATCTGTATATTGCTTTGGGCAGGATGGCCATTTTGATGATATTAATTCTTCCTAGCCAAGAGCATGGGATATGAGTTTCCATTTGTTAGTGTCCTCTTTAACTTCTCTTAAGAGTGTCTTATAGTTTTCAGCCTATAGGTCTTTCACTTCTTTGGTTAGGCTTATTCCTAGGTATTTTATACTTTTTGATGCAATTGTGAATGGAATTGTTTTCCTGATTTCTCTTTCTACTGGCTCATTGTTAGTGTATAGGAAAGCCACAGACTTCTGTGTGTTAATTTTGTATCCTGCAACTTTGCTGTATTCCGATATCAGTTCTAGTAGTTTTGGAGTGGAGTCTTTAGGGTTCTTTATGTACAGTATCATGTCATCTGCAAATAATGACAGTTTAACTTCTTCTTTACCAATCTGGATTCCTTGTATTTCTTTGTTTTGTCTAATTGCTGTGGCTAGGACCTCCAGTACTATGTTGAGTAACAGTGGGGAGAGTGGACATCCCTGTCTTGTTCCCGATCTCAGAGGAAAAGCTTTCAGCTTCTCGCTGTTATGTATGATGTTGGCCGTGGGTTTATCGTACATGGCCTTTATTATGTTGAGGTACTTGCTCTCTATACCCATTTTGCTGAGAGTTTTTATCATGAATGGATGTTGAATTTTGTTGAATACTTTTTCAGCATCTATAGAGATGATCATGTGGTTTTTGTCTTTCTTTTTGTTGATGTGGTGGATGATGTTCATGGATTTTCAAATGTTGTACCATTCTTGCATCCCTGGGATGAATCCCACTTGGTCATGGTGTATGATCCTTTTGATATATTTTTGAATACGGTTTGCTAATATTTTATGGAGTATTTTTGCATCTATGTTCATCAGGGATATTGGTCTGTAATTTTCTTTTTTGGTGGGGTCTCTGCCTGGTTTTGGTATTAGGGTTATTTTGGCTTCATAGAATGAGTTTGGGAGTATTCCCTCCTCTTCTATTTTTTGGGAAACTTTAAGGAGAATGGGTATTATATCTTCTCTGCATATCTGATAAAAATCCGAGGTAAATCCATCTGTCCCAGGAGTTTTGTTCTTGGGTAGTTTTTTGATTACTGCTTCAATTTCTTTGCTGGTATTTGATTTGTTTAGATTTTGTGTTTCTTCCTTGGTGAGTCTTGGAAGATTGTATCTTTCTAGGAAGTTGTCCATTTATTCTAGGTTTTCCAGCTTCTTAGCATATAGGTTTTCATGGTATTCTCTAATAATTCTTTGTATTTCTGTTGGGTCTGTCATGATGTTTCCTTTCTTGTTTCTGATTCTGTTGATGTGTGTTGATTCTCTTTTTCTCTTAATAAGTCTGGCTAGAGGCTTATCTATTTTATTTATTTTCTCAAAGAACCAGCTCTTGGTTTCATTGATTCTTTTCTATTTTTTTATTCTTCTCAATTTTGTTTATTTCTTCTCTGATCTTTATTCTGTCCCTCCTTCTGCTGACCTTAGGCCTCATTTGTTCTTCTTTTTCCAATTTTGATAATTGTGACATTAGTCTATTCATTTGGGTTTGTTTTTCCTTCTTTAAATATGCCTGGATTGCTATATACTTTCCTCTTAAGACTGCTTTCGCTGCATCCCACAGAAGTTGGGGCTTTGTGTTGTTGTTGTCATTTATTTCCATATATTGCTGGATCTCCATTTCAATTTGGTCATTGATCTATTGACTATTTAGAAGCGTGTTGTTTAGCCTCCATGTGTTTGTGAGCCTTTTTGGTTTCTTGGTACAATTTAATTCTAGTTTTATACCTTTGTGGTCTGAAAAGTTGGTTGGTAGGATTTAAATCTTTTTGAATTTACTGAGGCTCTTTTTGTGGCCTAGTATGTGGTCTATTCTGGAGAATGTTCCATGTGCACTTGAGAAGAATGTGTATCTTGTTGCTTTTGGATGTAGAGTTCTATAGATGTCTATTAGGTCCATCTGTTCTAGTGTGTTGTTCAGTGCCTCAGTGTCCTTACTTATTTTCTGTCTGGTGGATCTGTACTTTGTAGTGAATGGTGTGTTGAAGTCTCCTAAAATGAATGCATTGCATTCTATTTCCTCCTTTAGTTCTGTTAGTATTTGTTTCACATATGCTGGTGCTCCTGTGTTGGGTGCATATATATTTGTAATGGTTATATGCTCTTGTTGGACTGAGCCCTTTATCATTATGTAATGTCCTTCTTTATCTCTTGTTACTTTCTTTGTTTTGAAGTCTATTTTGTGTGATACTAGTACTGCAACACCTGCTTTTTTCTCCCTATTGTTTGCATGTAATATCTTTTTCCATCTCTTGACTTTTAGTCTGTGCATGTCTTTGGGTTTGAGGTAAGTCTCTTGTAAGCAGCATATAGATGGGTCTTGTTTTTTTATCCATTCAGTGACTCTGTGTCTTTTGATTGGTGCATTCAGTCCATTTACATTTAGGGTGATTATCGATAGGTATGTACTTATTGCCATTTCAGGCTTTAGATTCATGGTTACCAAAGGTTCCAGGTTACTTTCCTTACTATCTAAGAGTCTAACTTAACTCACTTAGTATGCTGTTACAAACACAATCTAAAGGTTCTTTTCTGGGGGCGGAGCCAACATGGCGGCGTGAGTAGGACAGTGGGAATCTCCTCCCAAAAACATATATACTTTTGAAAATACAACAAACACAACTAGCCCTAAAAGAGAGACCAGAAGACGCAGGACAGTGGCCAGACTGCAGCTACACCAGCGAGAACCCAGCGACTGGTGAAAGGGGTAAGATACAAGCCCCGGCCCGGCGGGACCCGAGCGACCCTCCCCCCAGCTCCCGGCGGGAGAAGAATAGGCAGAGCGGGAGGGAGACGGAGCCCAGGACTGCCGAACACCCAGCCCCAGCCATCCGTGCCAGAGCGCAGACACAGTATATGCCCAGGGGGCCCTGGATACTGGGAGAACAGGGGGTAAGACCTCAGAGCGGGTGCTGAAGCTGATGCCCCTGTGACAAAGAAAAGCGGGGGCTTTTTGAAAGTCTTAAAGGGACAGGGACTTAACAGCTTGACGGAAACAACCCAGGTCACAGTACAGCAGCTGGAAATTACAGGGAAAACCGGGTGCACTAACCCCCTGGGCAACAGCTCTGAGACCCCTCACGGAGGCAAACAGTCAAGCAGCCCCCCCATCCATCACCCCACCGGGCGCTGCGAAAGCAGAGAAGCAGCCTGAGACAAATTCCGCCCACAGAAAGGGAAATTTCTCCCTCCCGGCCAGGCAAGACACAAAGACCCACTCTACACGCAATTACCCAACACAAGCCACTACGGGTCGCAGTTGCCCCAGTAAAGAAAGGCCAGTAGTAAGTGAAAATTTTGGCCCTCCCAGCTGACAGTCAATAGCACCTGTCAACATGAAAAGGCAAAAAAATATGATTCAGACAAGACTACCCCAGACAGCTTCGGCATCTGCTACATCTTCCCCTGAGAAGGAATCTGGGGAGATAGATTTAGCCAGTCTACCTGAAAAAGAATTCAAAACAAAAGTCATAACCATGCTGATGGACTTGCAGAGAAATATGCAAGAACTAAGGAAGGAGAATTCAGAAATAAAACAAGCTCTGGAAGGACTTCAAAACAGAATGGACGAGATGCAAGAGACCATTAATGGACTAGAAAACAGAGAACAGGAACGCAGAGAAGCTGATGCAGAGAGAGATAAAAGGATCTCCAGGAATGAAAGAATTTTAAGAGAGCTGAGTGATCAATATAAAAGAAATAATATAAGAATCATAGGCATTTAAGAAGAAGTAGAGAGAGAAAAGGGGATAGAAAATGTCTTTGAAGAAATAATTGCTGAAAATTTCCCCAAACTAGGGGAAGAAATGGCCTCTCAGACCACAGAGGTACACAGAACTCCCAAGACAAGGGATCCAAGGAGGGCAACACCAAGACACATAATAATTAAAATGGCAAAGATCAAAGACAAGGACAAAGTATTACAAGCAGCCAGAGAGAAAAAAAAGGTTACCTACAAAGGAAAACCCATCAGGATATCATCAGACTTCTCAACAGAAACCCTACAGGCCAGAAGAGAATGGCATGATATACTTAATGCAATGAAACAGAAGGGCCTCGAACCAAGACTACTGTATCCAGCACGAATATCATTTAAATATGAAGGAGGGATTAAACAATTCCCAGACAAGCAGAAGTTGAGGGAATTTGCCTCCCACAAACCACCTCTACAGGGCATCCTACAGGGACTGCTCTAGATGGGAGCACTCCTAAAAAGAGCACACAACAAAACACCCAACATATGAAGAAGGGAGGAGGAGGAATAAGAAGGGAGAGAAATAAAGAATCATCAGATTGTGTTTATAATAGCTCAACAAGCGAGTTAAGTTAGACAGTAAGACAGTAAAGAAGCTAACCCTAAACCTTTGGTAACCACAAACTTAAAGCCTGCAATGGCAATAAATTCATACCTTTCAATAATCACCCTAAATGTAAATGGACTGAATGCACCAATCAAAAGACACAGAGTAATAGAATGGATAAAAAAGCAAGATCCATCCATATGCTGCTTACAAGAGACTCACCTCAAACCCAAAGACGCGCACCGACTTAAAGTCAAGGGATGGAAAAAGATATTTCAAGCAAACAACAGAGAGAAGAAAGCAGGTGTTGCAATTCTGGAATCAGACAAAACAGACTTCAAAATAAAGAAAGTAACAAAAGACAAAGAAGGACATTACATAATGATAAAGGGCTCAGTCCGTCAAGAGGATATAACCATTATAAATATATATGCACCCAATATAGGAGCACCAACATACCTGAAACAAATATTAACAGAACTAAAGGAGGAAATAGAATGCAATGCATTCATTCTAGGAGACTTCAACACACCACTCACTCCAAAGGACAGATCCACCAGACAGAAAATAAGTAAGGACACAGAGGCACTGAACAACACACTAGAACAGATGGACCTAATAGACATCTACAGAACTCTACATCCAAAAGCAACAGGATACACGTTCTTCTCAAGTGCACATGGAACATTCTCCAGAATAGACCACATACTAGGACACAAAAAGAGCCTCAGTAAATTCCAAAAGATTGAAATCCTACCACACCAACTTTTCAGACCACAAAGGCATTAAACTAGAAATAAACTGTTCAAAGAAAGCAAAAAGGCTCACAAACACATGGAGGCTAAACAACACGCTCCTAAATAATCAATGGATCAATGACCAAATCAAAATGGAGATCCAGCAATATATGGAAACAAATGACAACAACAACACTAAGCCCCAACTTCTGTGGGACGCAGCAAAAGCAGTCTTAAGAGGAAAGTATATAGCACTCCAAGCATATTTAAAAAAGGAAGAGCAATCCCAAATGAACGGTCTAATGTCACAACTATCAAAATTGGAAAAAGAAGAACAAATGAGGCCTAAGGTCAGCAGAAGGAGGGACATAATAAAGATCAGAGAAGAAATAAATAAAATTGAGAAGAATAAAACAATAGCAAAAATCAATGAAACCAAGAGCTGGTTCTTCGAGAATATAAACAAAATAGATAAGTCTCTAGCCAGACTTATTAAGAAGAAAAGAGAGTCAACACAAATCAACAGTATCAGAAATGAGAAAGGAAAAATCACAACAGATCCCGCAGAAATACAAAGAATTATTAGAGACTACTATGAAAACCTATATGCTAACAAGCTGGGAAACCTAGGAGAAATGGACAACTTCCTAGAAAAATACAGCCTTCCAAGACTGACCCAAAAAGAAACAGAAAATCTAAACAGACCAATTACCAGCAACGAAATTGAAGCGGTAATCAAAAAACTACCAAAGAACAAAACCCCCAGGCCAGATGGATTTACCTCGGAATTTTATCAGTCATACAGGGAAGACATAATACCCATTCTCCTTAAAGTTTTCCAAGAAATAGAAGAGGAGGGGATACTCCCAAACTCATTCTATGAAGCTAACATCACCCTAATACCAAAACCATGCAAAGACACCACCAAAAAAGAAAACTATAGACCAATATCCCTGATGAACGTAGACGCAAAAATACTCAACAAAATTTTAGCAAACCGAATTCAAAAATACATCAAAACCATCGTACACCATGACCAAGTGGGATTCATCCCAGGGATGCAAGGATGGCACAATATTCGAAAGTCCATCAATATCATCCACCACATCAACAAAAAGAAAGACAAAAACCACATGATCATCTCCATAGATGCTGAAAAAGCATTTGACAAAGTTCAACATCCATTCATGATAAAAACTCTCAGCAAAATGGGAATAGAGGGCAAGTACCTCAACATAATAAATGCCATCTATGAAAAACCCACAGCCAACATTATATTGAATAGCGAGAAGCTGAAAGCATTTCCGCTGAGATCGGGAACTAGACAGGGATGCCCACTCTCCCCACTGTTATTTAACATTGTACTAGAGGTCCTAGCCATGGCAATCAGACAAAACAAAAAAATACAAGGAATCCAGATTGGCAAAGAAGAAGTCAAACTGTCACTATTTGCAGATGACATGATACTGTACATAAAAAACCCTAAAGACTCCACCCCAGAACTACTAGAACTGATATTGGAATACAGCAAAGTTGCAGGATACAAAATCAACACACAGAAATCTGTGGCTTTCCTATATACCAACAATGAACCAACAGAAAGAGAAATCAGGAAAACAACTCCATTCACAATTGCATCAAAAAGAATAAAATACCTAGGAATAAACCTAACCAAAGAAGTGAAAGACTTATATTCTGAAAACTACAAGTCACTCTTAAAAGAAATTAAAGGGGACACTAACAGATGGAAACGCATCCCATGCTCATGGCTAGGAAGAATTAATATCGTCAAAATGGCCATCCTGCCCAAAGCAATATACAGATTTGATGCAATCCCTATGAAACTACCAGCAACATTCTTCAATGAACTGGATCAAATAATTCAAAAATTCATATGGAACCACCAAAGACCCCGAATAGCCAAAGCAATCCTGAGAAAGAAGAATAAAGTAGGGGGGATCTCACTCCCCAACTTCAAGCTCTATTATAAAGCCATAGTAATCAAGACAATTTGGTACTGGCAGAAGAACAGAGCCACAGACCAATGGAACAGACTAGAGAATCCAGACATTAACTCAGACATATATGGTCAATTAATATTTGATAAAGGAGCCATGGACATACAATGGCGAAATGACAGTCTCTTCAACAGATGGTGCTGGCAAAACTGGACAGCTACATGTAGGAGAATGAAACTGGACCATCGTCTAACCCCATATACAAAAGTAAACTCAAAATGGATCAAAGGCCTGAATGTAAGTCATGAAACCATTAAACTCTTGGAAGAAAACATAGGCACAAACCTCTTAGACATAAACATGAGTGACCTCTTCTTGAACATATCTCCCCGGGTAAGGAAAACAACAGCAAAAATGAACAAGTGGGACTATATTAAGCTGAAAAGCTTCTGTACAGCAAAAGACACCATCAATAGAACAAAAAGAAACCCTACAGTATGGGAGAATATCTTTGAAAATGACACATCCGATAAAGGCTTGACGTCCAGAATATATAAAGAGCTCACACGCCTCAACAAACAAAAAACAAATAACCCAATTAAAGAATGGGCAGAGGAACTGAACAGACAGTTCTCCAAAAAAGAAATACAGATGGCCAACAGACACATGAAAAGATGCTCCACATCGCTAATTATCAGAGAAATGCAAATTAAAACTACAATGAGGTATCACCTCACACCAGTAAGGATGGCTGCCATCCAAAAGACAAACAACAACAAATGTTGGCGAGGCTGTGGAGAAAGGGGAACCCTCCTACACTGCTGGTGGGAATGTAAACTTGTTCAACCATTGTGGAAAGCAGTATGGAGGTACATCAAAATGCTCAAAACAGACTTACCATTTGACCCAGGAATTGCACTCCTAGGAATTTACCCTAAGAATGCAGCAATCAAGTATGAGAAAGACCAGTGCACCCCTATGTTTATCGCAGCACTATTTACAATAGCCAAGAATTGGAAGCAACCTAAATGTCCATCGATAGATGAATGGATAAAGAAGATGTGGTACATATACACAATGGAATACTACTCAGCCATAAGAAAAGGGCAAATCCAACCATTTGCAGCAACATGGATGGAGCTGGAGGGTATTTTGCTCAGTGAAACAAGCCAAGCAGAGAAAGAGAAATACCAAATGATTTCACTCATCTGTGGAATATAAGAACAAAGGAAAAACTGAAGGAACAAAACAGCAGCAGAATCACAGAACTCAAGAATGGACTAACAGGTACCAAAGGGAAAGGGACTGGGGAGGATGGGTGGGTAGGGAGGGATAAGGGGGGGAGAAGTAAGGGGGTATTAAGATTAGCATCCATAGCGGGGTGGGAGAAAGGGGAGGGCTGTACAACACAGAGAAGACAAGTAGTGATTCTACAACAGGTTGCTACGCTGATGGACAGTGACTGTAAAGGAGTATATAGGGGGGACCTGGTATAGGGGAGAGCCTAGTAAACAAAGTATTCGTAAGTATTCGTCATGTAAGTGTAGATTAATGATTAAAAAAAAAAATGCAGTTCCTATGTGGTGACCTCTAATGAGTTCTACACAATGATATAAAGGACATATAAAAGTGTAGGCAAAGGGTCTGTTTGTGTTTATACAGAGGATCAAAGCCTAATTTGGCTACCCCGAAAATGAACTAAGAAACGATATGAAAGAGAACTTCCAACATCAGCACTCTCGGGAAGACTCATGCCAGAAGATGATCATCAAAAAACCCCAACAAAGATCCACGCACTGCTACAGCTGTAGATGCACTCATCCCACCAGCTCCTGGACTTGCCATGGGAATGAAGGAGATATCTAAGCTGGCCTGTGCATACAGTAAAACAACAAATTTGACTGGATCTATACTGTTCTAACTCAACCAAGAATTAGAAGAAGTGCAAATTGTAGCGCTCCAAAATCTTACAACTACAGACTATTTACTGTTAAAAGTACATATGGGATGTGAACAGTGCCCAGGAATGGGTTGTTTTAATTTGTCTGATTTTTCTCAAACTATTCAAATTCAGTTAGATAATAACCATCATATCATTGATAAGTTTTCACAAATGCCTAGGGTGCCTAACTGGTTTTCTTGGTTTCACTGGAGATGGCTGGTAATTACAGGTATGCTTTGGTTATGTAACTATACTCCTATTATGTTAATGTGTGTGCGCAATTTAAGTAGTAGCTTAAAATATATACATGCTGAAGTTACTCTACAAGAAGATATGTCAAAGAAATAATCAATCTTCCCATGTTTTCTCCCGCCTGCTACTTCTATAGCTTTTCTTCTTCCTTCCTAATTACAACTATTCTTAAATAGAATTCGTGCCTCATATCAAATTTACCGAGTATCATAACTCCTCCAAGTGGTAAAGATACCTCAAGACAAATGCTGGGCATAGAAGCCACAGGGCATAAATATGCAAAGAAATAAAAAGCTAACCATTTCAAACAATAAGGCTTCTCTCTCACTTACCAACTTAACATTTCCCTGTATGGCCCCGGAAGATGACTGGTTAGCCAGAGACGGGTAAGATTCCTCAAGGGAGGAACAACCTAAGACAGGCACAGTCGCAGGGGGGTCATCAGGTGAGAAATTGGGGATCAACAGAGATGAGGCTTAGAACCTCACCCCCCCTGTTCTGAGAGAAATCTTCTGCATATGTGGATGTTTTATTGCCCTTGTCTAGCTTGGATTAACACATAGTCTACAGGCACACACCTGATCATCTACATTTGCTCTCTTACAACACTAAACTATGTTTTCTACCTTTATCTTGTATCTACCTACCACTTCAGCATTTTATTAAAAATAATAATAATAGAGAAAAGTGGTATCCACATATAAATCAAGTATAAAAACCAAATGAGTATTCATATTTGAACTGACTGTTTATAGTTCATAATGCATGAGCAAAACCGAAAGTTTCTGTGATGACTGCCCTTGTACTGTTCACCATGTAACTTATTCATTATGTAAGAATTTGTTCTCCATGTAAGAACTTGTTTGTTATGCCTCAGAAGATTGGAGACTGACGAAAATTAGGCTTGGGGTGGATTAATGATTGTGCATTGAGCATTGACTCCCCTATACAGAATTTTATTGTTGTTAACAACCATTTGATCAATAAATATGAGAGATGCCCTAACAACAACAACCAAGAAAAAGTACACACTTCCATTTGTAAAATAAATAAGCAACCGGGATGTAATGTATAGCATAAGGAATATAGTCAAAATATTGTAACAACTTGGTATGGTGATAGCTGGTACTTAGAATTATCATGTATATAAATGTTGAATCACTGTGTTGTACACCTGAAACTAATGTAATGTAATACTGTGTGTCAACTACCCTTCAATAAAAAATAATTATCTAAAAAAAAAATAAAAATAAAAAAAATAAAGGTTCTTTTCTATTTCTCCTCCTTTTTCTTCCTCCTTCATTCTTTATATATTAGGTATCAGATTGTATACTTTTTCTCTATCCCTTGATTGGCTTTGTGGGTAGTCAATTTAATTTTGCATTTGCCTCGCAATCAGCTGCTCCACCCTCCCTACCATGATTTTACTACCTCTGCTGACAGCTATCCCACCCTAGGAACACTTCCATCTATAGCAGTCCCTCCAAAATAGACTGCAGAAATGGTTTGTGGGAGGTAAACTCTCTCAGCTTTTGCTTATCTGCAAATTGTTTAATCCCCCCTTCTAATTTAAATGATAATCTCACCGGATAAAGTAATCTTGGTTCAAGGCCCTTCTGCTTCATGGTATTAAATACATCATGCCACTCCCTTCTGGCCTGTAAGGTTTCTGCTGAGAAGTCTGATGTTAGCGTGATGGGCTTTCCTTTGTATGTGATCTTATTTCTGCCTCTGGCTGCTTTTAACAGTCTATCCTTATCCTTGATCTTTCCCATTTTAATTACTGTGTTTCTTGGTGTTGTCTACCTTGTGTCCCTTGTGTAGGGGGATCTGTGGATCTCCATGGCCTGAGAGACTATCTCCTTCCCCATATTGGGGAAGTTTTCAGCAACTACCTCCTCAAAGACACTTTCTATCCCTTTCTCTCTCTCTTCTTCTTCTGGTATCCCTATAATGTGAATATTGTTCTGCTTGGATTGGTCACAGTTCTCTCAATATTCTTTCATTTTTAGAGATCCTTTTTTCTCTCTGTGCCTCGGCTTCTTTGTATTCCTCTTCTCTAGTTTCTATTTCATTTATTGTCTCCTCCACTGTATCCAACCTGCTTTTAATACCCTCCATTGTGTTCTTTAATGATTGGATCACTGACCTGAATTCATTCCTGAGTTTTTGGATGTCTTTCCGTACCTCCATTAGGATGTTGATGATTTTTATTTTGAATTCCCTTTCAGGAAGGGTCACGAGGTCCATATCATTTAAATCTTTCTCGGGAGTTGTATTCACAATTTTACTCTGGACAAGGTTCCTTTTGCGTTTCATGTTTGTATATGGTGCCCTCTAGTGTCCATAAGGTCTATTCTGGAGCTTCTGAGCCCCTGAAGCAGTGTCGGGGGTTGCAGGGGAGCGGTAGGGGTGATAAGAAAGAGCTGTTCCCCCCTCCCAGCTGTTGTGCCTGTCTCCACTGCCTGAGCCAGTGGGCCGGTCACAGAGGTGTAAGTTTTTGTCCCAAAGCAGACAGATATGGATCCCTGCTTTCCACAAGCGGCCGGAATCCCAGTCTCCCCAGGAACTCTTCCATTATTAACTTTCCAACCTAGTAGTCATGCGAGTCTTATGAAAGCACCATGAAATGTAGGTTTGTGCTCCCAGAGCAGATCTCCGGAGTAGGTATTCAGCAGTCCCAAGCCTTCCACTCCCTCCCTGCTCCATTTGTCTTCCTCCCGCCAGTGAGCTGGGGTGGTGGAGGGGCTCGGGTCCCACGGAGCCACAGGTCTGGTAGGTTATCCCCATTCACTGAGGTCTTCTTTTTTCTCCAGGTGTGTGCAGTCTGATGCTTCCTCTTTCCTGTTGCTCTCTGGATTAGTTCCAGCAATTAAATTTTCTGATTGTATCCAGTTTAAGAGGAAGCCTCTGTCTGTCCTCTCACGCCACCATCTTTAATCCTCTCAACAACCTATGATAGGTATTTTTTATGACATGTAAATATTCTCTTCCTTTTATCATGTTTTCTTGATCAGCAGGTATAAATCTGGGCCAATCAATAGGCATTTCTAAGTGTAATAATGAATCTGTTGCTCTTGACCAAGAGAATAGTTCAAGAATTGTTAATCATGGTTCTTTGAAAGGTGATAATTATAAAAGCATGGGAAAGAAAGTGATTCATCTTCCCTTTCTCCCTCAATTTTTGTCTCCACCCTTTGGACCAAGTTGCTAAATTTTAATTTACTACTGAGAATACAATTGTAGAGTAATGTTTCTTTTTTCTGATCCCACAGCTAGTGGATTTGGAATTGAAATGCAAACAGACTAATTCTAGACACCATGCTCTTAGTCAGTATACTATAGAGTCTTCATCCGTTGACTTGGAAATATATCATCATATTCATAGAGATCATGATGAAACACCAAGGTGAAAAAGGAGAAAACAAAACTACTCTTTTCCACTGAAAAACCTAATCTCTGTTGCATACTTTCTTTGTCATCTTACAAGAACTTCTATATGAAGTTTGATACTTAGATTCCCAGCTCCTGCAAAATTGTTGTAAAAGCCTCAACACAGTTAATTTAAGTTCCTGACAGAAGTTGGAAATGTTATGAGACTGACACACATAGTTTTTGTTCACATCACCTGGGGAAGGCATGTCACACTCACATCAACCTTTTACCAGAAACTTAGAGTGACAGAAACCACCTTTCAGTGGAGGCATCTACTTGCTCTGTTAGTGAAAAGTTAAGATTTGGATGGCGTTTTCCACACTCTTGACAGTTTATGACATATTGATAGGATGCAACAGAAATGCTGCATACTGGAAGTTTGCTATGACCCAACAAGCAAAGTTAGAGAAGTCATTCCTGGTCACGTAAGAGATTTCTTAGCCTATTACTTTTGAAATTACGTAATAATACCAGTTTTTGTGATTACTGGATGCACCTCTGTATTTTGATGCCTTCCAGTTTTTTAACATGGGAAGTAGTGTTGAGGACAGGCTCTGCAGTCAGAAAGCAGCGTGATGCTAACCAAATTATTTAACTCCTTGGAGCCTCAATCTCCTTACCAGTGAAATAGGGATGATGATAGTACAAAGCATATATTGTAGTTTTGAAGATAAATAAAATGTTCAGCAGTGTGACTGTCCAATATGCATTTATCCCAGCCACAATGTTTGTTCCCCATGGCCTATTGTTTTCAAACCTAAAGCATCCCTCAGGAGCTAAGCACTGCAATGCCCTGAAATTGAGTTTGGTACTCTCCTCTTTTCTATACTGTATACATTGTGGTCCTACGTTTCTCCTGGTCACTTCCTAGGTATCCCTAAAGAAAGACAGCAATTTTTGAGCATCCTGAAACCCTCACAGTGTCATACCTCACAGTGTCAGACATACCAACTGATAGATTTTTGTTTTTCTTACTTCTTGGCAAGCTTAAATAGTAGAATTTCACATCTTTGCTTGGACAAAAGGTTTGGCTAACACCTTTCTCTATATTTAGGCATTTTGTATTTTCCTCTTTCCTTTTTTGTGTGTTTATTTTAGGGTTAATTATGTGATTTGCTTCATTTACCAAGCCACATTACTTCTCTGTCTAGCGTTATCTTGTTTACAGAGAGAGAGATTAGCTAACCTTGAGCAGTATACTAGTAGTTTGGTATTCTGGATTGACTTATTTTTGGATAACAACTCTGTTGACTCTAAAACAATATTTTCATGTGTTTTAACTTTTATTTAGCCATCAGCTTCTGACTTACCACATTTCCCCTAATAGCCATTCACTTTTTCCCTTTATTTTTATATATATTCCTGCTCCATTTTTATAATCACCCTTTGAGATTTTCTTATTTTCCTATACATTATATTTATGAACATGTTGAAGGTGATAATTACATTTTATTGTCTGACAGATCATGGATAACAACTTTTATTTTGCAATATATTTTCTTTTAAATGCCTGCATCACACAGTTTTCAGGTGGTTGGCCTGAATTTTATGAAGCCAGTTAAAGCCACCAAACATTTATAAAGCTACTGAAAATGTGTTAGTGTTGACAGACATTTAATGATTTTTGCTTATTGCTGATTGGTTTTAATTACCTTTGTCTCTAAGGTATTTTCTTTAAAGTAAGTATATATAAAATAACTCATTACAGTACACAGAATGCATTTTTTTCATGTTCTCTGGCATTGAGAGAAAGCATACATATTGTAATCATCATCAGCCAATCTGTATTATAACATGCTCTCCTGAGATACATTCTGTAGTATGTTTTGTTCACGAGTCTTGGCCTATTTTTGTCATGTTGTGTTTCTTCTGTATTGGTGAATAGTTTGGACAAAAGTGGCTGACAAAACATGTCCTTGTGATGTAAGGAAACAAAACAAGACTGTCACAACTGGCGATCAAAATGCAGGTTTAGGTATCTTGAGTTTCTTTCAAGAAGATGATGAATCCAAGAGAATCGAAACATATTTTTATAGGAAAACTTGTACAGTATATCTACAGCAGCATTTATTCATAATAGTCAAAAAAGTAGAAAAACCCAAGTGTCCATCAATTGATAAATAGATAAAATATTACATATCCATACATGGAATATTATTCAGCCATAAAAAGGAACACAGTGCTCATACATGCTACAACATGGATCAACCTTGAAAATTCACTAAGTGGAAGAATTCAGGCACAAATCCCACATGTTATATGTCTTCATTTATGTGAAATGTCCAGAATTGGTAAACCCATAGAAACAGAAAGATTAGTGATTGCCAGGGGCTGGTGACACAGGGGAATGGAGAGTGACTACTTAATGATATGGGGTTTCTTTTGGAAGCAATGAAAATATTCTAGAATTAGATAGTGGTGATGATTACACACCTTATGAATATATTAAAAACTGCTAAAGTGTACACTTCAAAATAGTTCAATGGTGGATTTTATGTTATGTGAATTTTATCTCAGTAAAAAAAGTAAAAAGATGTTATAGTACATAGGGGCTATAAAAATAAGCCAGTAGGATTAGTGGAAATGCTTTGGCACTAAGAAGAGCATCATTAGATTTCAGGAGAACTGACAAATGTGGATGAACAGTTACAAAATAATAATAATACAAATGCAGGAATGCATTTGGGCAAGAAACACTTACTACAAACCTTTATAATGCTAACTAGTGGTGTTCCAGTTTCCATGAATGGACTCCCTCTGCCCCTAAAAGAAAAGCAGGTAATTAATCACCAAATGGTAGAATGGAGGGATAGAGTAGTGAATTCACAGATCTGTCACTGAAACAGGCTGACAATATAGTAAGTGTTTTGTTATAAGGAGTGGAATATCAAAAAGAGGGTAATTGATATTGCATAGCTGAGCTGGATGTAAAGAATGATTTCATTGGAGAGGTTCATTTCAACTTATTTTGGAAGGACCCATAGGGGTTCTCCATGTTATAAATAAAGAGGAAACATGAACACTGAGTTTTCATCTCATCGTACCATAACTCCTTTTTCTAGCCAGAATGGGTAAGACAATTATGCATTGAACTCAACTGTTCATTCCCTATATATAATTGAAACAGCTTACAATCCTTACTTTTTTGGTTTAGTGTGTAAAGTTTAGTTTTCCTACAACTTACACATTTCATCTCAGTGGAGGCCATTAGAACCTTTTTTTTTTTTTTTTTTTGATCTACAAAAGCTAAGAAAGTATATTTTCTTCTATGAATTTTTCATGTGCTCATTTGATGCGTGTGTGCTCTCTGCCCCTTTGCCTGGCCTGAAATCTGCTTCTTACTTATTTGTTTGTCACTTGCTATTTGCCAATGCAAATGCAAGACTAAAAACACCTAGAACAGTAAGGGCATGTTGGCGGAAGTGAAAAGGAAGAAAAGAGAGGCAAATAGGATAAGTATTAAAAGAGAGAAATGGACCAGGGATGATGGATTATTACATGAGGTTCAGGCAGAGGAAAGAAAGAAAATGAGGAAACAGTTTGGAAAGAAATTAGAATGATGCTCCTAGGTTGGAAGTAGTGAAGAGGGCTACTTTAGGAATGATACAAAAGTTAAGAATAGGACATAATTTTAAAAATTGTATTTCAACAATGCAGAGCCAGTTATTATTTGCAAATGTATTTTGCTTTAGGGCAATCTATAATAAACATATAGAGACTTAGCTTGTTCTGGTGTTGAAGGTGATTTCACAGTTTTTGGTTATTTTGTAGTAATTATCCTGTTAATCCTTGTTAACTTTTTGGAAGGATTAAAATAGACATCTTACCATTTTATCATGAACCCCATTTTAACCAAATTTCTCATGTTTTATTGCTTAAAACCAAACAAATTATAATATAAGATATACTTCCAAAAAATTTTCAATGGACCATCAAGGGAGGAGTCTGTTACATAATAATACTATTGAAGGATAACCAAATATGCCACTCTAAAATATACCACTTTGGCATAAGGATATTTTTGAGTTGAAGGCAATTTAGGAGAAACAGTTATGAAGAAAAGCTCTCTGCCCTCCCCCTAGTTGCCTAAAATCAGGACTTAAATTTTCGAAGGTGTTTTCCCTTGTCTCTCTATTAGAAAAGACAATAGTTAACCACCTGAGGGGAACTTGGGACTCTTACCAGCCTGGAGATGGCAGCAGATTAATCTACATAAAAACTGTACTGACTATCCTTTATCTACTATTAGTTTACCTACCTAAACTCTAAAACTGTTTTCCTTTATCCTGTTACTTTTCCACAAATTTATTGTTCTTTGTTGAAGATGATGCATATGCTGGTGTCCTAAGCCACCTCTGAGTTATTCTGTTTTCCCTGAGTGTCTACCATATACACATGAGGCACCCATGTTAATAAACTTCTGTTTTCTTTTATCTTGTCAATGTCTTTTATAATGTGGCTTTCAGCTAAGAGCTCAGAAGGCTAAGGGAACTGTTTTTCCTCTCCTACATTATTATAATTTTCTGTTGTAGAATAAATTTTTTAATTAGTTAATTAATTAATTTTGTTATCATTAATCTACAATTACATAAAGAACATTATGTTTACTAGGCTCCCCCTTTGTTCTAGAATAATTTACATAGGTTTTGAAATCTAATTCCCATAAAGTAGCTACTAAAATGGGCTGGCATCTTTTAAGTGTACATAGTTTAACTCATCTTCCATTTCTGGAGGGTAAATTTCTTAAGCAAAAATTTTTTTTTTTTTTTTTAGGAGAGGTCATTTTCACTTTAGTTTTGGGCAAAGACAGGTTTGAAGGAGAGGGTGACATTCCAGCCAAGTTCAGACAAGGGGGGAGCCTTGTACACATCTGGGGAAAGCCTTATAGAAAAGGGGCCAGAAAATACATAACAGGACATTTCAACTAAAAGAATTTTCCAAAACATTAAAAAAATACTATATTCAAGTTTTTAAGCATCCTTCTTCCAGGATCTTACTTTCACCACTTCCCAGGAGTGTTCTGATCCACAGTAGGGAGGTTCTTTTGTATTCAGTAATATTTCATTGTATGGATTTACTGAAATTTACTTACTGTATTGTGTTAGTTATAGTTCATTAGAGGAAATACATATAAAAAATAAATCTATATATATATATATGAATTGACTCTCAAAAGACTATCGAGATTGAACAGTCCCACAGTCTGCCATCTGTAAGCTGAAAAACCAGGAAAGCTGATGGGGGTAATTCAGTCTGAATTCAAAGGCCTAAGAATCAGGGCAGCTAATGGTCTAAATCTTGGCCTGAGTCTAGCAGCCCAAGATCCCAGAGTACTGATGTCTGAGGGCAGGAGAAGATGAAGATCACAGCTCAAATAGAGCAAATTCACCCTGCCACTGCTTTTTTGTTCTTTTCAGATCCTCAACAGATTGGTTGATGCCCATTCACATTGGTGAGGGTCAACTTCTCTACTCAGTCTACCAATTCAAATTCTAATTTCTTCCAGAAATTTTTAACAGTAATATAAATTATTTCTGAAGTAGTAGGAAGAGTTAACTTACGATTTTATGAGGCAGATAATAGAATAGTTTTAATTCTATTTTCTTATAAATACTGTATCAGCCAGCTTATCTAATATGATATGCTTTCAATAATAATAACGGTAGTAAATAATGCAAACAAAAAAATGAAAATGGTTCAGTCTACATAAAAGTGTGGTTTTTATTTTCTTGCAGCAAAGGTACAATATGTAATTAGAAAGTGGTTTTAATTATTAGCAAAAAAATGGAATATAGAATTTGTATTTGTTATAGTAAGACATGTATAAAGTCAGGAAGATGAATTAAAAATATGCATACTTGTAAACTCATAATTACAAAGTCCTTAATTTGCAAAAACATTTGAATAAAATTTAATTTGATAAAAGGGCTAGTTAACTGAAATAGTTATCTGGTTCAATTATTGTTGATAAATTTCTTTCATGGTTTTGGAATTGCTTACCATTCTGTGACACCATAATTTCATTAATGACACATTAAAATTATTAAAGTGAAAATCTGTAAGAGTGCATTGGGGCATTAAGGTGGCTCACAATGTCCTTTCTACCTAATTCTTCCCCTGTACTATATACCTCTTATTTCTCATATCCTGAGTGTATTGTTGTGATAAAATATTAGTAACCTGGAGATAAACAAGTGAGGACTTCCTCATATTAATACATAATCATTGATTCTCCTATCCCTTGTTACACAAAGAGTGTGTGTTCAGTTTAGGAAACTAGAAAAATGTAGATAAGCAGAACTATAGCAATTATTCATCTATAATTCTAACGTCATGAGAATATAACCAATGTCATTTTGGTATTGTCCATCTAGATTTGTTTTTCCTTTGCGTTAATAGTCACATAAATAAGTGGCTCTGTATTTTCCAAATGTTTTATAGCTTGTGTTTCATACTTACTTTTATAATGTAAACATCTTCCATGCCAGGGAGTATTATTCTCCATTATTTTAATGGCTAAATATTATTTCATTTATGGGTGTACATAGTTTAACTCATCTTCCATTTCTGGAGGGTAAATTTCTTAAGCAAAATTGATGAATCAAGAATGTGTATATTTTATGCTTTTAATGAATTCATAAATTTCGATTAGGAAATTTTTTACCAGTTTACATGTATATCTACACTGAATTGAAGTACCAATTTAGCTACTTCCTTATGAAATTGAGGTAGCATATTTTCTTTATATTTGCCATTACAAGCAAAAAAAGATATTATATCTTGCATTGTATTAGTAATTTTTAAAATTGAATTGCATTAGATTTAATCTATCTGTGTCTCTATCTGGTTTCTCACCGTTTTGTATGTAGTCATCTATGTACACATATACATACATACATACACATATATATTGGAGTTTTAAAAAACATTGCAAACTTGCATATCACAGAGAAGAAAAGTAGTGACTCTATAGCATCTTACTAGGCTGATGGATAGTGACTGTAATGGGATATGTGGTTGGGACTTGATAATGGTGTAAATCTAGCAACCACAATGTTGCTCATGTGATTGTATATCAATGATACTTTAATAAAACAAAAAACAAAAAACATTGCAAACTTGTATCTTGACGTGGTTTGTTCATACATCAATTTTCTTATTGATTAGAAAGGTGACCACTTTCCTTTCTTCAAATTTATAGTAATGAAATAAAATTATTCTGAAACATAAGAAAATGCCACAACCCCAACCATAAAGAGTCCAGTTAGCTTAAAAATACATGCTTTTCAAGGCATATAAAAAGAACAGGAAACAGATAAAAATTGCAATATCTAAATAGGATGTCTGTCCTAACTTATGTTAAGTGGTGTTTAGGTTAGATGAGTCTTATAGTCAAAGTATTTGATTAATGTGTGGATTGGATGCATTACATTTGACATGGTAATATTTTCATTTATGTTTATAGTAGTGTATTTTGTTTCTAGAACATAGTGGAGACTATGAATATCTTATAGGAATATCCAGCGATATGACTGAACATAAATTTAATTTACTCTGGGCACTATATTTTGAAAAGGACTTTAATGAACTAGGGGATGCATAGAGCATGGGGATAAGATTAATCACAATGTCATGAGAAATGTTTGAAGAAATCAAGGATGGTTTAGTCTAGATGAGTAAATATTCAAGAATGGCATCTTCGTATACAAACAGTAGAGGGACTATCAGTGCAGATTTAATGTTTTGATTGTACTCTTAAGATATAATGATTTGTAAGTAAAAGGATGAAGAATATAGTAACTGTCATATGGTGACATTCATAGTTGGATCAAATAATTTGCTAAGGAAGTTTAAAATATATTCTGTCATTGGACCTTTCTGTTCAGAGAGTGAACATTCACCTGGCAAGGTTATTGTAGAGATTATGTTAATCATTTGGTGATAGTTGAACTAGATTACATTTAAAGCCATTTCTAGCTCTAAGATTAAATATAAGTCGATAAACTTGAACAACTGAGGAGCTTTATGCCATTCTATCCATTATAATACTAGAATGTAATATATGAAAAAAAGTTCTATTTTACAATAACATATTTGTTAAAGCTAAAGTTTGATATTGGCTGTGTATGATAATAACTGGGTTGTTTGATTTAGTGAACTTTGTGAACTATTTATACTCATCTTCTGATGCTTGGATTATATTACAAGAGTAAAAAGCTAATAAAATTTGGCTAAGTAAATTTTAAAATGAATATATGGTGAATTAAGATCTCATTTTGATAGTGTTAATTTTGTAAAGAAATATGAAGAACAGGGGCTTTCAGACACTGATGGCAATTTGATAGAAATAGACATTTCATAATGCAGTGAGAAAATTGACAACAGAATTAGCAAATAAATTAGAGCCAATGTTAGTAGAAATAAGGTCGTATGGATTGAAAGGAAATTAAGGAAAGGAGGAAATTACTATAAAGGCAGGTTAAAGAAACTTGGGAAAGATTGCATACAACATGCTGAGATCTTTAAATAGTTTCTATTTAATGGAATAAGTAATGGACTACGTAAAGCCATGATATGTATAAAACAAAATAAATCACACATGTATATGTTACCAAATAAGTGGAAGAATAGTGAGAAAAATAGCAATCTGAAAACCAGAATGAAAGGAAAGAACTCATTTTTCATTGCTGGAAGAGGAGTTGGTAAATATTAAATAAGCATATAGATAAGAGGAAGTAGTTCAACTTACTCTTAAATCAAATAACTTAAGTTCAGTTAATAGTGTAGGAAAGGTGGAAGAGAGACTAGAAATTCCAAGGAATGGAGTTAAATGAAGCCAGTATATATACAGGTATTAAAGATAGTCAGGTTGAAGGTACGTAGAAACATCTTAGGGCTTGAAAGGTCTCAATTATTTACTCCAACCCCCCTATTCGGTGAGTGAACCTTAGCCTCATATGCCTGAGAAGTGCTTGCTCAGAATGGACTCAGAAGGGAATTCACTGCTTTATAAGATAATGCATTCTACTTTTCAATAGCTTTTATTTTTGAATTTGTACAATAATATTTATGTTACTCACATTATATATGATAAATTATACACTATTTATATTACAAAGATGCAAAGAAAAAAAGGTTAATTAACCTTGGCCCAGTCTTGCCCAAGTTTAGGTAAAACTTCTACAAACTGATGAGAGAATAGGCCAGTGACATTCATTTTTTTTAAATGTGTGGAAATTTGACTTCTAATCATAAATGTAAGTAGGTAAGAGAGGTAAAACTTGAAAAGGAGAGCAATTCTACCAGAAGTCATTCTCATGGCAGGTAGAAGCTAGTGCAGGAGGGAACATGTGAAAGAGAATGTAAGTGATGAGGAAAAAAGCCAGGCATGCGACTGAGAACTCAGCAGGGGCAGGTGTACACTAACATAAACATTCAGTGATGTCTCTCTCTGTATTCTCTGATATAATGCAGACAATTTATGTTAAATGGACTCAGATCCTCTTTTGGAAAGGGTGGAAGCATAACTGATCTGAAGATGGGCCAATAGGAGACGGGAGCAGCAGTGGGCAATCTGGGGAATGACTGGGCCACCAGCACAAGTTGGGGTGGGGAACTAGGAGAACAGGTTCCCTAAAACATGAGTTGATTAAATGTCATGCAGGGCCTTTGGATAGAAAGATAGACATGAATTAAGCCCCTGTTTTCTATTGCATAGAGATATCCTAGGCAAGTCACCTAAGTTTTCTGTGTCTAGCATTCTCATCTGTGAAATGGGGATTCTAAGTGCACCTACAAAATTCAGGGTTGATGTAAGGATTAAATTGATTGTATATGTAAAGCACATAGCATGGTGCCTGGCACATTTATGATGTTCACTAAATGTTGTTGTTAATGAAATTAAGACACAAAGGCATCTGTTTATGGAACACATACTGTAGTGGAGGAAAGTTGAATCAAATGTGATTGTCTTTCTAGTCCTTTCAAATCCGCATGTGATTTTAGACTTTAGGTAGCTCCCTGCCAACTTCCAAACCCTGCCTTTCACCCTATGGAAATAGAAAGGAAATAAAGATAATGAAGACCATACTACGAGTCAGTTTAGGGGCTTCTTGTAACTGTCATCAATTTTTGGCCTCTTTCTAATTCTCTTCTCTTTCCTGCCTTTGTAAAAATAGTCACTGATGTATAAATTGCTATAAAGTGACTCAGTAACTTATTAAAAATATTTCATTATAAAGCAGTTCTATCTGAATATTTGATGTTTGGAAAACTAAAACTACCTCATTTGGACACTTTTTTTTTTTTTAATGTTAGCTCTTCCATTCTGCTTGATACAATATTGGCCTGCTATGCTCTAGCTAGAATTACTTTTTACCAAGTATTTTCAGTAAATCAGCATATACACAGAAACACAGCAATTTCAGTCATAACCAAAAGGTCAGCCACATCACAAAAATGGACACTTTTAAGTGTAGCTTTCAGGGTTTTAGAACTTTCATTGTTAATATTCTTTACATTATAAGTGCATTTATTTAGATGTGGCATCTGAGCGAGGCACTTTCTGAGATCTTGGAGCTTCCTCATCTAACATGATGGAGTAACAGGACTAGATTTACCATACTGCCTAAGGTAATCACAACAAAAATGGGAAAAAAAGAAAGCGAAACAAGTTTTTATACAGTGAACAGCAGGCAGCACAAAACAACAGTTCCAGAAACAAGGGCAACAATCAAGGTGATTATAGGACTGTTCTGGGTACAACCTAGAGACAGAGCTTCCAGGCTGCAGCGCAGGGAGAGGGAAGCCAGAGGGGCCCTTCTGAAAATATCCTTATTAAGTTAAGAAACTGTTCAATCCAGTCTTGGTACCTCATGTCTTGATTATCATCATACTTAATTGTATGTATATACAAAGTCTAGACTAGAGGGAGAGAGAGACAGACTACATATGAAACATGAGTAAATGAACAAATGAATGGTACCTCTGAGAGGATGAAATTTTTCAGTATAACTGAAGTCTGTTCTTGAATCGAAATTGGGAAGAGATAACTGAAGAATAGGAGTCAGACTCTGGGTCATAAGAGCCATGTTAAAAATATGTGTTGATGTGAAGGCAACAGGAGTTTAGCAGGGTCATTGTGTGTGTACAGCCATTGTCTTGATTTGCTAGCTAGGGAGACAGACATTAAAGTATTTCTGGCTTCGAACAGATGAGATCGGAGGAAAAAACTCATTTTCCTTTCAACAGAATATCCAGGTCTGAGCCTTCTTGAGTTTATTCTTATTGAAATTACCAGATTTTCTCAAGAAAAACTCAAGACTCTAATGGAATTTGTTTTTATGATCCATGGCTTATTTTTATAAAAGTTTTACCTTGTAAAAATCAATCACTGTCTCAAATTGAGCTTCATTTTTTTGAAAATAATAGAGCTCTGTATGTTGAGAGTGTCCAGTGCACTCTGGTCTTGTTTCATCTCCTAGCTGAATGTTTGGATAACTACGTCCCTCGTCTTTACCTGTCTGGACCCCATCATTGCAAATCTGATGATTTTCAGTCATTAGTGCTTCTCTGCTTAGATTTGTGTGTCTATTTTACCCTTCCCATGTACTCAGTCAAGTATGTTAGAATTTTCTTGGTGGTAGAGAATATATTTGATTTGCATGCTAACTTCCCCAACACTGAATGCAGAACCTTGGCACTCAATTAATTCTTTTTTAATGAATCTTATGGAGAAATCCACTTCATGTAGTAGGCCTTATTGTTGAAGAACTTCTCTATAAAATATTAGCGTAATTTAAAAATGATGCATAATATTTACTATGCAGATCCTCTTTTGGAGCCATGCTATGTGCTTTACATATACAATCAATTTAATCCTTACATCCCTAGACTAGTAGGGATATTACCCTAGTTACCATTGATTCCTATGTAATCCTCCCTTGGATATTTGAAGGGAAAAAATGGGTGTTAAGAGGGCTCAATATGAATTTTAAATTATAATTGTTGAATGGATACTACTCTTTTTTTTAGCATTGTTTATCCCATATTTCACCACCGGATATCACCTATTATAAAATCATTAATACATTAACTCACTGAATTCTTTATGATAAAGTATTTGGAGGTCCCTGCGATTCTTCTGGGATTTAAGTTATTTTATTTGTGTTTCTTTATTTTGAACTATAGTATTTTCACAACTTTTTTTTAAGATAGTAAAATATTAATCTGTCACATCATTAACTGTTTAAAATGTTTCATAAATGCTTATTCAGTATTTGACTTAAAAGAAGTGTTATTTGTATTGTCATTTCTGTAACACTTATTAGTCTGCCCCACATATTTTGGCAGCAGATTATTTTTCTTCTCTGGAAGAAGGGTTCTTCTTTAATTGTTAAATGTGTATAAGTTTGTATCTCTTAGAAGTAATGAAATTTGCAGTGGCATAGACTTTAGCAAATTTCCTCTGTCATTTAGAATTGCTCTGAGCACAGTGGAAAACACCACAGTAAGTACTCCATGGATATTTCTTAACTTTAGGAAGTTGAATATGACCAGTTTAGTTTGATTTGGTTTGGTTCGCTTTTTTTAGATGTCATGTTCATCTGGTAAAATGTTTATATCTAAAGAGTACAGTGTGTGGGCTTTTTTATACCCATTTAACCATCACTCCACTCCACTCCAGGAATCACTCTTCTAATTTAATACACCTTAGAATATTTTAATGTGTTTTCACATTTCATATAGATGACAACATATAGTATACACTCTTCTCTGTGTACCTTCTTTTGGTCAACATTTTGGAATTCATAGATGTCATTTCACATTTCAGTAGTGTGCTCTTTTGGAGTTCCTGTGAGTATTCTATTGTATGTATATCCATATATGTTTTTCCATTCTCTTGTTGATGGGCATTGTGGATATTTCCAGTTTAGGACAAAATTTATGAATGTCTGGTACAAGTCTTTTTGTGGACATGTGCACTTATTTCTGTAGAAGCAGAATTGTTAAGGGATAGGGTAAATATATGCACATATTCATTAGAAACTGTCATGATCGTTTCATTTTATGCTGTCAGCAACAATGCATAGGACTTCATTTGCTGTCAAATCCTCTCTAACATGTGGTATTGTCACTTTATAATGCTAGCTATTCCAGAGATTGTTTAGTGATATTGCATTGTGGTTTCAGTGTGGATTTTCTTGATGACTATTGACTGTATAGTCCCAGGTTATATGGGGTATATGCATAAGCTGTCCATTTCATAAAATACTTTTAAGTTTTCCAGCATAAGAGCCACTAACTTTATCTCTCTGAGCCTTTGTTATCTATTTAAAAATGGTAATATTAGTAGCAATATTTTATTTGTTGCTCTGAATAGGAAGTGGGATAAATTTAGCACAGTGCCAGACACATGGTAATCACTCAATAAATTTTAGCTTTTATTATGATAGAAACAAACACACTGTCATTTTATTATAATTACTATTATTGTTGAGAGGCAGAATGTAATAGTATTTGTCGTCTGGATTCCAGTCCTGGCTTTTTAGCACTTACAAGCTCTGAGACTTTGGACAAGTTGCTTAAGTTTTCTGTGTCACATTTTCTTTATCTGGGAAGAATAAAGCACATATTTCTTAGGATTATTGTTATATTAAATGAGTCAACAGATTTCTTGGCACATACGAAGCATTATACATATGGTAATTATTATTAGCAGTAGTATTATTCATTTTTTATATTTGTTATAAAAATATATTTTTAACCAGGAGTAGTAATTCATTAAAGTACTTTTAACTTAACATCTTCATAAACTATTAATTTTAACCCAATAATATGGTTCACCTATGTATTGGAAGTATAGGCAGTCTTGAGTTTGTGCCAGTTATCTATTGTTGTATTAAACCCCAAAACTTAATGTCCTAAAACAATCAACATTTATTTAGCTTACAAATCTGGGAATCAGGAATTTGGGCTGAACTTAACTGGCATTTCCTCTGGTCTTGGATGCACTGCTCACCAATTACCTCTGTTTCTAGGAGTTGACTAGCTTCACTTAGTGGTGGCAACCAAGACACATATCTCTTTTCCCCCACCTGTGTATCTAGGCACCTTGTTATCTACTATAGTATTATTTCTAAAGCAAGTCACAAGGCCAGCTCAGATTCAAAGACTAGAAAACTAGACACCACTTGTTTGAGGGGTAAAGAGCTGCAAAGTTACATTGTAAATGGAGGGGTGAATAATAGACTTTTTCAGTCAATCCCAGCATTGAAAACTTTCCTTACTGAAAACATTTTTCAAATGTTTGTTTAGAATACGCTGTCTCTAATTATTTCTGTGGAAGTTACTAAAGAGCATTAAAGTTTGTCAGAAAAAAAATGCTGACACCACTTTGATTTACCATTTTTTTTAAGTATAAATATTTTAAGACTAAAAGGAGACCAAACTTAAATGGTTCTGCCTAGGAAGAATGATTTTTCTCAGGGAGCATAAATATAAATGTTGCCAAGTTACCATGACAGTTTAGTCAAATGGAAACAGCAACACTAGCTTTGAGGTTTTCTAGGACAAAAGGTGGAAGGAAAATAGTCCACAGATATTGCAGCTGACAGGTAGTGTGTGCAGAAGGATGTTTTAGTTTGTTATCACCTGTTGCCCTTAAAAACCCTTAATAATTCCAATGAACTAGAAAATTAGACTTTAAGGAAAAAGTAACCTTTTTGATTCTTTTGGAAGATCTTCTGGAAGCTACACTGTTGAGTGTATTTTAACCTATGTTACTTCTTTTTCTCACCCCTAAACAAAAATGAGTGGAGTTGATGAAGTTTGGACAGGTGAAATAAGAAAGCTTTTTCTCATGCTTTAGATGTTGTGCATTTTCATTTTGAATGTATTGGGGGTTTCAGAGAACTTTTGTGATAGTTCTCACCACCTAAGGATCCTGTTGACAAAGGTGGATAACTTATCTTTAAACTATATATAAATTCAGTTTAAGAGTTCTTTAAATGTCATCTGCAATGTCTTTCAATCTATTCATTAGTGAGATTTTTCCAGATTTGATGTGAGGTATCAAATAACTTATGTTATTTGCAGCTATTAAGAATGCACAGGATACTTTATAGTATACATCTGAAAAGAATGTACAACAGAGTTTCTAGTTTTATTTTTAAGTTTCCATCAGATAGAAATCATATGTTCTGTAGAAAACATATTGTGGAATATTATCAAATGATGGTAAAGATTTTGATGCTTTAACAATTACTTTTAAAATTACAGAATATTTTGAAAATTCCATTAAATGTTTATGTTGCCATTTTTAAAAAGGAATGCATATTTCTTTTTTAAAAGTAAAAATTTGATGCCACTTTGCAAGTGCTGCCTGCCCTGACCCACTCATATAAAATTGTAACTTCCTTGCACCTCTGTACAATCTAACTCTACCCACTTTATTCCCAAGACATTTTGTATTTAGAAAATCCTGTATACTATTCTTATTTGTTATTTTTAGTCCCAGGCTATCTATACAAAAATCTAAGCTTCATCTAAGTTTTGACTATTACTTTGAGGGATGTGTGCGTAAGCAGCCAGAACAATGCTTGGGACAAAGTGAACACTAAATAGATATTGGATGAGTGAACAGTTAAATGGATAAACAAATGCATTTAACTGATCCCTAAAAGAGAATGTAACTAGAAAAAAAGAATCATCTTAAATATATATTCCATTTTATATTTAAAAATAGTTATAAATATATAATTTTAACTTCTTGTGTCAGGGATGTCTTTATCTTGTCAGTCAAATTAAAATCTAGTCTCAACCTTTTGCTTGGTATTTAATAGCCTTATTTTCAATCCTGGACTTATATGCCATATATATAACTCAGAATCAGTATATTAATTTTTTTAAACATACAGTACCTCATCTATTGCTCAGCTCAACTAATTATCTAATTAACCTTGCATTCTGAGAAGTAGTTTCCTAATTACATTCTGTATATATCAAAATGTCCTTGAAACATGGAAATTCAAAAATTTGTTCTCCTCTTCCCTGTTTACCGTTCCTTCCATTCTCCTGTCTTTCTCTCTATCTCTGTACTTCTATTTCGCCCTTAATCTTATAAAACTTACTGGAGCATGAATTCCAAATCCTTTTACATTCATATTTATAAAGCTCGTAATTGGGCAATCATGCTCCTTAGTATTTACCCATAGGACTGAAAACTTAAGTTCACAAAAATACTTGCACATGGATGTTTCTAGTAGCTTTATTCATATTTGCCAAAACTTGGAATCAACCAAGATGTACTTCAGTAGGTGAATGGAAAAATAAACTTTGGTACAGCCAGATGATGGAACACTATTCAGCACTAAAGAAATGAGCTATTAAACTACAAAGAAACATGGGGGAAACTTAAATATGCATTACTAAGAAGCCAGTCTGCAAAGTCTACATATTGTATGAATCCAACTCCAGGGCAGATTTGTTTATGTAAAGTTCCCAAAATAGATGGCAGGATTATTTGGGAAGTCTTGTGATTTTTGTCTTAAACAATACTTCTTCCTTAAAGCCCAGGACCTTGACAATTGCAGCAAGTGGATGTTTATTTTGAGCCCAAATGGTGAAACTAACATTTTCATTTATAACTGTTTGCTCTTTCCATTTATCCCAGAAGAATAATCAGAGTATATTTAGTCACTGAACCCTCTCTTCTTTTTTTAAAGAAAACATTTTATCAGAGAAACCTGAAAATAGCATGCAGCCTTGTCATTTGGTGGCTGTCGAATAGGAGCCTGGTTCACCTGCAGGAAGTAACACTTTAGTAGATAATCATTTTCAAAAAATTGTTGGTATTATTCCTCAAATCCGGATTTGGGCTAAGCCATCCTTGATATGTCCTTGACCCTTTGTTGAATTCATTGCAAATTGAAATACATAAATCTACCAAATGTTCTGATATTGAACATTAACTGTGCAATATAATATTGAAATCTCAAATGCAAAGAGATGAATGTTTAGTACCCATTACTGTAGAATAAAAATCTTTGTAAGCAATCACTAATTACTTTTGTGATGGAAGGAAAACAAAAATCCATATCAATTTAGATTATTATGGTCAGCATTATATTTATTCACAAATAATCTGTTTTAGCCATTTATTAAGTTATAAATACATTTTTATATATCTAGTTGGCATTTAGATATTTTATAAAACACAATAAATGCCAGAGAAAATTGAATTAAGAAAGCTTGTAATATGCTTTACTACTAGTTCAAAAAATTTGTGGCTGTAAATGGTTGTTTTATATCAAGAATAAATGTGATCCTGGAACAGATAATTTTTTTTTTCTTTTTTATACCAGAGGCCTTGACCTTTTTGTTGATAGCTGGTTTTTAACAGCTTCACCTTATGTTTTCTTCCTTTTGATTTGTAAGGAATTTGATTATCAGCCTTGAGCAGAAATCATAATCACAGCAAAAGGAGGCAAGTCATTTAGGAAATAAAACAGAGTCATTTGAACAGCAGTGTGAAGTCTGAGTTTGGCTGACTCAGATGCACAATCGAATAGAACATTCATATCAGACATCAGACTGGAATGCACTTTGGCTTCTATAAACAAATGGGATATGTACCTTAAGCTACCAAACTTGTGATTCCAGCTGACTTGGACTGTTAAAAAAAACAAATAACCCACATAGTAATAATTAAATTTCAAAATTTGCTTCTAGTTTCCACATATTAGCAATCTACTTGACAGAAATCACTAATGACATCAAACTACAGCCTGAAACTGATAAGAGAGATATAGTTGGAGCCATTACTTATTTATTCGTCATCACAGTGTGTGTGTGTGTGTATTATTCTGTCTAGATTGGAATTGAAATCATTCCCATTTATTTTATCCTTTGAGAAAGAAATAATATGGGGTAAGAAGGATAAAGGAAAGGACTATTAACTTATACTTTGTAAAACATGGAATAGTTTGATTGTGTAACTTAGAAATAAATTAAGACAATATGGGGAAATTTTAGCTTGAGTTAATTGGTGTACTTTAACTAAAGTCATGATAGCACTTATTATTGGAATGCAGTCATATTTTCTCAGATTAATTCTCCTGCTTGGAAATCTGAGAGCCATATCATTATACTTAGCTTTTACTTCTTTCTAGACTTTCTCCATCTTTAGCAATTTGTTACTGGAAGTCCATCAAATATGTGGTCTTTTGTGACTGAATTCTTTAACTTAGCATAATATTTTCAAGGTTTGCCCATGTTGTAGCAAATGCCAATACATCATTTTTTATTAGAGAAAATCTTTCATTGTATGGATGTACATTTTATTTGGACACTTATTAGTTGATTGATGTGAGTCCCTGCTTTTTTAAACACAGCTCTCCTACCTCTTTCCCATTACTTAGGAATGACTGTTCATAACCACAGGAGGTCTTTTGACATATATTTGACTGTTTGGAAAGCTCAAGTGACTCTTTCAGCACTACCATAAAGGACAGCTCCGAGTTTAAGATTTCTGAGGGTTCAGCCTAGCCAGTGAGCCTTATAGTGGTGTTAGAATGTGAGCAACTCTGGGTGAGAACACGTGGATTTCCCCTCTGTCTTCCTTCTCAGTTCCTTTCAGTTGAATTCTTAATGTGTCATATTACCCAGGATGCAATAAAACAGGTATTTTCAGCAAGTTTTCAAAGCAGATTGGATCCTTGCAATATTGTGTAAAAAAGTCTATTTTGTATAACAATAGAATATCACCTTTTAATATCCTTATTAAAAGAAGTTAGATTATGGCATTGTTAGCTGAGTGTTATTTAGATTTTCTGTAGACCTAGATTACACATTACTAGATGAGACACCAGTGATATTCAGTCCATATATCTTTTGATGATGTATTCAAGATATCAGCAGATTTCTCAGCAGAAACATTACAGGCCAGAAGGGAGTGCCATGAAATACTTCATATATTGAAACAGAAGGACCTTCAACCACAAATCCTCTACTCAGCAAGATTATCATTGTGAATTGAAGGAGAGATTAAACATTTCCCAGGTAAACTAAGGTTAAAGGAACCTGTGTTACAGTAATAATGGGAATTTGGGAGCTGCTATATACAAACTGGAAAATTTCTCTTTCAGAATAATTTCTTTAAAAGTTCAGATTTACATGTCTATTAATTTCATCATTCACATAAAATTAAATTCTTTATTTGATGGCCTATAAACTGTGTAGCTTAGTTATGCTCAAATTTTGTTGCTGAAGCATGCTAGTGTATTTAAAGAAAGATATTAATTACATGTTCTCAAATATCTCATTGGAGAGTATCATTTGGATTATCAATCTACACCGTTTATGTTAAGTGGAACATGTTTAAAGCCAGATTCTACTAGTACTTTTTTGCATTTTGCATAATCCTTGACATTGATTATGATTAAAGGTGGGCCAAAGAGAGGGAAAGGGTGTTGTATCACTGATGAGCAAGACACTTAACATCTTCTCGCTTGAAATCACAACATAATTCAAATAAAACATTGTTGGCCTTAGTAATTAGTAAAATAATGAAGACAAAGAGTTGGCTTTATCAATATTGTGTGATGTGACCCAACAAATAATGCTTCTTATGTCAGATAATGCCTGTTATTCCCAGTATGTTTTTAAAAGTGCATAAACAGAATGTGTCTTCTCTGTTGTAATGTGTGGTATGTGAGTTAAGACTGTTGTGTTTCTTTGTGATAATATGCTGAGATTATATCTTTCAGAAACATCAGATATGCTATTTAAAAGCAGCTGGCCAGTGGCAAAAGTTTAAGAAGTTATTTCCTTATTCATAAACAGCTAATAGAGGCATAACTGATGTTCTAAAAAGATTAGGAGACTAATAAGGGCAGTATGAGAAAGTCATTTTTAGCTCCCTTTGTGCAGGTAGAATTCGTTTATAAGATCATTTCCCCAGTGCCACTATGGTCTTTATATTTATTTTATACCCAGAGCTGTCAACTATTTTCAAATTCTGACACTTGGAAAAGTAGCTGTATGAATGGAATGAATATTCCACAGTTATCTGTGCTAGAAATTTCTGATTCTGCTCAGGCCTGGGCTAGTTAACAGTCCAACATGGCAGTATAATTTAGCAAATGCACTCTGTTCAAAGAAAGGAGATACATATTTGATAGCTGAGATCAATTGTTCCTATCTGGAAATTAATTTAAAGTTCTTTTACATGTATTTGCTTCAGGCGAGTCATGAGGATTTATTATTATTATTTTTTTGGTTGGTTGTGATTTTTTCATATATTTATTTGTTTAGTATTTTACGTTAACTTAATGTTGACTTTTTAAGTAATGCATTTTACCATTTACCATATTTAGCTTCTCTGTTCTCATATACCAGTGTCCTAGGTTCCAAATCTTAGATTTCTCTTGCAGAGTCCTTCCTTCAGTTTATTCTGGCCAATCCACATATTATTTGATACTTTCATAAAAACATTTTTATGAATGTTCTTTTTTAACTGAGATACTCATATGTCGTACACTTGAATTTTTCTAAACTGTACATTTCAGTGGTTTTTAGAATACTTAACAAGGTTGTTCAACCATTGCTACTATACCATTCCAGAATAGTTTGAAAACCAAGAGAAACTGCAGGCCCTAGTAGCCACTCCACATTTGCCTGTCTTTCAGTCCCATGGAAACTACTCATTGATACTCCACCTCTGTAGATTTGCCTATTCCAGACATTTTACATAAATAGAATAATATGTAGAATTTTGCATCTGGAATTTCACTTAGGATGGTGCTTCAAGATTCATTTATGTTGTAGCAAATGTCAATACTGTATTCCTTTCTATGGATGGATAATACTCCATTATATAGATATACAACAATACATTTATACATTCATCATCTGATGGGCATGGGGATTTCCATTTTTACTGCTGTGAATGGTATGCTATGAACTTTTGTGTATATGTTTTTGAGTGGAAATGGGTTTTTATTTTTCTTTGGTATATTCTAGAATTGGAATTACAGGGTTATAAGGAAACTCTATGATGAAGCTTTGGGTGAATGGTTAATGAGACTAACTTCTGAAGTGGCTATACCAGTTTATATTCCCACCAGCAGTGTATGACAGCCCTTATTTATTTACATTCTTGTCAACACTTGTTGTTGTCTTTTTTTATAGCCATTCTAGTGCATATGAAGTAATATCTCATTGTGATTTTAATTTGCCTTTCACTAATGACTTGTGATTTGACTATCTTTCATATGCTTGTTGGCCATTTGTATGTGTTCTTTGGAGTAATGTCTGTTTGAATCTTTTGCCCGTTTAAAAAAACTGAGTTATTATTTATCATTGAATTGTAAGTGTTCTTGATACATTCTGGACATGAAATGTGAATCCGCTGACATAGTTTTCCTTTTTCAAGATTGTTTTAGCTGTTTGGAGTCCTTTGCATTTCAATGTGAATTTTTTGACCAGCTTGGTAATTCCTGCAATAAAAGCAGCTAGAATTTTGATAAGGGATTGAACAAATGTGTAGATAAATTTGGGACTGTTACTGTCTTAATATTAAATCTTCTAATTCATGAGCATAGGATGTATTTCCATTTATTTAGGTCTTTAATTTTTTTCAACAGCGTTTAAAATTTTCAGTGTAAAAATCTAATGCTTCTTTTATTAAACTTATCCTTAAGTATCTTACTGTTTTTGGTGCAACTTTAAATGGAATTCTTTCATTATTTTTCATATTTTTGATTGCTAGTATATATAATGATTTTTGTATGTTGATCTCATATCCTAAATCTTTGCTGGGGATTTGTTTATTATATTTAATTTTTTTTAATGGATTCCATAGGCTTTTCTATATAGAGATCAGGCCATCCACAAATTGACAAAGCTGTACTGTACTTCTTCCTTTCCAATTTGAATGCATTTTATTTCATTTTCTTGCCTAATTGCCCCAGCTAGATGTTAAAAAGAAGTAGCAATAGCAGATATCCTTGTCTTATTCTGACCTTATAAGGAAGGCGTTCATTCTTTCACTTAAGTATGATGTTACCTGTGGGTTTTCATAGATGACCTTTATCAGTTTGAGAAAACTGATATCCTTTTATCAGTTATAAAAAGAACTTTTATCCTTTCCATGTTCCTTGAATGTTTTTCATCATGGAAGGGTGTCACATTTTTTCAAATGGTTTGTGTGCATCTATATAAATATTATTCTATGTTAATATGGTTATTTATATTGATTGATTTTCATATGTTGAACCAACTTTGCATTCTTTGGATAAACCAATTAGGTCATAGGATCTATTTATATCTTGCTGTGTTTGCTTTGTTAGTATTTTATTGAAGTTTATTTTTTTTTGTATCTTCATTAGGGCTATTAATCTGTAGTTTTATTTTCCTGGGATGTCCTTGAATAGTTTTGGTATTAAGTAACGTTGGCCTAGTAGAATGTGTTGGGAAGAGATCCTTCTTTTTTGACTTATTTTAAAATATGAATTTCATGAAACATTTTGTAGAATTCACCAGTGTAGCCTAATGTTCATGGACTTCTCTGTGGGAAGTTTCTTTACTACTAATTCATTAGCTCAGTTGTTATGTCTATTCAGATTTTCTATTTCTTTTTGATGTAGTTCTGTTTCTTTTTCTTACTCTTTCTGTTATAGAAACAAAAGGATTGTAATTAAAATACAAAAAATTCTTATGAAAAGCATCTAACTTCACAAGTCTAGGTAACTCAAATGATAGCTATTCAGCCTGTCTTTCAAAGCAGTAATGTGTTTTAAAATTTTCACATTTTATTTATAAACAAAAAGTCTAAATTATTAAAAGTTTTAGTGGTTTGTCTATCTAGGAATTTGTCCATTTCATGTATATTAACTAATTTTTTGTCACACAGTGATTCATAGGATTACCTCATATCTTTTGAAAAAAATCTGTAAGTTTGGTTATAATTCCTCTCTTTAATTCTTAATTTTAGTACTTTGAATCTTTTATTTCTTGCTTATTCTAGCTAAAGATTTGTCAGTTTTATTATCAAGAATCAACTTTTGCTTTCATTGATTTTTCTGTATTGTTTTTCTCTTATTTAGTTTATTTTCTCTCCTATCTTTATTATTTCTTCCTTTCTGCTAGCTTTAGGTTTAATTTGCTCTTTTTCCAGTTTTTTTTAGTATGAAAGGGTACACTATTGATTTGAAATGTTTCATCTTTTTAAATATAAGCATTTGCCCTAAATTCCTCTTCAATCCCTGCTTTAGCTGCATCCTCTAAGTTTTGGGATATTATCTCACCATTTTCATTCACCTCAAAGTAATTTCCCTTTTGCTTTCATGGTTATTACCCCTAAATGACCTCTTTGTTACTTATAAACAAATTACTTTCTTTCCACATATTTGCAAATTTCCCAAGTTTGCTTTTGGTCTTAATTTCTAATTTCATTCTGTTATAGTCAGATAACATACTTTTTATGATTTCAGTCCTTTAAAACTTTTGAAACTTGTTGTATGACTTCTTATAGCCTATATACTACAGTTGGTGGTGTGTATATGACTTTTAGACCTTATAGATCTAAACTTAGAAAATATTTCCATTTGTAATTGAGAAGAATATGTATTCAGTTGTTTCGGAGTGGAGTGTTCTATAACTGTTTGTTATTCTAGTTTGTTTATAAGTGTTGTTAAAATATTCTGTTTCCTTGTTGATCTAATATTTTATTCCAGTCTTAAAAGAGGAGTACTGAAGTCTCCAACTATTATTGTTGAAATTTCTCTTTCTCCTTTAAATTCTGTTTTGCTTAAGGTGATTTGGGTCTCTATTGTTAAGTGCATATATCTTTACAGTTATTATGTTTTCCTGGTGGATTTTCATTTCTTAAAATTATAAAATTATGTTTCTCTCTTTTTCTAGCAACGTTTTTGGTTTAAAGTATTAAAGTATGGTAGGAATAATGCCAGTCCAGCTCTCTTTTGGTTGTCATTTGATTTGTGTATCTCTTTTCCACTCTTTTTTTCCACTTATTATGCCTTTGAAATTAAAATGTTTTTCTTATAGGCAGCATATAGTTGAATCGTGTGTATTTTAATCCATTCTACAAATCTCTCCCTTTTAATCACACTCTTTAATTTATTTAATGTTATTACTGATAATAACATTTGGAATTTATGTCTTTTACCTTTTTTTGTTTTTTATGTGTTTTATGTCTCTTTTGTTTGTGACTCTTCGTATTTCTCTAGGTCTGTTGACATGCCTGCATTCCAGGCCTTCGTCTATCAATGGAATATCCTTCCTGGTTTAGGTAGTTTGGTAATTTTTCCATTACAGTATGGGTACCAAGTCTTCCAATATATCAATCAAAATAAATTGGAATTTTGGATTTTTTGAATTTCCTCAATTTTTAAATGTTGGCAACGAATTCAGATTTTTAAAAACATTAAAGTGGACTAAACAGTCTGTTTAAAAACATTATTGTGGACTAAACAATCTGTATCTATATAGAGTAAAAGAAAAACCTTTCGCCACATCTGTTTTCTGTAATAAGTAGATATCAGGAACAGCTTAAGTTTGGCATGTTTGCTTTTTTTTTTTCAGTATCATTGATATACAGTCTTTTGATGGTTTCACATAAACAATGCAGTTGTTTCAACATTCACTCATTTTATCAAGTCCTCACCCACTCTACTGCAGTCACTATCAAAGTAGTAAGATGTTACAGAGTCATTAATTGTCTTCTTCATGCTATACTACTGTCCTTGTGAGCTACCTGTATTATTATTGCGAATTATAGTGCGTCTTAATCCCCTCTCCTTTCACACCAACCCTCCCTAATCCCTCCGTTTTGGTAATGACTAGTCCTTTCTCGGTGTCTTGTGAGTCTACTGCTATTTTGTTCCTTCAGTTTTGCTTTGTTTTTCTATTCCACAAATGAGTGAAATCATTTGGTACTAGTATTTCTCCATGTGGCTCATTTCACTGAGCATATTACCCTCTAGCTCCATCCATGTTGTTGCAAATGGTAGGATTTGTTTTCTTCTTCTTTTTTTTTCATTTTGGTATCATTAAACTACAATTACATGAGCAACATTATGGTTACTAGACTCCCCCCATTATCAAGTCCCCACCACATACCCCATTACAGTCACTGTCTATCAGCATAGTAAGATGCTATAGAATCACTACTTGTCTTCTCTATATTGTACTGCCTTCCCTGTGCTCCCCTGCTACATTATGTCTGCTAATTGTAATGCCCCTTTTTCCCCTTATCCCTCCCTTCACACCCATCCCCCCCAGGTCCCTTTCCCTTTGGTAAGTGCTAGTCCATTCTTGGGTTCTGTGAGTCTGCTGCTGTTTTGTTCCTTCATTTTATTCTTTGTTCTTATACTCCACAGATGAGTGAAAGCATTTGATTCTTGTCTTTCTCTACCTGGCTTATTTCACTGAGCATAATACCCTCTACCTCCATTCACGTTGTTGCAAATTATAGGATTTGTTTACTTTTTATGGCTGAAAACTATTCCATTGTGTATATGTACCACATCTTCTTTATCCATTCATCTACTGATGGGCACTTAGGTTGCTTCCATTTCTTGGCTATTGTAAATAGTGCCACGATAAACATAGGGGTACATATGTCTTTTTCAAACTGGGCTGCTGCATTCTTAGGGTAAATTCCTTAGAGTGGAATTCCCAGGTCAAATGGTATTTCTATTTTTACTTTTTTGAGGAACCTTCATATTGCTTTCCACAATGGTTGAACCAATACATTCATACCAACAGTGTCGGAGGGTTCGCCTTTCTCTGCATCCTCACCAGCATTTGTTGTTCCTAGTCTTTTCTATGTTGGCCATCCTAACTGGCATGAGGTGATATTTCATTGTGGTTTTAATTAGCATTTCTCTGATGATTAGCAATGTGGAGCATCTTTTCACATGCCTTTTGGCCATTCAGATTTCTTCTTTGGGGAAGTGTCTGCTCAGATCCTCTTCCAGTTTTTTAATAAGGTTATTTATTTTTTGGGTGTTGAAGCATGTGAGTTCTTTATATAGTTTGGATGTTAACCCCTTATTTGATAAGTTGTTTACAAATATGTTCTCCCATATTATAGTATGTCTTTTGTTCTGCTGATGGTGTCCTTTGCTGTACAGAAACTTTTTAGTTTTTTGTAGTCCCATTTGTTCATTTTTTATTTTGTTTCCCTTGCTCAAGGAGATGTGCTCAGGAAAAAGTTGCTCATGTTAATATTCAAGAGATTTTTGCCTACGTTATCTTGTAAGAGTTATAGTTTCATGACTTCAGGTCTTCGATCCATTTCGAGTTTACTTTTGTGTGTAGGGTTAGACAGTAATCCAATTTCATTCTCTTACATGTAGTTGTCCGGTTTTCTCATTAACAGTCGTTGAAGGGGCTGTCTTTTCTCCATTGTATATCCATGGCTCCTTTATAATTTATTAATTGGCCATATATGTGTGGGTTTATATCTGGGCTCTCTATTTTGTTCCATTGGTCTTTGGGTCTGTTCCTGTGTCAGTACCAAATTGTTTTGATTACTGTGGCTTTGTAGTAGAGTTTGAAGTCAGGGAGCATAATCCCTCCAGCTTTGTTCTTCCTTCTCTTAATTGCTTTCACTATTCAAGGTCTTTTGTGGTTCCATATGACTTTTACTGTTTGTTCTAGTTCATTGAAGAATGCTGTTAGTATTTTGATAGGGATTGCATTCAATGTGTAGATTGCTTTAGGCAGGATGGCCATTTGTGCAATATTAATTCTTCCTTTCCATGAGCATGGGATGCATTTCCACTTATTGGTGTCTTCTTTAATTCTCCCATGAATGTCTTGTAGTTTTCAGGGTATGGTCTTTCACCTCCTTGGTTACATTTATTCCCAGGTATTTTATTCTTTTTGATGCAATCATAAATGGAGTAGTTTTCTGATTTTTCTTTCTGGTAGTTCATTGTTAGTTTATAGGAATCTAACAGATTTCTGTCTATTAATTTTGTATCCTGCAACTTTGCTGAATTCAGTTATTATTTCTAGTAGTTTTTTGGTGGATTCTATAGCGTGTTCTATGTATAATATCATGTAATCTGCAAACTGTGACAGTTTAACTTCTTCCTTTACAACTTGGATGCCTTTTATTTCTTTTTGTGTCTGATTTTCATGGCTAGTACCTCCAGTACTTTGTTAAATAAAAGTGGTGAGAGTGGGCATCCTTGTCTTATTCCTGATCTTAGAGGAAAAGCTTTCAGTTTTTTGCTGTTGAGTATGATGGGTTTGTTTATATAGCCTTTATTATATTGAGGTAGTTACCGTATATGCCATATTTTGTTGAGAGTTTTAATGATGAATGGATGTTGAATTTTGTCAAATGCTTTTTCAGCATCTATTGAAATGATATGGTATTTTTTCCTTCTTTATATTGATGTGGTATATGTTGTTGATTGATTTTCAAATATTGTGTCCCTGGAATAAATCCTACTTGGACATGATTGATGATCTTTTTGATATATTTGTGAATTCAGTTTGCTAATATTTTGGTGAGCATATTTGCATCTACATTCATTAAGGATATTAGTCTGTAATTTTCTTTTTTTGTACTGTCTTTTTCTGGTTTTGGTTATTAGTGTGATGCTGGCCTCATATAATGAGTTTGTAAGTATTCCCTCCTCTTTTATTTTTTGGAAAACTTTAAGGAGGATGGGTATTAGCTATTCTTTTAAATTTTTTATGCAATTCAGCTGTGAAGCCATCTGGGCTAGGGGTTTTGTTCTTAGGTAGTTTTTGATTACCAATTCAATTTTGTTGCTGGTAATTGGTCTTTTCAGATTTTCTGTTTCTTCCTGGGTCAGTCATAGAAATCTGTCCATTTCTTCTAGGTTGTCCAATTCTTTGGTATATAATTTTTCATAGTATTCTCTAATAATTTCCATGGTGTCTGTTGTGATTATTCCTTTTTTGTTTCTGATTCTGTTTATGTGTGTACGGTCTTTTTTTCTTGTTAAGTCTGGCTAGCATGTTTGCTTTTATATTGTTACCTTCCACACTTACATAAATCTTGCCTACCTATAAAATAATATGAAATAACAATAGTAAAATCTTACTTGTATTAAACTCTGCATAGTTTGTACAGTTTTGGTACAGTTATGTCACTAACTCTTTTTGCTCTAATTTATTTCATATCTTGGATGGAATATATGAAAATTTTATCACACACCAATTAAATACTCCAAGGGCATAGGTTATTTTTTGGAACCAAATGTATGGATGGGTAAATACATGTTGCCTTGATTGAGACTTTTTGATGAAAGGAAAGAGTGCTATCAATGGTCAAAGGACTTGGCTTTAGCACTGCCTTCACCTAATTTATTGGGTGGTTTTCAAGTTTTCCACGTTTACCGACTTTGGTTTTCTCTTTCATAAAATGAAAAGGTTAGCCATGATTGTCCCCAAGCCTATTTTACAGGCTTGACTGACACATCTGTGTTCCATATCTCTGACCCATAGAGCTATGAAATCCATGTAAGAAAATTTTCAGTCAGCAGATCATGTGCAAGGGAGGATGACTTTAGCTTCTGTCATAATGCAGTATGTCAGTTGGTCACTATTCCTGAAAGTAGTGTCCTTTATTATTTACAAAGATTCTGGAAACATAACATGGATTTGCCTTCCTACTTTTTCACCCCAGCACATTCTGCCTCATCATACATTTCCCTTATTTTTAGTTTTATACTATCAGCTATAGCTGATGTTGACCTCATACATACTTCACTACTTGTTCCCTTTAAAACATGGCTTCTTTTTCCCCCCACTGCCATATTAAGCAATTGTGAGAATTTTAGGTATCCTTTGATAGTTTAACTAAAATTACCATGATTATCTACGGATATGAAGCCTTTTAACTCTCCACTACCTAGAACTTTCTCTCTGCACCCATTTGTTTTATATTACCCTATAGAAATAAGAGGATTGCAGTTGAAATACATAAAGTATTCTTACTGCAAGTGATTGAGTGCACAAATCTGGTTAACTCTCAAATGATAGCTATTCAGCCTGTTTTTCAAATCAGTAATGTGTTTTGAAATTTTCACATTTGATTTATGTCTCCCTTGACTTTATCCTCCTGTTTTCTAACTTTTTTTTCTTCTTAAAGAATGAAAAATAACAGCTAGGAATATACCCTAGAATGACAAAAACCAGAAACAGAGAAGCAGACTAGATATAAAACACACCTACCATTCCCCCTTAAAATAACATTAATGTCTTATTGGATCTGACAAAATTCAATGAATTTCTAATTGAAGGCTTTTCTTCATTTCTGATTCAACCTGTCCTGCCTGGCAATAGCAGCAGGAATAACTCATGGTCTCTTCAGAAAGCAAGGCACTGCAGATTGAGCTGGTGATGGATTTTTTTCTCTTGATTTGAGATATTCTTGCCTCTGTCTTTCTGTCAACTCTAGAATAGTATGATGATTTGTAATTTTATATTGATTTTAATTTGCTTCATTATTTTCTTGGAACCATTGAAGAAATATATCAAACAGAAACATATTTTACAAGAAGCAGAGAGACGCCTTTCACACAAGAACTGTTGGGGTTTCTTTCTATTGATGCTTTTAAGGACTCTTTGCCAATCTACCTTTTATCACCTGAGGTAAAAGTTGTACGTAGAGTTACTGAGTGCAACTGTGCACCTGTATGAACAAATAACTGCTGCTCTTCTTGGTCACTCAGCAGGAGTAGCATTTCAGTAGATTTTCTTCAGGGCTCTGGCACACCGAGGAGAGGTAGCAGTGTACATTTAATCTGCTGTCTATACAGTTAGTTTGATACATCACAGAAAGGCTTGTACACATTTATAACACTTTGGAAAACTACATGATTAGATCATTATTTGGAAAATTGATCATATGAAAAATAGTTGAATAGAAATATATTTTCTAGGCCATTATATTGCCTTCTTAAAGTTCTTTGCCCTTTATTAAAGATGATAACTTCTCAGGTAATCCTTAGACATTTTCCTGAGGTATGGAACTCAGAGGATTCTTAATAAAAAATGTACATGAGGTGTAGCTTAAGCACTTAATACCTATTCATTAAATGGATGTGTGAAAACTAATTTTAGAAAAATAGGAGGATTTTCAGGATATGAGAAAACAATTTAAGCTAAAGGTAAAAGTAAAGAATGAATTTTGTGGTTGCTTTAGAGTTGTTGGTAAATTCTGGTTCTTATCTCTTTCTGCTCCATGGTAGTAGGGTTGTTCTTCTATAAAAAGTGACACCACATTAATTGCTGTGAACAATGGATGTGAATCAACTGGATGTAAGGTTGAAAAACCAGTACCTAGATCACCATTTCCTGTTCCACTGTTGTGGAGAATTTGGAAATTAATGTTGATATTAAATATTTTTCATCCTCCTGTATACTTACATTAAGCAAACATTGCCAACCAAAATTGGATATAGTGAACGAATGAAAAATAAATGGCTTTAAGGCCTGATTTTGATGTTAATAAATGCTAGTTATTGTACTGTTCTGTAGCTATTCTGGCTTATACACACCTCTTAGTCATCGGCTAGTTTGTTACAAAGACCTACAGGAAGTTCTGCATCCCAGTGAGTCAGGAGGAATTCCATCCTGGGAAATATTGAAATCTGTTTAATGTAGTATTCCTCATTTTCCATCTAAAAACTGATGTGACCCAAATCGTTCAGTCCTTTCAAATAATAAAAATAGAGCTTTCTAGAATATTTTTGCTTTGTAGCGCAAATCACATTGTGAGTACAACAAACATAGAGTTTGAGAAATAAACTAATTTTTTCCCCAAATATTAGAGAAACCTGTGTTTTCAGATGAATTGGTCTAAGCCATGTGTTCTGGGCTCTCTGGAATTTTGTTTCATTATATTTGTGTGTTTCTGTGTATGTGTGTTTGAGGGGGATTTTTTTGTGTGTGTGAGGGTGCTATGGTTACATAAGAACTAAAATAAAAACTCGAGTCACGTGCCATTAAGAACATAACAAAAAAATAAAAGCACCACATGTTGAAGCCCACTAGGAAGGACCAAAATTGTATTTTCAGACAAGTACATAGGTTTAAGTAAAATTTTATGATAGAACATAAATGAAGTCAACTACTGTTCAACTTGAAAAGTTAGAAGAGATAATAAATCAAAACTGTATGACTAAGGAAAATAATGAAAAAAATTATTAAATTATGCAAAATCAGAAAAACAGATAAATCTAAGAACTGTTTTTTAAAATAAGACATATAGACTGCTTAAAAGTCTCATGCAGAAAAAATAAGAAAGACACATACCCTGACTCAGTAATTATAAGGGAGTTACATCAAACAGAAGAAATTTAAAATGTTGGAGAAATGGATGTTTTTTTGAGCAATCCAAATTATCTAAGTTAACTCAGGTTAAAAAAATTAATAAGATAACCTGGTGTGGGGGTGGGGGAAAGATGGAAGTTTTCATTGTTGTTTCCACGGGGATGACACTGGGCTGCCATCTTAAGGATGAACCAGTTCAAATTAGTAACAAGTATATAATTTTTTTTGCTGATAAAATTGTCAGAGCACAGAAACAGAGGGAAAACTAGCAAATGTCCTTTATGAAGCAGCGTAACCTGAAAGCACCTGGTGTGAGTGTGACGCACTGAATTCATGTCAGTGCTTGTGCCAATGGTGGTGGTGATTCTGAAACCTGTTAGACTAGGTGCATGCGCAGTACTACGGTCTGAATGTTTGTATTCCTTCCGGAACTGAATGTTGAAATCTAACTCCAAGGTGATAGTATTAGGAGGTGGGACTTTTTGGTTTTGATTTCACTTGAGCGTGGAGCCTCAGAAATGGTGCTAATGCTTTTATTACAGAAGCCCTCACCTCTTCTACCACGAGAGGCCACAGCATGAAGGTTACTAACATACAGCAGTAGAGACTTTGTTGAGATCCCCTTAACTAGTTTATTTTTAGCCAGTTTGGAGTTTTCCTATATAGTAGGAAAATTTGTGGATCTAGAATCAGAAGGCTTGGAGTCAGGATCTGGCATTACTGTGTTGAGCATTGGTAACTCATTTAGCTTGTATGACTCTTTAGCGTCCGCATGTGCAACTATGTCCCCAGCTATAGACTATTGTCTGTATTAATAAGTTAATTTGGAAGATGTGGATTTTTTTGATATGATATACAGCTTCCTTTTTTACATCATAATCTCATAATATTAATGGTGAAACCAATAAATAAATGAATACAAAGGTATAATATTTGGTGAATTGTCTGTATATAGCTATTAAACACTCCTATGTTGTCTTTCATTCCATGTCACCTCTATGTTTTAATTCACCTGTTTGAAGGTAAAATTTGGTTTTGAAAAGGCCATCCCTTTTCAAGATATATTTGAGGAATATCCCCTTAGTGCTTGTCTTCTTTAAAAAATTGTAGAAGCTCAAATTACACTAAATAATGGGAGGAAAACAATCTCAATGTAGGTTGCTGATAATTTACATAGCTGAAATAAATACGTTAAAACTCAGGTTTTAGAAATATCCTGGCAGACCTTCTCCTAAAGAAATACTACAAAACAGAGGCATATTGTCTCTATACAGGTGTGGCCTTTTTTGAGGTTATTTTTATCCATATCATTTATACATATGTTGTAAAACATTGCATATCATTTCACATCTGCTTAGTCCTATACACACACAGTTGCCCTTTGAAGGCTTAAGCTATCCATGGTTATCTTTTTTTTTTCATGGTTATCTTTTAAATGCAAATTGATGCAAACTTTAAATAATTTTTGAAAACATGCACATTCAGTTGAGGTTGACCCAATGTATGTTGTCCCCTAATTTCTCTTTTAGGACTTCTTGTCTGTGCTCCATGCCTTCTTTGCAGTCCACAATCAGGGGCACCATCACCTTTCTCGTTCCCTCTGCCCTTGGGCCCATTTAACTCTCCAGCTGGCATGTTACTCATCTCTAAAATAGGGTCATGATATCAGTCCTCTGTGTTCTTGAGCATGGTTGTGTAGACCACATGGCAAGCATTTCTCAAAAACCCTGCAAGTTTCTGTATAAAGGTGAGGAATAGCACTGCCTGCGGAATCTAGATCTGACAGATCATCACAAGGAAGACAGCTTTGCATTTCTGAACTCAGTTAACAGTAGTCCTTGTTTAAGAAGCAGTTGGAGTTTCATTTAGCTAAACCTCATTAATTTATGGAAGGACCAGAGAGGTTTAGTGTAGTTTGGTTCTTTGAAGAAGCTAGCAACCAGGATTCATGAACATATTAACTAAAATACCCAGAAAAATCAATAGTAACTTTTCAACTCCAGATTTTATCCTCACCCAGAGTGAGTGCTAAGTAGAATCGTGGAGGTGACCATTTCTGCATTGCGCTCCTGCCACATGAATCCTGAAGAGCATTATCATGTCCACTGGTTGACAGTGCAGTGGATCACTGAGGTATTTCTTTATGTGTATTCTTTGGTCTGTAGTTCTGTTCTAATGGGCAGTCATAGTTTCCAGTGCCTTTTGGAGGCTTTCTTCTAGTTAATCTGTCAATTTTTCTCACGCAGTGCAGCTGCTGTGAAAGAAATTGGAGCTGTTACACTCTGTGCTTTGATACAGTTTGTAAAATGCAAGGTGGGAGACAGTAACCCAAACACAGCATGCTAGTAATTTCTTTAAAAGGACTGATGCGCTAGCTCTCAGAATGTGGGACTTAGGAGCTGGCATTAGGAGCTGGCATTCTTTTTTTATCTGACTATGAATATCGTTTAAAGAATTATCTTTTGCATCAACAGTGTAGATGTCTTTGGTATGACTTCTAGGGCTCAGTTCAGAACACTTAGGTTTGGCGTCATTTTCCACATTGTTATGTTTTTCTCTAGATTTAAGTCAAAATCATTTTGAATATTAATCTTGGATGGAATGATCTGATATGTTAAAAATGAAAGCTTGAGTTTACTGATAAGCCATCATGTGATTAGATCCTTCCCTATAGGAAACGATATATAATGTGCTGGAAATACACCTTATTAGAACTATTCTAATCAATAAAGCACCTTATAGCAGAAGAAATTTCCTCCATCAGGACCCTGCCTCCATCAGGAATTGTCAGAATACCCAATACAGCAAAAAATCTATTTAGTGGGTGCCATCACCTTTCTCGTTCCCTCCGCCCTCGGGCCCATTTAAACTCTCAGACTGGCCGTTACCCTTAAATAACTCTCTGTATTCTCTCCAACTGATGCATTTGTAAAATTAATCCAGGTTTGTATTTATTCATCTCCTCCTAATGTGTGGAACCACAGGTGCTCCATTGTAGTCAGAATGTTCGGGGTGTGGGGTACTACCTCAGTGTGCAGGTTTACTTTTTGTTTTCTATATGTAGGTTGTCTGTTTATGCTGTGGAGAGACTTGCCACTTAGTTCTCCTTTGTAATAACATGATTTGGTAATTCCATATTTATCTCTGCATGTTAATACTATTTATTTACATTTTTGTGATTTTATTATGCCTATTAAAAATAGAGGGAAAATTCAAAAGAAAAAAGATAATATTTCTCAATATTTATCATATGTACATTAGACTTCAGGTAGTGTCCCAAATACGTGTATGTGCACAGACACACATATATAAAATCATTATTATATATACACACACACATATATGTAATTCAACAAGTATCATATTGTAGAAATATTATTGTTATAATTTTAAACATCTGGAATATCCAGAAATATTTAAGAATGATAGCCAGTAAGTTGGATGCGATGTGCCTAGAAACCATATTTTTCTGGTCCGAAAGCCTATATTATTTTTGGCTTCTTAAGAAAGAAGGGGCTTTGAAAAAGATAATTCTTAAAAGAGTTCAACTTTTTCAAGCCCGTCATTTATAAAGCAAAGGGTTATTCTATACCATTTCACTATTTTCAAGTAAGATCTTAAGAGCATTTTGTTTATCATAATAAATTCATATGTTAGATATTATTATGTCTATTTTACTTATTAAAATACTTGGTTTCCTGCAATGTGTTAAGAGATAAAGAATGGAAAGGGAGGGTACCTTAACAAAGAGTAATTAATTAGCTGACATAAAAATCATGCAGGTTGTAAGGGGTATAGATGTGGAGTGAGAGGTAGACTGAGGTTCTATACCACAATCTCTGTTCAGTACCTCTAGACCATTGTTCCTTTATGTGTAGAATGAGAAGGTGAAATTATCTCTTGCAGCTATTCAAGCTTTAACGTGTTTTGCTATCTGACAATGTTCATAAGATGTGTTAATGTAAAGAGAAAGACATTTTGGTCAAAAGCTATTTGATTAAAACTATTCAACACAAATTATAAAAAACATGATCAGTGATATAGTACTGGGAATCCTGAACTACTGTAGTATATGTGCCCAAATGTGAGATTTTTATTTCAACTTGGGTTTTAAAATTTGGTTTCATTTATCTTTCTCTCTAAAACATATACACTGCATATTAATATAGAGTTAATGTGCACTTGCTGTGTATCCCAGGTGAATAACTGTTCTTGTAGTTGACTTTCATAATGTAATTTTATTGGTATAGTTAAGGTTAATGGCACATTCATTTTACACAAGGCATTTAGTCAGTATTTCATTCTAAATGACCATTTTAATAATGACTACTGTTCTAAGTTGGCTGTGTCTCTTTTAGCTGCTGTAAATTATCCTGAAGCAAATTTCAGTGTGATCTCAGAACCATGCATATTGCTGACTTCTAAAATTATTAATTCCAGTGCAGAGTAAAAAGAAACACCTGAGTCTACATTTGGTTGGTAATTTCTATGTAGATTACTATCAGTGTTTTTCCCAAAGCAAATAGCCTAAGTCCTCCCTGAGTTTACTTTCTCTAAAGGGAGCAACAGTTATAATTAAGAATAATTACCATAGCAACAGTGAAACTGTCTTTAGAATATTCTAGATATGCTATCATTCCTAAAATATTTTTATTTTCAGTAAAAATAGCCAGCATTAGAATCTCAGGGGAGAGGTCTAAAAGAAATGGTAGATAAATCCATGTGGAACCCTGTTTGGTTGCTAAGTTTTCAAAATGGAGAAGTACTAGGTAATGTGGGCACTGTCAAAAGCACACTGAGCAAGCTCATTCTCATAGCCATTTTAATTTGCAAGTCACATTAATTTTTACCTCCCTCATAAACATGTATTTGTTTGAAGCGTTGTCCCATTGTCAAATGTGGGTTGGAGCAATTCTAGATTGCATAGCCATAAAAAGCTTCAACTCAGGAATCATACATATGGGTTCAAAATTCACCTCCACAATTTATTAGCCATGTGCTCCCATGAGAGTTACTTAAACTCTTAGTTTCCTTAGCTTTAATGGAAATATTAAGAGCTTGTCTCCACAGAATTACCATGAGAGCTAAATAAAATAATCTTATCATAGTAACTGAGACTTAGTAAACTAAAAAACATGGAATTCTGCAGTTGTTTAAATGAGAATTACTGCTCTATTAAAATAAGGTCTCCAAAATTTTATTCTTCAGAGTGCCTATGTTTACAGTATCATTATTTTGTTATTTTTAAAATTCATATCAACTTTGTTATTTTGTACTTAATTTTGTTATAGCTAGGTAATCTCTGTAGTCTTGGTTCTACAACCTTTTATCTCAGTTTTCTACTCATGAAACTACTGAATTAGTACATTGATATGGTTACAAAGGGTATCTGTAGTCACATAAACTTCAGAATCATTTTATATCTAGCTCTGCTCCAGCACTTGGCTATTTGTGTTAAAAGATAGAGAGGTGTCTTATGATATATAGTGACATGATTTCACCTTCACTTTAACTTAACCAAAGACATAGTGAGCTGCTTTAAAATAGAGTAGTATTTGTTTATTCAAAATCCATGTTTATGATCTGTGATATGGGTCAGGTGTTTTGGGAGGCCACAGAGAGAGAGAGAGAGAGAAAAAAAGTGAGAAAAAAGAGTATTATTGTCCTTGTTTTGTATTCTTTGTAAAATAACTTAAATGCTTTAAATAGCAACGTTCATGTTTGTAAAAATTCTCTCTACCTGTGCCAGAACATCACACAAGATCACGTGAAAAAATGTACATTAGATTATTTTATCTATTTTGTAACACTTTACAGCTTGTCAGGCAGTATTTTTAAATGAGCAAAAATCAAAAATTGAATTGAAAGGGACTTAGTATTTATACACCAATGTTTCATTGCAACATTATTGAAAATAGCCAAAAGGTGGAAGCAATCCACATGTCCATCAACAGATGAATGGATAAACAGAAAGTATTATATATGCATTTAATGAAATATTATTGAGCCTTAGAGAGTAAAATTCTGATACATGAGATAACATGGATGGCCCTTGAAAGCATGCTGGTGATTTAAGCCACACATAGAAAGACAAATACTGTTATAAAATTCCACTTCGTAGCAACAGAAAGTAGAATAGAGGTTACCAGGGACTGGGAGTTATTGTATAACGGGCATAGCATTTCCACTGGGGATGATGAAAATGTTCTCGAAATGGTGGTGATGATATTTGTACAACATTGTGAATCTACTTAATGCGACTATTTTGTGTATTCAAACATAATAAAAATGGTAAATTTAACTTTATGTAAAATTTATTGTAGTAAATATAGTAAGATTTAAAAAGGAACCAAAATTTAGATCCTAAAATACTGAAAATCTGGTTGTCTGAAATATACTGCCCTCAAATAACTTTTTCTTTTATTGCGTAACTAGCTGTTTTTATGTAATATTGTAAATGGATCAAAGCTTTATAATGGAGAAATATTTGAAGTCTCAGATTAGTGGATTTCAGATTAATGGAATACTGCAGGATTACCAAAGTTGACTCCCTAGCTCTTCTCTGGCTGCTGTCAGATGGGCCCAAAATTGCCATTTCTGTGCCGCAGAGCCTCAGCTTGATAAGCAAAGGTATTTTTTGTGCAAGAGCTGCCTTGCCTCGGAGGGACTGATCTGGAGTGACTGTCAATAACAGGACGTGCACACCTGAAGAATCAATCTCTTCCATTTAATTTCATAGACATGCACCACTGGAACTCTGATGATTACAGGATGAAGTCTCCTGTAGGATTTCTGGCCGAGGTCATAGAATCAAGCCCCATTAGTCTGTCTCTGGAGCACAGACTGCAAATGGCCAGGGGAGAGAAAGCCAGATAGGAGAGGGGAAGTGAACGGGAACTGTAGAACCTGGGAGAACATCTTTGCATGCCATGGTCTTGGGGAGACTGATGCACCCTGGTAAATGAAAGCTTAATCATCCCCATTAAGTGCCATTCTGTTACATGTTCTATTAATTCTGTGTGTACAGATTTTTCTATGTCTCTCTTCTTTCATTTCTCAGAGCTCCCGGGTTGAGATGATCACCCATTCTTTTTGACATCAGGGTATGCCTCAAACCAAATGAACATGTTCCGAAGCTAAACAAATAACACACCCATTAAATTAAGTTCCTTTGATGGTTTCTTGTTTTGTTTTTACTGGCACAACTGTGGTCAGAGCAACTGTGGTGTTACAGGTCTGATTTGAGTATGCAAGCACCAAGCATACCCTTGTATGTGATATAGTCTCATGGGGACTACTTTAGTGTATTGACTCAATTATATTACTTTTACATGTGAAAAATACAATATTAATAAAAACAGCCTTGGGAAATAGTTAAGTTTAGTGTTGGGCATATAATATTGCATGGGTGATTTTGGAAATCAAAGTAGCACATTGGGAATCCAGAAAGTGCTCCCCTAAGAAAATGAAAAATGATTCTCAGACCAAGGTTACTTCCTTGAGATGGGCTTCTCAACCTCTACACTGTTGTTCTTTGTTGTGGGTACCTGTCCTGTTCAATGTAGAATGTTTAGATGCACCCCTGGGCTCTATCCATTAGATACCAGTAACACCCCATCTGCAAAGTCATGACAAGCTTCCCTCCATCTGTTGTCAGGACAGAGATAGGTTGCTCCTGAGGACCTTGATCCTACCACTGAAGAAGTAGAGCATCCTTCTTTGCAAGGAGTCCATAGATTAAATCTAGGAAAAAAATATGTTTGGGTCTGCTTGTGTCTTTTGTGTTCTCTTGCAGGCACTGTCCAGCATCCTCCAGGAGGTGAATGGCAAAATCACCCCTAGTTTAGAAGCCCTGTCTAGAGTATGGTAAGAAATTCCAGGGTCATGGCATTGACCTGTCTCAGAAAGCTAAGGTTTTGGAGTACAATGGGGAATTGAGAGGAGAGGAATAATGAAGAAAGTAATTAAACAACGTGCCTGTACTATTTTTCCCATGGCATTGCTTCTTCTAAGACACACCAGTCATTCACATTTTGTACTGCACAACCTGGGTGTGTCTTTGTGGCATGAACTTTATTAGAGCTATACCAATTTCTTGTTATCCAGAAGCATTAAGAAGGTAACTTAAGATACAACTTTCTCTGTTTGGGCCAGGAATGCACTTTCTTTGGATATTGTCAGGACTCTTGGTTTCAGTTTTAATCATATAACTGACAAATCCAGAGATTCAATTTAGGGACAGTTGAATACAGGGGTTCAAACTATATTCTTATTAGGCTGTTTTTATGTGTGTCTCACCTCTGCTTCCCTCCATCTGTTGTCAGGAAAGAGATAGGTTGCTTCTGAGGACCTTGCTCCTACCACTAAAAAAGTAGAGCATCCTTTTTTCCTGAGTCCATAGATTAAATCTAGGGAAAAAATATGTTTGGGTCTGCTTGCGTCTTCTGTGTTCTCTTGTCTCAGGCACTTTTACAGGGGGACAGACCAGTCTGATCATCTGATGCCTACTCACTCTTCTCCCCAACTCTGAAGACAGAATCACAGGGAATGATTCCCCTGCAAAGGAGAGATCTTTATTTACTCTTTTGAAGAGAAAATGAAATGTCTTTATGAAAATCTCCCAAATTTTGTTCACATACATTCTCTTATTCTTTATTTTTTGAATAAATATACCTTTTTTTGAGGAAGATATACCTTTTCTTGGGTTCTGAGGCATCTTCTTAAGATACTTCTTAAACTCTGGTTCACAGAATCCAGGAAGTGGTAACCACGATTTTCAGGTAGTCCATCAGGTCAAAGCTATTTGTGTAATACTGAGATGGTATTTGCTTGTCTGTTTCTCACAAGTGTCCAGTGAAGTTTTCCAGAGGCTTCATGACATGTGATACTGCATAAGAAGAAAAGCAGACAAATAGGAGAAACCAGTTATCTGCTATTGAATCAGACATTAAAACAATTTCCAAAAATGTAAACCATGCCACTCTTTTCACTAATTTTTTTCTGTTTCAGATGATATAGTTATTTTTCCATAGGACATGTTGTTATGTTTGTGTATAATGGATTTACTGTCTTTGTTAAATGAATAAGTGTGTTCAGAAGTTTCAGTTTTAACTTCTAATATGGTAAATGTCAATAGACATAATCCATATAAATAGAAGCTCTTTGGGGTTTTTAAATTTAAGAGCATACCATTTTAGTGTTCTCCATTAAATACCTGGAGCATTCAACAGGATCTTTCCACTCTGGCTTTTGGAACTGCTGTTATCTCCAGTCCTGGGAAAGCCACAGAATCTGTGCATCTCAGGCCCACAGGGGCTATTCTCTGCCAGGCCTGTGGTGGCTCACTCTTTGCATGTGCAATTGATTGCTCAGCCTGTGACGTTCCCAGATCCTTCTCTGTGCAGCCCTCTCCTTTTCATTACCTAACCTGTAAATTCTAGATTCCAAATGGCCCCAAACTCCACTGTCTGCTTTATCTAGTGAGACCACTGTTTTCAGTTTCAGCTTCACTTCCCATTGCTGTGGTTTGCCAAATGCCCACAGAAAGTTGGGGTGAAATGAAGAGTCCACCCATTTTCCAAGGATCATGGCCTTGTGCTATCTGTTGTCCAATGCCAGTTTCCTCATATATTTTATTAAGTTTATAATAATTATGGACTGAAATAAGTGTAATAGCCATTACTCTGTAAGGGACAAAATTGGAAGTTTCATATTTTTCTAAATTTAAGTGTTTCTTTATGACAAGGAACTTACCAAGGGTAAGATACATGTAGGATAATAGCCAAGTATAGCCAGTTAAGGGTATGAAAAATATGAGAACTTCCACCTTTATGTTTTACATCATTTTAATAATATGTTTATGTTTCATTATATAAATAATAACATAACAGTACATGTTTATACTTTAGAAATAAAGTGCATAATTAGAGGTTATACTTTTGTGTTTTTTTCCTAATAGAAGCGTACTATCACAAAAAGTAGAACTTCTGAATTATTTGAACTATTTTTTAAAAATTATAACTTGGTACAGAGTGAAAAGAACAAATATTTAATTTAGAGGGTTAAGCAAACCATCAAGGAAGTAGCTTTAGCATATACCAACTATGAAGAGAAACTGAACAATGATTTCTGTAATCTCATCAGTCTGAGAACCATTCAGTCAGGTGACTTGGTTCCTTGTAAGGAGAGGGTGAGAGAATGGGGTTTCTCACTTGAAACAAGAATAGGAGTAGCTGCCACTATTTTTGAATTAGTACTAAATGCATGGCTGTGGGCAATAAAGTTATAGCCTCCATTTTATACATGCAGAATTGAAGCTAAAGAGAACACCTTGCCTCTGGTCATACAGGAGTAAATGAAGTAGGTAGGCTTGAACCAGCATTTCTGTGAACTGTAAAGCCTGTTCTCTTATCAGTTCACCAGGCTTTCTTGGAACTGGCTATACATAAAACAGTTTTCTACCAAAAAAATGTAAAACACCAATGTTTTTCAAAGTGTTTCAAATGTGTAGCAGTTCCTACCCTGGAGTTGAGTTAAGCTGTAACTGATTTATAGTGAACTGGGGAAATTTCAAGTCGGTATGAATTATACAATCCTCAGAATAAGTGGATATGTGTGCATGTACGTGTTTGTGTGTGTATAAATCACTATGTTTCTTTTCACAGAGGCTAAAGGTATTTCCCACTGAGTAGGAAATGTTTGCATTCTTCACCTACTTGTGCATGGATTTCCAAATTGATGGCTATTTGCTTCAAAAGTCGACAGGAAATCAATCCTGTAAATTATTGTGTGTGTAGTTCAGTTTAGTAAGTCATAAAATATTATTTCTTTCATCCCCTTAATGCTGTTTAGTTGCTGTCTCATTCTTCATAGGAATAGCAAACCATTCAGTGATACTGTAAGCATAAACTGATCTTTAAGATTCTAGAGTTAAGCAGCCATTTGTTCAGGTGGCACTTGGCTTTTGTGTCAGCACGTCTCTCCCTCTTTAGGGAAGAAAATGAAGTCATGCTTTGTATTTTACATGTTGTTTTGTATATGTTTCCCCTAGAAAAAAGTCGTTGTGTCTTTAGTACTTCTGTCTTTAAAGAAAACTGTAGTGTAGATTTTTTTATGCACCGTGTGGAGCAGTGGATATGGAAAAGGCTGCACATTCTCAAGTGTACTGGTGGGAACTAGTAATTCTACTCCAGGGAACCAGAATAAATAGATGTTTCCAGTGTAAAGCGTGGTCCATATTTGGAAAATACCCCATTCTGGGCTCTTAGATCTAACTACTCATGTAGAATATCTTTCTTCATATACTGATATTCCCCAAATTCTGGACATTTACATACCATGATCATACTTTTTAATGTAGCTGCATACCATCTCTACTATTGTCTATTTAACATTTTTTATAAATCTAGTAGATTTTTTAAACTAATTGTGAATATGAAGAACATTTATATCAATAATATCATAGAATAAATTCACTATAAATGGAAAGTGATATAAAACTAAATATATACATATTTACACAAACATAAAATGCACACAGTTACATTAAAATATTCAGGAAATAGAAGTAGTAGTGTGTAACACCAGAAGTCCTATAACTATGACATATTTGAAACCTGTGAGCCCTATAGCCCCTATTTTTCAAGGTTGAAATTATAATTCAGATTACTTACCACAGTGTCCATTATAGTTCTCCCCTGCTATCAGAAAGCAGAGTACTTGTTCCTATGAAAACCTTCGCAAGCCAAAATGGTATAGAGTGAATAAACAATTGTCATTAATTATATGGAAAACATTTTGAGTATTCCCAGACTCAAGAAAATCTTTCCTAGGCTTTTCTGATACCTTAGAACATAGCTTGGTAACAGATGGACAAAGTAAATCAAGATAAAACACAGATGCTCTCAAACACAGATCATAGCTAGAGCAGCTTGATGCTGCAATGCGGAGTGTAGTTCCTGGGGAAGAAGTTCGGTGGGGCCACTGTGGCAGCTTGGAGAGCACACTGCCTCCGTAACAGCTCGCTGCAAAACCACCACTGAATGCTATTTTGCCTTTTCCGTAAAAGCAAAATTCCTCTTTGGATTTCTTTTGGTTAACAAAAACAAGACATGTAGGTCTTTAATAAAAGTAAAGTGGTGTAACTCAAACTTTTGAAAAGTAGAAGCTACCTGAATATCTAAGTTATTTATGGTCATGAATAAGCATTCTTGAAAGACCAGACTGAACCCCTCAGGCCTCCCGACCATGTTTCCTTCACCCTACACTCCATTATGTCACCCACCGCAAATAGTTATGCACTGTGTATGTGATATATGCTCAGTGGGTTGATCACACAGTGATTACCAGCAATGAAGCCCAGTGCAGCTATGAGAGCAGTACAGTGAAGAACAAACTCAAGGAAAGGAATTGGTCATATCTGGGGAAAGTTACTTCAGCTCACAGAACTTAGCTGACCTCTTTTGTAAAATGGGATAATACACTGTGCCTTATAGGTCTTTCTTTTTATGAAAAGCAACCACTTAATAGCCTGTTCTATGTACCAGGAAGATTTCTAAGTAATTTTTAAACATTAATTTATGAAATACTCATAACATCCTCTATGAGGCAAATAGGATTAAGACCATCATTTAATATGTGAGAAAAGTAAGGCACAGAGATATAAAGTAATTTGCTTAAATTCACTCAGCTAGAATATGGAAATAAGAGTTTTTCAAGCCAGATTCTGTACTGTCAACCACTACCCTATGCTGCATTTCCTCATAAAGAATATGACACTACCCCTGTGAAAATATTTGGACTCTATCATCTCTAGTTAGTTTTTGTGACTTATGCTTTATTTCCTTTGTCTACCAATTGCTGTGCAGAAATGTAGGTATTTCCTTCCCCATCCTTTCATAGAACTCACATGAGGAGCATGCACTTAGATTTCAAATTCTAAGTGTCCAATATACTTCTATATCATGTCACATAATGTGACACATTAGACTGTTGTTGAATGTCAAGCATTGCTATAATATATGACTTGGAAATGCAGAGTGACAGGTTGTCATTATAGCTGTGCCAATTTTTTGTGATAATGGTGAACCCTCAATAATTTCATTTTCCGGTTTTGTGGATTGCCAACACATTGACATTCCTCCTATGGTTTCCCAGGGAAAAGACAGAATTGAATTTAGCTGAACCTGATCATTTTCCTTAATAGAAATTTAAGGGGCTAAAATGCCTACATTTTGGATATGGTCTTCAATAACTTGAAGAGAATTATTCTCCATCTCTATTCCTAGGATGTAGAAGCAGATGAAGTAGTTTTTCTTGGTGCTAAATTGTAGATGAGAACATCTAGTGATGCCATCATTCAAATTATGAGTTAAGTGCCAACAGTGCTTATATTAGACCAGAGTCCTGTGCATTGTGGAGGTCTCACAAGCATCCCAGTCATCCACCCATTAGATGCTCATTGCAACCCTCTCCATTCCCTGGTGATGATGCCTAAAAATGTCTCCAGACTTTGTCAAAAAATTGCCTCTGGTGTAGAGCAATAGAATTTGGGGGTCTTCGTTGGAAAATAAAACTCATAAATAAATAAAACCTTTGCACATATTGTAAGACTTTAGATTTTTGAGGATAGTATCTTACGGAGCACAGTGCCAAGTTTATAGTTCTAAGCATATTGCAGTAAAATAATTATGTATTCTCTTCTAGCATTACCTCTTACACATAAGGTTAAGTCACATCACTAGTAGAATCTTTGAGAAATTAGGTATTCATTCTCACTCCATTTTAAGGTTTATGTAAGTAATCTCTCCAAATAATGATAATACTAATATCTGAGAAATACATAGTGTTTTATAATTAGAGGTTGCTTTGAAACACAATTTTCCAGGAACTCTGAGGAGGGTTTTTATTTGCCCCTTTTATTGATTGATTAGTGTGATGACTCAAGAAGAATAACTTTGGTCTTTTGTGTGTGTATGTGTGTGTGAGTTAGGGAGGTCAGAAAATAACCACTGTTCTGAATAATTTAAGTGAGTAGAGTTTTCTTGCCAATTAAAATAATCAAGTAAATCTCTTAATTTGTGTATAAACTTTTTCCCATCCTTGAGAGCATTGCTAAAGACTCATGCCTCTTTCCTTCTCATGCCCTCCTAATTCTAAATGCGCATACCACCATTCCCTATTTTGATGTTGCTGGTTGTCCTGGGACCTTATGTAGACCGGAACATCTGTCTCCAGCCCCTCAAGTGAGCTGTCCTAATTATGTTACATCCCGACAACTTGCAACGCTCAGAATATCAAGTTTCTAATGTTACAACTGATAAGCAGCATAAGCCATTCCCATTGCTGGTCTCGGTCCCCTCTGTGTCTTAAACAGATTCATAGATCTCTGGCTCTTAAGCATCTTGCAGCCTTATTTATCTTGTAGTCAAGACCCCAGAAATTAGTCTTCCAGAAAATGTCTCTTCAAGCCAGACTCCTCAAGGAGATGGTGCCTCTGTAACCTTGATAAAAAACCTCCTACACTCTGTAATCCTGTCATCTCAGGGAGAGCCACTATTCATTAGCTTAAATTGTCAGCTTTATGTTTCAGTAAAATAAATACACATTTTCCCTTCAGTAATGACTTTTTTTCTCACTTTGTGAAAACTGCAGGGACCCTTGTTATCGAGAGATAATCATATTCTAGCAGTGCCACTTATGCTCAGTGAAAGTCCTGAGGATGTGATTATCTCTTAATAACTCTAAAGCCTGTTATGTATCGAGTTGTATTGTTGTTTACTTTGAGTGTGTGTGGGGGAACCCATTAGTGATCTCTGTGGTTGATATTATTCATTGTGATAATGATAAAAGAATCAAATGACCATTTGTTTGCTTGTAGCTGGACAGCACTATTAGGAATGCTTCCTACTTTGCACCGAAAAATGCATTTAAATAGAATCTCTTGTTTAGTATTAGTTTAATAACCCGGATGTTAATACTAAGTTATGTCAAGCAAAGCTAATGGAAATTCTGGAAATAAACATGGATGATTTAATGTCTACATGACCTTTACCTCCCACAGAAAATTCTGGTTGGTTTTTAACTACCTGTGAAGGAAGTTAACACCCACAAGAAATGCCTGCTGATTCAGTGATGGAAGACTGCCACAATTAATTGAGTAACATAGGATATGTGTAAGGAAAAGTCCTTTAAATATAATGGTCTTTTAGAATATGGACAGTTAACTGAACTTTTTCCTGTCCCCTCATGCTATAGACCAGAGAGTTTTCATACATGCTCTCAGATTATCTTTATAAGAATCTTGCCAGGTAGTTATTGTTCCCATTTTCCAACTGAGGAAACTGAGCCTAAATTCATATGACTTCAGAGTCCTTGTGTTATCAGGAGATTATTTAAAGGCACACTGTGCAGGATGATTAAGCAGTTATAGGAGGCTTGTAACCAGTGGTGATCATATACAGTCGACTCTTGAACAATGCACAAATTGGAGGTGCTGATCTCACAGCAGTTGAAAATCTGCATATAACTTGGGACTCTCCAAAAATTTAACGGCAAATAGGGAATGTTGATGGGAAGCCTTACAGATAACCTAAAGTCGATTAACACATATTTTGTATGTTGTATGTATTAGATACAGTATTCTTAAAATAAAGTAAGCTAAAGTGTTTTTTTAAACTGTCACAAATCTCCAAAAAATTGTCCAATAATATTTATTGAAAAAAATCTTTGTTTAGTGGACCTACATAGTTCAAACCTGTGTTGCTAACAGTCAACTATATATGTTTATTATATTATTAGACAGATACATGCCTGACCCCACTGAGAGGTAATGAGGTCACTAAAATGACAAAACCACTATTTTCTCCCTTCCAGTCTTGCATCCTGTGTCTGAAAAAATTATATGTGTGATTCCTAGTTTTTTAGCATTTTCATCAGAATTATTTTCATGCTCTTACCTGTCACTTGTGAAGGATTGTTTCATACTGAATAAATAACCAACATACCATTTATTTCTGAGTGTTTAGGAAGGGTCTAGATCAGGACTTTCTGTTCTCTAGAGTAAAATCATCCTTTTTGACCCAGACCTTGCCAGCTGCTACCTCTTCCTATTGATGTTAGCGGAGAAGCTGTGTAGTCATTCATAGATTTCTGGTTCCTTTGTATTATCATAGAGCCAGTGCATTTATGTTGATACCTGGTGGTATGTTCAAAACTTCTAGTCCCCGTCTTTAGGAGCAGAGGGAGATTCATCCATTTATTTGTGTATTAATTTCCTGTCTATTCTCACATTTGATTTTATGGAGTTTATAATAAAATCCATAACTAAAACTCAACCATAACTTACAATAGCACATAAATTATATGGATGTAATATTGGAAAAACGTAACAAATTTTCAGTGATTTAAAAATAATTAAATAGTTTTTGCATATTATAAGCTGGACTGTTCTTTACATGGATTATCTCATTCTGCTCTCACACACAAAAAAAACAGTGTAAAGTGGAAATATAATTATTACAATTATGCTCATTTTATGCATAAGAAAGCTGAACTTTGAGTGACATGAAAGGTTTTCCTTGTGTTCTTGTCTTGAAGGAGGCTTTTGCACAATTGACTGTAATGGATGCATAGTTTCTTTCCCTGTGTAAAGCAGTACAAAAGTGATCGAGAATCATACCTGTGTTTTTGCCCCTTTTCAAGGAATGGTATTGGGTGGCTGTCTACCAGATTCATCTTCGGTCAGGCTGGCACATCTGAGATGGAAAGTTTTAACTAAATCACTTTTTCCCTTGATAAAAATATGGCTGTTCAACTTTTTTTTCTAATGAGGAATGAACAAGTAATTCTTAATTATAAAATCAAGAACTCCTTTTTTTTTTTGTAGATAATTATTTTTTATTGAAGGGTAGTTGACACACAGTATTACATTAGTTTCAATTGTACAACACAGTGATTCAACATTTATATACATGATAATTCTACCTACCAGCTATCACCATACCAAGTTGTTACAATATTTTGACTATATTCCTTATGCTATACATTACATCCCGGTTACTTATTTATTTTACAATTGGAAGTGTGTACTTTTTTTTTTCTTTTTCTTTTTGTGAGGGCATCTCTCATATTTATTGATCAAATGGTTGTTAACAACAATAAAATTCTGTATAGGGGAGTCAATGCTCAATACACAATCATCAATCCACCCCAAGCCTAATTTTCATCAGTCCCCAATCTTCTGAAGCATAACGAACAAGTTCTTACATGGAGAACAAATTCTTACATAGTGAATAAGTTACATGGTGAACATTACAAGGGCAGTCATCACAGAAACTTTCGGTTTTGCTCATGCATTATGAACTATAAACAGTTCAAATATGAATACTCATTAGATTTTTATACTTGATTTACATGTAGATACCACATTTCTCTCTTTATTATTATTTTTAATAAAATGCTGAAGTGGTAGGTACATACAAGATAAAGGCAGAAAACATAGTTTAGTGTTGTAGGAGAGCAAATGTAGATGATCAGGTGTGTGCCTGTAGACTATGTGTTAATCCAAGCTAGACAAGGGCAATAAAACATCCATGTATGCAGAAGATTTCTCTCAGAACGGGGGGGTGAGGTTCTAAGCCTCACCTCTGTTGATCCCCAATTTCTCACCTGATGGCCCCCCTGCGACTGTGCCTGTCTTAGGTTGTTCCTCCCTTGAGGAATCTTACCCGTCTCTGGCTAACCAGTCATCTTCCGGGGCCATACAGGGAAATGTACAGTTGGTAAGTGAGAGAGAACCAATATTGTTTGAAAAGGTTAGCTTTTTACTTCTTTGCAGATTTATGCCCTGTGGCTTTTATGCCCAGTATTTGTCTTGAGGTATCTTTACCACTTGGAAGAATTATGATACTTGGTAAATTCGATATGAGGCATGAATTCTATTTAAGGGTTGTAATTAGGAGGGAAGAAGAAAAGCTATAGAAGTAGCAGGCAAGAAAGCATGGGAAGATTATTTCCTTGACATATCTTCTTGTAGAGTAACTTCAGCATGTATACGTTTTAAACTACTAATTAAATTGTGCACACACATTAACATAATAGGAGTATAGTTACCTAACCAAAGCATACCTGTAATTACCATCCATCTCCAGTGAAACCAAGAAAACCAGTTAGGCACCTTAGGCATTTGTGAAAACTTATCTATGATATGGTGGATATTGACCAACTGAACTTGAACAGTCTGACAGAAATCAGACAAATTAAAACAACCCATTCCTGGGGATTGTTCACATCCCATATGTTCTTTTAACAGTAAATAGTCTATAGTTGTAAGATTTTGGAGCGCTACAATTTGCTTCTCCTAATTCTTGGTTGAGTTCCAACAGTATAGATCCAGTCAAATTTGTTGTTTTACTGTATGCACAGGCCAGCTTAAATATCTCCTTCTTCATTCCCATGGCAAGTCCAGGAACTGGTGGGATGAGTGCATCTACACCTGTAGCAGTGCGTGGATCTTTGTTGGGGTTTTTTGATGATCATCTTCTGGTATGACTCTTCCAGAGAGTGCTGATGTTGGAAGTTCTTTTTCATATCATATCTTAGTTGATTTTCGGGGTAGCCAAATTAGGCTTTGATCCTCTGTATAAACACAAACAGGCCCTTTGCCTACACTTTTATATGCCCTGTATACCCTTGTGTAGAACTCATTGGAGGTCACCACACAGGAACTGCTTTTTTTTTTTTTTCGGTATCATTAATCTACACTTACATGACAAATATTATGTTTACTAGGCTCTTCCCTTTACCAGGTCACCCGTATAAACCCCTTTACAGTCACTGTCCATCAGCATAGCAAAATGTTGTAGAATCACTACTTGCCTTCTCTGTGTTGTACAGCCCTCCCCTTTCTCCCACCCCCCCATGCATGCTAATCATAATACCCCCTTCTTCTCCCCCCACCTTATCCTTCCCTACCCACCCATCCTCCCCAGTCCCTTTCCCTTTGGTACCTGTTAGTCCATTCTTGAGTTCTGTGATTCTGCTGCTGTTTTGTTCCTTCAGTTTTTCCTTTGTTCTTATACTCCACAGATGAATGAAATCATTTGGTATTTCTCTTTCTCCACTTGCCTTGTTTCACTGAGCATAATACCCTCCAGCTCCATCCATGTTGCTGCAAATGGTAGGATTTGCCTCTTTCTTATGGCTGAGTAGTATTCCATTGTGTATATATACCACATCTTTATCCATTCATCTATCGATGGACATTTAGGTTGCTTCCAATTCTTGGATATTGTAAATAGTGCTGTGATAAACATAGGGGTGCATTGGTCTTTCTCAAACTTGATTGCTGCATTCTTAGGGTAAATTCCTAGGAGTGCAATTCCTGGGTCAAATGGTATGTCTGTTTTGAGCATTTTGATATACCTCCGTACTGCTTTCCACAATGGTTGAACTAATTTACATTCCCACCAGCAGTGCAGGAGGGTTCCCCTTTCTCCACAGCCTCGCCAACATTTGTTGTTGCTTGTCTTTTGGATGGCGGCCATCCTTACTGGTGTGAGGTGATACCTCATTGTAGTTTTAATTTGCATTTCCCTGATAATTAGCGATGTGGAGCATCTTTTCATGTGTCTGTTGGCCATCTGTATTTCTGTTTTGGAGAACTGTCTGTTCAGTTCCTCTGCCCATTTTTTAATTGGGTTATTTGTTTTTTGTTTGTTGAGGTGTGTGAGCTCTTTATATATTCTGGACGTCAAGCCTTTATCAGATGTGTCATTTTCAAATATATTCTCCCATGCTGTAGGGTTCCTTTTTGTTCTATTGATGTTGTCTTTTGCTGTACAGAAGCTTTTCAGCTTAATATAGTCCCACTTGTTCATTTTTGCTGTTGTTTTCCTTGCCTCGGGAGATATGTTCAAGAAGAGGTCACTCATGTTTATGTCTAAGAGGTTTTTGCCTATGTTTTCTTCCAAGAGTTTAATGGTTTCATGACTTACATTCAGCTCTTTGATCCATTTTGAGTTTACTTTTGTACATGGGGTTAGACAGTGATCCAGTTTCATTCTCCTACATGTAGCTGTCCAGTTTTGCCAGCACCATCTGTTGAAGAGACTGTCATTTCGCCATTGTATGTCCATGGCTCCTTTATCAAATATTAATTGACCATATGTGTCTGGGTTAATGTCTGGATTCCCTAGTCTGTTCCATTGGTCTGTGGCTCTGTTCTTGTGCCAGTACCAAATTGTCTTAATTACTATGGCTTTATAGTAGAGCTTGAAGTTGGGGAGTGAGATCCCCCCTACTTTATTATTCTTTCTCAGCATTGCTTTGGCTATTCGGGGTCTTTGGTGTTTCCATATGAATTTTTGATTATTTGTTCCAGTTCATTGAAGAATGTTGCTGGTAGTTTCATAGGGATTGCATCAAATCTGTATATTGCTTTGGGCAGGATGGTCATTTTGACAACATTAATTCTTCCTAGCCACGAGCATGGGATGAGTTTCCATCTGTTAGTGTCCTCTTTAATTTCTCTTAAGAGTGACTTGTAGTTTTCAGAGTATAAGTCTTTCACTTCTTTGGTTAGATTTATTCCTAGGTATTTTACTTTTTTTGATGCAGTTGTGAATGGAGTTGTTTTCCTGATTTCTCTTTCTGTCGGTTCATTGTTAGTGTATAGGAAAGCCACAGATTTCTGTGTGTTGGTTTTGTATCCTGTATCTTTGCTGTATTCCGATATCAGTTCTAGTAGTTGTGGGGTGGAGTCTTTAGGGTTTTTTATGTATAGTATCATGTCATCTGCAAATAGTGACAGTTTCACTTCTTCTTTACCAATCTGGATTCCTTGTATTTCTTTGTTTTGTCTGATTGCCGTGGCTAGGACCTCCAGTACTATGTTAAATAACAGTGGGGAGAGTGGGCAACCCTGTCTAGTTCCTGATCTCAGAGGAAATGCTTTCAGCTTCTCACTGTTCAATATAATGTTGGCTGTGGGTTTATCATAGATGGCCTTTATTATGTTGAGGTACTTGCCCTCTATTCCCATTTTGCTGAGAGTTTTTATCACAAATGGATGTTGAACTTTGTCAAATGATTTTTCAGCATCTATGGAGATGATCATGTGGTTTTTGTCTTTCTTTTTGTTGATGTGGTGGATGATGTTGATGGACTTTCGAATGTTGTACCATCCTTGCATCCCTGGAATGAATCCCACTTGGTCATGATGTATGATCCTTTTAATGTATTTTTGAATTCGGTTTGCTAATATTTTGTTGAGAATTTTTGCATCTACGTTCATCAGGGATATTGGTCTGTAGTTTTCTTTTTTGGTGGTGTCTTTCCCTGGTTTTGGTATTAGGGTGATGTTAGCTTCATAGAATGAGTTTGGGAGTATCCCCTCCTCTTCTATTTCTTGGAAAACTTTAGGGAGAATGGGTATTATGTCTTCCCTGTATGTCTGATAAAATTCCGAGGTAAATCCATCTGGCCCGGGGGTTTTGTTCTTCGGTAGTTTTTTGATTACCGCTTCAATTTCGTTGCTGGTAATTGGTCTGTTTAGATTTTCTGTTTCTTTCTGGGTCAGCCTTGGAAGGTTGTATTTTTCTAGGAAGTTGTCCATTTCTCCTAGGTTTCCCAGCTTGTTAGCATATAGGTTTTCATAGTATTCTCTAATAATTCTTTGTATTTCTCTGGGGTCCGTCGTGATTTTTCCTTTCACGTTTCTGATACTGTTGATTTGTGTTGACTCTCTTTTCTTCTTAATAAGTCTGGCTAGAGGCTTATCTATTTTGTATATGTTCTCAAAGAACCAGCTCTTGGTTTTTATTGATTTTTGCTATTGTTTTATTCTTCTCAATTTTATTTATTTCTTCTCTGATCTTTATTATGTCCCTCCTTCTGCTGAACTTAGTCCTTATTTGTTCTTCTTTTTCCAATTTCGATAATTGTGACATTAGACCTTTCATTTGGGATTGTTCTTCCTTTTTAAAATATGCTTGGATTGCTATATACTTTCCTCTTAAGACTGCTTTTGCTGTGTCCCACAGAAGTTGGGGCTTAGTGTTGTTGTTATTTGTTTCCATATATTGCTGGATCTCCATTTTGATTTGGTCATTGATCCATTGATTATTTAGGAGCGTGTTGTTAAGCCTCCATGTGTTTGTGAGCCTCTTTGCTTTCTTTGTTCAGTTTATTTCTAGTTTTATGCCTTTGTGGTCTGAAAAGTTGGTTGGTAGGATTTCAATCTTTTGGAATTTTCTGAGGCTCTTTTTGTGGCCTAGTATGTGGTCTATTCTGGAGAATGTTCCATGTGCACTTGAGAAGAATGTTTATCCTGTTGCTTTTGGGTGTAGAGTTCTATAGATGCCTATTAGGTCCATCTGCTCTACTGTGTTGTTCAGTGCTTCCGTGTCCTTACTTATTTTCTGCCGGTGGATCTATCCTTTGGGGTGAGTGGTGTGTTGAAGTCTCCTAGAATGAATGCATTGCAGTCTATTTCCCCCTTCAGTTCTGTTAGTATTTGTTTCACATATGCTGGGGCTCCTGTGTTGGGTGCATATAAATTTAGAATGGTTATATCCTCTTTTGGACTTAGCCCTTTATCATTATGTAGTGTCCTTCTTTATCTCTTGTTACTTTCTTTGTTTTGAAGTCTATTTTGTCTGATAATAGTACTGCATCCCCTGCTTTCCTCTCGCTGTTGTTTGCCTGAAATATGTTTTTCCATCCCTTGACTTTTAGTCTGTACATGTCTTTGGGTTTGAGGTGAGTTTCTTGTAAGCAGCATATAGATGGGTCTTGCTTTTTCATCCATCTATTACTCTGTGTCTTTTGATTGGTTCATTCAGTCCATTCACATTTTGGGTGATTGTTGAAAGATATGTACTTATTGCCATTGCAGGCTTTAAATTCGTGGTTACCAAAGGTTCAAGGTTAGCCTCTTTAGTATCTTACTGCCTAACTTAGCTTGCTTATTGAGCTGTGATATACACTGTCTGAAGATTCTTTTCTTCTCTCCCTTCTTATTCCTCCTCCTCCATTCTTCATATGTTGGGTGTTTTGTTCTGTGCTCTTTTTAGGAGTGCTCCCATCTAGAGCAGTCCCTGTAAGATGTTCTGTAGAGGTGGTTTGTGGGAAGCAAATTCCCTCAGCTTTTGTTTGTCTGGGAATTGTTTAATCCCACCATCATATTTAAATGATAGTCGTGCTGGATACAGTATCCTTGGTTCAAGGCCCTTCTGTTTCATTGCATTAAATATATCATGCCATTCTCTTCTGGCCTGTAGAGTTTCTGTTGAGAAGTCTGATGATAGCCTGATGCGTTTTCCTTTATAGGTGACCTTTTTCTCTCTAGCTGCCTTTAACACTCTTTCCTTGTCCTTGATCTTTGCCATTTTATTTATTATGTGACTTGGCGTTGTCCTCCTTGGATCCTTTCTGTTGAGGGTTCTGTGTTATTTCCGTGGTGTGTTCAATTATTTCCTCCCCCAGTTTGGGGAAGTTTTCAGCAATTATTTCTTCAAAGATACTTTCCATCCCTTTTCCTCTCTCTTCTTCTTCTGGGACCCCTATAATACGGATATTGTTCCTTTTGGATTGGTCACACAGTTCTCTTAATATTGTTTCATTCCTGTAGATCCTTTTCTCTCTCTCTATGTCAGCTTCTATGCGTTCCTGTTCTCTGGGCCTCTTGCATCCTATCCATTCTGCTTATAAACCCTTCCCGAGTTTGTTTCATCTCTGTAATGTCCTTTCTGGCATCTTTGATCTCCCTCCGGAATTCATCCCATATCTCTTGCGTATTTCTCTGCATCTCTGTCAGCATGTTTATGATTCTTATTTTGAATTCTTTGTCAGGAAGACTGGTTAGGTTTGTCTCCTTCTCTGGTGTTGTCTCTGTGATCTTTGTCTGCCTGTAGTTTTGCCTTTTCATGGTGATAGGAATAGTTTGCGGAGCTGGAACAAGTGATGGCTGGAAGAAGTTCCCTTCTTGTTGGTTTGTGGCCCTCTTCTCCTGGGAGAACAGCGGCCTCTAGTGGCTTGTGCTGGGCAGCTGTGCGCAGACAGGGTTTCTGCTTCCTGCCCGGCTGCTATGGAGTTTTTCTCCACTGTTGCTGTGGGTGTGGCCTGGCTCCGGCAGCTGCTCCAAAGTGGTGGAGTCGCGTTGGGAGGGGAGCGGCCCGAGGCTATTTATCTCCGTAAGGGGCCTCCGTGCCCCCTGCAGCCCAGGGGATTAGTGTGCCCAGAAATCCCCGGATTCCCTACTTCTGGACTAAGTGTCCTGCCCTGCCCCTTTAAGACTTCCAAAAAGCACCCACCATAACAAAACAATGACCACAAAAAAAAAAAAAAAAAATTAAAAATAAAAAAATGGCCGCTCATTCATCTTTATTCTCCAGCGCCACCCTCAGGCATCTTCTCCCCAGTCTTGCTGCCCTGTTTCCCTATTATTGGGGTCCCTATCCCTTTAAGACTTCCAAAAAGCGCTCGCCAAAACAAAACAGCGAAAATAAATAAATAAATAAATAAAAATGGCTGCTCGCTTTTCTTATGTCCTCCGGCGCCAGGCCTCCGGTACCCCCTCTCCGTTCTTGCTGCCCTGTTTCCCTAGTATCCAGTGCCCCGCGCATGCACTCTGTCTGCGCTCTGTTCCAGATGGCTGGGGCTGGGTGTTCAGCAGTCCTGGGCTCCGTCTCCCTCCCGCTCTGCCTGCTCTTCTCCCGCCGGGAGCTGGGGGGATGGGCGCTCGGGTCCTGCCGGGCGGGGGCTTGTATCTTACCCCCTTTACGAGGCACTGGGTTCTCGCAGGTGTGGATGTGGTCTGGATGTTGGCCTGCGTCCTCTGGTCTTTATTCTAGGAAGAGTTGTCTTTGTTATATTTTCATAGATATATGTGGTTTTGGGAGGAGACTTCCGCTGCTCTGCCCATGCTGCCATCTTGGCTCCTCCAAGAACTTCTTAATATCTATCTAGGCATCATTAGAGATGACCTTCTATGAGCAGTCATGAAAATACACTGCAGAAATTAAACTTACTTGTAATGCATATCCCTTACTTTTAACTTAGAGACTGTGTGTGTGTGTGTGTGTGTGTGTGTGTGTGTGTGTGTGTGTGTGTATCGGGTGGGTGATAAACAAAATGATTTGTGTCACACTAGAAATACATACTTGTAACCCAAACACAAGATCCATTATGGTCCTGAAATGCTATCATTTTCTTAAGAGGATTATTAAAAAAATAGTCTATTACTCTCTTTTATTTTAATGATTTTCATTTGGGTAACAGTGGCAGAGTAGGTTAGTCAGGGACCTTGTTCTGTTTCTTTTCTCAATAAATATTTTTGAACAAATGAGTTAAATATTTTGAAAAAATACAAATATAAAACTATTGATCTTTAATAGTAAAGGAACAGGTGAGTATTATTCATATTCATGAGCCAGGAAAATTTGTATATGGAGATAACCTTGCAAATAGATACAGATAGCAAGGTGGGATAAGACTTTTGGTTTGTTTCTATATATTACTCACCTATATGACTCCTTCAGTTTCATTAGGTGCATAGCTGGGACTTCAATTACCCATAGAAAGCTTGCCTTCAGTGGGCTCATTTCTTAACTAGCAACCAGTTAGTTGTGAGGTTCAGAAACCTACACTAGCTCACATAACAAGAAGGGTGATTGAAACCTTATGTCAAGCAAAATGATAGCCATATAAGAACAGAAACCTAGGTAAAACCTGACCTCATGCTGACTTGCCTTGGAAAGTCAGATGTGGCTACTTTGCTCCCTTTTTACTTTATTTTCAATCCCTCTTTCTCATGGGATCAGGATTAAGGGTGTCTATTATCTCAAGCTTAGTTTTCTAAGAATGTCTGTTTCATTCCCTGATTCTCTCAACAGACTGACTTATTTGACAATAATTCCACCTTTACCTGCATGGGACTCTCAGTGTTGAAATGCAGAATCGCTAAGACAGAGAATCTTACTGGCTTAATGTGGAGCAAATGTTCATTGGCCATTCAATATCTGTAGCCAATTAGGTTGAGGCACATAGTATATAAGACAGTCCTTTCCAGAAGTGCAGGAGGGACAAGTTCTTTAAGAGGCAGAGGTTGATTCAGGAGCCTTCTTGGGATTAGCTATCCCAGATAATCCTCCTTACTTTTTCAGCCTTTCCATTCTGCCTTCCATTCTCTTTGGCATTTTGTTTTTTCGCTCCTAGGCAGCTACCAAATCTAATAAATGTATTCATCAGATGTTGACCCATTCAAAGGTTAAGTTCTTTTGGCCAGCGTTCCCTCTGGAAGCAATTCCACAACTCAAAGGAATGAGCTTAATACTATATGTTTTAGACAATGGTCAAATATTTGGAAGTATATGTTGTTTATAGGTGTTGGCTTTGCTTTTTGTATGTACAGTCATCTTTCATGAGACTATTCATAATGTGTGAGCATCTCTTACCAATGTCACAATGTTACTAGTGGTGTGCCATAAGCCAAATGATAGACTGAACCTAAATTGCATTATGATATTTAATTTTATGTTGTTCTTTGACACTGAATAATGTTATTATCCCTACTTTATAGGTGAAATTGAAGCTTATATCAACTAATGAATTGTTCAAAATCACATGGCTAGTAAATAACTGTCCCAGAGCTTGTGCTTTTTAAACAAGAGGAAAGTAATTATTATATAATGAACAGAGTTAGAGCCTAAGGTTCCATTTCAACTTTATGTCATTCTATTGGATAAATACTCACTTTCATTCTGTGAAGATATATGAATATAAATAAATATGGATGTCTATATCTATATCTGTCTCTATATATGTATGTATTATATGTATGAACTATATGCCAAGTTTCTAGTAATATTTAATTGGAGCCTTGACCAAAACTTGTTTTTCTTTTTTTTAAGATTTACATAATCTTAACTGTTGTTATTGATATGTAAGCTGGAGTTGCAGATGGTACCAATAATAGAGCTTTACCTTCTTGCCAATGGGTATTCTTAATATAAGAAAAATAAAGTCAGACTTGGAGGTACATAAAAAAGTACTGAACATTTTTAGCCAACTCACATACATAGAGCTGGTGACTAGTCATGTTAGAATAAAACAAACAGGGATTTATTTATGATTCATTGTTAACTTGAATATAGGATTTTTTTCTGTTTCATAGGAAATACTTCCTTACATTTGTCATAATCATTTGTGGTACTTTATGTTATGAGAATATGTAAGAAAGTTCTGGAGAAAAAGGAAAAATTACATTTCTGAATATGTTAACAATATAAAGATAACATGTTTGGTCCTTGCCTTTTGGACATAATTGATTCTAACGCAAAAGAAAAGGTAGTTAGGTACTTAGGTAATGAATTATTCAGCTACCTTGCAGGGGATAGTACAAACTTTAGAAGTAATGATGAAATATTATTATTTTCTAATCAAGAAAATGTAATATTTCTACTCCTAATCAATTATGATATCTCTAAATGTAAAGTATACTAAGCTCACATAAAGATAGTTCTGAGTGGTGAATCTGTCTGTGTGTGTGTAAGTGTGTGTGTATCATAAAATGATATTTTCAATTTTTAAAAAGTTACAGGACAGCTACTCTACTGTTACCTGCAGTAGAAGCTTGGTTACAGGATACACACATATACATAAACATGAAGATATAAATATATACATTTAGTTTTAGTAGTAGCTTGTATATATTTGCCTTTGAGGGAAAACTATAGCTTCAGGGAAAAATACTCTTAGGTACAAAATTGTTTTGCAGTTAGAATTTAACGTGGTAGCTTAAGAGGAGATATAATGTCTTCTTAATGGTAAGAGTTGTGGTTTTTGTTTTGTTATTGTTAACCTCATTTTAAATAGTGATATAAGTAGCAAAAACGTACCTGTGTCATAGTTCATTGTTCATATTTTTATTATTTTAAAACTCTGCGACATACCTTTTTTGCAAATTGTTTCTTTTATTAATTCTGAATACCACAAAATATCACAGGCTCCTAGAGACATTTTAGTAACAGTGAGGATAGAATGGTGAATTGATTTGTGAAAAGTCACACGTCTACCAGGAGGAAAAGCAAACAAAGGAAACTGGGCTCCTGGATTCTAATCTAGGCAAGTCTGTCAAGCCTGATATCTGTACCAACTATATTTAGTTTCATTTCCTCCTAATTTAATTTTAGAATGGGAATAGTAAAGCATCAGGTTAAAAAAAATGTATTTAAACTTGAAAACTGTATATGTTTATTTATTTATTTATATATTTATTTATTCATTCACTCATTCATTCATTCTAGGGATCATTAACATACAGTAACTCCACAGCATGTGGCCCCAAGAATTTCCCTAAAAGGTAAGCTTCCCATAGGGAAGGTTCTTCTTATATGCACTTTACCTTTGAGTACCATCCTTAGTTTCAGAGAAACATTGAAATCCTTTCCTTACAAACTTAGATATCATAAGATCATTTTTGATGTTTTTCTGACAGTTGAAGTTAATGAAGATGATGAAGTCATATAAATTAAGACTTGAAAATAAGAAATTGAGAACTTTCTCAAGTCTCTGTGGAGAAGGTAGCTGTGATATCTCCTCTGTGCTTCAGATTAATTTGATAATTCAGAAACTTTGGAATTATGCATCATGGAAAAAGCACTGGAGTAAAGTAAAGGTTATTATACTTATGCTAAATGATTTTGTAGGAGAGGACATTTATCAATCAGATTGATAGAAATATTAAGTTAACTAAGGCCTACAAATAGGTCTTAGAGTTGAAGTCTTTTAGGGATAAAACATGAGCAATGTAACTATCAAAAATCTTTTTTCCTTAATAAAAGATACAGGTTTAAAATCCACCCAAGTCCAATATGACCTCATTTCAACCTGGTTATATCTACTAAGATCCTCTTTCCAAATAAGATTATATTCATGTTTCTGAAGATTAAGTTTCAAGTATATCTCTTTGAGGGACATTGTTTACCAAAACAGTATGTATTCTTTAAAAGTGACATGAGTGATGTTCAAGTTTATTATGGTTAACTAGGCATTCATAGGGAAAAATACAAACACAGAGGAGATGGTGGTGGAGGAAGTTCTCTTTTCATTGGTACATGCGAAATAAAATGCTGACTTATTTTAAAGGTGTAATTGATGCCGGGGTTCTTGTTCATGAAGCCGAAGAAAGAGCTTCACAAACACTCAAGGTAGGAGAGCAAGGTACAGGCTTTTATGTAGAGATAAAGTGAGAGGACCGAGCTCCCGGCTCACACCAGGAGGGGACAATAGAGTCTGTGGTTGGCTCATTGTCTAGGGGTTTTATGCACAGTTGAGGATTATCAGGAATGAGGGTAAAAGGTTAGGGTGCAGACTTGTTGAGTGGTCCCAGAATGCTCATTTTTGATGAGTAATAGAAGAAATTTTCTGCTCTGATTCTTTCTCAAGATAGCAGTTACCCTTTGGGAGTATGTCAATTAAGACCGCCTACCCTGCCCCCAAGGTGGGCTGGGTTGTTGCCTGTTCGCTGAAGTAAGTTAAGAATCTTACTTCTTAACTTCTTGGGCTGTTTATAGTTGGGCTTGCTTACTAAATTAGTCTTTTTCCTAGGTTGCAGATTACTTGGTTAGGATCAGAGAAGGAAATATAGCACATAGGTACAGTTAAAATAAGCTGGGCCTTTTAGCAGGCTGAGGTAAATTTTACAGTGTCATGATTTAAATTGATACAGTAAAGTCACGGGTTATGCTGAGACACTTTTCTTTATCTGCAGAACACTCAAACATTCCAGGCCAAGTTGCTGCTGGCCTTTTGAGTTTTAACTGATCTCACTGAAGATGTCTATATTCTTAGTCTGGTATCTTTACCCTAGAGAATTAGTGTGACTCTGACTTTGCAAATGCTTATCACAGAGTTTCAATAGGGACTTTTTTGCACATTGCTACATTGTTCTGACTGTAATTATCTTGCTCTGCTTTTTCTCCTGAGGCCCTCACCTTACTCTGCCTAATCCCATGGTCCCTGTCTCATAATGATTATCTCTTGATGCCCAACTTATCTCCCAAATACGATAAAAATTAAATAGTCAGTTACTCAGTACAGGGCATGATGACATTTGGTAAATATTTGTGTGTGATTTTGACTCTTTGGAGAGATTACTTAAGGTTATTTTTAACACCCTCAATTAAAAAATACTTATTTTTTTTTGTATTTAGAGCATTTAGGCAGGAAAGAAAATTATTTCACTTAATTCCTTATATATTTTTCATAAGTCAGAATTGAATAAGGTGTTTTTTAGTAATAGGTATTGCTCTGTAAAAAAAAAAAAAAATCCAGTGGCTAAAAAAATCATCATTTATTATTTCATGAGTCTTATCAGGTCAGCTATTTGGAGCTTTTGATGTAGAACAGATTTCCCTTGTCTTCACTAATGGTGTTTATGTTATGGGTCAGCTTGTAGGTCATTTAGGGTGATCCTCTGTTTTAAATGGTCTCTAAATCTCTAGGAGGGGTTAGGCTTGTTCTCATGGTGGTGGTGTTATCCCGAGATATTCAGAGTGCTCAAACTTGCTATTAACTATTCTGTTTTTACTTCCTCAGACTTGTCTCTCTACCATTCATCTCTACAGCCAGTAGAAGTGTACTTCCTAAATCTAATCAGATTACCACCTATAAATGTTCATTGCTCTCTATTTTCCATGAATTAATTGCAGCTCTTTAGCATGGCTTTAGAAGATTCTATTTTATTTGGCCCTTGCCTACCTCCCTACCTTAATTTCTTTCACAATGCCCATCTTCAAAAATAGGTTCTACCAGCTTGAATTTCTTTAAATTGTTTAAATATCCCATCTTTTCTCTTGCTTTTGCTAATTCTATTCCTTCCTCCAGGGATATTCTGTTCTCCACCCCGCCCTCTCTACTGCTTCCACCATTGAGCAACTCTTTTTATCACTAACTGAAAACTTACTTGTTTCAGGAAGTCTACTCTCGTTTCTCTTATCTGGGATAGGCTTCCCCCTGGTGCTGGTATAAATGTGAACAGCATGAATTCACATTGTACTGTAATTGTTTACTTGATTATCTTAGTCTCTCACTGTGGATTCTGTGAAGCCATTGATTATATCTTCTTGTACATCATGGAATTCCTAGAACCTAGCAGTGCATACACAAAGGATGCCTTAGTAATTATCCATGGGAAGAGTGAACAATTTAATGACATTTTTCCTATTCCAAAAAAAGTTTAAGTTCTTGGCATCATACTCAATGAGAAAAATATGAAAGCCTTTCCCTTAAGATCAGGAATAAAACAAGGATACCCACCCTTACCATTTTTATTCAACAGAGTATTAGATGTCCTAGCTAGAGCACTAGGCAGGAAAAAGAAATATAAGACTTCCAAATTGTCTTATATTTGAATTAGAAAGTAAGAGGTAAAATTCACTATTTGTGGATAGCATGATTTTGTATATATAAAACCCTAAAGATTCCACCAAAAAGACTGTTAGGACAAATAAAGAAATTTAGTAAGTTGCAGGGTACAAAATGAATATACAGAAATCCACTGCCTTTGTATATACTCACAATGAACTGAAAGAAAAATTAAGAAAACAGTCACTTCACAAGCATATCCAAAGGAAAAAAAAAAACTAGGCACAAATTTAAGAAAGGGGTTGAAAGGTCTGTACACTGGAATATATAGGACATTGATGAAAGAAATTGAAGACATCACAAATAAAAGGAAAGACATTCTGTGATCATAAATTGTAAAAATTAATATTGTTAAAGTCTTCAAGTTTTCCAAAGCAATCTAGGTTCAGTGCAATCCCTATGAAAATTTCAGTGGCATTTTTCAAAGAAATAGAACAATCCTACAATTTGTATGAAACCACAAAAGATCCTGAGTAGCCAAAGCAATCCTAAGAAAGAACAAAGCTGTATACAACATGTTCCCTGGTTTCAAACTATACTACAAGGTTATAGTAATCAAAACAGTATGATATTGGCATAAAAACAGGTTAGTAGAACAGAATAGAGAGCCATGCATATATGGTCAACTAATTACAATGAAGGAGGCAAGAATGTAAAACTGGTGCTGGGAAAACAGAACAGCCACATGCAGAACAATGAAGATGACACTAGCTTTTACCCAAAAATTAACTCAAAATGGATTAAAGCTTGACTATAAGACCAGAGACCATAACACTCCTGGAAGAAAATATAAGTGGTAAGCTCCTTGACTTTTGTTTTAGTGATATCTTTTTGGATCTGACTCTAGAAGCAATTGTAGCAAAAGCAAAATCAACAAATGGTATTACATAAAACTAAAAAAACTTCTGCACAGTGAAGGAAATCATCAACCAAATAAAAAGGAAAACTACTGCATGGGAAAAGATATTTGTTAAATCATCCATCTGATAAGGTGTTAATATCCAAAATAAGTAAAGAACTCTTAAAACTCAATAACTAAAAAAGGATCTGATTTTAAACATGAGCAAAGGACCTAAACAGGCATTTTTTCAAAGAAGACACACAGATGGCTGACAGATACATGGGAAGATGCTGAGCATCACTATTAATCAGGGAAATGAAAATAAATCTGAAATGAGGTACCACTTCACACCTGTTAGAATGGCTATCAAATAGATTTAAAAAATAGCAAGTATTGGCTGGAATATGGAGAAAATGGGAACCCTCATGAACTGATGGTGGTGGGAATGTAAATTGGTGTATACTCTAAACCACTGTACAAAAGTTCCTCAAAACAATCAAAATAGAGCTACAATATGATCTAGCAATTCCACTCTGGATATTTATCTGAAAAAACAAAAAACAACAACAGTAATTTGAAAAGATATATGCACCCCTATGTTCATTGCAACATTATTTACAATGGCTAAGATGTGGAAACATGTCCATCCATCCATGAATGGATAAAGAAGATATCTATATATCTATATATATGTATAAATATACATATACACAATGGAATACTATACATGTATCAAAAAGAATAAAGTCTTACTATTTGCAGCAACATGGGTGGACTTCAAGGGTATTAATGCTAAGTGAAATAAGTCAGGCAGAGAATGACAAATACCATATGATTTCACTTTTATGTGGAATCTAACCAAAACAAATGAACAAACAAAATGAAATTGATAGACATAGAGAATAGATCAGTGGTTGCCAGAGGGAAGTAGGGGTGGCTGGTGGGCAAAATGAGTGAAGGAGATAAAGAGGTACAAACTTGCAGCTGTAAAATAAATAGGTCATGGGGATGTAATGCATAGCACAATGAATATAGTCAATAACGTATTATAAATATGAAAGTTGATAAAAAAGAAATTCTTTAAAGTTTTCATCACAAAAGAAAAATACAACTTTGTGTGGTGATAGACGATAAATGGACTTAATGTGGTGATCATTTTGCAGTGTATATAAATGTTAAATCATTATATTGTACATCTGAAACTGATGCAGTATGTCTCAAATTATACCTCAGTAATGAAAAAGAAAAGTTTAAGTTGTTGGGAATTTCCAGAATTAAGACTGAAAGGCAGAGGTCAGATTCCCTCAAAGTTTCCTGATCCTCCTTTGGCCCTAATGAAGGTCAGCCTGGTATCCTCAGGTTCTCCGGCTTTTGTTCTCTACCACAGGTTATAGAAGTGGTAGCCTGTGGATCAGAACGGCCCCCAGACAGTGTTATTTTGATTCATACATTTTTTCTTTTTATTCCTTTTAATTTCAAATAGATAAACTTTTATTTGCCAATGTTTGCTTTCACACGTAACGATAGTTTCCAGAGTCTCTTAAAGAAATCAGAGTATCTATCTACCTTGGGCCTGCATTCCCAGATGGCACAAAGGCTAAACTGAGCATTGGCTGCCTTTTGCTAAGTTCTCCAGTTTATCATGTCACATTAGTTGCTGCATATATAGCTCTGACAGGCTCTTGAGTTCAGTGTCCTCAGGTACACAGAGAGTTCTGAATTGATGGAATGTGAAAGCTTAGCTCAGCTTCTAAGAGCCTGTCTCTGGTGAATCAAAGATCGTAGGATCAGTGACTGAATGGGCCATTTAGTTGTTCCTGCCATATATCCATCAACTAAGTAAAAATAATTCTGCCTTTGTGTTCAGAGCCCTGTGCTTAAATTCCTACTCTAATATCTGAGCAGATAAACTAACCTCTCTAGACTCTTTTTTTGTATAAAATAGAAACTAATATTCTTCATGAGTTTGCATCATGTAAAGTTGTTTTGTTCATTCTACAAAAATGTGGTCTAACCTACAAACATTGAGGTATTGGGAGATGATAGACACATTTTTTCCTCTGTGTTTTGATGAGTAACTTTCATCTTTTGTTAGATGATATTACTCAATAAAAGAGATTAGGAAAATTAAGTACTGATACATCCTTACTGATACATTAAGGGATGACCCTTAAATATCATAAGTGATAGAAGCCAGACACAAAAGGGCGCACATTGTATGATTCCATTTATATGAAATGTCCAGAATAGGCAAAACTATAAAGATAGAAAGTCTATCAGTGGTTTCTAGGAACTAAGGGGAGTGGAGAATGTGGAGTGACTGCTGCTGGACACAGGGTTTCTATTTGGAGGTTATCAATATGTTTCAAAATAAGTGATAGTTGTGCAACCTATGAAGGTACAAAAAACTGAATCATAGAGTGATTGGTGAATTTTATGATATATGAATTACATCTCAATAAAGTAATAGATTAGGAAATGCATGTTTTAGGAAGACAAAATTTGTCCTTCAGATATTGTGACTAGGGAATATAACAAAATAAGCAGGCTCCTTAGATTGTCATTCAAATCAGAACATGCTATCTTCCTAAAACTCCTGATATGTCCTGCAATGCCAAAGATGAAGTCAGATTGCTAATTGTAAGGATTCATGGTTGATTACAAAGGTTATGACTGATGGAGTCAGACAGAGATGGGTAAATTCTTTAATTTTTTTCAATTACTACCTTTCTAAGCCTCAGATTTCTCAACTACGAAGTAGGAGTACCAATAACCATATTACTGGGTCCTTTTAAGAGTTAGGAAGAACAAATGTCAAAGACATGTTGCCAGTTATGAAACAGGCCCTCTGTAATGGATATGTTTAAATTAATGTTATCTGGTTGTAAATATTAGGCTGTAACGTTAGATTTCTGGCATCTCAGTTGACCCAAGGTTGGCTTTTCTTTTGCTGGCATCTTGGACAGAAAGAAAGAATAGCTAGAATTTCTACTAGCACTTAATGAATTTAATCATCCCCTGAGGGACTTTTGATATGGGAGGGAAATATTTAACAGAGAAGTATGATTTTTATTCTGCTTGTGTTTCTCTTGGAAGCCAACAGAGCCTTCCATAGCAGAGGTAGTAACATTCCTTGTGCTGAGATAGGAGCATTAACATACCAAGAGGGTGATGTTGGAACTAAGAGAACACATCCCTGTAGCCTTACATTAACATGTTTTTGTGCCTATACTTCTCAGGGCAGTTAAAGCTGCTGCCAATAAAAAAGAAAAGAAAGCACTCCCAAAAAATGTGCAATTCAATTGTCCATCTTTTTTATTATGGTATTTTTCCTTTTTTCACATTGTAGAAATATTTTTTTTAACCTTTGGATCTTCGGAAATTGAAATTAAAATCATAGTGCGGGAATATAGAAGATAATTGAGTTATTTTGTGAAGTGTATTATAAATTGTAACATTAAGCAGAAATTTTAAATCTTAATTATGAAAAAAGTCTGTGCATTGCTCCATTTGACCCAATTGCTGGTTTATGCTTTTCCTTATGGATAACGGAAAGGATTATTCTATGTGAATGGCTAGCATAGCTGGAGGCTTTGGGTTATTTGTTCTTTGAACAAGTATTTATTGGGATCTAATTATATGCCAGAATGTGCATTAGGATCTGGTGATACAGTGGCAAATAAAATATATATGTACCTTGAGTTTTAGGTTTGATATTAAATAGGGGTGACAGATAATAAACAAATAAAAACATACTAATTGTGTTAGAAGCTATCAAGAAAATGAAGAGAATGCACTTTTATAAAGAAGCACATGCTATAGTTCTGCATTGCTACTAGGTGTTATATGACCCTGGGTAGGCTACTTACCATGAATGGGCATCAGATTTCTTTAATTCTGTGAATTGCCCCTTTGATCATTATGGAAAGATTCTCTTTTGGTTTTCAGTAATACTTTTGGACGTAATATTCATTTAATATGTTATTAGTTATCATATTTTATTTAAATTAACACTTGCCTGGGATTCCTTTTCTACTTTGTTTTCAAACCTTATATGTAATTTTAGGTGTGTTTCTTCTTAGTAGCTATATTTTTATTATCTATGTATCTATATCTATCTATCTATCTATCTATCTATCTATCTATCTATCTATCCATCTATCATCTATCTATTTTTTTGCTTTTATCAAGGGAGTTCAATTGTTTGCATTTATTTTGAATCCTGAAGTACTTCAACATTATTTCTACCATCTAATTTTGTGTCGGGTTATTTTGTGTCTGTATATTTTCTCAGTATTTTTATTTCTGCATAGTTCTTCTTCTTCTTATTGGACTATTTCTCTTCATTCCAGTATTCCTTCCTATTATCCTGGATTTTTCACTCAATTTCCATTTTTAGTAGGCTTCTTTAAATGTTGAAGTGACCAATGCCAGATTTAACAATATTCTTAAATAAAACCGAAAATTCTTTAACTCTAATTGTACCACCTAAATTTCCGAGTTGGTGTTGTTTATGTATATGTACTATTTTTGTTCAGTTGTATTTTTCATCCAGTTGGTAATTAACCATTGTATGTAATGTAGTCAAGGCTTAACTTACATTTACTTATATTTACTGAATTATTTTCATTATTGTTTCCTGCATCCCACTTCCTTCGAGTTCAAATTTCTTTTACTTAAGATATCCATGAAATATTTCTTTTAGCAGCTTCTCTTTATGGTAAACTCTCTATTATTTTTTATCATGAAATAGTGTTTTTTACCATTGTTTTTGTATAACATTAAACTGGGTTTGTAATTCATAGTTGACAGTTTTTTTCCCCTGAATACACTGAAGATACTATTCCATTGTTTTATATTCTTTATTACCACAGATAATGAAATCTTCTGAGTCAAATTAATATTCTTTTGTATATATGTGATCTAGTTTTTCTCTGTGTTGTTTTTTTAAAAATTTTCTCTTTGTATTTCAGTTCTGCAGTTTCATTAGGATATGGACAATTGTATATTTAATTTTATAATTTTAGTTTATCATGTGATACTGTACTTTTCAATCTGAAGACTTTTTTTTTTTAGTCTTGGAAAATTCTTATTCATCACTTATCTGAGTATTGACATTCAACATATTTTTCTTTTGTCCTTTTCTGAGTATCTAATTAGATATATGTTGGAACATGTATTTCTCCTATCCATTACTCCTCTCCTTTCATATTTTATATTTCTTTACATGTCCATTTTATATTCTGGAAAAAAAATTCTTCATATTCTTCCTCCAATATTTAAAATTCTTCATCAGTGTTTCCTCTGCTATTGAACTTTCTGTAAAGCTTTTCAGCCAAGGTAGCTAGTTTAACCTCATCAGTAAGCTACCCCAAAACTCATGGACTGAAACAACAAGCATTATTTCTCCCGCATGTTACATGGCCAATGCAAGTTAACAGGAGATCTGCTCAATATATTTACTCTAAGAACCATGCTGATGGAGTCACATCAGGGAATACTTACAGGATTACTGAAGCAAAATAAAGAGAATATGTGGGACCATGATTGGGTCTGAGAGATTCTTGCTAGTATCTGTACATAGCATTTTTGCTCACATTTCAGAAGCCATATGGATATCGGTGACTGCAGGCTGGAAATACAACCTTAACACATGCCTAGATAATAATGAAAACTAGCATACTTGTGAATAGCACTTAATTGTAACTGCAAAGGTCCATTGGTTTTTAAAATTTCAATTATCAACCTTCAAAAATTTCTGCAAGTTCTATTTAGATTGTATAGAAAGTTTATTAAAAAGTTTATCACAATATTCTGTTGTTTCATGAGTTCAATTCTTTTTTATCTATAATCATTTCAATACACTTTGATTTTCTATTCAAGTTCATAATGTTTATTATTTCTAGTGCTTTTATGGCATGTTCTTTTTACTATACTGGATGATTCTTTTTGTGGTAGTTTTCTTTTTTTTTTTCCTCATATAGTTTGTAATTTTATATTGTGAGCTCACATTAGATTTTTTCTTCTTTTCTGTGGGAATGCCGTGAGCTGTGTTGTGAAAGCATGCTCCAAGAGTGGCTTTTGTTTTTGCCTTTACCAAGGTCCTGGGATTGAAAGGGTCGCAGATAAGTTCGTGTGTTAACTTTTTATACCTCATGAGTACATTTATATCATGTACTTATATCATGTACTTAGCTTGGCAAAGGCTTGAGCTTTCAATTTCTTACAGGAGACACATTGAGCCCAGGGAGGACAGCAAATCCATAGTCATTATTAAGGCCATTTTACATAGTTTAAGTTTTCCTTCATGGATTTAGGAGATCCATGCTTTATTCTGGAATTTCAGATCTGTCTCCAAGTGGTGCAGTGTCTAATTTGGCATTAATACCCTGGATCACCACCTGTCAAATCCTATAGCAAGGACCAGTGTGTCCCTGAACACCATCCACTAGGTGAAACACACTGCTTTGTCTTATTCCTCTGCTCCTTTATGACAGCCTTCAGAATTCCCTTTCATGCGTTTAAGCTTTCCAACTTTTTTTTTTAAAGCATATTGTTTTGTTTATATTTTATTTGTTATTTCTGTGTTTGTAGATGGACATTGGTCTTCATTAGAAAAGCCCACCAAGTTTTTAAAATTGGAAGTTTCTTACATCTATTTTATAATTTTTAAGAAAAGGAGCTCAAATTATCCATAATGATCTATGTTACATCTCTATGTTATATCTCTCTACATGAACTAATGGGAAGAAAAAACAGCTAGAATATCAAGTCTCCTGCCTTTTTTCCATTTTTATATTAACCAATTGTATGCTTATTAGAGAAATCATTAAACTTTGTTGGGTTTAAGTTTCCCCATCTATAAAATAAGGAGTTAGGGCTCTATAACTTAGGTAAATGATCCTCTTCTTTGAGCTTATCAAGTTTAGAATGGACTTGTTTTTAGGAAAGAACTTACTTTGTTTCTAATATTCTAATATTTAATCATTTGATTATTTCTAGGGGAAATCTTTTTTACTTAAGTTACTTAAAAATGAGGTGTTTACCCTACTTGGTTTGTGGTATTTTATAAGTAGTTGTGTGAAAAGAGCCATCAAGTTTTATTAAACTGATGGATTGAATGAAATTAAGTTTGCTATTATGAGGTCTCAAAAGGTAATGTTAACATGAAGAGTTTGTTGATTGCTATAAAATACATTTTCAAAAGGCTTTTCAAAATAAGCTTGCATTATTGCTCACATCATATGGAAAAATTAAAATAGGATACATTTTTACCTTGTCATGTTGAAACTAAGACATATGGTAGCTCATCAAAATTGCAAAATAAAGTCTTTAGAACATTTAGCACAGAGTCCCCCTTCTAACTGCACATTTAATGAGGAATGTGTACTTCATAGATATCCAAAAACATGGTGAAATTCCCATTAGAGTCCCCTCTTTAAATGTGGTCTCCAAACCATAGACTCCCAGGAGTTGAGTGTCACAGTCAAAGGTATATGTACTAATGGATATCACCCAGAGGCCCATGAGTTGCTGTCAGTTCTGTTTTAGCCAATTAATTCTAAGGAAAAATCAAAGATTATGTAGATGTCTGAAGATTGTATAGAAAGTTTATTAAAAATCCAAGCTTGCATGTACTGCCTGCAGACTATTAAAATGGCTTTGATTTCATGAACACATGAACTTGGATACTGTTACCCAGTGGAGACATTAAAAGACAAAGTGGAATAAGATCCCGGATAGAGTGCTGATGGGCCAATATAATGAGGCAAGTACATTGAAGCAAACAGCCAGTAACAAGTTCGAGACATTTGATAATTTTAAACTTGGGGATCAGCACCGAGAAGTTGAAGGGAAACAACAGTCAACTTTATCTGAAAAGGATGAAATAACATACGAGAGGATGTTAACGTATCTCTGGTGAGCCTTTTGGGGGCAGGGCATGGAAGAGTTTGAGCAATCTGCACTTTCCATTAAGATCGTTTTTAAGTGAGACAGGTACTTGTCTAAAAAGAAATCAAGGACTGAATGTTCCTTAGAGAAGTGGTTGTGGTTATTTTACCTTTTAATCCACATTAAAATAGAAGATTACAGATAAGATGAAAGCTAACTGGATCCTTGCTCGAAGAATGGAGCTTTTAAAGGAGAGCCATAATTACAGCTATCTTCAAGGTAGGTGGATGCCAAGTTTTAGGGAAGTGCAGGATTAGCCATGTTGGTAATGACAGAACCAGAGGCATCCCCAGCAGTGTTCTTAAGAGCTTGAAAACCAAGGATTTGGAGAGCAGCTGGTTGGACACAGCTGCTGAATAATCCTTTTAACCTCATCTGTACTCCACAGGGAGAAAAATAGCAGGAAAATAAAAACCTCCACCAAGTGGTTGATGGCAGTGCAATAAATGGAGCATCAAAAGTATACAAGGACAAATTTGTCCTAATGCTAGTAATTTTGAACGAAGAGACAGGCATTTGCTGTAGAGAGCTGTGTACAAGTGTAAGATAAATACACATAAAATAAGTATGCCTAAATAAATAATTAAAAAATAGAATAGGATTCTAAGAGTGGACCTTTCCTCAAGGCACTTCTAAAGTTATTATTCACCTAGGGTAAATCTCTCTTAATGTCTCTTCATTAATTTTTTGTTCATGAAATAGCTAGAAATGAATAGCTCTCAGTGAATATTTAATTGATGCTTATAAATTGAATTTAATCAGGAGCTATCTGGATAACTCAGTATCCAGTGGAAATTTAAGCATGAGAAATATTACAAAAATGGGGAGCAAAACAGGGAAATGGCATTCTTTGGGAGAGAGATATGAAACTTTAATATATTAAGTCTCTGACATTCCTTGATTACTATAGCAAAACCTAACCAGTCCTGATTAATATAGCCCTGTAAAGCATGACACAGCCTGAAATAAACATGGTATCACATATACCTTTAATTCTGTGCAATGTAGTGGTTCCATGTATTAGTAATTCTATACTTTAAAACATCCATATGTTGAGTTTAGCTTAATATTATCTGCCAAAGCTCAAAAGCACAAATTCTATTTACTCCATAGTTAAGAGAATTGTGTAGTTCTCTAACTATGTGAAAACATTTAGTGATAACTGGAAAGAGTAAACTCATAGAAAACATTAAGTAAAAAGAGCCCCATGTAACATCTGGGCCAGATCTCTCATTTTATTGTTGTGGACTGTAAAATGAAACTCAGAAATGTTTAAAGACTTGTCCAGAGTCACATACTCACATAAAACAGAAATCTTGACATTCAGAATTGTGCTTTATCCACAATTCTGGGGAGTCTTCCTCATGACAATGCTAACAATATACTTTCCTTCAAGTTGTTTTTCTCCCTCAAGGACAGAAGGGGGATGATCTACTTGCCTTAAAGACCTAAGTGACATTTAGTTTCACTCAACAGAAACAAGGGAACACAGGAAGGTTTGCATGTTTTAAAACATAAAGCAGACCTCTCTTGATGATGGTGACAATGATCATACCAGCTTACATATTTTGAGTAATCCTTACAAACACTTTACCAATCCTTATAAACACATATTCTTCTTTAATACTTACCATCTCATCCAAAGATAAGTTCTAACATTTTCTTCTCGTTTGATTAAAAATTCTGAAGTTCAGAGTCGTTAAATAAGTTTCCCACCATCTCAGTAAATCTTTGTCAGAATTGGGATTCAAGCTGAGTTCCATCTTGATTCCAGGCCATTTATAATCACTGTTCATATCCCTGTAGGTAGACGGGAACTGAATGTTCCTGAACCTTAAAGGGGTTATGCACCTGGGGCTCAAGGAATGCACCCATTAGTGTGATGTCAGAGTAGCTAGTTGCACCCCAGATGCTTGCCTTCCCCAAGGTGGTAAAGTACTTTGTGCATGAGATTCTGATATTAGCAGGAGACTGTTGTGCTGAGCTGCTTCCGGCTGGCATTGCAGAAAAATCACACTTGGCTGTGAAGAAGCTGTTGATTGCTTACACGAGTTTCTGTGGCATGCCAGCTCTTCTTGCCAGCCTGCTCTTCCTTATCAAAGAGCCAGTAGTTCCAAGTGAGGTGAGAATCCCACTTGACAAGCAGACATAAGCCATTTGGGGAAAATACAAATTAAAAGGCTCCAAGATAGAAATAGAAGCATCATCACAGGAAGTGTCTTGGGGATACAGTGCGTCAGACTACATAGGGGAGTTGAGAGAATAAGTGAGTCATAGCTTCCCAGTGGATAAGCCTGCCATGTCAGTAGTTGGACAGCCTCATAAGCTGTATTAGCTATTTAAAGGTGCCGGCACTGCCCTTATTTGCCCCCAAGCTAGCGTCTGCTTAGTAACATCCTTGAATTATGCAAGTTTGCCTGCTTCTCAAATAACTTTAGCATTTGGCCTAACTTCTGACCTATGAGTCACAGCATTGTGATGGAATTTTATCCGTATTTAGAGGTAGGAATACAGAATGTAAAGAATTAGAGACCCACAAATACCACCCACAATTCAGTTGATGAACTAAAACTACAATATTGATTTCAAAGAGTTTTGGTTTTTAAAAATAGCATAAGTTTGGTTTCATGAGGGCACATTTGATCAATGTCTTGGTCAAGAAATCTCAGTTATGAGAAACAGAAACCCCATTAAACTAGCCCAAACAAAAAGTTAGTTTTCTGGAAGACTACAAGGAATCTTAGAAACTATCCAACTAGGAAGTACATCTATACTGAAGTCAGAACTGACAGGTCAGGTGCAAAGGTGTTATTACCCTTTTTGTATTTCTGGGACCACGTGGTTACTCAGCTGGTTGAAGCTCCCCACCCCACCCCACTCCTTCTCTCTCTCTACCCCTCTCTTTCCTTCTCATTCCCTTTCTTTTTCTGCCATGTCAGTTTCTTTTCCCTTTGCAGATCCTTCTTTCTCCATTAGTATGTAATTAGTTAAAACTGGTCATCCTAGCCCTGGATTAACAATAATCATGGACTCCCTTGTTTAGGTCTAATTTAGTCATTGTGTCCTAATCAGAAGTTCCACAAAGATAAAAGTCCTCTGCTCCAGTCACTCTGTGGTGCCAGGAGACACCAGGACTTCCTTTCAGCAGGGTTTGTGGGAGTTGCATGCTCTAAGAGAAAGGGCTCTATGCTTGGCAGACAGCACAAACAATTCTTTTATTCAGCAAATTGCTGTGGATGTTCAGTTTTGATATAGCTCAAATTATAGCAAGGGTGGGGCTTATCCATGGTTAATGTATAATAAGAACACTTAACAGCAGGGGAACTATTTCTCTTTACCTTCTAAAACTGCCCTCAGTAATGGCTGGATGCTTTTTACCTTGTTTCACTCAGCGCTTCCTGATTGCTAATCCTGTATCAAAGAAAATTCAATATAAGGCTCAGGGTTTCCATTTCCTATTGTTTACAAGATTTCCAGCTATTGGCAAGAGGAGGGGTAGGGTGGTTACAAACTCTGGTCAGGAACTTATTACAGGCAAAGTGCTTTCTTTACACTTAAAAAAAGTGAAGGAGGATGTAGATGCTGTTCTTTCTCTGTGCTCTCTTTTATGATACCTAGCAGTTAAGTAAGTTAGCAGAGTAAATTTTGTAGGACACATTTAAATACAGTTAAAGACTTGCATATTTTCATTAGAAAGTCCAAGACTGCCCACACAATCGAATTTATGCAGACTAGATGACATGGTGCCTATTTATTATTACGAATTGATACCTAGTATTTCTCCTAACTAATTCCCAAAGATCACTTGGGAATCTTGTTAAAAATGCAGACTTTGTTCTAGTAAGCCTGGACAGGCCTGAAAATTTGCTTTTCTAACAAGGTTCCATGTGGTCTTGATTCTGCTGGTCCACACTCCATGCTTTAAATAGCAATGACATTTAGGTACTGTTTTTACATCCAGAATCACCTTTTTTTTTTTTTTCAGAACAAAAGTTAACTTCTTATTTTAGAACTGAATAGAATAAACTTCATTGTAGGTGTAGTATCTGGTTTGTAGCAGTGCTGAAATTAAAAACTCCTTTTTGTGGCATCTATAAATTTGAGGGACTTTCATATTTATTATGTTTATTCCATTCTCTTTGGTTTGAGGTAGTAAAAATGATAGCATATATAGCCTTAATTCACTATCACTGTCTGGTTTCCAGCTCAAGCAGGTACTGTAAACATAAACACATGGATAGACAGGTTTATCTGTTTATCAGCCAAGCTTTTTCAAAGCAAAGCCTAGGATACAGAGAGATTGCTGATTGATACTAAAATGTTGACAGCTGGAAGTATATTTTCAGCAATAAGATAAGTAACTTGGGCTAAAGAAAACTGATGAGAATAAAACTAAGATTTATTAAGGACCTTTTCAGTGAATGGGCTGTGTCCTTTCTCAATGCAAAAACAAATAATCTGTAATTCCAATTATATGATCCTGCAGCATGTAGTTCAGCTTTAATTAACTACTATAAATAGTCATCATCTTCTTAATCCTTTATGTGTTTATCATGCTTTAACATCTGTACATTTAAAATACTGTGATATTCAACATATTTCTGAAAGAACACTACATTGAATATGTCATTTGCTTAGAGTTTTTAAAAATACCTCCAGCCTATTGTCTTTTATGTAATACAATGCATGGTTTCTACACAGTGTTTGATTCATAAACCTACTACATATCATAATCAGTGATTTGGGAATATCTGTTTTCCCCCCATGCAACATTCTTACTTCGTGTGGAGAAAGGAAAGTTAGCTGTGGCCAAAATTATTTCTTTTGGTTTCTAACAGTTTCTGCCAGCTTTATCTTTAGGATACTCAACAAAAAGGATACAGTATTTCCATCTATTCAAGGTGGATGTCACAGTCCGTCCACTCAGCAATCTGAGTAACAACATGGCTTAGTGGTTGTGTGACCTTGGGCAAGCTTACCATTTGAGTCTTAGTGTTTGTACTTACAACATGGAGATAATAACATCTACCTTTCAGGGTAATATGGATGAAATGACATCATATTTAAAAGGACTTAGCCAGTGCTTGTCATATTAAGCACTCAGCAAATATTTTTTTTCTTCTTATCCTCTGAAGCATTTAATATCTGTAGGAACAAGCTATAGAAAATAACTCCCTTTATTTACCTCTGGCATCTAGAATGCTGTTAGATAACTGAAATAAGTTTTAATTGTTATCAAAACTGAGTAGTTAATAGTGTAAACTTGCTGTGGGGAAAATAAAGGAAGCATGCTTTCTAGAACCAGTTAAAAATGATATTTGATGATTTACTATTTCAGATTCCCCACACCATTACTTTCCCTATTAGCATGTATAAATGAAAGCTAATGGTAAATAATGGCAACACAAATCAGAACTAAAGTGCATGGTCATTTTTCATCATGAAGTTATAATGGTATTATTAGTATCAATTTATTGGTTATATGCAATGAATTACTATGTTGGCTTTTTGTTTGAGTTTTATAGAAAATTTTTTAAATCCCATAGTTATGTGATCAAAGAGTGTAAGGCCTTTTTACAAAATGCCAAAATATGTGATGAATGAAAAAGTATAACTGGTTCAATCACAGGGCATGTGTGCAAAAGCATGCATTTTTCTCTTTAATGAATACTCCATCCTCTAAGGAGATGTACTGCTCTCTGCCTTCCAGTTGCAGTTAGATGTTACTGGTGAGTTTATGAATATGTCATATTTGCATCAAATCATTGAATCTTCTGGGCTTTTCCACTTTGTGCAATATAAGTAATCATCTTCTCTGACTAAATTATGGTACATATTTATTTGCAAGGTATAGAGCAACCAGCAACAGCCCTCTGACATAATGAAATGGAGACTTTATAAGGTTTGACTACCATGAGATTCTTCAGTCAGGTCTGTACCATTTAATTAGCTGGATGTAAGTTTATAGATAGAGTTGACTTTGATCTTTAAAAACATTAAACATTTTAATTTTGTATTTTTATACATTGATTTTTTTTTTTATTGAAGTATCATTGATACACAATCTTGTGAAGATTTCATATGAACAACATTGTGGTTTCAACATTCACTATATTATCAATCCCCTCCCTTTGTCCCCTCCCCCATTGCAGGAGTTGACTCAGTTTTTATAGCTGGACTCATTGACTGTTTGGAAAGAACTAATACAGTTGGGTAATTATTGTTATGTATAGTGTACAGTATATATCATATATGATGTACACATAATACTCTATAATATATAATACTCCTGTGCTTACTTAGGAGCCCAGTGTAATGGCAGGTATGTCTGTTACTAACAAGGTAGGTGCTACAGTTCCTGATAGAAGTTACACACATATCAAGGAGGTTGTATCAGTATCATCTATAACAAATCATTTCCTACTTGAAGACTGATGCAGACCTTAACCAGCATGTACTTAACTTAAATCATGTCTATTGGATGGTTCAATCATTCATTTATTCACATGTTAAACAGATAATTTGGAGTTCTTCCAAATTCTAAGTACTGTGCAATAAAGTGCTAAATGCATATCTTGCCTTAAGGGAATTAATAGAGCAGAGTGAAAGCCAGGTGAATAGATCATCACTATATATTGTGACTAGATGTGTCCACTTTGGAGCACAATGTATATGGAAAACTTCATATTGGAAGCGGTTGGATAAGGAGGAGATTGTAACATACAGAGCACTTGAAACAGAAGGTCAATTTGAGCAGAAGTTAATGATTAAATTGCACTGCCTTGTTTTTAACAGTAAAAAATATTTCACTCTCTAGTTCAATATTTCTGGAATATTTAGTTTTCTTTTTCCTCCCTTTACCCCTAAACAACTCTATTTTATCTTTTATTGAACTGGGAGTACTGAAAAGAACATATAATCTTCCCAGTATTTTAGTCTTCTGTGTTTGCCCATTGAAATGTGAACACAGTCTTGCGTAATGTTGAAAACTGACTTTTAAAAAGTTCTAAATACTTGGCATTTACCTCTCCTGAAAAACTGTTGTGCAGCTCAGTTTTTCTTCTGGTATAATCAGAGTGCTTAAAATAAATCACTGGAAATCTGTTTTGGGTGTTGCAACGTATTGTTGGTTTTATTAAGTATCTCATGATGATAAAGAATTGGCTTAATCAGGGCCATAGTATAATGAAGTGTGAGACAACACATGATGAAATGCTAAAAACTTGAAAAAGGAGAGGTTCTCCTTTAAACTTAATAGCATTTTGTGTGTGTCTCTTTCATTGTTATGTAGCTGTGTTAACCCCACCCACCTAGGTTTGCAACTCAAGGAGAACAAAGACTCAACAAGGGATAATTTTGGCACCAAGAACCATTTGGACATTTTTTTAGTTGTCTGGGGAGTGGGTGCTATTGGTATCTAATGGGTAGATGTCAAGGATAATGTTAAATACCCTGAATTGCACAAGATAGTCTCTACAATCAAGAATCATCTAGCTCAAAATCTCAGTAGTGTCAAGGTTGAGAAACCTGTTCTACATCATATTCTAAGGTCATTCTGTAACTTTGCTATTATTAACTCATATGTTTATGCCTTGTTATAAAAGGGGAATTAATAAACTATTGTGTTTATGCATGTATATTGGGATAAGAGTTGAGTAATTGGACTGAAAATTACACATTCTGCTATAAAAACAAAACTGAATCTTCTCTTTTATAAATAAAAATATTTTCACATGAAATAACTGAAGAAATAGTTTCTCACTTAATACTGCATGACTGTACCATTAGTGACTTCATTCAATAAGTATACATTGAGCACTGACTTATTAATAGGCATTGAGCATCTAAGAGGGAGCAAAACAGACCTAGACAACTGCTCTCTATAATTCCTATAATTTCATGGTATACAAGAGAGATGTTAAATAATTACATAAATACATGTTAAATTTATAACTTAGATAAGTGTTTTATAATAAGTAAACACAGGGTGAACTGAGATCTATAGAAGGACCTGAGAAAGGTCTAGTAAAACTTCCCACTTCAATAGAAAAAAAAAAAAAGGAGTAAGAGTTGACAGGGCCAAGGAAGAATTCCATGCCAAGGGAATGGCATAGGCAAAGCTACAGAGGTAGGAGAGAGTTTAGTGCATTCCAAAGTTGTAAGGTGTCAGGCATGACTAAGTGTGGCAGTTAAGGGAAGTGGCTTGAGAATTAAGCAAGGCCCAGATCTACTTAGGGTCCTATAAGACATGAAAATAATTTTTAACTTGAGATTCTAAACATAAGATTAAATTTTCAAGACTTTTACACAGGAGAGCGACTATGGTAAGGTAAACACTTAAAGCCAAAGTAAGACAGTTAGAGACATTATGTTCCAGTTGTCTATAGGAGCGTATATTATGACACTTTAATGATGGAAGTGCTGTGGGTGTCTATATCTCAACCAATCAAGGCCTGACTGATTTTCTCACATGTAAGACATCCAGGTATCCCCATTGTATACCTCTCCCTTTGTCAGCCAGGTTTTTAATCAACTTGTGGTAGAATCACGTATGTGTTACTAAAGGAAGGAAACCAGCATTTTTCAGATGTCTCAAATGTAATGGGACAGAACTAACATTTACTAGTTACTTAACAAGTGCCATTACTGGATTAAGAATGTCACATCTGTCCTTCCTCTAAGGCAAGTGTTATTTTGCTCATAAAGATCAGAAAGCCATATCTCTGATATATTAAAGGACCCTACTAGTTTACCACTCCACAGCTAGTAACCTGGAAATGTGATGAAAATCAATCTAACTACCAAACTTATACTTTTCTCCCTAAAACATACAGATAATAGGTGATTTATATGTCTCATTTTTAAGCTTTACAATAACATATGAGGTAGATACTATTTTACCTTTATTTGATATATGTGGCAGTTCTATCCAGGATGTCTTAGTTAATAATTCCTGGGAGATGCAGTTTAGTTCTAGATCTAGCCAACTCCAAAATCCCTTTCTCTTTTCACTGCACCTGGATGCTATCTCCAAAATTATCAGAGTCTAATGTCTTTCCTCTTTTTACAGACTTCTGTGGAGATGGAGAATGGTTAGCATCCTCTTCAGAGTGGCTTGCTGTATAATTTAAAACATCTTCAAGATGATATTGATAGCAAGCTTCATAAAGCATGGAATGTAGTAATTCTGCCAATGACTGAAACAATAAATAGAAGGTAAAGCAAAATCTATAGCCTTAATGTAGGTGAGTTCCTACAAATAGAAAATAAATAACTTGTATTGCATATTTTCAGTTATGTGATCACTTGTAATGATCACTGAAGAATGGAATATTTATAACAGACGAGGCAACTTTATGTTCCAACTGTCTGAGAGCCAGAGCTTAGCTTGGGCCTAGCGCTGTAATATTTCAGTGCTACTCCTTAACCTTGTGTTGTGTGGGCAACATGGTTCAGTTCAACTAAATTGAGTTTTGTGGTTGGGTTTCAAGTTTGGTGTTGAAACTGGCTGGCAGTATAACTCTAAAGTGAGCATATTCTATAAAATGAACTATTTCTCACAGAGTGGCTGTCAGTATTTGTAAGGAGCCTAGTACAGTGTCAGATAGAACCCAGTGAGTTGGAAAGTACCATGATATTATCATCACAGTTGCTGCAGTTGCTGTTTTTAGTTTGTTTTATTGCTATTCTTTCTGTTTCCAAGGACTACTAAGTGCTGGCATGTCTGAGGAGGAAGGTGTGTACTGGAGTCTTTGAAAGTGATGACAATAGAATTTCCATTTTCAAAACTCTCAGATATTAGCCTGAGTTAAATTACTGCACAAGAACTTTCTGGCATTTTTCAGCAATATAGCCATTCTCTATCTCTTTTCACCTGGTTGAATCCTGGGGGGGGGACAGTTAAATAGTTAGAAATCAGGCCTTGCTTTAGAAGCAAATAAAGTCAATGGATAGTGTGTTGAATTTTGTTTTGGGAATTGCAAGTAAAGGGAAAATATTATACAAACTATGATTTTATGGATCTTAGTTTCCTGGTAATTGAAAGCAGCTATTAGTGATTACAACAACATTAAGGAAAAAAACGTTCTGTTGTTACTATTTTTAAGAGAGACAACCCAATGGTGAATCTAGGCCATTGCCACGACAATACTGAGTCTTGCAATTTCTTCTGTGTGTGTGTGTGTGTGTGTCTGTGTGTGTGTGTGTGTGTGTGTGTATTTTATTCTGCCTCAAATGTACTATTTTCATAGTCCACAAAATAGTATGAATAATGGTCGAATTTAACTTTGGATTGGAGACATTTTTCAAACCATTTATTTATCCTTTGGGGATAAGGGAGTTTCAATACAGTTTGGTATATTGTGTGTATTTCACCTGGTGACGTAAGCACATGTCTAAATTTTCAATTTTGAAAGATACAGTAGTTACTGAGTTTACTATTATTTTATGATGAGAGAAAAGGCTGCAAGGGAATTTGAAACAGTTGTAATAAGTACAGGTGATTATGTATCTGACATCTCTTCTCTCTTCAATGACAAGTTACTTTATTTGGTTCTGACTGACATTTTCTTCTATCTCTATGCCTCAAATGTTTCTGAAGATTCACTCTCATAAAACACATCTCTTCTTAGTCCCACATGTGGATAAAAATGTCTCCCATTATCTATGAAAAAGAGAGTCTGATCTTAACATTCAGCATTCTCTGTAAGCTGTCCTCAATTTACCTTTTTAACCTCTGTTTTGATCTTATTTTCCACTCCTTTCCAGGCCCAGTCAAATTAGTCTTAATGATGTGGAGTTAAATTAAATGAAAATTTATCTTTTCAAATTCTACTCTGTCCAGCTAATAATAAAGGAACAAGGGAAAGAGGGAATGGAAAAAGAAAAAAGTTTTAAAAAAGAGAGAAAGTGCAGTCATGTTTTCCTTACTTTCTAGTAGTGATACTGTTTTGTCACAGAGAGGCTGAGATGAGATGGGAGGTTGTGTTCTAGTTACTATGTGCTTCTTTCATGGGAATATCTTGCTATGTCCAGTGTGATTCTAAAGTTTAAATAATTTTATACAATGTACCCCCTAGAAGCCAATCAAAAGTCAACTAGATATAATGCTCTATGAAGAAACAGGTATCTGTTGAAATGCTAAAATAAAAATCTGTCTGTTTTAGTCCTGATGAAAGAAAGTAAAGTATGTCCATTCCCAACATGGCTACTCCATAATGAATTAGGGTAATTTTGACTGTATGATTTTTTTTGGTTTGTTTTTTTTTTGAACCTTAACCCTTAACTTTACTGCTTTCTTTACTGGAAGTCAGTCTAGTTTAGAAAGCCTCTTCATTTATTGGCTATATCCTTTCATAAGATGTGAATTTATATACATGAAAAAAAAGTCACATCATGTAATTAAATAAGAGACCACCAGTAAACTAAATTCATCAAATATATTTGTCAGTTTGCATCCAAATAGTCTTTTTATAAGTGATCCAGAGGAGATTAAACATCACGACCTAAGTTTCAGGGTTCTGACTTAAAATCCATACTTCTTTTCATTCATAACACACTTTCCTGTGTTATAATTTTCCTCTTTGTTAAAAAAATAAAAGGGGAACAAAAGCTACCTTGACACAGTCTATGTCTCTTCTTAAAAGTTAGATTCAAAGTCATATGTTTCTGAAGCTTTATTGTCAGCATAATATTGTTGACTATGTTTGCACACTAACTTTCTTTAAAGCTAAAGAATGTCATGTTTAACAAGTTGCATCCAAAGATTTTAAGTTGAAAGTATTTATGCTTAGCTGTAGTTTGTAGAGACCGCAAAATGATGTATGCACTTTGCATGAAGTTCCTTCAAATTTAATGTATGTGATCTCTTAGATCTACCTATATTTAATTTTTATTTTCTAATAATATTTATTAAGCATCCATGTGTGTGTATGTGGTGTGGAGAGGGATGTCCTGACAGAATACTAAATGGTAGATGATAAAAGAGTAGTGTCTAGCATAAAAACAAAAGACAACCAAAAATACCATAGAAAATATATAGCTCTGCAGAAAGAAATTACTGGATTTCTAAATGTCACATTTCTCCAAATTCTTGGAGAAAATCTCTTAGGTGGGACCTGCAAATTATGTAAGTTGTTTTTCCAGATTTTCTTTTAAAGTATAAAAAGGCAAATTGCGAAAGCTCTGTTCAAAAGCTTGAATTATGCCCCCTGTCAGATTTTTAGATTACTTTCAAGAATATCAAAACAGTAACTACCCCTGAAAGTATAACAATCTTATAGTTATGATGTCTAGTGGAAACTGAGGGTAGAATATCTTCCCACTGGGGGAAAAATCCCAACTTGGCTTTGGGCTAAATCTTTCCTTTTCCTTAACACAGGGAGAGAATCCACTGAAACTTTTATTTCTACAATTTCTAAAAAGGCTTTAGGATATTTGAGCCTTTTGGCCCCACTGAGTATCATTAAATTCACTTGAGGATTCATAAATACTATTGTTTTTCTATGGAACTTACCTCCAGATATATTTAAGTGGGAACCTACTTAATGATTCACTGTAGCTTAATAACTGAGCATTTTAAAATGCTAATACAGCTACATATGTCTTTTTTCCTATGTCCTATGTTGAGACTTCTTTTTCATCTGTGTGTTCAGATAATCTGAATTTATGTATCTATGTGCATTCACATGTACCTAAGTGAATTGGACTCAAAACTATTCCTTTACTTGAACCATCCTTTGTCACCCTATTTTATCTCCAAATTTTCCTGCCATTTATTTTTTCACAAATTTATAGAAGCTAAGGGATAAACCATCGTTACTACCAAACCATTTCCAAACTTGCACATTATCAAGCCTGTTCCCTAACTTCTATGAATTCTAGATATATCGATGATTTTTGGAAATGTAAAATACAAATGGGCTGAGATTCTTCACATTTCTTTAAACAAGAAAATAAAGAATTAATTGAACTGAAGTGCAAGACCATAAAATCTTGGACTGTATTAGGAAATTGCTATTGCAGTGTTGAAGTGTAAGGTTATGACTACAAAATAAGGAAACATATTTTCTTCTCTACTTAAGTTACAGTCACACCTCAAGTATTACAAGAAAGCAAAGAAGAAAATGCTAATGTAAAATTGGATGGTTGAATCATTTGTCTGTGTTGAGTTAAGCCTATGTCCAAAGTAGGCAAACATGTCAATAAAAATAGTCATTTTCTGATTTTTAAAATATAGGCATTGTTTACAGTTCTTTTGAGTTTTGGAAAGCTAGCATTTTAAACTCTTATTTACAAAGCAGGTAAGAATAATTTGCTTATTTTAGTGTTCTCACCATACTGGTTCTATTCTTGCATTAATTAAAGAAAAATCAGAGCCATTATTATTTAGCAAACCTATATGAGTCCCTCTAAGAATCAAATGATAGGTGCTGAAATGCAAACCAAGAGGTTTTCCAAGGAAGCTTCAGCTGTACAGGGATTCACAGGAGGTTGCAGCAATTAGAAAATTATCAGAAATCACACAACTACCTATTTGTAGACAGAATATAGTGCTTCCCATTTTGCAGAATGGCTTAATCCTCGGGGTTTGAGCCTGCAGCACAATGTCCAGGCTATATTTGAAACATGATGCTTCCTTCCTCTTGCTTGAAAATTAAAAATTTAGTTATCTTTTCAAGAAAGCCACAAACTCTTCTTTGAGATAGAGCCCTGTGTAGCTTCTGATAGTAGAATTATAATACTTGTCACAGAATTTTTTTAAAAAAGAAATAATAATTGCTTTGATTTGGTACTAGCTTCCTTTCCTTAGCTACGCTAATAGAGTGATGGTTACTCCTTTCTCCTGAGTAAAATGATCTTTCTCTCTTGAGAAGGTATGCGTCTACTTATACTGTTACCACTCTTTTGATAAAGGGTACAACTGTCTTATTTGAAGTCTCTTTTTATACTTAATTTCCCACACAGTCTGTGAATTCATTGAGACTTCAGCCCCACACTACCAGTATATAACCTCACTGACAAAGTGCCGAGTCCTGGTTAAGGGAGTACCAACACCACATTTAGTTCTAGATCATGGCAGTTCCTTTTGTTTTCTGTTTGTCTTCTCATTCTCTCTGCTCTCTTTAATACACACAACTGGTTTCACAGTCCGAGGCCCGTAGAGAGGTTAGTTACCTTCATCTAAATCTCGTCATAAAATACACTTCTGATATTTATTATCTTTAAAAGCACTTAATACAGGACTGATGTTAGTTTTCCCATGATATACTTAAATCCATTTAAATAAAAGAAAAACTCAGTAAGAATATGTTGCAGAGAACTGCTTCAGAACTGTGATGCTTCGGTTTGCTTGAAATCACAAAATGGTCATGAAAATGACTTTCCAAGAAAACCTGGTTTAGAGTGTAGGAGAGTCTAAGTTTAATGACATCCAAGAGAATGAAATGAGCACAGGATAGAGGAGCGTGAGGTGGCAGAGCGAGGAAATGCACCCCACTGCTTTTGTTCCTGTTTGATCTGACAACATGAGAAAGGTAACTGCTTAATGAGACTATTTGATTCAAAAACCATTTGCATATTTTTCATCAGAGAAACTGGTTCTGTAGTTTATGGAGTGATTGTCTTATTCTGAATATAGTAGTGATCTCAAAGCCAGAGATCCTTTTTACTTTTTTTTTGGTAAATGAATGGGTTACCTGATTAATTGCTTACGAATGTCAGTGTGTTTTATCATAGATTCAAAGAGTCATAGAATCCAGGTTTATCTCAGTGTTTCTCAACCGGGAGGTAGATAAACACCAGTTTCTCAAATTGCATGCTGGATACCATACCTGCCCCTTTCTGTGGAAGGTCAGGCAGGCGTTTGTGAAGCGCCCACTCCCCAGGAAAGTGATAAACTTCCCTCTTCACCTGGAGAGAATATTTTAAAGCAACAAAATAAGGCATAGGGAAAGATATTGAATTACTTGGGAATTTCATATTTCATATTTATGTCAAGTGCAGATTAAATCCAGCTTCCCTATTAGTGTTTGGGTGTACTTTAGAGATGAAAATGGAGAATGTGTGCAGCTGTTTCTGATCTCTTCTATATCCTGTATACTGCATTTGTGGGAAAAAGGATTGATACCTAAGGACATCTCTTCTAGTCCTTCCCACTCTTTGCTGACTGGGTAAATTATCTCACTGTTCATCTTACCAAGTCTGATATTGCATTGGTGTAAAGACCAACGTCCTCCTCATGTCTCAAGACGTCACACCCCTGCATGTCTTTCAAGCCTGTTTTGTAGCATTTATTCAAGGCACTTACTACCTTTTAAAAGTCTACTTGTATATCACCTCTCAATAACGCTCATCTTTAACATTTTTTATGAAATAGCAACTCCAACTCCAATGCTCTGAATTTTCTTTACCATTCTCCATTTGTTCTTTTTCTCCTGCAACACTTGTCACTTCCTCTGTTGCTGCATCCTAGAATATAAACTCAAAGAGGGCACTGATTTTGTCCAATCACTGATGTAACCCAAATATCTAGAATTGCAACTTGCACATGGTAGGTTCTCAGTAAATTTTTATTTGAGTACCAAAATAATGAAATATTGAATGAATATTTTTGTGTTTCTCTCATTTAATTTTTGCCCTCCCCTACCACATTTACACTAAAATGCATCAAGACAGAGAACATGGTATGTTGCTTACTTTTTGTGCTCAGAATTATAACCCCAGTGTGTTGTGTATAATAGTCGTGTAATACATATTTTTGAATGAATGAATTAACCGAGGAAAGGACTTGGAAAAATTTTAATATTCACATGGCTGTTAAAAAAGCCCCTCTAGTCCTCATAGAAACTCAAAGGTAATGTGATGCAGATTTCCATTAAATAAATCTCCTTTGGCAGGTGATGATTGGAAACATGCTAAATTTCAAGTGCGTGTAGTTGTAATATTAATAATAGTTGGCCAAATCCTGTAAGTGTGCAAATATATTTTTACTGGAGGAATAAAAACCAGATTAAAACCAGCTTCTGATTACTTTGTGCTGTTTTGTTTAGATAAGAACAAGTTTATATCATTTAAAGAAACACATCATGTTTTCTATATAAATGATGATACAGACTCTGGTAATAGGGGTTTATGTTCCCACTTACGTAGCAAGGTTGGGTAAACATGATCATTCTCACAATAATCTTATGTTAAATCCTGGGGAAGGTAGGGAGAGGAGGTAATGATAAGCTCTTGATGTAGCCTTATTCATTTATGTATTTATCCATCTGTTTATTCTAAGGACACATGCTTCAGAGGTTTAAAACTTAGAAGACAATCAGTAATATGAAGGAGACATAGTGGCTTTTAATGCTTGCTGAATGCACAGAAATATGATAATTATGCAAAGAGTTTTGAAAATAATGTTTTTCTGTGATTGATCAACTAAAAGACTGATGAATATTGTGGTTGGAAATATGTGATAGAATGCAGCATAAAGGGCAATAAAATATATGGCTAAATTGTACATTTTCCCTTGTTCAGCACAGAATGTGACAGTTGCAGGGTTTGAAAGGACCATAGAAGATGTGTACTTATCTTTGAAAAACTAAATTGGGGCATAGTTGAAATTTGACACAAGGTTCCAATCCTTAGTGTCTTCTGAAAAAACATGAATTTAAAAAGGAAAGAAATGAAATCGTCTATTAGGGCTAGTTTTTAGAGCCTGACTAAAAATGTTTTAATCTCTGTTGAGTGCTGGAAAAGGAGAAAACAGGCAGGAAACAATAGAAAGAGCAATTTAATAGGATTCAGAAGCTCTGGGGTCTAGTGTCAGGTGGGCTCTAATGAACTCTTAACTGTGAAAAAATCCTCTCATTTCTAATCCCCTTGCATCTCTCTCAATCAATTTTTTTAAGGTAGGACAGAGACCAAGATTAAAGGAATTAATCTCAAGGGTCCATCCAGTGCTTACAGATACATGAAGCAATGTTGTTCTTTAGTGAATGTTAGAAAAGCTTTGTCTAGACGCCACGTGGCTTGGGGAGAAGCTCACTCTCTGAGGGTGGTAGCTGGTTAAAGACCTGGAGGTGAATGAATGATTTTGCTGCCTGGAACTACTTCATTTCTAAAACAAGACTACCCTTCTGAGCTGCCTAGGAATGGTGTAATTTTCAAATGGAATAAAGTATGTCAAAGTGTTTTGTAAACACTGAACATCAAGGTAAGAATTAGACAAGTATCAATGTCATGTTCCTTAAAATAGGTACTTTGCTTAGAGTTTGCCTGGTGTCTTGAAGCAAATTTTGAGTTTTGGGTTTTATCCATATCCCCTTCCCCCACAAGAATACAAGTGTTTTGCCTTTGGAAAATTTTTAACAGGTATAAGCCTGCATTAAAATTTTAAATCTGATAATAGGTACTAAATAGGACTTTGATGTTGGGCAGTAAAAGTGACAAAAATAATATTTGTCATTTATAACAAACATTAGGTTGTGATTTTAGGCTTTTATAATCATATTTGGACAGATAGATTGTATGTGAATATAGTACGTGGAAGCATTTTAAACAATTTCAGTTCTAGAAAAGCTCTTTAAAGGTCAACTTAATTAAGGCAATGTTTTTGAACCAATATAAAGTAGATACTATCATTGGAAATTCATTGCAACAGCACAGAATGGCATTTCACTTACAGTTTAAACTTTTTATGGTTAATTTGGAAAGCAAAAATGATCTTCTTTAGGGTTCCTGATCTCTGACTGAAATGGCATTTTAATCAATAATAATGATTTCTTTGCTATGATTAGGAGAACTTGTAATCTTTAAGATATGTGACACAAATCATTAAGCAGCTCTATTTTAGAACCCCTAAAGCAAAGGTTTTTTTTTTTTTTTGTAACCTAAGCTATTCCCATCTAATTCAGCAAAGGAAAATGGACTCCTAAGATAGAAGGTGATGCTCATGGACATTTTTTTACAATCTTCTGTCCGTAGGTGTGGAATATGTTGGCCTGTGAGGGAAATCCAGGATTCCCCATCCCTGGCCTCCAGACAGATGTTCAGATAGTACTGGGGGGCTGTGCAGGGAAGATCACCCAGCTTCCTTAAAATCCTTCTGTAGTGAACTTTGCTTCCATGCTTCTTCATGTGGCTTAACTCTAACCCTTAGAAAGGAAAGATGTTCTTTCTCCTTAACATCATGTGTGCTGTTTATATTAAATGTTACCTCTGTCATAGGATTGCTCCAGGTGATCTGTAATTACCGAGTACTCTTGACAGAGCAGGTACTTGTGAGTCTGTTATATTGTCACATAATTAGAAATTCCCAGAGCTGTTGCTCTCTTGTCCCTTGTGTGCACAGTAGATGTCATACTTTCCTGATGGACCATTCTGAAGTGGCAAGACTTATTTGAAAAAGCAAGGCTGTATTTCTAATGAGAAATAATTATTAAAAGCAATCAAATATTTACATGTTAGTCATTAAATGTGATTGACCATGAGGAAATGAAAAAGTCTTGAAAGCCAAAAAATGTTATAAATACAAAAAATGTAAAGGAATGTTTAAATTTTTATCTAATGATAAAATGAAAGAGCACATTTGTCACACCCTGTAATACTAATCAAGTGTCTCTGGCTGAAATATTGATGAAATAAATGAGAAAAAAAATTAATGGCCTTTCCAAAATGCTAGACCTATACTTTGTCATGATTTAGCATTTGCTGTAATCTATTAATTAGTTTAGCAAATGCAGTAATTTAATTATTGTTACATTGAGTGATAGTATACTTTAAAAATGGAAAAGTCCCATCTGACAATATACATATAATGTGATATCTTAAAAAGGCTTTGTGCAAATCTTCTCTAGTCAAGAGGCTTTATGAGACTGCATATTGTTTGAAATCAATCAACAACTTGATAACAGCAGTTTCTCGTGTTTCTAAATATATGGCATGTCTTTTCCGCAAAATAGAAATTGCTACCTACAGATATTTTCTGAGGTATCATTTTGTGTTGCAGAGGATAGCTGTTAGACAAGTGATTTATAAACAAACCTTGGCTTTGCCGAAACGCCATGCTGCTTCTGTCTCCCTCAGTATGTCACAAGTCATCCCACCTTTTCCCCCGCCCTTCTTTTCCTTTTTCTGCTTTTTTATCTCCCCCAATACTGAAGGAGATGGGTTGTTTTGCAGGTAGAAAGTATATTACGTGGCCTTATTCTCTTCAGAGCCTTTCAGTACTCAGCAATATGACTGCCTCAGCTTCTCTAGTGGAAAAGGCCACACAGGTACACCAGTTAAGTTACAGATCCTGTTCTGGTTTTTCTGAAGAGAGACGAGGACAGTGATTGCCTAAACACAAAGCTTCTCCAATTGCTGAAAGGCACCGTGGCTAGAGCAAAATTCAACTCATCTCCCCAGGGCCTGACTGTCCTGAACATCTCCAAACTAAAATGATTCTTCTTTGCTTTCTTCTTTATCAGCCTTCAATCACTGTTTTTATGTCATGACTCCAAACTAAAATGATTCTTTTTGCTTTCTTCTTTATCAGCCTTCAGTCACTGTTTTTATGTCATGAAGTGTCACCAGGTTTATGTGCCTGTCTACATTTCATAAAGTGAGAGGACGCATGATAAAAACCTAAGAATAGTACCATAAATCATCTCCATGCCTTTGAAGTGCTTGGAAATGTTAAACACCTTGGTTCTGGTCCAGATGTTCAACTCACCCTTTTCCTGCTAGTCTGACATATATCAATTGAAAAAAAAAAAAAAAAGAGAAAGAACAGCTGGTTCCACAAAACCTCTGCTGTTCCCTTTCAGCTTCGTATTTGGTGCAGTTTTCTGTCTTCTTTTACTTCGCTATTTATTGAAGAATAAAAGGATGCCCCACCTTACAGTCAAGCTATTTTTGACTACTCATGAAAGATGAAAAGATGTGAGATAAAAAATTATTATTCTGTTCCTGGGTGACAGTAGAGCTGCTAACTGTTGTATGAAGTCATGTAGTCCAGGACTGTGTTGTGGGATTCGCTCTAAAGTTGAAGACATCAGTTATCCAGGAGTCAGATAGAAAACTATTTACTATGTTGCACTATTCTTAATGCTTCCTGTTGAACTATTTAATCCATGTAGAGTAATTCTGACAATTTGTTTCCTAATCCAAAATCAGAATGTTTACCTGTTTGATGTTCCTAGTGAGTAGTGGTGGTGGTGATGGTGGTGATGATGAAGGTGATCATGATGGTGAGAATGAATTTTATGGCAAGAACCAAGTGTTTGGGGAGCACACAAAAAGTACTACCTTCCCCTCTTTGGCAGGGGTAGCTGTGAGCAAGTCAGGAAAGGCTTCAAAGAGGTGGTGATATTTGAAGTGGGCTCTGAAGTGTAAGTACTTATGTATCACCAGGAGGTCTTTGAGATAAAGTAGGTGTTTTAGGTGAATTAAGCACAATCTACTATTGCCACTTTTTTACCTGAGAATTCCTATCTGTCAATTTTTATGTGTTCTTAATTTCTGTATAATTGTGTGAAAGAGGGCATTTGTTTAAAAAAAAAAAACCTGTATGGCTAACTTGTAATATACCGTAGTATTTCCACTTTCACTGTTTGATGTCTCCTTTCACCTTGGCTGTGTGCTGACCAGGCGTTGTTTCATTATTCATCAATGTAAAGTTCTGAAACTGTTAAGGCACCAGCTGTATTAACACAAAAGAAAATGAGAGGTCTTCTCATTCCAATTTCCAGATATTATATCCAGTGATTTCTTTTTTTTTCTTTTTCAAACACAAAGGTGTTATTAGTGTTTCTGATAGATCCACTCTCTGATAGGAAGCAAATGGCTTGCGTAGCAAACTGTCTTTAATGTAAATGCCTTCTTGAACTGTGCTTCATTATACAGAGTATTAATAGAATGATTGGTTGTACCTGCAAGGCAGACTCTTTCACTCTATCTCCTTCACCCACACACAGGTTGTTAAGTCGTCCTTAAGGGACGTGTTGTCCCCGTGCACTGTTAAACCTTTCTTCTCTGGAGATGTGATACCTTCACAGTAAAGGTCAGGCAGGTTTCATAGTCTTTGCACACTAACACACTAAATTTAGATTTGAGTTTCTTAAAAAAAGAAAAGCTCCCTTACAGCTAAGAAGACAGTAAAAGTGAAGCTGCCCAGAATATTTATATTGTATAAGTTTTCCTAATATTTTTAATAAGCAAACAGAATGCCAAAACAAATGTTTACATTTCCAAAAGAATGGGGTAGTAGAAGGATGCGCACCCACGAGCTGTTGTGGTCATGTAATGATTTTCCATTCTGTTTGTATGAAATGGAGTAGTTCTTTCATTATTTAGATACCATCATGTGATTTGGGGCTTGAATTTGTGATTACCCATTGCACTAATTTGGATAAGAAAAGTAGATGCCACAAATGGGCCCAACATTCATTGACTCAATAAAATAGAATTTTATTTTTCAACCTCATGAAAATCCAGGGTAGTTCCATGGCCAGGAGTCGGGGCATGGATGGTTATCTGATCTACACAGTTATTCAGGGATCCAGGCAGGTGAGGGTTCTGCCTCTTGAACGTGTGTTTTGCAGGATGATTCTGGGCGTTGCTATGCCAGTCAGCTGAGGGAGGGAAAGAACTTGGAGCAGCTTGTTAGAGGCTTTATAGACAGGCCTTATTTCCATTCACACTGTTTAGACTTCAGTCACATGGCCATTCTTGGCTATGCATTGAAAGCTGGGAAATACCATCTAGCTTGGTTCCCTGGAGAAAGGGAAAAATGAATCTTGGTGGACAGGTAGCAGTCTTTGCTATACTCACTCATTTATTCTTTCATTCAATGTGTTTTGGAAGCAACCTATTTGTTAGGCATTATTTATGTCATTGGTGCATTGGCTGCCTCATGGTACATCAGAACAATAGCTTTTCTTTTTTGTCTTGCATGAGACAGGTAAGATTCAGATAAAGCATATGTGAAATTGAGATGTGAGGCTCAGCTCCTTTTTCTTTTTGAGAAGGGAAGGATTACAAATAATTTTGGTAGTGGCATTATTTTTTTCTTTGTCTGCCCTTTGAATCATCTTAAATAAACAGAGAATTTGAATTGTTTAAATTAGTGTTTTATAAGAGTACCTCCCTCCTTTTATTATTGGAATAAGAAGAATGGAAAGGTTATGCCACAGCTCCATAAACTTTGAAATGTAAAGCACTGTCTTCAATTACCATCCATACATTAATTTTTCTTTTCATTGTCTTGAGGTTAAGTGAGGGCAGACATATTGCTTCTGCTTCTTGTACTTGCCATTCATTGCCTAACACAAATTCTTACACAATAGGGGTATGATATTTGATTCTTTAAGTAGGATCATAGAATAACAACCAAAGTAACATAAAGGATTAAGGCAGTTTGTCTAATAATCAGATCACATAGCCCACTTATTTATTTTTCTTTTCTCTCTCCAGTCCCTCCATCTCTCATCCTCTCTGTGTCTTGCTTGCTTGGCTTCTACTATCCCAATAATTACCAATAGGGGTAAAATTCTCCCAGAAACATGCAGCTCTGCTTATTGTAGAGGGAAAAAGTCATAAGGTTACAAGTTCTAGATTTTCTCCCTGCTTTCACTACTAAATTCTGATAGTAGCTTGGCCAGTTAGTTTTATTAATGTGGTTGACATCAGTCTCCTAATCCCCAAAATGAGCATATTGCATCCACAGTATCCCAGGCCTCTTTCAGCTTTGTTACCTGAATGCTGTGTTAGTGTGAATTGTTGGTTAGGGGAATGAGATGAATGTTTATAAAATAAAATATCGGGAGTGGGGTGGGGAATATCATTTATTGTTAAAATCTTATCTTTGTAATAAGACATCTAGGATTTGAATTTCTTGTCACCACTTGATTCATCAACATGACCTTAGGGATGATAGATAACTTTTCTGAGGTACAGTTTCCTTATGAGCTTAAAAAGTTGTAGGTTTTAAGGGTGCATAAGCTGCCAAAGGAATGTTGATCATATGAAACAAAAAAGTCATTCCCTTTCCTCAGTCCATGGTGTTTTTACACAAGTTAGGGAAAATAGGATGAGATTTTGTCCAAAAGAACTCTTCAGTTTTTATGTAAAATTTGGGTATTGCCAGTGTAGCTCAACTCTGGTGATGATATTCAGGCTTATGTCAGGGTTTGTCAGTCTCAGGGACCTGTTTCTCTCTTTGATTCTTTAAGTCATTTGGATAAAATATTAAAGAGCCCAAGGATCAGATGTTGAAGATTGGAGGCAGGAAATAGTTGAAGAAAATCAAATGAGTCTATTTTACATTTATATAGCTCTGTGGAACAGGTGACATTTGGTATTAATTTGAATAGTAACGATGCTTACCACTCTCACAGCACCCTGTATTTTCAGAACAGTTTGCAAACTTTAATTAGTTTATCTGCACATCACTTCTGTGGGCTAAATAAATATTCTCACTTTACACCTGTGGACATCAGTGAAATGGCCCATCTACCTGAGTCATTTACTACATTGACGATTACCAAATTAAGTATATCCAGATTTAACTTGCTGATCATGCATGCTTTGTGGTTTTTATTTCTTTTCTATTTGTATCCTTTTCGACATTATTCTTAATAATTTTCTCTCTCTAGCATTAAGTGGCCCCATCTGCAAAATGGGATGCCTAAAAGACAGAAGGGCAGATGAGATGTTTCATTCTAGCTTCCAAGAGTGCTAGTACTTTCTTGACTTCTGGAATATTTTATTTCTAATTGACCAGCTCCCATATATATATCACATGTATTTACTCTCTTCTGAATTCCAGGCTCTTGTGTCCTGGTGCACAGAGTACCAATTATGTGAAAATTTTAAAACCTTTGCCTTCTTCTCCTCCTCCCCTCCTCACCCAGGGAGAGATATACACCAATATTTGCTTTATAATAGTTTGTTTCTCTACTGGGCTTGGGAATCAGAAGATCAGTTTGACCTTCTCCATGCAGGTCTCTTACTGAGCTCTCACTCACTAAATAGAGATCTTGGGAATATAATTTAAACTCTCTGAGCTATAATTTTCTCTTTGGTAATATGGGATTAATAATGCTGAACTACATGGTAAATGTAAGAATTCTGTGACATAAATATGTAAAAGTGCTTAGGAGACTGTCTGGCACAGACTATATAAAAGCCTTTTCTAAGTCTGTAGGTTAGAATTCCTAACCTACAGAAATTTGAAAACTGAGAATTATTTTGCCCCATTAAAATAAATACTTGTCAATGATGTGCATATCATCTCTGTTCTTTAATAAGGGCTTAACTATAGTGCTATTTGATTATATAACTTAAGAAATTATGTACTCCTTATAAAATACTGCATATTTTAAAAAATGCATTTAGCTCATTGGAAATACTGAGAAAACATCATATAGTCTGGTGTATTTGGCCACTTCTTTCATTTTTTCCTAGCAAGGGAGCTTGCTCTGAGACCAAGTTGTGTCTTTACAGCTGTGTAAAATTTTTAAAATACAATTTCAAACTATCAAGAAAGTTTATTGTTCTTCCTAAATCTTGTGGCAAAGATAATGTACACATGGGCACAAAGATAATTCACTCTCATAGAAGATAATTTTGATTTGCCTATGGAGATAGTATATATATATATAAAACTGTGATTTCAGCCAGAGGTATGTTACACCCAGACCCCTCTGCAAAGCTTTATTTTCATAAAAAGAAAGAAACCAATATATATCTTATTGGCAATGGATTAACTTTCTTTTCTTACACTTTTTCTGTTATGTTGATTTGTTCATCTGAGTTTGGATTCCTCACCCCAGGCATTTTTCAGTCTAAATCATAATCAGTAAAACAGGAACACTTTCTAAGAAAATTTCCCTAGTCTCTAAAAGGCTTATCTTGCACCTCTATTCTGTGCATTTAAGTGGTTATTCTTTGAGTTTAAGTCACTGATGGATTAGAACCAAAATAAGTAATGTTTCTCTTTGCCTCCAGATTAAGCACTTTCTGTAAAGTGTGTTAAAGAACACCTATGCTGAGAATTATATTCAAATGTGAAAGTCCAAAAAGGTTAGCATCATCTGACTACCTGAGCACTGATAAATTATGGGTTAAAAGCAAGATAAACAACTTCATTAGCCATTGAAACCATTACTAAACATTAATTTTGAAAGTTCAAGAAGGAAATACATTATGTGGCATTTTCCAGACTTACATAATCACAGACCCTAACTTGAAATCTAATGATAATGTTATCCAATTACCTATCCAGCATGTGAATCTTTTTCATAATATCCCCTCTGCGTATTTGTCTAACCTCTGTTTAAATGTCTACAGTAATAAGTAACCGTGTACAGTTAGGCTGGTGATGATGTTGATGAAAATGATAATGATAACTGCTAAATAGTCCCTTCTACATTATGTATGTGTACACTTGCGTCTATCAACAGCTTTAATCCTCTCACAGCTCTTTAAGTAGATACTATTTATTTTTTCCATTTCATGGCTGAAGAGACTGGGGTCTGGATGAGGTAAATTGTCCCATGTTACACAGCAGAGATGGAGCTAAATATGAATTTTGATCCTCCAGTATCTTGTCAACAGCTCATAGATTTAATCACAACACTATACTCTTTTAATATATGTATGTATATGTTACAGCTCTTTGACACTTATGATGGACTTTAATAACTTTATAATTAAAAATGTATTCAAATCCTTAATTCACCACCTGGAAAAGTTGTTTATCTTTCCTAAGGTGTGGTTTTCTCAATAGAATGAGAAATAAGTTTAGGGCCTGCTTTATAGAGTTGACTTGGTGGATCAAATAAGATAGTGCATTGAGTTTATAGCATTAGAGCCTGGCACATGATAGGGTCTCTGTAAACATTAGCCACTATCATTATTATTAGCCTCATTATTAATAAAGTATTGAATGAGGCAAGGCTAAATAAGTAGGTCCTGGTGTACTGACCAACGTGTATATATCCAGCCATTCTGAGCAACTGAAGGGTGAGAACTGTGAACCCTGAGTTAAATTTCTCTAATCCAGTCGTGGTAAGTTTCCATTCAGGTTCTCGTCTAATCTCTTCCAAAGTCATGTAATTACTCAGAGCACATGAATCCATCTATTGGATTAAATTGGGGGGATTTTCTTACTGTTTAGATTAATGTCAGAAAATACCAAGAAGATACATATTTATTATGCTTATTTTAATAATTTTTTAACACAATAGATTGGAAAGTCTTGGTTTTGTCAAAAACAATTATAAGTCAGAGTTAACTACAAATGCCCAGCTGAATCAGTCTCTTTGTGGAAGTCCCTTTTTCTTTTTTGAAATTAAATAGAACTCTCATATCTGCCATGCTCTTAGTCCAGCACTTCAGTCAGCTCCCTCATACAGCTAGCTCTCTGGGCTCCACGCTAGGAATGATTCAGTGTATTTTTGTGGGGTGTGTGTGCGTGTCATCTCTATCCTTGGTTTCTATATGGAAGGACTTCTTTAAATCTTTTTTTTTAACCTGGTTTTAAGTGTTTTTCTGTCTTCTAGCACATTTCCTTAAACAATATTCTTTTTTTAAAAAATATTAGTTGTACATAGCCCTCTCTACATTGCTCTAAGTTTGAAATCATTCCGTTTGAAAGTCACTGTTACTACCACTACCTCCACTCAGATTCTCATTTGATTTGTTGCCTGGTCTGTTAATGTCACTTTCAAACTGGTCTCTCTCCCTCTCATATTGCCTACTATCTTGCTGCTGTCAGAGTGACCTACTGAAAGTAAAAGTGTATCATCATTTCCTTAGCTTAAACCATCAACCTCGCTATTGTCACAGGATGAATGCCACACTCTTTACCAAGAACTAGAAGGGTTTTTGTGATCTGGCCCTTGCCTCCATCTCCATCTTCACCATACCTCTTTTTCTACACTAATATCAACACACTTACAACTCTCCCAACAAATAATACCAGCCCATAATTTTGTGTTTTGTTCATATTGTTATATTGTCTAGAGCAACCTGTAGGCACCTTCAGGACATTTCTTTGTCCTTCTCAGCACCACTTCCAGAGCAACTTTTCTGGGGTATTGTCCATGGCTGATGCTTGCCTTAGTTTCCTAAGGCTGCAAAGGACCACATGCTGAGTGACTTAAAAAAACAGAAATCTACGTGGTCATATTTCTGTGGACTAGAATTCCAAAATCAAGGTGTTGATGGGCATTGCTCCCTCTGAGGCCCGTAGGGAAGGATCCTTCCTTGCCTCTTCCAACTTCTGATAACTCCAGGTATCCTGTAGCTTATGGGACAAGACTTCAATCTCTGCCTCTGTCTTTACTTGGCAATACTCCTTCTGTGTCTGTGTGTATGTCCAGATTTTTCTCTTTTTATAAGGACGCTGCTCATACTGGATTATAGCTTACCACAATGACCTTATCTTAACTTGATCACATGTGTAAAGACCCAATTGCCGAGTAGGTATCACCTGGACTCCAGATCTCTTTTCAGGGGATGCAATTCAACCCATAACAGTGCTCCATCAGTATTTGGTAAATGAATAAATAAATGCTGTGTGCTCAGCCACCACTTAGGAGAAATCTTCCCCAATGTTCAAAAGACAGGTGATCACCCCACCTCCATATTACCTTGATTACATACATTTCTGTCTCTTGCACATACTATTTATTGTCCTGTCACAATATATTTGTTCATATTTTTGTATCATTAGATCATGAATTCCTCAAGGAAGGGCTTATATACTATTCATATTTTTATCCTACTGCCTAGCATGGTCCTTGGAAGGGAAGCATGAATGCTTGAATAACTAAGTCTCTGCTTTCATTTTGACTGGATTATTTTGCTTTCCTCCCTTCAAAATTGCATTGCTGTCTACTCAACCCTTGTGTGGTACAATGAGTGGCCACGTGGTAAGTTTGTAGGAGTGAGATGTACAATTCATAGTCTTTCTTTGGGCCTATTTTACTACAAGCACTTCAGGTAATAAAGAATGCTTTACCATCTGGGGCCATTTCCTCTAACTAGCAATATGCCAGAATACTATAAGAGTCTGGTTTCTTGAAGTTTGTTTAAATCATTATTTGCAAAGTACGTTTATGTTGCATTTAAAATATTTGTTGGAAAATATGTTTGTGTTCTTAGCAATAATTTCTGGAAAAGTTGATTTAAGTGGAACACTAAACATTTCACATGCTTGAATCTAGAAAATTTCTAAAGAGATGTATGAAAATTGCAAAACTGTTTCTTTTTGTAGCTTTTTGCTAAAAATATGATGACTAAGGGCCTGTTTTCCTCTTAAGAAACAATAGGTATACATACCTCAACAAATTACTCACTAAATATTATGTACCCCTTTCAAAAATTATTTGCAGTAGGTTATAACTGAAACCTATATATAGGATAGTTAGACAAACTGTGAATTAAAAATTACATTGAGGATAGGAGATAATTACCATAAGTATCTGAGATAAAACATAACTATAATTGAGCATTTAACTTAAAGATTACCTTTTTATTAGTGATCAGTAAAGGAAAAAGATGAAATTTATAGCAGTCATTTATGAAGAAACTCTATGAATATCTCCCTTTCCTTTTTCTCATCTGTTGGCTTTGCATCTTTCTTTCAGTTAAGTTATAACACAGTCCGGTCTTTTGTTACATGTCTCTTAAAAATGCTTCTGTAATTCAAGGACTGTAGTTCTGCTAGCCAGTAGAAGTAATACCTTTACAGACAGATTGCTAACAACTTTTAAAATATGTTAATCTGATGAGTTATTTCCATTATTCTTAGGGAAAATTTTTATTAACAATAAAAGGAAGAACATCTAAAAATAAAATTGGCATAGAATATTTCTGCTCCTGTTAATTTGCTTTTTATCAAAGGAAACATGATTTTTGTTATTTTGACTATGATGCCAAAATAATAAATAAATAAATATACTCTCTTCCATTTTAAGTGGCTGGATTTTTTACTAACTAAGAAATTTGGCTAAATTATCATTTGGTAAATAAGTGGAAGAATAATAATGGAGATATTTGAAAAAAAATGTTGAATTTAACTATAAGAAATTTAATTATAAACCAAGAAGTAGATATATGGATGGATTTCACTTTTATTTTTACTTCTGAGCACTTATCCAAAAACTTGTTTTCAAAGATCTTCCTTGCTTTGTTGTGCTGTTTTTCCTCCAAGAGTTGTGATACTAGTTTTAAGGGATACACTTCCATTACTCTTTATTATTTCTTATGTTCCAGCCATTATACCTGAACTATATGTATCATCAGAAGACAGAAAACAAAGAGCTGGTCTTCCTAAGAACAAAGTGTGAACCGAATTGATTTTAAAATTGCCCTATACCATGCCAGGTATGAGGTTCTAGAAGGATGCAGTCAGCTTTTCTGAAAACATGGTTAAGATAATACCTAATGAGCCTTTATATTTGGTTTTCGTGCAAAGACTTAAGTGTGGTATTATGATTTTGGGGCAGGCTTTTATTCTGAATTAGTCAATAGAGCTAATTTTTAAATACATGAAATTAAACAATGTATGTTTTGGAAAACAATTTTAAAGGATTTCTGTTTGCAAAACATATTTAAAATAGAGTCAAATGCTGGAAATATTTCTGGTTAGTTGTAGATATGTTTGGTTAAAAATTTCCAGGTTATAATAGTTGCATAATATACTACATACACATGATTAATCTAGTCCATAGTTGAATGTTCTTGATACAAAATAGCTTTAAAGGTAGGTATATCAGAACTGTTTTTTCTTTCAGCCAATGCACTGTTATTCTCTGTGGCTGAAAAGCTGTGATTTGGAACCCAGTGTTGTAAACAAATGAGCCCATCCTGGGGTCTCTTCCTATATGCTTGCTACACTCAATTCAATACCCAAACAGAAACTACGTTATTTCACTCTTTGGCTTTCTCTCAGAATAAATCCAAATTCCATGCTATGGCCCATGTAGTCTTAACACAATAGATCAGAAACCTGCTTAAACAATCTGATTTTAACTCATGCAACTTATTTCTGTCCAGTAGCTTCCTGTTCTCAGTCAAGAATACTGTTCCACCTTGATATATCTTCACGTGGCTGGAGCCCCTCTCATTATTTTTCTCCAGAGTGAATGTTTACTTCCTCAGAGAGACCTTGCCCCTGTCCTGTCTGTCCTGTTCTAAACCAGTAACCTTATTCTGCTTTTCTGATAGCACTATGGGAATTTATCTTTTATTTTTTGTTCATTCTTACCCTCCTTCTTTCACTGTCCCCTTCCTTTTTTCCTTTTTTCCCTTTGTCATTGTCTCCTTCCCTTGATAAAATATACAATTGATCCTTGAACAACAGGTTTAAATTGCTCAAGTCCACTTGGATGTGGATTTCTTTAATAAATATATTGAAAAATTTGCTGGAGATACGGGACAATTTGAAAAAACATTTTCTCTAGCCTACTTTATTGTGAGAATACAGGATATAATACATAAAACATACAAATGTATGTTAATTGTTTGTTATTGGTAAGACTTCCAGTCAACAGTAAGCTATTAGCAGTTAAGTTTTTGGGGAGTCAGAAGTTACACATGGATTTTTGACTGCACATGGGTTGGCACACCTAACCCCCATGTTTAAAGGTAAACTGTGCATTCCAAGGGAGAATCATCTTCATTTACATATCCCCATTGCCTGGAGAGGTAAAAATAGACACTTTATAGTGGAGAAATTTGATGGTCACCACCTTAATCAAGCGATCAAAGTTATCATGGTCAGATGGGATAAGTCATCATCATGTGCCTTTTGCTCTGTTGCACTGAGAACACCAAAAAAAAAAAAATCACAAAAAGATATAATCATAAGGAAGCATCAGACAAACTCAATTCCATAAAATAATTATCCAGTCTGTTCAAATATTTCAAGGACACAAACAGGAAAAAAAACAGTTGAAAAATTCTTCCAGATTAAATGAGACTAAAGAGACATGTTCATATATGGGGTATATGAGCTGAGATTTGCTCTGGCTCCAAGGGACATTATTGGTACAATTAGAATAACTAGGTTAGATAACAGTACTCTATAAATGTTTATTTCCAGATTTTGATAGTTTTATTATTTTTGCATAAGAGAGTGTTATTATTTTTAATATAAAGAGTTTTATTATTTTTGCAAAAGAGAGTGCTTTTAAGACATATGTACTAAATTACTTAGAGTGAAATGAATGTATGTCTACAACTTACTGTCAGTGGGTTCAGAAAAAAAGTGTCTATATGTTTATGCAGAGAGCAACAGAGAAAACAGCAATGATAGAACGATGTAGCATAATATTAAAATTTGGACAGTCTTGGGGAACTTGAGCATTTTAGAATCGTTTTATAAAAAATAGTGCTGGGTATATCACTGAGACCTCATCAACCCACTTCATCAACCCATTAGTTTCCAAATAATGATATTTTATTTATTTATGGTGCTGGGAAATTTTGCTCAGAGAATCGCTAAACCCAAGCTTTCAATATAATACCTTTTAAATACCGTGAACTCTGAAAAGCACTTCCTTCTTCCAGAAATATTGTTCTTTAAGTACATTTTTTAGGTTACAAAATAAAAGATGCAAAGCAGAATTCATAATGGTTATCATCTGGCTTAAAATCCTAATAACATGTGTTCCTTACAGATTCTGAATAGCTGGACAGTAATATGGGGGCCAGTTTTAGTTTGTAATGGGCTCAATATTGACCTTTGCTGCCACACTGCCTGTGGACATCATGCTGACATGATAAAATGGCTAGCATCTGAGGAACGCTTTTGTTTATGGGGTTGGATACTTGCCATATCTTCAAAAATAATAAACAGCTTCCAATCCAAAATTACTGAAGCAGAAAAGTGAAGCAGAGTGCATAATAAAAGTGTGTTAGAGTCATTTAGTGTTTGCTTATTATAAGCTCATTCAACTCCCTTGCCTCCTGATTAAATCCGTGCTAGCCCCTTGTATGATCATTTTTACAATTGCATTATCTCAGGCTTACGTGGCTGAGGCTCATTCTCAAATTCAGTATATGAAGCCATGACAAACCCTAAGAAAAATGGAAACACTTTGGTGTTACCTGAAATTGGCTGCAAAGTTGCTGTCCAAAGTCAGAGCTAGAGGAGAGCAATACCGTGTATAAACTCAGCTCCCTAACTTCTGTTCCTGCTCTACACCTGAAAACTTTACCAACATGGCCCCCCCAAGAAAAAAGATATCAGTGTGAACTGAGCCTCATTTTGGCATATGGTCTGATGAATAAAGGATGGAGCACATGGGATGTTTACATGGGATGCCAGAATAGACTGAGAAAGATAACTAGCTACATAAACATTGTATTAGACATTTGCATGACCTCAGCAAGGATTTTGAATTTAGGACTACCTCCCCCATAAACTGATGGCTGAGAATCAAAGATTGCCTCTAATTGTAAAAACTTGAGTAGCAAGCTTTTGGATTGTGCTTGTTACCCATGAGAGCTTACTGTAAGAATTCTAATGACCTCCCAGTTGTGGAAAAGTGGGAGTACAGCCACTTAGAGGTTTTCAGTCTGGTTTTCAGGTTAGCCGGGCCAAGAAAAGACAATAGCTTTAAGCAGTTAGGGTGAGTTTTTATTCATCTTGTTTCAATCCACATGTTAGAGGCATTGTGGCTGCTCTTATGGAGCTCAGAATAGAACTGAATCTTCTCAGATTGCACCCTGCTGGTAATGCCCAGCTAAGAAAAATGTCACTCCGTGACCCCAAATCAGAGTGCTGAATCAAATCCTACCAGACTGTATCTCAGCCTTCTCAAATCCATTTGACTATCTAAGGGCAAGTTAGTATTAAGGAAGTGAAAACAGTTGTTGCTTTGTTTCCATGTGGAGATTTATCTTCAGAAAATCTATTATCAGCTGTCCCCTGGGAGAGATTTGACAATTTGATATATGCTTAGCTTCTCCTCTTTCACCTTTATGACCTCCAATAGCTCCTTTGGAAACTCTTCTCTGCACCCTCATCTCCTGGTCATTAAGCACTTTTCATTGGTTTACCACTTACTATGTCTGTTATCATCAGATTATAAATAAATGCACAGCCTTCATGACCTAGGAGACGTGAGGCTGATTCTCTGTTGCCTCTCTTTCTGGGACTCTTGGCCTCCCTATTGTATTAGTTTGCTAGGGCTGCTGTAACAAAGTATTACAAAGTGGGTGTCTTAAAACATAGAAATTTGTTCTCTCAAAATTCCCAAGTCTAGAAAGCCTAGATCAAGTTGGAAGGGTTAGTTCCTGCTGATGACCATGAATTAGTTTCTGCTACGCTGTTCTTCTACCTTCTGTGTATGGTTTGTATTCTTTGAAATCCTTGGCTTATAGATCTTTTGTCTTCATTTTCATGTTGACATTCTTGTGCACATATCTCTGTCTCCATGTTTCCCCTTTTATAAGGACCCCAGTAATAATGGATTAAGTCACACATTAATTACATTATCTTTATTTAACTACAACTTAATTATATCTGCAAGAAGTCTCTTTCCCAATAATGTCACATTCTGAGATACTGGGAGTTAGAACTTAAACATGTGAATTTTTTGCAGGGGTAGTAGTGAACATAAATCCATAATGTCCATCATCTTTCCGCAAATTTGCAAGGCTCTCCTTCCACCTGGTAATAGTTTATGACAGACATTAATCAGTCATTCCTCTTGGTACATTTTTGTTTTCTTTTCATAGATTTCCATTGATTACATTACTTTCTATCTATTATATAAGTATCTTTATTAGCATGTTCAATTAATATTTTAAGCATGGGTCTGCCTTACTCTATGAGATTACATAAAGTGCAGTAATATTGAACATTTGAAATCATGTTACCCTCTTTACTATTATTATCTTTGTATAAACCTTGGTTTACAAAAACTGTATATACTTGTTAAGTATCATCAGCAGCAGCAGTATCCTTGAAGCTCACAGATGGTCATGATCTACCCGAGGAGATGAAGTGAAAGATAGGAAAGAATCACTGTAAGCTGGCTAAGTCACTCAAAGAAAATAATTCCCAGTGTGAGTTGAAATCACCTTTAGATTGAGCAATAGGAGTCACAGCTGCTACCACTCCTTACCATCATTGCCTTCGATGGGTCCAGATTTGTCACCTATCAATTGTCTATTTTAATCCTCATAACAACCCTAAAAGAAAGCTGCTAACTTCATTTTATGAATAAGAAAAGCAAGACTCAAGACTCAAGTTTTGATTAGGATTTCCTATGGACATTGAAACACCAGTCTGTTTTACACCCATCAATGAAAGTGAAATGCTTAAGCATGCTAATAATTAACATGAGTTTGCAAAGAGTTTTGCTTTATATACAAAGGAAGTTATTATTATTATTTTTTAATACTGAGAATAATAAAAAAAAAGACCAATAAGTGTAACTTCATCAAACCAGAGTAAAAGGGCCACCAGAGAGTGAGTAGGTAGAGCTCAGGGTTTCCATACTAACAGGAACAATATCTGATCATAGGGACAGGGACCAGACCTCACTGAATGGGAAAATAGTGTTTCGTACATGCACTGCTTCAAAGACCCAGGCTTATGCCTATGTGGGTAACCATTTTTTTGATCTACCATTAACTCAAAGCATTAACAATTAGTGAAGATTGATCCTTAAGCCAATAAGTACATAAAAAAAAAAGGTCAATATAAGCTGTAAGAGAAATGAAAATTAAAAACATATAACATACCACTATATGCCCACTAAATGGCTAAAATGAAGGAGACTGACAACCAATATTGGTGAGGATGTGGAGTAACCAGAGCTCTCATATATTATGGATGGGAATGTGAAATGGTGTAATTACTTTGGAAAATAGTTTTAATATTTTCATAAAAATTAGAGTGAAATGTATAACCTAGCAATTACATTTCTATACAGTAGAGTTTGTCTAAGAGGAATGGAAACAAAAACAGATCTAGAAAGAGCCTTGTATTAGACTGTCACAGTAGCTTTCTTCACAGTCACAAAAAACTGGAAATAGCCTAGATGTCTATCAACAGAAGAATCAGTATGCAAATGGCTGTAGTCTATTCACTAATGAATGAAATACTATTCAGCAATAAAATATTATTCAGTAACAAACACTATTAGTTCTTTTCAGTCATTAAAGTTATATTTTTTTTGTGGGATACTATTCAATGGAATCCTATTCAGTAATAAAAAGCAACATGAGTGCATCTGAAAACATGTTGAGTGAAAGAAGTCAAACACAAAGTAACACATACTGCATGATTCCACTTAAATAGAACACTAGAATAGGCAACATAATCTATAATGCAAGGAATGTATTATGCCTATAAAGGAGTATAAGGGAACTTCTGGCATGATGAAAATATTGTTTATCTTGATAGGACTATGGAATGAAGTGCACATTTCAGATCTCTGCAGTTTATGATATGGAAATTATTCCTCAGTAAAATTAGTCTTTGAAAACATTGAGCCTGAAAATTATTGGTAACCTATGTGTTAAGAAACTGTTGTGTGTGAATTACTGTGTGTAACCAAATGCTCTGTGGGAATGAACATGGAAACAGGCACACAGCACGTGCTTGGTGACTGTCACCTACTGAGCTGTTCCAGGTATGAGGGATAATGAGATGGAGGGTAGATTTGAACCTGACATGTCTTCTCAGAAATCCTGTTCAGGGTCACTTTTTAGGAACAGCAGGGTGAAATCCCCCCCACCTTTTTCTCCAAAGTGCCCCCCTCAAACTGAGACCTGCTCCCGCAATCTCCTGCATCTTTTACTTTTCCCTGGACATCTTCACTGGCCAAATGCTCATTTAAAGTGATATTGTTCTCTCTGAATTGTCTGTGCTCAAAGAGGCAGAACTCCCATGATGCTACCACAGTCCCAGCTGGCGCAAAGGCAGTACTAATTTTAAAACTCAAGTGTTATGTCTCGGATCTTTTTTTTTTTTTAACCTCCTCTAGAACTCTTCTGTGCTGTCATACATAAATCAGAAGATTATGAAAGAACTACTCAAAGTGGCTGTTTCCTTCTAAGGCTGTAATTTGGGTCCATGAATTATTAATTATTAGACTGGTATGGCATCAGCTCCTCAGAACCCAATATAAATGTAAAAGGCTCACCTTATCAGTTATAATCTAAGGAGCTGCTGTAATGTAATTCTTACCATTTAGTGCTCTGTGGTATGGTAAAGGGATTGGAATATTCAACCCATGAAAGTTTCTGAAATATGAAGTAAAGAAGGGGTTTTTTTTGTGAGTAAATTTGAAATTCAGTATTAGGAAGCAGATGTGGATTGCTTCAAGGGTTTTTATTATTGTGAAGGATGGAGTTGTTTCATAGATGCTGAAGCAAATAACAGGACATGTAAAAGACTGGTTAAAGAAAACTGAAAGTAGAGCTTTGGAACATCTTGCATCTCTGTTGCTGTTAAAGAGGAAATAAATAATGCACCAAGGATTGAAGTTATGCTAAAGATAAGTTCAGTATTTGTTGAAAGCAGACATCTGAAATAGTAAGTACGTTATTTTTCATATACGAATTATAGCTCTTCAAAAAAGCAACAACTAAGAATATACGATCCTTTTTGTTTTTTGCTAGGATACTTAGTTTTAATACTTGATGAAGCCTCCCAGTCTTCTTTGGTTTTCTCTTTAATATGTAATGTCGTTTTATGTTAAAATCTTCTGCAGAAAAATATATGAACTTAAATTATGTTCTTTTGTGCAAACACAAGTTTAGTCTCATGTGCAGAATTTTGTTTTAGCAATTTCTGAATACTTCAGAAGTGTACTGTCCACATAAACACATAGCTGACTTTATCAAATTCAGACAACAGAACTCTTAACTAATATTACAAATGCCTCAGTGCCCAACATGTCAATTTAAAGAAGGAAATTACATCCAAGTTCTGACCTACTTAATGATTTAAATTGGTGGTTTTGTCTATATACATTTTAATAAGTTAGAAATATATGATATGATTAACTATGCTAAATAAGTGTGTGTTACATTTCACTAGCTTAGCCATTCTAAGAAATTATTTTAGAAAAAAATAATCTTGCTAAATCTTTGTAAACTTGCATATTATTAATAGAAATTTCAGTACCTTTATTAGTTTGAGTGATCACTCTCCAGTGATCCTGGTTCTGTATGACATAAATTAAAACAGATTATGTTTTTAAAAAACAATTCCATGGCTTTGGATTTGGTGCAGGAAAATAGAAAATAAATTGATTCTATAAAATTGGCTAAATGTGAAAGTGTCCTGGGAGATAAAAAATACCTTAATTATGTTCTATTGCTTCCATATAGCCAGTTTCTAAAAAATTGACAAGTTAAAAATTTTTCTTGAATCCTATATACATGGTGGTAAAGTATTAAAAATAGGGGTGGTTTCCTTTTTAGGTCAGAGGCCATGATGTGACACATAGCTCTTGAAAGATATAAGCAGTGCATCACAAAATATGAAAACTCCTATAATTTTAAGTATGCTTGAATAATATCATACATATCCAAAGAGTGTCCAGAAAGAAAGAGATTATTATGCCACATAATTGTAGGACATAATAAAGCAAAAAAAGAATTGATATTTCTTCTTTAGGGTTGAATAGTTCATTCTCTGTTTTAAATTGTTTTGTGTATGCAAAATTAGGGGCAAGTATGCATCAGAATGACAGTTTCATGAAATTGTTTCATTGTTAGTATGGTACTACTTTGGACTCATTTACAGTAATGGCTGACAGCTATCATTTAAAAAAAAAACATTTCCCTAACTTTATTTTCTATACAAAAAGCTGTCCCATTGTATTGCCATTAAGGGAGAAAAGCCTGTGTAGAAGTAGGTTTACTAAGGGAAGGTTTAGTAAGAGTATGTAGAAAAGACTGTACTTGGTTCAGTATGAAAACACAACTTTATGAGTAAAGTGTCCCCAAAACAGTTTCTGACCCATCACTGTTAAGCAGTCTATAGCCAGTACTTCAGAGTCCTTTGAAACTTTTGGGAATGAAATTTGATCTGGAGTTGATTCCAAATGGTAGGTTTATTTTCCTTTCAATTTTGCTTACTGAATTTGACCCCCTACCTTCAGTTTTACCATAGGTTTGTATTATGCATCTGGATTTTCAATGAAACTATAGGCTATAGGGGTCAAACTTTTTGAGAGGTCAATTTGTTAGATGAATCTTACATTTAAATTTGCCCTGTGAAAGATAGTAAATTAAAAATCCATAAGAACTTAGGAGCAAGACACCATTTTGGAAAAACAAAAAGCAATATTCAGGGAGCATCCTTTGGCCCAACCCAGGCATTATCCTAAGAAAGAAGTATTGAATTGGGGTGGGGTTGGGGGGGGATGTATTCCTTTGGTTGGAGCACCTACCCTTCCTTGCATTATCTGTGTTGTCAGGTTTTCTAGAATCACTTTTTATTCTGATACGCCCTTGCCCTGGGTTACTCTCTAGGGTTAGTCTCTAAATTTCTTATTGCTGGCCTTGCTAAAGCCTTGGTAAGCATTTTATGCATGCTCCCTTGCTATGCCCTATCTGGTGCCTTCTTTAAGTCTTGTTTTACTCTTGTATGGTTTGAGCCATTGTAACTTCTGTGACTGCAGTTTCAAGATTGTTCTCATGCAGTAGAGGATTTTTTTTTACCATGTGGGATATCCTAGGATCCATTTGTGATTTCAGCCTGGAGAGAGAGAGAGCTCATTTTGAAAACAAGCTATGCAACTTACTAGTGATTACTAGTTACATAAGTTCTTGAACCTCTGTCATTCTCTGTTTGTAAATAAAGATACTAATACTACCTATGTCCGTAGGTTGTCAAAACAATTGAATGGGTCAGTGCATATAATACTTAGTATTTGCCCTGCATAGAGTAAATGCTCAGTAAAAATCTACTGCATTCACCTGTTATATCACGAGGGCTTATGCTTCTCAAAAAATTCACTGCAATTAATTCTAGTTTAGGATAATAATGGATTTGGTCTGTTACAGGATTTTAAGTAGATTAACCATGAATCATATTTAAATGTATATTTATTTTTAATGAAGAGTAAAAATTACCAGCTTGCCACATAATCATGCTGTAGTGGAAATCTACTTGTAAAGAGTAACCTCCCCATTTTTCTTCATACAGGATCAATAGATGTGAGTGATTTCATTACTAATGAAATATATCAAGAAGAAATGTAACTGTATACATTGTGTAGTAGTATTTAATGTGGGCAGACAAACTGAGACTAATTATGGGGTTAGGTTTTCCCAGGAAATACTTACATAACTCTAAGTTGAAAATCACTCCTGTTAGGATTTCTAGGTTCTGTGCTTTCAGTGAGGCAGCATCTTCTCTCCTTCAAGACCTAACTTACTTATAGAACTTTCCAGTATAACACACCAGGTTATATTTTTCTTACTTTAAACATTTCTGCTGTAATAAAAACCAGAAACTTATCCCTGTATTATTTTGAAATTTTCTCCATTTCTTCATAACTTTTCCCCCTTAATCTTCACAACGTTTGCAATCACATGTTCACCATTAAACCTTCCCCTGCCACCTAATGCATGTTTGTGTTTCTCTAGATAGAGAATATAGCTTAACTTCTAAATGCTAGTTCTATAAATCAAATAGATAGAAAATGTAGCTGTAGTAACAATGTTTCCAAGATATTAATATTTTCTCCAAGCCTGTGTCTGAGTGATGGTGCAAAAATCATGCCTATTATAATTTTAAAAAGGAATTATGTGATAGCATTTTGTTCCAGAAACAAAGAAACCAACTTTATGGTGGCTTTTATTCCACGTTTTCTGATGGCTACTTTGAAGTCATTGGGATTATACTGTACATAATAGGAGAAACACTGTCCCATACTCCAACTTCTAATTTCTAAGAGATTATATGCACCCCCTTCTCACTTCCTACTCTGGTTTAAAATTAACCCTTTGGGGAGCGTTATACTTTTTGTTTTTTTGGTAGAATTCTTATAGATTAGGAGTGAGTATATTGAGAAACTAGCACAGAACATAGCACATGATAGGTTATCATTTAATTTCAATATATGCTCCACTCTCCACCTTGAAGGTATATACCAAATATTGAGATGGAAATAATCTAGCTGGTCCCACTTTAATCAGTCTCTATTTAGAGTTAGTTTATTCTTCAGGTTTTCCAAAATCACAATGAAGAATTACTTCTCAATAGGCCTTGAAGACGCAGTTACATTATTTGGATCTCATAATTTTAGATTAGAAATGGACCTCAGAGATCATGTAGTTTATTACACAAATGAGGAGATAATTCCCATAAAGCCTCTCAAGGTCATCGAGCCTGTTAGTTGTGAAGCCATCTACAGAAATCTTCCTGTTTAATTTCCTTTTCATCATACTGTATCTCCCCTGTGTCCAGTCAATAAACTGTTGCCTGATAACATTCAGAAGTCTCTCAGATAACTGGGGATAATGTAGAATAGTGGCTATTTTGGAGATATCAGTCCAGAAGTTGAGATAACAAAAGATAGTTTTCACTTGAATGTGCTTTTGTGTGTAAATACTTCACACTTTAGAACCTCTTTTTTTTTTCCTGTAAAAATAATAGGTTTATGATATTTTGTTTTTTTTCTGGCTTTCTCAAGGGGGACGTGGTATGGAGACAATCTAAGGAATTCAAGGGTAAGGGAACAAAGAAAAGTAGGAATTATTTCATTCTTATTCAGGATGAACAGTGTACCTAGACTGAAGTTTTCTTCAGGGATTCTGAATCCATTGCTTCTACAGCTAATAATAGTTTGCTCTTTAGATAGGCTGTAAACTTTGTAGAGGTTAAAACTTTCACCACACAAGTGTGGCTGTTTGTTCACCACAGTGCATCGCCAGGTAAACTTTAACTGAAAGCTCCAGAGATTGAATATGTTAATCTTACAGAAGCAATTTTGTTCACCAACAAAATAGGACCTGGATTTTGAGTAATTTCTCAGAGGAACTAGGCTGGGAATTTAAAATATGTTAGAGCTCCTCTAGGGTCAAAGAACATCTGCTGGACTGTAATCTAATAAAACAGAATCGGACAAAGATGAAGTCTGTGACATGTGCTCTGCTGGAACTGTTCTTGACCAGCTCGGGCAGGTTTGTTTTGACAGTCTGATCGAGACACTGGGCTTGTGGACACTGCCTTGCCAGGACAACTGTACCCTTTCTTCAGGGTTCTGACCCCCAACCCGTTTGAACCTGAACTTAATGAGATTTTAACATGTCCCAAGCATTCATTCCAAGGTCTGAGCTCCCTTACCATTTCTGTTTGATATATTCTCTCATCTAAGTTTAGGGGGAGAAATGAGGAATTGAGCCAAATGGAAATTGCCTGAATAGCACCAGGAAAGGAGCTGTGGATTCAAACTTAAAATTTTTAGACTCATGCTTTGCCTCCTCTACCTCATTTATTTTAATCAAGGCTCTCCAATTAGATATCCACTAGTTTCCTGTAAAATACAGCAATAGCCATTCCCACCTTCCTTATGATTCAGGATATATTAAGAAATTAAATGTACTCAAGGTATTTGAAAGTTCTTTTAAGTGCTCTGCAGGATAAGTTCACTGTAATACTTGCTTGTGTATCTTTCCTTTTGAATAGAGGAATGCACTAGCTTGCTCTGGCTGCCATAACAATGGACCACAGACTAGGCAGTTTAAGCAACAGTCAGTTACTGTCCCACAGATTGGAGGCTAGAAGTCTGAGATCACGATTTTTACAGGAAAGTTCCTTCTGAGGAATGTGAGGGAGAATCTGCTCCAGGCCTTTCTGGTTTCACTGTCAATCTTTGGTATTCCTTGGTATGTAGTAGCCTCACCCTCATCTTTGCCTTCACTCCATGTGTGTGTGTGTGTGTGTGTGTGTGTGTGTGTGTGTGTGTGTGTGTCCAAATTTCCCATTTTAAAAAGACATCGGTCGTATTGGATTAGGTGTCCATTCTACTTCATTAGGAACTCATTTTGACTAATTACTTCATATCCTGGTCTTTTTTTTACTGATTTGGAAATTTTGGGATTAGCATTATGTTACTCTGCATTCTTCTGTTCTTCCATTCTTACTTTCTTCATAAACCACAAACTACCTTCTAATATATCCAATTTATAATCTCAAAGTAGAAGAATATACGAGGTAAGTGTTAATGAGTTAATTGTAAATCAGTCTTAATAAATTAACAGTCTAGGCTAATCTGACCAACAGCAATTCTTTTTATCATTTTCTGAGAATCACCAAATAATGTGCACAATCTGATGGTAGTTTATATAATTTCTATTTATAAAAAAAATTTCATTTACAGTATCTCACTTAAACCAATATAGCTACTTTTTAAAGATGTTAAAATTTAGGTTTAGAAGTGATAAAATTTCAAAGGTCACTTGATTACTGCCTGAATTAGATATAGTCTAGATTAAATTTTGTAAGGTTTTAAATCCAGATCTTGAATTCTTTCTATTCTTATCATCCTGTTGCTCTTTAGAAAGTAAGTGTAGGTTGGTTTGTGAGTCATATGGGTCTCAAATAGAGACTGATGGGATTATATAGTAGGTCCTCTAAGTGCAGATTGTCCATGTAATACCATTCAATTTCCTCATGTCAAGTATTTCTGATTCCTATTATCTGTCAACTACAGTCATTGCATATGAGACTGTATGGTTGACATAGATTATGAAAATAATTGTTCCATTTCTCTAAATCATTTTTTTCTTTCAGAAATCTCTTGTATTTGTTTTTTATTGCTGGCCTAAGAAATGATCACAAACATAGGGACTTAAAAAATGCCCATTAATTAGCTCACAGTTTTCATGGGTCAGAAGCGTGAGCATAGCGTCGCTCTTATAAGGGTCTCAGGAGACTGAAAGCAAGGGATCAGCCAGCTACTTGGCCCCTTCTGGAGATGGAGGGGAGAATCTGTTTCTAGGCTCATTCAAGCTATTGGCAGAATGCAATTCCATGTGATGGTATCATTGAGGTCTGGTTTCCTTGCTTGAGTCAGTCTTATTTGCTAGAATCCACCTGGATACCGTGGCCTGTGGTCCTCTTCCAAGCACAAATGGTGGGTCAAGTTCCTCTCCCCTCTCTGCCCTCCCTTTCTGCCTCATTTCTCTGGCCTCATCTTCCTATTCATATACATCTGATGAACTCTTCTCCCTTCCTTTTCTGCTTTTAAGGGCTCATGTGATTGCCTTGGGCCCACCTATGATCCAGGATGATCTCTCTGTTTTAAAGTCAGCTGATAAATGACCTTAATTCCATCAGCAAAGTACCTTCACAGCAGAACATAGATTTGTATTGATGAAATAATTATGGAGTGAGAATCTTGGAAGGATATTTATAATTCTGCCTGTTACATCCTGGTAATTTTTTTTTCTTGTAGTAAGCATTTTCATATTGGACAGTATGAAATGAGTGTTTGCAAAGTGCCTCACAATGATTATCGTACATTATTTTCATGACTTATCTAGGGGGTAAAGGTGATCCCCATTTCATAGACAAGGAAACAAAGGCACTGAGTTTGAGTTTTTCTCAGATGAACTAGACTTATAATTTAAAGTATTTTAGAGTTCCTCTCCATGTAAGGAACATCTGTTAGTCCTTAACCTAATAAGAGAGAATCAGGCCTTTATTTTCCTCCTCCTCTTGTTTTAATTATTTATATAATTGGCTTATTATGTCTCTATTCTTTCCTGATTTGTGAATCCTACCAGATTACAAACCAGATTCAGGACAAGGGTGGAAATTGTTTGAGAAAGTGAAAATGTCTGGCTCTTTGTCAGTATAATACATATATTTCCAAATTTTGTTTTCTAAGTAGGCTTAGAAACAATAACACTACAGTAACAATGTACACACCTAGAACCTAGATCTTAGCATTTAAGTACCATTGTTTAAGGGTTCCTCGCAGAAGTGGTTGATTCCAGGCCTGGGGCAGGGAAAGTACATTTTGAGTTTTGAGCATCTTTGGTATGAAAGACCTGCTCTAAAAGGATGGGGGGGGCTTGTTAAAGGACACAGGTGCCAGCATGAAGGAACTTCCAATGGCCAAAGCAGGACAATTAGAGCAGCTCATTAAACTACTATAATGTTGACTACTAACTCCTAGAATAAAATAAATATTCATGAGTCTATATTGAAATAGATAGAAGACACACCTCTCCCATATGGAAAAAACCCAATGAATAAATGCAAGGAATAAAGAAGATCATCATCATTAGAAAATCTTGATAATTGTTACTGTGGGCAAGACCCACTGATGGATGTTATGTTCCCCTTGACCTGATACACTGAGAAGAGCACATCACTTCTGTTTGATTCTTGAGAAAATACTTAACACAGTCTAATCGTGAGAACATATCATGAGACAAAACCAAACTGAGGTACACTCAATGATATTATTTACTCATACTCTTCATTGTATTTTTATATCATGGAAAAGGAAAAGGACATTAGTGAAAACACTGGTAAAATCTGATTAAAGTTTGTAGTTTTGATCATGGCACTATGGTTATGTAGTTTAACATGTGAGACTGGATCAAGAGTATATGGGAATTCTCTGTACTATTTCTGCTAATTTAGTCTAAAATAATTTTTTTAAAAGTCTGCTTCTCCCATTAACTAGCTTTGTAGTATTGGGCAACACATGAAACCTCATTGAATTTCACTTATCTGTAAAATAAGCATAACATTACAGAGCCTCTTACACCCAAAGCATGTGAAATATAATTTAGACAGTGTAATAACTAAAAGCAGTGCTTTCAAGTCATACAAATGTAGTATAAGTCATGTCTTTTCCACTTCAGACTGTGACCATGCAAAACTTATCCTAGTTTTTAAGCCTCAGTTTACCTGAGTTTTAAATAAGATACAATAAGTAAGTACTTATCAGAGCCTTTGACATAGTATATACTCAAAAGCTTGCTATTATTATTACATATATATGTTCAAAATTCCCATTGAATTAGTTGGTTCTAATTATTATGTGCTGACTACAACTTTTTAAACATTTGGTAACATATGTATGACATAAAATTTGTCATTTTTACATTTTTTATGTGTACAGCTAAGTGGCATCAGTCTTGCTCCCACTGTTATATAACCATCACCAATATCTATTTCCACAATTTTTTTCTCACTTCTGGAGGGAAACTGTGACCAGTAAGCTACAAGTTCCCATTCCTCCCCATCTCTCCAGTTCCTGGAGATAATCTCTGATCTACTTTCTGTCTCTGTGTATTAGTCTATTCCATGTAAGTGGAATCGTAATATTTGTCCTTTCATTTCTGTTTAATGCAGCTTTTTACTTGAATCTCAGTCCAGTATCTATTGCTCTAAACAGGATTTTCTGTACTTGCATGATTTGGAAGATCAGAAAAACGCTTTGTTAACATGTTTTTAAAAAAGCAAATGAACAAAAATCTGTCAATTCAATTTAATAACGAAAAATTCAGCCAGGAAAGTAGATGTGAAAATGTTCATCATCATGTTATTAATAAGAGCAAAGAATAACCTAAAGGTCTAATAATAGGTGAATGATTCAGTTAAAACTGAAAATGTTGCCTGATGATTTCTAGACAGTAGGATAACAGGCACATTTTTTTTTGTTTTATATATTTGTGATTTTAAACTTGTTATTTTCCTAAGAGAAATATCTAAATGTAAGGACAAATTTAGTCAACACAATTATATCAGTACTTTTATATATACTATTTGTACAGCCAACTTTTGAGCTAAAATGTTCAAACTGCTGTCTAGACTATTAGGCTATGAGTTACTTGTGAATTGAAACATTCATAAATGCTCATGCCAGCAGGTGAACCAAGAATGAGGAAAAACAAATTTGAATTCAATGCTCTTGATTCCAATATATCACATTAGAATTTTTTTTTGCATAAAGCAGAGACTAAAAATTAAGCATCTAATATACTTGGTTCATTTGTTTAGTTCATGTGTTATTATCTAAATCTGACAATAATAAATAGGTTTGATTAATAGTATAACAGGTATATTTGAATTTGGAAAGAAGACCTACCAAAAGGGAAATTATTTTTATTTGTACCTTATTTAGCTAGGAACAAAGAGGAAAAAATACTGAGATTAATCAGTTGTCTAGTAGATTCTGAAAAATCCAGTTACATCCAAAGAATCACGCTGAGATTTGACATACTTTTAGGGTTTTTTCTTTTTCTTTACAAATCTGCTTTATACAACTCGTGATCTATAGATCAACTAAGATCTGGTAACTTTCAGAATGTAACTGCCATAAATCCACCTCACTGTGTGGGAGAATGCCTTAAAGCATAGAAAAATCATAAAACAAGTGTAATGAGCACTGGACTGGGATTGGGGTGGTGTGTCTGTATTTTAGTACTCTTAGCACACATCCTTCGGCCACATTCCTTGTAGTTCCTTCTTCATCTATCGTATGGATGATACTCCCTCTTTGGGTCATGAGAAGGTGGAAACATGTATGAATGTTATAACTGATGATAGAAGTGAGTCAAAATGTTAAATTTGATGTCCGACAGATAACAAATGCAGTCATGAAAAGTTGTCCCGATCGATTCAAAGGGATGTCTTGTGTTAAGAAGTCACTATTTTAAAAATTGGTAAATTGAAAGATTAATCACTATGTATGATAAATCTTCACTGCATGAAATAATCCATATGTGATAAATCTACATTGTTGACTACCACACCACTAATAATATATGTGTACATATTTCTGGATAGAAGGTATGCATGTATCTGTGCACTTACATACATGTTAAACATTTGTGATACATTTAAAATTACTTCATTTATGAGCAGCATGGTTGTTGAAAAGGATTTGATGGTCCTCTTGTGAAAAATACTGTTTAGTGGAAAAATATGTGATATCAAGTAGCACTTATTTTTGCTTTGTTTTCATTCCAATCATAAGCAACTATCTCACACAAACAGTATATCACCAAATTAATCTTTTCTGTGTAATATAAGAGGTAGTTTGAACTAAGGAATTTTGGTATCGATATCCTTAGAGTTATATGTCCCTTGAGACCAAATGCGAAGGTTCACAAGGTTGTTTTTATTTTGCTTTCTCCTGATACCTTTTTAATGAGGACTCCCAGTAAACAGCAAGCATGATGCTTTACTGTTGGAGACCTGTCTGCTGCCTTCAACCATTTATTACCAATACATCTGGGAAATGATTTATAAATTAAACATTAGGAAAATGTACTTTAAGAAAAAAAGTAGTAAGAAGTACAATTTATAATTGTCATTTAGGAAAAGGCATGCCAGCAATTTGCTAATGGAAGGACACCAAGAGTCACTCTTGGAAACATAATTGTGGTTTATGTAATAAATAGAAATAGTGGATGAAGGGAGTCTTCAGTGGGTATATTTGGGTATGTGGTTCATTTTAATAAATTGCAAAGACAGAAATTCCCAATTTTTCCCTCAGAGTCACCCCTTGGAAAAGTGAGATAATAAAGAATATAACTGACCTACCAATATGTATTATTTCATCTCCTCCATGCGCAAAAATACTATGGTTGTCAGTACTAAGTGAAAATAGCTTCATAGCATAGAATGTGATAATAGCAGAGGTCAGTATCATCATGGATTTGAGCTAGAAGGGATTTCAGAGAGTATTTTAGATCAGTCTTCTCATTGTACAGATGGTGAAACAGAGGCCACACCTGTGTATGCCTCACCCAAGATCTCGTAAGTTTTAGTTTTTGGAGGTTATTTGCAAGATTTACTTTGAAATTTATTTTTGCACATATGTGGTAGATTTTGTATGACAAAAATCTGCTCTTTAGCTAATCAGTCAGATTAGGTCTGCACATTATGAGAATACCTTTCACATCTGTATCATTAAAGGAAGATGAACCGTAGCTGTGTTTATACAGCCAGAATTTAAGGGGAACAAAATTATAGCTTTGGGATCATCTTGTTAAATGTTATGAATTCCAGGGAATTAAAGCGCACTTATCTTATAAGTTTTGTTTAATTAAAATATTTGTTCCTTCTTTTTAAGGGTTTGAAAATTTCCAGGTTTGGTGGCATATAATAATTTCACATACATAATAAATGAATTCATAAATATGAAATCATAACTTTGTAGTCAACACTTATTTTCAGATCCCATTTTAATCTCCTTTATTTCATTTCCACAGGAATGGCTAGGCAGTACTTCAATATGAATTTTAAAGAAATAGGCATGTACATGATACCTATTTTCTTTATTTGAAAGAAGCATGCATACATATTTTGTATATACCATACATGTATGTATATTTATAAAATTATGCATATGCTAAAATACACATTTTAACCTTTATTTTTTATATATTTACAAAAAATACGTATTCTTGTCCAGTTGAAAATACATATGCACATGTAGTCCTATAGGGACATTGCCTTTCGGCTATTTTGACCTTTGAGCTTATATTTTCTGCAGAAAACAATTCACTGGTATGGCTTTGTTGGTAACTAGCTTGTTAGCACATCAAGAAAGGATTCAATTCGATCACTTAAAAATTTCAGTATTTGGGAAGATTAAAGTTGGCAATATCATAGTGTAGTCTTTTTGTAGTTTTTTTATGGACATTAATCCATTTTGGCATATGAGGAAAAACATCAGATATCAGTGATCTACATTTAAACATTTCTCTTTATCTAATTTAAATCAAGTTCTTTGTGATAAAATGCTATCTTGGCAAGTGTAAGGAAGACAAAAGACCCTCAAACGAACTTCATGGGATAGACATTGGAAATCTCTGTTGACAGCATGGCCCTAATTCATCCTTATGACATTTACAGTTAAAAGAGAATAAAATATTCTCTACGAGTCACAGTTTTTAGATAAAGATTGTTACAGAGGCATAATAATTCTAAGAGATTTCCGTCTTCTAACAATCTCTCTAAATTAATGAATAAAAACAATGGCCTTCTATTCACCCGACTTTACCACATCAGGCAGTAGAAATAGAAAATGATTTAAAATTAATCCCTTCTCTTGACAGTTGTAAAATGGCAATCCTCCATTTTTATCTTCTCAGAGGATATTTGAAGATAACTTTTTTATTCTACTATTTTCATATTCTGTCTCAGAACCTCATATATTATATAGCCAGTTTCATTGATCATGGCCAAAATAAAACTGCTGTAGAAAGTCAGGACTAGGTTCCTAGATTTCTGAAGAATGTATCAATACTGAAAATCAATTTCAGATATATTTTCAGTGTCATTACTTTAGAATATGTGTTCTTTATAAAGATATCGAACATCAAAGACTAGATCAGCTCATTCATGTGAATTAGCTTGGGAATAAATTGCCTCCCTCTACTTTCATATTTTTAAAAATCAACAATACAGTCCTCTTGTGGCATCTATGTTGTCAAGCAAATCTAAATGTTATTTTTATTAATGTGTGACATTAATAAAGAGCCACAACTATTCCTTAAGCCCTTTACTAGTTTTTCAGTGCTTTTGTAATCATGTGTGTTGAGAGTAAGCCCCAGGTCACCACAGGTACAATGCCTGCCTTTCAACTGGACTTTACAATTAAAATGAATACACTAACATGCATGACACATACCTAATTATTCAGGAGTATTGAGCTATTTAACACAATCCACAGGAAGTGTCTGAAATCTAATTAATAAAATTCTAATTAAATACATTTATTAGGGAGAAGGTAGACTATTGATATAAAAAAGAATTAGAAATTACAGCCTTACATGATTACCCTGTTTAGTTTTATGGAATTGCATTTCAAAAGGGAAATTTTGTTCTTCAAACTGGGAGTTCCAGAATGCCCTGTTCTGTCATTCATTGAACTAATTGTTTTCTTTTCTTTTTCCTTCTTCCTTCACCCCCTCTTTTTCTCCCTCCTTCTCTTCCTTTCTCCTATTATAAAAAAAAAACAACTGGGAGAAAGTATTGAATCCCTTTACTCTGTGTATTTCATCTAAATTTCCTTGTTTTTTGCCTCTTTTCCTTTGATTGTGAAGCGTGTTTTCCCCTTGTCAATTCAGATACAGTTTACTTGCTGTGAAAAACTTAAGTGTATAGCTCAATATATGTGCTCATGTAACCACCACCTAGATCAAGATAGAAAATATTTTCATTAACTGGGAAAAGTTCTCTCTTTACCTCTTTCCAGTTTCTACTTCCCTACCCTTCGGCAGTTGCTCTTCTGACTTCTGTCGCTATAGATCACTTTTGCATGTTCTTTAACTTCACATATGTAGAATCAGAAAAGTGTGTACTTGTATACATGGCTTGTTGTTCATTGTAATGTTTTTGGAGGTTCATCCATGTTGCTAATTGTATCAGGTGTGTGCTCTTCATTATTGTAAGTTAGTCCATTGAATGAAAGTATCACAATCTCTTTATCCACTCTGCTGGAGATGGACATAACTTAAACATATTTATGCATATTATTTGTCCTCAATTGTCTTGTCAGTTGGATACACCCTTATGGGATAGTAGTTTACTCATCTAAATTCTCAGGCTGTGGCAGTATTCTTTAAAAAACAAAACAAAACTGAATCTTATTGAAATCCCAGAAAATTTCCAGCAAACACAGGTGTTAAGGCAAATGATTCAATTATTCTAATTATGTCTACATGGCATATTTGTACCAACAGCCAAAATTCTCTCCTCTGGTAATCATTTTTCTTCCTTCATATTTCTTTTTATATCTTACCATGTCTACTTCCAATTGGGAGCCCTTTGATTGAATTTGTCCCTTCTAGATGAGAATCTTGTATATTTTGGCATCTCACAGGTATTCAGTAATGTTTGATGAGTTAATTACATTTCACTTAAAAGGTTTTGGGTACTTCATAGAAAAGTATTCTCATTAAACATAAAATACATTCTTAGATTATTATTGTTTCAGTATTATAATGAAAATGCTAATAGCACCTTTTTATCATCATATCAAGGGGAAGAAGTTAAATATAAAGATTCCTTCAAGTGTCAGGGTTGTTTTAAATTACTTCATATAAAAAAAATCTCTAGAATAAATTATGTGCTTTCATATCTTCCCAACTGAGTATATATGATCATCTTGGTGACTCAGTTGGAAACTGATTATTGCCTAGTATTGTCTTAACTTTTATAATTATTTTGCCGCTTTCCTCTGAAGCTTCTATCATAATACCTCATTACATTAACTCTCTACTCTCTACAATCACTCAAGACTCCTTATTTTCTGATTCTGATCTTTTCTGCTTCTGATCTTTGCTACTACAGCAAGTGAGAAACCATGTTAGAATCAGCATAAAAAATACCTCTGCAGGGTGTGAAACAAAGACCACAAACCTTTACTTCATAGGCTATGTGAGATTTGTTTAGAGACCCTTCTTAGTGAATTGAGGTGGGGCTAAGCGCTTCTCTGGCATTTAATTTGAACTTTGAGCTCAGAATGACCTGTTCACCTGTGGATGACATCTTGGAGTTTTTCATGTACTCAAGTTTAGAAAGAGCAGTAGCATTTACTGAATACTCAGTGCAGTTAATCAGAAACCCTCCATAGAGAGCCTTTGCTTCCATAACGTCTGTGTTCTGCTGTTAGAAATCTCTCATTTCCACACCCTGATGTTTTTCATCATATGCACACATTCAGTTTCAGCTGTAGATCCTGCTGTCCTTAGTCTCCTCTTTCCCATTTTATTTTAGGCATTTACCCTTATTTTAAATTGCCCATATAAATGAGTCATCTTTAGCAAAAAAATAATAAAATGTATAAAAATATATATGCATAAATAATGTCAAGAAATGAGACTCCAGTGCTTGATCATAGGTCTTCTGTGTTAAAATGAGAACACTGCAGTGTCTCATCATGATATAGCAATATTTGACACAATTTAACTGAGTTATTAATTAATTGATGACATTTTGGTAACAGGCTTTTGCTGCATTTGTGCACCATACATCTACACTTTTGTAATTTAAAGCAAGGTAAAATTGCATAGTAGTTAAGATGGAAGGCTCTGGAATCAGCCTGCCTGAGTTTGAATCATAGATATTCTACTTGCTGTTGTGTGACCTGGAACAATTTACTTAAATTCAGTGGATCTTACTTTATTCGTTTGTAAAAACAATGATATTGCAACCTACCTCATGAAATTGTTATGGTAATTATGTTAACTATACTTTCAGAGCAGATAATAAGTGCTTAATAAATGTTTAGCTTTTTAAATATTGCTCCAAGTATACAAGTCATTTTTAATCAAAATATGTACATGATTCCATATGATCTTATATTACATTCATGTAAAAGCAATGTCATATGTCAATTAAATTAACCTATTGACTATTTTCTGTAACTGAAATTGCCAGAGGGCTAAATCTTTTCACTCAGTTTGGATCTTTTATGTCTATTTTAGCTGAACCAAAGTGAATGATAACAACCATAGAGAAATTGCTTCTTGACTACAAGTAATGAGACACTCCAGTTTAAATTACTTCAACAATGGTCTTGATTGAATCATTCTCAACTCCTTACTTTCAGAATCCAGATATTACTTCTAAAAATCACAAAAGAAAACTCAAAATCTCCCATTTGAAACATTAAGCTTTCTGATATTGGGAGAATGCTTTAGGTGTGAGAGAAAGATAAACATTGAATTTGTTGGACATATAGGTGTCATCCTAAATTCTTAAACTTTGAAAAATAAATTTGTCTTAATATGTTTCTCATTCTATAGAGATTTCTGTATAATGCCCTGAGTATAAAAATTTTAATTAAATATCTTTTTCTGAGGACTTATTATTGGCAGCTGCAGTTGTGATTTTTTTTTAAGCATTTTACATTTTTGGTGCTAACCACTCAGTGTTTACCCTAATCTGTATGATGGTATTCAGAATCTACACTGGGGCTGTTAAATTGGATGCCAAGGATGACGGAGACCTAAATCTCCCTCACAGCATTAACAGTAGGGACAGTGCTTCCAGCATGTGAATGACAGATGGCATGGAGATAGGGCTAGAATATGGTAGATTTAAGACTTTCCTGAGCTGTGAGATTTCATGTTTTTCTAACAATGTAAAATGGTTATTGGGTACCAAAGGTCCATGCCTTGACGTCTCAGAAATGTTACTCTCAACTAGTAGATGCCCTTTCACTTACGTCCCACATAAATATTTCTCAACAAATGAAACAAGTATAAGAGATTTAAAAAAGACAATGAAATTAAAAGTTTACTTTAAAAGAATTTGACAAAAATGGCATATATGCATTAAAGAAATATGTAAAATTATTCTCACTGAAACATTAATAAAGGGGTATCTTTGGGAGTCCAAATGATTTAGCCTTCTTTGCAATGTATTATCTTTATAGTGATTATACATTACTTACATAATCAGAAATAAAGGAATGTAGTCATAGTAGATTATAAAAGTAAACCTGGACAAACCATTAACTTTAGAAGAAATCAGCAAACTTTTCAAAAATACTTTTAAAAAATTACCATACCTGTACCTTCAGAGAACTGATTTTTTAATATATATTTGTTTTTTGCTAGATTACGGAGAAAGAAGGAAATCTTAAACATTATTTTTATAAAGCCATCATTACATTAATACAAAGATCTGCCCCAAAAAATTAGAAAAAAAGAACACTTCAGATCAGTTATGCTTAGGAATATAGGTTCAAAAATCTTATTTAAAACCAGTAATAGCTTATGCATAATATTAAAATAAAAACACATAAAGAGAGGAAAATAAAAATGTCATGTGAATTTTGTTGGAAAACTTGGTATTTCAAAATTAGGAAGCAGTTACCTCTTCATCTAAATCTTTATTTCCAATATATTAATTACAATGCAGGTGTAGGTTTAATGACTTTGTATTTTGGTAAGTCACTTAGGAGCACCCTATTTTTATCTTATGGACGAGGCACTCCTACTTCTCAGTTGACTTAAAAGAGTGCCACCTACTCAAATATCATAGTGTTAAATGCACTCTTCTGTCTTGCTTTCATACCAAGAGAGCCCACTGTCTGTTATGTGGCCCCCATCATTAGCCTTGTCAGCATGAATGACCATTCCAGGAGCAACTGTATTTTGTAAAGGTATTGATTTGTTGGCTTGTTAAGGCTTCATGGTGGTTTTGCCACATCAAACCTGTGCTCTCTGAATGAGAGAACCATAATAGCTGGAGCCTCCTGGTAATCTATATGAATTTTATAGAATTGCAGTTTATGGATCAACTTTGTAATAGTGCACAATTTCACTGGCCTTAACCAGGTATGGGAAATTGTTAGGTGCTTATATAAAGTCAGAGCATTTTCAGTGGCAGGGATGTGATGGGTGATTTTATAAGAGAGAAGAAAATGGATTAAACATACCATATTATTTTTAGTTCAAAAGTATGAGTGAGGAGGGAGGTAGTTTTGTTTGGTATACTTTTCTGGTGTAATCGGCACTTGACTTTGATTGTTGGCTAGACTAATTTCCTTTGCCTTTTCCTTGTTCTATCTTTTGTCTTTCATCCTTTTATTAATAGAATAATTACTATGGGTTTCCTAAACTTCCTTAGCACTGTGAAACTCCATTTTTATGTTTTTGCTTTTTTCCTTGTTTTTTTTATCAGCATTGCTTTGAAATTTTGTTTTTAATTTTTATTGGCACTATCTCTTTAGAGTTGTGGATTTTACCATATTCTTCTCCTTCAGTATCAACTCAGGAAGCTTAAACCAAAGCTACAATCAAAGTTATCACCTATGTTGGTATTACTATATTCTAATATACTGAACTACTGGTAGATTTCAATATAAGGTGAATTATGGGTAAGAATTTTTAATCAAGCAACAGCTATTTAATAAGCCTTAGGTTACCTGCTTTGGGATTTGTTAGAGATATGTAAGATACCTATCTCTTTTCACGGAGGGAATAATCTACTAGAGAGAGAAACTAAAAATATATTAAGCAGGTAATGATTTTATGTAATAAAAGAACTTTTCCATAAGTTAGGAGCTGATTCCCTCATAATATCATTCAGTATCATGGGCTACCTGTATCCTCCACAAAGAATAGGATCATTAAATATAAGACTTTATAGATTATGGCACCTTATATTCTGACTTTGCCAGGTCCTGACTTTGTGACCTTGGGGAAATGCATTTAATTTAGCTGTGCCGTCAGAGTTTGCATCTTTAAAAGGGAGATAGTAGAAATAGCTGCCTTATATGACACGTGTGAAATATATTTGATGTGCATATATATACATAAATCACAGTTGGTAGCTAATTCCACCATCTTGTCTTACAGAAGAAAATATTGACATCCCAAAGTTAGGAGGCTGCCCGTGGCAGACAGGCATTCCCCCTTCGGTGGACATTCCATGTGTTGACTCTTCCATCCTTCCTCATTTGCCTTGCCACTTGCAGCTGTGTAACTTGTGATGTAAAAGAATGAAGGTGCTTTCTGGTGTCCTGACTTATTCCTGCTTCAGTTTTGCTTCGTTTAGCAGAAGTCTCACAGTTCGATAACTGACCTTCTCAGCTGAGGGCTGGCAGATAAGTTATAATAAATCACAGCTTCAGCTACCTACTGTGTGACATGCTACCCACTCACTTTAGGGATTTATCTTTCTTGAGTCAGTCAGAGGCACATTTGGTTTCTGTAAAGCATACTGACCATTTTCACCACCTCCCTGCTCTTTTCAGTGTTTTAAGAAAATGTAAATTAATGAATCTATGAGAATAACTGCAGCCTGAGTGTTGTGGGCTGTCTTGTTACAGCTGCTTCAGTCTAGCAGTTACTAGGCTGTAGTCCAGTAGGCAGTTAGTGGCAGATTCAGGAGCAGAATCCAGTCTCTTCAGTTGAATGTGCTATCTGTTGTATCAAAAGCGAACCAAGAACATTAACAACTGCATTTTGAGCTGGTTTCAAAAGCAGTAATCTCAATCCCATGATCTCAATCAAGTTTTGGATTCAGAGATACTGAGTTTGTACTGATGTCTTTCATGCTCCTCTCTGGGGTCTTACACTAATCAGTGAAGTTCTGCTCCCTTCTCATTCCCTCATATTAATAACCTGCCAACAGACCTCTTGGGGAGTGGTTTTAAAAAACTAATAAATTGAGATTAGGACAACCTCTTGAAAATAATATGTGGAGAGTACAAACACTAAGACACGTGATTCACACACAGAAATGCTTAGTCCAGATACTAAAATTAGTACTAAAACCATTAGCTACAATAGAATTTCCCCAGTAGCAAATGTGTGTTTCCTGCCCATGCTGCTTAACATTGTCCAGTGTCAGCATAATGCTGTAATTTGGCAGTTGGTTTGTGCATTTAATAATTGTTGATAAAGCTGAAATAAAGAACCAGTAAGAAGATTCCTCTTTTGTAGAGCATATCCAGGGTTTAAGCAAAATGAAATTGTTCAGCATATCTGATATACAGAAGATGGGGTGTACTTTATTAAGGAGAAATAACACATAAAATGATGTCTAGGACATTAAATTGAGGAAAGTAATCAATATAATTTTTAATCAAGATTGGCTTGCATTATGAAGCAAGGGGATAATTTAAAGGGCATGATGTTTGTATCAGTGTTTCGAGAATCCCAGGAGATGAAAGAAGCCACAAATTGTATTGGAGGAGAAGGAAACTAAGCCCCAAAAGATAAAGGCCTTCTTAAGATTTTGTCATAAAAGTCTATTTAAGTTTGTTCCAGGATTCTGGAGTAGGGTTAATAGATAGAAGTTAAATAGCTACATGGTTCAAGTTTTAAAAAGGATTTCTAGAAATTGGATGTTCCCAACAATGGGAAAACTAAACTTCTTTGAATTATAGTGAATATTCCTTTCTTGCAAGTAATGGATCATATAACTAACTGGTAACTCCTGATGTGAATTATATACCAAAAATTCCCAGGTGAAAAGCTTGAGTGGTTATCACTCCACTCTGATACAGCCTTCTGGATCTTAAAATATTCAACTTTACTAAGGTCCTATAATTTTTTAGGAATAAATACAGTTAATAAAGAAGTTAGACTATCTTAACAGAGAAACAAAGGTGGGGTGCAGGGGGTTTACTGCTGGATCATGTGTTCAGGATATAGCCAACATTTATTTGTTCCTAGTCAGGGAATGAAATAAACTGATCTTAAGTCCCTTCCAGCTCATCAATTCAAAAAATGCTGAAATTTTAGTGAAATGTAATAATATAATATAACATAACAAATGATATAATATAACATAACAAATAGAGAAGTCTGCAGCTAAGAGATAAAACATTTCTATGTCAAAAAGCATTGTGTGAATAAATCTAAAATATAATTTGAGCCAATTTTTAAAACTTCTAACGAACATAACAGAGTGTTCGGTAGAAGATGATATGGAACAAGGGTATGTTAGGGAAACCTGCAGAAACCAAAGCCTTCTTGTATTAAATTAATTTTTCAAATCTTTAAAGGAGTAATCATGTGAATCCAAATATGAGTGGTTTCCAGGATCTGTTGTTCTCACCCATACACACAAACATAAGTACACATATCAGCTCAAATATTTATCTCCCTTACGGTTTTAGAACATTGAATGTTTATAATCACTTTACTTGATTACCAGGATTTTTATAGTTATATATGGTTGCTCTAAGTTACAGGTTGAATAGTTCCAAGGTGTTGGGTTCTGCCAGAAGTCATGGTCACTGAGCAACACAATGTCTGGAAGACAGTCTGGCATGTAAAGTCTTAGGGAATTTGCTGGGATTTGTTCCTGGTACAGGGCCATAGTACAAGAAGATAACATGACTGCCTATAGTTGATGCTGTCAGTACCCTACCTATATGCATCAGACCCTAAATTATGTTCCTGAGGACTTCCAACCACTAATATCTCTTCCTGGAACTGCATGGCTCCTTGTATACCGGAACTTTAAATGCTGGGCATTAACATCCCCTGTGAGTAGCCCTCAGCCCATTCTGTTTAAGTACTCCTGTTCTCTTACCCTTCAGAGGGGATAATTCTATGAGGTATTTTACAGCACTTCCTAGAGCTTATCTGCAGAATTGTCCACTATATTAGCTATTTTAATAGGATATTCTTTATTGAATGTTCTCTCTCCCTTGTATCATTTCCTCACTTTCTGGTATTACCTGCACTTCCTAAGTAAGCTAGTTTTATTCAAATACTTGCCTGAGTCAGCTTCTGGAAGAATTTTAAGACACATCCAATACCTAGCTGGTAAGACCAAGTCCCCTGTAAAATACATTAGAATCAGCCCTTTCTTCAGGGTACATTCTTCACAGTCCAATCCCAGTTTGACCATCTCCCACCATCCTAATATACATTCCATAATAATCAGTGCCTTGCTATGAGAAAGTAGCAGGGAGAGAGGTTTATTGTGTCCTTAAGAGGCTTTTGGATGTTAGTCTTAATTTCCTTTTGCTGCTCCTGTAATGTCCAGCACTGGACAGTCAGTACTTGAAGCCCCTTTACACATCGCTGCTGAGCATTCTGCTGACTAACTTGTGTCCCCACCAAAGTCTTAACATCTGTACATCAAAGGTAAGAAAACTACCTCATTTACAGTATCACCTTGAGTATTGAACATTTAATTTATTAGGCAAAATGCTAATAAGCACATTACAGCCTTCACATAACATTGTCATGGCTATGGTTTGAGGTAATACTGCCATTCCCAGTTTGCTGATGAGAACTTGTGTCACAGAGAGATTAATTTGCTTAACAGTCCGCTGGTAGTAAGAGGCTGAAAGCGTATTTGGACTTTGCATGTTGTTTATAAAACTTGACATCTGAATATTGGTGTATTGGATTGATTTTGTGCTGTAGCCACTATCTAGTCTTGCCTCTGTAACTAACTTGAACAGACTTTTTCTGTACTCTGAAAGACAGAAAAAAAAAATAGTCACTAGGTGGCTCTCACAAGAGAGTTAAACAGTTAAACAGACTTGGGGAGGGATATAGCACATGAAGAGCACTGTCTAGGGAAACAAAAAGAGAAAAAAATACAGACCAAAATTTTAGGCTAACTTGTGTTTCCCACTGATGTCTGCCCTTCAACCTGGACTCCAAGCCCAATTCCATTCAGTGCCTCCCTCTCAAACATCTCCCATGTAGAAACAGTGATACTCCCAGGACCTTTCATTTCATTGTTAACTCTGGGTTTTTATAAAATGAGAGATTGAGTTTGATACTGTTCAGGGTTCCTTCCAGTCCCAAACAGATGTCTTCTTCACTGTCCCTAAAATGCAAATGAATCTTTTTAATGATAAATTCTAAATGTATTGTAATAGTGAGCTCTATTTGGATTCTTGACAGCCTGTGTCAGGACAACAAGCAAAGATTTGGATCAAGTCCTTATAATCTAAACCTGTTGTTCTGCAAGTTTGTTTCCACTTCCAGTCCTGTCTTCCCTATAGATTGTTGATATTTCTGGTGTGAAATGGGATAGGTAATTTATTTTAGCATTTCATGAACCTCTTATTTTGAAACTGCTCAAATAATTCAGAATTTTAGATAGATGGCTTTAGCTCATTGTCACAAAGTGTGTGGAGAACTTTTGACATAAAGGCAGAGTCATTACATCCTGTTTTCCCTAGTGTCTGAAAATGACATGGTTTCAAAGGAATGCTTTATCATATGTAGGGATGGAGGGACCATCAGTTAATGAATGGGATGTAAGATTTCTTGAAAATTAGTGAGTGCTGTGTTGTCTGGGAACTAAATTTCTTTTACTCCTATTTGCCAGCCATCCTAAATTTCTAGTGCTGAATCTGAATGTCTATGCCCAACTGAAAAAGCAGAATTGCCTCCTTTTTCACACCAACTTTGGATTTTAGCATATAAGGTGACACCCGTTGTTTTTAGTGAAATGAACTTTGAATGAACTCCAACAGTAATGACCTGATGACCAATGAAATAAATAATTGATTTATCTCAGGACACTTTGACTCCTAGAAGTGGTGTTCCTAGCCACTTGGTGTTTAACTGCCCTCTAGAAAGCCTCACAAGTTTTTGCCTTCCTATTTTTTTTTTTTCCAAATGGATGATTTTTGACAAACAGACTCCTAAGGGCACTCAAGTGTCAGATAGAAAGTTATGGCTGGTGTAGCTGCCTTTGGGATCACATGCCCCATTTATTCATTACAGAAAGCTCCGATGCAAAAACACCTGGTGCCGTTTTGAGTTCCTGTCAGTTTAGTGCATTTAATGAACATCGATCATGTTCATTCAGACATATTTTCTCCATGATGCAAGCAAGAAGTCAGTCATGTCAGGAAGATGTGGTAGAAACTTTCCTTTTCTGCAAACTGCTTCCATGGAATACATTTTGCCCAAAATGAATAAATAAATAATCATGAGTAAAAATGTATCTTTAGTTTCAGTACAAAAGAGAGAACATTTTAATTAAAAATTTATTGTGCTTTTGCTAATATAAGTCCAGTATTCTCTCTACTTAAAATTGGAGTTGTAATGACTTTGATAGCCATTAGATTGCTAGAAAGATATTTCAAGGTTTGTAGCTGTATGTGTTTCAAAAGTCATTTTTGTTCTTTCTTAAATATTCTTTCAATTATAAAACTTCCTCCCGGGTAGTTTCTCCATTCATAAATTATGTTGAGTATACTGATCAATTGGTGCCAGATTTATTGTCCTACAATAGAGTAAGAAAAATACTTTGTTTTTCTTGCCTTTTGATTTTTGCTCCCTGTCAAAAATCTCACAAAAGGAACAGTTTATGTTCTTGTAATTGGAAGATACCATTTTTTTTATGAAGATACCATTTTTTTAAGAAGAAAAAGAAAACATTGTTCAATTAGCTTGCTCCAGCTAGAGGTGCATTATATTTAGAAATGATTTACTCATACTGTTGTGTAGGGAGAATATCCCAATCAGTGTTTGGAAAGAGCTAAGTACATTTACATTACTCTACATGTGTTGTTATTTCAATGTTTACATTTCTTTTGGTTGAGCTTTTTTTCCATCACTCGGGGGCATAAGATAGCTGAATAAGACAGATGAGCTCAAATTATACTACAGACTCATCTAAACAACTATGGGTTTTCCAAGTTGCTGATGAAATTTAGAATTGAATCAATATGCCAAGAGTCTTATATGTCCAACTTTTAGACTTTGATAATCTTGTGAAATAAATTGAGCATTCTATCCAGAATGTGGAAACCTTTAGAAAAAAATTCACCTGGTATTTTTTTTTTAAATTTGCCTCAAGGACTCTGCCACCAGAAACAATTGAACGTGTGTATAAATGAAATATATTAAGGGGTATTCATTGAAGCTTTGTTTGTCATACGAGAAAACTGTAAAGAGTCTTTGTATCTATAACTAGGGAAAGAGTTCTGAAAGTTACGGTCCACACCTACAGTGAAATATTGCAAACCCATTAAAAATTAAAAGGTGAGTCAAAATGTTCTGATGTGAAGGCATGCACATGCCCATGAGAAAAACAACATGTAGAATAATATGTGTATTATTAGTGCTTTTTATTTAATAAATAAAAATATATGCATCCTTTTTATGTATGTAGATGCAATGAGTAAGTTTTGAAAGAGAATTCTCTTCCTCCATGGAGGAGAATGGGATGTGGAACATTCAAAAGGCAATTTTGATACATATATATCTACTTTTCACTATTCTACAAAAATAATGCATGAAACTGAATATTTTCCAATTGTTTATAATTGATTTTTTTTAAAGAAGAAAATGCATGAAACAAGAGGTGCCATAATTAGTCCATTAAGCAAATATTTATGCTATATATCGTAAGTGTCATCACTGTAGTTGTCCCTGAGGACACAGTGGAGAGCAAAGAAACACAGTGGCCTTGAGCTATGGGATATAGGAATTGATAAAAATTTTATAAGCATACACATTTATTGTTATGTAGGAAAAGTACAGGGAGTTAGAAAATGTATAATGATCTGGTAAGTGAAAGTTTTCTAAGGAAGGGATTTTTGCACCAACATGTGAAGCCTGCCTGGATCAGGCCTAACTAAGCAAAGAGGCTATTCATGAAATCAAAACAGTGGAAACACTGAAAAAAGAGTTAGGTTAATACAAATACAGAATATTTGGAGCATAGAGTGTTTCTTAAGAAACAGGCCAGCTTATTCAGTCTATGCAATTGGCTACAGTTAATCAGTAATGCTTTGCAAATGGCAAATCATCCAGAAAAATGAGTCACTGTAACTCTCACTGCACAAGCAATGAGCCAAATATTAGTGAACCTAGTATATCTTCATTTATTCATTTTTGATGCACTTATGAGACCTAGCCCAATTGAGCATGAGCTCATTGTTATTGGCATTATTTGGATAACTAAACAGCTGTCATTGCCCAGGGCATACCCAAATGTCACCTGAACTCACTCCCCTGTCTTTTCTCCCTTTCCTTTCCTCCTCCCAGCCATGTGCTCATGCATTCCTGCATCCAATAAAATATATATGGAGTGACTTTTATATGCCAAACACTGGAGAAAACAAGCATGGTCCGTACCCTATAAGCTCTTATTCTATTTAAGTAAACAGTGAATTAATAGTAAATCAGAAATAGAGTTTATTGTTGTGAATGAAATTATTGGGGTGGAGGAGGCCTATTCAGTTGCTCTATTTAGGAAAGGTCTTTGTGAGAAGACAAAGTACAGAGACAGTAAAAGATCACAGTGTTTTTCAGTTTTGTGATTAACTCTGAGACCTGTCATCCTTTCCTTCACAAAGGTGATCCTGAGTATATTGGGGAATTTGGACCACCACCCCTGGTTACCCTGACATACTGTTGTCCATGCCTCCAGTGTCCTGATAACCCTCTTTATAGTCAAGGAATCTTACAGGTTGGAAATGTTTACAACAATCATTTAATGTGGAGCTTTCTTAAACCTTGAGACAGACAGAATAAGTTTTATAAACTATCTCCACAAAGGGGCTTTTCGAACAATTAATTTCTCCTGAAATCTGTTATAGTCACTGTCTCAAATCAAATATGTGATGTGGAGAGTTGAACCAATTATCTAAATAATTCCAATCAAAGAGCTTAATATTAAAGTGAATCTCCACGGTTGTGGAGACTGCTAAACACCCTTAATGGCATCACATGATTACCAATTCAATGAAATGATTTATGAAAAACTTACACATAAAAATATAGCTGCATACATATAGTGGCATAGAGACACTGGAAGCCTTTCTCAATTGGGGTTCCTTATCTTGATGAAGAAACAAAGGAAAAACTTGGTTAGGTGACTTGTTTTCTGAGTTCTCCCATGAAGAGTACTAGCGCTGGTCTGGTACTAGTCTAGATGCACAGGAGAAAAAGAGAATCAATCACATGTAATAGGTGTTCGTTCCTCTTTGAAGAAAGCCACTTAAGAAAGGCAAGTAGTTATTCTGAAAAACCTATATATAAATATATGCCTATGTGCAACCTCTACAAAATTATAAGAAACAATTTTATACGTATTTACTTTTGTTTTCTTCTCAAAAACTTGGAGAACTACTATGATTTCTACTGAATTTCTGGTTGTCAACCTAAACTGTGCCTTTATTGGCAAACTAAAGTTTTAAGGCAGTTGTAGAGCTAATGCAGGTCAAAAAAAATGTTTATATCTCTATTACAGGCAAAGGTTGTACCCTTAGTAAATGTGTGTTGATGAAAGTTGAATTTAATTAGTTTGAATTGAATTGCTTTGAGAGAGCTATCGCTGGAGCCAATCATTACTTCATGCTTTGGTCAGTGTTTTCTGCTGAATATTTCAACAGTTATTCATTCAACCAACTTTTTATTGAGTGCATACCTATTATAAGCCAGTCAGAAACTCAGTTCAGGGCTGTGTGTTTACAGATGAAATAAACATGGTCCTTAGTTCGTAATTGCTCAGAGTGCACAGAGGAAGATAATGTGCAAAGTGTCATCTGTCATATAAGCAGAAAGGTCTAGGGAGCTCTCCCAGGGATAAGTAAATGAGATGGGAAGAATGGTGGGTGGGGTAGGAGATGGCATCCTAGAGGAGATGACACCTGATTAAGGTACTAAGGTATGACCTTCCTTAATCAGATTGTACCGCAAATAGTATTTCTGCACAGAGGACAAGAGGCCACTTTAGTATTTGCTCTGAAGTGTTTTCTAAGCTTTTTCATTATCTCATTGAATTTTTCTAGAATCATTTTCTGTTGGCCTCTGGCATTGTGACTTTGGACAAAGGGTGTTGGAAAGGAATCCTTTCTGATAAGAGCTTGGTGGGAATGTTAACTGCAAAGTATATTGCCTTGAGCTCTTGTGGCTGATTTGTGTGTGTGTGTGTGTGTGTGTGTGTGTGTGTATGCACATGTGTGTGCACATGCATGTGTGTGTATTCACTCTCACTGTAGTTTAATGCCTCTTACATATTTTAAGCAGCATCATATCGTTTTCCCATTTTGTAAATGGATAAATTAACAATTTATAAACAAAATGTGCATATTAAACTAAGAATGTTTCTTAGAAGTATACTTTCTTACTTTTGGAATTGTTAGATTATTTTTAAGATTAGTTTTGTGTTTTTTTTTATATAAAGTGTTGGACTTGGAGTTTAGAGGTCTAATGTTAAGTTTCATTTTCATCAGATTCTAGAACAAAATGTTGCCAAGCTTAATTTTCACCTACTTTAAACCTTAAGCGGAGGGAGGTGATCTATGTGAACCTCAAAGTGAGTTAGATAAAATATTTATCTCACATGTAGATAACTGAGACATAATTATGTTAAATAGTTCTTACTCTAACCTTTCTATGCTTTTTACCTGTTTTCATACAAATGGGACTTGTTAATTACCAATGTGCTTGGACATATTAAGAATTGTGCATTTTTCAGTTTCAATTCCAGAGAGGAACAGGGAGATTATGATAATTAAATCTGTTCAGTGGACAATTTCATAGTCCCCCACTTCTTGGAAATCACTTGAGCATAAGAAAATCTTGATACAAATAAATAGCTACTGTATATTTTAGAAGAAAAATGTCAATGAAGAAACCTACTATATTAATATTCCTTAAAATACAATGAAATAAAACAATGCCCATTAAAAGATCCAATTATTTGAATTCTTTTTTGCAATATAATGAATACTTTTTCACTGCCATATATGTGCCTTTTACATAAATTCCTTTATATTGTGAAATGTAAAATATATCATTGCTATCAATCAAACCCCAAGTTTCTGAATTCATATATCTTGTTCTAGAGGACCATGTGTTTAAAAGCAAAAGAGAAAAAGAAAAAGGAAAACCCTAATAGAAAAAGTCCTAAAAAATTTAATGTGCAGAAGTACATCTGTATATTGGTTAAAGTGTACATATCCAGGCCTGCTTCCAACCATTCTGATTGTAAATCCCTGCCTTGGGGTCTGAAACTTTTTTTCCATTGGAAAATCTGAGTGATTACAATGCAGGTGGTTCTAATACACACTTTGAGAAATTTGGAAGAATCAAGTTTAATCAACTGTATCTTTGAGGATTCATGAAATCTATATTGGCAGTGGAGGAGGAAAGGGGTTGAATTAGGATAGAGCTAGTATAAATATCTGGTAGTAATGGAGTCCTTAATTTACTGGTGGGGGCATGCATCCTGGATGCACATCAGCATCCAATGGGATCTTTAGTTTCTAAGTATCCATCCCCAGCTTTAAAATTGGCACCTGTGTTATATTTAAAGCTTGTGAGATGATGTGCCTCCAGTTAGTTCTGCCCACCTTACATGCCCACCTTATTAGTTCTTCTTTTTTGTTTATATTGACCTTCACAAGAATAAAGACTTTCCCACCTTTTCTTAACTGCTTATCTTTACCCTATATTCCTTTCCTTAAAGGTGTCCAAAGCTGTAACATTTTCAAGATATTCTCATACTTTTATTGTAATACATTATTTATTTTTTGTGGCAGGTCCAAACAATGTCTTTTATTCATACTTCCTGTTACAAATGGTTTTGCAAAATAAGGAATAAAAGGCAGAAAGTGAGGTGTTAGTGCAGTAAATAACATACATTTCAGAAGACATTTAGTTCATAGTATGGTAGGAGGTCAGGGGCCAGTGAAAAGCCACAGTAATGGCAGGTAATGCAGGCTAATGAATGTAGCATTGGCATTTGCAGTAATGGCAGGCTAAGGAATGAAGGGTGCTTGCTGCACCTCTGTTTCTCAGTGGGTGGGCAGGACCTAAAGGAAGCATGAAGACATTGGCAATTTACTGATCTGGTGAGCCTCTGCATCAGTGTTTGTCAAGGTGTGGTTCACAGACAGGAGAGCATGTACTCAATGTTCAGTTCCAATTTTGTTTGGATAGCAAGGGGCCACTAACTAGATGGGACACTGAGACAGCATGTGTAAACCAGACAGGGCAAGGTAGACTGTGGCAATAGCCTCTCTATACCTACACCACTATCCCTAGAATTGCATGAGATGTCTGTTAAAATTGCACATCCTTAAGTTTTATCTAAACATCTCTGGGAGTAGGATGGGAATCTTCAGGACACCCTTTTCCTGGGAGTTTTAAACAAAGCAAGAGAAATAGTGGATTAGAGCAACTGGCACGTTAGAGCGGGGGTTCTCCAAGTATGAGCCCCAGATGAACAACATTCTCACCACCTGATAAACTTGTTAGAAAGGCAGTTTACCCAGACCTTCTCTAGACCTACTGAATCAGAAACTACGGAGGGACCAGGAAATCTCCTTTAACAGACTCTGTAGGTTGTTCTGGTACATTCTAAAAGTTGAGAGCCACTGCTCTGTTGAATTTGGCAAACTAGTGCCTATCTGGTTTACTGTTTATGTAGAATGCTAATGGGATTTTTTAAAAACTCTAGGTGCTCCTCCCACTTCATTTCTTTATATGAGTGATGACATGATGTTTAGCATCACTGAAAAAAAACTGTAGAAGAGATATAAATGTCCTCCCTTAACTTGAATTTAGTCATCTGACTGCTTCTTTATAAAAAGTTTGAGTGAGTGAGTGTGTGTGTGTGTGAGAGAGATTCTAAAATGAAGGAAGATAACAAGTTGGAGCTGGATAGCTAGTGAAAAGGAGGAATGGAATTGTGGAGCAGAACAATATAAGAGAGACAAATTTTGAAGCAGAGGGCCTCATTATAATGCTCCATTTCCAGTGCCTGAGGGACTCAACTTAGAGGGGAGCATCAAGACTCAAGTTCACCTTCTCTTTAGCACAATAATCTGACAATTTTAAAACCAGTTCCTTTTGAAAGAAAATCTTTAGAAGTAAATTTTTTAGTTTTAGCCTTTAGTAGTGTTAAAACAAGTGCTAGCAAAAGCCTCTGGCACTAAGTAAGTGAGATTAACAAAGCTAAGAGAAATGCACAGAAGTTTTACAAACCTAAGAAGCAGTTTCTTTTTTTCCCATAAATATTGTATTTGCAGAGATATACTTTACATTCAGTCATATTTGTCCATTGCCCAACTCACTTTGTAGTTTCCTGTTGGCAAAGGTACTTAAAGAATGAAGTCACAGGTGCCTCAAATCCATTAACTGATGGCACTTGAAAATGACTCATTTGGCTTTAAATTCCAGTGTATATGATATTATGTCATTGTGTGCCAGTTGTTTAATTAGATACAACTCTGGTAATATTGCAAGCAGATAATTTGTGAATTGTCCGTAATTCTCAAGAGCTGCAGTTCCTCAGCTTACTTTTAATATGTCCAAGGAAGTCAGAGCAAGTTATGCTCAAGGGACCGATTGATGTATGCTCATGAGTGCATTTGAGAATGGAATGTGTGCTTTTGAATAATTGGATGTCTGGATTACAAAGTCAACTATTCTGAAATAATTTTTAAAAATTCAACCATTCAACAGAAATAAAAGTTGGTTAAGTGGCTAGTTTAGAGTCTGAAACTTGATTAACAGTTGATTCGGGGTTGCAAGTGATACCTTCTGTTACCTACCATGTGCCTACTGTATATTCCAGCCACTAGTACCTTTATGGTCTTCAGTACATTTATAAAATATTAATATGAAGTAAAAAATGAGTTGCTATGTTTTACCTTCAATAATTGCTAAGTAAATGAGTGAAACATTTGGGTAAATTTAAGGAAGCCTTTAAAAGCCCATCATTGAGATGAGTGGAATATGATATGCATTAATAAGCACACATTAATATATGTGATTCAAAAATAACATTTTCAGAGAAAGAAAGGTGTCTTATTTAAGCCTCCCAGTCTGTGTGATCTGATTGAATTGGCATTACTTATACTAGGGCCCGAGAGAATTATAGCTATATTTCCCTTTATCATCTGTCCCTCAAAGAGACTCTTCTTCATGGGGAAATACTCTAACAAACTAAAAATAAAGTATAACCTTTGGGGGCCTCTTTTTCCACATACCTTACTCTGTAGAATAGCAGGTAGTAAAGAAATTATTCTGCTAGATTTTCAGTTCCAATTTAATTTTGATTCCTACAGTGGATTCAGGTGTGGTATTCAAACAATTTTTGCAGGTGCGGAGAAAGAGTTATTTAGCTCTGCAATGTGACTAATTGCTAGTAATTACATATAGGAAGGGGGTTGGGAATAATTGTCTCCAAATCTACCCCATCATATTTTGTTCAGAGTCCTTGGCAACATGGCACAGCAGCAGGGAGCACAATTCCACTATTGAGAAATAGTCAGCAAGGTGTGCAATGTACAAAACAAGTGGGTTTCAGTTTAAAGAAAAGCCTCATGCAAAGTGAATTTTTATACAAATAGAAAACACCATGAAAACATGGTCTTTTAAATAATGCTCTATGTCATTTCTGATTAACTTTCATTTGGAATTGGCTCTTTCCAATACACTACTTTCCCTTCTCATCTCCTGTTTTTTTTCCTCTTTCCAATAACTAATGTTCTATGAACCAGCATTTAATATGCCATTTAAAGAAAAACCAGGAAATTTACCTCTGTATGAAAAGAAAAATATATTTATAATTAAAATACATATTAAAGTAAGTTCTATACAATAGGAATTTAATATATCATTAAGTCAGTTCTTTCTGCAGCCTTTTGAAAGTATATAGTTCCTGCATTTATAATTATTATTATTATTACCTTCTGTTTCTATTATACTTCTGTTAAATCTAACAAAAGATCCATGATGGAGTTCATTAAGTGGTTGCCTTTTTACAATTGTCTGAAACTGCAGAACCCTAACAAGCAACAAAATTACAGAGAAACTTATGGACCGTAAAGAGTTAAGCAGATGTAACCCAAGAGATAAACACATTGTGTCTAAGTATGAAATGAAGAAAATCCAGGTCTTAGCTAATATTGAGAATTATCTCAGTCTCTACAAAGCATCCAGCTGAATTTTAAGGCAATTTTTTAATTGAAGCAGAATTACAACATCTAATTATTTTTCTACTTCGCATTCCTTAAATATTGAATTTGTCATAAACTCATCATTTACCTCCACCCACCCTGTCATGCACACATACATAAAGTTTATCTCAGGAGTTTTGTGAATTTGTTCAAAAAGGAATTTAGGACCTTGTTAATGTTCAACTTGGTTAGTTTAATTCTCTTTACATGGGCCTCAAACTACTTGGCTAGTTTAAATAGTGTCATCAGAATACTGATAACATCCACTTCTATTTCTATAATACAATTTAGGAGCGTACTTCTAGGTATATGCAGTTGTCAGGGTTGTGCAGAGAAACAGAACCAGTAGGAGATTAAAAGTGAGATTTATTATGAGGAATTGGCTTATGAGGTGATGGAAGCCAAAAAGTCCCACAGTCTGCCATCTGAAAACTGGGAACTCAGGAAAGCCAGTGGTGTAATTCGGTCTGAAGGTCTGAGAACCAGGGGAGCTAATGTTTCAAATCACAGTGCAAGGGCTGGCCAGAAGCTGAGCTGAGAGGAATCCACGCAAGCCAGGAAGCAGGAACCAAAAGGGGTAAATTACTCCTTCCTCTTCCTTTTTGTTCTATTCAGGCCTTCAGTCATTAGATGAGGCCCGCTCTGCACTGGTGAGGGTGATCTTCATTACTTAATTTACTGATTCAAATGCTAATCTCTCCTGGAAACATCCTAACAAACACACCCAGAAATGATGTTTTATTGGCTATCTGGGCAAGCCTTCGACCTGTCAAATTGATACATCCAATTAATCATCTCAGTGTGACCAGTGTTTGTCCAAAATTATCAAACACTTTTGAAATGGTGAAAGAGAGTGCATCTGTTTTCTTTTCTCCAGGTTTACTTCCCAACTGGATAGTTGTACTTGGAAGAAAGTACATCCTAGAGGGGGGGAAACACTTGTGACTCCTTTTTTTAAACAATCTACTTAGAAGTAATTTATATAATAGTAGTAGATTACTTATGAGAAGTAATTGACTCAAGAGAATTCTGTAAGGAAGGGATGGTTTTAAAGGAAGACTTATCAGGAAAGAGTTTCTTTTGCAAAAGTGTCTTTTCAGTATAATTGATGAGTTGGTTCCATTGTAGTTCCTGGTGACCCATGTAGCACTGAGTAGGAAATGATGCAAGAAATGAATGTGTGGTCTCATTTGTCAAGTAGGGCCACTGGTTTCTTGCAGAAAACTGAGTTTCTTCTGTTTTTTTCTAACACTTAACCACTCCAGTTCTTTACTCTCCCATTAAACTGCTAGGGTAACTGTCTTTTTGTGGTGGCATCTTAGCATTGGTTCTTAAAGGTCTGGAACCTCTTTTAAAGTTCTTATTGAACTTCTATAGCAAAGAAGACATATTAAAATCCTCAATAGTTCAATAGAATATTTCTATCACTTTGATATCATTCCAAAGTAATTTCAGACATATATCACTGAATATGCTCATATTTAGTTTATATTTAAGTATATTTACTCAAATCAACTCTGTTCAGCTCCAGGACCTGTGCTCTGCCTGCAGACCAGCATCCTAGCCTAGTGCATCCTCTGTGGAGGGAGGCAGTGGTCACTCAGCCAGGGGTTCCATGTTGAAATTTTTTTTTCCTCTTTGTTTAGTTAAGCAGTCATGTTTAATTTCACTAACCAGTTTATGTATGAACTAACTCATTTGTTGTTTATCTTGTTTCTTTCTAGGCTTTAAGCAGTGACATACCAAATTGACTTACGTAGTTTATCTGATAAACAAACATGTTACTAAATTTGAATATCATTTCCTTAGGAACTCTTTATAGCCTCTTGCAAGATAGCTCTAGTCTCCTTATTTTATACTCGTATAGAACCATTTACCTTTACTTCATGGCAATGTAATTGTATATATACTGGTTTGCTTTTTTTCCCCATCAAGTATTTTTTCAAACAACTACTTTATACCAGCTACCATTCCTACACGAATATTCTCTGTGAATAAAATGGATAAAAAACCACTGCTTTGTGAACCTTATATTCTAATAAGCAAGGCAAAATGTGACCAGTGTGTATAGTATCAGGTAATAAAAAGTGCTGTGAAGATAAATATATAGCAGGGCAAAAATCGAGAATGACCAAGGAGGAGAGGCTGTGGCAAGCTTAAGTGGCCAGTTAGAAAGACCTCGGTGAGGACATGATGTAGTGCCAGGGACTGAATGACAAGAAGCTGCCCATCCTCTGAAAATCAGTAGGAAGAGCTCTTCAGGCAGAAGGGAGAGACCCTGCAGGAGACTCAGTTATTACACTGGAGGCAGAGAAAGAAGTCCAGTGACACTGGGTGTGGTGAATGAAGGAAAGTGGTAGAAATGAAGATTGTAGAGGCTTCCAGGAAACAGATCACATTGTTGGTTGGTAGACATTCATACTTCTTTAAAATTCAGTGGAAAATCATGGTCAGATTTTAACTCCTATTTCATCTGTTAGACCATGCCTGCCATATGAGGATAGGATCTGCAGTTACCATTACAGCCCCAAAGCCTACTGCTTAATAAATACTAGATGGATGGATGGACAGATGAGTGAATTAATGACCCTCTCATGCTGTTGCTCTTTTATTTAAGTGATTCTAATAAAAACTAAGCTTTTTGCTAGTTTCTTTTGTTAATGTCAGTGTTATTAACATTGCTAGTTGTTTGCATTTGTGTCCTTTGACAAAAGTACATTTAAAATTTATTAAGTCTAGATAATTAGAATTTCTTATATTTCATACCTTGAATGCTACATCCTTTTCTTTCGTCTCACAAGGGAAAAAATCTGATTGGCTTGACAGCTTAAATATGATTGTCTACTTAAGCTTACTTGTATTCCATGTGATAACTAATCCTACAGGATGATGGTAAGCCAGATTCCCCAGCTCAAAGGTCAGAGGATCAGACATCAACACTCCTAAGACAATGAATGGGAGGATTCACAGAAGGATCACAACCTGGCTAGTGCCCTTTGAGGAGGACCATGGAGATAGTATATATGTTTGTGGGCTTGGAAACAGCCTCCTTGCTGGGCAGAGGAGACCTGAGCATCCTTCTATTTCCTCTCTAACAGGGATCATACCAAATCCAGGTACTACTACTTGAAAGTATGAAGATGATAGCCATTTGCTTTTGACCCATCTGGAAAATAAGAGTGAAATCAAGGAAATTATGAGAGTAACATTAAAAAAAATGTTGCCATGATTGTCTACACATGGGAAACTGAGATTAAAAAGGGGAAATTGGAACTTCTTTCTAACATCTAAGAAATGTTTAACTCCTACCATTGAAGTATCTTTGAAATCCACATATTTTAAGGATCTAAATTTAGATATAAAAAATATGAGAGTTATAGCCAGCTTCTATAACAGGTCCATATAATATGCTCAAATATAAAGTAAAATGGTGTAGGACATAACAAATCATTACCCCTCTTTTAGAAATAATACTTAGATTTATAGGTTTTCTTGTCAGAAGAAATCAATGTTTTGATAGCTGAGTTTCTTTTCTTCTAAATAACTAAGAAGGAGGCATTTTCTTATAGTTTTATAATTCTCCCTATTTTTCTTGAATTATCTGTAGAAACTAATCAGTGTTTTCAAATATAAGCTCAAGGAAAGACTTAGAGGTTGTTGGTATATTTACTCATGAATAATGATGAAAATAATAGGTTAATTCTCATTTGCATTTCTTTTTTGCATGACTAACATTTAACCTCTATTCCTTGATCCTGTTCATCCTAAAGTTGACATCTTTTTCCTGCTATGTACTTGCCAGGAGTAATTTGGCTGGAGCTGCTAAAACCCATTGCTTCCCAGGTCTTCCCTTCCTGTTCACACGAGGGCTGCCCTTCACATCAGTTTCAAAGCTTTGCACCGAAATCGGGGTAGCCCACATTGTTGGCATGTCTCTCCCTCATCTGACTTGTACAATCTGTGAGGGCAGTGATTTTGCCCTGGTGTTATTGCTGTCTTCTGCAGCACCCAGGAGACTCTGCTATGTAGGAGATACTCAGCTAGCTGTTCATTGACTGGATAGATAGATGAACAAATGAAATTTTATTCCTATTTTGATTTTGGTTGGGTTCTTAAATCCAAAATTCACTAATTTGCCATCTCCGCTTGGAGGTCTGACTCTCAAGATGCATCATGACCTTGGAGAGACCTTGAGAAGTGTGACATTACCCAGGGAAGGAGGAGAGGTTTTTTCAGTAGGAGGTTTTTTTTTCTGTGCATTTTCACCTTTTAGAGACTAGACCCTTTATTTTCTGCTTTTTATTAGTGCACCAATCTAGACTGCTGCATATATGTTACAATGAGCCATGCCACACTGGTGCAGAGACAAACAAATGTGATGTTAATGTGACATGAATGAAGAATCTGTTTTTCTCTTCCATAGCCTCCAGAGCTTTAGAGAATTTTGCTGCAGTCCCATTTAACTGGCATCTTTCTTAAAGGGCTGGTTATTCATACCAATTATTTTCTCATTCTCTCCCTTATTCCTTTCACTCAAATTCAGTAAACTCTCATCTTCCAGGATGTTATACTGCAGCTCATTCATACCTTCACCCTCGCTCCTTGAATTGCATTCAGAATCTGATTTGGAGCTTCTCTCTTTGAGTGTAAAACACCTCTTGCTATAAATAAGCACAGTGAGCTTACTTAGATTTGATACTTACATGAGTCACATCAGCATATATTTTGCTTCATGCTATCAACATCTTGTGGGTTGAGTTCTCATAATTTTTTACTCTGAAAATGACAGTGCTAAAGGCAGGTTGAGGGAATGGTCCTCTCTGCAATTGTCGGGGACAGCCATGTTAAATCTACCCTAGCAGCCTAATGCAAGAAGTGTAATCTTTGTTTCCTTTTCTTCTAATTCTCTCTATTTTGAGGGTCATAGATGAGTAAAATGGTGTGTAGTAAATAAGCAAGGAGTAATTATAGGAGGAATAGTACCAACAACAATGAAGTTTCATCCTGTTATAGAGGTGAGCACCTAAGCCTCAGAAAAGTGAATGGCTTGTCCCAAATCACAAAGTCAGGAAGTGATAGAATTGGGATTTGCACTCAGGCTTTCAGACTCTGAGTCTAGCTTAAGCCCTCTGTGAGACTCTGTCATTTGGCTTTAAGTGGGGTAAGTTTCCTATTTACCCACAATTTAGGAATGGGAAGGATTGAACCCACAGTGAACTGAAAACACTCCTGAGGAAATCCATAAAAAGTCTTCTAAGAAATTTTGCTAATAGTGACAGATCCTGTTTGGGGGCTTCCCCATGTGCAAGTCCTTCAAAAATGGTCCAAGCACCTAGATATAGAATGTAGGGGTTTCTTTTTGTTGTTTTTAAGTTGGGAGCAACTGTTGCAAAGGTCAGAAAGTGTTCATATCTATAGCAAGCAATCACACTAACGTGTATTTGAGTGCTTACTGTGTATACTGATTACAACTTTTCTTTGTTAGCTCATTAAAGCATCATCACAACCCATAAGATGTAGTGGCAATTACTAGTGTCATTTTATAAATGAGGAATCACTGAGAGGTTAAGGAACTTATCCCAGGTTCGGCAGCGTGGGGGTAAAAGACCCAGTGGCAGTCTAACTTCAGAGCCTCTGCCTTCAAGTACTGTTCCAGTATTACACTGCCCCAGTGCTGAGCTTAAGAGGAGGTCAGTACCTAACCCAAGGCAACATATCTAGTAAGAGGTAAAGTTGAGATTTAAACCATTCCCATGTGATCTCTGAACCTGTTGTCTTCAACACCACTGAATACTCGAGGCTGAATAAGACCTCTTCACAGTATCTTATGTCAGTTTATTACTATATTGTTCTTTATTAAAAGAGTAGTCTCATGTCCTGTCTTTTCTAAACTGTATGTTTCTGAAGGCAAAAGGCATCTCAAAGTCTGCATTTCTAGCACGTACTTCTCCAGTTTTTGTCAATGCTGTGTCACCAAGTCTTTATCATGTAACCTGGAGAAAAATCCTAAGAGAAATCACTAAACCTAGAATCTTGATATGTTTCTTGCTCATGAAAAATAACTGTTTATATAGGGGGGTGGGAGGAATAACTGCTTATGGTATTTTTTAGTATTTTCCCAAGATCACATTGCAAACTGTGATAGTAGTAGTAATATAATAAACAAAAATAGCAGAATTATTTAATGATTTTAAATGTTATAGGGACTGTTCTAAGATATTTGTATATATTAACACATTTTATATGCCCATGCACATATATTATGGGTAATATATGATTATCATGTGTATATTATATATATTTGTTATTTCCTTTGAAAAAAAATTTTTAACAAGGAATTTCAGTAATTTTCCCAAGATTACTTAGCTCAATAAGAGATGGAACCAGGATTCAAATTCAGATTGTCAGGCTCCAGAGGCTGCTTTTGACTACTCAGCTACCTAGAACCTAGTGTAGTTTTTTACTACCTGGGCACGTAGTACACATAATTATAAAATGAGCAGGTCACTGCTAGTGTTTCATTTATAATGAGCTCCATAGGACACTAAAAATAATGACAAATGCAATTAAGTGGTGGTCATGTGTTAGTCATGCCTAGCTTCTATGTCAGAAATGTTGTTTTACTTGGAAGTGACACTAAAGGGACACATTGTAGCTTTATTAAAATACACGTAAGAACCTGGCACTCCATAGAGAGTCAAGCTACTGAAGGAAAACTTCATACTATCTGTCTGTTAGCCAATAAACAGGAGAAAATAACTACCACATGAAAAGCACATACCTTTCTATAGCAGGACTGCCATGTTTACAAAGTTGTGATTATAATGACCTTGCTATTTCAATATGTGGGAATATTTGTGGGGGTGTGTGCATCTGTGTGTATATATTTTATCTGCGTGTGTTCAAATACATGTGTATGTGCTTATCCACATTATGTAAGGAAGTTACACACTTTTGCCTCTCAAAATGATTGTTTTACGCCATTTTATATTTTGAATTATTACAGCAATGACCCATTTTTGAAGTAAAAGCACTGTATGTTGCTCACTTACCAACAACTTAAAAACTATTTGAGCTTAGAAAAAAGTTTGCAGTAATACTGTCCCTCCAGTTTATTTTTCTGTACCAGTACTGCCACTGTCAGAGTTTATCAGACCCTGTAATTTATATCCTGGATTATTGCAGTCATCTCCTAATTATTCTCTCTGCCTGCAGTCTCTTGCTCCTAAAGTTGATTTCCTACGTCAAGGCCTTTCTGTCACAGGGTGAATTTTGTTGATGGTTCTTTATTAGTACAGGATAAAGCCCAGATTTTGTACTTTTGCTTATGCAGTACAAGGATTGTCATAATTTATCTTAAAGTTTAAGAAAACACTGTTGAGACTTCATATGCTTGAAACAATTCTTTCCTTCACTGATTGCCTTCCATAATAATGATGTTTTGTTGTCTAGTCAACACATGTGCCTCTATTTAACATTTATTTCCTTATTATTTGTTCTCAGGTGTAACTAGCCTTAATACCCCTACCCTCCCTCATCCAAGGAACCTAATATACTAGATTCTAAGCACATGCCTGGTGGAGTGAGATGTTGTTTACCAACCATACATTTTGGCATATTCTAATTATCTAGTGTCTTTAAGAGTTAATGCTATAATAAAGATATAATAATTATTTTTCTAACAATCACTAAGTCCAGTATCAGTGTAGCAGAAGTAGTAACTCAATAGCCTAACAAGTCAGTGTTTATGATTAACTTCTCACATTTAAATGTACTTATATATTAAACATTCTTTGCATGCTTATTTGTTGTCTTTCTGTACTATTAAAATTAATGTTCACAAGAACATTGCATTTTGTTTTCTTAATCTGTATCTCTAGACCTAGGAGAATATAGGAGAAATACTTCCACTATTTTTAAAATATCTATCTGTCTATATGATATATGTCCTGAGATATATAGTCATATGTATAATCACCATATATATGTATATAATTGCTATACTCAGTAACTATATTTGAATGAATTTATTGAGTCTTTATTTTATGTTGACTGTCATCACATGTACTGCAAATGCATTATTCTTTTCAATCACTGAACATCCACATTAACAGCAGATACAATTTTTATCCTAATTTTAAGAATGAGGAGACACAGGCTGATATATGTAAGTGGCTTCCTGAAGAATACTTAGTTCATAAAAGATGAAATCAAGTCTTAGATCTGGGCCTGTTTGAAACAAAAGCAAATGCCCTTAACCAGTGTGATATGCTTTCTCTAAAATAATCACCTGAGAGGAAATTTTGCATAAAAATGCATGAAGAGTTATGCCTGGTGGGATTGTGGGCACTAAGAGTGTGAGATCATCAAGTGGTTCTGTGGTTCCCTAGGATGAGGTGAGCATAGCCAAGCCCTATGTAAGAAGAGGTGGTTAATAGGTATGGGGCAGGTAATGTTGTGGTCAGTATGAACCGCCGTTAATCATAATGTGAGTAACTGGAAAACCATGAGCCAGAGTGTTGAGTTAAAATGGGTTAGTGTATTCAGCTTTCAGGAAAGGAAAACTGAAGGTAGAAGGGAAAGTAACCCAGGTCATTGAGACACCATTTTCTGCTATTGGGGCAGTCAAGAAAGGTGTGTAATGATAGGACATCTCAGTTGCAAGTTACAGAAATACAACTCAAATTGATTTGAGAATTCCTCTCTTTTCTCCAGTATCTATAGTATTTCAAAAAGATATCTGAAGTTTTGACCTGGGCATGGAGTCCTGATTACTCTGGGTCATGTGTCAGGGCTTTTAAATGAACAACCCCTTCTTGGGAGAAATGGCACTCTGAAAGAATTTGAAGCAAACAACATTACAGATCTCTGTTTACCATAGTTGTGGCAGCTGTATAACAATTACCCATTTAACACATATTACTGAGTACCACCTCTGATGAGATACAGACTGTATTACTTCCTCTGTTAAGTCCTCTCTGGTTGTCCAGCAGCCCAGATGTCCTCATCTATTAGCTGAGAGTGATCAAATCTAATTTGTGTTTTGTATGCAGATTAAATGAGAATATATATGAGAACATTATGTGAGTGATGAAATACCATATAGATATGAGGTGCTGTTTTATCATCATCAGCAAACCATGCAAGGCTGCCTTCCCATCTCCAGATGCTTTTATTTTAAATTTCTATTCTAGCCATGCTATATTTTTTTTCCCAATTATCAGTCTAATTTTCACTTCCAAACAAAAGGTCACAATTCTAAGAGAACAAAGATTACATTTATAACTCTCTGGTAAAAGGGTGATGCTGGGAGCCAAGGAAAACCTTTGGGGGGAACCTTTATATATTTTTTACAACCTAGGGTAATATTTGGGACATTTCACATTTCAAAGAGGGAAAAAAATAATAGAGAAAGGCATTGTAGTCATCAGGATCATTGTTTGAAAAATAGTTTCATCACCCCAAAATCAGTGATCAGTCTATAAGAAACAGCAAGTAGAGAATGAACCTTCAGGGATGGGTTCAGAGATGCCATCATCAAGAAGTCCACGGTAAAGTGGATGGAGAAAAACTGGGAGCTAAGATATAAAATAGAGAATGTAACACCATGATATGTAGTTGAATATAGGAGACAAAACCAAAGCATCTGAATTCTTACCAAAGGAATTAGAGAAAAATGATTTTTTCCACGCATTTTCTCTGTAATTTACTTTTAATAATGTATATTTTCTTCCTATGTCAGATTAATAGTAAGATGGATATGTGAAGGGTAGTAGAGAAGAGATGTGTTTGCTTTTTTAAAAGTTTTTTAGTTCTTGATATTGCACCTCAGCATAGTGTTTGCTGATGGATTTCATATGGCAGTTTGGAAGAAGGAATCCTTGGAGGAGTGAAGGTTAGTCAGTCTCACCCTCCCACCCTCCTTCCTGTCCAGGTTCTTACCAATTGGAGAGGGAACTAAGCAACCAAATACCCTTAAAGGTTTTATTAATGGTCATTGAGTAACTACCAAAGTGAAAGCCCCCTGTTTGAATGAAACTGGTGAATTTAGCTCAGATCAAAACCTTCCCACCTCACCTTCGAATTACTGGTGACCTGTTCCAGGAAGAGTCTACATTGACTCAACAAAACCAGTTGTAGGCACTGATGTTGGAGTAAAGAGGGAAAAGACCAAGCTGTGTATGGTAGACTCTGTCCTCTCTGCTTAGCATAGAAAGGTTAGAATCAAGCTGAGACCAGTGCACAGGTTTTTAAAGGGAAAAACAGGAAGTCAGAGTTTTTTTTTTAACTGAAATCTTTTTTTACTCAGCTTTTTTTTTTAGAGGGCATATCTTATATTTATTGATCAAATGGCTGTTAACAACAATAAAATTCTGTATAGGGGACTCAATGCACAATCATTAATCAAACCCAAGCCTAATTCTCAACAGTCTCCAATCTTCTAAAGTATAACGAACAAGTTCTTACATGGTGAACAAATTCTTACATAGTGAATAAGTTCTTACATGGTGAACAGCGCAAGGGCAGTCATCACAGAAACTTTCGGTTTTGATCACGCATTATGAACTATAAATAATCAGGTCAAATATGAATATTCGTTTGATTTTTATACTTGATTTATATGTGGATCCCACGTTTCTCCCTTTAATATTATTATTATTATTACTATTATTATTATTTTTAATAAAATGCTGAAGTGGTAGGTAGATGTAAGATAAAGGTAGAACACTTAGTTTAGTGTTGTAAGAGAGCAAATGTAGATGATCAGGTGTGTGCCTGTAGACTATGTGTTAACCCAAGCTATACAAGGGCAATAAAACATCCACAGATGCAGAAGATTTCTCTCAAAACAGGGGGGAGAGGTTCTAAGCCTCACCTCTGTTGATCCCCAATTTGTCACCTGATGGCCCCCCTGTGACTGTGCCTGTCTTAGGTTGTTCCTCCCTTGAGGAATCTTACCCGTCTCTGGCTAACCAGTCATCTTCCGGGGCCATACAGGGAGATGTAAAGTTGGTAAGTGAGAGAGAAGCCATATTGTTTGAAAAGGTTAGCTTTTTACTTCTTTGCAGATTTATGCCCTGTGGCTTCTATGCCCAGCATTTGTCTTGAGGTATCTTTACCACTTGGAGGAATTATGATACTCAGTAAATTTGATATGAGGCACAAATTCTATTTAAGGGTTGTAATTAGGAAGGAAGAAGAAAAGCTATAGAGGTAGCAGATGGAAGAAAACATGGGAAGATTGATTATTTCTTTGACATATCTTCTTGTAGAGTAATTTAAGCATGTATAGGTTTTAAACTACTAATTAAATTGCATGCACACATTAACATAATAGGAATACAGTTACATAACCAAAGCAGATCTATAATTACCACCCATCTCCAGTGAAACCAAGAAAACCAGTTAGGCACCCTAGGCATTTGTGAAAATTTGTCTATGATATGATGGATATTGTCCAACTGTACTTGAACAGTCTGAGAGAAATCAGACAAATTAAAACAGCCCATTCCTGGGAACTGTTCACATCCCATATGTTCTTTTAACAGTAGATAGTCTGTAGTTGTAAGATTTTGGAGCGCTAGAACTTGCACTTCTTCTAATTCTTGGTTGAGTTCCAACAGTGTAAATCCAGTCAAATTTGTTGTTTTACTGTATGCACAGGCCAGCTTAGATATCTCCTTCTTCATTCCAATGGCAAGTCCAGGAACTGGCGGGATGAATGCAGCTACAACTGCAGCATCGCCTGGATCTTTGTTGAGGTTTTTTGATGATCATCGTCTGGTATGACTCTTCCAGAGAGTGCTGATGCTGGAAGTTCTTCTTCATATCGTATCTTAGTTCATTTTCTGGGTAGCCAAATTAGGCTTTGATCCTCTGTATAAACACAAACAGACCCTTTGCCCACACTTAGATCTGCCCTTTATACCATTGTGTAGAACTCATTGGAGGTCACCACACAGGAACTGCTTTTTTTTTTTTTTTTTAAGAGAAAGGAATTTTATCAGAAAAGTGTACCTCCATAGCTCATCATCTGACACCCTTAAGTGATCAAAGTTAAGGATATTTAAAGCATGCATTAATCATTGATTTACAGTTAGTTCTATCCTATCATGGAGTAATCCCCCTTTTCTTTCTTTCTTTTTTTTTTTGTTATCTTTAATCTACACTTACATGAAGAATATTATGTTTACTAGGCTCTCCCCTATACCAGGTCCCTGCTATAAACCCCTTTACAGTCACTGTCCATCAGCATAGCTAAATGTTGTAGAATCACTACTTGTCTTCTCTGTGTTGTACAGCCCTCCCTTTTCTCCTACCCCCCCATGCATGCTAATCTTAATACCCCCCTATTTCTCCCCCCCTTATTCTCCCTCCCCTTATCCCTCCCTACCCACCCATCTTCCCCAGTCCCTTTCCCTTTGGTACCTGTTAGTCCATTCTTGGGTTCTGTGATTCTGCTGCTGTTTTGTTCCTTCAGTTTTTCCTTTGTTCTTATATTCCACAGATAAGTGAAATCATTCGGTATTTCCCTTTCTCCACTTGGCTTATTTCACTGAACATAATACCCTGCAGCTCCATCCATGTTGCTGCAAATGGTAGGATTTGCCCTCTTCTTATGGCTGAGTAGTATTCCATTGTGTATATGTACCACATCTTCTTTATCCATTCATCTACCGATGGACATTTAGGTTGTTTCCAATTCTTGGCTATTGTAAATAGTGCTGCAATAAACATAGGGGTGCATTGGTATTTCTGAAACTTGATTGCAGCGTTCTTAGGGTAAATTCCTAGGAGTGGAATTCCTGGTTCAAATGATAAGTCTGTTTTGAGCATTTTGATGAACCTCCATACTGCTTTCCACAATGGTTGACCTAATTTACATTCCCACCAGCAGTGTAGGAGGGTTCCCCTTTCTCCACAGCCTCGCCAACATTTGTTGTTGTTTGTCTTTTGGATGGCAGCCATCGTTACTGGTGTGAGGTGATACCTCATTGTAGTTTTAATTTGCATTTCTCTGATAATTAGTGATGTGGAGCATCTTTTCATGTGTCTGTTGGCCATCTGTATTTCTTTTTTGGAAAACCGTCTGTTCAGTTCCTCTGCCCATTTTTTAATTGGATTATTTGATTTTTGTTTGTTGAGTCATGTGAGCTCTTTATATATTCTGGACGTGAAGCCTTTATCGGATCTGTCATTTATGAATATATTCTCCCTACTGTTGGGTTCCTTTTTGTTCTATTGATGGTGTCTTTTGCTGTACAGAAGCTTTTCAGATTAATATAGTCCCACTTGTTCATTTTTGCTGTTGTTTTCCTTGCCCGGGGAGATATGTTCAAGAAGAGGTCGCTCATGTTTATGTCTAGGAGGTTTTTGCCTATGTTTTTTTCCACGAGTTTAATGGTTTCATGGCTTACATTCCGGTCTTTGATCCATTTTGAGTTTACTTTTGTATATGGGGTTAGGCAATGGTCCAGTTTCATTCTCCTACATGTAGCTTTCCAGTTTTGCCAGCGCCATCTGTTGAAGAGACTATCATTTCACCATTGTATGTCCATGACTCCTTTATCAAATATTAATTGACCATATATGTTTGGGTTAATGTCTGGGTCTCTAGTCTGTTCCACTGGTCTGTGGCTCTGTTCTTGTGCCAGTACCAAACTGTCTTGATTACTATGGCTTTATAGTAGAGCTTGAAATTGGGGAGTGACATCCCCCCTACTTTATTCTTCTTTCTCAGGATTGCTTTGGCTATTCAGGGTCTTTGGTGTTTCCATATGAATTTTTGAATTATTTGTTCCAGTTCATTGAAGAATGTTGCTGGTAATTTTATAGAGATTACATCAAATCTGTATATTGCTTTGGTCCGGATGGCCATTTTGACGATATTAACTCTTCCTAGCCACGAGCATGGGATGAGTTTCCATTTGTTAGTGTCCCCTTTAATTTCTCTTAAGAATGACTTGTAGTTTTCAGAGTATAGGTCATTTTTGGTTAGATTTATTCCTAGGTATTTTATTCTTTTTGATGCAATTGTGAATGGAATTGTTTTCCTGATTTCTCTTTCTATTGGTTCATTGTTAGTGTATAGGAAAGCCACAGATTTCTGTGTGTTAATTTTGTATCCTGCAACCTTGCCGTATTCCGATATCAGTTCTAGTAGTTTTGGGGTGGAGTCTTTAGGGTTTTTTATGTACAACATCATGTCATTTGCAAATAGTGACAGTTTAACTTCTTCTTTACCAATCTGGATTCCTTGTATTTCTTTGTTTTGTCTGATTGCTGTGGCTAGGACCTCCAGTACTATGTTAAATAACAGTGGGGAGAGTGGGCATCCCTGTCTAGTTCTCGATCTCAGAGGAAAAGCTTTCAGCTTCTCGCTGTTCAGTATAATGTTGGCTAGGAAGTCAGAGTTTACACAGAACTTCCTTTCTCGTGAGGGGCAGGCAAAGAGGGGTGGAGCGTCACCAAAGCCTTAGCTCTGTCCCTCATAGTGAGAGGGCTGTTCACTTCATTTTACATGATGTAAAAGAAGAAGGTGGAGATGTGAAAGAAGGGATCTGGTTTTGTCCCTTATGATTTATCAGGTTTATTTATGAGAATAGAGAAGAAATAATCTTAAGGAAGTAAGAATAACCTTGAAACGAAGTACATTATTATCCAGATATGGATAAAGTCTGAATTTATTTTTTATTAATGTAGTTAATAGCTTACATGGGCCTTATGGCGACATTATTAGCACCGTAAAATTTAATTAGATTTTTAGAGCTTCTGTTAATGTCTTTTGTAGGATTATACAATCTGGGGCATCACTGGCAAGCTTCATATGTTTTATTTTCGTTTGATTTTAAATAAGCAGAAATGAGGTATTTTGTGTAGTAAAACAGTTTTGATTTTAGGGTCTTTATTTATAATTAACCCCAGGGGATTGAAATCAATATTCTTTTTGTGCCAAACTATGTATATGTATTTATGTATCTATCTCAAACATATTTGTAATATACCAATATATACTAAAATTACTGTATACTATATTCTAATATCAATGGATTTTCAAATTTTTTATTGATTTTTTTTCATAATTATTAACTGTAACCATATAAATGAATATATACTAATGACAGCTTTAAAATAACTGCTTTTATGCACCATGCTTTCTTTAATGTATATTTTCCTGAATTTTTTTTGTTATGAAGAAATGTTCCATTTTTTGGTCATTTAATTATCATTCCCTGACTATATGCTTAATATGCCTTCCCAATTCCAATAAATCCTTTAAATTAATAGAAAAACCTGTTCAACATTTTAGAATCACCACAACAATGTGCTGGATACTTTTACATATTTTAACCCACCTATCTCCTTACCTCAAGGCCAGAAATTCCAGGAAAGATTTGAATCTGTATTTTGCATAAGACATGCGGATAAAGAAGATAAATCTTGCAAAGTCCCCTTAGTTATCATTAGTCAAATTCCTAATTTTAGGCAACCTGCAAATCAGGTACATTATTAGGTGACATTCACAGAGACTGGGACAGAAAAAGCTACCCCACATTTATATAAAGAGGACGCATTGTTAAGAGGGCCAAAAAAGTGGAGCAGGAGCCAGCAACTTATGGATGGGCTCTGCTCTACTACTTATTAGCTGTCTGATCAGAAAGTCATTACTTTCCTTGGCCCAAGTGTTCTTCTCTATAAAATGAGGTGGTTGGGCAAGATGTTGCCAGGATACCTTTGATCTCTAGCACTATACAAAGTTAATTATTGCAGGGACACCAAGTGTTAGTAGCTTTGTGCTTACATCATGTGGATTCACCCAGCCTTTGTGCAGCCATCTTCTGCTGTAATAGTCCTGTCCTTATATGCCTTCTGGTGGCTTTAGAGAGAGATTTCTGTTTGGGCAAGGACTTAATCTGGCATGATTGCAACCTAGTAATTATAAAATACCAATTGTTCCTCATCTATAATTACAGTATGAGCTTGTTACTCATTTTCCCCTAGTATATTATATTTTGGGGGATGGAGAGAGGCATGGTCAGAGGTTCCTAAAACTTAAATGCATCATCGTTCTAGTCCTATGTTTTTCACTGAATTGGTATTGAGCTTTTATCATTGTCAGGCTTCTATCCATTCGGAATCAATCATGTCTATGCACTTGATGGATTTGGAAGGGGAAAAGGACTAGAGCATAGAGGAATATATAAAAAGCAATCTTTACTCAAACAGCTTATTTCACATTCCAGTATGGAGATCGCAACAAATACGAAACCACAGCAGGAAAAGGCCAGATGAAGTCCCAGCCTGTGAAAGAGGCATGACCCCAAATAAACCTATCTTCTTCTTCTTTGGAGCTCTAAAGCATTACCTTTTTGTTGTAGTTATATTGGCCTTGATCATTGCAGACATTCATGGATGTACTTTACAATGATTTAAAAAAATTTTTTTCCTGATTAGATCTTTGCAATTATTTGAATGTTCATTTGAGATAAATAAAATGATATACACTGAGACAGGTATTAATAGGTCATAAGATATGATATGTTTTGAAAAGAAATGGTAATGATAAATGACAGTGACTTAATTTGTGGAACAATCTTCCTGCTTCAAATAATATACCAGTTTGTAATTATGTGGTTAACTCATGAAGAAAAAAGTCAATCAAGTCAGAATCAAGTTATAGAATCAAAATATGTCTTGTAACTTTTCAAATTAATCTGTTACCTACAGTGAATTTTTATGTCAGACCCAAACATAAATACTATTTTAAAATATTTTTAGGAGAAAGGTGTTCATTTATTTACCACTAAAATTCAAAAGAATAAACAAGAAAAAAAACAAAAATTTCAGAAAAGTCATGATAGCTGCTTTTGTTAGTTTTAGTGTTTATAATGCACTTTCATATATACATAAAACCTCACCTTAGAAGAAATAGTGAGGCAAAGTATAACCAAATATACTTTAAAGATGAGAATATGAATATAATTGGGACCATGCTCATGATCATACAGCTTTTCAGAGGCAGAGCTAAGAAATTTATTGCACATGTCATAGTCTTTTTTTTTCACTATACCAGTAAGAAAATAAAAACGAAAAATTTAAGGAATATGGGTCCTGGAAGGTTTTTAGCACATTTATTTGATTATGAATTGGATCATAGAGAATAAAAATCAGTCTTTTACTAATAATGCAAGAAAGAAATAGATAAGTGTGTATAACTTGAAGGTTGGTGTTATAAAACAGCCAAATAAACATGGTGAATTCTACTTTACTTAATATACAAAATCATTAGGATGATTGGACTTAAAATTAACAAATTGTATGATAAGACATTTATAAACTGTAATTGAAATCTGGAAGTTATTTGGAAAAAAGTCATACTTTCATAGACTGAATATGGACAATATTTAGGTGATGTAGGTACTTGCATTTCTATATCCTGTCACATTCTGAGAAGGTAGATATAATCAACCCTGTATAAGCAAGGGACTTGAGGCTCAAAGAAGTTAATTTCTTCATTAGCATATGGCAAGAAAATGGCAGAGCCAGAATTAAAATTTAGGTCTTTGTAATTCTAAAATCTGTGTACCTCTTTTCTACTCCACTAAATATCTTACCTCTCCTTCATGTTATCACTTACATTAATTTGGGGCTCAGTAAATACTTAATGACTCAGTGGCTGGATATGTGAACCTTTTAAAAAAACTTTCTGGATCATGTTTATACAAGAATGAGTTTAAATACAGCTGTTACACTCAGTTGTATGAGTAGTCTGCCAGTAATTAAGAGATGCCATAAGTCTTTCGGAATAAATAACTAATAGCAGTGGCTCACTTACAAAATACCAAGAACACTTTATCTTAGAAACAAAAATAAAACCAGTAAATATGGTGTGGAAGCAATAAATCATTGCTGGATTGCTCAGAAGAGGAGATATCTGAGACTCATGTAAAGACGGGTTTGACTGGCGAGCTCTTCCAGGAAAGGGTTGCAGATGAATGCAGGAATGACGGTGACAGACAAATATGCAGGAAGCAATAGGCAAATTTAATACCAATAAGGAAGGATCATCAACCTGTGTTTGGTTTTATAATAACCATTACTCTTCATTTAAGGTTATCGATTGTTCTAAAGGCTAGCACAACAAATGTAATGAACTGTTACAGCCACTCTGGGTGAATGTTGGTCCTCCAAGATAATCATTATCCAGAGGACAGTATAAATAGTTGAAGTGTTGAAAGGACAGTACACAGCAGAGAGGCAGATCAGGGAGAATGTGGGTCCTTGCCTTCTTCCTTGATCTGTTTTTTAGAGGGAGACACTCTTGCTCCTGCACTTCCTATAACCAGAAATCTCTTCAGTAACCTTTAACTGCTCTGGTTGTAGGTGAGGAGAGGAGGGCATTTCACTGAAGTTGTACTGTTCTGTCAGTAATAGAGGAAGGCACATCCAGAAAATATGAAAAATTACATTTAGTGTTTTAGTTAAGTGTTTGTTTAGCCAGGTATGTCTATGTTTTTTGCCTCTTCAAATAGTCATTGTTGAAAGGGGTATCCTTTTGGGCAAGGATTAAATTACTCTCTGGCCCCGGGGGGAGAACTCGATTCAGTCCTAGTTTTGGGGGAGGGCCGTTGTTCATGGGTCAGCTGAATTAACTGTTGACTTAATAGTTAGTTAACAATGAATTCTTGACAAAATGTAGTCACTAGAAACATCAAAAATTCAAAATTTGCCCCTTTTCTTCTCTCCTACAATCCCACCAAAATCAGTGTCAAAAGTTATTAGATCTATTAAATTCATATTATATTTGTTTGTGTTAAACATTTACTGTGTGCTGGACATTGAGCTAGACATAGTGTAGACTATTTTATACCCATTACAGACTGGTCCCATAGCTTTTGCATCCCTATTTTACATAACAATAATTGAGGTGAAAAGACGGGGTAACTTGTCTACTTTGCACAGCTGATAGCAGATAGAATTGAGGTGTGGCCTTCAGTCCATTGATCTTTCACTACACCAGACCTGCCTGAACATGGAATGGGTTGCCTCATAAGGGAGTGAGTGTCCCCATCCATGGAGGAGGAAGAAGGCTAAGAGGGAGGAATATATAGTCAGCTTACTTTTATTTTTATTATTTTAAATATTATCTAAATATTTATCCAAGTGAAATTTTCATAACATAGAATTAACCATTTTTAAGTGATTATCTGGTATTTAGTGAATTCACAGTGTTGTGGAAAGCTACCTCTATCTCATTCCAAAATATTTACATAAGCTTAAAATAAAATCCATTACCCATTAAGCAGTTACTCCTCGTTCGTTCTCCTCACCCCATCCCAGACCCTCGTTACCTTTCTGTCACCAATTAGCTTTCTGTTTCTTTTTATGTACCTATTCTAGATATTTCATATAAATGAAGTCATACAATATGTGACTTTTTATATGCGGCTGCTTTCATATATGACATTATGTTTTTGAGATTCATCCACATTGTAGCATATATCAACACTTTGTTCCTTTTTATGACTGAATAATATTCCGTATACCACGAATCACTAATCCATTCATCTGTTGATGGACATTTGGGTTGTTTACTACCTTTGGACTATTGTGAATGGTGCTGCTCTGACCATTCATGTACAAGTATTTGAGTGGCTTACTTTCAAGTCTTTGGGAGCTACATCCGTTTGAGCACTTATTCTGTGCTAGTCACTGAACTAAGTGCTTTACCTGTGGGAACTTTAAATTCTCAGAATTCTGTGAGGTGAATACTGTTATTATCCCTGTTTTACAGGTGAGGAAACTAGGTCACTGGAAGGTTAGCATACCTATTATTGGATCACACCCTGGTGATGCCAGCATTGAAACCCAAGTAGCCATGTTCTCAAGGCTACACACTGTATGTACTCTGTCTCTTGTGTCTTATCAGCTTTAGACTTAATACCTGCAGTTGCTTCAGCTGACCTACTTCCTGATTCCATCCTTGCCTGTCTCCCCTGGGCATACTCAGATTTGTCAAGTGTCTTAAAATGCAGAATCCAAAGCTGGATATAGTATTCCAGGAGTAATTTTTTTTTTTACTCATATTGTCATCACTGTCATTATTGATATTCTGGTTATGTTTGAAAGATGCTTACATGTTAGTTTTTAAAAATAATGATTGTTTTTTTCCTTGATAATAAAAATTATCCAGTATAATAAAATGAAAAGCAAGCCCCAAGCTTCACAGCTCAGGGTATCTCTGTTGCCATTTTTTAAAAATCACAGTACATATACAAGGTTAGAAATCTAAACAGTAAAGAAATATGTAAAACTTTAGTTATGACTATTTTCTGGAAAAAGGCCTTATATGTATTTCCAAATACATGTTCCAATTGTGTTCTGACGATGGTAGTGTTCAGGGTCTCATTTATTTCCTCAAAGCTCTGTTTTAGCTCATTTAAAGGTAATTTACAAACCAGAGGCTACTACAGAGTTTGTGGTGGACTAAAACTCCCAGGTACTTATATCTGCTACCACCTCATAGCACCATCCATCCCTACTTAGCTTATGCAGTTGTTTAGCTTAACCTAAATGCAGAACTTCCCATGTCCCCATGTAATTCATTGGGCATGTTTTAGCACAATGCTATTCTTTCAAGATAAGTTTACATCCCAAGTCTGAAACCTAGCTTTTTAGTGATCACTCTCATCTGGGAAAGTGCAAAGAACACTGCCACTTTTACCATCCTGGGGATTTTTGTTTTGTTTTAATGGATTTATTTAACATTATAAACTAGGAAGAGATTCTGACCATCTTAAACTACACTTAAAACCAAGTCTGCTCTATGCTAATTTCGGAAAGATTCCTACTCAGACCAAATATCTGCAACCAGACATGGAGTTATTCAGAGTAACAGGTTCCAGTTGTAGAACCAGAGCTTCATTTACAAGAATGTAGTATGGAGGAGTGAAGAGATATTCATCAAATTTAACTATAGCTTATGAGACCAGTGGTTCTATGCAGTTCTCAGTTTGAGTATTGAATTAACACAGTCTCTTGTTCAGTGTAATTTATTATCTGAGAAATATTCCTACATTAGTAGCATTTGACCACATTTTCATCTCACTAAGCTGCTATGAATTAAACCAAATGGTAAAGTTATAATGTATGACCCCATTTTTATACCAGTATGAATTAATGTTAACTGATAAAATGAAATGTGTTTTTAAAAAATGAAATATGTTTTGCCTAACCCTGAGATACATATCTTTCTTGTATATATCAGAGCTATAATGTAAGTCAAGCTAAGCTTTTTTCTCTTGTCTTTTACAGTGAACTATTTTATTAGAATAGAAATCCCTAATTATCAGGTGTATAGACTTGTCGATGTCTTCTTCACTAAGTCTGATTATGTGAATTAGGCATTATTTATTTAATCCCTCTTATAAGGTGTTGATAGTGATCACTTGGGGCTAGACATGTTTGTTAAAACTATGCGATTTATTAATGAGCTTTTCAAGAATGGCTTTTCTCCACTAAGTTAGTGCCCATAAATGTTTTTAACATAGGGATAAAGGTAAGCCAAATGGTCTTTTTGCTTTTATTAAAACTATTTTATATAGGCACATCTTCTTCTTGGCTTCATTTTAAAATGGATTTTGTAATAGGAAGAAAATGCAAATGAAGTAACAGCAGTGCACATAAATTTCTGGCATGGTGACCATAATGCCGGGTAGTGGCTCTGCTATGAAATCTCCCCAAGTACATTTTCTTTGTGTTAGTGACTTTTGTAATATTTTATCTTTCATCTGTACATTAGACTGTATAATTCTTCCTTCTTACCTAGTATGCCTTGCATACTACCCTTCATATATATATATGTGTGTGTGTATACATATACATATATATGACAGTCATATCCCTGTGTGTGTGTGTGTATAGCACTCTTTCTTAACTGAAGCTAAGAAGTGTCAGCATCAGATTTCCCCCATACATTTCAAATCTAATAAATGTTACCCTGTGGTTATGAAAATTGCATGCACTTAATACCTAAGGAATGTGGTTTGCAGCTTCAGCAAATGCCTAAGTGATGATCTTCCCCCCTTGTTGATACAAAAGTGATGTTAACACTTGCCTAGGAGCAATCATAGATGAGAATATGCCGTTGTAGAGTTGAATGAACTACTATGCTTCTTCAACCTTTCTTTCCCCCCTAATTTATGAGTTATATCCATCTTTAAAAGGAAATATTCACTGAAGATTATCCACATTTAGCCACATGCATTGATGCCTCTGATGACAGTCCTAAGAACTTGAAAACTGGACAATGCACGGGTGGTATGGGGATCACTCAAAGATGCCCTGCCTTTCACATTGCATCTGCAGTCCCATCATTACTCCATTGACAATGTGTGTCCAAAGTAAAATATATTTTGAACAGGTTATCTGTGGTATTTCCAATTAAACAGTAAAACTTGCTAGATGCAGTGTAGTTCCGATGGTCTGGCAAATCAGGCTTTTCATCTTGGGTCTTGCCCTTTAGGATTAACTCTGTGGTAGCATAGCAAGCAAAGAAAACAAGACACCTTCCATAGATGGTACTAAATACAGCTCAAAGCTCTGAAAGTGTGTTTTATTACACCACTTTAGCAGCTACAAAAGGCTAGCTGGGTTCCTGTTCTTTCTGGCTGAATAACGCAACCAGTGGTTACACAGGGCAACAGATGACATTGAGAAGATGAGCTGATTTTTATGAGTTTACTTCAGTTTCTGAGACAAACATCACAAACATATAGTTTAATTGTTATTACTCCTCTTCCACTGTATTTATGGCAGTCATCACTAATTTGTTATGGTATTCTTACCTGCTAAACCCTGATAATGGCTTCATAATGCTTCTCAACAAAGTGTTTGAGAAAGCCGCTGTTGGTGGATTCGAGTTGCAACATGAAATGTAACTGGTCTGGCTGTCCAGCTCTGCTGTGGAGTTTCAGCCACTTTTCTAACAAGTTTTTCGATCTAACACATAGGTCAAGTGTAGAGCTAAAGATCTCTCACTTTTTCTGTTAGATCAACCTGACAATAGAAATACCATGAATCTCTTGCCCTATATATAGTTTATCTCCACAGTCACTCAGTATGATCTTTCTGGTATTCCCATTTCAACACTAACCAGGACTACTATTGTCTCTCAAGTTTACAATCATCTGCTAAGTGACACTATTCCAAAAATCATTCCTTGAGCCATTCTGACAGTTTCCACTTTGAAAATCTCCTGCCTGGTCACTACAGGTGAGCGTATGTATCCTGGAACTCCTGGACATTAATAACATGACTCCTTAGTACCTGGTGCCACCGTCAATAGAGTGAGGTCTGGAACTTTGCTATGAAGGTGACCCCTTTATAACTCAAATGGCAGGGAGGAAGGAGCAGGTTTCTGCAGCGTAAAACCAATGAATCACCTCTACTTTCTTGGAGTTGTCTTTGATGCAGATTTTTTTTTTCTCTCTCTATTCTTTTTTTTTTTTTTTGAGGGCATCTCTCATATTTATTGATCAAACGGTTGTTAACAACAATAAAATTCTGTATAGGGGACTCAATGCTCAATGCACAATCATTAATCCACCCCAAGCCTAATTTTCGTCAGTCTCCAATCTTCTGAAGCATAACAAACAAGTTCTTACATGGAGAACAAATTCTTACATAGTGAATAAGTTACATAGTGAACAGTACAAGGGCAGTCATCACAGAAACTTTCGGTTTTGCTCATGCATTATGAACTATAAACAGTCAGTTCAAATATGAATACTCATTTGGTTTTTATACTTGATTTATATGTGGATACCACATTTCTCTCTTTATTATTATTATTTTTAATAAAATGCTGAAGTGGTAGGTAGATACAAGATAAAGGTAGAAAACATAGTTTAGTGTTGTAAGAGAGCAAATGTAGATGATCAGGTGTGTGCCTGTAGACTATGTGTTAATCCAAGCTAGACAAGGGCAATAAAACATCCACGTATGCACAAGATTTCTCTCAGAACAGGGGGGGTGAGGTTCTAAGCCTCACCTCTGTTGATCCCCAATTTCTCACCTGATGGTGCCCCTGCAACTGTGCCTGTCTTAGGTTGTTCCTCCCTTAAGGAATCTTACCCGTCTCTGGCTAACCAGTCATCTTCCAGGGCCATACAGGGAAATGTAAAGTTGGTAAGTGAGAGAGAAGCCTTATTGTTTGAAAAGGTTAGCTTTTTATTTCTTTGCATATTTATGCCCTGTAGCTTCTATGCCCAGCATTTGTCTTGAGGTGTCTTTACCACTTGGAAGAATTATGATACTCGGGAAATTTGATACGAGGCACGAATTCTATTTAAGGGTTGTAATTAGGAAGGAAGAAGAAAAGCTATAGAAGTAGCAGGCGAAAGAAAACATGGGAAGATTGATTATTTCTTTGACATATCTTCTTGTAGAGTAACTTCAGCATGTACAGGTTTTAAGCTACTACTTAAATTGCGCACACACATTAACATAACAGGAGTATAGTTACATAACCAAAGCATATCTGTAATTACCAGCCATCTCGAGTGAAACCAAGAAAACCAGTTAGGCACCTTAGGCATTTGTGAAAACTTATCTATGATATGGTGGATATTGTCCAACTGAACTTGAACAGTCTGAGAGAAATCAGACAAATTAAAACAACCCATTCCTGGGGAATGTTCACATCCCTTATGTTCTTTTAACAGTAAATGGTCTGTAGTTGTAAGATTTTGGAGCGCTACAATTTGCACTTCTCCTAATTCTTGATTGAGTTCCAACAGTATAGATCCAGTCAAATTTGTTGTTTTACTGTATGCACAGGCCAGCTTAGATATCTCCTTCATTCCCATGGCAAGTCCAGGAGCTGGTGGGATGAGTGCATCTACACCTGTAGCAGTGCGTGGATCTTTGTTGGGGTTTTTTGATGATCATCTTCTGGCATGAGTCTTCCAGAGAGTGCTGATGTTGGAAGTTCTCTTTCATATCGTATCTTAGTTCATTTTCTGGGTAGCCAAATTAGGCTTTGATCCTCTGTATAAACACACACAGACCCTTTGGCTACACTTTTATATGCCCTTTATACCCTTGTGTAGAACTCACTGGAGATCACCACACAGGAACTGCTTTTTGTTGTTGTTGTTGTTATCATTAATCTACACTTCCATGGTGAATATTATGTTTACTAGGCTCTCCCCTTTACCAGGTCCCCCCTATAAACCCATTTACAGTCACTGTCCATCAGCATAGCAAAATGTTGTAGAATCACTACTTGTCTTCTCTGTGTTGTACAGCCCTCCCCTTTCTCCCACCACCCCATGCATGCTAATCTTAATACCCCCCTATTTCTCCCCCCCTTATTCCTCCCTGCCCACCCATCCTCCCCAGTCCCTTTCCCTTTGGTACCTGTTAGTCCATTCTTGAGTTCTGTGATTCTGCTGCTGTTCTGTTCCTTCAGTTTTTCCTTTGTTCTTATACTCCACAGATGAGTGAAATCATTTGGTATTTCTCTTTCTCCACTTGGCTTGTTTCACTGAGCATAATACCCTGCAGCTCCATCCATGTTGCTGCAAATGGTAGGATTTGCCCCTTTTTTATGGCTAAGTAGTATTCCATTGTGTATATGTACCACATCTTCTTTATCCATTCATCTGTCGATGGACATTTAGGTTGCTTCCAATTCTTGGATATTGTAAATAGTGCTGCGATAAACATAGGGGTACATTGGTCTTTCTCAAACTTGATTGCTGCATTCTTAGGGTAAATTCCTAGGAGTGCAATTCCTGGGTCAAATGGTATGTCTGTTTTGAGCATTTTGATGTACCTCCATACTGCTTTCCACAGTGGCTGAACTAACTTACATTCCCACCAGCAGTGTAGGAGGGTTCCCCTTTCTCCACAGCCTCGCCAACAATTGTTGTTGTTTGTCTTTTGGATGGCAGCCATCCTTACTGGTGTGAGGTGATACCTCATTGTAGTTTTAATTTGCATTTCTCTGATAATTAGCGATGTGGAGCATCTTTTCATGTGTCTGTTGGCCATCTGTATTTCTTTTTTGGAGAACTGTCTGTTCAGTTCCTCTGCCCATTCTTTAATTGGGTTATTTGTTTTTTGTTTGTTGAGGCGTGTGAGCTCTTTATATATTCTGGACGTCAAGCCTTTATCGGATGTGTCATTTTCAAATATATTCTCCCATACTGTAGGGTTCCTTTTTGTTCTTTTGATGGTGTATTTTGCTGTACAGAAGCTTTTCAGCTTAATATAGTCCCACTTATTCATTTTTGCTGTTGTTTTCCTTGCCCGGGGAGATATGTTCAAGAAGAGGTCACTCATGTTTATGTCTAAGAGGTTTGTGCCTATGTTTTCTTCCAAGAGTTTAATGGTTTCATGACTTACATTCAGGTCTTTGATCCATTTTGAGTTTACTTTTGTATATGGGGTTAGACAATGGTCCAGTTTCATTCTCCTACTTGTAGCTGTCCAGTTTTGCCAGCACCATCTGTTGAAGAGACTGTCATTTCGCCATTGTATGTCCATGGCTCCTTTATCAAATATTAATTGACCATATATGTCTGGGTTAATGTCTGGATTCTCTAGTCTGTTCCATGGTCTGTGGCTCTGCTCTTGTGCCAGTACCAAATTGTCTTGATTACTATGGCTTTATAGTAGAGCTTGAAGTTGGGGAGTGAGATCCCCCCTACTTTATTCTTCTTTCTCAGGATTGCTTTGGCTATTCGGGGTCTTTGGTGTTTCCATATGAATTTTTGAATTATTTGTTCCAGTTCATTGAAGAATGTTGCTGGTAGTTTCATAGGGATTGCATCATATCTTTATATTGCTTTGGGCAGGATGGCTATTTTGACGATATTAACTCTTCCTAGCCACGAGCATGGGATGAGTTTCCATCTGTTAGTGTCCCCTTTAATTTCTCTTAAGAGTGACTTGTAGTTTTCAGAGTATAAGTCTTTCACTTCTTTGGTTAGGTATATTCCTAGATATTTTACTTTTTTTGATGCAATTGTGAATGGAGTTGTTTTCCTGATTTCTCTTTCTGTTGGTTCATTGTTAGTGTAAAGGAAAGCCACAGATTTCTGTGTGTTGATTTTGTATCCTGCAACTTTGCTGTATTCCGATATCAGTTCTAGTAATTTTGGGGTGGAGTCTTTACAGTTTTTTATGTACAGTATCATGTCATCTGCAAATAATGAGAGTTTAACTTCTTCTTTACCAATCTGGATTCCTTGTATTTTTTTGTTTTGTCTGATTGCCTTGGCTAGGACTTCCAGTACTATGTTAAATAACAGTGGGGAGAGTGGGCATCCCTGTCTAGTTCCCGATCTCAGAGGAAATGCTTTCAGCCTTTCGCTGTTCAATATAATGTTGGCTGTGGGTTTATCATAGATGGCCTTTATTATGTTGAGGTACTTGCCCTCTATTCCCATTTTGCTGAGAGTTTTTGTCAGGAGTGGATGTTGAACTTTGTCAAATGCTTTTTCAGCATCTATGGAGATGATCATGTGGTTTTTGTCTTTCTTTTTGTTGATGTTGTGGATGATGTTGATGGACTTTCGAATGTTGTACCATCCTTGCATCCCTGGGATGAATCCCACTTGGTCATGGTGTATGATTCTTTTGATGTACTTTTGAATTCTGTTTGCTAATATTTTGTTGAGTATTTTTGCATCTACGTTCATCAGGGATATTGGTCTGTAGTTTTCTTTTTTGTTGGTGTCTTTGCCTGGTTTTGGTATTAGGGTGATGTTAGCTTCATCGAATGAGTTTGGGAGTATCCCCTCCTCCTCTATTTTTTGGAAAACTTTAAGGAGAATGGGTATTATATCTTCCCTGTATGTCTGATAAAATTCGGAGGTAAATCCATCTGGCCCGTGGGTTTTTTTCTTTGGTATTTTTTGATTACCGCTTCAATTTTGTTGCTGGTAATTGGTCTGTTTAGATTTTCTGTTTCTTTCTGGGTCAGCCTTGGAAGGTTGTATTTTTCTAGGAAGTTGTCCATTTCTCCTAGGTTTCCCAGCTTGTTAGCATATAGGTTTTCATAGTATTCTGCAATAATTCTTTGTATTTCTGTGGGGTCCGTCGTGATTTTTCCTTTCTCGTTTCTGATACTGTTGATTTGTGTTGACTCTCTTTTCTTTTTAATAAGTCTGGCTAGAGGCTTATCTATTTTGTATACGTTCTCAAAGAACCACCTCTTGGTTTCATTGATTTTTGCTATTGTTTTATTCTTCTCAATTTTATTTATTTCTTCTCTGATCTTTATTATGTCCCTCCTTCTGCTGAACTTAGGCCTTATTTGTTCTTCTTTTTCCAATTTCGATAATTGTGACATTAGACCTTTCATTTGGGCTTGTTCTTCCTTTTTTAAATATGCTTGGATTGCTATATACTTTCCTCTTAAGACTGCTTTTGCTGTGTCCCACAGAAGTTGGGGCTTAGTGTTGTTGTTGTCATTTGTTTCCATATATTGCTGGATCTCCATTTTGATTTGGTCATTGATCCATTGATTATTTAGGAGCGTGTTGTTAAGCCTCCATGTGTTTGTGAGCCTCTTTGCTTTCTTTGTACAGTTTATTTCTAGTTTTATGCCTTTGTGGTCTGAAAAGTTGGTTGGTAGAATTTCAGTCTTTTGGAATTTTCTGAGGCTCTTTTTGTGGCCTAGTATGTGGTCTATTCTGGAGAATGTTCCATGCGCACTTGAGAAGAATGTATATCCTGTTGCTTTTGGATGTAGAGTTCTATAGATGTCTATTAGGTCCATCTGCTCTATTGTGTTGTTCAGTGCTTCCGTGTCCTTACTTATTTTCTGCCCGGTGGATCTATCCTTTGGGGTGAGTGGTGTGTTGAAGTCTCCTAGAATGAATGCATTGCAGTCTATTTCCCCCTTTAGTTCTGTTAGTATTTGTTTCACATATGCTGGTGCTCCTGTGTTGGGTGCATATATATTTAGAATGGTTATATCCTCTTGTTGGACTGAGCCCTTTATCATTATGTTGTGTCCTTTTTTATCTGTTGTTACTTTCTTTGTTTTGAAGTCTATTTTTTCTGATATTAGTACTGCAACCCCTGCTTTCTTCTCGCTGTTGTTTGCCTGAAATATGTTTTTCCATCCCTTGACTTTTAGTCTGTACATGTCTTTGGGTTTGAGGTGAGTTTCTTGTAAGCAGCGTATAGATGGGTCTTGCATTTTTATCCATTCTGTTACTTTGTGTCTTTTGATTGGTGCATTCAGCCCATTAACATTTAGGGTGACTATTGAAAGATATGTACTTATTGCCATTGCAGGCTTTAAATTCGTGGTTACCAAAGGTTCAAGGTTATCCTCTTTAGTATCTTACTGCCTAACTTAGCTTGCTTATTGAGCTGTTATATACACTGTCTGGAGATTCTTTTCTTCTCTCCCTTCTTATTCCTCCTCCTCGATTCTTCATATGTTGGGTGTTTTGTGCTGTGGTCTTTCTAGGAGTGCTCCCATCTAAAGCAGTCCCTGTAAGATGTTCTGTAGAGGTGGTTTGTGGGAAGCAAATTCCCTCAGATTTTGTTTGTCTTGGGAATTATTTAATTCCACCATCATATTTGAATGATAGTCGTGCTGGATACAGTATCCTTGGTTCAAGGCCCTTCTGTTTCATTATATTAAATATATCATGCCATTCTCTTCTGGCCTGTAGGGTTTGTGTCGAGAGGTCTGATGTTAGCCTGTTGGGTTTTCCTTTATAGGTAACCTTTTTCTCTCTAGCTGCCTTTAAAACTCTTTCTTTGTCCTTGATCTTTGCCATTTTAATTATTATGTGTCTTGGTGTTGTCCTCCTTGGATCCTTTCTGTTGGGGGTTCTGTGTATTTCCGTGGTCTGTTCGATTATTTCCTTCCCCAGTTTGGGGAAGTTTTCAGCAATTATTTTTTCTAAGATACTTTGCATCTATTTTCCTCTCTCTTCTTCTTTTGGAACCCCTATAATACGGATATTGTTCCTTTTGGATTGGTCACAGTTCTCTTAATATTGTTTCATTCCTGGAGATCCTTTTGTCTCTCTCTATGTCAGCTTCTATGCATTCCTGTTCTCTCGTTTCAATTCCATCAATGGCCTCTTGCATCCTATCCATTCTGCTTATAAACCCTTCCAGAGTTTGTTTCATTTCTGTAATCTCCTTTCTGGCATCTGTGATCTCCCTCCGGACTTCATCCCATATCTCTTGCATATTTCTCTGCATCTGTGTCAGCATGTTTATGATTCTTATTTTGAATTCTTTGTCAGGAAGACTTGTTATGTCTGTCTCCTTCTCTGGTGTTGTCTCTGTGATCTTTGTCTGCCTGTAGCTTTGCCTTTTCATGGTGATAGGAATAGTTTGCAGAGCTGGGACAAGTGACGGCTGGAAGAACTTCCCTTCTTGTTGGTTTGTGGCCCTCCTCTCCTCGGAGAACAGCGACCTCTAGTGGCTTGTGCTGAGCAGATGCACACAGACAGGGCTTCTGCTTCCTGCCCGGCTGCTGTGGAGTTTATCTCCGATGTTGCTGTGGGCGTGTCCTGGCTCGGGCAGCTGCTCCAAACTGGTGGAGTCGGGTTGGAGGGGGATTAGCTGGGAGGCTATTTATCTCTGTAAATAACCCTGTAAAAAAAACCCCGCAGCCCAGGGGTTAGGGTGCCCAGAGATCCCCGGATTCCCTACCTCTGGATCAAGTGTCCCTCCCTGCCCCTTTAAGACTTCCAAAAAGCACCCGCCAAAACAAAACAACGACCACAAAAGAAAAAAAAAAATTTTTTTTTTAATATTAAAAAAAAAAAAAAAGGTGGCCGCTCGTTTTTCTTTATTCTCCGGCGCCAGCCTCAGACATTTGCTCACCAGTCTTGCTGCCCTGTTTCCCTATTATTGGTGTCCGTATCCCTTTAAGTCTTCAAAAAAGCGCTCGCCAAAACAAAACAGCAAAGAAAAAAAAAAAAATTTGGTCCCTCGCTTTTCTTATGTCCTCCGGCACCCGGCCTCCAGTGCCCGCTCACTGTTCTTGCTGCCCTGTTTTCCTAGTATCCAGGGCCCCCTGCGCACGCACTGTGTCTGCACTCTGGTCCGGATGGCTGGGGCTGGGTGTTCGGCAGCCCTGGGCTCCGTCTCCCTCCCGCTCTGCCTGCTCTTCTCCCGCCGGGAGCTGGGGGGAGGGGCGCTCGGCTCCCGCGGGGCCGGGGCTTGTATCTTACCCCCTTCGCGAGGCGCTGAGTTCTCTCAGGTGCGGATGTGGTCTGGATATTGTCCTGTGTACTCTGTTCTTTATTCTAGGAATAGTTGTCTTTGTTATATTTTCATTGATAAATGTGGTTTTGGGAGGAGATTTCCGCCGCTCTACTCACGCCGCCATCTTCCGATCCCTCCCCTCTCTCTATTCTAAGTGAAAAATGATCCATGGTTAGCTCTGGCCTCTAGGGACTGGAGTTAACTGACCACTAAGGATTATAGTTAGTGATGGTCCCCCCAAAAGAGGACTTAAGGTAACCTTTTCCTATAGATAAGACATCATGTGCTTAGCAGTAAATGAGAGGGAGAGAGCTCTTCATGTAATATCTGATTATACAGGAAGACAATCATTAAGCTGAGAACCCTGTACACTGGCCCTCATGGCACTGATCAGGCAATATATTTGTCTAACCTAGTGAGCACATGTCCTTCTGGGCATATGATGAGTGAAATTCATCTATGCAGTCATGTAAGTATTTACCCTAAAAGGAAAGTAACCCACCTGAATCACATGCTGGGACTCTCAAAGCCTGTGGTCAAATGGTCATTGTCCTTTGCCTTTCTTTTATCCAGGTAAATAGGCTATTATATTTACCCTAGAGCACTCTACTTTAACAAATAGCTGGGTCTCCTATTTCCCTTCTATATACCCTACTAAAGACTACTTTTAAATGACTTGTTTTCCCTTTCTTCTACAGTTCTATGTACTTTAAAAAGTAGAAAGTCTGATAGTAATAACACTAGCTACCATATATTGAGCATTTAGAGTTACTGAATATTCTAAGATTTTATCAATATCATTGCAGTTATTTCTTGTAAGAACTCTCTGGGGTTGGGGTTTATTATCCAGGTTTTATGGAATCAGAACAGGAAGTTTAGGTACATTCAGTAATCCAAGTCCAAGCAGCTAGTAAGCTGTGGATCCAAGACTCCCACCCACACAGTTTAATCATAGAACCTGAACTCTTAGCCACAATACAGCACTGCATCACTAGCAAGCTTGTGGTCTACCTCGAGTTTATTCATGAGAAAACTGAACTGCCTGAGAAGTGACTTGCCCAGTGTAATACTATTTGGCTACAGACATCAGACTAAATCTTCTATCTTCACTAAGAAAATAATAACAATCACAGCTAAATCTTTTATAGTGCTTACTACATGCCAAGCACTCTCCTACTGCTCTATAGGGTCATTTATTTAATCACCACACTAGCTTGAGGAAAGTGCTGTTATCAGGAACCTTATGCATTCTGAGACTAACTCAATTGCTTAAGATCACACAGCTGCAAACTTAAGGAGCTAGGATTCTATCCCAGTGTCTGGTGCCAGAGTTTCTGTTCTAATCCGATGGTTCTCATAAGGAAAACCTGAAGGGAGTTTCACTTTCTCCTCCAGAGGTGTTTGCAATGCCCAGAGACCTCTGTGTTCATCACAGCTGAGAGAGGGAACTCTTGGAATCTAGTGGATAGAGGTCAAGGATGCTGCTAAACATCCTAAATGCACATGACATTCCCTTCGCAGCAAAGAATCATTTGCTTCAAAATGCTAGTAGTGTTATAACCACTGTTCTAGCCACTGTGCTGTACTACCTCTCTGTGCCACCTGTGTACAGTATAATATACCCTTCCACATTGGGAGAGCAGAGAAATAGCCTCCAGTGTACATTCTTTAGGGTGTCTTTTACTATGACTACAATTCGGGGTTGGAATATTAGAGTTCATCAGGTACCTCATAAGGGTAAAAACTAGCATTGTGCCCAGCAAGAATGTATGGGGGCTCATCAATTATTACAGTGGAAGCACAAATTGGCATGTTAGATTTGGATGAAAGAAAGCCAACCTAGTTGGAGAAGATGATAAAAGTGGCACTCTGATGACTACTGGTGATTTTGGCTGCAGTAAAGAAGTAGCCACATTGTTATTCAAAAAACACATTATTTTGGAAAGCAAGAAGCTGATATTTCAGGCATTTTCTTTTCATTAAAATAAACCTATTGTGATAATTTAGTATGCCTTTTATCAGTAGTGCAGCTCAATTACAGTTTAGACTGCAAGTTTGGACAAAATTAAAAAGAGGAAAAAAATATTTTATACCTACGTTGTATATTTCTCATGATAGTTTCCAAGTGTAATTATCCATGAATTTCATCCAAAAATCTTCAACTGTGAAATCTTTTATTTGGTTACTGGCTAAACAGGATTGGGCATAAGTCCAGTGTGTACATTACTTAAAGAGATAGGCACATACATTTTAAATGAAAGGAAATTTCCTACCAAGATTTTATTGTTTTATCATCACCCAGTTAATCAAACATAAGACTACCTGCCTACCTGGTCCCACTGCATCTCTGTGTGTCATTTAATAACTGTTATGATATTTGCTACTTGTCAGTTTTTGTGGACACCACAAAAGAAATGAGATACAGGCTCTGCCTTCCTGAAACTGGTAAGTCAACTTGAATTAACACACCTGACACAAATAAAAATCCGTGTACTCTTAGGCTGGTGGTCCCAATTTCAGAATGGCATACTCATGCAAACTGTAGCTGCATTTGGGAAGAAATGGTAGAGCTGAGTAGGCAAAGACCTGGATGGTAGGTGGAAAGAATAGTGTAATAGAGCACAGAGACATCTATGGACATTGACCAAAAATAGGCTTTATTGACTTTTATTTTCTTATGGGTAATGATCCAAATGATTATGACCCAAAATAGTATCATTTCAATATGGAATCAATGGAAAAATTATCAGTGAGGTATTTCACACATTTTTTCTGTACTAAGTCTTTGAAATCTGGTATATATTTACACTAAGAGCACATCTCAGTTTGTATTAGCTACTTCATTCTGTCTCAGCTAGAGTCTGTGTCTCAAACAGACTCAGCTATGTTTGGGAATCATTGCCTTTCTCTGTGCTCTTAAGGAATGAAATGGCTAGCCTCACATGGCTTTGTTACTTTATTTGTAGTCATAGACGATGACAAATAAAATGTTTTGTCCAAGTGAAAACACCAAAAGGCAGGAGACAAAGACAGAAACTGGAGAAACAGAAGTTGATACCTATTAAATGGACTGATCATTTTTTAAACCCTTGACTTTAAGGCTACTGATAAAACTTTAAAGTGAGAGTAGGCTTGTGAAATAAAAACACATCATACAAAATAAAACCAAAATTCAGCTCCTCTGTGCCTCAGCTGAAATGAAAGCTTGTGTGAGGATCTAATGATAGATATTATCAAAGTTGAATGAACACAAGCCATCTTTATGGTACAGGATAAACTTTTAGCAGGTAGAACAGCTTTCCTTTATATAAAAAGATACTGTTTGATTTATGTGAAAGACACTTTTAAAATAGGGATGAATTGCTTTTAGTTAACCCTCCTTCTGGGTGTCTGGACTTGGTAGAAGAGCATATTGCCTTTATGTGTGAAGCTGATTTTTATGACCTAGAGCCAGGAGAACATGTGTATTAGGCTTCATTTACTAAGCCTGGTAATGAAATGCCTTGAATTATTCACTTTCCAATCCATTTTTTGAAACTGTGTTTGCATCTCTAACTTGAGGCAATTTTTTTTGTTGTTGTTTTTTACTTCTCAGATCATTATACCAAGTTTGATTTTTACATGAAGTTAACTGTCTCTAACTTAACACTGGAACATTTATAACACCTTTATTAGTGCTTTGCCCAAAACATCCTAAACAGTCGACTAATACCCTGGATATGTCACCTAATTTCATCTTTTAGATTGTAAGTTCAACATTATAATTAACTGCATTCTTATTTTGCTGTTTTTAGAAGAATGCCCTTCACAATATTAGAATTCAAAGTTAAATTCAGGAACCATGACCCTGCTAATAGACTCAATGTAAATTTCTAAATGGTAAACTGGATTTAGGGCTTGAATAGCTTATGTTCTGTAACTGGAAAAGATACACACATTCTTGGCATTTTACAAATACTAGGTGCTATCGAATAGTTATAAATGAAATGGATGCCGTCATTTCTTTTTCTTGCCTACCCAAAAGGTTAACCATCCAAGAAATAATATATTCAAGTTATAACCTTCTACAGATGACCACATAAACTACTTCACTGCTTCTGAAAGGGGAGTTCTTAATTATTCCTGAAATAGCTTCTGCAATTAAGTAACTTGTCTAATGTGAGAAAGAAAATGAAAGATGTACAGTGAAGGTCAAAAGCAAACAGATACATAGTGATGTATGTTTTGCTTAGTTTTATTAAGTTCAAATATTTTTCCTATATACATGTGTGTGTGTATAATATATATATGAATCTTATTCTTCCAAAAGGCAATAGCCCACCACAAGCATTCTTTTAAGAAAATCCTTCAGTTTAAGTGAAGTCAACTTAGAAATAAAGCTACCAAAAATAAAAGTAAAATGTGCATCTTCATTTATTGAAAACAAAAAATATGGTAATTGATAAACTCTGTATCTTATTCATTTAGGGAAGTGAGTATGTTTTGGATGAAGTCTGGCTGTTAATGGTAATGATTTGGTACCTGTGTTTTTACTGTGGTTTCCACTTTGTTTTATCTTACGACTTGGTTGGTTAAAGTAAAATTCAGTGTACAGAGTTTAGTAACTTTTGAGACAAGAAATCCTTTTGTCCCAGATCGTAGTGTTTTTCTTCTTCCTTCATCAAATGTGCTTTGCCCAGGTTGTATGAAAGATGCATAGCACATGGCCCTGTAATAGCTCATAGTCTAATGGTCTAATGGGGAAATAGGCATAAATGTTAGTGAGGTCTTACAAACTATACTTGAAGATCATAGAAAACGGAAGTTTTGATTATGCATACAAGCATCTGTGAGATGTTTTAATATTATGGACATGTGTCTCCTACCAAATATTCTAAGGTTTTGACCCACAAATCACTGGAGAAATATAGCATAGTCATGGAGTTCTATACTTTGATAATTTCAGAGTTCACTTTGTGAGATATTCAGGAAGTAAAAAAATGTACTTTATTATGTATCTCAAGCTCATGCAATTCATTATGTGTGAATTATGCCAAATATGCATCACTAGAGAAAACTAATGTGTGTGACACCCCACCTTTTTTTTTTTTTTGGTTAGAACCATCAACCTGACAAGAAAGAGAATGTTAGTTATATTCATCATTTGATCTATTATTTCTCCATGCTATTGTGGAAAATGTTGTATTAGGAACTCATCTTTTGGGTTTTATCAAGATTAAACTTGTGTAACTTCCTTTACTTGCTCCATTGTCTCTCTCATCAGACAGGGTGGTTTAAAGTAATAAAGGGAGCACATAAAGAACTACTGTAAGACTGACCCAGAAAGAAACAGAAAATATGAACAGAACAATCACTAGCAACAAAATTAATTGGGAATCAAAAAACTACCTAACAACCAAATTCCTGGACTAGATGTCTTCACTGCTGAATTTTATCAAACATTTAGTGAAGACCTAATACCCATTCTCCTTAAAGTTTTCCAAAAAGTAGAAGAGGAGGGAATACTTCCAACCTCATTCTATGAGGCCAGCATCACCCTAATACAGAAATCAGGCAAAGGCACCACAAAAAAAGAAAATTACAGACCAATATCCCTGATGAACATAGATGCAAAAATACTCAACAAAATATTAGCAAACCAAATTCAAAAATACATCAAAAAGATCATCCATCATGATCAAGTAGGATTTATTCCAGGGATGCAAGGAAGGTACAGTATTAAAAAATCCATCAACATCATCCACAACATAAATAAAAAGAAGGATACCACATGATCATCTCCAAAGATGCTGAAAAAGCATTTGAAAAAATTCAACATACATTCATTATAAAAACTCTCAACAAAATGGGTATAGAGCACAAGTAGCTCAACATAATAAAGGCCATATATGACAAACCCACAGCCAACATCATACTTAATAGTGAGAAGCTGAAAGCTTTTCCTCTAAGATTAGAAACAAGACAAGGATGCCCACTCTCTCCACTTTTATTCAACATAGTTCTGGAGGTCCTCGCCGTGGCAATCAGACAACACAAAGAAATAAAAGACATCCAGATTGGTAAAGAATAAGTTAAACTGTCACTGTTTGCAGATGACATGATACTGTATATAAAAAACCCTAAAGACTCCACTCCAAAACTACTAGATCTAATATCTGAATTCAGCAAAGTTGTGGGATAAAAAATTAATACACAGAAATCTGTTGCATTCCTATACACTAACGATGAACTAGCAGAAAGAGAAATCAGGAAAACAATTCCATTCACAATTGCATCGAAAAGAATAAAATACCTAGGAATAAACTTAGCCAAGGAGGTGAAAGACCTATACTCTGAAAACTATAAGACACTCATGAGAGAAATTAAAAAGATACCAATAAATGGAAACATGTTGCGTGCTCATGGATAGGAAAAATTAATATTGTCAAAGTGGCCATCCTGTATACCTATAGCATTCTTCCACAAACTAGAACAAATAGTTCTAAAATTCATATGGAGCCACAAAAGACCCCAGATAGCCAAAGCAATCTTGAGAAGGAAGAATAAAGTGGGGGGATTATGCTCCTTGACTTCAAGCTCTACTACAAAGCTACAGTAATCAAGACAATTTGGTACTGGCATAAGAACAAACCCAGAGACAAATGGAACAGAGTACAGAGCCCAGATATAAACCCAAGCATGTATGGTCAATTAATATATGATAAAGGAGCCATGGATGTACAATGGGGAAATGACAGCCTCTTCAACAGCTGTTGTTGGCAAAACTGGAGAGCTACATGCAAGACAATGAAGCTGGATTTTTCTTTAACCCCATACACAAAAGTAAACACAAAATGAATCAAAGACCTTAATGTAAGTCATGAAACCATAAAACTCTTAGAAGACAACACAGGCAAAAATCTCTTGAATATAAGCAGGAGCAACTTTTTCCTGAATGCATCTCCCCAGGCAAGGGAAACAAAATAAAAAATTAACACATGGGACTACCTCAAACTAAAAAACTGCTGTACAGCAAAGGAAACCATCAACAGAACAAAGAAGCATTCCATTAGTATGAGAGAATATATTTGTAAATGACATATCTGACAAGGGGTTAACATACAAAATATATAAAGAATTCATATTCCTCAACAACCAAAAGCAAATAACCTGATTAAAAATGGGCGGAGAATATGAACCGACACTTCTCCAAAGAAGAAATTCAGATGACCAACAGGCACATGAAAAGATGCTCCACATCACTAATTATAAGGGAAATGCAAACAAAAACCACATTGAGATATCACCTCACACCAGTTTGGATGGCCAGTATCAAAAAGACTAAAAACAACAAATGGTGGATTAGGATGGGGAGAAAAGGGAACCCTCCTACACTGCTGGTGGGAATGTAAACTAGTTCAACCATTGTGGAAAGCAGTATGGAGGTTCTTCAAAAAACTAAAAATAAAAATACCATTTGACCCAGGAATTCCACTCCTAGGAATTTACCCAAAGAAAACAAATTATCAGATTCAAAAAGACATATGCACTCCTATGTTTATTGCAGCACTATTTACAATAGCCAAGATATGGAAGCAACCTAAGTGTCCATCAGTAGATTAATGGATAAAGAAGGTGTGGTACATATACACAATGGAATACTGTTTAGCCATAAGAAAGAAACAAATCCTACCATTTGCAACAACATGGATGGAGCTGGAGCATACTATGCTCAGTGAAATAAGCTGGGCAGTGAAAGACAAGTACCAAGTGATTTCCCTCATTTGTGGAGTATAACGAAGCAAAACCAAAGGAACAAAACAGGATAGACTCACAGACACCAAGAAGGGACTAGCAGTTACCAAAGGGAAGGTGTGGGGAAGGGCAGGTGGGCTGGGAGGGAGAAGTGGATTGAGAGGTATTATGATTGGCACACATGGTGTTGGGGGGGATCATGGGGAAGACAAAGTGTAGCACAGAGAAGGCAAATAGTGTGGCATCTTACTACACTGACGGCCATGACTGTAATGGAGTATGGGGGAACACAGTAGTATGGGTGAATGTAATAACCACATTTTTGCATGTGAAACCTTCATAAGAGTGTATATCAATAATACCTTAATAAAAAAAACCAATTAAAATAAATAGCCCTGCTGCTCCAAAAAAACCCTGCCGTATGTGCATGGAGGTGGTAGGGGACTGTGTGGAAGGGATAGTGGGGATAGACAAAGTAACTAGTAAGAGAGAGCTGCTTGCAGTCAAGCAGTGTTTGTCAAACTTTGATGTGGATCGCAATCCCCTGTGGCCAAGAAAAGACACTCCCCAGAGAGTCTACACCTCTCCCAGAGACCTTGAATTTCCTGGGTCTCAGGTTGAAACTGGGAAACTGCGTTTTATCAAAGACCCCAGAACTGTGAATCACACTTGAGAAACTGCTCCAGAAGAAAGGAAGCATTCTATATTCCACTTTCTGGTTCTTTTTTCAAGGCAGCAGACACTCTCAGGGTAGATGGCTATGTTGTGGAAACTACATTTATTGAATCTCCTTCCTTGGCTCCCAGGGAATGACTAAGAATGACATCCCTACTGAGCCTTTAATAACCTTAAAACCCCGTTAATTTAGATACTATAGCAGATTAAGATAAGAAAATTTTTTTTTCCTTCCCTGTGTTCCTTAAAAATATATACTGTGTAATGGATACAGAGTTTCTGTTTGGGATGATGAAAAATTTCCAAAACTAGATGGTGCTGATAGTTGCATAACAGTGACTTACTGCCACTGAACTTTACATTTAAAAATGGTTAAAAGGTAAATTTTTTTTATGTTTATTATCCATACAACAATAATGAAACCTTTGATTTCATGATCTGTGGGCATGATTCTTGAGGACTTCAGTGAGGCAAGCATCCATAAAGATTAACTCCTCATCAGTTTAGAAAAAATAATTTATTTGCAATATTTTCATTTGTTTTAGTTTTAGCAAATATCAAAAAATGTGAATGATGTTTGCTTCTCTTTTGTAAAAAATAAAAAATAATAGGATAGAAAACCAGTTGTTAGAGAAAGAAGAATAAAGTAGGGGGGATCTCACTCCCCAACTTCAAGGTCTACTATAAAGCCATAGTAATCAAGACAATTTGGTACTGGCACAAGAGCAGAGCCACAGACCAATGGAACAGACTAGAGAATCCAGACATTAACCCAGACATATATGGTCAATTAATATTTGATAAAGGAGCCATGGACATACAATGGCGAAATGACAGTCTCTTCAAAAGATGGTGCTGGCAAAACTGGACAGCTACATGTAGGAGAATGAAACTGGACCATTGTCTAACCCCATGTACAAAAGTAAATTCAAAATGGATCAAAGACCTGAATGTAAGCCATGAAACCATTAAACTCTTGGAAGAAAACATAGGCAAAAACCTCTTAGACATAAACATGAGTGACCTCTTCTTGAACATATCTCCCCGGGCAAGGAAAACCACAGCAAAAATGAGTAAGTGGGACTATATTAAGCTGAAAAGCTTCTGTACAGCAAAAGACACCATCAATAGAACAAAAAGGAACCCTACAGTATGGGAGAATATATTTGAAAATGACACATCCGATAAAGGCTTGACGTCCAGAATATATAAAGAGCTCACACGCCTCAACAAACAAAAAACAAATAACCCAATTAAAGAATGGGCAGAGGAACTGAACAGACAGTTCTCCAAAAAAGAAATACAGATGGCCAACAGACACATGAAAAGATGCTCCACATCGCTAATTATCAGAGAAATGCAAATTAAAACTACAATGAGGTATCACCTCACACCAGTAAGGATGACTGCCATCCAAAAGACAAACAACAACAAATGTTGGCGAGGCTGTGGAGAAAGGGGAACCCTCCTACACTGCTGGTGGGAATGTAAGTTAGTTCAACCATTGTGGAAAGCAGTATGGAGGTACATCAAAATGCTCAAAACAGACTTACCATTTGACCCAGGAATTGCACTCCTAGGAATTTACCCTAAGAATGCAGCAATCAAGTTTGAGAAAGACCAATGTACCCCTATGTTTATCGCAGCACTATTTACAATATCCAAGAATTGGAAGCAACCTAAATGTCCATCGATAGATGAATGGATAAAGAAGATGTGGTACATATACACAATGGAATACTACTCAGCCATAAGAAAAGGGCAAATCCAATCATTTGCAGCAACATGGATGGAGCTGGAGGGTATTATGCTCAGTGAAACAAGCCAAGTGGAGAAAGAGAAATACCAAATGATTTCACTCATCTGTGGAGTATAAGAACAAAGGAAAAACTGAAGGAACAAAACAGCAGCAGAATCACAGAACTCAAGAATGGACTAACAGGTACCAAAGGGAAAGGAACTGGTGAGGATGGGTGGGTAGGGAGGGATAAGGGGGGGGAGAAGTAGGGGGGTATTAAGATTAACATGCATGGGGGGGTAGGAGAAAAGGGAGGGCTGTACAACAGAGGGAAGGCAAGTAGTGATTCTACAACATTTTGCTATGCTGATGGACAGTGACTGTAAAGGGGTTTATAGGGGAGACCTGGTATAGGGTAGAGCCTAGTAAACATAATATTCGTCATGTAAGTGTAGATTAGTGATACCAAAAACAAAACAAAACAAAACAAAACAAAACAAAACAAAACAAAACAAAAAAAGGGCAGTTCCTGTGTGGTAACCTCCAATGAGTTCTACACAAGGGTGTAAAGGGCATATAAAAGTGTAGGCAAAGGGTCTGTTTGCGATTATTCAGAAGATCAAAGGCTAATTGGGCTACCCCGAAAATGAACTAAGATACGATATGAAAGAGAACTTCCAACATCAGCACTCTCTGGAAGACTCATGCCAGAAGATGATCATCAAAAAACCCCAACAAAGATCCACGCACTGCTACAGCTGTAGATGCACTCATCCCACCAGCTCCTGGACTTGCCATGGGAATGAAGGAGATATCTAAGCTGGCCTGTGCATACAGTAAAACAACAAATTTGACTGGATCTATACTGTTGGAACTCAACCAAGAATTAGGAGAAGTGCAAATTGTAGCGCTCCAAAATCTTACAACTACAGACCATTTACTGTTAAAAGAACATAAGGGATGTGAACATTCCCCAGGAATGGGTTGTTTTAATTTGTCTGATTTCTCTCAGACTGTTCAAGTTCAGTTGGACAATATCCACCGTATCATAGATAAGTTTTCACAAATGCCTAAGGTGCCTAACTGGTTTTCTTGGTTTCACTCGAGATGGCTGGTAATTACAGATATGCTTTGGTTATGTAACTATACTCCTGTTATGTTAATGTGTGTGCGCAATTTAAGTAGTAGCTTAAAACCTGTACATGCTGAAGTTACTCTACAAGAAGATATGTCAAAGAAATAATCAATCTTCCCATGTTTTCTTTCGCCTGCTACTTCTATAGCTTTTCTTCTTCCTTCCTAATTACAACCCTTAAATAGAATTCGTGCCTCGTATCAAATTTCCCGAGTATCATAATTCTTCCAAGTGGTAAAGACACCTCAAGACAAATGCTGGGCATAGAAGCTACAGGGCATAAATATGCAAAGAAATAAAAAGCTAACCATTTCAAACAATAAGGCTTCTCTCTCACTTACCAACTTTACATTTCCCTGTATGGCCCTGGAAGATGACTGGTTAGCCAGAGACGGGTAAGATTCCTTAAGTGAGGAACAACCTAAGACAGGCACAGTTGCAGGGGCACCATCAGGTGAGAAATTGGGGATCAACAGAGGTGAGGTTTAGAACCTCACCCCCCCTGTTCTGAGAGAAATCTTGTGCATACGTGGATGTTTTATTGCCCTTGTCTAGCTTGGATTAACACATAGTCTACAGGCACACACCTGATCATCTACATTTGCTCTCTTACAACACTAAACTATGTTTTCTACCTTTATCTTGTATCTACCTACCACTTCAGCATTTTATTAAAAATAATAATAATAAAGAGAGAAATGTGGTATCCACATATAAATCAAGTATAAAAACCAAATGAGTATTCATATTTGAACTGACTGTTTATAGTTCATAATGCATGAGCAAAACCGAAAGTTTCTGTGATGACTGCCCTTGTACTGTTCACTATGTAACTTATTCACTATGTAAGAATTTGTTCTCCATGTAAGAACTTGTTTGTTATGCTTCAGAAGATTGGAGACTGACGAAAATTAGGCTTGGGGTGGATTAATGATTGTGCATTGAGCATTGAGTCCCCTATACAGAATTTTATTGTCGTTAACAACCGTTTGATCAATAAATATGAGAGATGCCCTCACAAAAAAAAAAAAGTACAGACTTCCAATGGTAAAATAAATAAGTAACCGGGATGTAATGTATAGCATAAGGAATATAGTCAAGATATTGTAACAGCTTGGTAGGGTGATAGCTGGAACCTAGAATTATGTATATAAACGTTTTATCACTGTGTTGTACACTTGAAACTAATGTAATGTAATACTGTGCGTCAACTACCCTTCAATAAAAAATAATTATCTAAAAAAAAAAAAAAAAGAAATCCAGTTGTTAAATTAGAAAGCTCACTTTTGTTTCTTGAAACTTGAAAACTCTCACATTCCAGGATGGATCATACAGTGTCTCTATTCTTTTCTGACATGAAGTTCCCCATAATCTATAGGTTCCTTTGTAAACTATTTAATATTTTGATCAGAAATATTTCACCAAAAATGGAGTATGCAATTTGTAATCAACAAGTTGTGGGAGGACAGTTTCTTTTGTTGTTATTTGCTAGTGACTCGGTGCATGTGTTCAGATTGTGTTATGGGCAAGGTAAGAAGCGTTAAGTGTGCAAGTGCTTTGTTACTGGCTGTCTGTTGTATGTTGCAGGGAATTGAATGTATTACATGCACTTCAGTTCACTAAGCCGAAACTCCACGAAGCCATCAGAGCATAGGATGGCCTCGCTGATCTCACTGCCGCAATTATTGCAGGCGTAGGCTGATCATTTAAAATGGGCATTCATATTAGGATGCGTTATTCTGTTGAAATGTTAAGGCCATTAGAGTCATAGGGGAATTTCACTTTTAGTATTTGATGCAAAAGATAAAATGCCGCTCAAGCAAATATATCCTAAAAATCCTCAACATGTAGGACTGTTTTCTTGAAACAAAGAATGCATGTGTGAAGCTTAACGGACGGGTTCAGAGCTGCTCTCCTGCTTGTGTTTGTATCTTTTCCCCAGATTGACAGTGAGTTATATAAAGTGAAGAACACTTCAAGGCATTAAACAAAATTGAGAATTCAAAATGAGTGAAGGAAATTTCATGGGAGGGAGGGGATGGCAGTAATTTTTTTTTAAGTAAATCTTCAAAGATCTGGAATGATTCCTTCTATTAACTTGTTATTTAAAATTTCCTGCTATAGAAGAGACACTCCTGTTGCTATGGTTTTCCTGAGGCATACATTTGGCATGGCCTGTCACAGCTGTAACTGGTCATTTTAAGAGGGTATTGTACATGCATTTGCCTATTGTTTCTATGTGAAAGCTAGATTGTTTTGACATGTGTTCCATTTAAAAATTAAATTATTTACTTAATGCAAGACTCTACCAAGAATGAACATATTAAGTGAACAAAATGGCCCTTATATGTTAATTGTTTTAATAAGGGGAAGGGCTAACCATTTTCATTCCAGCTGTTATTATTTATCATGGGAAGAAGTAGAGGTCCCTTTGTTCTTTGATCAAAGCCCTAAATCTTCATTCCTTGCTTAGTTTTTTTTTTCCCCTTCATTTCCAGCTGCCAAAGTTCTCAGTCACTGATCTAATTTTAGCATTCACATATGGGTAGATGCCTCATTTAAAAAATCTTAAAGTATCATTAATACAAATTTTTTTTCCTTTGGATGATAGACTAACGTTGCGCTATTTTCTGAAGTAAAAAAAAAAAAGTCAGGCCCTGTCTACCAAAAATAACAAGTGTATGAATGTTGATAAGATTCCTAAATAGGCACAGTTTTACTCATACATTTACTTTTACTTCCTAAATCCTAAATTTAGTTTCCATGTAGCATCTTCATCGGCCCTTTCTGTAGTTTGGCCTCTAGGTGTAAGGCCTGGGAAACTCTGAATGCTAATTATATTTACCGTTGGACAGTTAGAGCTCCACTTCCCTACCATCTCCAACATACTTTTTAGGTAGGTCATAGTAATATTGAATTCTATGTGTGAGATGCATTTTAGCATAATATGAAGAGAATGGATTGCAGTGTAGAATAGTCTGTATCCACATCCCAACCTTTCTACTTATGTTTATGTGACTCTTAAGTTACTTCATTGTCTCTGAGCCACTGTTTCCTCAATTATGGTTAATAATGTATGACCTGTGATGATAATATACAATAATATATGTAAAGGTCTGGGTAGAATTCCTGGTGAATGGTGGTATTGCAGTAAATAATAGTATCTAGCATTATTATTATTACTATCAGTAATTATTTTATAAACAAGCTTTTTAGATAGAACAGAATCATCTTTTTTTTAAAGCAGAACAAATTTATCTTTTCTGATCAAGTCCAGGTATGACAGGGACAAACCTGAACTTGGCTTTGTAGTGTCTTGGTCCCTCCTGTGTATAGAGACTATACCTGCTAATGAAAACTCTCTACCTTTAATTTGCCATTCAGATAGTACCCACATGACATTTTTACTTTTTAAAAGGGTTTGATGAAATGGGTATCATTTTCCATATTTTACAGATGAGGGACCTGAATAGCAAAATGCCCTTCATCACTCTGCAATTGTGGACACAGTCATGCAGACCAAATCTCTTGTGAGTCCTAGGCTAGAGGTATTTTCCCACCTTGCTGCTCCTTATCAACCAAGTCACTCGCTTCTTGAGAAACTGGAGCAAAAGAGTTTTGTAAATAAGACTCAAATGTACATTTTATTTTTCTTATAAAGTGAATTAATCAAAAAGCAATATTCATACTAAAGAAATAGAAAATCATTTGAGTCTAGAATTTGTATATTTGGATCTTCTCCAAAGCCCTTACAAGAAATTCATGCTTGGGTTTTAGGGAGCTCCTCAAGCTCCATGAACCTATGTATTTTTGTGTTGCATGTTATCAATATATTTCCAGAGCAGAAAGTATATCAGATTTTGGGTCTTCACTGCTTTTCTATCCATAGAAAAGTCTATCACCAAGCATTATGAGGTAAGCGGATTGTTAGAGCAGGCCACTAGGGCGCCGCCTAAGGATGGGGTATATTACATTTGAGAAAGACAAATTTTATGGTGGGCTATTTGATGGGATTCTGTAGAGAGGACCATAACATTTAGAAATGAGTTAGGTTGCAGAATGTTTGCCTTAAGTGGCAACAATTATTCTGACTTAATTGGAAGACTCTAAGATAGGTGAGTCTAAGATTAGCCCAAAGGGTTATTGCTGTCAGCAATGGCTGAGGCTGGTTCTTTCTTTCTTCTTTGTTTTCATTAGTATCCTGTCCTTCAGTTCTCGTGCATCTTGGTACTGTCTTGAGATGGCTGTCATTATTTCAGGAGTCATATCAGTGTTCAAAGTAGAGAAAAATGGGGTAGGGAATGCACCGTTAGGCTCTCTCTTAACCCTGTCATTTTTATTTAAAAAAAATAAGGGCAGGGGAATGCTTTCCCAGAAGTACCTCTGCCATACAAGTATTTCCTTATAGCTCATTGGTTGAAGCTGGCTCACATGGCTATTTCTAGCTTCAAGGAGTTAAGGAACATAACTATCTGGCAAAGAGAAATAGGACTAGTGTAATTGGCCTACTCCAGTCACAGTTCATCATTGTGGCTGAGCTCACTGTTGCTCTGAAGACAAATAGTTCTCTTGTCTCCGAAAAGGGTAGGCAGACAGTTAGCTAAACAACCACTCATGTTTCTCTTCAGTATGATGGTTTTTCAAAATTCCTGTTAAGTCATTATAAATTTTACTTACTTTTTTATTGAATTGAGAAATATCTTGTCATTCCTAAAATATTCCAATGTGTCCAGTAATAATAATTTATTTAGGTCTTTGCCTCTTAAATATGGCAGTTATTTCTAATAGTCCACTTTTAAAGTTGGAACTATTTTGATCAAAAACAGTAAGTAAATTTTTCAAGTAAGTGGCTAAGTCAAGGAAAGCCTGCAAAAGGTCATTTGATTTTTTTTGGCAGAAGCTTATTGTATCCTATGTTAATACTAACAGTAGTCATAACTGAACACAATGCCTTATTTCCTACTTGATCTATTCCCAGTTCTATGGGAGTGCACATTTAAGAGCTAACATTTTTAGAATAACTTCTAACAGGAAAAATGCATCAGATAATTCTCAACAATTCTTTATGTTTCTCATGTAAATCTGTGATATAGTAAGAGGAATATTCTAATATTCTTAGATCATCATTTTGACATTTGTCAGAATATGCAGTCTGTTGTTTGAAGGTAATGTCCATCTTTCAACCAGTTTTTCTGTGAATTTATAGAAGATAGGAATACACTTGGAGTGATTAGGAAAACGGACTGTTTTCCCGACCCATTGCTTCCCATCTGTTGGCTGATGGGCCCACTAGAAAAATCAGATGTTTGAATTCCTGACTTATGTGAGAATGTACTTCTTAATGCCTTAGTGAAAAATAAAATAAGTTTTGCATAAGCCTATCTATCATGACGAGAGAGAGTTGATAGAGGGCTTACTTTCTGCTTCACACCCTCCCACTTTATGCTCAATTAAATATGTTGTCTGAGTTTACTCATCTAAACTCCTAGTATCCACCTACTGAAAGGAAGTACAAATGTGTCTTTGTGTTTATATGTAAGATAAAGTTCTTACTGAAGAGTTCAATAAACATAATGTTGCTCATGTAATTATAGATTAATGATACCAAAAAAAAATGTTCTTACTGAAAATCTTTGAGGAAGTATTCTTTTTTTTTGAACAGTCATTCACTAGTAGACATGTGTAGTGGCATTGTTTTTCAAAGAATTATGAAATTTCTTTTACGATTAGGTATGTGTTGCTTATTTTTAGAAAACTTGCTTATTGGATAGTTCTTAGGTTTTCAACAATGCATTTTCTCTATTGGTAAAGTTATATAGCTTATTCACTTTTTGCTTTCTTACTTCATCTCCAAATTCCTGCTCATTCTGGAATGGGTTGTAAATGCTGCTCTTAGCTTCACATCTACTCTTTATTTCTGATTCTGTCTCAATATTGTGACTTTTTTTCCAACACTCTTATTCTGCTACCATGAGAGGCCAGCAGACACTGTAGCCCCATAACTTAATTTTTCCTATTATGTTCTTCTGACGGACTCTGCTTTGGCAGCTTTATCCATATGAAAATTTAAAAAAAGGTTACTTCTTTCCACCTTGATCTGGTAATAAAAGCAGACCTGGTCCAGCTCTCTTTTTTAAGAATATAGCACATTTAAAGTCGTGTCTGTTTGCACAGCCTCCCAAGTGGAACTGAGGATGATTTAATAAGTCTATCAGCAAATCAATGGACAGGTATGAGGAGACACCAGATATGTGTAAGGTTTGGGACTAAATGCATGGAGAAATGGAGAGAGGATAAAATACAATCTTTGCCCTCAAGGCACTGATGCTTTTTCAGGGGAAAGGATAACCTCTGTATGTGAAAAGTAAGCTGCCAGGTAAAAGTCTTTATACATTATTGGTTGAATTCATTTTTGTTGAATGAATATGGTACCAGTAAAAGGAGCTATAAGAATTCATAAGATTTACAGACCATTGTGAGCCAAAGACTAAAAGTCAGAGAACATCTGACCTCAAAGAGGTTGTCTGGTTCCCTCATCTTACCAATGAGTAAAGAGAAGTCTCAAACCAAGTCCCAGAGAGTGATTGTGATTTTCAAAGCACCACACATTTGTTATTGACTGAATCATGGTTTGTTTGTAGAGACTGACAAAAAAGCTTCATTCAGGAAGGAATGGGAAAAAAATCCTAAGTGGGAAAATTAGGGAAAAGGAGTGCAGAACATGAAGATGTTAATTTGCTAGATACATTTGGAGAAAAACAAGCATAAACCTAGCTGTCATGAGGAAAGAAGAAGTACAGCAGAGGGTTATTAGCTTTCTGCTTCCCCCACTTCCACTTTATGTTCCTTAAATGATGACATGCTCTGCAGCTACAGGAGTAATTTTTTTCTTTTCTTGTTCTTGGAAGTGAATGACATATGTGTTTTCTCTTCTTAATGAGGAAAAATGAACATATCCCTTCTGAAATAGTTAATTCTAGGATTAATGTTTGCTTGATCTTGTGATCATCCTCTGTAAATGTTAAACTTACAAACCATCCAGTATTGTTGAATTGGAGGCTATCTGTCCCTCCAGAGGTATATTGATTCACAATATTGCAAAATGAGGTGATCATGGCATGTGCCAGCATGGCAAATTAAGAAATCTCTCATCTAAGTGTTCTAAGCCTTAGGTCATAGTGTCAAAATTGTTTGCCGATGAACTTTTTTCCTTAAACTTACCTGCATCTTGTATTACAGTCTAGGATTTTACCTTTTGAAAACATTTATGAATGCCTCATTCTAGGCAAAACTGGATGCAATACACATTTGAATGTGTAGTTAAAAGCTCATATGTGGCACAAAATGTTTTGATTGATTTTAACACGAAGAATGTTACAGATGGGAAATATTTCTTTAGCTACTTAAAATTTGAACATGGGAAAGAATCCTGAGTTTAAAAGTTTCTCCTCAGTTTTCTAGCAGATATATTAGGTGCAAGTTTTACTTTAGATGATAAAACAAAATTATTTTGGAAATGGTAGGGTACAATAAAGGTGTTCATGTTATTAAAACTAAATTACCATTTGATAAAAAAGTTGAAAAAGAAGAGACAACACAGGGGTTTGACAGTGAAAGCAATAAATAAAATAAAAATGAAGATTGCAGAAGAAATGCAAGGTGTCCCCTTAGAAAACATATTTGACATTAGAATCTCCTAAAACAAATATAAGGAAAATGATGAAAGAAGAACTTTAGAATTTTTTAGGTGAAGTAAAATATAAGATTGCTTCTTTTAATTCCTACTCATGTCTCCCATTTTCCTTGTAATATAGTTGTACTTTGTGCTTGTTAGTGGAACATACATTCTTCAAACCATTTAAAAGGTTGTGCATGGGACGGAGTGCACACAGTGGATCCTCAGCAATTGGGTTAATTTGAACTGAAAGAATTGTAGTCAGGTTCTTGAGAAATTCTTATATTGTCATGACAAATAATAATAACTTTCATTGAACATTTGTTAAATGCAATCAGTTTAATGGACTCATTCAAGAAATGTTTATTGAGCACCTTCTTGGGTACGTCAGATGTATCAGTGAACAAGGCAAATGACTATTCCTGATTCCTAAGAAATGTACAAAATGAGCCACATCTCTTGACATGCCAGAAAACAAAGAAGCTGTCAAAGACAAATGGGATAATTACAAAAGATGTAGAGTCAACTTGCAGGCCTCCCTGCTGACGTAAAATGTGCAATTTAAGCATTAATAAGAAAAATGACTGCAACTGATTGGACAATATTAAATATGTAAAAAAATCTATTAGTTCATAAATAATAGGATACATAGATGATAGATAATGTTCACAATGGTGTGGTCTGATGGATTCTGCTTATTATTCCCACTTGTATATGAGGAGGAAAAGACTTTAAAAGTCTACATAATTGGCCAAAGACTGATCATTAATAAGTGGTAGAGTTGGAAACTTGAACCCAGAGAACTTGCATTGACAGAGCTTTTATTGACAGCTATATTCTGTATCTTCATGCTTAATTAGTCAACTGGCTTGATGTCTTTCTTGTCATAGGGGGAAAAACACAAAAACTTAAATTCCTTCACTGTTGCATTTTCTGTTTCTGGAAGGCTTATTCTGAACATAGTGAAGAATTTCAAGGCTAGCGAGGTCAAGTTAGAAAGTTACTAAATAAAAAAAGTAGCAATCAAGAGAACATCCACACATCCTTGTGTATGTGCATGTGTGTATGTTTTCTGCTTTCATAGTTTCATTCCTAAAGCTTGTTTGCTCAAGGATACATGAAGGATATGGCTCAGATTGAATCTAAAGGTAGTAATCTTCTGAATACCTTGGGCTAACAAGTGTCTGTGTGACAATGGATTTGGGAAAATTCTCTTTGATTTGAAGTAAACATTATTATCACTAGCTAAGGAAGAACAAGGAAGAGAGAATTTGTACAAAAACATTACTGCCAAGGAAGGACTTCAGCAGTAAAATATGCTTTGTAATGTCTCATTCTGATTGGCATTTGATCTATTATGGGACATAATTCTATTCAGTGCCACACATAAGAATGTATTCCAGAACTTGTGTGTATGTCTGTAGCTTAGCTATGTAATTCAGCATATCAAATTATCAACAAATGGAATCCTATCCACAGTCAAAATTGAGATTGAAGGAAGATACATGGCACATAAAACTATTTTTCAAAGGAAAAATAAGTATCTTTGGAAATGTACTCCTAAAATCAGGTGGAACAGATCATACCAGTCATCTCTTCCAACCTTTTTGTTTGATGGTGAAGGAATGTGGTCCAACGAAGCTAAGTGACTTGACTAAAGTCATCTACCTAGTAAGCAGCAGAGTCAAGATCAATTTCTCTTCTCTCTTAATAGATTTATCTCTTCTCTTAATCTACTGCATCTCCTGAATTCTCCACATCCACCAAGGGAGTGGCTATCTGTTGTGGCCAAGCTGGAAGAAGCTGAGTCACTGATGGGAACTCCCTCCACGTCTCTGCCCACAGGCAGTCCATCCCCAAATCCCTTACATTTCTTCGCAAGTTCTTGACTGCAGCTCCTTGGTTCATCCCTAATATTGTTAAGACCTCCAGTATTTCTGTCCTAGTTTGCTATGATAGAATCCTAACTAGTTTTCTTGCCTCTAGTCTGGCTTCCTCAATTCTGTTTTCCACAATCAATTTTTCTAAAATGCAGACTTGATTATGAAATCACTGCACTGTTCTTGGTTATATGTTGTCATTATATAACAGGAATGATCCAGGAAACCAGAGGCTCAAAAGCAAAGCATTCATTTTTGTCTCGGACATTGTTACAAAGGAAATGAAAAGTCCCAACTGCATAGAAATCTAGGAAATGTATAGACAAAGAACCATAAAACAAAATACCTTTCCTGCCCTCCCCTCCACACCCCATCATGACTCTCCAAACTCCAGTGTGTTACCATAGGCAGGTTTTGTTTCAGAATCCAGTGTATCATTAGAAGGGGTCGAGGTGGCAGGGAGGGGATGCATGTATCTTGGTCTGTAAGTGCCTTGCTGATTGGCTTCCTGCTTATACTCCTGTGCATAGTGTCACCTTATGCCAGTGGCCACCTTATACCACATAACATGGCCCACACATCCCCCACAGCCTGGACTCTACCTGCCTTGCCTCTTGCCATTTTCCTCCTTCACTACTATCCCATGCCCTTCAGTCTAGCCATAGTGAACTTATTTTAGTTATTCCAAAGTTGTGCTCTCCAATAATGTAGCCACTGGCAATGTGTGACTAAATCTAAGTCAACTAGAATCAAATGGAATTAAAATTTCCATTCCTGAACTACACTACCCTTGTTCAGATACTCAGTGATCACTTGTGGCTACCATCCATATTGGATGGCACAGATATTAGAACATTTCCATCACCTTGGAAAGCTCAGATGGGTAGCAGTGCTACGAAAGTTAGGGACCTCCCTTACCTGCAGTCCTTCTCACAAGACAGAAAGATAGTGGGTAACTGAGTGCTCTCATTTTCCCAAGCCCACCTTACTCACCTAACTCCTCCTTCCCATTCTGGGTTCATGCGTAGGGGGATTCCTTCCCTCCCCTTCTCAACTCACCAGCCTTGATGAGGCCGCCTCTCTGTGCTGCTCTTTGTATGCAGGGTTTCTCTTACCATACCATTTTATCAGGATTGTATTGTAATTGTGTGTTTGTCTCTATTCCTCACAGACTCTAAACCTGGGTTTCTTGCTCAGTCTCATGTTTGAGGCAAGCAGCTTAGTGTCTGGCATTTTACAGCACTCAACAAACTTTTGAATAATTAATAGATTGATTAAATGTTTATTTATTCTAAAATAGGCAGGCATACCTAATAGAATAAATGTGTTTGTAATTTCCCATGAATTGAAGCCTTTTAAAAAATTTTACTTTCATTATTAAACTAGAAATTAGTTTCCTCAGATGCTGGCCTTAAGAAAATTACCCTTAAGGACTTGTTAGTTATGTTAATAATATTTAACCTTAAGCCACATAGTGGTGGTGGGTGGTGGTGGTAACAATCATCATCATCATAGTAAGATACCGAATGAAAAATAACTGTCAGCTTCACACCCAATTAAGGACAAGGAAGGTACATTAACACAAGTCTGCTTTATGCCAAGCCATGTGAGAAGCCCATCATTTAATATAATTAGAACAAATCAACTGTTTTCATTTTTCTGTGTTGCCTTCTAACCCTTGACTACATGAATACATAATTTCACCATCACCTCCATAGCTCAGGTAGTTTCTATTTTTAGTGTTAACATTAATATTTCATCACAGGTGTCCAACATGGACAGCATAATTGCTTTTAATGGCTGCACAGTATTCTATCCTGTAACAACAATATAATTTGCTTAGAAATTCCTTTATTAATTTTTGAGCAGCTAGATTTTTTTCAGTGCTTTCTGTTTCAAATAGCAATGCCTTAAATATTTTCATGTAAGTGGATTTGTTTATTGAGAGAGACATTTTACCATAGGCTAAATTGCTTAAGTATAAAAATCTGCAGAAGTTATGGTATTTGAAACATTTTGCCCCATGTTTCCTCATAAGGTTTGGGGTAGTACCATCATCTTAAATTCTTGTATTCATTTAATGAAATGGGCAGAAAGGATATTAAAATTGAGTGTATGGTAGAAAATTGGTAGATATTAACTCATTTAGTCTTCAAAACAATGGTGTGACATAGGGACTGTTTTTATCTCCATTTCAACGATGGGAAAACTGAGTCACAGAGAGGTTAAGTAACTTGTCCAAAATTACACCATCTTTCATCTAGGAAGTCTGGTTATCTAACTTTCCTGCTCGTAATTTGTATGTTTTTTTTTTTCATATTTCAGGTAGTTACCAGTTAAATTCTAAAATGTTGACTACAAAATTTATTAAAGGTATTTGTGCAGACTAATATGTATTTTCACTTTTAGAGTAGTTTCCAAATTCCCACAATCTAAGTTTGGAAGGCACAGGTTTTAAATGACCTGAGAATCAGTCTGGATAGACTCCAAATAAGTCATACAAAATTAATCCCCCTTTACATTCATGACTGCTATACGGGTGGACTGCTTTATGACAGGACAGCTGTCATTCAGAAAGATATTGGGCAGCAATTTTAATGGCATCCTTGTGGAAAATGTGGATAACAAGTAGTTCAGCTGATATTTTGAGTATGTGTTTTCCTCAGACACTTAATAATTCTCATGAAATTGGAGGTTAAGTATATAGGAATAGAATCAGCCTATCTGGTTTCAGGTTTTAGCTTTTCCATTGCAAAGTTAGTGTGTGAGTGTTTTTAGTTTTCTCAAACCTCAGTTTCTTCATCTCTTATATAGAGATGCTTATGTGTGGTTTCCATTTCCTACAGTTGCTGTATTAAAATGATATAATGTACATATAGTGTTTGTATAGCATATCCATACAATGCTATACAAATCCACAATAAAAAGTAACAGAGTACTAACACATCCCATAACATGAATGAACCTCAAAAACATTATGCTAAGAAAGGACTCAGATGTATGATTTTATTTATATGGTATGTGCAGAAAAGGCCAATAGTAACAAAAAGGAGATTAATTGTTGTCTGGGACTGGAGATGGGCTTGGGGATTGACTGCACATAGGCACAAGTATCTCTTTGAGGTGAGGTGATGGAAATGTTCTAAAATCAGATTATGATGGTGATTGTGCACTTCTGTAAATACACTAAAAATCCTTGAATTGTGTACTTCAAACAGGTAAAATTTAAGTTGTGTAAATAATATCCCAATAAACTGTTTATTAAAGAAAGAAACCTAAATATAATGTTTAGCATAATCAATGATCATTAATGTCTTTATTATTTTTATTTGTCCTTGTTATCTATCTTACTGATTCTTTGTTATCCATATTACTTAAAGTGAGACATTCTGGGAATATTTGATAGGACCCTGCGCTTGGCTGGGCTTCATCAACATTTCATCAACTTTCTGGTTGAAGACATGCTTTCAAATTTGTGAATGATACAGCTGGGAGGTCTAACTAGTAAAATAGAACCCACAACCAAGATGTGGAATTGTTTTGACAGCCTGAAAAGCTGGGCTGGTACCAATAAGATGAAATTTAACAAAAATAAATGTAAAGTCTGGCACAGGCTGGCTCCTTCAGGCAAGCAAAAGAAGCATAAGCAGCTGGCTTCTAAAATAGTTATTACCATTATAAAAAATGTCTTTGCTTGTCACAAAGGGAGTCCCAGAAAATCTAGAGTATTCAGGATTTTGGAGGCTTCAGATATAAATGGTACATTAGTATTTGGTAGATGCTGGAAGAGTACCCATCTGGATATTCCTTGCATTATGTTCACATGAAGATGATGGTAATAATAATTAAAAATATTAGTTTCTTAAAAATTGTTCAGAATTATAAATTACTTTATTATTATAATAATGATTTTATATATAATGATATAATTTAGTGCTTACAAGGTCATAAGCTCTGTGATAAGTGCTTTACATATATTATCACACTTAGTGCTTACAGCAACCCTACAAACAGAGAGAATGTTTTTGTCCCCTTTTGCACATGCAGACCTGAGTCTTAGTGACCCTTAACTAGTGAGTGACTGACCCAGTTATGAAGCAGTCAAGGTTCAGGGCCCATACTTTCTACACTGAAACTCTATGATCTACCTTTAGAATTCCTTCTAAATAGAATGTAGTTCTTGAACTCTAGTAAAGTAAAGCTGCAGAATCAAAGAGACACACAGCCAGTGAATTTTGGGGAGGAATCACAGATGATATGACCAATACCAGTATGGGTTTATTTTAGCTCTAATGCTTTGGGAGGGACTGATTTCCAGTGACTGTGTTCTAAACTGTGCCACATCTAATGAGCTGTGTGAAAACGCTGAGGTATCACAGGCTATGGCCATTTGAGCAAGAAGGCAGTAAACTCAGTAGGAACAGCTGCTTAATAAAAGGCTATTAGTAGACCAGTAAACAAACAGGAGATTTTGCTGAAACATATAATCTATTTTTAAATTACTTCAAAATAATTGCTTGGGCATTGATAGGGAAGAGGATCATCAACAGTCAGTTGTTTTATAGAAAATATTGTACCTTGAAGTATACTTTTGGATATTGTTTCCTACTTTATGTTCAATAATCTGAAGAGGGGTAAGAGGAAGTCACCATGCATTTCTGAAAAATATAATGGATAATGCCTGGACTTGAAACCTTTTCATTTTAAAGAAGAAGGAAAATGCCTTGACACAAAAGCAGAAAAGTGGAAAAGTGATGTTTTCTTACTGCAGAGGATCATACACACAGGAGATCTAAGTTAGTCTGAGGTACAACATAAATCTGAAAATCAAGGGGTGAGAGGTGTGCCTCCCAGCTTTTCTGAAGATTCATCCATGCCATAAAAGTAGCTCTCAAATTAATTTTTAAAAATAAAGGATGAAAAAGGTAAGTTTTTTAATAGTGTCTTTTCTTATTTAACTATTATATTTAATCATTCACTTTTGCTACCAAAAATAAAAAGCTGATCACTTCTTTACCAGGAGGCTTTATTACTTTTTTTCTTCCTACCAAAGGGGAAATATACTAACTGTATATTTTCTCCTCCAGGTTTTCAACCCTTTCCAGTAGGATTTAAGTCCTTGCTCGTTCTTTTCAGCCTCCTGATACTTTAGCAACAGTCTATGACTACAAAGCCTGACCATTTCTGCTGTTTATTTTGTCTCTCCCATTATATATTCAAAAAAGAAAGTAGATTTATTTTTCTTTCTAGAAAAGATGAACACTAATACAGCAGTTCCCTCCCATCCACAGCTTTGCTCTCTGCGAGTTCAGTTACCCCCCGGTCACCCGCAGTCCAGAAGCAGGTGATAACTCCTGATGTATGGTCAGGTCCCTAGCAGCCTAACACTACGTACCAGTGCCTATGTTGTCCACCTCACTTCAACTCATCATGTGGGAATTTTAGCATCTTACATCATCACAAGAAGAAGGGATGAGAGTACAGTACAATAAGATATTTTGAGAGAGAGAATGAGAGACTACATTCACATAACTTTTATTACAATACATCACTTTAATTCTACTTTATTATTAGTTATTGTTAATCTTCTCTTAGTGTGCCTAACTTACAAATTAAACTTTATCATGGGTTTGTATGTATAGGAAAAAACATAGTATATATAGGTTTTAGTGCAATCTGTGGTTTTCAGACATCCTCTGGGGGGGTGAAGGCAGGGGGTTCTTAGAATGTACCCCCTGAGGATTAGAAAGGACTGCTATATTCACATAATCTTACCTACTGTTGCATTTCCTTTGCCTTTTATAGTTTTGACCCAGGAAACAAGTTACTGTTAAAACTCCTATTTAATTCAACAAAAATAACATTGGATTTTTTTTTTTTTTGGAAAGTTTCTGTTAACAGTTGCGAACTCTAGGTGAAGCTCAGTGTATGTTTGCACTTGCACAATAAAATTTTAACTGGGCTTGTCTTTGTAGAAATGCTCTAATGCAGAAGCAGTGTTTTCACTTCCATCTGAGTAACAAGGCAGCTAAACTAGTAACTTATCCTGAATAATCTGTAACATAATAGTTGTGAACAATTTGGGTTTGGATCAGAGTTTTCTTGGTCTAATGGATATTATCAGAATGGGGAAATAGCATTTCTAAAAAGCTGCCGTCAGTTCCATTACATTTGATGATGGTAGGTAGCAGTGCGCTAAATTGTTATCTAAATAGCTATTGATGCTCTAAGTTACTGCCTCTAAATTCTTAACCTATAGAAGAACAGATTTGAAGTGAGTTCTATCAAGATACCCATCTGAGGGAAAAACAATTAACAAAATCCTTTTCCCTTTTGTCATCCATTACTCTTAACTCTGTTAACCTACTAACCTGATAAGACGTTAAGTACCATTCTATTGCTAGACAGAATTCTTTTTGGTAAAAATAACTTATGGTTTGTAAGTTGAATCTGCATTGAGAGGAACTATAAATGGCTGGTGAATGCTAGGTTGGGATGTGATAATTTGGACTTCCCTGGAATACAGTGACTTTAGTAACTGCACCTCCCTTGTGGAAATCCTGGAAGCTACTCCTACAAAATTGTTAAAAGAGATGCTGTCTCTGTAGGACATGCAGCTTTTAGAACAAGGTGACTCCAGCACTTGCCCAGTGTGACTCCTGTTTCCTTCCACTTGAACTGTCACCTGGGGAGGAGACAGCTTCCAGAAGGCCCTGTGTGAATTGTGATGAGGGCATCCACAGAGAGGAACTTGCTGCCCTGAAAGCCGGCTGTGCTCCAAAACTGTATTCGCCTGTGTAGCCTGATGTCAGATGTAGCCTATCATAATGTTTTGAGTATAAATGCTTAGTTGAATCTAAGAGGAACTTCTGAAAGGTCTTAAACATCTGATTAGAATACTGTGAACTAGGAAAAAGTTTGGATTTTTGAGTGATTTGATATGATGGTAGAAAGCCATTGTGCATTTCACTAATCAGAATCATCCACACAGTGAAAGCAGAATATAACTCAATCCTTATGGACAAATATATATACATTATATATATATTTAGGTCTACAGGTTTACCCCCAATATCAATGTTGAATACTTTTTTCATATTTTTAAAACACCAAAAACCCAACTTAGAAAATGAAGAATTATATCATCTGATAAATATTTGTTTTGTCCAAGTACTATCTTGACTGTTTTGTTGCTGTTTCTTTTGGGTGCTTTCTTTTGTTTTGTTTTCCAAAGTAACACTTCAGTTTGGGTGCAGCTGTAGAGGAATGGATTAGCCTTGATTTTTGCTCACTGGAGAAACTTTGACAGGTTACTCATCTCACCAGCATGTGTAAAAATTGACCATTTTGGGGGTTTGCTGAACTTAAAGTTTGGGTCCTAGATTACTCCAAACTATTTTTCATGAGCTAACAAGATTATACAAATAACATTTTTAGATTATTTTTTCTTTCTAAAATTAAGCTGTGAGATCCTTTCTTCATGTAAAGCATATAAAATTGTGTAGCCTAGTTGAGCCGATGGACTACCAAATGCCTGCTACCTTCTTCCCACTTTTTTGTTCCTCTAGCAGGTTTATAGACATCACTAGGGATCCATAGAACACAGTTGGTAACAACAACACTGTTATGTATAATTATACAGTTATTGGGGTTCCATCTGGTGTGTTTTGTTGATAAAATTTCTAATCTAAAAATAGTCTTAGCTTATATTATAAGCATATTGTTTCTGAACCTGATTCCCTTCTCTTCTTATTTGTATATATGCGTATGTCTACTTTGATGCACTGTCTTTTACAAATATTGCCATTTCTTGGAGGTAATGGTGGTTGCAGTGGGAGGTTGTTTAAACTTAACTAAAGAGAGTAACAAGGAAAGTTATATCTTTATAGCACAACTAACCTTCTTCCCTCCCATCCCAACACTCAATCAACCTACCATTCATGTTGTACCTTCTGTACAACAATTATTTGTTGCTAGGGGATTTAGAGATTAAAATACATAAGAATTATCTTTAAGAATCTCACAGTCTGGCCAACAGACACATGAAAAGATGCTTCACATCAATAATTATAAGGGAAATGCAAATTAAAACTGCAGTGAGATATCACCTCACACAAGTCAGGATGGCCAACATAGAAAAGATTAGGGACAACAAATGCTGGCAAAGATGTGGAGAAAGGGGAACCCTCCTACACTGCTGGTGGAAATGTAAACTAGTTCAACCATTGTGGAAAGCAGTATGGAGGTTCCTCAAAAAACTAAAAATAGAAATACCATTTGACCTAGGAATTCCACTCTTCAGAATTCACCCTAACAATGTAGGATCCCAGTTTCAAAAAGAAATATGCACCCCTATGTTTATCTCAGCACTATTTACAGTAGCCAAAATATGGAAGCAACCTAAGTGTCCATCAGTAGATGAGTGGATAAAGAAGGTGTGGTACATGTACACAATAGAATATTATTCAGCCATAAGAGGGAAAACAAATCCTACCATTTTCTACAACCTGGATGGAGCTAGAGGGTATTATGCTCCGTGAAATAAGCCAGGCAGAAAAAGACCAGTACCAAATGATTTCACTCATCTGTGGAGTATAAAAACAAAGAAAAAAACTGAAGGAACAAAACAGTAGCAGACTCACAGAACCCAAGAATGGACTAACAGTTACCAAAGGGAAAGCGACTAGGGAGGGAGAAGGGGAAGAAAGGGTCTTACAATTAGCACACATAACATAGAGGGGGTGGGGGTGGGGCACAGGGAAGGCAGTATAGTACAGAGAAGACAAGTAGTGACTCTATAGCATCTTACTACGCTGATGGACAGTGACTGTAATGAGCTATGTGGTGGGGACTTGATAATGGGGGGAATCTAGTAACCACATGTTGCACATGTGACTTTATATTAATAATACCAAAGTAAAGTAAAAAAAAAGAATCTCATAGTCAAACTTACTGCCCTAAAATAATATCAGCATTTTCAGTTACTCTTTACCACAGTGATTTCCCTCACACTTAAATAAAATATGTGTGTTTGTGTATATTTATAATGCAAATACATAGAAATTTAAAAATTTTGTTAGCATTTCATGAAAGTTTTCCTCTCCTACTGCCCCAATCCACACACACTAGAGTCTGTGACTTAAGAAAGTTTAAAGCCTTTGGTTAGATGTTGCATTGATACTGAACTCTCCCCTCCTATGTCTTTGTAATTTTAGGAATATACGAGAAACTGTCTTTCATACTCTTTCAGTTTCTAATCTGTTATGGGATTTGCCACATACAGAGAGCTGGAAAGAAACAACAATATTAGCATTTGGCTGCAAATTAATTTTTACAAAAAATAGTATGTACCAATAGGTTATATTTGTTCATGAAAATAAATGTATAGAGTTAAATTATGGCTCTGTGAATTTTAAGACTGCACATAGAAAACAGGTTTGGCAAACCTGTGGATCAGCAGAGATTAAAGTACACTTCTAGTTTCTCCCCTTTCCCCTCTTTGTATGTACCTTACCAATTAACATCCCCAATGCAATTAGACTATCTATAATTATCCCTAATACAGATATACTTCCTTGGACATTAGCCAAATTACACATTTTACAATCACTTACCCTTCAAGCACAACTATTGGCAATTATCTAACATGTTTAGATGCGGATTGTTAAATTAATCTAAATTCATGTTTGTTAGGAAAATGTACAAAACAAGTATGAACCTTGAGAGTTTGTCTTGTGATATTCAGTGGTGGTGTGTCTTCTCTGCATTAGTGCATTACTTTTTCCTTCAATTGTAATGAATGCTTACAAGTGAGTAAAGCAACTAACATAATGTTATTTAAATTGAACGTAGGCTCCATTTTTAATAATAGATAGTCTGGAATCATAGATAAAAGGAATGATAAATAATACAATAGAATCCAAATCATCCATCTCGGCATTGCTCTACAGAGACATGCTCATTTCCATCAGATATTTTCCTGGCATCAAGCCTTTCTTTTGTTTTTCAGGTTTTTTCTGTGAGTTTTTATGTGGAAATGTTTTCCACATTAGCATGTATTGACTCATTTTGTTTTTGGTGAAATATTGAAATAGGTCAATTTAATGGATCATTTGGGAACTTTTGCCTATCTTAGGAGGATAAGAAACTTGTAGAAAAGAATTTTTGCCCTCTCAACAAAAAGAATTAGATGTTTAAGCATTCTGGAATTATCATATTGAATCTAATAGATGTTACCATAGTGCCCAAGGCTGTTCCCTTACCCTGCCAAGACCTGAGTAACAAATCTTGAGTAAGAAACTGTTAAGTACATCATTCACCCAATTTTCCTTTCTTGAATTAAATTGAGGTGTGGGGGATTGCTAAAAGAAGGAAACACATACTCCCACACCCACTGTTTATTCTCCCATCCTTTTCTGCTAGACCTTCTCTTCTCTGCTGGTTGGAACTTCTCAGTTTCTACAGCTGAAATGAAGAGGAACCAAGAAGTGATTTCTCATTTTCAAAGTAGCATGTTCTGAAGAATTGAGAGAATTTGAAGAGTAATTTTATATGTCCTATATAGGTAGTATGATGTACTAATTTTAGAACCTCCACACCCCAAAATAATGCTAGATACATCAGTTATGCATAAGAATACCTTTTCTGTATGCTGCTGAGCTTTTTAAAGCTATTTATATAGGGTATAATATTTGTGCGTAGGATAAGCGACAGATTCAGCTAATTAGGAAAATGATTAATCTTTTTTTCTTCTTCCCCTCTTTGTACTTTCCTTCTTTCCAGCCTTCCACATTTGTTTTCTTCACTTTCTCTAATACCAGAAGTTATTCTCTATGGAAAATGTACTCTAAGGAATATTGGTTCTACACATCTTGTGTATTTGACATTTATGGTAAAAAGTGGAGTCATCTCATGTGTGTGTGTGTGTGTGTGAAATATACAGTCTTTTCTGCTGTTACATGTGTCTACAAACACTAGTAACCTCACAGACACATGGACAAATGGTAAACAGGGGAACGTGAAAACTGTAACTGATCATATGGTATTATTCTAGACAAAGATTGCTGAGATAACTGGATTAGAAATATAATCTTCACCAGGAAAGGAAAAACCCTCAACTAACAGCCACATAGACAAAAGCATTCTCAACTCTATTTACAGAGAAGGAAAAAAGGAACATTTTCCTGAGAATGACTCACTCCTGTTTCAGGAGGACTATCTGCCTGTGGCAGGCTGCATTTGCTTTGGGGCTGCTTTAACAGCAGCCCTATTGACCCAAGGCCTACTGCCTTCTGCATTGTTTCAGCACAAGAAATCCCAATGCCCACTTCACGTTTTTGTGTTTCTAATTACCACCTAGGCAGTCTCCAGCCACTTAGCTGTCTTGGGTTATATGAGGGAGGCACAAAAAATTGTCTTTGTTAATGTGCTGGTCGTAAAGTTCCACGAGTTTTTAGTGATCTACCCCAGATTAGTTTTTCTCATAAGTTATACTTTTAGTGCATAATTTTACAAAAAGTGAGATCTTTCAAAAATACATATAACCTGTACTGACAGAAATGCTTGCTTTATCCTTCTTTTCTCTAATTACAGAATCCCTTTGCAGTTTTATATTTGTGCACTAAGCAACATTATTCATAGAAACATATGGAAAATACCTTGAATCCTAGAATATATTATTTGCTATATAGTCTTTTTTTAAACTAATTTTTATTTATTTTTGCTATCAATCTACAGTTACATGAAGAACACTATGTTCACCAGGTGACCCCCCTCACCAAGTCCCACACATACACCCCACTACAGTCAGTGTCCATCAGCATAGCAAGACGATCTATAATCACCACCTGTCTTCTCTGTGTTGTACAACCCTCCCTGTACTCCCCCACAACACTGTACATGCTAATTGTAATGCCCCCTTTCTTTTTCCCTGCCCTTATCCCTCCCTTCACATCCATCATCCCCAGTCCCTTTCCCTTTGTTAATTATCAGTCCATTCTTCGGTTCTGTGATTCTGCTGCTGTTTTGTTCCTTCAGTTTTTCTTCGTTCTTATACTACACATATGAGTGAAATCACTTGTTACTTGTCTTTCTCTTCCTGGCTTACTTCACTGAGCCTAATATCCTCTGGCTCCATCCATGTTGTTGCAAATGGTAGGATTTCTTTTTGTCTTATGGCTAAATAATATTCCATTGTGTATATGTACCACATCTTCTTTATCCATTCATCTACTGATGGACACTTAGGTTGCTTCCATGTCTTGGCTATTGTAGATAGGGCTGCTATAAACATAGGGGTGCATCTGTCTTTTTCAAACTGGAGTGCTCCATTCTTAGGGTAAATTCCTAGGAGTGGAATTCCTGAGTCAAATGGTATTTCTATTTTGAGCATTTTGAGGAACCTCCATATTGCTTTCCACAATGGTTGAACTAATTTACATTCCCACCAGCAGTGTAGGAGGGTTTCCCTTTCTCCACATCCTTGCCAACATTTATTGTTGTTTGTCTTTTGGATGGTAGCCATCCTTACTGGTGTGTGGTGATACCTCATTGTGGTTTTAATTTGCATTTCTCTGATGACAAGTGATGTGGAGCATCTTTTCATGTGTCTGTTGGCCATCTGAATTTCTTCTTTAGAGAACTGTCTATTCAGCTCCTCTGTGCTTTTCTTAATTGGATTATTTGCTTTTTGTTTGTTGAGGTGTGTGAGCTCTTTATATATTTTGGATTTCAACCCTTTATCGTATCTGTCATTTATGAATATATTCTCCCATACTGTAGGATACCTTTTTGTTCTATTGATGGTGTCCTTTGCTGTACAGAAGCTTTTCAGCTTGATATAGTCCCACTTGTTCATTTTTGCTTTTGTTTCCCTTGCCTGGGGAGATATGTTCAAGAAGAGGACACTCATGTTTATGTCTAAGAGATTTTTGCCTATGTTTTTTTCTAAGAGTTTTATGGTTTCATGACTTACGTTTAAGTCTTAGATTCATTTCGAATTTACGTTTGTGTATGGAGTTAGACAGTGATCCGGTTTCATTCTCTTACATGTAGCTGTCCAGTTTTGCCAGCACCATCTGTTGAAGAGACTGTCATTTCCCCATTGTATGTCCATGGCTCCTTTATCGAATATTAATTGACCATATATGTTTGGGTTAATGTTTGGAGTCTCTATTCTGTTCCATTGGTCTGTGGCTCTGTTCTTGTGCCAGTACCAAATTGTCTTGATTACTGTGGCTTTGTAGTAGAGCTTGAAGTTGGGGAGTGAAATCCCCTCAACTTTATTCCTCCTTCTCAGGATTGCTTTGGGTATTTGGGTCTTTGGTGTTTCTATATGAATTTTTTAACTATTTTTTCCAGTTCATTGAAGAATGCTGTTGGTAATTTGATAGGGATTGCATCAAATCTGTATATTGTTTTGGGCAGGATGGCCATTTTGAAAATATTAATTCTTCCTAGCCAGGAGCATGGGATGAGTTTCCATTTGTTAGTGACCTCTTTAATTTCTCTTAAGAGTGTCTTATAGTTTTCAGCGTATAGGTCTTTCACTTCCTTGGTTAGGTTTATTCCAGGTATTTTATTCTTTTTGATGCTACTGTGAATGGAATTGTTTTCCTGATTTCTCTTTCTATTAGTTCATTGTTAGTGTATAGGAAAGCCACAAATTTCTGTGTGTTAATTTTGTATCCTACAACTTTGCTGAATTCCGATATTAGTTCTAGTAGTTTTGGAGTGGAGTCTTTAGGGTTTTTTATGTACAATATCATGTCATCTGCAAATAGGACAGTTTGACTTCTTCTTTACCAATCTGGATTCCTTGCATTTTTTTATATTGTCTAATTGCCATGGCTAGGAACTCCAGTAGTATGTTGAATAACAGTGGGGAGAGTGGGCATCCCTGTCTAGTTCCCGATCTCAGAGGAAAAGCTTTCAGCTTCTCGCTGTTCAGTATGATGTTGGCTGTGGGTTTATTATACATGGCCTTTATTATGTTGAAGTACTTGCCCTCTATACCCATTTTGTTGAGAGTTTTTATCATGAATGGATGTTGAATTTTGTCGAATGCTTTTTCAGCATCTATGGAGATGATCATGTGGTTTTTGTCCTTCTTTTTGTTGATGTGGTGGATGATGTTGATGGACTTTTGAATGTTGTAACATCCTTGCATCCCTGGGATGAATCCCACTTGGTCATGGTGTACGATCCTCTTGATGTGTTTTTGAATTCGGTTTGCTAATATTTTGTTGAGTATTTTTGCATCTACGTTTTTCAGGAATATTGGTCTGTAGTTTTCTTTTTTGGTGGTGTCTTTGCCTGGTTTTGGGATTAGGGTGATGTTGGCTTCATAGAATGAGTTTGGGAGTAATCCCTCCTCTTCTATTTTTTGGAGAACTTTAAGGAGAAAGGGTATTATGTCTTCTCTGTATGTCTGATTAAATTCCGAGGTAAATCCATCTGGCCTGGGGGTTTTGTTCTTGGGTAGTGTTTTGATTACCGCTTCAATTTCATTGCTGGTAATTGGTCTGTTTAGATTTTCTGTTTCTTTCTGGGTCAGTCTTGGAAGGTTGTATTTTTCTAGGAAGTTGTCCATTTCTCCTAGGTTTCCCAGCTTGTTAGCCTATAGGTTTTCATAGTATTCTCTAATAATTCTTTGTATTTCTGTGGGGTCCGTCATGATTTTTCCTTTCTCATTTCTGATTCTGTTGAGTGTGTTGATTCTCTTTTTCTCTTAAAAAGTCTGGCTAGAGGCTTATCTATTTTGTTTATTTTCTCGAAGAACGAGCTCTTCATTTCATTGATTTTTTTCTATTGTTTTATTCTTCTCAATTTTGTTTATTTCTTCTCTGATCTTAATTATGTCCCTCCTTCTGCTGACCTTAGGCCTCATTTGTTCTTCTTTTTCCAATTTCGATAATTGGAACATTAGACTATTCATTTGGGATTGTTCTTCCTTCTTTAAATATGCCTGGTTTGCTATATACTTTCCTCCTAAGACTGCTTTCACTGCGTCCCACAGGAGTTGGTGCTTTGTATTGTTGTTGTCATTTGTTTCCATATATTGCTGGATCTCCATTTTAATTTGGTCATTGATCCATTGATTATTTAGGAGCATGTTGTTAAGCCTCCATGTGTTTGTGAGCCTTTTTGCTTTCTTTGTACAATTTATTTCTAGTTTTATACTTTTGTGGTCTGAAAAGTTGGTTGGTAGGATTTCAGTCTTTTTGAATTTACTGAGGCTCTTTTTGTGGCCTAGTATGTGGTCTATTCTGGAGAATGTTCCATGTGCACTTGAGAAGAATGTGTATGCTGTTGCTTTTGGATGTAGAGTTCTATAGATGTCTATTAGGTTCATCTGTTCTAGTGTGTTGTTCAGTGCCTCTGTGTCCTTACTTATTTTTTGTCTGGTGGATCTGTCCTTTGGAGTGAGTGGTGTGTTGAAGTCTCCCAAAATGAATACATCGCATTCTATTTCCTCCTTTAATTCTGTTAGTATTTGTTTCACATATGTTGGTGCTCCTGTGTTGGGTGCATATATATTTATAATGGTTATATCCTCTTGTTGGACTGAGCCCTTTATCATTATGTAATATCCTTCTTTATCTCTTGTTACTTTCTTTATTTTGAAGACTATTTTGTCTGATACTAGTACTCCAACCCCTGCTTTCTTCTCTCTGTTGTTTGCCTGAAATATGTTTTACCTTCCCTTGACTTTTAGTCTGTGCACGTCTTTGGGTTTGAGGTGAGTCTCTTGTAAGCAGCATATAGATGGGTCTTGCTTTTTTATCCATTCTTTTACTCTGTGTCTGTTGATTGGTGTATTCAGTCCATTTACATTTGGGGTGAGTATTGAAAGTTATGTACTTGCTGCCATTGCAGGCTTTAAGTTTGTGATTACCAAAGGTTCAAGGTTAGCTTCTTTACTATCTTACTGTCTAACTTAACTCGCTTATTAAGCTATTGTAAATACAGTCTGATGATTCTTTATTTCTCTCCCTTCTTATTCCTCCTCCTCCATTCTTCATATGTTGGGTGTTTTGTTCTGTGCTCTTTTTAGGAGTGCTCCCATCTAGAGCAGTCCATGTAAGATGCCCTGTAGAGGCGGTTTGTGGGAGGCAAATTCCCTCAAGTTTTGCTTGTCTGGGAATTGTTTAATCCCTCCTTCATATTTAAATGATAATCGTGCTGGATATAGTATTCTTGGTTCAAGGCCCTTCTGTTTCATTGCATTAAGTATATCATGCCATTCTCTTCTGGCCTGTAGGGTTTCTGTTGAGAAGTCTGATGATAGCCTGGTGGGTTTTCCTTTGTAGGTGACCTTTTTTTTCTCTCTGGCTGCCTTTAATACTCTGTCCTTGTCTTTGATCTTTGCCATTTTAATTATTATGTGTCTTGGTGTTGCCCTCCTTGGGTCCCTTGTCATGGGAGTTCTGTGTCCTTCTGTGATCTGAGAGGCCATTTCCTCCCCCAGTTTGGGGAAGTTTTCAGCGATTATTTCTTCAAAGACACTTTCTATCCATTTTTCTGTCTCTTCTTTTCTGGTACTCCTATGATACAAATATTGTTCTGTTTGGATTGGTCACACAGTTCTCTTAATATTCTTTCATTCCTGGAGATCTTTTTATCTCTCTCTGCATCAGCTTCTCTGTGTTCCTGTTCTCTGATTTCTAGTCCATTAATGGTCTCTTGCATCTCGTCCATTCTGCTTTGAAGTCCTTCCAGAGATTATTTCTGTATTCTCCCTCCTTAGTTCTTGCATATTTATCTGCAAGTCCATCAGCATGGTTATGACTTTTGTTTTGGATTCTTTTTCAGGAGGATTGGTTAAATCTGTCTCCCCAGATTCCTTCTCAGGGGAGGATGTGGAAGATGTCTTGGTTATTCTGGTCTGGATCAAATTTTTTTGCCTTTTCATGTTGATAGGTGCAGTGGTATGCTGTTGACTCATCTGTCAGCTGGGAGAACCAAGACTCTTTCCTCTTGCTCCTGGCCTTTCTTTACTGGGACACCTGCGACCCCTAGCGGCTTGTGTTGGGCAGTTGTTTGTAGACTGGGTCTCTGTTTCTTGCCCAGCCGCTATGGAGGAATCTTCCTTGCTGTAGGCATGGCCAGCCTCAGGCTGCTACTCTTCTATGGTAGGGCCACACCGGAGGGGGAAATGAGTGGGGGTCTGTTTATCGCCGTGTGGGGTCTCAGAGCTGCTGCCCAGGGGGTTAGGGCACCTGGAGTTCCCTGGTATTCCCAGCTGCTGGACTAATTGTCCCGGGACCTTCCATCCAGCTGTGGGGTCCCTGTGCCTTTAAGACTCTCAGAAAGCACTCGCTTTTCTTTGTCCCAGGGGGGCCGGCTGCAGTGACCTGCTTGCAGCTTTTACTGTCCTGTTTCGCTAGTTTCCTGCACTCCTCGCACTGTGTGTCTGCACTCTGGGTGCTGATGGCTAGGACTGGCTGTTTAGCAGTCCTGGGCTCCCTCTCCCTCCCCACTCCAACTCCTCTGCTCCCGTTGGTAGTTTGGGTGAGGGGTGCTTGGGTCCCACAGGGGCCAGGGCTTGTATCTTACCCCCTTCGCGAGGCGCTGGGTTCTCGCGGGTGTGGATGTAGTCTCACTGTTGTCCTGTTTCTTCTGGTGTTTCTTTTAGGGATAGTTGTATTTATTGTATTTTTGAAAATATATATGTTTCTGGGAGGAGATTCCTGCTGCCCTACTCATGCTGCCATCTTGTCTCCTCTTTCTATATTTGCTATATATTCTTATTTATTAATATATAAATACATTAAGAATATATATATATATAATTTGACCCATTTATGAGTTATTTTATCTACTTCCTTTGTATTAGTAAATGAAAATGGTTTTTACTGGGACAAATCTCACTACACATCAACATGAATTAAGGACAAAATCAAATTTCGCATCACTTATCTAGACACCAAAATATCTCCTTCCTTATTTATAGGAGCTTCCTATTAAATAAAAAAATGGGGAGAAAAGTTCAAGGCTTCCAGAAGTGTATAGTCTTCCATGTGAAAACAAGAAATATCCTTTTTTAGAATCTTAATCAATCTGGAGAATCAGTAAAATGAGCCACTTTAGGGTAGAGATGATGTCTCATATATCTATTTACCCTCTACACCAATGCATTGCACATGTGCAGAGAAAGCTTGCAGAAAACAACTTGTGGTATTAACAAATCCACTCTATATGCATCCATTTATCCTTTTAAATTAAAATCATTTAAAAAATTGGAGAACTACACTACCAAAGAGTAGCAGATTCAACAACCTTTCTAGTAGCATGTCTTCCCTACAAGATGTCTTATTTACTGATGGGTCAACAAATGAAATGAAAAGAGAAATACACATATACCCACATATATATGGTAAAACATTAACCATTGTTGACTCTAGATGTTAGGTATATTGGTAATTACTGTCCCATTTTTTAAGAAAACCTTGGTGAACATGTAAGCACGCTCACAATAAAATAATGGGAGAAAACAGATGCTGTTGCCTATGTCTAATAAAACAAATACTATTATCTAATATTTTATAGACCTTTAGTAGACTTAAAGATCATATTTAAACTCTATCATTTAGTTTGGATTACCTCATCAACCTGTGTTTTCATGTTTGTTTAAAATCTCTCTGTATTGAAGTTTTAGTGTTTATGTCCTCTGATATTCAGATGATGGTAATGCCTCAAAAGATATCTGTATTCCTATAATCCAAATCCTTTTGATAAAATTGGAAATACACTCTGTCTTGAAGAATGAGGAGGTGAATCTTCCATCATGGAGCAGGCTACCTATCATGGTTTTATTGCACTCTCTGGCTTTACACTAGTGTCCACTTTGTGATTATGTTTGAGCCATTCCGCAGGTATTTACTTTGTAAATATTTTATGCAAATCTATGCTATAAACTTCTCAGACAAGGATTGTTTTAAATCTTCAACACTTTATTACCTACTTGTGAATAAGAAAATATGGCAATTGAGGCTTTATCATGTTTTGGTTTTCATTGTTTTTCAAAAAATCTCTGTGCACCCTCCTGTTTATATAACTTGACTGGATTGAAAGCTCCCTGAGGGCAAGAACGGTTTGTCTTTGCCTTCTGGGTTCTTAACACAATGACTTCCTGTTGCTGACCAGCTAGTACATCTGGGGAAGTCTTGCCCTGTACAATAGGTGAAACCTCAATCCAGATGGGGGAGCGTTCTTGAGTTTGAGCAAGAAAGGATTCACCAACAGTTCTGATGAGTGTAGATAAGGAAGGAATGTTCATTATAGCAGGAGTAGTTGTGAATGGCAGCAGAGAACAAGGAAGAATGGGGGAAAGGGAAGCTCATTGAACTGCTGCTCAGCAGAGGGCAGATCCCTTGGCAACTTCTAGAGCCAGGGTCACCTGGTGTGCTGTATTTGCTTGATCTGCAAGGCATGGGAAATAAGCCCCTACCACTCACGGATTTGGGGGAGCTGTGGAGCACTGGATAGAGTGAGATTATGTTATGAGAACTTCCCCTAAGCAAAGAAAGGAGAATTTTGTGGAGGCTACTGAAGAGCACAGTTGTACAGCTGCAGCTCTGTCTCTGTCACCCAGGTGATGGAACTTGCAAGCCCAAATCAGAGATCTCAGTAACCCTGCCCTCCTTGTCTAAAGTAGAATAGAGAGAGGAAAGGCTTGTAGTGAAGTAACAAAGACATTTGCCACTGGAAAGGGGTCTCTTATTAATTTCTCAAGAGGCTTAGAAGAGCACAGAGACAAAACACAATAAGTGGAACAGTCAGAGGCTTTATTTAAGGTAGAGTATACATTCAGAAAGGGGAGTGAGGCAGCCTCAGAGAGGAGGTGCACTTAAAGGCTTAGGATTCATGTCTTTTAAGGATTTCAAGAATGGAGTAAAGGACCAATGGACTGTAGGCTTGACATGTGGTCTCCTAATGTCTGTCTCTGATGAGAGAACTTATGTCATCATCCATAGTCAGTCCTCTAGATATTCTGTAAAATAACACAAGAAATTTATTGATCTTGTTCTTCTCGAAGATAACATTACCCTCAAACACTGGGGACATATCATTTAGGACTGCTTGTCCTGCCTTAAGATAGGCTGGTTGTTGTTCTGATCACCATAAAAGGTTACGAATCTTATCTCCTAACTCCCTGGTATTTAAATGGAATCTTAGCCTTAAGATGGAGTCCCTCCTGTTTTTACTACCCTATTTATATATCAGCATTTTTCATCATAGGCAGGAAAAATTAGTCTTGATGCTTGTTCCCTGTCTCTGCTCTACCTCATTGCATAGAATAGGTGCTTAGTAAATACTGTTTGATGAAAGAGGTGGTGCATGTGCTTTGCAGGTAATTTTTTACATGTCTTAATAATAGCTCCCCTTTTATAGCATTTGACAGCCCTTCTAAACATGTCCAAAATTGCAGAGGATTGTAGATGGGAATAATGGGTGAGATGGCTGGGCTTCAACCTAGGGGCTTATGTCAGATCTGCAGAGGCAATTGAAGACATTAGAACTGAGGTGTCATTGTGCCCAGCTGAGAATAGCAGATCTTGTTCAAGGCCCCAAGTTGGTGGGATGAGAGAGCAGATTCTTGTCTCAGGTATATTGTTTTAGAGATCGCAGAGCTGGGATCAGCCATTCATTTCCTTCCACTTTCCCATATTTTATAGATATGTCACTGACCATGTTGTCCATAATGATTTTTTTTTCCTCTTTGGTGAAATAATCAAAAAGAAAAGTCATAGTCATTTGACTCTTCATTAAATTTTTGAGTTAGTATCCTATTAATTTCTTTTTTACAACACTCTAGATTCTTCAATTTATGAAACTGCAATAAATAAAGCACTAGAAAAACCAGATAACTTGGATTAGCTATCTTCCTTCATAATGCTTAAAGAACCACATGCTGGTACCCTAATTAAGAAATCTGAAGTGTGTGGCTGTTTTTAGTTTGAACAGTGTTATCTATAGTCTTTTCAATCTATCAGGTTTTATAGGAAGATGGTACAAAGACTTGATAGTTATATTGTTATACAGATTTAATTCTATGAACATAAAAAAATGGATTACCCTGAGGGCATGAATAACTGTTTTTACTGATTGAATATTTTACTTGCATAAATGGTATTTCTTATAAACAGCTGCACATTTTACTGTTAGTATCTTAAAAGTTCTTAAATTGTAGGCATAAATGTTTCATTTTAATTGTGAATTTCCATCCCCTGCCCCAAATATCAAGAAGATAATATATATACAGAGTATATTACTTTCTCTTGGTAACAAGATGTAAATCCACACTTAACTCCCAAGAGAACTTCTCTTTTCACTGGCCACCCCCACCTCCACTTAGAAAAAAAATCAGCTTTAGAATAATCGAGTCAATGGAGCTACTCAAATATCCTTGCAGAATCTAAGCTAGACTCCTCCCACATGTGGTAATTGTTTATGGATCAGAAAATGCCACTCCTCAGGAAATAAGGTGTTGGCATAACCTTTTAGCTCTCCTAAAACCTCAAGACTATAATATATCTGATAGGCATTCTAGTCTCTAGCTTCCCTCATTTTACAAATCAGGAGACTCAGACCATACACAGATCACGTTGATGTCATCAGCTAAAAATGCCATCTTCTAAATTCTCACTCACTGATTTCTGTGACTACAATTTTATTGTTGGCTTGAGTATTTTTTTTTTTTTTTTTGGCTTGAGTATTTTGTGTTGGATAGTGATTATGGAGGGGATCACTAGTTGCCAACTCCACTCCATTTCCTTCTTTCTGCTTCCTTGGAATGCACATTTCATTGCCAGAGTTCTAGCACCTACTTTGGACTGAGTGGTGATCTTGATTTATGTGATACATGAGAACAGTGGAGGAAAATGATAAATAAATCCTAGATCTTTCTTTGATGAGTATGGAACTGCTATTCCAGCCCTAGATTGCTTATTAGGACTCTTTTTTTCTTGTGAGTGAGAAATGAATTTTTTTTACACTTGAACTATTATTATTTTTATTTTTCTCTCACATGTAGGTGACCCAATTTAGATAAAGTTTCAAATGGATGATGCTAAGAGTAGAATTGCAGCAGATTAGGGAGGCATGGTAGTAAATACTGGCAACTCCAAAAGATAGTCATAGTATCAAAGAGTTACTTGATACCTATGTATTTCACTTCTCTATTTGAAAAACAGAGAAAATGATAATAGCCTCACCACTTATTCATATAGTGATAATGTAGAAGTTATTGAAAAAAATGTAAAATAGTATTTATATGCAGTATGTTTTCCACTCAGAATATTCCCTTGATCTAAAGGAGAGTTTCTTAACTGAAAGTCTGTGAGTTCTTGTTATATTTTTTTAAAATTGTGATTGTGAGTACATTTTTTCCCTTAGGGAGAAGGTCCTTAACATAATGTAGATATCAGAGACAATGTCCAAAATGGGAAATTGATATTTATCTAGAGAAGGGTCTTGTAAGGACCAAAGGCAGGCTGCTGCAAGACATGCTGTTGTGATATGCAGAGTTGAGAACAATCAAGGCCCAAAAAACTCTGAAAGAAACTTTCACCTCCCACCCTCCAACTGCATAAAAAGAATTTAGATAGAGGATATGCTCCAGGAAGAGCGCTCTCACCATAGACAGCTATATTATAATGTAAACTGGGTGTGATAGACAGGAAGAGATGCATCTAAGTCTGTTAAAATTCCTCTTTGTTCCCCCTCATTGTTACTGTGTGGCTCAGTGAATATTTAATTATCAAGTATTTCTCTTTTCATATTCCTGTGAGTTGCTTCCCTTTTCCTTTGATGTCTCAGACCCCTACCTCTCCTTGATTTAGGATGACATCATATACCTCATTCTCTCTGTCTTTGGAACCCATGTCTTTTACTTCTCTGTACTTACATAATTAAAATTTTTTTTTCCTGTTAATCTGCGTCTCTCACTTTGATTCTTAGACCAGCTAGAAAAACCTTGAGGAGTAGAAGAAATTTCCCCCAACAATCTCTTCTATTGTAGAGAAGCTAAAGTTGAAGACTATTTGAAATCCTGCTTCAACATGATAATTAACATTTAATAGTCATCTCTGAATGTCTAAAACTGACAGATCCTTCATGTTCTCATTTCAAACACTGTTTCCTCACCAAAGCATTTTTATAGTGTCAAGTGGGAAATAATCTCACCTTTTTCTAAATTCCCATAGGTCTTTATAAATACTCTCCTAAAATACTTAACTCTATGTTTTATACATCTCTACTGGACTTCAGATCCCTGGAAAGCAAGTAAGAATCCTAGACCTGTGTCAAATCCTCACCCTCTTACACATATGACTTATTCAATAAATGTTTGTTAAAGGAATTAATTCCTCAAAAATTTTGCTTATTTTAGTAGTGTCTGCAGCATATTTATTATAAAGTCTTGGTTTAACAAATAGCAAACTTCAGCCTAAAAAGAAATTTAACATAAAGGGCTTCAAACTGGATCCAGAAGGAACGTGACACAGAGAGGGAGCAGATGGTGATCCACAGTGCATAGCTGAAATGCACTTGACTTCTGTCCCTAAAAGTCCAGATGACAACAGGAGTTAGACCGTGCACCGGATTCTTTAGAAAAGTTAGATTTAAAAAGATATAAGCGAATTTCTACCAAGTAGGTAACAGTTGTTACCATACTGTACTGTAGTGGTTGTAAAACAAAGGAAAGTTCATCACATTTTCCTTTAGATACAAACTCAACTTTCTTATGTCATCCAAAAATATTCTGGCACTACAAAATCCTACCAGTAAGAAAACGATTTATTCTTGATTACATCTTCTATGCTTATAGGCAATTTTTGTGTAATTACACTTGTTTGCTCTAAATCAGCTCATTTCATTTTTTATTGGGGCGTTGAACATTCATAGATATGACAGGAAAACCCTTTCTGGGGATCTCAGGATGTTTAGAACAATGTCCTTATTTCCCTACAAAGTTCAGAATCAACTGAAAGATGTACTTAATAGTTTTATAGAAATTAAAAAAAAATACAACCTGTGTTTCTGACAATGTGAAAAACATAGCACAGATTTTTGACAAGTAAGTGCTAATAATTCACCCCTGAATTTAAAAGGTTCACCTACCCAGTTACTTACACACATGGACAACTCTAGTCTGCTGGACCCTTCCCAAAGGCACAGACTGCTGTGTGGGCAGAGAGCAGAACAGAGGGTCCCCTTTCTGAGAGTAGGGATTTCTGAAGGAAGAAGAGAAGAAGGAACTGAGATGGTTGTTCCATTCCTTCTTCCACTTTCACTGGGGAAAGTCCAGGAATATTACTCTATTGTTATCTTTCTAAATTGAAATATGCAGCCTGGGTAATAAGTGTCCCACCCTCTTACATTGTGTCCCTCTAGTACTCTACTACTTACATTGTACTCATGAGGATGTCATCATTTTCTTCTCACCAATAATCCAGAAACTTTAATGGACACTCTTCCCCTCTTGAATCACATATAAAATCCTTAACATGACATCCAAGATCTTTGTAAACTGAAACCAGATTTTCTAAAATCTACACCCCATAGTCTTCATTCACATAGCATTTTCAGCTTCAGATGGCTTAACTCATTACCTTCTATGGAAAATCCAAAATTGGGTACGCTTTCTTATCTCCTAGTAACATGTTAGTTAGTAGTTAGTAGTTCTTACAGACATGTATAATGAACAATTGAATGCCCTTTGTTCATGGTTATACATATATAGAAAGCTAAGTCATTTTAATAAGGAATTTGGCAGGTGGAGTGGGTTTATTCTCACAAGACGCAGGTGAATATGTTATATTCACCAACACTGTGGCATATAAATATTTCATGTATTTTCTATTAATGTTGCTTACAAGTGATGACTTCTTTAAAATCATTTTTCTGAGCTTGCCTGCCCTGTTAAATTCTGAAGAGCCAAGCATTTGTTATTTCTGTCTTACGACTCTTTTATTTCTTATAGAGCACTGACAGAATCTATAATTATTGAATTTACTTATTGATTACTTATCTGTTGTCTCTCTCCCTTCCCAGTGTATAAACTCCATAATTATTGCAATTTGTTTGTCTGGCTCAGCCACCTCCATCCAGTGATCAGCACTCCATGACTAAATATTAGTTGAATGAAAGAATCCTCTCACTTACTCACTTAATTTATTTTATTTTATTTTATTGTATTGTATTGTATTGTATTGTATTGTATTTTTTAATTTTATTTTATTTCATTTCATTTTATTTATTTCATTTCATTTATTCCATTTAATTTCATTATCATTATCATTATCATTAATCTACAATTACATGACGAATATTATGGTTATTAGACTCCCCGCATCATCAAGTCCCCACCACATACCCCATTACAGTTACTGTCCATCAGCGTAGTAAGATGCTGTAGAATCACTACTTGTCTTCTCTGTGTTGTACAGCCCTCCCTGTACCCCCCTACATTATGTGTGCTAATCGTAATGCCCCTTTACCCCCTTGTCCCTCCCTTCTAACCCATCCTCCCCAGTCCCTTTCCCTTAGTCCATTCTTAGGCTCTGTGATTCTGCTGCTGTTTTGTTCCTTCAGTTTTTTTCCTTGTTCTTATACTCCACATATGAGTGAAATCATTTGATAGTTGTCTTTCTCCGCCTGGCTTATTTCACTGAGCATAATACCCTCTAGCTCCATCCATGTTGTTGCAAATGGTAGGTTCTGTTTTTCTCTTATGGCTGAGTAATATTCCATTGTGTATATGTACCACATCTTCTTTATCCATTCATCTACTGATGGACATTTACTTGCTTCCATTTCTTGGCTATTGTAAATAGTGCTGCGATAAACATAGGGGAGCACATGTCTTTTTCAAACTGGGCTGCTGCATTCTTAGGGTAAATTCCTAGGAATGGAATTCCTGGGTCAAATGGTATTTCTATTTTGAGCATTTTGAGGATCCTCCATATTGCTTTCCACAATGGCTGAACTAATTTACATTCCCACCAGCAGTGTAGGAGGATTCCCCTTTCTCTACAACCTCGTCAACATTTGTTGTTGTATGTCTTTTGAATGGTGGTGATCCTTACTGGTGTGAGGTGTTATCTCATTGTGGTTTTAATTTGCATTTCTCTGATGATTAACAATGTGGAGCATCTTTTCATGTGCCTGTTCGCCATCTGAATTTCTTCTTTGGAGAAGTGTCTGTTCAGATCCTCTGCCCATTTTTTAATTGGATTATTTTCTTTTTGTTTGTTGAGGTGCGTGAGCTCTTTATATATTTTGGATGTCAACCCCTTATCGGATATGTCATTTATGAATATATTCTGCCATACTGTAGGATGTCTTTTTGTTCTGATGATGATGTCCTTTGCTGTACAGAAATTTTTCAGCTTGACATAGTCCCACTTGTTCATTTTTGCTTTTGTTTCCCTTGCCAGGGAGATATGTTCATGAAGAAGTTGCTCATGTTTATGTCCAAGAGATTTTTGCCTATGTTTTTTTCTAAGAGTTTTATGGTTTCATGACTTACATTCAGGTCTTTGATCCATTTCGAATTTACTTTTGTGTATGGGGTTAGACAATGATCCAGTTTCATTCTCTTACATGTAGCTGTCCAGTTTTGCTAGCACCATCTGTTGAAGAGGCTGTCATTTCCCCATTGTACATCCTTGGCTTCTTTATTGTATATTAATTGACCATATATGTTTGGGTTAATATCTGGGATCTCTATTCTGTTCACTGGTCTGTGGCTCTGTACTTGTGCCAGTACCAAATTGTCTTGATTACTGTGGCTTTGTAGTAGAGCTTGGAGTCAGGAAATGTAATCCCCCCAGGTTTATTCTTCCTTCTCAGGATTGCTTTGGCTATTCAGGGTCTTTTGTGGTTCCATATGAATTTTAGAATGATTTTCTCTAGTTTTTTTAAAGAATGCTGTTGGTATTTTGATAGAGATTGCATTGAATCTGTAGATTGCTTTAGGCAGGATGGCCATTTTGACAATATTAGTTCTTCCTAGCCAAGAGCATGGAATGAATTTCCATTTGTTAGTGTCCTCTTTAATTTCTCTTAGGAGTGTCTTGTGGTTTTCAGGGTATATGTCTCTGACTTATGCTCTCTTCTTCTCTGTCTTTCTACCCTACCAGTTATCAGTATTTTTTTTTTATTTACAAACAGATGAAATAAATTCTAGTGCTCCATTTGAACATAGCAAATATTGTCTAAAAACAGTTTTTATAATGAAATACTAATATGAAGCCAATTCATTGAATATTCCTATTTTATTTCTACCTTTATTTATTATTTATTGTAAATAGATAGGAATGTTTACTACATGGAATTTGGTAGGTAATAAGTAAATATCGATTGCATTTGTGGCAATATATTACAGGCATACCTCAGAAATGTTGGTGGGTTTTGTTCCAGATCACCACAATAAATGCAAATGAATATGGCAATAAAGCAAGTCAAATAAATTTTTTTGGTTTCCTGGTGCATATTAAAGTTAAGTTGTATATATATAGTGTGTATACATAGTGTATTAAGTGTGTAAATAACAGTATGTCTAAACAGTCTTCAGACCTTAATTAAAAAGTATTTCATTTTTACAAAAATGCTTTCAACAGGTTGTAATCTTTTTTGATGGTGGAACAACTTACCTTGATGTTGATGGCTGCTGACAGAATGGTTGCTCATGGTTGAGGTGGCTGTGGCAGTTTCTTAAAATAATTCTATAGTGGAGTTTGCCATATCAATTGACTCTTCCTTTCGCAAAATTATTTCTCTGTAGCATGTGATGCTGGGTGATAACATTTTACCCACAGTAAAACTTTCAAAACTGTAGTCAATCTTTTCAAGCCCTGCCATTGCTTTATCAACTAAGCTTATGTAATATTCTAAATCCTGTGTTGTCATTTCAGCATTCTTCACAACATCTTCATGGAGTACATCCCATCTCAAGAAACTGTAGTCTTTGCTTATCTATAAGAAGCAACTCTTCATCTGTTAAAATTTTATCATGAGATTGCAGCAATTCAATCACAGCTCCACTCCTAATTCTAGTTCTCTTGCTATTTCTACCACATCAGTAGTTAACTTCCTCCACTGAAGCCTTGAACCCCCAAAGTCATCCATGAGGGCTGGAATCAACTTCTTCCAAACTCTTGTCCCTGTTGATACTTTGACTTCTTCCTGTGAATCACAATTTTTCTCCATGGTGTGTAGAATTGTGAATTCTTTTCAGAAGGTTTGAATTTACTTTGCTCAGAGCCATCAGAGGAATCACTATAGCCTTATGAAATATATTTCTCAAGTAAGAAGACTTGAAAATAAAAATGACTCCTTGTTCCATGAGCTGCAGAATGGATGTTTTGTTAGCTGGCATGAAAACAAACTAATTCGTATGTTTCTGTCAGAGTTCTTGGGTGATCAGGTGCAGTGTGAATGAACAGTAAAAATGTGAAAGGAATCTTTCTCCCTGAGCAGTAGTAGGTCTTAACAGTGAAATTAAAATATTCAGTAAACTATGTTGTAAAGAGATATGCTATCATCAGGCCTTGTTCCATTTATAGAACATAGGCAGAGTGTATTTAGCATCATTGTTAGGGCCCTGATATTTTGGGAATGGTAAATGAGCACTGGCTTCAACTTATGTCATCAACTGCATTAGCCCCTAAAAGGAGAGTTATCCTGTCTTTTGAAGCCAGGCATTGACTTCTTCCTAGTTATCAGAGTCCTAGATGGTATCTTCTTCCAATAGAAGTGTCATCTCCACTGAAGATCAATTGTTTAGGGTAGCTACCTTCCTAAATAATCTTAGCTAGATCTTCTGGATAATTTGCTGCAGCTTCTTATAGCAGCACATGCTTCTTCACCTTGCATTTTTTCGTTACAGAGATGGCTTGCTTCTTTCCTCAAACCTCATGACCAACCTCTGCTAGCTTCAGACTTTTCTTCTACAACTTCCTCACCTTTCTCAGCTTTTATAGAATTGAATAGAACTGGGGCCTTGCTCAGAATTAGTCTTTGTGTTACGGGAATGTTGTTTCTAGTTTGATTATCTATCAAGACCACTCATTCTCTGTCCATATCAGCAATAAGACTGTTTCACTTCCTTATCATTTGTGTGTTTACTGGCTTAACATTTTGAATTTCTTTTAAGAACTTTCCTTTGCATTCATTACTTGGCTTATCTTTGGCACAAGAAGCCTAGTTTTTGGCCTGTGTCAACTTTTGACGTATCTTCCTCACTAAGCTTAATCATTTCCAGCTTGGATGTAAAATGAGTGAAGTGTAACTCTCCCTTTCACTTGAGCACTTAGAGGCCATTGTAGGGTTATTAATTGGCCTAATTTCATTATCGTTGTATCTCAGGGAATAGGGAGGCCTGAGGAGAGGGAGAGAGAAGGGGAGCAACCAGTCAGTAGAGCAGTCAGAAACACTCAATATTTATTGATTGAGTCCTCTGTCTTATATGAGTGCAGTCTGTGGCACCCCAAAACAAGTACAGTAACAATGTCAAAGATCAGTGATCATGTATCCCCATAAGAAATAGCAATGAAATGTTTGGGATATTGTGAGAATTACCAAATGTGACACAGAGATAAGAAGTGAGAAAATGTTGTTGAAAAGATGGCCCTGATAGATTTACTTAACTCAGAGTTGCCACAAACCTTTACTTTGTAAAAAACTTAGTACCTGCAAAGCACAATAAGGTGTGGTGCAGTAAAACAAGATATGCCTGTATGTAAATACTGAGGCCTAACAGAAATGCAGTTTCTGGGTTATATGGTAATTGTAGCTAAGTTGTTTTAGAAATTACCAAAATGTTTTTCAGAGCGGCTGTCTGATTTTAAATTCCCACCAGCATTGTATGAGTGACATAGTTTCTCTTCATTTTCCCAGCATTAAGTATTCAATTTTATAATTTTAGCCATTCTGATAGATGTGTATTTTATCTCATTATGGTTTTAACATGCATTTCCCTAATAGCTAGTGAGGCAAACGTCTATTCATATTAATATCTGTTAATCCTCCTCAATGAAATATCTACAGTTTTTTGCTCATTTTCTAACTGTGAGTGTGTGTGTGTGTGTATGTTGTTAACTCAGAGTTCTTAGTATATTGCAGATACTAGTCCTTTGATGAATATGTGGTTTGCAGATATTTTATCCCAGGGTGTAGTTTGTCTTTTCATCTTAACAGAACATTTTTCAGAGCAAACTTTTTTTTTAATCTGATAAGGTCCACTTTATGATTTTCTTTTTATTTGACTGTGTTTTTGGTGTCAAGTCTGAGAACTCTTTGTCTAGCACCCAATATTGAAGATTTTTCTCTATACTTTCTCTAAAAGATTTAGTTTTGTATTTTATTTACATTTGTGATACATTTTGAGTTTGTTTTTATATAATGGTGAGGTTTAGGTTGACATTAATTGATCTAATGACATCCAATTGATACAGCATCTTTTCTTGAAAAAGGCTGTCCTTTCTCTGAATATACTAAAAAAAATACTAGAAAATATTTAAATGTACACTTTTAAAAGGTTGAACGTGGGTTGCATAGTGATAAAACCATTACTAAGCCATAATTTGGTTACTTTTTATGTGTGGGCCTATTTCTGGGTTCTCTATTTGTATGGTTCTCTATCTTTTGACTACAGCTTTGTTCTTGATGACTAACATTCTTTAGTATTTCTTTCATTGATTTTGAGTTAAATTCTCTGTCTGAAAATGTCTTTATTTCATTATCACTTTTTGACAAAGGTTTAGTCAAATAAAAGTTGAATAAAGTATAAAATTATATCCTGACAGTTATTTTATCCTAACATTTTGAAAATAGTGCTATTCCATTGTTTCCCTGTTTCATCTTTCAACTTTGGCTATACACATATGCAGACATAAAATTTTGGTATTTTTCTTTCCTTCTTTTGACCAGCATTTTTGTGACTGTTGAAGAAGGAGGCTTAGCCCATTATGTTGCTGGAGCTTCACCCTCATTTTACAGATTAAAAAAAGGGCTTTCCTAGAAAAGTGGACTCACTTACCTTAGGATACTTGACTGATAAATGACCAAATCAGGATAAAACCTTTGTGTCTTGACTCTAAAAGTTCTTTTCTAAATCTTAATGACCATGCATTTATTATTATTACTTCTGTCACTGTTAATACTTATTACTGAATTGTCAAATTGTGTAAGAACCTGATGAAAACGATGATTTTGCATCACTTAACGGTAGCCCATGTATAAAATTATTCATTAATTCTATAAACATTTATTTAGCATATACCACTGAGCTAGATGCTAGGTAAATAAAATTGAATGATAAATGGTATCTGCCCTCAAGAGCTTTTAGTCTAGTAGAAGAGATAGGTGCATTAGCAGGTAATTACAATGTGTCTTAAGTACCATGTAAATCCAAAGGAGACATAGTGAAGCTATTCTGGAGGGTGGGAGAGGTCAGTGAGGGGAAGAAAGAATGGGTTTAGAGAGGCTTCATCATTGGATTGATGGACAGATAGGACAGAGGGGCATGGGTAAATGGATTCCTATATGACAAATTAGTAATAAAATACTAATTTTAGAATGTAGGTAGAGGTACATGGCTACTTACTCCTTGTAACTTTCAGGTTTTCTACATACTTGATATTTTTTATAATAAACAGTTAGAAAATAACATCATCTTTATTGTAGTGTCATCCATTGAGTGCAAAGAGCTTTACATGATTTAACTAACTTAATTCCCATTTTATAGAAAGTGAGGCACAGAGTTAACATGCTTATGCTCACATAGTAAGTAGAGATTCTAGGACACTAGGCTGCCTAAGTCCAGAATGTTCATTCTTAACTCTGAAAGTCAGAACCACCTCTAAAAGATTGGAAGTATTTCCTGATGAAGAGGGTAGGGGTGGGGAAGCATTCCCGGCAAAAGAGAGTATATATTTGCATGGAGGGGAAAACAAATAGTGTGAAGTTTTCAAGGAAAAGGAAAAAATCCTGGTGGGTGAATGGAATGTAAAGAACAAATCAGCAAGCCAGGGAGGTCATTAGCAAAGGGACTTTGTATGAATTCTAAGTGTTTGGGTTTTACCAGGTATTTGGTAGGGATCCATTCAAAGATTTTAAGCAGGAGGATAATGTGTTTAGATACCTATTTTGGAAAGGGCACTGTGACATTAGTGTGGTGAATAGATTTCAACTAGAGCTTTTCATTTTTTATTCATTTCCATGTGAAAAATGCTACAACAAAATAGAATGGTTTAGGGATCAATAAATGGCACAATTTAAAATGTCTGAAAGGAACTCCTTGGCTCCTTAATATTGAGTACATTCTGCAGAAATTGAAGTGTCCCTAATCTTGTAAGTGTAGTATTTTTAGCATTAGTAGATATGGAAGGGATATCTCATTATTCAACTTGAGACAGTACTAAAAAGAGTGATATCCAGGTTTATCCATTTAAAAATCCAGGTAATTTGTAACCATCATTATAAAAATGGTTTCACTCAAGGTTCATCAATGTATGCTAAAATGACTGGGTGAAAGGCTCTTGGAGAAAATGATATTAGTACAGTCTCAAAGTATTCCCCAAATTCTACTTACTGGTTACAAAAGTAAATGATACTTTCATATTTATAAGAGGGAAACCTGGTGATCAAATTTAATACCACCAGTAACAGGACAAACTGACAGTACTTATTCCTAATGCACTGCACTGAGAATACAGTGCCACATATACATAGGCTATATAGTAGATGAAAGTTTCTTTCAGGGTTAAATTTCTTGGATTAGTTAATTGCATTGTGGTTAAATAAGTGAAATTCCTTGTTCTTTGGGAAAAGCATTATTTGGTGAATTATTGTGTTGTACACTTCAACAATAATAATAATTGTGTTGCAATTAATTGTACCTCAGTAAAGCTGAAAAAAACTTGGTGAATTATTTAAGGATAAATAAGTCTGCTACTTACTCTCATAAGAATTAGAAAATAAATGAGTGGGAAGACAGCATGGAAGGAAGAGGGTAGAAGGATAAAATCAGAAAGCAAACATCTAAAACTAATGTGAACATTATTTCTAGTTCAAAAAATATAAGGGTATTCATTATCCCATTCTTTCCACTTTTCTATAAGTTTGAGTATTTTTTTTAAGTAGAGCAGAGGGGAATTCAGATAATCAAGTTGAAACTGAGTGCTCTATAATCTTATCCAAAGTTACTACATTTTTTATATCATTTTAGGTCAATCCTGGCCAATAATTTTAAGGTTAATACATATATTTTACATTATGTAGGCCTGTTTTAAAATTATACATTTAGTACCAATGGTTTAATCTAGTCAAACACACTCAGGACCATTTTCAGATGTGATTGAAAAGAAAAGATTGTCAACAAAGAAAAATGAATGTTCTACATGATAAAGTTAAAAAAAAATACCAAATCTGCCATAGTAGCTATAAGCCTTTGGACAATTATTCAATATTTCTGGTTCTCAGTGTCTTTAACTATGAAATGGGAATAGTGGAGACACCTACCCCTTAGGGTTGTGGTGAAGATTAAATTATGGAATATTGAATATTATTTTAAAATACATTGGCATATGTAGTATTACACATATATGTAATATATTATTAATGTAGTCATATGTTTATATATATGCTATCATATATACGTGTGTGTGTGTATATACGGAGTACATTGTAGTTTGTGACACATAATAAGCACTGAAAATAACCATGGCAGAAAAAAATGCATCTCTGTACAAAAGTCATCCATCTGCATTCTCCACTGCTCAAAATAAGTGTATAATAATCAAAATAGTAACATTATTTTTGGTAACACCAAAAAATTAAATAAATGAATAAAATATAAACCATTTTACTTGCAAAGACCCAAATAAAGATCTCGATTAACATAATGGTAGTTGAAGACTTCAATGTTATCCATGATTATGTAGCTATATCATGTAGATTACTAAAACTTTTAGATTCCTAAAATTAAAGGTTAATTTCCCTACATTTGTTACTCAGTTGCAATGTTTCTACATAATACAGACAAAGAAGGTAGAAGATGTGAATTTAGACATAGGTTTCCTTGTAAAGAGCTTTTAAAATTTCTACCTTAAGATCATCTTGAACTCTGCCTTAATCTCTGACTTAATGTGTGTTCTAAAGTTAAGCCTATTTCTCTGCATTTGAGAATGCATTTGGGAAAAAAAAAAAAGCATTAACCCATTTTCCCAAAGCCTGCAGAAAGGAAAGAAAGCATCTTATTTTTCTTCTTCACTTGGTAAAATGTGAGAACAGACTTTGCTTATTCTAATCAGATACTCACTTTTTTTCCTAATGTTAACACTGGTAATCTTAATAAATATGGAACTTTTTGGATTTAGCTCTGTTTCTGCCAGTCTTCCGTCTTGAGTACCTTCTTTCTCATCTTTCCCATCAGCAGCAGATCCGAAGGGAGACAGTTTCTCTTTAAGAAACAAAGGTGAGCTGTGACTCCAATCATGTCAAAGCCTGAATAAGGCTTTTTTGCAGTGATAGAAGGGATGCCAAAGAATAAAATGAAAAGCCCCTGTCATCTACCTAGCTATCGCCTGCACTACCTGGAGCCGACAAAATGCTCAGTAACAGCGCCGAAGGGGTCCACAGAGCACTACATTAGTGATAAAGCTGATTATAAATAATAATGACCTTAGTGAATGATGAGAAATACAGTCAACTTTTTCTGAGCCAGATGAGGTGATGTGTAGGGGATACAATATAAATGCAGAAAGACTGCATGGAAAGCAGATGCTAAGAGATCTGATTTCTCTCCCCAGTAATTTAAATCAACAGTGAATTTAGTAGGTGCTCAATGAATTTTTGTTGAATGAGTAAGTAAACACAGAGTTCTTAACAAAAGTACATGATACAAAGCGTATTTCCATTTAATCCCAATTCTCTGTTAAAATAGATCTGTGATTCTATTTTAGGAGTAGATCAGATTCCTGATATGGGAATATGAAAGAGGATGTTCATCTGTTTAGGAACAATGACAGAGATAGAAAGAAAATACATATGTAGAATTACATGGATCTCAACTTGCTAAAGAGTTGTGGGAAACGGGATGGAAAGAGGAACAGGCTAGATTGAAATTCATTTTTCTCAGGTCTCTTTGGTTTTGTGAGAAGTAGGAGATGAAGGACAGAATCCTTCTGATGTGATCTTACTTAGTGATCTTGCAACTAGCATATATTCTAAGTCCTATGCTTGTTTGCACTCATAGACTTGAAATTGCAGTATATTCTTGGCATTTGAACTAGCTTGTCCTAAATGTAGTAATTTCTGTGAAAGCATTCTGAAAAGTCTGAAGTAACTTCATGGCAAAACAGTGTTTAGGATTAGAGCAACACCCTTTATACTTGGTGGCTTTTTAATCTCAACTCTGGATTCTTGGGAATTCTAATTATGAGATACCATCGTGCTTCCCCTGTGTCAGGGTTTCTCAAGTGAGGCATTACTGACCTACTGGGCCACATAATTGTTTCAGGGATGAGGGCTGTACTGTGCATCACAGGATCATTAGCAGTATACCTAGCCTCTATCTACTTGCCTCTAGATGCCAGTTCCACCCTCTCTCCTGAGTTGTGACAGTTAAAAATCCATCTTTCAAGAGATTAAAGATTGCAGCATGAGAGGTGAGATGGAGAATTCCTCACAAACCAGAAATAGTATGAAAATGTAGTTAATTGATACAGCTAACCCTAAAACAGCAACAAGAAAGCAGGCTTAACCAGACTGCATAGAGACCTCAAGAACAGAGCAGACCTCACGAGACAGGGTAATGTACTAAAGCCTTAATCCGGCGGGACCCAAGCCCTTCCCCCACCCCAGCTCACTGGAGGGAGGAAGAGAAACGGAGTGGGGGAGGGGAGGAAGCGTAGGACTGCTGAACACCCAGCCTTGGAGGTTTGCTTTGGGAACAGAAACCTACACTGTGTGGTGCTCTGGACGTTGGGGAGCTCAGACAGGTGGAGTGCTTGAGAGACAGATTCCGGCCATTTGTGGAGGAGGGGATCAACACCTGGCCACTCTGGGAAAAGGGAGTGGGGGAGGGGAGAGCTGGACAAGGTTGTCTGGGCACGCTCTGCCCAGCTCGTTTGGAACTTTGAGGAGCTTCAGGCACCCTATCCCCCTGGCTGCCTACTCATCTCTGAGCCCCCTACCCCCTCACTGTGACACACAGCCTGCTGCGCCTTCCTCCTAGCCTGCCGGCACCAGTTCGCAAACCTGCAGTCACTGTGCTGGTGTCAGGCCAGCCAGAGGGAGTCCCCGGCTACAGCAGGTAGAGATGCAAAGCACAGAGGCTTACATGAGTATGCTTGGTCCACTTGGCTCTGACACCGGAGACAGGCACAGTGGACAGGATCACGAAACAGACCTTTCCTCCTCCCAGGCACCAGCTCTGCTCCCCTATGACCCCCAACCTCACTGTAGGGGCTGAGAAGCTCTAGAGACTGGAGCTTCTGGGCACTAGTGGGCACTACACAGAAATATGAAACATCAAAAGAACATGGTTCAGACCAAAATCTCACAAACCTCAGAAAAAGGGCCTAATGAAACTGAACTCACCAATCTGCCTGAAAGAGAGTTCAAAATAAAAATCATAAACATGCTTATGGAGGTACAGAAAAATATTCAAGAACTCAGGAACAAGTTTAAGTCAGAGATTCAATCATAAGAAAATCCATATCTGAAATGAAACATACAATGGAGGGATTTAAAAGCAGATTAGATGTAGTAGAAGAGACGGTAAATGGAATAGAAATTAGAGAAGAGGAATACAAAGAAGCTGAGGTACAGAGAAGAAAAAAGAATCTCTAAGAATGAAAGAATATTGAGAGAACTGTGTGACCAATCCAAATGGAACAATATTCATATTATACGGGTACCAGAAGAAGAAGCAAGAAAAAAACGGGTTAGAAAGTGTCATTGAGGAGGTAATTGCTGAAAACTTCCCCAATCTGGGGAAGGAGATAGTCTCTCAAGCCATGGAGGTGCACAGATCTCCCAACACAAGGGACCCAAGGAAGACAACATCAAGACATATAATAATTAAAATCGCAAAGATCTACATTAAAGACAGACTTTTAAAAGCAACTAGAGAGAGAAAAAAGATCACATACAAAGGAAAACCCATCAGGCTGTCATGAGACTTCTCAACAGAAACCTTACAGGCCAGAAGGAAGTGGAATGATATATTTAATGCAATGAAGCAGAAGGGCCTTGAACCAATAATACTCTACCCGGCAAGGTTATCATTTAAATTTGAAGGAGAGATTAAACAATTTCAGATAAGAAAAAGTTGAGAGAATATACCTCCCACAAACCACATCGACAGTGCATTTTGGAGGGACTCCTATAGATGGAAGTATTCCTAAGGCTAAATAGAGGTCACCCAAGGGGTAGACAAAGAGTACAGAATATGATTCATAACATACAAAGAATGGAGGATGAAGAAAAAGGAGAAAAAGTTAAAAAAAAGAACCTTTAGGTTGTGTTTGTAATAGCACATGGAGTGAGTTAGATTGTTAAATAGTAAGGGAATTACCCTTGAACCTTTGGTTACCAGAAATCTAAGGCATGCAATGGCAATAAGTACATACCAATATGTAAATGGTCTGCATGCACCAATCAAAAGACATAGAGTCACTGACTGGTTTAAAACACAATATGCTGCCTATAAGAGACTAACTTCAAACCCAAAGACATACATAGACTGAAAGTAAAGGGATGGAAAAAGATGTTTCAGGCAACTAACAGGGAGAAAAAAGCAGGAGTTGCAGTACTTGTATCAGAGAAAATAAACTTCAAAACAAAGAAAGTAACGAGACAAAGAAGGACATTACATAATGATAAAGGGGTCAGTCCAACAAGAAGATATAACTAATATGAATATCTATGCACCCAACACAGGATCACCTACATATGTGAAACAAATACTAACAAAATTAAAGGGGGAAATAGAATGGAATGTATTCATTATAGGAGACTTCAACACACCACTCACTCCAAAAGACAGATCAAACAGACAGAAAATAAGTAAAGAAACAGAGGCACTGAACAACATATTAGAACAGATGGACTTAATGGACATCTACAGAACACTCCATCCAAAAGCAACAGGATACACATTCTTCTCAAGTGCACATGGAGCATTTTCAAGAATAGATCATATACAAGGCCACAGAAAGAACCTCAGTAAATTAAAAAATATTGGAATTGTACCAACCAGCTTCTCAGATCACAAAGGTATGAAACTAGAAATAAATTACACATAGAAAAGGAAAAAGCCCACAAACACATGGAGGCTTAATATAACATGCTCCTAAATAATCAATGGATCAATGACCAAATAAAAACAGAGATCAAGCAATATATGGGGATAAATGACAACAATAATTCAACAACCCAAAAATCTGTGGGACGCAGCCAGGGCTGTGCTAAGATGGAAATATATTGCAATACAGTCCTACCTCAGGAAAGAAGAACAATCCCAAGTGAACAGTCTAAACTTATAATTAATGAAACTAGAAAAGGAAGAACAAATGAGGCCCAAAGTCAGTAGAAGGAGGGACATAATAAAGATTAAAGCAGAAATAAATAAAATTGAGAAGAATAAAACAATAGAAAGAATCAATGGAAGCAGGAGCTGGTTCTTTGAGAAAATAAACAAAATAGAAAATCCCCTAGCCAGAATTATCAAGAAAAAAAGAGAGTCTACACACATAAACAGAATCAGAAATGAGAAAGGTAAGATCACTATGGACACCACAGAAATACAAAGAATTATGAGAGAATGCTATGAAAAATTATATGGTAACAAACTGGATAACCTAGAAGAAATGGACAACTTTCTAGAAAAATACAGCCTTCCAAGGCTGACCGAGGAAGAAACAAAATCTGAAAAGACCAATTACCAGCAAAGAAATTGACTTGGTAATCAAAAAACTACCTAAGAACAAAACTCCTGGACCAGATGGTTTCACTGCTGAATTTTATCAAACATTTAGTGAAGACCTAATATCCATCCTCTTTAAAGTTTTCCAAAAAGTAAAAGAGGAGGGAATACTCCCAAACTCATTCTATGAAGCCAGCATCACCCTAATACCAAAACCAGGCAAAGATCCCACCAAAAAAGAAAATTACAGACCAATATCCCTGATGAACATAGATGCAAAAATACTCAACAAAATATTAACAAACCAAATTCAAAATATATCAAAAACCCCCGGGCCAGATGGATTTACCACGGAATTTTATCAGGCATACAGAGAAGACATAATACCCATTCTCCTTATAGTTTTCCAAAAAATTAGAGGAGGGAATACTCCGAAACTCATTCTATGAAGCCAGTATCATCCTAATGCCAAAACCAGGTAAAATCCCCACCAAAAAAGAATATTACAGAACAATATCCCTGATGAATGTAGATGCAAAAATATTCAACAAAATATTAGCAAACTGAATTCAAAAATACATCAAGATGATCATACACCATGAAACAGTGGGATTCATCTCAGGATGCAAGGATGATACAACATTTGAAAATCCATTATCATCCACCACATAAACAAAAAGAAGGACAAAAACCACATGATCATCTCCATAAATGCTGAAAAAGCATTTGACAATATTCAACATCCATTCATGATAAAAACTCTCAACAAAATGGGTATAGAGGGCAAGTACTTCAACATAATAAAGGCCATATAAGATAAACCCACAGCCAACATCATACTGAACAGCAAGAAACTGAAAGCTTTTCCTCTAAGATTGGGAACAAGACAGGGATGTCCACTCTCCCCACTGTTATTCAACATAGTAGTGGAGGTCCTAGCCAAGGCAATTAGACAAAACAAAGAAATACAAGGAATCCAGATTGGTAAAGAAGAAGTCAAACTGTCACTATTTGTAGGTGACATGACATTCTACATAAAAAACCCTAAAGACTCTACTCCAAAACTTCTAGAACTAATATCGGAATTCAGCAAAGTTACAGGATACAAAATTACTACACAGAAATCTGTGGCTTTCCTACACACTAAAAATGAACTAAAAGAAAGAGAAATCAGGGAAACAATTTCATTCACAATTGCATCGAAAAGAATAAAATACCTAGGAATAAACCTAACCAAGGAAGTGAAAGAACTATACCCTGAAAACTACAAGACACTCTTAAGAGAAATTAAAGAGGACACTAATAAATGGAAATTCATCCCATGCTCTTGGCTAGGAAGAATTAATATTGTCAAAATGGCCATCTGCCTAAAGCAATCTACAGATTTAATGCAATCCCTATCAAAATACCAACAGCATTCTTCAATGTACTAGAGAAAATAGTTCTAAAATTCATATGGAATGAAAAAGACCCCTAATAGCCAAAGCAGTCCTGAGAAGGAAGAATAAAGTAGGGAGAATTAGGCTCCCTGACTTCAAGCTCTATGACAAAGCCACAGTAACAATACAATTTGGTACTGGCACAAGAACAGACCCACAGACCAGTGGAACTGAATATAGAGTCCAGATATTAACCCAAGCATATATGGTCAATTAATATATGATAAAGGAGCCATGGATATACAGTGGAGAAATGACAGCCTCTTCAACAGCTGGTGTTGGCAAAACTGGACAGCTACACATAAGAGAATGAAACTCGATTATTGTCTAACCCCATACACGAAAGTAAATTCAAAATGGATCAAAGACCTGAATGTAAGTCATGAAACCATAAAACTCTTAGAAAAAAATATAGGCAAAAATCTCTTGGACATAAACATGCACAACTTCATGAACATGTCACCCGGGCAAGGAAACAAAAGTGAAAATGAACAAGCGGGACTATATCAAACTAAAAAGCTTCTGTACAGCAAAGGATACCATCAGTGGAACAAAAAGACATCCGTATGGCAGAATATATTCATAAATGACCTATGTGATAAGTTGTTGACATCCAAATTATATAAAGAGCTCACACACGTCAACAAACAAAAAGCAAATAAGCCAATTAAAAAATGGGCCGAGGAGCTGAACAGACACTTCTCCAAAGAAGAAATTCACATGGTCAACAGGCACATGAAAAGATGCTCCACATCGCTCATCATCAGAGAAATACAAATTAAAACCACCATGAGATATCACCTCACACCAGTTAAGATGGCTACCACCCACAAGAGAATAAACAACAAATGCTGGTGAGGATGTGGAGAAAGGGGAACCTTTCTTTGCTGCTGGTTGGAATGTAAATTAGTTCAACCATTGTGAAAGCAGTATGGAGGTTCCTCAAAACACTAAAAATAGAAATACCATTTAACCCAGGAATTCCACTCCTAGAAATTTACCCTAAGAATGCAGGATCCCAGTTTGAAAAAGACATATGCACCCTTCTGTTTATCACAGGACTATTTACAATACCCAAGAAATGGAGGCAACCTAAGCGTCCATCAGTAGATGAATGGATAAAGAAGATGTGGTACATATACGCAATGGAATATTATTCAGCCATAAGAAGAAAACAAATCCTACCATTTGCAGCAATATGGATGGAGCTGGAGGGTATTATGCTCAGTGAAATAAGCCAGGTGGAGAAAGACAAGTATTTCACTCATGTGTGGAGTATAAGAACAAAGAAAAAACTAAAGGAACAAAACAGCAGCAGAATCACAGAACCCAAGAATGGACTAACAGTTACCAAAGGGGAAGGGATTGGGGAGGATAGGTGGGAAGGGAGGGACAAGGGGGAAAATGGGCATTACAATTAGCACATATAATGTAGCATTGCGGGGACATGGGAAAGGCAGTATATATATAGAGAACATAAGTAATGGTTCCAAATCATCTTACTATGCTGATGGACAGTGACTGTAATAGGGCATTGGGGGGGACTTGATAGTAGGGGGAGTCTAGTAACCATAATGTTGTTCAAGTAATTGTACATTAATGATATCACAATAAAATTTTTAAAAAATTTTAATTAAAAAAAAAAAGAACAACCAGTTGCAAACAGCTATGTAGACTTTCCCAAATAAGGCAATTGCTTAAGCTACAGCCAGTCAAATAATTCCCTCATTTTGCTTCATGCCTTGTCTTTAAAATCCTCTCCCCTATCTCTTGTCTGTAGAGCATCCTAGCTACCTTTGATTTGGTTCTGCAAATTTTAAACTGATATATGCTAAAATAAACTCTTGATGATTAAAAAAGAAATCCGTCATTGAAAACTTTCTCTTTGTGTTAGAAGGAAAATGAGAATCTTCCAAGGAAGAGCATTTTTTTATTTCAGATGACAGCAATATTTATATGTGTTCTTTAATCAACATAATAAGGATGAATCAGTTATACCCCAAAAGCAAATGAGAAATACCACTTACAAAATAATGTGTCTGCAGTTAGTCCCTCTGCCTGTGTTTTTCTCTCTGCATACACAGATGTAGGCATGCACATTGCATACCTTAAATTAATAGATATTTTTTTGCTAATATGACTCCATATTTCTGAGCAGTTGGTGATATATAGATATTGAGGCATATTGCATTTTTGAATCTGTCTTATAGGTCAACTTGATGTCATTATGACATAATTTTCAAAATGGGCTGTATTTTTCACAGACTTAAATTTGTGACCCTGGTCTCAGTGTGTCATTGTTTTACAGGGATCTGATTAATTCCTGGAAATCAAATATGGTCACACCCTTTCTCCTGTGGAACCATACTTTGGATTTGCTTCTTGATTATTTTATCACTGGCTTCATTGCTTTTGGTTGGAAAAGAAAGTCCAGTGAAGCTGCTTAGATTGACATTCCACTGGGTGCCCTGGGCAGCAATTTCTGAACCATCTATCCCTTTGAAATTTGTTCTCTGCTGGAAACATGTCACAGTTGTTTTAGCTTTTGACTCTTAACTTTTAGGGGAGAGAGACAAGGAATAGGAAATAGAAACACTTTCTAGAAGACACAGTGAGCAATTATATGCACATCAGGTGGCTTTACTGCTGAAGATTCCAAAGCATTAAAAAATATTGATTAAGCCTCAACCTGTTGGGAAATTGTTGCCATAACTTTCATTTTGCCCCTAGATTTGCTGAGGCTCAGAGCTGTATTTAACTTGCTGAATCTTGTATTATAGCCAGAAAGAGACCTCTGGAGCCCCATTCCCCAGGTTCTTATTAGCCTTGACAAGAGTGTTGTTAAATTTGCAGACTCTTCAGAGTTCCAAAGAGATGCAGTTTCTTGCAATTTCCATATGAAGCCTAAAGTAATCTCTATATATTTTGGCTTCCAAAATACATTCTGGGGTTATATATCAGTTTTTACTGATTTTGTGAAGACAGTTTCTTTTGTTTGCAATTACTAATCAGTTTTGTCTTTTCTCCCCCCTCTTTGCTTTATTTATTTTGACATTAATGTTGGCTTTGACCTTAAAAGAAAAGAAAAATCAGACATTTCTCAGGTTCAGGCTCTTTCTTATAAACTGCTTCATATTTTAAATGGTATGTCTCAGGGGAGAAATGGAAGAAGAATTGATGCAAGTTAGAAAATTTTAGTTAGTAATTATCACCTACCATTAGAATCAAGTGTGTATCACATGATGTCAGAGTGTATCTATCACATACCATAATCAAAGATGAATCAAACTAATTACCAGGCAAACAGGGATTGAATAGAACTTAAAACCAATTACATTATTTTGACTGTATCATTGAATAAACAATTTGGTATTTTAATTTGCTTCTCTTTTCATTTGCTTTAGCAATATGTTTGCTAATATGACTGAGAGGCACAATTGCTATTTAATTAACCTGTTTTTGTCAGCACCTCACATGAGCTTCGTTAAGTAGATGTGCTAAAGTCTCAATGAGCCAGATTAAAAATAGCAAACATGAAATAGTTTGCTCCATTATTTTACACATTAGGCCAAATTGCAACAACCCCCAGAGAAATAAACAGGTCATCTTATAGAAATTTGCAAGAACATATGGAACCAACACAAAATTATTCAAAAATTCAATAAAAATTTTAAGAAGATTAACAGACAAGCAAACTGAGGCTCAGAAAGATGAAGTATCATATTGTAGATCACTTGATTTTTATAGCAAGGTGAGGATTGGAACTCAGATGTCTGAGTCCTTGAATTCTCTCCCATCCCCTACCCCACCTTTATCACAGGCGCCCCTTAAGGACTTGCTGCTTTGGGTGAAGTAGAACTTTAAATCATCTCAGGAGCCCCTTAGTCACAGCCTTTTAATGAGTAACACAGAGATGAGTCTTCTTTCTTCATGTGCCTAACACAGACTTGCCCAACTAAGGTCAAATTAGCATAAACAAATGTCTTCCATTGCTAGCACGTAGCATATATGAGAAGAAGCAGGAGTGGCATGTTTTGGTAAAGTGCAGAACACATGTTCTGGTTAAAAATTGTTTACATTCAAATTCTGAAATCTCCTTCTTAACCAAACTAGACATATGCACAGACTGCTACTTTGCAGATCCTGGCTGCATCACCATGCAGCCAGAGTAGAGAAGAGTGTTTGTTCAGTTATGAAGGCAGAATCGACATCACAGTTGCTTTCAGGATACTGGATGTCCCGAGGAACATGCCAAGCCCTCTGTTTTCAGTATGCTGGACTTCTAGTCCTGAAGAAATATATCTTTGGGGTCATAAAATGCCCCCATGCAGACCAGCTTTAGTCCAACCAGTCTCCCCGAAGTCTAGACTGGCAAAGAATTTACACATGTACACATCATAACATGTACACATCATAAAATCCATAGGGGAAATGATGCTGCAGCTTGTAAACTTCCTGGGAGCTGCAAAAACCCAAATCACAGGGCAAACCCACCATATGTATCAAAACCAGTGTGATTATATTTTATAGTCGAGGAATTACATAAATTGCCCATCAGGGAGGTAATCTCTACCCCTCCCTTGAAATCTATAAGCAGCTGTGAGAGTCTCTGTGTATTTTTGAAAGGTTGAACGCATTTGATCAGGGAACCAACTTGATTTCCTAATCAGGTTGAATGTGAACAGAGCCAGTCAGAGATGTGTGTGATTCTCCCAGTGTGCGTCTTTGATTCATGCGCTAATTATGTCGATCCTTTGGGGAACACAGCCACAAAGCTGGGTCCTCCTTGATTAGTGCTGGCTGAGAGCCATGCAGCACGCCGCGGAGAGCAGTTCAGCATCTCTAGTCCCAGCTGAGAATATGGTCCCATTATCTCCCAGCTGCCTAAGCAATCCATAAGGGCCCGTTCTGCATGGATGATCAGTGTAGTGGAAGCAGGGACTTGCTGAGAGCTGAAATCTCTGTTTGATTTGCTGTAACATGTAAAGCGAAACTGGGACATTTTACATTATAGTCTGTAAGTACCAGCTTTTTCCCCCTCTCTCTCCCTACAGCTCCATGTGAATGTGACTTTACAAGCTGCATTTGATTTTCTGTTCCACCGCTCTGTTGAATCAAGCTGCTGAGACAGTGTAATCTGCTTAGAGCTTGCTGTTTCTGTCAGATCTCTTTTATAATTGATTCATACAAGGATAAAGAGACCTTTCAGAATGCTTTTATAGAAGTTAAAAATTATTGTTTTTGTTTTTAATTTCAAGCATGAGTGCATTTTCTGTGGTACTCAGGATGGCTAGAACATATGTTTATCTTCTGTATCTCTGGCCATTGCAAGGAAAATGTAAGTAAAAGTAATGTATATGTAAAGAGGTCATCTTAAATACACTTCTATATAAAGGAAGAATCTGTCAATATTTCTAGAATTTATTTAAGAGTTTATTTTGCTGCTGTCTGCTGCCTCTAAGAAATGCAGAAACAGGAAAGTTCTCTTGTTTTTCAGTTGCATGCTGTTTAGAAACTTTGCCAGGGGTGTGGGAGTGACTATTAGGAATATTTGCAAATGTCTCCTTTCTCATTATAAGGCACAGTGTTTAAAAATAACGATACTGCATTTAGCTCGTTTTTGTATTTGAATGCACCACTTTTTATGAAGTGATGTAAATTAATGAAAGCAAAAAATGTAACTTCAAATCCAAGTTCATTTATCTTTCATGTGTCTACAAGTGCAATCTATCAAATTAATATTTGTTACCCATGCAAGATGAATTGATCATAAAAATGATATTGAAAATTAATATTGTTAATAATGTTTGCATGGTGTCTTTGAAATGATCAATGTCTTAGTGAAATTAAAGATTGTTATCTATAGCTCTGAGAAGGGATCTGTGGATTTTTGTCTGGTGTTCCCTAACCTAAATATAAATCACACTTCTCTTTTTGGATTGAAAGTAGAACAGTTGAGCTGTTCTAAGAGAATAATTTGATTATAAGAGGCTTAAACTACTTGAACCAATGGCCAGAGCTGAAGTGTGGACAAAAGTGAATTTGAAATTATTCATATCAGAAGAGAGGGATCGAAGTGCCTTCTTTAAGCTTGAGATCATGAAGCCAGGGGATCCCATAATTTCCAGAGTGGAAATACAATATTCCTGAATAGGCAGTAAGTCTCAAAGTAGAGAAAACCACCGGCTGTGAAGTATGAAAGTGTCTCACTGGTGAGGAGAGAGCGTGTTCTCATTAGATTTGGTTGAGGGAAATGATGCAAGAGAGGAAAGACTCAAAATAGATGGTTGTCTACATAAGCACAGGCATTTTCAGACCTTGAGGTTTAGAGGGAAAAAGGTAACAAAGTAGTAACGAATGCTTAACATCTGGTGAGATGAAGCAAAAAGAGAATGACTGTGCTACCTCTGGGTAGCAAATAGTCCCAGAACTGTCCTTGTGGAGAAGTCTATTCTTTGGGAAAAAAATATGTTTAAGCATCTGAAATATAGGCACACAGTTTTGATTGTTACATTTCCCTTAAACAAAAGAATGACTTCATGTCTTTTTCCAAAACTGAGCTGACTTTTGCAAGTGATAGTTACTGAGGAATCCTCAGCTGCAGTTCAAAGAAGAATGTTAGTGTTTTTCTAACTAATGCAAGTACATGATCTTGCAAGAATGTGATCTTGTTTTAAATAATGATAAGAACTGAAATAAGGATACTTAAGTTTCATTGGTTTTATTTTTTACAAAATTTTTTGTGTCTGCTTAATTTAGTAGATGCTGTTTTGATTTCTATTTTTTCTTGTCTGACTCCTGAATTCTTTATATATATATATGCATATAAAGAGAGAGGAACTTTTCCATTTTTTGAGAAGTATTTTCCTAAAGTAGTTAAGGTTGATTTTTTTTTTCCATTTAAACATTTAGAAGTTAAAATGGTGTTAAACATTTTTGGGGTGGTCATTGCAAAGCTATAAGAGGCATTTGCAAGATTGATAGTGTGCTTCTATTACTTTAGAAGTGTTTTGGTTACTTCCTAAAAACTAGGACACTTTCTCTACAGTTTCATTTAACCTGTAGAAAAGGAGATTGGTTGCTCTGGAGATTAGTTTATGGTGTGGTCATTCAACAGAGGGAGAAGCCAGATAGGTGTTACATATACCTTGTAGGAGGTGTTTTAAAAGCTATGCATTTTGATTGGTCTACAAAATAAATGTACAGTGCTATAAAAGATAATAAAAGATGTCTTGCATTTTGTATGTAAATTTAAGGTGTCTTTTTATATGTTTGCATGCATGCAAGTCTACCCAAGTTGCTTTGCAGATAATTTCTGTGCTGCTCTCTAAGTATAGTACCACCTTAGCATCCTGAGGTGCAGGGGCTGAACAAAGTGGAGAGAATTCTGTGATAAGGGACACATCAGTAGAGAAGTACAGAAGCCTCTTGGCAGTCTGTATTTGGGGCCTTTAGCAAAATGGTTTGTCTGTTCCCAGAGCTGTCAGTCTAAGCACAAAGAGGACTTCACAGTGTCTTCAGCAGCATTTGTAAACAGGTCCTCATTGCTCACAAATTGCACTCCAGCCCTTTTCATATGTTGGGCCAACAAATGTGAGATGAGGAATGAAGCTGTGTATACTGTCTCCAAAATAAGATCAAAAGTGAATATGATTGAACAACAAACAAAATGAATTTAATAACCTAAAAGTTCTGGATGATTGACAATGCATAGTCAAGAGATTGCTAACATTTACAAAGTGTGCAGTCCATAGGTTATCTCCAGGAACAGTGAATGCCTGGGTTATCCTCTTCTTAAGTTGCTGTGCAAGTTCTGACAAGCCACTTCATCTCCTGTGTGCTTTCAGACTCCCCTGTAAGGAAGTATCTTAGAAAAGGTTAGGAAGTCAATGATCTCATGACATCTCATTCTAACCTCTCACTCACTCCTGGAAGCCCTCAAGTTGCTCAGGGACTGAATGAAATGTGGTGTAATGGTCATTGGAATCAAAATGTTACCAGGATTCCTTTTCCCTTTCTCTCTCCCCTTCCCCACCTCTCCCCCACTTTCTTCTCTCCCCCCTTTTTCCTTGGGGAGTTGTTCTCTAGTCAAAGAGGAACAAAATTGGGATTTTCTGCTCTTTGCCTAACCTGTTTGTTTGCTACTTTCTTTTACGAGAGGTCAGTGGAGTGTTAGTGTTACTCTGATAGACTGCTCTGTTGTGTATTACATTTACTTAGTCTTAGCATGTGTGTGCAGAAGGGACCCTGAAGGTTATGGGTGTGTATATATGTGTATAGATTGCTGTTTTAATTTTTAATGTAAGACAATAATTTTTCTTCTATGTTGAAGGTGATTAAGTATTATTTATCCTAGTGTATTAAACTGACAGCATTTAATTTAAAGTAAGACAAAAGTTATACAAATGAGAGCCCACTTAAATGTAACAGTATATTAAAGACCTTGATTTTTAAAAAAGGAAAAAAAATGTATCAAAGGATTCATTTTTACCCAAGAAATGATAGTCTTTTTAAACAGTATGGAAAGTCAAAGCCATAAATGATTTCATTAAGAAATATATACTGACAGTTAAACCAACTGAGCGACTCTGTGAAATCCAAGTGAGATAAAAAATAAATAAACAGTGGGAAATTTTCTTTTTAACATATTTCTTGTAATCTCAGAGCTGTTTATTGGTAGATAAGACTGTCAGTTAAAAACAACAAATGGTAAAGTTACTAAACCCACCATTAATGATTCTGGGGCTTCTTGATGTGTTCAAACCAGATTGTGAGTATATTTCTTTTGAGCATCTTCACTACAAGTACTGAAAGAAGCTAATTAATTTCAGAACTGATACTTGTGGTAGAAGGATGACAGTGCTTTTTCTCCCTTTATTAAATGACATAAAAATACACATTGGCTGGATTGCTGGAATGGCATGAAATAATTACAGGCTAATATTCTACTTAACAGTTGACAATATTTGTATGTATTTTTAACATCTAGTGTACTCTAAGATGGATGATAAGTGCCCATTTGATGACAGTAATAGCTTGGATGGGCTCCACTTCTTATTCCAGAGCAGTGTTATGACAGCTTTGAGAAGTAAGTTGGGATATTAATTTCCCTCTCAAATTTTACCATTAGGAAATATCTGTATAGGTGGCTTACTATTCTGGAATTTGAATATTAATGTTATTCTTTATTGAACTTTAGACTGTTTGATGTAATCCTTGCAGAGTATGAAATTGATTTTCTAAATCACATAATATTGGGTAGATATCCTGGCTTTGTAGGCAGTGGGCCCTGTTGTAAGTAGAATCAGTAATATGAAATAGCTCCTCTCTTTTATAGTCGTGCATCCTTCCATGACCAAAATGATTTTGTACTCATGAACTATTTCTATGCAAAAAATGTGATGTTGGCAGATATGTTTGATAATTTGTGACTCTGAAATTCCTGATTATAAAGCTACCAGGGAGCTTCAGGGACACTGCTTTTAGTTTTAAACCAGTGCATCTGATGACTTGAGATGTTCAATTCAATATCACTTAGTTAATAGCTCCAGTGGTTTATCAGTGGTTAATTGTGCCATTAAAAAAGTAAAGTTGTTAATAAGACTTAGACCTGGCTTTAAGTTATGTATGTGATTTCACGTCTCCACCTGTATTCTAAATAGGAATGAGAGTCCTTCTGCATATTAACATGAAATTTCTCTGTTGTTTCAAGGAGGAAACGGGATGATTTAATATTGAGAGGAGGTATTCGGAAGGAGCTGCAAAGGAATAAAGTATTTGTATGGTTAGATACAAAAAGCAGAGCTACAGATTCTGAGGATATGACAGAATTTAGAGAAGCTGACTGTGTCAGGCAGTTGGCAAAGGGAACTAAAGGAGACAGATTTAAAGCTTGCCAGAAGGAAACCCTATATCAAGGGATAGAAATTTGAGTGCTCTGAAAAATAAATAAATAAATAAATAAAAAGGAAGCAGAGGGATAGATGTATTGTAGTTGAAAGAAATGTTGCTTCATGCTACAAAGGGAAACAGTATGAGTGAGTGAAAGATATCAAATGCAAGGGCACTGGGACAACTTCCAAAATAGTTGGCATAGGTATTGCTAAATTACTGTGCAAATGATTACAAAATTTAAACCAGTGAAAAGATACAGAAGGAAAGGAATGCTTTTAACTCTTGACTGTATGTATGCCACAACACAATTTCAAATATATAATTATCTTAAATGAAGTGTGTATTATGGCACCAGGTGTAGATGGTTTTATTTCAATGAGGATTACTGGAGTAGAGTATATGGGTATTCTATTTGGTATGCTAGATGTTGTCATACAAGTATAATGGAAATTGTGTAGCTGTTTATATAGCCAGTTAGTGAATTGCTTTGATCCTTCTCCAAATTCTGGGTTTCTGATCTCCTCCTACCCAAGACACATCCACACATCATTTACCTGTATTATCCCAAATAGTCTCAGAACATGGGGTGGATGACTGGGTCTCAGGAGGTTGATTTTATTAAATCGGTTTGACTGTCTACAAAGTAAATAGGAAGTTTTTACTGTAGGGGGCACTGTGCCAGGATATTGACTGACTTCTTGAAATCATTTCATTTTGCTTTCCTTCCACCAATCACTGTGTCCAGAATAATATCTTTAGGTCTCCCAAACTGTTAGATAAATACCCTTGTCTGCTGGACATGAGCCTCTGCAGGACTCACGTCACTAATTATACATGATCATTTGCATGAACTTTGCCTTGGAGCTGCTTAGAATTCAGTGCATTTGTGCACCTTTCAGCTTGGTAGAGCTGCTCACACACAGGCATAACACTTGATACCAGGTGGGAAAACAGCCACCATCTCCCAGAAGAGAAGAAATCATGTGTTCAGACATGGTCCCTGGCATCTTTATGATGTGTGTGTTAAGTGTGAATCTGGTAATTTAAGGTGTGTGACTCTTCCTCCCATCCAGCTGTCTGGCTGTGTGCTTTGGGAGAAGAATGGCAGCACATTTAGACTGACACAGTCCTTCCCTCAATCTCCCCCTTCTACCTCTCCCTGCAGGAATCCACAGGGTATACTCTTGCTTGCTGTTGTTAACCTCTCTTGTAGTATTATATTTCTTGTTGAAAGTTCCTTTTGTAGCATGTGAGTACATTTTGGAGATGTGAAAGCTTTAAAAATTACTTTTTAAACATTCTTACCTAAACTATTAGTAGAAAGAAAGTTTCTCAGGCTGTCGTATTTGTGTATGCAAGCATATGTGTTTGTGAGAGAGAGTGTGTGTTTGTGTATCTAAGCTAAAATCTTTGTGGATCTTTAATGTTTGTCAAGGGCCATGACTGAATGATATATTGGTTACAGTGGTATTTTTTTTTTCCAAATCATTTTTATCACAAGTGAAGAATTCTCAAGATGTTTATGTCAAATGATGGACTGAAATAGTTCACTTGAGAAACATTCTTCACTTTTTATATGACATTTTTCAATCTCAAAATAATCTTAAAGGTAGAGATAGGATCCTGTTGGAAAGCCCAGATTAAGCTCTGGCAGTTCTTCTAAAGTGTCTGTTCTAGTGAACTCTGTGTTTCACACAGGAGTTTTTCCCAAACTATGAAGCCAATACCTTTGGTGGAATGTTTGATAACTTTAGGTAGTACATGGATAGATATTTTTCCAGGGATACATTAAAGGAAAAAAATATGTAACTAATAAATAAAAATGCATTACTTTGCAGATATGATTGCTCGGGACATAAGCTTTCCAAAAATTTTTTGATAAGCAATTTTAGCAACACTTCTCGAATATAGCAGAACTTGTAATGGTAGCACGATAGTGAACCTGTCACAGATTCTTTCCTATGTGTCCAAGGATGGACAGCCTAGCAAATGGAGAAACAATGATATGAAATCATGAAATATGTGACATGAAATCATGAAATTTTTGGTCTGGAAATAATCTAAAAATTACCTTGTCTGACTCTCTTCTAATAGACTGGAGGACACCCAAAATAGAATGGTTGTCTAGTAGTATGAGTAGGATGGAGCCCAGTATTTTCTGGAGCCGCACATGATCCCGAGCTAGAGAGTCATCCTTATATTTCTCTTAGGATTTTATGCACATTTCATGAGATTAGAACTCTTTAAAGCTAGAGAACCCCAAGACAAAGGACTGTCGAAACCAGGTTGAAACATGAATGAATGAGGTAGACCAGGAGTTAGAAAACAGAGAACCCACAGGGTCGTTTCAGAACAGCACTTAAGTGTCCCTCCTAAACATTGTCATGTACGGTTGTGGGTCCTGTGTTGCCACATGTCACACATTTTAAATATCACTATTTATTTTTATAATGTTTGAAGGCTAAAACACATCTATCAAATCCATATCCATCCTGTTGGCATCCTATTGTATTATATTTGAGGGACTTCTCACTGGTGGGAAAGAAAACCTGAGATTTCACAACATGAAGTGGCATATACTTTATCTAAAGGTTGGAAAGTGCAGTAACAATCTGTGTACTCTTAGCCAGGGGAAAATAGACCATAACACAGTAGGATTCCAAAAAAGAAAGTCTCATGAATTGTCAGTTTATATGGGTCAGATTTAAGAACTCATATTTTAAACAGATATAAGTATGCAGTTGATAACACAGAATTCAATAAATGAATGCATTTTTGCTATACCTGAGTACTTCATTTTGTCAAACTACAATTATAAGTACTGGTTTTACTAACATGTAATGTTAGTATTAAATTTGGCTCTCAAGTTGCCCAACACGATTTATACTGCTGCTGAGAGAGTTAAGTTGATGACTGTTTCTTTCTTTTTTGTTTTTATTTAACCTTCTATAGCCACTCACTGAGTATGTATCTAGTCACATAAATGGAGGAGACCTTCAGGTGTTCCCATCACATTTTGAAAGACAGAAAAGATGGTCTACTTCCCACTTGTTTTGACCTTGAGACACAGCCTGTATGCTGTTTCACACCAGACATTTGAGAAGTTGTATCTGATAAACAAGGAGCACACTGCTCTGATGTTCAAGCGTAAACACGTTTCCTGTGTACTTACACAACCTAGAGAATCACCAGGAAGGCACATCTTCAGGACTGCTGGCCTCCGTTTATTTAATGTCTGCTATTTATCTCACCCTGTTCTAGAGAGGAGGAGTATAACATTGAACAAAACAAACAAAAAATCACTGCCTTTATCCAATGATGTGCATTCTCGTTGCGTGTATATCTGCTCAGAGGGAAGGACATGTTCTATAGGCCACCCTGGGTGCCTGCAGTGGCTTTTCTATCTTTGAAAAAGTCCCTGCTGCTTTCTTTTGCTCTGTTGGCTAATTTCTCCAGCCAAAGCCCTCCTTTGAGTGGTATCTAAGTTGATCCTATATAGGCCATATGAAATGGAGGAGCAAAACAATTTTCCAGATATTTTTGTGAACCCAATTTTATCTTGGCGTGAAATAGCTGAGTAATTAAGGCAAACTTCTTGTCTGTTTCTGAGTAGGTTTTTGTAATTAGGCCACCAAGTTACTGAGGTTGACTTTCCCCATCTTCTCACTTCTGTGATCAAAGCTAGACCTCTATCTAGCTGACAAGTCACTCATTTCTTAGTTGTTTTCTTTTCCACTTGCCTTAAATGACCGAGTTTATTAAACTGACTAACTTGAAACCTATTTATACCCTAGATATGGGTACAGCTATACCTCCCTAGGATATGGTTTTAAGTAGAGTTGGATTAATATGTGGGAAAATATTTTGAGCTTTTCGGAACAAGATGTTTTATGATTGCAAAGTGCTATTAGTGTTAAATATAATAATTTGGGAGTAAATATTATAGCAACTAAGTGAAAAGGAGCTTGTAGTGCACTCTTTCATTTCAATGTGTAAAAAGAAAATTGGTACTAAAATATATAGTGTCTATCTGCCTTATAATTTCTCTCCCCAGAGCTATTGACTTTTCTCTCCCTCCTAACCTCCCTTTGGTAATGCAGGAGCTTACCTAAGTTTTGAAGTAGCCAGTTAAAGGAGTTTGCTGAGCAGGTGACAGCTTTGTCTTTTTTTGGTATCTGAAGACTGAGCACTCTGGAGCAATTAATCGTGTGGGTGTCTGATGTAATTATTGTCAAAAGAACAAAAGTGGCAGTACTTCTCACCACAGAGAACTGGCTCTGAGCTTTGGGAAAGTGGTCCTGACCCCGTGTGATCTTAGGAAACGATGAGAGGGATGATTGGTAATGTTCAGAGCCTACAGGCTTTGCAGAGCCTCAATGGCTTTCCATCTCTGCTCCCTTAATTAGACATAGAACACGCAATGATTTATTTCACCATTATCCAGAAGGCAAACCGTCTCCTGAAGTCACTGGATTTGGTGTGTCTGTGACTTGCCTAAGCAGCTATTATATGGACATACACATATATGAAGTACCTCACTGGCCAGTTCAAAGTGTGTTCATATTCCTACCATCACAATACAAACTTCTTGCCTTTGGCATTCTAAGAAACACAATGTTCTTGTATGTCTTGGCATCAAATTAATGTAGTATTTTAAAGTTAAAGATCTATACTCAGCATTAACAAGGTTGTTGCAAAGCTCTTACAAATGTTGTAGTCTTAAATATCAATTGATTTAGGATATCTCCTAACCTGAGATCAATAAGGCTTTAGCATAGCTCTCACATGAGATATCTGTTGTTTTGAACTCTTAATTAATTTAGCAATACAGTATGTATTATGTTGTATTTCATTTTTTCTCATGTTAATATTCCTTAATAGCAGTTAATAATACAAGTGTATTATTTCAATGGACCAAGAGTCCAAATATTAGATAGTGGCACTAGTGGGAGAATGATGTGGAAGGTGTTTCTCAAACATTAATGTGTGGAAATATATAATCTGAGTCAGTAGACTGGAATGAGGCTTGAGATTCTGAGTTGAGAATTAGCTCTGAGATTATGTCATTGTTAGGGGTCTGTATCACATTTAAGTAATAAGAGTAAAGACCTGTTTGAATTCTTCAGTCCCCATTCAATTTCATAACTAGAGAATTATTTCATGGGCATCTGTTTTCACCTTTTTCTAAGTATATTGTTATTTTTATTAGAAACAGAACAACTCTAGATCAACAAGTCTGTCAGCCTGTCAAGTTAAAAGTTTGTGTCTCATTTTATATTACCCAGCTTTATGCCCTAAATCTATTTGCCTTGTGTCCTAAGTTAATCTGGTACATCTTTGCCTGACACCTGAGTCTTGTGGTTAGTTATTTAAAGACATGTGAAGTACAAGATTTTGAATGTTTTAACTAGGATAGATGCTTTCTCCAGAATTGTAGGACCTTATATGTATACTAGAGACAGGACAGTTATGTTCCACATGGAATATTGTGGAGTTTTATAAATGATAATGTTGTTTGTTTGTTTCTCTTTTATCCTTCAGTTTATGGAAGTGAATGGTGGGCTTTTCCAAAATATGCATTCTTGATACAGTGTTTATTTCTCTTCCCTTGGTAACATTGCACATTATGTTGCTGCTAGTAGTGACAACTGTTGAGAAAGCGAGAGTCCTTTCTTTTTTTAAACTTTTCTCCATTTGTGACATGATGACAGCTGTCATGGGAATGGGGAAAGATAGAGCAGTTTTTCAGAGTCCATAAAATGAAAGAACAATCATTGCTGCAACTTAATGAAAGTTGCTTCGTTGTGACATGTGTCAGAGTCTTTATGATGCAAGTGTGTAAGGATCTTTTCTGAAAGATTTATGCCTCAAGTCTGGATTTAAGCTGGATAGACATGACCTTGGCTTTGAACTTATAGAAGGTTACCCCTGTAATAAAATCCAGAGTCAGTATGAAGAGATTTTCTGATCAGGAAGGTAACAGAGAATAAATGACATCACAGAGATTCTTTTTCCAAGAGGTGCAAATATCATGACCAGTGTGGGTCTTCTTAGCTTTATTTTACTCAGAATCCTCAGAAAACAGGTGGATATTTAGGAAATCATCTGGGTACTTAAAAATCAAGGTGAATGACTGCCTTTTCCAGTTTTCATTAAAACTATCCTTGTTCTATAAATTAAAAAAAAAATTTCCCTCCATTTCAAAAAGATTTCTATCACAAAACCCACTGTAAATTTGTGTGTTAAAGATTGTAAAAATTAAGGAACATTCTCATCCAAATATTTTGTAAAGACTTTATTAAGATACTCATTCATAATCAATAAAATTAGCATTTTGAAAGTACTATTCAGTGTTTTTAGTATATTCACAGAGTTGTACAACCACAACCACAGTCAACTTTAGAATACCCTAATCATCTCAAAAGGAACTCCATCCCTATTAGTAGTCATTCCTCATTTCTCCTGAACCCTCCATAGCCTAGGAAAACATTAAACCACTTTTTGTCTATATGGATTTGCCTGTCCTTGATATTTCATATAAATGGAATTATATATGACCTTTGTGACTAACCTCTCTCACTTAGCATCGTGTTTTCCAGGATTATTCATGTTATAGCATGTATGAGCACGGCATTTTTTTTTTATTGCCAACCTTTGTATGTCACATTCATTGATCCATTCTTTATTTAATAGACATTTGAGTTGTTTTAACTTTTTTGGCTATTATAAATAATGCCCCTCTGATCCTTCATGTACAGTTTTTCTGTGGACATACACCTAGAGATGGCATTAATGGGTCTGAGTGGAAGATTTTTAACCTATATATGTTTAAATTTCACCAACCCTGAAATGTAGTGGATTTTTCAAAAAGAGGTGTGCTCCTCAGTGAATAGCTTTACTCATCAAAACAATCTCTCTGACTTTTTTGTCTCTAGAAAATGAATGTTTCCTATACTTTTAATCCCTCTCTTCCAAACTCAGTACTGGTACATTATCCAGGGATTAATGTGTTGAATACAAGACATGATGTTCAATTGTCTGTAAAAAGTGATACAAAAAATGTATTCCTTCTACTTAGTAGGAGCAAAACACACGAAACTTGACTAAAGGAAAGGATATTTGAATAATAGTTTAGAAGCACATCAGGAAAAAAAAATCTAGTTGAATTCCAGCTCAGCTTTCAGAGGCTTAAAATATTTGCTTTCACTCACAAGTTAGGAAACTGGGTTAGTTTTGTCAACCAGTCTGTAAACCCAAAAGTTGCAGATGCTAAAAGATATTTTCTAATCCCTCAAAGTACCAGTTGAGATCATAAAACAGAGAGCAGACCCATATTGAAATTAGATTGTTACTGCATATGTATCATTGGATGTGATGACCTGGACCACAGCACCTGTTAGAGAGGAGCTGAATCAATGCACTGGGGATAGTGATGTTATTCATGCAGAGCACACCTAGGAAAGCTGTTTAGACTGCATTTGATTAACACTCCTGTGTATTTAATGTTTTGCAAGTATTCCAATGGGACTGCCTTTTCTTTTTCCAATTGAAAATAGGTTAGAAGTAGGATATAAACATGTTAATGCTCTGAAAGAAAAAAATACAAAGATAAAATACTTCCAAAAAACTTACCTCCTTGACCTGAATGTTGGACAACAGTGTGAAAAAAGCAACTGGCTGAAGATTGCCCACTAAATTGAATATATTCAGTAAAATTTTAGTCAAAGACATTTAAAAATTTTGGTCTATAAAAGACATAGACATGTAAATGTTATTTGATGTGCTCTGAAATCAAACAAGTATTTTACTTAAAAGATAATTTAGTGTCATGTTTTAATTGTACATTAAATGTTATTTTAATGTTGAACACCAAGCACAAAGGTACATTAGTTGACATTTTACAGAATCTTATCACTAATGTTTTATTTGCTTTTCAGTTTAGAGGGCCAGGTTTTTTCATTAAATAAATACTATTACTAACAAATAGGTTATCTGGAACAGAGAATCAAGTAGCAGCTTTCTACAAGGACTGAAAATATATATTCAGAGATAATATGGTAGATAAACCATGTAATGAAAGAAATGTTTGAGCAATGTTCAGTTCTATTTTTAGCAGTAATGCACTATATATACAATGTCATGTGGAAATTAAAATTAGCATTGTTATTTATTTTAGTGAGTTTTCATTTATACTGTCACTCATCCTTTTGACAAATTTTACTCATGCCTGGAGCTACGGTTCTCTGCCTCACCCAGTTCCCATGCCATCTTCCTCTCCCCAAATTTTTCTTTTCCCTCTGCTTTCATCATTCTCTATGAAAACATGTTGTTCTTAAAAACTCTGAGAATCCTCTTGTCCAGTCTTATAATTTTTAAGTTAGGAGAATTAAAAAAGATGGTGTTTCTGCATAATGTCAACTAGTTTCACCTAGTTGTTAAGGCAAATTATAAAGGACAAATCCTTTGAATGGCTACAATTTTCATACTTGGAAAAGAGATATCAATGTAGGAGGCATTGGTAGCATCTGTATTTTTAATAATTCAAGTTGTCAAAGTAAAGGTGACTAATGAGGGAAATGTAGTTTTGTAAAAGCAATCACTAGTAGAACTTCTTGCTTTGTATATAGGCAACTCTCTTCTAGGAGAGGAATCCAAGCATAAATATGTACTATTCTCTAATAAACTTGATTCACCAACACATACTGGAAATCAGAATACGCTCATTTCAAAACAAAATTTGTTCATCTTAACTACAAGAGTCTTCAATATTCTTTCTGTGTTATATTCATCCTCTGTTTCTATGTTGATGGAAAAATGTATCCTCCTGAAGTATGATTTTTTTAATATTTCACAAATATGCATATAACAGTAATAGGAGGGGATATTGTGGGAAAGGAGATCATGTTGTTTTGAAAAAAAAGGCGTGACTCATGGTCCTATAAGTAAACTAAAGGGCAGAATAGGGTAACTCAGTACCATTCTAGATAATTGGTTTGTATGATCATTGTACACAACTCAAGGTATTGAGACCTGTTTCCACTGTTGACTTTCTTGGTGATCTTGGCCATGTGACATTAACCTTCTGGCCTTCCAGAAGATGGTTCCATCTTCCTCAGAAAATGGAAATGAATTGCTTCTTAAGGTTTTTTCTAGTTCTGGCTTTCCTCTAGAATGAGACTACTTCCTGCTGTGGTGTGGGCACACTGGGGATTGGTGCTTTTTGTAAGAAACTGTTGAAGGGCGATCTTAGCTGTGCTTTGTTGCTCTGAACTCTGAATTCCTCCTGGTCAGCGTGCATCCCTTGGCACTGTTGTGCAGCCGAGGGCCATGGCCGAAGAGCCTTGGCCTCATTTTAGCTTTTTATCTAAATGGTCTCTGAAGTTTTAATCAGTTACACTGTCCTCCTTATTGCTCGCTGTCCTGTCACCTCAGACATGTTTGTTAAAAGCTGCCATTTTGCTCTTTAGAACTGGTTTAAGTGAGAAAATCATTTGTTTTCTTTATTGTTTATTCTTTTTCTTTTGTCATCTCCTTCTAGAAACATTTAGAATTTGATGGAGGTAGGATTAGGTCAGTGTGAGTGACACTATGAGTATAGATATTTAGGAATCTTAAATGAAAAAAACAGGATTGGGAAATGGGGATCTTCATACCTCAGCTTATGCTGTCTTGGAGACTACTGTCCAAGCCTTGCCTCCTTTGTTAAGTATCTATGTAATAACAAGAGTTGGATCTTATGTCTTTTCTGGCTCTCTTTTTTGAGGGTCATTTGAAATAGGAATAGCTGTCAAACTTAAAGGTAAAAGTGTATCTTCTTAGAGCTAGCTACCTAAAGATGCCTCTCCAAATTGAACTTCAAGAGAACAACTTTATTGGTGTTCCTTATAGCATATCTTCCCTCACAGCTGTATCCTTTCTTGTCCTCTTTTAATTATTCTCTCAGTTCTTCCTAAAGATCTCGCATTCTGATATAAGAAACCCTGTTTTTCATCTCTTTCCAAGTATGTGTCTCTTATTCACTTCTAGGCTTCAGTTTTGAGTTCTCTTTCATTTGATTATATACTGTTCCTGTGACTTTTCTAAAGCAATCAGTGTACTTAGAAGTTTTCATTCTTCTTTCCTAGCCATTGCAAGAAGCAGTTCAGACTTTCATGTGCACCTCTTGTCTGTCCAGATAATTGCTTGGTATTTGGCCACAGTATTTATTAATTATATCACATCCAAGTTCATCCATTGATTAGATTGTCCCCTTCCACTGCAGAATGTCCTGTGTTCTAATTTAACTCCTAAGTTTTATAAAGAGGATAGTTGTATCTTTATGTTGGATGACAAAAAGGAAACCAGATTTGATTGTTTTACATTTGGAATTCATTCTTTTCTATTCTACTGGATTTTAATTTTGTGTATCATTGAATATGTGGGATGTTGGGAAGAGGCCTACCCACAAAAACAGGGATATCGTCTATATAATGTAATACTGATGGCTGTTTTCTTCATCAGCCTATAAAATGAACCTAATATGCATTAGACCAAATCACTCCTATCAAAACAAATGAACAAACACTGAAGAGTACTGATATTAGATATAACCATGCTGTGACGTGGATGTAATTCAATCTGAGACCTGTCTTGCCAGTGGGTTTCAGCCCTGGGCAAGTTTGCTATGGATTCAGTGTGACCAAAGAAATTGACAGCAAAACGTTCTTCGGGTAAAAGGGTTATACCCAACTTTATTTCCAGGTGGCAGGTCAGTCACTAAAATTCCATTCACTCAGAGTGAGTCTGCATGCAGCAAGTTGGTCTCTGCCTCTGGGCCCCTCTGCACAGCCGTCCTCTGGCCTCTCTGCACAGTCATCCCACACAGCCATTCTCTGGGCCTCTGTCCTCGGCGCTGCCACCACTCCAGCCTCTGGTCTGCTCTCCTGCAGCCTTGCAGCTATGCCACCATGTCGCACCCAGAGCACTGGACAGAGCTCTTTAATAGAGTCAACAACCATATATTGTCCACAGGTGTGCAGTGAGCTAGTCAACCAGGGCCAGGTGAGAATCCTGGCCACAGGAACTCTCATTTTATCCACAGACCAAAACCTCCTTGTTTGAGATTGTAGTAGCTTGTTAAGCTATTTCAAACATAATATTCCTAAAACACTTTTATGAAGAACATATGGTGGATTATTGAAAGATCTGAGTGGTGGTGAAGTCTCTACAGTAAAGTAACTGTATTATTGGGCAAATATCATCACCTATCTGGTAGAATTTGAATCAAAATTTCTCTCAGTATTAACCTAAAAAAAAAACAAACAAAAACCCAGCCCTTTAAAAATCTATAGTTAACCTATAGTATGACTATATGTTCCTACCTTGAGTATCATAAGCTATTTACTGAAATTTAATATTTACAAAGAGTAGAAAATATATAGCCTAAATATATTTTATAATAGAAATAAATACTTTGCCTTGTACAGATAATCAGTAAATCTAATAAAATGACATAACTTATTTATCAAGAAATCTGCATGAGAGGATATATGTATATCAAAATTGGGTAGTTTGTCTAAAGCATAACTAGATTAGGTCAAGGTGTATTAACTAGGTTTTCTGGTTTTCAAAAACTTGAATTGTAGTAAAAGTGTCTTGATTGCCATTTCAGTTTCAATAGCAAATAAATATATGTATAGAGGATTTTACTAAAATCAAGACATATTTGAGTGCCTTTAAGAAAAAGAGCACTTTCCAGGATATGAAACATCACAGGCATATAGAGTACATACAGGATAAGAAAAAAATCCAAGGGGCTGCTTGCATGCCTGGACCCACTATGCAGCAGGCTGCAGACCCCTACCCTGAGGCTATTGTTTTTTGATATTCACTTCTCCCATGCTATAGTTTTATAGTTTTAAGTGACTTGCCTTCTTGTGCAGATAGGTTGATCATTGAATGAGCTAAATTGCTTATATTCTGTTTAGCTGGATCCGTTTTCTTCACTCTTGTTTGAGTGACTCGGTGATGTGGCCACTGCATGAGGATCATGATGTTAGTCAGGCACAGGTAGGTTTGATCATTGCATGAGCTAAAGTGCTCATGTCCTGTTCAGCTGGATCAGTTATTTTGATTTTGTTTGAGTGACATGGTGATCGTGACTACCACATGAACATCGTGATATTTAGTAGCACCAATGTCAATATGCAGTTCCAGAACATCTTGGTATCTCAGTACTTTAACAGCTGCTGATTTGATTCCACTTAGTAGCTTTTCCTTGGCTCCCAGTTAGTAAGAGATCTTATTGCAGTTGATATATTTTCATCCATGAGCAGTGAGAATTGGAGACGCTGCACTTTAGATTTCCCTCACGTGCTTGACTGGGCTGTACCAACATGCTTGCAACCTGGCAGTGGAATAACCTTCTGCTATCACGAGTATCAGTTCTCAGAAAGCCCGTAGTAAATCTGCCCATTTGAGAGCTGCAGGCATTTCTCTTTCCAAATGTGTTGTTGCCATGATTTTCATCATTATATGCATTGGCTTAGAATTCATCAAAAGTAAGTAAATAAAACCTTGCTCCATCACTTTCTGCCTAATGTAGTTCATTGTCAGTGTACTTCTTTATCTTACTGACGTATTCTCTTTCCTTCTTAAAACCACACTAATTGTGTGTAGCACAGAGAAGGCAAATAGTGACTCTGTGGCATCTTACTACACGGATGGGCAGAGACTGCATTGGGGTATGGGTAGGGACTTGATAATATGGGTAACTGGTAACCACATTGTTTTTTCATATGAAACCTTTGTAAGAGTGTATATCAATAATAACTTAATAAAAAAAAAACACACACACTGTTTGGGACTGAGCTTCAAATTTCCCCATGATTTGATTCTTATATATTAGCATTATCCTGTAGATGCTATTTGCATTTTCTTTTTGTTTTAGAGATAATTATTTAGACATATATATTTTTTTAATGAAAAAATATTCTTAAAGTATTTTGTGTGATTCCAGAAATGTGGCTTAGTCAAGGAGTTACTTCAAGTTTCATCTTCTGAAATAATTTGGTAATAGAAGGAAATAAACTATAGTGATGTTCTCAGTCGCTTTTAACCGTGTGTCAAAAATTTTCTTGTCTTTAAAGTTGTTTTTTAAGTTATGTTAATGTGATAATTTTAATGAAAAGTGCCGTCTTGGTGGATAAGTCATATGGAAACAGATTATCTTTACTAACAGAAGTGACTAGACATATGTACAAATGGCTACTGAGTCTAGGAAAATGAATTCCTAAGGAGTAAAAATATGGATGATGACATTAAAGTGAACCCTGCCACCTGGTGGTATTGGCACTTGTCAGCCGAAATCATAGCGGGTCTTGAGATTGTACCTCTTCTTGTGTTGGCCAGTAAAGGAGATCAAGTTGTTGGCTTCAGGGTGTTTTCCCTTCACCTTGAGCCCTTCTAGAGTCGAAGAAGAAGTAAGAGCCCAGGCAGGTGGGGCTGAGAGGGCAGAGGTGTGCAGTCAGGAGGCCCTGAGCAGCAGTCTCATCAAGGGGAGGGGTGACAGAGCATGTTCCATCTCCATTGTACCTCCATCCCTTCAACCTGGGAGTCCTTAGGAGTCCCGACTGTTACCCAGAACTTGTTTTCAATTAGTTACCACACAACCTGACTAATGTGCATTTTCACACTTGTACCCAGCCTCAGATATGAGGGTGATGTAGACTCACTGTTGGCTGTCCATTTACTCTTTCAGCTGTTACCTCTCTTACTCAAATAAGAAGAGAATATTGACTCTTTCCTGACTCTTCTAGTGGTTTTTTTTGCCTTTTATGATCCCTACTGTATTGTCTTTAGATTCAATCTGAGTGGAATTATCTTCCTCCCCTTATTAATGGTCATGAATGCCCTATAGAGGCTAATACATGCAATTTTACAAATTCAGACTCAAATAAAAATCTGTCTCAATATTCATAATGAGAATTCATGTGATAGGTCCCTGACATCCACCAGAAATAACCTGTGGCAGTGTTTGCTCTAATACTTGATCTTGAAGGAGACGTCTCAGCTTTATGTGAATTGAAGAATTAAAATTGAGCCAATATTACAATTCTAAGGAATGAGAATGTGTCAAAAGCCATGTTTTGAGAGATATTGACTTGTTAACTCAAATAGACTCTTTTACATCTTCAGTTTCAAAAACCAGTGTTCTTGTGGCCAGTTTAGTTACACATACTCAGAAATCTCCTGGTTGGAAGGTCATATCACATATTTAGAGTTAAGAGAAGTAATAGAGGCTGATATTTCTCCATTTTGTGGGTAATTTTTCATAGATCTTATGGCAAGTTAAAGGGGCACATTCTTCATTTGGCCAAAATGTTCATACTAGAGAAAAAATACCAAATTAGTAACCATTTCTATCATTTGTATTTTTTCAAATGACAGTTGTCAAAGTAGAAGTTGACTATTGGAAAAATACATAGTTTTATAAAATCACTTAGTTTAAAACTTCTTGTTTTGTAGATAGGTAATTGGGAGAAAAATGAATCTAAACATAAATACATTCCACTTACAACTCACTTCATTTACCAAAACATAAGGGGAAATCCGAGTAATTATTCATTGCAAAACAGTAGTTGTTTACATTCTTAACAAGGTAACTGTAGCAGTCTTCATACTCTTTCTCTATTAAATTAATAAACTGCTCTTTTCTATTTCCACAGTGAAAATTCATACTTCTGAAGTTTGTTTTCTTTAATATTTGTACAAATATGCACATGTCCATAATGGGGATGGGGGAGAGGTTATGGGAAAGGGGATCATATTCTTCTGAAAAAAAAAAAGGCATGACTCATGGTCCTATAAGTAAACTGAATGTCCTGACAGGGCAGAATAGGGGAACTCAGTACCATCCTGGATAATTGGTTTGTATGATCATTGTACACAACTCAAGGTGTTGAGACCTGTTTCCACTGTTGACTTTCTTGGTGACCTTGGCCATGTGACATTAACCACCTGGCTTACCATCTTAGAAAATGGAGAAATTAGAGTGGCTTAGTCTTAAGGTTTGTTCTAGTTCTGGCTTTCCTCTAGAATGACACTACTTCCTGCTGTGGTGTGGGCGCACTGGGGATTGGTGCTTTTTGTAAGAAACTGTTGAAGACCGATCTTAGCTGTGCTTTGTTGCTCTGAACTCTGGATTCCTCCTGGTCAGCGTGCATCCCTTGGCACTGTTGTGCAGCCGAGGGCCATGGCCAAAGAGCCTTGGCCTCATTTCAGCTTTTTATCTAAATGGTCTCTGAAGTTTTAATCGGTTACACTGTCCTCCTGATTGCTCCCTGTCCTGTCACCTCAGACATGTTTTTGTTAAAAGCTGCCATTTTACTCTTTAGTACTAGTACTAAGGGAGGAAATCCTCTGTTTTTTCTAGTGTTTATTCTTTTTCTTTTGTCATCTCCTTCTAGAAACATATTTAGAATTTGATGGAGGTAGGATTAGGTCAGTGTGAGTGACACTGTGAGTGTAGATATTTAGGAATCTTAAATGAAAAACAGTGTTGGGAAATGGGGATCTTCATACCTCAGCTTTTTCTATCTTGGTGACTAATGTAGACCGCAGGTATTGCCTCATCTGTAAAATACTTTATATCTCTAATAAGAGTTATATCTGGTTATTTCTTATGTCCCTTTCCACTCTTTTCTTGAAGATTATTTGTAATTACCCTTTTCATAAAAGACAATGTTGTCAGTATGTCTTTCTGATAGTTAGTTGCTCAAAGATGCCTCTCCAACCTGACAAAACAGAACTTTATTAGTGTTTCTGATAGCATATCCTCTCACCGTAAGACTCATTGCCCTCCGCTTTTAATTTTTCCCTCAGTTCATTCTAAAGCTCTTGCTTACCTATTGAAGAATTCCTGCTTTCCCTCTGTTTCCCATTATATGTCTCTCTGGTATCTTCTCTCCTTCTAGGTTCCAATTTTGAATAATCTTTTATTTAATCACATGCTTTGTCTGTGCTCTTTCTAAAACAATCAGTAGACTTCGAAGTTTTCATTATTCATTTTCACCCATTGCTAGGAGGCTGTTCAGACTTTTATGAAAAGCCGTGGACATCCTGTTGTTTCTCCATATAGTTGCTTACTTAGTATTACTTGGTAGTATTGGAAATACTCAGTAATTATATCATAGTCCAATTCATAGGTTGATTGGACTGTCTTCTTTTATTACAGAGTTTCCTATGTTATAATCTTCTGCTAAATGCTGTTATTAAGAGATTCTGCTTCTTTGTTAGAATTCAAAAAGGAAACCTCTAACATTTGATTGTTTTATAGTTTGAGGGCATTTCTTCTGTTAAGTTTTTGAACATTTGAATGAGAAGTGACAGTCTTGTATGTCCATGTTTGAGAGACTCTCTCAAGGTAGGTTGAATTATTTTAGAATTTTTGAAACTAATCTAAGCAAGGGCTAATCTAGAACTATTTGACAGCCTGGTAGCATGAAGAAATCCTTTACTTTCCTGAGACTGTGTGTTTGAACACCCTTCAAAGAATAAACCCACTGTTTTGATATCAATGCTAAGGGTTCTAAACAAGAATGATGAGTAGATTTTCTGTCTCACAAGGAAAAGTAGTAGATAATGTACCAGAGAGCCAGCAGCTCGCACATGCAACTTTATTTTCTTTAGAATACTATCCAGAAGACTCTCAGCCAGGGATTTAAGGGTTAAACAGTTCAGACCCACATCTACCACCATATAACTCAAAGGTGACATTTATATATCAGGAAACCTTTTAAAAGCCATCTAAATCTATTGGTAAATTTCAAATCTACAAAGTTCAGCTTGGTGGAAAGTTTACTCAGATGCATTCCTTCATCCCTGTTTTTAAGCCTAATCCTATTGCTTTTAGGCTGACTCAGATTCATAGAGCTAAAATCATTATTACACTTCCCCAATGACTGGTAGTGATACTTGATTCCATAAGCTGAGACCAATTTTATTTAATTCACTGTTTTTAAAGACTCAAAAATCAATGTATTTTACTGAAAATACCAAATTAGCATTCTCAAAGTACGTATCATAAAAATGGTTGACTCTATTGATGTGACATCATAACAAAATAGTACACTGAGTTTGAGCCCAGTAAAAACTTAAATGAATATATTTTTAAGATATCAAAGCCTAGCAATTGTTCTAGGTCAGTGAAAATAGCTCTCTTCTTTTTCTGTCTCAGAAGTGCTACATTTGATTTTATAGCAAGCAAATGCTATAGAACATAGTTTTGAAGAGTCTGGCTATAGAATCTTACTACATAGTTCAGATCTTGGTTCTAGTGTTTGGCTAAAGTGACATTGAGAAAGTTACTGTCTTTGCACCTCAGTTTTCTAAAGTATAGAAAGAATTTTTAAAATGGTATCTGCTGTGTGGGGTTATTGTGCATAGTGAGTAAAACAGAATTAAATACCATCAGCCAACTGGAACCTGTGCTGTATGCTACAGTATGTGAAAAGATGTGATGCGTTTCTAAAATGTAGGGGTCGAGTTGTGTTTTACACACATACATTCAATAGGGGAAATATAGAAAACTGCATTACGTATTTCTGTAAACTGTGTTAATATCGGTATCAAGGCCATATAGACAAGTGGAAAACTGTCTCAAAGACATATAATTGTTTAAGTCACAGAAGTCCTTGTGAATTCATTAGGACATAAGCTATAGACTAGAACTTAAAGATCTGAGACCATGCCTGGGAAATCTAAAGGGCAGGGTTAGGATATAGAGCCCAAGATTTAAGGAACAGAGTACTCAGAATCCTTATACTTGTGAGAGATCACCTGGACAGTATACTTCTCTTGTTTTGGCACCTCAGTTTGTGGTACTTTGTTAAGACAGCCAAGTAAACTAATATAGTAAACTATGAAATTAATGTCTCTCCACAGCATTGTATAAACTATTCTTGATATACTTAGCAACCCTTTTGAATATTTTTCTGGTTCAATAAATATGTTTCTATGTTATTCCTAATAATTCTAGTATAAGTTATTCTTTAAATTAAAAAATGTTTCTCTGCTCACAGAAGTACAGATTAGTGAAATAACTCACCTTTAATTTTTATTCAGTTCTAAAATTCTGCAGTCTGATTTTATAATCTGGTTTAGATTCAAGGCTGTTACTATTGTCATTTTTCATAACTGGTGCTTTAATACTTGTATTTATAATTAAATTCTTAAATTGGATAATTCCTACAAACAGGACTGAATGATTTAACAAATTGAATATAATCCCTAGTGGCAGTTATTTTCCTTTTTATGTATTCACACCTATTTTCTGTGTATATACATATGTATTTAACATATTCCTAAATCTGATACACATATATGTATATATACATATATATGTTCTTTAATTTACTTTTTAATGTTAAAGCATCCTCTGCTTTCGTATTTATTACCTTTGTAAAATATTTAGAAATGCCATACAATGTCCTATAAAACATATGTATCATAAATATTATTGATGTATTCCCATTATTGAACATTTCATTTCCTTGTACTTGTAAGCTTTTGGAATTTATAGTACAGTACCTATGACTATTCTAAATAAAGAAGAACATTTATCTAATTGAAGAATAGGTCAAAGATTATTGTTGATTTCCAATAATTTTTGGATTTGTTGATTTCCAATAATTTTTTTCATAAGGATTATCTATAAACAAAATAACAGTGAAGTTGACTAATAGAGGATGCCAATTTTTTTCTTATCATTGGCATAATTCAGTACAATAGAAAAGAGTAATGTAGGGATGAAATTAAAGTCTGATGCTAAATTTTAGTTAACACATTCTTATTTTCTGAATATATTGTATACCTTGTCAGGTGAATGTGTTAGCTGTTCATCTATACCTCAGCTTGCACCATATCTTCAATATAATACTTGGTCTTTAGAATCCTTCTCAATTGGCAGTAACTTGTTTTCAGATATGTGTCTTGAAAAAATAAAGATTTTTCTTAGTACACCAACTTTATTATTTTTCCCTTAATCTCCACCTAAGATAATAATCTTGAGACCAAAAGTATTTGGAAATGCCCTCAGTCTAAATCCCTGAAGAGATTCAATATAACAAGTCTAGGTTATTTACACTTACAATACAAACTCTGACTTTTTGTCCTTCACCACATAGGCCTGATGCAAAGATCAATGAGGTGTTCTAACTTCACAAATGTGGTTTCTTTTTATCTTCTTTACAATAAAAGGAAAATATATGAAATTAATGTTCTAAGTAAATAAATTCCCAAGCTTTGCTTCCTGATGCTGAACATTTATGTACTTCAAAGACTGCGTAGAATCTTGGAGAAAATAATAGTGTGTATATATTTTTTCCTTCTGATAGGTGTTGTGAGTAAATGAGAAACAGTTTGCGTCAAGAAATGCTGTTTTACTTACTATAAATTGCCACTGCTCACTCAACACTTCCTTCTTAGACCTACTAGGAACTTAGTTACTCTATTTTTTCCCCTTATAGACCCAATAGCTATATTGAGAGAATATCTAAATAAATACAGATCATCTATCAAAAATGAAAATGCTAAAGGAAGAGAGAATATGCCATAATCTACATCATCAGTGTTTATATCTGTGAATATGGATTTGAGCTGACAACTAAGAGATGATTAGAAAAGTTGAGAGCTAAAAGAACCATCCAGAGAAACCAGCATAAATTACTACCCATATAGTTTATTTGCCTCCCCATACAAAGTTTATTTCTTTATGATTAGTAATGAGCTTGAGGGTGAATGTGGCTGTATTTTAAAATGCACCAAATCATAGCTTGATTACATGGAGTTACATCATATTTCTTGGCACTACTCATTTGAGTTTAGAACCAGGTGTCTCGTGGGCATTCAATATTAATTTCTTTTGTAACAACAGAAGGAGTCAGCCGAGACTGTAGAGGTGGGTGGTTGTAGAGCAGAGGAGAGAAAAGATGCTAAGGGATAAAAATTGTATTTCTTCTGCTTCTACTCCAGGTATTGGACATCATAAAATAATTGCTTTCAGCTAAAGATGGTTTCACTGCTTTTAGAAAAATGAGTGTTTTAGTATGATGTGTCCACTGTCTTTAGAAATGCTAAATATGAATATATTTAGGTGTATTGTAGTACATTTAGTAACTAATAACAGGTCAAAAAATATTCAGGGCTAATTACAAGGAAAAACAATTTTTTTTGTAATTGTTTTATATTTATGTGTATGTATATTCTTGATCTGAGCTTTATTAAGTAGTTTATACTCTGCTTACATAACTTTGTTTATTTGCGCATTAAGAAAGTAAAAATAGATAAATGAATAAATGATAAGAAAGCAAAAGTCAATATTGTCCATTAATAATTATACCCATAATAAGTTTTTGAGTGCAGAAACAGTGAAACATTAAGATTCCAAAGCTTCTATTTTGCAAATGAGGAAACTGTAGACTTAGGGGATTTCTTGAGTCATTCCATAGCTGGAACTTGAACCCACGTCTCTGTTTTGTGGCATAATCTCCTAGCTTTCTACAGCTATGTTCTGGGAATTTGGATCAGATTTGGGGTATTTGGGAATTATTTGCTTGTACATTTAAACTCATTTTAATTTTGAAAAATCTCAAATAGAAGACCTCCACACTTTCTGTTTTTGCAACTTTGGCAAATGGCCATTGCAGATGTGGAGATGAGGTGTTCTCAAGCACTTTCCTAATTTTTTCCTAGAGTGAAGTGAGCATATAGTAAAGAAAAAATATTAAACCATACAGTCATTTATATATTCATCACTTTTCCTGTATCAACCCAACTTCTCAATGATAAGTCAAAAGAAAGATTTTTTTTTTCCATATAAAGGAATTACATAGGATAAGCAGGGCTGACCTAAAATTCTCAAAGTATTTAGCATCATTTCCTTCTTTCCTGAAACAAGTACAACAGAAGGTAAACTATGGAATTTTAAGATTATTCACTGTTCCTGACACTATTTATCCTCCATTTGTCAGATATAATTTTCTTAGGATAACCTGATATAACCTTGCCCAGGCTTTTGGTTTAAAATTAATTGGCAGTCAATGGCAGAGGGTAGAGTCACTTAAATTTGCTGAAGCAAGCACAGTGGTATCTACCAGAGTACATGTCAGATTGTTCTCAGAATGCCAAGGGCAAAGATATGTGCTGAGGAAGGCTGTGCAGGTGCCACTGTGTTGGGGGCCTCCTACTCTTAATTAGCTTGTGGTGAGTGGAGATGCCATCTTGACTGACTGCCTGGGATATCAGTAGGGAGGGCCACTGACCTTGGCTACTCTAATGTTTATCTCTGGAGAATTGAGTTGTGGAAATATAGGGCACTGAGCAAGTATTCCAAATATTTTAAAACAGCAATATGTAGACTACACACAGGTCATTAAAACTAACTATCAGTGTATATACAGTGACTGCGGCAAGACACTCCCTGCAGGTATCAACCTACCATTGGGCCAGTGACACCATGCCCCTTGCCATCTAATACCACTTTAGCGATATCATTTTTTTATTTTTAGCCTTAAAAAACCAGCAGGTTAAATCATGTGAGGAGTAGCTCTTCTTGATAATATCAGAAAGGATGCTAGAAATAAGACTGGATGTAAAATAGCTGTGGCCAACTGATCAGCCACCAGGCTTATGTCTTGAATAAGTAAGAAGCCTGCAATTACATTTGAGAATCTCTGATAGTCAGATAAGCAAAACAGGCCTTCTGTAGACACAGGTTAAAGGTTGACTGTGAGATATGATTTAAGGCCAAAGCAAGAAAGTAGCAGAGAGAGAATAGTGGCGGGAAGGGAGACAGAATCTCTATAATGAACTAGCACCAGAAAATCTTCTGCAAAGAAAGAATACAAACAAGAAATAATCTTCCAAACACAGGACTTAAGCTTCCATATTTTCTTTTTATTCCTGACTGCTTGCCTAGCAACAGCTGATATAGTACAAGTTTCCTGAATGTCAGACTGAGAGCTCCAGAAGCTCTATTTCTGCAGGATATTAAGGTACAAATATTTCCAGATTAGTTTCAGGGTGGGAAGATCAACTCACAGCATGAGGCCTCTGCTATCACAGAAATGCTTTGTGGCACTTTTTCTTGTCTTCTAAATGAAGTGGCAAAATTGCCTCTTGAGTCAAATGGAAGAAGTCAAAATGTTGTCTTGTTAGGTGTCCTGGGGAGTGAGTGGCCCGATTCCTGGTTGGATAGCAGGTCAGGACTTGAGAAGGGCAATCAATGTTCTCTGGAGAACCAGATCAGAAAACACCTGACCATACCTGAGTTGTACCAATGATAGCCTTGAAAGTAAACTTTTCCTCCCATTCTGTCATCACTGCAGTGAATGTGCATGAAGAGAGGTGGACTAGAAATCATCAGATTTAACATGGGTCAATTTTATGAAAGGTCACAGCCTGTTTGTGTGTATGAACATGGTATAGGATGTGCCAAAATAAATCCTTACAATTTATTTTAGTCCTCACTTACTATGGGAAACCTACTTTCTATGAGTTACAGAAAACGTATGGCTCACTGGCTACCATTAATTTGAAAAACTAAGGAGGATGTATTTTGACCTGAAAGGAGTAGAACTCCAATCCTATTGCAGCTGTAATAAGAGCTTAACACCTATCCTGTCATTTGAAAAAAGTCATCAGGTGAAGACAGAGCTGTTCACTTAAAGCACTCAGATTCAGAAGTAATCTTTTAAGGTAAAACCCAGTGGAAAACCATTTAGTAAACAAAAAAATAAGGCATGCTAGAGAGGCAGTCCAAGTGCAATCGAGTGTTTCCATCTCAGTGTTGGGCTCCACTTAGGAGGACCTCTAGGTCACCTGGGATTTGGGATCTGAGAGGGGATAACAGAGAATAAAAGTTCAATTCTAGACTTTATGGAGACACCACAGGCCAGTTGGAGCTCATGAATTTTATAGCTTCATTGATTTGATGGCAAAGTGGAATAGGGAGCATAAACAAGACAATTCCATTGCTTACATCAAAACTACCTCCATATGAATTTAGTTATGCAGAGAGTCCATTGGACAGACATTGGGAAATCCTTTGCTGTGTTCACAAAGTCCAAAAATGCTTTAAGAATCAGAACGGTGTTTTCTCCACTACTTAATGCATCCTTTGCCTGTATGTGTTGAAGAAGGAGTGGTTTTGCCTTAGTGTTTTACTTACACATGTGAGCAAAGAAATATCTTGGCTTCTGCATAATGGACTTCTGTTTCCCTTTTTCAATCAAGACCTAGCTTGGCATGAAGGTGAGGAAGAGGCGAGCCTCTCTCTGCTAAGTATTCAGCCTTGCGTATTTTGGATATATCTGACCTGGTTTTTTCTTCTAAGAACACACAAGACAACCTTTATAGTTAATTTATTGAATAAAAACTTTTCTGATATAGCAGTTACACATTTTTTTAACAAGCTTAGATTCATGAATCATGAACTCATATAATCCTAACAGATCAAACTAAGTCTTACTCTGAGACTCTACTTGCCATTATCCACAGTCATCCCTGACAACCACTAGTGGTTCCCTTTATTGGAATTATTCATGGACTGAGCTTAACTATTTTGGTAAAAGATGGGTATTCACTCCTCAGTGCCTTAGTCTTTTTTGGAGAAGATGGAAAGATTATCCTTATGTAATCATAAGTAGACTTTGGCTGCCCAAGCATATTTTTTTTGATATCATTAATTTACAAATATATGAGGAACATTATGTTTACTAGACTCCCCCCATCACCAAGTCACCCCCACTACCTCATTACAGTCACTGTCCATCAACGTAGTAAGATGCTGTGGAATCAATACTTGTCTGCTCTGCCAGCCCTCTCCGTGTCCCACCCCACCCCCACATTGTATCTGCCAATAGTAATGCCCCTTTTACCCCCTTATCCTTCCCTTTCCACCCATCCTCCCCAGTCTCTTTCTGTTTGGTAACAGTTGGTCCATTCTTGGGTTCTCTGAGTCTGCTGCTGATTTGTTCCTTCAGTTTCTTCTTTGTTCTGATACTCCACAGATGAATGAAATCATTTGATATTTGTCTTTCTCTGCCTGGCTTATTTCACCTCTAGCTCCATCCATGTTGTTACAAATGGTAGGATTTGTTTTCTTCTTATGGCTGAATAATATTCCATTGTGTATATGTACCACATCTTCTTTATCCATTCATCTACTGATAGGCATTTAAGTTGCTTCCATTTCTCAGCTATTGTAAATAGTGCTGTGATAAACATAGGGGTGCATATGTCTTTTTCAAACTGGGCTTCTGCATTCTTAGGGTAAGTTCCTAGAAGTGGAATTCCTGGGTCAAATGGTATTTCTATTTTTACTTTCTTGAGGAACCTCCATACTGCTTTCCACAATGATTGAACTAATTTACATTCCCACCAGCGGTGTAGGAGGGTTCCCCTTTCTCCACAACCTCGCCAACATATGTTGTTGTTTGTCTTTTTGATGGTAGCCATCCTTACTGGTGTGAGGTGATATCTCATTATGCTTTTAATTTGCATTTCTCTGATGACTGGCGATGTGGAGCATCCTTTCGTGTGTCTGTTGGCCATCTGAATTTCTTCTTTGGGGAACTGACTGCTCATCGCCTCTGCCCATATTTTAATTGGCTTATTTACTTTTTGTTTCTTGAAGTGTGTGAGCTCTTTATATATTTTGGATGTCAACCCTTTATCAGGCCTGTCATTTATGAATATATTCTCCCATAATGTAGGATGCCTTTCGGTTCTATTGATGGTGTCCTTTGCTGTACAGAAGCTTTTCAGCTTGATATAGTCCCACTTGTTCATTTTTGCTTATGTTTCCCTTGCCTGGGGAGATATGTTCATGAAGAAGTTGCTCATGTTTATGTGCAAGAGATTTTTGCCTATGTTTTTTTCTAAGAGTTTTATGGTTTCATGACTTACATTCAGGTCTTTGATCCATTTCGAATTTACTTTTGTGTATGTGGGTTAGACAGTGATCCAGTTTCATTCTCCTACACGTAGCTGTCCAGTTTTGCCAACACCAGCTGTTGAAGAGGCTGTCATTTCCCCATTGAACATCCATCGCTCCTTTATCATATATTAATTGACCATATATGGTTGGGTTAATATCTGAACTCTCTATTGTGTTCCACTGGTCTGTTGGTCTATTCTTGTGCCAGTACCAAATTGTCTTGATTACTGTGGATTTGTAGTAGAGCTTGAAGTTGGGAAGTGAGATCCCCCTACTTTATTCTTCCTTCTCAGCATAGCTTTGGCTGTTCTGGGTCTATTGTGGTCCCATATGAATTTTAGAACTATTTGTTCCAGTTCGTTGAAAAATGCTGTTGTATCTTGATAAGAGATGGCATTGAATGTGTGGATTGCTCTAGGCAGGATGGCCATTTTGACAATATTAATTCTTCCTAGCCAAGAGCATGGGATGAGTTTCCATTTGTTAGTGTCCTTTTTAATTTCTCTTAGAGTGTCTTGTAGTTTTCAGTGTTACAGGTCTTTCACTTCCTTGGTTAGGTTTATTCCTAGGTATTTTCTTATTTTCGATGCAATTGTGAATGGAATTGTTTTCCTGATTTCTCTTTCTGCTAGTTCATCATTAGTGTATAGGAAGCAACAGATTTCTGTTTATTAATTTTGTATCCTACACCTTTGATGAATTCAGATATTAGTTCTGGTTCTTCTGGAGTGGAGTCTTTAAGGCTTTTTATGTACAATATATTATCTGCAAACAGTGACAGTTTGACTTCTTCTTTACCAATCTGGATACCTTGTATTATTTGTTTGTCTGATTGCCATGGCTAGGACCTCCAGTACTATGTTGAATAACAGTGGGGAGAGTGAGCATCCCTGTCTTGTTCCTAATCTTAGAGTAGAAGCTTTCAGCTTCTCACTGTTAAGTATAATGTTAGCTGTGGGTTTTTCATATATGGCCTTTATTATGTTGAGGTACTTTCCCTCTATCCCCATTTTGTTGAGAGTTTTTATCATGAATATATATTAAGTTTTGTCAAATGCTTTTTCAGCATCTATAGAGATGATCAGGTGGTTTTTGTCCTTTTTGTTTATATGGTGGATGATGTTGATGGATTTTCGAATGTTGTACCAGCCTTGCATCCCTGAGATGAATCCCACTTGATCATGGTTTGTGATCCACTTCATGTATTTTTGAATTCGGTTTGCTAATAATTTGTTGAGTATTTTTGCATCCGTGTTCATCAGGGATATTGGTCTGTAATTTCCTTTTTGGTGGGTGTCTTTGCCTGGTTTCGGTATTAGAGTAATGCTGGCTTCTTAGAATGACTTTGGAAATATTCTGTCCTCTTCAATTTTTTGGTAAACATTAAGAAGAATGGTTTTTTTTTTTTAAGAAAATTATTTTTTATTGAAGGGTAGTTGACACACAGTATTACATTAGTTTCAGGTGTACAACACAGTGATTCAACATTTATATACATGATAATTCTACCTACCAGCTATCACCATACCAAGTTGTTACAATATTTTGACTATATTCCTTATGCTATACATAACATCCCAGTTACTTATTTATTTTACAATTGGAAGTGTGTACATTTTTTTTTTGTGTGTGAGGGCATCTCTCACATTTATTGATCAAATGGTTGTTAACAACAATAAAATTCTGTATAGGGGAGTCAATGCTCAACACAATATCATTAATCCACCCCAAGCCTAATTTTCATCAGTCTCCAATCTTCTGAAGCATAACGAACAAGTTCTTACATGGAGAACAAATTCTTACATAGTGAATAAGTTACATGGTGAACAGTACAAGGGCAGTCATCACTGAAACTTTTGGTTTTGATCATGCATTATGAGCTATAAACAGTCAGTTCAAATATGAATACTCATTTGATTTATATACTTGATTTATATGTGGATACCACATTTCTCTCTTCATTATTATTATTTTCAATAAAATGCTGAAGTGGTAGGTAGATACAAGATAAAGGTAGAAAACATAGTTTAGTGTTGTAAGAGAGCAAATGTAGATGATCAGGTGTGTGCCTGTAGACTATGTGTTAATCCAAGCTAGACCAGGGCAATAAAACATCCACGTATGCAGAAGATTTCTCTCAGAACAGTGGGGGGGAGGTTCTAAGCCTCACCTCTGTTGATCCCCAATTTCTCACCTGATGGCCCCCCTGCGACTGTGCCTGTCTTAGGTTGTTCCTCCCTTGAGGAACCTTACCCGTCTCTGGCTAACCAGTCATCTTCCAGGAACATACAGGGAAATGTAAAGTTGGTAAGTGAGAGAGAAGCCTTATTGTTTGAAATGGTTAGCTTTTTACTTCTTTGCATAATTATGCCCTGTGGCTTCTATGCTCAGCATTTGTCTTGAGGTGTCTTTACCACTTGGAAGAATTCTGATACTCGGTAAATTTGATATGAGGCACGAATTCTATTTAAGGGTTGTAATTAGGAAGGAAGATGAAAAGCTATAGAAGTAGCAGGCAGAAGAAAACATGGGAAGATTGATTATTTTTTTGACATATCTTCTTGTAGAGTAACTTCACCATGTATAGGTTATAAACTACTAATTAAATTGCACACACACGTAACATAATAGGAGTACAGTTACATAACCAAAGCATACCTGTAATTACCAGCCATCTGCAGTGAAACCAAGAAAACCAGTTAGGCACCTTAGGCATTTGTGAAAACTTACCTATGATATGGTGGATATTGTCCAACTGAACTTGAGCAGTCTGAGAGAAATCAGACAAATTAAAACAACACATTCCTGGGGACTGTTCAAATCCCATATGTTCTTTTAACAGTAAATAGTCTGTAGTTGTAAGATTTTGGAGCGCTACAATTTGCACTTCTCCTAATTCTTGATTGAGTTCCAACAGTATAGATCCAGTCCAATTTTTTGTTTTACTGTATGCACAGGCCAGCTTATATATCTCCTTCTTCATTCCCATGGCAAGTCCAGGAGCTGGTGGGATGAGTGCATCTACACCTGTAGCAGTGCGTGGATCTTTGATGCTCATCTTCTGGCATGAGTCTTCCCGAGAGTGCTGATGTTGGAAGTTCTTTTTCATATCGTATCTTAGTTCATTTTTGGGGTAGCCAAATTAGGCTTTGATCCTCTGTATAAACACACACAGACCCTTTGCCTACACTTTTTTTTTTTTTTTTAAATAATTATTTTTTATTGAAGGGTAGTTGAAACACAGTATTACATTACATGAGTTTCAAGTGTACAACACAGTGGTAGAACATTTATATACATAATTCTAGGTTCCAGCTATCACCCTACCAGGCTGTTACAATATCTTGACTATATTCCTTATGCTATACATTACATCCTGGTTACTAATTTATTTTACCATTGGAAGTCTGTCCTTTTTTTTTTTTTTTTTTTTTTTTTTTGTGAGGGCATCTCTCATATTTATTGATCAAATGGTTGTTAACGACAATAAAATTCTGTATAGGGGAGTCAGTGCTCAATGCACAATCATTATTCAACCCCAAGCCTACTTTTCGTCAGTCTCCAATCTTCTGAGGCATAACAAACAAGTTTTTACATGTAGAACAAATTCTTACATAATGAATAAGTTACATAGTGAACAGTACAAGGGCAGTCATCACAGAAACTTTCGGTTTTGATCATGCATTATGAACTATAAACAGTCAGTTCAAATATGAATACTCATTTGGTTTTTATACTTGATTTATATGTGGATACCACATTTCTCTCTTTATTATTATTATTTTTAATAAAATGCTGAAGTGGTAGGTAGATACAAGAAAAAGGTAGAAAACATAGTTTAGTGTTGTAAGAGAGCACATGTAGATGATCAGGTGTGTGCCTGTAGACTATGTGTTAATCCAAGCTAGACAAGGGCAATAAAACATCCACGTATGCAGAAGATTTCTCTCAGAACGGGGGGGTGAGGTTCTAAGCCTCACCTCTGTTGATCCCCAATTTCTCACCTGATGGCCCCCCTGCGACTGTGCCTGTCTTAGGTTGTCCTCCCTTGAGGAATCTTACCCGTCTCTGGCTAACCAGTCATCTTCCGGGGCCATACAGGGAAATGTGAAGTTGGTAAGTGAGAGAGAAGCCTTATTGTTTGAAATGGTTAGCTTTTTACTTCTTTGCATATTTATGCCCTGTGGCTTCTATGCCCAGCATTTGTCTTGAGGTATCTTTACCACTTGGAAGAATTATGATACTCGGTAAATTTGATATGAGGCACGAATTCTATTTAAGGGTTGTAATTAGGAAGGAAGAAGAAAAGCTATAGAAGTAGCAGGCGGAAGAAAACATGGGAAGATTGATTATTTCTTTGACAAATCTTCTTGTAGAGTAACTTCAGCATATATAGGTTTTAAGCTACTACTTAAATTGCACACACACATTAACATAATAGGAGTATAGTTACATAACCAAAGCATATCTGTAATTACCAGCCATCTGCAGTGAAACCAAGAAAACCAGTTAGGCACCTTAGGCATTTGTGAAAACTTATCTATGATATGGTGGATATTGTCCAACTGAACTTGAACAGTCTGAGAGAAATCAGACAAATTAAAACAACCCATTCCTGGGGACTGTTCACATGCCATATGTTCTTTTAACAGTAAATAGTCTGTAGTTGTAAGAGTTTGGAGCGCTACAATTTGCACTTCTCCAAATTCTTGGTTGAGTTCCAACAGTATAGATCCAGTCAAATTTGTTGTTTTACTGTATGCACAGGCCAGCTTAGATATCTCCTTCCTCATTCCCATGGCAAGTCCAGGAACTGGTGGGATGAGTGCATCTACAGCGGTAGCAGTGTGTGGATCTTTGTTGGGGTTTTTTGATGATCAACTTCTGGCATGAGTCTTGCAGAGAGTGCAGATGTTGGAAGTTCTTTTTCATATCGTATCTTAGTTCATTTTCGGGGTAGCCCAATTAGGCTTTGATCCTCTGTATAAACACAAACAGACCCTTTGCCTACACTTTTATATGCCCTTTATACCCTTGTGTAGAACTCATTGGAGGTCACCACACAGGAACTGCTTTTTTTTGTTGTTGTTGTTATCATTAATCTGCACTTACATGATGAATATTATGTTTACTAGGCTCTCCCCTATACCAGGTCCCCCCTGTAAACCCGTTTACAGTCACTGTCCATCAGCATAGCAAAATGTTGTAGAATCACTACTTGTCTTCTCTGTGTTGTACAGCCCTCCCCTTTCTCCCACCACCCCATGCATGCTAATCTTAATACCCCCCTTCTACTCCCCCCCTTATTCCTCCCTACCCACCCATCCTCCCCAGTCCTTTTCCCTTTGGTACCTGTTAGTCCATTCTTGAGTTCTGTGATTCTGCTGCTGTTTTGTTCCTTCAGTTTTTCCTTTGTTCTTATACTCCACAGATGAGTGAAATAATTTGGTATTTCTCTTTCTCCACTTGGCTTGTTTCACTGAGCGTAATACCCTCCAGCTCCATCCATGTTGCTGCAAATGGTAGGATTTGCCCTTTTCTTATGGCTGAGTAGTATTCCATTGTGTATATGTACCACATCTTCTTTATCCATTCATCTATAGATTAACATTTAGATTGCTTCCAATTCTTGGCTATTGTAAATAGTGCTGCGATAAACATAGGGGTGCATTGGTCTTTCTCATACTTGATTGCTGCATTCTTAGGGTAAATTCCTAGGAGTGCAATTCCTGGGTCAAATGGTAGGTCTGTTTTGAGCATTTTGATGTACCTCCATACTGCTTTCCACAATGGTTGAACTAACTTACATTCCCACCAGCAGTGTAGGAGGGTTCCCCTTTCTCCACAGCCTCACCAACATTTGTTGTTGTTTGTCTTTTCGATGGCAGCCATCCTTACTGGTGTGAGGTGATACCTCATTGTAGTTTTAATTTGCATTTCTCTGATAATTAGCGATGTGGAGCATCTTTTCATGTGTCTGTTGGCCATCTGTATTTCTTTTTTGGAGAACTGTCTGTTCAGTTCCTCCGCCCATTTTTTAATTGGGTTATTTGTTTTTTGCTTGTTGAGGCGTGTGAGCTCTTTATATATTCTGGACGTCAAGCCCTTATCGGATGTGTCATTTTCAAATATATTCTCCCATACTGTAGGGTTCCTTATTGTTCTATTGATGGTGTCTTTTGCTGTACAGATGCTTTTCAGCTTAATATAGTCCCACTTGTTCATTTTTGCTGTTGTTTTCCTTGCCTGGGGAGATATGTTCAAGAAGAGGTCACTCATGTTTATATCTAAGAGGTTTGTGCTAAGTTTTCTTCCAAGAGTTTAATGGTTTCATGACTTACATTCAGGTCTTTGATCCATCTTGAGTTTACTTTTGTATATGGGTTTAGACAATGGTCCAGTTTCATTCTCCTACATGTAGCTGTCCAGTTTTGCCAGCACCACCTGTTGAAGAGACTGTCATTTCTCCATTGTATGTCCATGGCTCCTTTATCAAATATTAATTGACCATATATGTCTGGGTTAATGTCTGGATTGTCTAGTCTTTTCCATTGGTCTGTGGCTCTGTTCTTGTGCCAGTACCAAATTGTCTTGATTACTATGGCTTTATAGTTGAGCTTGAAGTTGGGGACTGAGATCCCCCCTACTTTATTCTTCTTTCTCAGGATTGCTTTGGCTATTCGGGGTCTTTGGTGTTTCCATATGAATTTTTGAATTATTTGTTCCAGTTCATTGAAGAATGTTGCTGTCAGTTTCATAGGGATTGCATCAAATCTGTATATTGCTTTGGGCAGGATGGCCATTTTGACGATATTAATTCTTCCTAGCCATGAGCATGGGATGAGTTTCCATTTGTTAGTGTCCCCTTTAATTTCTCTTAAGAGTGACTTGTAGTTTTCAGAGTATAAGTCTTTCACTTCTTTGGTTAGGTTTATTCCTAAGTATTTTTTTTTTTTGATGCAATTGTGAATGGAGTTGTTTTCCTGATTTCTCTTTCTGTTTGTTCATTCTTAGTGTATAGGAAAGCCACAGATTTCTGTGTGTTGATTTTCTATCCTGCAACTTTGCTGTATTCCGATATCAGTTCTAGTAGTTTTGGAGTGGAGTCTTTATGGTTTTTTTATGTACAGTATCATGTCATCTGCAAATAGTGACAGTTTAACTTCTTCTTTACCAATCTGGATTCCTTGCATTTTTTTGTTTTGTCTGATTGCCATGGCTAGGACCTTCAGTACTATGTTGAATAACAGTGGGGAGAGTGGGCATCCCTGTCTAGTTCCCGATCTCAGAGGAAAAGCTTTCAGCTTTTCGCTGTTCAGTATAATGTTGGCTGTGAGTTTATCATAGATGGCCTTTATTATGTTGAGGTACTTGCCCTCTATTCCCATTTTGCTGAGAGTTTTTATCATGAATGGATGTTGAACTTTGTCAAATGCTTTTTCAGCATCTATGGAGATGATCATGTGGTTTTTGTCTTTCTTTTTGTTGATGTGGTGGATGATGTTGATGGACTTTCCAATGTTGTACCATCCTTGCATCCCTGGGATGAATCCCACTTGGTCATGGTGTACGATCCTTTTGATGTATTTTTGAATTCTATTTGCTAATATTTTGTTGAGTATTTTTGCATGTATGTTCATCAGGGATATTGGTCTGTAGTTTTCTTTTTTAGTGGGGTCTTTGCCTGGTTTTGGTATTAGGGTGATGTTAGCTTCATAAAATGAGTTTGGGAGTATCCCCTCCTCCTCTATTTTTTGGAAAACTTTAAGGAGAATGGGTATTATGTCTTCCCTGTATGTCTGATAAAATTCTGAGGTAAAACCATCTGGCCTGGGGGTTTTGTTCTTTGGTAGTTTTTTGATTAACGCTTCAATTTCGTTGCTGGTAATTGGTCTGTTTAGATTTTCTGTTTCTTTCTGGGTCAGCCTTGGAAGGTTGTATTTTTCTAGGAAGTTGTCCATTTCTCCTAGTTTTCCCAGCTTGTTAGCATATAGGTTTTCCTGGTTTTCTCTAATAATTCTTTGTATTTCTGTGGGGTCCGTCGTGATTTTTCCTTTCTCATTTCTGATACTGTTGATTTGTGTTGACTCTCTTTTCCTCTTAATAAGTCTGGCTAGAGGCTTATCTATTTTGTTTATTTTCTCGAAGAACCAGCTCTTGGTTTCATTGATTTTTGCTATTGTTTTATTGTTCTTAATTTTATTTATTTCATCTCTGATCTTTATTATGTCCCTCCTTCTGCTGACCTTAGGCCTCATTTGTTCTTCTTTTTCCAATTTCGATAATTGTGACATTAGACCATTCATTTGGGATTGTTCTTCCTTCTTTAAATATGCCTGGATTGCTATATACTTTCCTCTTAAGACTGCTTTTGCTGTATCCCACAGTAGTTGGGGCTGTGTGTTGTTGTTGTCGTTTGTTTCCATATATTGCTGGATCTCCATTTTGATTTGGTCATTGATCCATTGATTATTTAGGAGCATGTTGTTTAGCCTCCATGTGTTTGTGAGCCTCTTTGCTTTCTCTGTACAGTTTATTTCTAGTTTTATGCCTTTGTGGTCTGAAAAGTTGGTTGGTAGAATTTCAGTCTTTTCTAATATTCTGAGGCTCTTTTTGTGGACTAGTATGTGGTCTATTCTGGAGAATGTTCCATGTGCACTTGAGAAGAATGTGTATCCTGGTGCTTTTGGATGTAGAGTTCTGTAGTTGTCTATTACATCCATCTGTTCTAGTGTGTTGTTCAGTGCCTCTGTGTCCTTACTTAGTTTCTGTCTGGTGGATCTGTCCTTTGCAGTGAGTGGTGTGTTGAAATATCCTAGAATGAATGCATTGCATTCTATTTCCTCCTTTAGTTCTGTTAGTATTTGTTTCCGGTATGTTGGTGTTCTCATATTGGGTGCATATATATTTATAATGGTTAATTCTCTTGTTGGACTGAGCCCTTTATCATTATGTAATGTCCTTCTTTATCTTTTGTTGCTTTCTTTATTTTGAAGTCTGTTTTGTCTGATACCAGAATTGCAACACCTGCTTTCTTCTCTCTGTTGTTTGCATGAAATATCTTTTTCCATCCCTTGACTTTAAGTCTGTGCATGTCTTTGGGTTTGAGGTGATTCTCTTGTAAGCAGCATATGGATGGATCTTGCTTTTTTATCCATTGTATTACTCTGTGTCTTTTGATTGGTGCATTCAGTCCATTTACATTTACGGTGATTATTGAAACGTATGAATTTATTGCCATTGCAGGCTTTAAGATTGTGATTACCAAAGGTTCAAGGTTAGCTTCTTTACTATCTTACTGTGTAACTTAACTCACTTGTTGAGCTATTATAAATGCGGTCTGATGGTTCTTTATTTCTCTCCCTTCTTATTCCTCCTCCTCCCTTCTTCATATGTTGGGTGTTTTGTTCTGTGCTCTTTTTAGGAGTGCTCCCATCTAGAGCAGTCCCTGTAGGATGCCCTGTAGAGGTGGTTTGTGGGAGGCAAATTCCCTCAACTTTTGCTTGTCTGGGAATTGTTTAATCCCTCCTTCATATTTAAATGATATTCGTGTTGGATCCAGTAGTCTTGGTTTGAGGCTTCTCTGTTTCATTGCATTAAGTATATCATGCCATTCTCTTCTGGCCTGTAGGATTTCTGTTGAGAAGTCTGATGATAGCCTGATGGGTTTTCCTTTGTAGGTAACCTTTTTTTTCTCTCTGGCTGCCTTTAATACTATGTCCTTGTCTTTGATCTTTGCCATTTTAATTATTATGTGTCTTGGTGTTGCCCTCCTTGGATCCCTTGTCATGGAAGTTCTGTGTACCTCTGTGGTCTGAGAGGCCATTTCTTCCCCTAATTTGGGGAATTTTTTGGCAATTATTTCTTCAAAGACACTTTATATCCCTTTTCTCTCTGTTTTTCTTCTGGTACCCCTATAATGTATATATTGTTCCATTTCGATTGGTCACTCAGCTCTCTTAAAATTCTTTCTTTCCTGGAGATCCTTTTCTCTCTCTCTGCATCAGCTTCTCTGCTTTCCTGTTCTCTGTTTTCTAGTCCATTAATGGTCTCTTCCATCTTGTCCATTCTGTTTTGAAGTCCTTCCAGAGCTTGTTTTATTTCTGAATTCTCCTTCCTTAGTTCTTGCATATTTCTCTGCAAGTCCATCAGCATGGTTATGACTTTTGTTTTGAATTCTTTTTCAGGAAGACTGGCTAAATCTATCTCCCCAGATTCCTTCTCAGGGGAAGATGTAGCAGATGCCGAAGCTGTCTGGGTTAGTCTTGTCTGGATCATATTTTTTTGCCTTTTCATGTTGACAGGTGCTATTGACTGTCAGCTGGGAGGGCCAAAATTTTCACTTGCTACTGGCCTTTCTTTACTGGGACAACTGCGACCCTTAGTGGCTTGTGTTGGGTAATTGCGTGTAGGCTGGGTGTTTGTGTCTTGCCCTGCTGATATGGAGTGATCTCCCTTTCTGTTGGCGGGTTTGCCTTAGGCTGTTTCTCTGCTTTTGCAGCACCCGGAGGGGTAATGGACAGGGTTGTGGGGGGATTGTTTGGCTGTTAACCTCCATTAGGGGTCTCAGAGCTGTTGCCCAGGGGTTTATTGCACCCGGTTTTCCCTGTAATTTCCAGCCACTGGAATGTGGCCTGTGTTGTTTCCGTGTAGCTGTTAAGTCCCTGTCCCTTTAAGACTTTGAAAAAGCACTGGTTTTTCTTTGTCACAGGGGCATCAGCTTCAGAACCCGCTCAGAGGTCTTGCTGCCCAATTTCCCTAGTTTCCAGCCCTCGACGCATGCACTGTGTCTGCGCTCTGGTGCGGGTGGTTGGGGCTGGGTGTTTAGTAGTCCTGGGCTCCCTCTCCCTCCTGCCGGGAGCTGGGCGGAGGTGTGCTCGGGTCCCACCGGGCCGGGGGTTGTATCTTACCCCTTTCACCACGCGCATGGCTGTCGAATGTGTGGATGTAGTCTGGCTGTTGTCCTGTGTCTTCTGCTCTCTCTTTTAGGGTTAGTTGTATTTGTTGTATTTTCAAAAATATATATGTTTTTGGGAGGAGATTTCCACTGTTCTACTCACGCCGCCATGTTGGCTCTGCCTCTCAGGAGAATGGGTTTTATGTCTTCTGTGTATGTCTGTTAAAATTCAGTGGTGAATCCTTCTCGCCCAGGAGTTTGTTCTTGGGTAGTTTTTTGATTACCAATTCAATTTCATTGCTGGTAATTGGTCTGTTTAGATTTTCTGTTTCTTCCTTGGTAAGTGTTGAAAGTTTTAATTTTTCTAGGATGTTGTCTATTTCTTCTAGGTTTTCCTGCTTGTTAGCGTATGTATTCTCATACTACTCTCTAATAATTCTTTGTATTTCTGTGGGGTCTGTTGTGATTTTCCCTTTCTCATTTCTGATTCTGTTGATGTGTGTATATTCTCTTTTCCTCTTAATAAGTCTGGCTAGGAGCTTATCTATTTTGTTTATTTTCTCAAAGTACCACCTCTTGGTTTCATTGATTTTTTTTCTATTGTTTTATTCTTCTCAATTTTACTTATTTATTCTCTGATCTTTATTATGTCCCTCCTTGTGCTGAATTTTGGCCTCATTTGTTCTTCTTTTTCCAGTTTCAATAATTGTGTCTTTAGACTATTCATTTGGGATTGTTCTTCCTTCTTTAAATAGGCCTGGATTGCTATATACTTTCCTCTTAGTACTGACTTCGCTGCGTCCCACAGAAGTTGGGGCTTTGTGCTGTTGTTGTCATTGGTCTCCATATATTGCTTGATCTCTGTTTTAATTTGGTCATTGATCCATTGATTATTTAGTAGCATGTTATTTTCCTCCATGTGTTTGTGAGTCTTTTTGTTTCCTTGTACAATTTATTTCTAGTTTGATGCCTTTGTGGTCTTAAAAGTTGGTTGGTAAAATTTCAGTCTTTTTGAATTTACTAAGGTTCTTTTTGTGGCATAGTATGTGGTCTATTCTGGAAAATGTTTCATTTGCACTTGAGTAGAATATGCATCCTGCTTCTTTTGTGTGTAGAGTTCTGTATTGTCTATTAGGTCCATCTGTTCTAGTGTATTTTTCAGTGCCTCTGTGTCCTTACTTATTTTCTGTCTTGTTGATCTGTCCTTTCGAGTGCATGCTGTGTTGAAGTCTCCTAGAATGAATGCATTGCATTCTATTTCCTCCTTTGATTCTGTTAATATTTATTTCACATATGTCAGTGCTTCTGTGTTGGGTGCATGTATATTTGTAATGGTTATATCCTCTTGTTGGACTGATCCCTTTATCATTATGTAATGTCCTTCTTTATCTCTTGTTACTTTCTTTGAAGTCTGTTTTGTCTGGTAAAAGTACTGCAACTCCTTCTTTTTTCTCCCTATTGTTTGCATGAAATATATTTTTTCATCCCTTCACTTTTAGTCTGGGTATATCTTTGGGTTTGGGGTGAGTCTCTTGTAAGCAGCATGTAGATGCATCTTGTTTTTTTATCCATTCTTTTACTCGGTGTCTTTTGATTGGTGCATTCAGTCCATTTACATTTAGAGTGATTATTGAAAGGTACGTACTTATTGCCATTGCAGGCTTTAGATTTGTCATTACCAAAGGTTCAAAGTTAGCTTCTTTACTATCTAACTGTCTAGCTTAACTCACTTACTAAGCTACTATAAACACAGTCTGATGATACTTTATTTTTCTCCCTTCTTATTCCTCCTCCTCCATTCTTTATATGTTAGGTGTTTTTTTTCTGTGCTCTTTGTGTTTCCTTTGACTGCTTTTGTGAATAGTTGATTTTATATTTTGCGTTTATTTAGTATTTGGTTGGTCTGCTTTCTTTGTTGTGATTTTATTTTCTCTGGTAACATCTATTTAGCCTTAGGAGTGCTTCCATCTAGAGCTGTCCCTTTAAAATATCCTGTAGAGGTGGTTTGTGGGTGGCAAATTCCCTCAACTTTTGCTTGTCAGGGAATTGTTTAATCCCTCCTTCATATTTAAATGATAATCGTGCTGCATACAGTATTCTTGGCTCAAGGCCCTTCTGTTTCACTACATTAAATATATCATGCCATTCTCTTCTGGCCTGTAAGGTTTCTTTTGAGAAGTCTGATGATAGCCTGATGGGTTTTACTTTGTAGGTGATCTTTTTTCTCTCTCTGGCTGCCCTTAATACTCTGTCCTTGTCTTTGATCTTTGCCATTTTAATTATTATATGTCTTGGTGTTGTCCTCCTTGGGTCCCTTGTGTTGGGATCTGTGTGCTTCCATGGTCTGAGAATCTATTTCCTCCCCCAGTTTCGGAAAGTTTTCAGCAATTATTTCTTTAAAGACACTTTTTATCCCTTTTTCTCTCTCTTCTTCCTCTGGTACCCCTATAATGCGAATATTGTTCCATTTTGTTTGGTCACACAGTTCTCTTAATATTGTTTCATTCTTGGAGATCCTTTTATCTCTCTTTGCCTCAGCTTCTCTGTATTCCTGTTCTCTGATTTCTATTCCATTAACAGTCTCTTGCACCTCATCTAGTCTGCTCTTAAGTCTTTCCAGAGATTGTTACATTTCTGTAATCTCCCTCCTGACTTCATCCCTTAGCTCTTGCATATTTCTCTACAGGTCCATCAGCATGGTTATGACCTTTATTTTGAATTATTTTTCAGGAAGATTGGTTATATCTATCTCCCCAGGCCCTCTCTCGGAGGTTGTCTGAGTGTTTGGGGAGCTGGCTGTGGGGACTCGCTCGCAGATTTTACTGTTCCATTTCTCTAATATCCAGCACACCATGCAATGTTTGTCTGTGCTCACTGTGTAGATTGCTAGGGCTGGTTATTGAGCAGTCCTGTGCTTCCACTCCCTCCCTGCTCTGACTGCTTTCCTCCCACCAGTGTGCTGGAGTGGTGGGAGCACTCGGATTGCGCTGGGTCACGGCTTTGTATCTTACCCCCTTTGTGAGATGCTGAGTTCTCGCAGATGTAGGTGTAGCCTGGCTTTTGTACTGTATCTTCTCATCTCTCTGTTAGGCATAGTTGTATTTATTGTATTTTCAAAAATATATATGGTTTTGGGAGGAGATTTCTGCTGCCCTATTCACACCACCATCTTGGCCCCTCACCCGAAGCATATTTTTTGTATAAGTTTGATCCCACCAAAAACTGTTGACTTGACTGGAATGTTATCAGTTACCAAGAAATCAAACAGATTTTGAGCATCTTTAAAATACACTGTGCTAGGCATTGTGGTGTTATACCAAAAAAAATATGAGAACATAGACCATTTCTTGTATTCATGGCATTCAATGTAATTGCATGAATTAAGTGCCAATGCAAAGACAAATAGCTGTTCAGTTAAATACAGGTGATGTCACAAAGCAACACTTGACTGAATAGTAGAAATAATAGTAAAAATTATGTGCTAGGATACCAGAAGAGAGACTCTCCTGGCCCTCAAAGTAAATGGAATTAAATGAATTTGAGCAGGATTCTAAAGGATTGTTTGGATTTACACATTTAGGCCAAAACAGAGAAGGGGGTTGTAGCATGCACAAATGTGAAAGCAGAGAAATCTTTGTAGGAAGTGTTAAGTATGATGATAACAGAAGTTAACTTTTTATTGAATACTGCATAGGTCCCATGTATGTTGATAAATCTTTGCTCCAACCTATTAGATAAATTTTGGACATGCCAATAAAAGGGCTTAGTCACTGATTCAGTGTTGGTGATACAGGTGTTGGTTGGTAATGAGGAAGGTAACTGTAGGAGGATGCACCAGTAACCCCAGGTCTTCAAACCTGGGTGACAAGAAGAACAGAGTATAGATTTCACTGAGATAGTGTGTTTTTTCAAAGAGCTCCTTCCCCTGCTTCTAAAGGAACGTGGTTCATGGGGAAGGAACAAGTTGTTTGTCAGGTAATTTTTAATGAATTGAATGTGTTGATTCAAGGGGAAATACTCAGTAAGCAGTTAGAAATATGGAACCTGAAATTCTAGGGACATGCACAATTACAGAACCGAGTCATATTCCTTGGGGAAGAAGCTAAAGTCACTGGAGTGTTTGGGGGAGCCAAGGATTGTGGACTCTCCTTAGAAATGTTTTACATCTGGAGGGCAGTGAAACAAAGCGGGTTTTCATCCTTCTCATGTGGGAAGATAATTTAGGAGCAACCAGGATTTTCAGGATACTGTCCAAAAGTCCACAGAAAAGAAATTCCTTTTCTTCAGAAAGTCCAAAGAAAAAAATCCCTTCTTTTCATAGGAACATGCAAGTAAAGGTATTCTAGCGAAGACAAAAACGAAAGTAAGTGTGAAAAGAGAGTGCTACGTATAAAACAAGCAGAATCTTTGAGCTCTCTTTTTATTCCAAAGGTCAATGGAGCCGTTTGTAAAGTTTTGTGTTGGTTCCTTAAGAAGAAAGGGAAGGTGTTATTTAATGGAGAAGATCTCTATCAAACAAGAAATAATGCATTTTTTAAAAAAGCTGTTGTGTTATTTCAAGTACAGTAGGACTCCAACTGGAAAATCCAAAATGTGTGTGGATGGTAGAAGAAGAATATTTGATTATATGTGTATGTAAAAATATGTGTATGTGTGTGTGTGTGCTTGAGTTGGTGTACGCCTGTACATGAGTGCGCGCGCACACACACACAGTCTTTTTCCTTATTATTACTCCAAGATGATAATGGACAAGGGCACCATGTAACAGCCAAAAATATTGACACTTAAACTGATAATAAACTTAGGATAAATGTGGGAGAAATTGCTTACATCACCATGTAACTTTGAAATGATCACAGACGCATTTTAGAAAAACAAAAGAATCATTTTCTTTTATAGTAATATCATGGAACATTTGTTAGGCATGTGGAGGTTTTTTGAATAATGAAGGAAAGGAAATAAGTACCTTCTCTAATGCAGATATTCAAGGAACATGTTGATCATCAACTCTTCAATAAATATGTATCTCTATCTCAGTTTTTATTAGAGGACTATATACAAGTAGTGTGAATAACCAACTTTAACTGAAATTACTGGCTTACAAAAGCTTTTTGTTAAACTTACATTTTTTATTTATTAATAGAGCCCCTTATTTGCAATCCAAATATTTTTGTTTTATTTAGAGAAATAATAAAGCATCAGAAAGGAAATGAAAAAGGGTAGAATTGATACAGAATTTCTTGCTACCTGATTCAGTACTTAAAATAATACACTTCCCTTTTGACCACAAAGACAATTGTATGAATGAAGTGTCAGTGTATATGTTTTCACTGTCTGCTCAGTCAAGGAGAAAGATTTTTTAAGTATATAAAGTGAGGAGGTAAACATGCGTAAGGTGAACTGAATCCTAACATAAGTGAGGCCAGAATAGAGAGCACCAAGATGCACTTAAGTGGATTCATGTATCTAGGCCCTAGTGGATTAAAACTCATGGTACTTTTACAAACATAACAAAAGAAAAAAAATATGCAGTTTTTTTTTGTAGAAACCACTTAGAGTAGTATTTTAGGAGTGCCAGAGATCAGGGAGAATTCCAGAGGGCTGCCAGAAAAGCAATTATAGTTGTTCTGACTTTTCAAAGATAGTCAAAAAAACTCTGGAAAACACTGATGTCACTTTTTTGCTAGTGATGAGACACATTTGTCTGCCCTTGTTTGCTACCTGTTGGGTGCGGAACATGCTGCGCAGGACTCAGAGTCTTAAAAATTTGTAGACTCTACCTACCCTCAGTGAGCTTACATCCCAATAAAGGAATTAACACCCAATTAGAACACAAGTTGGGATTTAATAAGCAGCACAGGAAAAGTCAGAAGAGTGCTTTATTATTCGGAGCAGAAAGGGTAACTGTGACCTGTGGACATCTGGAAGAGTTATCTGTTTGAAAGGTGATAGTTGAGCTGTTTGTAAGGTGATAATTGAGGGGATTTCACTTTAAAAGGTGGGAGCATGTGGGAAGTAGTTAAAACAAAGCTACGTGGCCAGTATAATATGCAGCCAGCTCATGCAGGGAAAACCCAATTTAACTAAAGCTCAGTTGTTTGCCTAGGAGACTTGGAGATGTGGCTGGAAAAGTCAGTTGAAATTTGATTGGAGAAGTTTTTGTAAGGAAGGTGAAGTACTGTAGTGTAGAGGAGGAGCATGAAGGGGACTCTGGAGACTCAAGTTCTGCTAATCTGGAAGGGGTGTCTGCCAGTGCTCACTGTGTTTTCCCAGGAACCTTTGACTTTCTAAGACGTACTCTCCAATCTGAGAAATTATGGTAGCCATTTGGAAACCAATGTGTCATCTCACAGTGACTCGCAGTAGAGTGTTTTTCTTCTAGGTTTTGGACAGATGATGGAGTTATTGGTTCAACACCAAATGAAGTAGTTGACTTGTATTTAGGAACCATATCTTATAAAGCTTTTGTATCTTTAAGTAGAAAAAATCATACTCACCTTGGGGAATGTTCACAGTATGAGAGATAATAACTGAAATGTCCAGTGGGAATAGTGAGTTGGATTTGTATATCCCAACAGACACTCATTTAGGGGCATATGCGGTTTACAATATTATCTCCCTATACATGTATGTATTGTTGGCTTGTTTTTCTTTTCACAGCACATTTAGTTGGATTCTTTTAAATTGTATATAACCAATTCGGCCATTCATCCCAAGAAGAATACAAACATGGAAACTAAAGTTCATTATTTTGAATCTCTAGGAGGAGGGCTGTCTTGAAATAACAATGAAAACCCCTACTTGTTGTGTTCTTACCACAAGAAAAAAAGTATGAATTTTTTCTTCTAAAATGAGCCTAAAGGCATTTAGCAGTTGCTCCCAGTGGATCAGATGTCAAATATGATGGTTTTTAGCACAGGGAGAAAGAGAGCAGAGCCAAACACTAGACACAATGTCTGTCACATGTTTTTGGGAGAAGGAGGATAGAAAAGATGAAGACAGAAACTTATATGAGAAACAGGATTTTAGACTAATTCTACTGAATTATACAACAGAGAAAACTCTTATTGCAAATATAGATCACCAGAAGTTACCATTAACTGAATTACTTCTTCCCACTTCACTGTTTTCTCTTAAACTAATGAACAAATGGAATGATTCTACCAATTTATAAAGTAATGGTGAATGTGTCCTGAACCAAACAATATTTGAGTTAACTTAATTGTATAGATTAACAATTGAAGAAACAGAAAGCTCATTTCTGCTAGGAATCAAAGCTATGTATTTTCTTTAACTACTAAGCCACAGTTAAAAAAATCAGTGTTATGCCATGCACTGTACCTGAAATGATAGTTTATTTAGATCAGGTCTAGATCACAAATCTTGTTCAGCTCTAGTCCTGTGTGAACAAAATTAATCTTTATCATGAGGTACTTTAGGACACCAGTATGATTTCTTCAAGTTATCAAATAGAGATTCAGTTGTCTTTAGTAAAATGTCCAGTATGTTTGTGTTTTAATAAAGTATCTGTTATTTTAAGGCATTAGTTTCAGACCTCTTTGTGGTGAATTTGTCTATATTTGTAGTCTTTAATTTGCCAGTTTAAAAATATGTGTTAAGTAGTTTCTACTTAGAATTTAAAGCAGAAAATCTAAACATAATTTGCTTGTTCACATTTCAGTTTGGAAAATACCACTGGTCAGCTCATTGTTTAGGGAAAATGTGATGCTCTCCAGTTCTGTTGATCATTTCATCATGTATTTATACAATTTCATTAAAACACATCAGCAGTGGGTCCAGCTGATTTTAATAGGCCCTGATCATACCCACAAAATACTTATATATTAAAACTTAAGAAAATAGTAAAATATTACTATAAATTGGGGATCAGAAAACTTTTTCTGTACATGGCTAGGTACTAAATATCTTTTTACTTTCCAGACCATGTGATCCTTGTCATAACTACTCAGCCCTCTGTTGTATTACAAAGGCAGTCATAGATAATACCTTAATGAGCAGGCATGGCTGTGTTCCAATAAAGATTTATTTATAAATACAAGTTCGGCTGGGTGTGGCTCTTAGATTGACATCCCTTGATGTAGATACAGACAGTTCCCAAACTGAGTTTTAAGGAACTTTTGTTGTATGAGATGTTCATAGATTAAAAGGAACTTCTGATCTAGTAATTCTGGGGAATACCACCCAAGATACCTCTTTTCTTAGGTAAATTCCATGTCATCTTTTTGAAGGCTATGAGAAGGTTATCTTGCAATAACATGATTTGTCTGCTTTAATTAACTCAGTTCCCCCAAACAGATGTGACCTTGGGATTCTTTTTTTTATCATATTTACTCTTAAACATATTAAAGAATCCATGACTTAGAAGCAACTTTCCAAACTGATAATTTGACTATCTATATAGGTTATTATATGCACATTTTTGTTGAAATCTTGTAAATCCCTAAGCCAATTCACAAACTCTTGTTCACAAAGGTTGCCAATGTAAAGTCCTAACTTTCTTAACTAGTTCTGAGTAGTTTTATGAATATTTTTTTCTTAGGTTCTAATCATATTACTTCCTCCTGTCATTTTGAACTGTTGGACACACTTTTTCTCTTTCATCTGTAGTTAAACGCATAACAATTTAAATTGATTGAACATATATTTTCTGTGTATATACTTTCATGGCATACCCATGAATGAGGCAGACTTTGTCTCTCCCTTCTGGGCATTTATAGTAACAAAGGGGGGTAAAGACAAAAGTTATAATACTATATCACAACTGCTCTAATAAGAGAGCCCCCAAATTCTGTCAAAGCATATATGAAAAGTACTGAACCGTAATTAGGAGGGCAGAGAAAGATTCCAGAGGAAGTTCATCTAAGCACAAATTTCAAGCTAGCTACAGAGAAATGGGAAAAGCAGGTATAAAGATAAGGATGCAAGATTGCCAGACATACCCAGCTAACATGCAGTATGGCTCTAATACAGCTGTATGCTTCAGAGATGTGTGGGAGTTGAATTAAGAGGGTTTTTCATGTTTCTGTAATGTTATTGAGGATAGGTGAAAATTTGGAGAGAGTGGCTTGATCTTATTTGCACTGTGGTAATATAGCTGTGTCTGGAATGCAGGAATGCACTTGAGGGAAGGGCTGCTCAGATATGAGACTCTTTTAAGAAACTGCTATATAGCTTTCCTGGGGAATCTGCCATTGGTGACCCATTAATCCAGATTCTTCCTTCAGAGGTAAGATGCTGCCAAACCTCCTATGTTATTTTAAGAAACCAAGAACCAGATAATATTTCTTTCCCTGAAACCATTTGCTTACTACTGGAAACATTAAACTGTCTTTTCACTTGGGAGTATTGGAAAAATTGTAAGGAGAGAATAATAAAATGTGTTTTTAGAAAATTCAAAGGAGACTTTATTACATATTTGTAGTGAGACAAAAATTGGCACCAAGAGGCCATCCTGATTGTTACACCTGAAGGAAATGATTAACTGTGATGGCAAATCTGGGCCTTTTCCTTAGCAACAGCAATTAACCTAGAAGAGCTTTTCTTTAGGTCTGTTTAAGACAACAGAACTTGTGGGCATATAAATATACACATGCATAATTACACACCCTGCCTGTCCTTGTGCACCTGCACTACTTATTTACAAATGCATGAGGTATTTCTGGAAGTTATCCTCAATTAGAATGCAGCAAAATGTGTTCACTAAATAACAGTATATGAAATATGTGCACTTTATCCATTCTACCACAGTGATGCACTTAAAAAGATCTAAAGTTTCTTTTTTAAATACTTTTCTTGTGCAAAAAAAAGGATTCTTTGTTGACAACTGGGCCCTGGGATATTATTTATATAAATATATATTCATACTTTGTATATATTACCCATATATAATATATTTGACTTATACAGCATTTATATATTTTATTCTGGTTATTTTGCATTGCTTAGAAATGCAACCTCTAGTGTTCAAAGCGATGGTGAATGGAGGTTTTAATTAGCAGTGGTCATGGTTATGATGGAGGATCAGGTGTTAAAAGCAAAGGGATAAAGCGATCAGTTAAGGTTTGTGGATTTGGATCAAAGAGGGGCTTCCTTTGAGTACATGTTATTAATAACAAAATGGAGGCAATGCATTACTTCTCCAGTTCTTTTTCTGGCTTCACTGACCACACTCCACCTGGTTTTCAGACTCATTCCTCAGTTGTGTGTATTTAGGAAAAAGCAGAATCTCTTGGGAGGAATCAAAGCCAGCACTTAGCAGTGAGCCAAGTCTGTCGTTACAGTCTCATGCGTTTCTTTTACCATTGCCACCAGCTCTACTTGAGAGCTTACTCTTGGCTAAGAAGATCATCAAAGTACGTAGAAAATATTACATATATATTTATTTCTGGTTAGTAAAACATTGTCATCCTTGCACTGAACTAGACACTTGGACACTTGGAAGACTGTTTCATTGTATTTAGGTAGGCAATTCTTTTGCACCCTTCAAGGTTACTGTTGCTCAGGGAGCTTTTTGGTTTCCCTCTAGCAGAGGTTCCATAAGGTAGCATGAGGTACAGTGTAAACCTGTAATGTGATGCTAGGAAAAGTGAGAAAAAAGCTTATGTGTAATTGCAGTTATATAAACCTAGGTACCAGGAAGACCTAGTTTATCAAATTTTTTCTACACCTGAAAATATTTTGTTGAAACTTGCAGATGAGATGTAGTAACCAGGGAACTAGGAGACAATAAAATAAAAAGTTGAAACTGTGTGTAGGTATGTACTTTAACACAAGTCATGGAATTGAAGTTTTCTGAAGTAACTTCAACCATTTAGATGTTTCTTTTGTTCTTTGCCACATATATGCAACAGCCTCCATATCAAAATGTTAGTTGTAACTAATTAGAATTCTATTCTCAAAAATGTGTTTGTAGGTAATCCACCTACTTCTTAGTTTCCACAGGTAACCAGAATTACTATGTTTTCTTATACCAACAGCATGCACAGACTGTTAATTTAAGGAGGAAGTTTGATGGCCTGAAAAAATATATGTGTGTGTGTATAATATTACAGCAATTCCTATTTTCAGTTTTTCTCTTGTCTTTACATCTCACATTTCATTGCAAAGAGCTCACAGTGATAGTAAATGAAAAGTGCAGGGAAAACGTGCATGCCATATTTTTACCATTCAAGAATTACAGAATTCTGTTTTTTTATTTTTCCTTATTAAGATAAGCAGGATAAGCTTGGTTCTTTTCATACCTTAATTTGACTATTCATCAATCTAATTTTAATTAAATTGCAATATAGTAACAAGGTTGACAGTATGAATTGCAGCCTGGGCATTGAGGTATTTTTTTTTTTTCCACATGATTTTTGCTCTGACCATTGTATCTTCAGTGAACATACTTTTATTATCTTTGAACTTCCTCCAGAAATTATGTATCAAGCCATAAATATATCATCTATGCTGGTGTGATATATGCATATTCCTTTTGAGGATGATAGCTCCAGTATTGTAAGAAGAAAAATAAAAAGACTTTTTTAAAAAAGTCTGATTCTTAGGCTAGGAAATCATACTGATGAAGCATTAGCTTTATTTTGAAATAATAGTAGACTTTCAGAAAAGTTAATAAAAAGTGGCACCAAGTTCCCATATACCCATCTAATCTCTTACATAACCATAAGATAGTGATCACAACCAGGAAATTGATATTGGTCAAATATAGTGAACCAAACAATAGACCTTAATTGAAATTAACCAGTTTTTCAACTGATGTCCTGTTTTTATTCCAGGATCTAACCCAGAATCTCACATTATTTACAGTATTCAGTTCTCCTTATTGCCCTTCAATCTGGGACAGTCCCTTAGTGATTCCTTGACTTTTGTGATCCTGACACTTTTGAAGACTACTGGTCAATTATGTTATAGACTCTCCTCAGTCAGTTGTCTGATGTTTTCTCATGATCACCCAGAGTCTAGGCTTTGTTGGCAAAGAGACCACAGTATAAGATACTCTCTCCGCTCTCCTCACCCAGTGGGCCATATCAGAGGGTGCATGAAGCCAGTATGGCTCCTCACTGGTGATGTTAGCCTTGATAACTTGGTTAAGAGGGTGTCAGCTAAATTTCTTCATTTTAAAATTACTATTTTTCCCTTGGCATTAGCTTTAGACAGAGACTCATGTATTTCTTCTTAATTCACTAAATATTGTGTACTCAACTATACTCTTTTATGCCCAAGTTTTCCTACCTAAAAATGATCATGCTGGAAACTTACCCTCATCTCAGCCAGCTTAGTACGAATACACTGTCCTTTGGAGATTCTCAGATAAAAGCCAATTTATAACTGGAAATGATCACTCTATCACATTTTAAATAAGAACATAAATAGAATAGTTAAAAGTAGATTGGCAGCCTATGCATATTTCACACCCAGATCTGCAGGGACATCTGTTAGATATGTGGCAGGCCATACCTAAAAGCTGGTTCTCTCAGAATCAGCTAGTGTTTTCCCAATTTGGCCAAATTAAACAAGAAACGTATCCATTACTTCCTACCTATTTTGGCTATTAAACCAACTAGATGAATAACCACTGTTTAATAAGGGCAGTAAAAAACCTTTTTTAAACCATCACATTCACAATTTTTGGCTGTTCATATAAGGGGGAATAATGTCCCCTGGCATGCTAATGATTCTGGATCCATATGTTATATTTCAATCTCATTAGCTGGTATCTGATGATAAAGTATCCCACCAAAGCAGAGGGAGGCAACCTTTGCACAGAGGTTTACCAGCTTTCTACTCAGTTTTTCTTCTTGAATGTCAATGCTATCTGCCCTGAAGCAACATGCTGAGAGTAGTTGGCTACTTACAGGTCTGGAAGAAAGCAGGAAACGGAATACCAAAGAAATGAGTGGTTCACATACCTCTACTAGCTTCACTTTGCTCTTTGACAAACAGGCATAATCTATATGCCTACCTCCTCAGGTTATTGTGAGGATTAGATAATCTATATAAAATCTTGGATTGTAACTAACACATAGTAAAAAAAAGAAAAAAGAAAGAAAAAAACCACCTTGTCATTGTATCACTCTACCATCTTTCATGCCTGAGATACAGATTTGGGTACAAAAGACAAGAAAATGGGGCTGAGCACTTGCTTAAATAGTTTTGTTTAATATGCAGGGAACTTGCAGAAAACTATTTTATACCAAATAAGAATTCAAAAGAGTTTGTCAAATGATAGGGAAACATCCTATCATCTGTATGCAGTCCTAGGCTAAAGGACAATGGTATTGAGGTGTGCTTCACGGGAAATTAGCCTGTTCTTCAAGCAAATGAGTTCATGGACAAATGACCTGCAAAGTGCACTAGGCTGCACACTTCCTGATTATAGGACTTTATCAACTTTACTGTGATACACAGTGCCTAGCACAGTGTCTGAAATACTATAGGTGTTCCACAGATATTTTTTAGATGGATGTTCAAAAATCATACTGATTTCTCTAAGTGATAGCAAAGAATCTGAAATGCATGGTTTCTTTATCTTGCATGAGGTCCAGGCTATGCCTTTAGATCCTGTGTTATCATTTCACTAAATAGGAGGGTAGTTTCTTGACTCTAGACTACACTTAATGAGAGACTTCAAAGTTTCCCCTTATTTAGACAAAGCCCATATTGAGATTATTTCATGGTGTTTTACACACATTAGTTCATATACTTCTCTATGAACTTGTGAAGTTGGTGGCAGTGTCTCTATGTTATAGATGAAAAATTGGAGGATTACAAAAAACTTTTCCAAAACAATTCAGGTATTGGATATTTAAAAAAATAATAATAAGTTTTAAGTTAAGTTTGTTTCCTAAGTCTACATATACTCCTGTCTCACGCTATTGCACTTCCTGGTTGGCTGCCATTCCATCCCCCTGAAAATACTATCTTTACACCCCACTGTGGAATAAAATAAGCTCCATGAAGGCAGACTGTGTCTGCTTATTGATTGCTGCATCATATGGCACGTTGGTTACTAGAAGTTCAGTTAATAATTTGTGAGTAAAGGTCAGAGCATAAAATATTTTAGCCCCTTATTTGTATAGCCTATCATAATTTGTACATTTATGTTCGCAATCTGATTTCTGCTTCTGATTAAGTACATACAGACTCTGTTTCAGCCTACTAGATATCTGATTTGGCTGTGCATGATGATGAATATACCAGTAAGCCTTACTTTCCACTAAGCGCATCCAAGTAAAAGCTCTGAAAGTCATATGGTTCTTGCCACTTTAAATCTGACACCTAATATATTAGGTATTAGAGTGTTTTGTGCTTACCTTTAGCTCTTCTTTAGTTTAGGTGATTAAAAAAATGCCTGTCGCTGTCTGTATGTGCAACATGCTTCATTAACAGTGATTTATTGGGAATTTAGCAGAATTGGCACTCTGTAGCACACCAGTGGGCAGAAGGAAAACAAACGTGAGATGATTGCTAAGAAACCCTTCTTTCCTGCTCTGGTGGTAGGAGCCTAAAGAAAGTGTGCAAAGATTAATTCACAATACCCAGAAAGCAAGACTAAGACTAGAGTCTCTGGGCAGTGTTACCCTCCTCAAGGCCCCTGTACCCAGTGTCCCCTAATGCACAGGTGGGAATCCTGTAGGGCCATGGGTTTTCCCCATTTGGCTCAATGTGCTTCCTGCATCCATTGTCTCCTGAAGCAGTATGCTACCACTGCTTGCCCAAGATCTTCTTTTCCCAAGGTTACCTACTCAAAGCCCATGCATAAATTTCGTTAGCAGCGTCCAATTATAAAGATTTTCCCTTAATGTTCCTTTCAACAGCCGGGTATCATCACTGTCATTTTACCAAAGAGAAAAGTGAAGCTAACAGAGGTTAAATGACTTGCCCAAGGTCAACATCTAACTGGTACAGCTGGGATTTAAACCTGGCTTGTGTAATTCTAAAGCCAGTGATTCCAAACACCAGAGGGAAGGCAAAGGAATTTTTTATTTTACATGCAAACCATATTGATTTTGATATGACTAATTGAAATGCTGCGTTGAGAAGATTCTGGGACCACCCTTGGGCTAAGCTGCAAAGAGTGTGCCATGTTCAATTATCATTTCTGTCCCTAGGAGTGGGAAGGAGGGAGTGGAGGTGTATTTTCCTGTCTTCAGCTATGAGTACTTTTGTTCTTGTTTTTACTGTAATGAGAGTGTATGATATGGGAATGGCATCCTAAAGGAAGGACGAACTATCTGAGAAGCAGTCTAAATAAAAGGAAAACACTGTATCTTTTGTATTTAATACAGTTGTCTGTTATTTTAATAAGCCTGCATTGTAACTATTTTGGAGAATTTTAATAGAGTGTTTTCTATACTGTGAAGTCAAACTTTCAGGGTTCATTTCCATGTAATGGAAATATTGTACATCTTGATGGTGGTAGCAGTTAAATGACTGCATCAGTTTTTGAAATCTCATCAACCTTTATACTAAAAAGAATGCATATCAGAATATATATAATATACTACAGTAAACAGAGTAGGGGAAGGGATCATTCAGAGTTCATATCCTATCTTTATTAGCTCTAACTTAGGACAATTTGCTTAACCCTTAAAGTGAAAATAACCACCTTAAAGGATTCTTCTAAGGAGTCTCTTCGTTAGTACTTCATAAGTGACTAGTACATAGTAAGTGGCATCTATTATTTGTCATTTCCTCTGTTTTTTTATATTCTACCATTACGTTGCTCCAACATCATTTAATAGTTTAATCACATGTCTTTAAGTTGATCATTAACTGTACGTGATGTACTGGAAACTCTCACAAACATACAAGCTTTATATATTATGGGTAATTACATAATATACATAATGGATATAATTACAACTTTTGAATACATGTTTTTTTCTGTTTTCTACTAAATGATGCTGACTTGAACTATGTCCATTTGTTTTTCAACTCAACTGTAAAAGTGTTCAGTATCTACATGTACTAAACACATACTTACTAAATTGATGGACTATAAGGTGTGCTTGAACATATTGAAAGCATTAGATATGGTGGAATGGTTTCTTTACTTAGAAACCTAAGAAAATAAAGAGGAATTATTAACTTTAATAAAAACCCAAGTACTACAAAAGGAAAATATAAATAGTATATTATGGGGCTCACTTGAAAAAATATTCTCCAAATTCAGGGATATAACTAAATTCAGACGACAGTAGAACTGAGTATTTATGTGTATGTTTGTGTACATGAATTTGTCATTGAGAGAGATTGTATAAGAGGGATGAATTGTCATTATCCATAAAATAAACTAATAATACATAATGCCTAATATCAATAAATAGTAGTATAAGCAATTTTTAAGAATCAGTGTTGAGAAACTACCAGGAAAACTTTTTTTCCCTAGAAAACTGTTCCCTCAGAGGAGTAAGAGTAAGTAGTTAAGTGTGTAAAGTGTGTATGTACTACTTTAATGAAAGTAAATGTTAAATAAAAGTTTTAAAATTAGTACACTAAGTACTTACTTAGTGGAGGTCATGAATAGTACATATGTATTTGTGGTTTGGGATGCAATTTCCAGTAGCAGTACCATACGTAGAACATAAAAGCAGTACATCTCAAACAATTCTGATAGATAGGAAAATGATGCAATCTGAGAAATTGTGAGATGCCTCAAAGAGCTCTGGTGATGACCATTCATTTGTCTAATTAAATATCTTGCAAATACTCAACCTTTTTCTGAGGTAATGATGCAATTAAGGACTTTAAAGATCCTTAGCACCAATCCAGTCCAGCCTGCTTTACTATTGGTGGAGAAACTTGCCCAGCATTAACTAACAGCCCTGAGACAGCAACTGTTATTCTGAATGTCAATCCAGTCACCTTCTGAAACATCACACCACAGCTATTGGGACTGCTGCACTTTGTGTGGAGATGGTCTCCTTAGTAGAAAAGTGTAAAGGTTCAAAATCAAAGTGGATTAAAGAGAAAGTGACAGTGAGTTATTCTAAGAAATGTTAATAAGATATTTTTCAAAATTAGCATGTAGAACCCCATTAGCTCTCAGAATATATAAAAGATACACTTCGGTGACTGAGAACTTGAGGTATCATCTAGCTAGGTTTTATTCCAGAGAGTACCTGCCTATGGTAATCGTATTTCTGGTGAGAATTGCCACAAGTGGGAGACACTATTTTATCTAGAAAGCCTTGGGGGAAGGTGTTCACCTTAGCTGATCCTGTATAATTCCTTAAAGCTCTCTCTAATATGGTTTTAGGATAGAAATCAAGTCTAAATCAGCCATTGGGTAGGTGGGTACAACCTAAATAAGGAATTCCATTATACGCATGTCCCCCTCTTGGTTCGTATGTGTGGGTCTCCAAATGTCTTCTCCAGGCGCTTTATCTCTTCTCTTTTTTTCACTGTTCTCTTTGAACTTGCAAATACTTGGGGAAAGTAATCCAGGCAGAGACACCAAGCAACACATATTTTCTTATCATTCCTAACACACCACTTACTGCAGTCTCTACTGAAGTAGGGAAGGTGTGAGGGAAACAGAAATGGAAATGTGTGTCTTCTAGTTGATAAGAGTAAAAAGCTGGTACAAGGAGACAATAGAGGAAGCTAATTTGATTGACTGATATGATAAGAACGTTCATTATCCCAAAAGGACCTGTGGGTCTTCTACTATAACCATAGGAGGTATAGATTATATGTACTACTCATTTTATGTATAAACCAACTTATATAGTCAATAATCTGTTCTACAAGCTGAGTTGTCCTGCCTTGGTGGGCATACCTTGACCTTGACTCTTTTCATTTGCATATTGCTTTTTGAATAATGGGTACTCAATAAATCTCTGTTCACTGATTGAACATTAAGATTTGACTGGATGGCATTTTCCCTTGAAATGATTGGCAGGTTGCTTTCTGAAGAAGCCAGATTTCTCCCTTGCTTTCAGTTCTGTTCACTGCTTCCTCATCACTGTGATTGACTGCACCCCTCATTAGTTAATTGTAGAGTTAGAAAATGCTCAGCTATACAACTGGGAACTGTGGATGATCCTTTTTAAAATTCCTGCCTTAAGAATGGCTGCACTTGAAATAATAATTAGCAAGAAAACAAATGTTCATGTTGTTCTTACACTTAGAGAGGGAGGAACTTATTCACAGTTGTGCTGCTACAAAAAGACTTCTGAATTAACACTAGTGATATGTAGCCTTCTGACAAGATCTCTGCTCTGAAATCCACACCATACTTTGCATTACAAATATTACACAGATTTTGCATGTTTGCTTTTTGGTGTCTAGCTTTACTTCTGCAGAAGGACATCATGAAAAGCAGAGTTAGAGAGAAAAGTGTCACCATCCAACCTTATCTCATGCTTTAAAAGATATACTGTTTTATTTACATTTCTGTCACTCTGGGAGAAAAGAGCACAATATTTGAATGAGGAAGATGTAGATTTGAATACTGGCTCTATTGATTTCTAGGTTTGTCCTTGGACAAGTTCCATAGCCTCTCATAGTCTAATTGCCAAGATTATTATTTTTTAGAGGAGAGTAGTGCCTGATTTCCAGAGTTGTTAGGATGGTTTATTTAATAAGGAGGAAATATATAAAAGCACACAGTAGGTCCACAAAAGAGGTTAGTTAAATTTATTATTTTATTTACATAGCACCTATTTACTGACTGCCTATTCTGTGCCATGCACTGTTGGCAATGGGCCTTTTAAATATCAGTGGATAAACAAAGATTCCCTACCTTCATAAGTTTAAAATCTGGGGAATTTGAATGTGAGTCTAAACAATAATAGGTTTTGAAAAATATATTAATTACTATGTCATTTGACCTTTATGGCATACTTGTGAGGAAGCTATGGCTCATGATCCCCAATCTACAAACAATCAAATGTTTAAAAAGTTCAAGTAGCTTTTCCAAAGTCAGATAACCCGTGGCAAAACCAGGAAAAAAGAACTCAACACCTCAATCCCAAATCCAACATTTTCCCACTCTGTCTTTCTGCCACGCCACCTTGAAAATTGTGTTATTTGTTGAAAGTATACTTAGTAATTAGAGATATGATTAACTCATTGACTGGAGGAGAAAAGCCAAGGGAAAAAACAGATATTCCCAGTTTCTAGGTATTGTATTTAAAGCAGAACCACATACAGTGAAATGTTCAGGGCCCTCCCCAGTTTAAAGTCACTCCCATCCTCCTCCTAGTTTTCAGATTCAAGTCCAGATTCTTTAATATACATTGAAGTCTGTTTAGGGATCAGGCCCTCAGATATGGACTGTATTGTGTTATTTTTAACAAGGATATCTGCTGAGTGTCAAGGACCTGTCCTCAGTACTTTCCACACAGTCTCATTAATCCTTACAATAAGCCTGGAAGATAGAGATGTTTTGCATTGTTTTACAGATGAACCACATAGCTGGAGACAAGCTTGATGTGGCTGACTGCTCCTTTAATCATCTTGTGTTTTGGTAACTTGACCAGTTTAGCCTCTTAAATTCTTAAGTTCTCAGTTTCATGTCTGCTTTCCTTTTCACTTGGCTTAGAATTTTCTTCCTCTTACTTATCCTTTGGAGTCCGTTCAAATCTTAGCCCCTTTAGAGAACTTTCTTGAAGTCCCACCCCACCCCTGGTTCAGTTAGGTGGTATTCTTTTGCATTGTTAGCACTTTGTACTTAATAGACCTATTATGTGCATTGTAGTGAATTCTAATTACTCTGTTGCTAAGTAAACAATGAGCTCCTTGAGGACAGGACCCTTCCCTCCATTCCTTCTGCACACCCAACATTTTGCACTGTACCTGCTGCACAGTAAGTGCACCTACTTATTTGTTGGACTGAGTTAGAGCTGCTTGGATTCCAGCAGAATTTCAGTGTAATAGAGCTCTAAAATAATTACATGATCAGACCCTGCATGTGGATTCTTGGGAACCAGGACTCTTAAGGGGAGAACTGAATCATGCTTTTGTCTTAAGCATTTTATACTGACATCTTCAGTATAACTGTTAGCATCAGAATTCTTTAAAAGGGTTGGAGACTAGAAGATTTTTGCTCTGTAGAGCAGTGTGTAAAAATATCCTGTAGATTTCTCAGTTACTCATTTCTTTCCAGCTTAGCCAGAGGAAGCAACCAAGGCCTGTTTCACTGTGTGGCCTTCTCCTCAGGATTTACGAGTCTAATTCGTGAGCAAGGTCTCAGAGTTAGTGCTGAGTACACTATCTTTTGCTACAGCCACCTTAGGATAAGCCAGAGAGTGCTTGGAGCTGCAGGGGAGATCTATTACTGCCATAACTCTTGGCTCATCCTGCAGCCCTCTTTCTGGCTCTGGCAGAAAAAAACAAGATTATGAAACTTTTATCCTGCACCACAATCCCACATGAGATACATGAATCTTCTCTCCCTTCAGAAAACCTGGCATTGTGGTTACTACTGCCCACTGGACAAATTATTGTCAATGACCCCATTATTTCTGATTAGTGAAGGTGAACCTTACCTACCTGAATGTAAACAAATGCCAGTTGGGTTCTTGAATTCCTTCATCCTTAAAAATCCACAACTTTTAACAGAATACACATAGTAAGTAGCGTCATATCATGAATTAAATCTTTATTTTGTAATTAGTTACATTTCCTAAGCTTATTTTAATTGCTTCAAGAAATTGCTTAACATTGTAGATCAATTTCCAGGTCTGAGATGACATTTCCCTCACAAAATTAATTATTAATACCCTGATCATTTGCTTAAGACATTAATAGTTTTCATTGATCAGCACATCCTGTTTATCTAAAATGGCCTAATCACCATGCATGTCAGAGAGTATCTGAACACATCTAATTAGAGACACTGCTACCCACTTTCAGCCACATCAGCAGATAAGAAATTAAGAGCCCTGTTTGTCTTCACAACATGTTAAGTCTAGCTTTATCAGAAACTGCACTACTTAAGGACACAAGAAAAAGGCAAGTTCTCTAATGATGGTTCTTCACTTTCTGCTAGCTTCCTGGTAAATAAAGGCTTCTCAGTGAGGATGAAGTATAAATTAATAGTAAGATCTCTTGATTAAAGAGTTTGTGTTGGTCCACGTTTTTATATGAGTCTGTGTTCGCTCACTGTGTTTTCCTTGTAAGCAGAAGTGAAATGAGAAGTCCCAGGTTATTTTCAGCTTAAAAATATTGGGGCTTTTATAATAGTCGTATTTAGCATTTGTGTGATGCTGTGTAGGTAACAAAGAAATTTCATTTACTTATCCTGGTGGTTTCCCTTGAAACAACCTTGAGAAGGAGGCAAGGTGGGTGCATACTCAGGACCCCACCCCTAGTTACAGCCAGATTTGCAAAGAGAATGTGAGTCTCCTCGTTCCCTAAATTTCTCCCTTATTTGATTAATTGAAGAATAGAAAGCATTCTGCTTGTTTTTAAAACCCAAGTGGGAACTATCTCCTTTATGAAGCCTCCCTGGCCAAAAGTGTCCTCCTACCATCATAGTAGCACATTATATCGCAGTTTCATGAAACTGTGCAGCTGCCCTTCTGAAGCAGGAGATCCTCAAGGCTAGAGTTGGTATCTTTGTTTTAGCAGGTCAAGTGCCTCACCTAGTGTCTGGCAAGCAGAAGGTGCTGCATATATGCATAAATATATGGCTGGCTGGCCCTGTGGATGGAAGAAGGGGTGGTGTATGAGAGCAAGTGCAGTGTGGGTTCAGTTTATAAAAGTCATGTCACAGACTTTGGTGCTTGAGGGCAGCATGACTTTGTTCAGTTCACACAGTGTTTTTTTTTTTAATTTTGAACTGATTACCAACATTAAAAACTTGAGAGATTTTAAGCATACAATAATATTTCCAAGTTTTCCTTGAAAACTTGTAGGTGTTCCTGCAACTCTGGGAATATGCCCCACATGTTAGCCATCAGCTTGAGCTGAGCAGTACCTGGTCCCCTTCAGACAGGACAGGCCTGTATACTCTCCAGAGTGTCTCTGGGTGCCCACTTGCTTCTCTCATTCAGTTACCTGCTTTGCAGCTCCTGGAACACAGAACAAGCAGCCTCTCTATACCGCAGAGCTCTGTTTTAAGACTCCTGGCTAACAGAAGAATTGCTCTGATTAATCATGCTCTAGATTTGTGCAAAAGAACCTAGTAGACAGCTACTTGCAGTTGGTAGATTTCTTTCATTTGACCCTGGAGTTGTACATTTCTACTGCATTTTAGAAATGAAACATAGAGCATAGGGGGGAAAAATGTTTGAAATGATGGAGTAGTCATAATTTTCCCCACTTAACTCCCTTCTAAAACTTGGGAACTTCTCTTGAAGGTCCACCAGTGTTAGCCCCATTTTGTTCAGCGGCAGTTCTTCTGTATTCACTTTTTTGGGGTGTATTATTAATTAGAAAATAAAAACGGACTGCAGACCATGGGACTGGGAAGGACCTTGTAAGAAATAGTCCATTCCCCTGCCTTCAGTGGGGTCACATGTAGTCAGAAGCTGTACTCGCCTCTTCACTTAGGAGACTGAGGGACACTCCAGCTGTAATCCCTGCCCAAGTGTTTGGAAGAAAAGGAGGCTTATTTGTTTAATACTCATAATTTAATATGCTTCTCTCTTCTTCAATAGTATTTTTTCACTAGTGAATTTTATTTGTATTCAAGTAAATTGGCAGAGACCACAAGAGGTAGCCCCAAATCGCACTAACGATGATGCCTCTTCTTTCCCACAGATTAAAGGCTGAACAAAACTTAAAAGAAGCAGCAATTCAATTCACTAGTTACCGGACTTGAAACTCCTTTGACCTTGGAAGATGAGGTTGCCATGGGAACTGCTGGTACTGCAGTCATTCATGTTGTGCCTTGCAGGTAGAGTGTCATTTAAAAACTTTTTGATTTAAAAATTCCACCGTATTTCACACTAATTCAAAAGCGTGCCTTCACTTTACATGGCAATGATAAACTTGTAAGAGTGCATGCTACTATGACTAGCATTTGCTGACACTGTTGAATACACTTTCCTGATGGTCTTTTAGTGACTCTTTTCATGGTGGTGTATCCAAAGCTAGACATTGATGTTTCACCTAGCTACCTGATCCTTTCAGAGTCATTTGAGCCATTATTTAGTTTGAAAGTTGTTATTTTTGCTCATCCCAGTGCCCAACTGTAAAATGTTTGGCAATAAAGCCAATAATATAGTCAAGTATTACCTGCTTTGATGTCAGCACATAGACATTTATCTGAAGAATCTTTCAGTGTCTTTGTTGTTACCATTCCATCTGTTGATACCAATTCTCTTTCTTTTTCATTTCAATGCAGCTGTAATTTGTCAGGAGCCAGAAAGCAAAACAACAGGAAGTTTTTACCATATATTCATGGTCAGCTACTAGACCAGAGCTTAAAAAAGTTCAAACATACTATTGATTGATTTCTCAAGTTTTCTGGAAAATATAAGCCTACTAGTTGGCATACATAATTCAAGCGTTTGATACAGTGTAAGTCCAGCATGTACTGAGAGTTGATTCACAGTCTTGAATAGTGGATATTCTTTCCAGCTCTTTTTGAAATGAGTCTAGTTGACCTGCATTGATATTTCAGAGTGCCAAGTTCACGAAGGACCCTAGAATGTATTTGCATTTTGCAATATAAAAATGACTTTGAGATTACCACTACTCTGATTCATGCATTCATTCAAATGTTCCTGAGTACGTTTCAAAGAGCCAGTTCTATTAGGCCCTGGGAATGTAATTCTGAGCAAGACAGACACAGTTACTGCTGGCTTAGAGCTCTCTTGGCTCAGTTCCATGACTGTATGGAGTGGCAGCTTGATGGAGCAGGTTATTTGCAGTTGCTACAATGAAAGGTAGTAATGGAATGTTAGCATGTGTGGCTCACTCACTCCATACCAGGTGCTATCCTAAGCACTTGGTGTACTTGTATTCTTATCAGTATTATTATTAATAGTATTACTGCAGCATCAAGAAGCAGACTGACTCACCCAAGGTGTCCAAGCCAATAAATGGTAGAGCTAGTAAAATCCAAACTCAAGCAGACTAACTTCAGAATCCATAGTTTTGACCATCACAATATACAGCCTTTTAGCTATCTTGTTGATTTGTTCAGTTCATGGCTGCAAATTGATTCTTACAGTTTTGGTTTTCATGCATCCTGTGTTTTTCTAAATGTAAACCCTCATTCATTTATAAACCCCATAATGCCCTACCATCAAATCTTGAGCTGCCTTAGTTGAGCTCATAATCCTCACCATTCCCTGATTGTATACATGTTGGCACCTAGCCGTCTCTTTTAAAGCTATCACTTCTCTCCCTCATCTGGCCAGAACATACACCTTTCTCCACTCACACCCCAAGAATAAGCCATGGGCTCTGTGCCTAAGTCTTTTCATGCACTCTGACCCTTCCTAAAAGGCCTCAACTGAGACAGTCTGGCTCTAACTTCTCATGAATCTGTTATAAACATATTCTTTAAAGAATAATGCAATGAATTGATTTCTCAGTATATGATTACATCAATGTATTTATTTAACCCACTATGCTGAGTAGACCTCAAGAAATTAAGGGGTTGAAAATGAAGGAAGTCATTAATCTCCTCTACTGCATTTTGAGAAACTTGGAATGCTCACCTAAGAGATGTGTCTATATATTTTTTATTCACGTAGCTTTTTGTAGGGAATCAGTATATTGATCGTTTTTGTAAGCTTTTTTGTGAACTGTTTTACACAGCATTAATATTCCCTTACCATATGCCTCCTTCAGTGTAGGTAAAGTCAAGATTTAATTAATGTTTTTGTTTTCTTGCTATTTGTCTTGATTTCATTAATTTACATAGTACTTGACACTCTGAATTTTGAACAGATTTCTGTAACTGTTTTAAATGCTCATTCTTTTCCTTTCCCATACTTTCTTGGTTGTAGATTTCTTGGTAACTTTTGCAAGAAAAATATTTATGTCTCTTATAGTTTACCATAATTAGTGAATCTCAAATATGCATTTTCCTGATCTTTTTCCCTAAGTAATAAAGAAGATCCAAATGTGCAAGCAGGCTACTCCTTCAAGGGATGCACTTTGAAAAGTCTGCTAATTATTTAAGGACACTGATTAGTAATTGATGGTACAATGAAAATGTTCTCTTTTGCCAAATGCTAGATTCAGTCTCTGACAATAATTTAAAAAAAAGGAAAAGGACCACTGATGCCAGTAGTCTGAAAATTCAGTCTCTACAAAATTGGTTTTCTTATTCTCCCTCTTAATCAATTTAAACAAGCCACAAAACCCTACTACCTAAAAACCACTAACAAATAAGTGATGCTCTTAAAGCAATAGTGACTCCTACATACAATGGGAGTGCTGGTAACCTTGGAAAACTGGAGAAAACACATCCCATTAAAGTATCAACCAGTGCCTGGCTCCAGTCCTGTGTGCCTGGTCTCCCCATTTTTTGAGATGTTTATGCATAAATCTCCTAATGCTTTATTTTAACATTACCAACTAATTCAAATTAATTTTTGAAATAAAAAAGGCTGTTTATAACAAACCAAGATGGTCTTCAGCCTAGGTGTAGTTCCTAGTCAGCTAGTTATCAAAGTTTCTTTCAAGCATTTGGTTTTTCTTTGTTGTTAGACACAATAGCAAGTACACTAGACCTCCAACTTTGTACTAATTCTTGCTTTTGCCAAGAATGCTGTGCCCCTAAATGTCCCATTCACTTTTACTCTCACCTTCTTTGGATTTGTGCTCAAAGGCCACCTACTTACTGTGGCTTTTCTTGACCACGGTAAATAAAGATGAATTAAAATAGCAATATTCCCTTTCACCCACACTTTATACCCCCTTATTGTTGTATTTCCCTACAGAGTTCTTATTAATGTATGAATATCTACATATTTTGTTTGTCTTTATATTAGTCTTTCCCTAGTTGACTGAAGCTTTATGAAGGCAAATCTTTCTGTCTTTTTAGTTCGATGTTATATCCCTAGCTTCTTCAAAATTCCTAGTACATAGTGCCATTCAATAACTAAATGTACATTAAGTGAATGAATGCTGCATCCTGTCCAGGCATGATGGAAGGTGAGAGCAGGGCTCCCATTTCAAGATGTACCATGAACCAGAGCATGCCTTTATGTGAAGATAGTGAAATAGCCATCTTTGAGGCTAATCCATGCAAAAATTTGATTTAAATATAAAGTATTAATGTAAGTTTGTGTGTCTTTAACTCTTATTTCAGATGCACTTGGTACAATATTCCCTTGCCCATTTCTGATTTCACCTATAGCTGGGTGGATTATCCCCCTCCACATTTTTCTGCTTCAAATCTGTCTCTAAAGTACATGTGTGGGAACCTATGAGAAATTAACTCCCTCCTTGGGTGTAGTCCAGAACCAGTTAGGCATGAATCAGTAGATAAATGCCGTCGCTCCTGTCATTTGGAAGGGCAATTCGTAGGCACATTCCCCACAGTTCCATAGTGGTACCCAGCAAGTCTGAACCCTAGTTACCCACAGTAACTCCTTCTGCCTTTTCCTTCTTCACTCCTGCTTCCTTGGATCATCTCTCAAGCAAACTGTTTCCAAGTCCTTCCATCAGTCTCTTTATTTGGGGGAACCTGAATCAAAAATATGCACATGCTATTTAATAGCAGAGAGGCAGCCAACACTGGTCATGTCAGTAATTAGCAAGAAGCCAGATGGGAAACATAGCTTTGACAGACATTGTGAAAGTGTTCACTATGGCATGTATATATATGTATATGAAAGTACATTTATGAGTACATGTACACAGGCCTCCATATAGCTATTTCTGTGATTATAATGTAGATCCTGCAGCTAGATAGTTTTACTATTAAACAACTCATTTATGCTTTTTTACTATTTACTGATTTCATTATTAGCAAGCTTCTGGGCAAGTCATTTTTGCCTCTCTGAGATTCAGTTCACCTCTCTGTACAATAACAGTGTTGGACAGATGATACCTAAGTCCTTTTCAACTATAAAAGTATATAGTTCCAGCTGTATACATGGTGTGAGAGGCAGCTATGAATGCCAAGAAGGTTACAGCTAAGCTTGAAATTTTATTCAAATAATACCAAATTTCAGATAGGTCCCCATACCTTACCAAGTGTTACTGATTCTGTTCCCATTGGCAGAATTTGAACAAAAGGATAAAATGGCAAGCCCACATTTTCTTATGCAGCAAAAGGTGTGAAGACATTTAAAAACCCTCTGAATGAGTGTAAAATATTCATTTGAGGCATTCTCTGTTGATCATGGTCTCAGGGAAGTTAAATTTATTCCCATGTCTGTGGTGCAGTTTACCAACTTGAGCAATTATCTCTTTTCGAAAAAGTGCAACTTCACCAAATGCAAGCATTTTGTTGATTTGTTTACAAAAATCTATGCCGTTGTTCCAGCTGCATCTGGGGGTAAGCAGCACAGGAAAGGTCTTGTATAATTCAAGAAAGACATTCTGGGATTGGTGAGTGTTCACAAAACGTGGAGCAAGGAGGAACACTGGACTGAATAGTTAATCACAGGGATGTAGTTTGAATCTATGACAGTGAAAAATGAAAAGCAAAGGCTGATACCTGCAATCAAAGCACATGGAGAGTCTGATCTTCAGAAGGCATTTTGGGTTCAGGAAATCTCTTATCACTAAGGCTGAAGTATTGTTTTGGCTTATTCTAGGACACAAATACACTACAGAAGCTCCCAGTATTTGATGTTGATAATAGAACTGGATGAGCATAATCTTTCCATGTAATCAAAACATTCAGCAAAACTCAAGACCCGCCAAAACAGCCTCCCTTCTTGGTGATGCTCATGTAGCCCCCAGGAGGGAAAGCGTACACAAGCTAGTAACAAAGTTTGGTGTCACCATGCAGCCAGGTACAATATTTCAGTTCTCAAACTCTCATATTTTTCCCGAGATTAAGCAGAACAACAGTCAGCATTCAAATAATTCCAGTTCTAGACATATTAAACCTACTACTGCCTCTCTTCTTGTAAAACTAACAAGCATTCAATTAAGATAAAAGGGAGTTGAGTAAATGTCAGTTTTCATATAGTTACTGTAAAGCATAGTCCTGTAGTGACCTCTTAGTTCATAGTTCTGTCTAAGACACTGGCTTGTCAATGTACTTACAGTCATGCTGACTGAAGCCAAAGAATGTATTTCCTATTTCCTGTGTGCTGACTCATAACCATGGCCAAGAAATGAAGCCAAAAATGGTAGAAAGATTTAGCAAGGAGAGAACAAATAACTGGATTAAAAAGCAATGACTGCAGTGATGAAAATTTATGGAAAGAATGGGGAGAAGTATGCCCAGAAAATAATAAACAGCAAATGGAAAACTCCTTTTGAGTATCAATTTAAGTATTTAAATACATCTCACAGTGGGAGAATATTAATCAGTAATGAAAATGTTGAGGTAAATAGAGAAACTGGTGGCAGTTTTATATCCTCATAGGCATGGACATATAGTAGAAGTCATACAATCCAAAAGATATTAGAAATATTCAATGTAAGACCTCTGCTGAAGCAAAACCATTAATGGCTTCATTGGATATGTTCAACCAAGTCAGATGTCTTAACTGTAAATAAAACTCCTTTATTTAAAGAGTCTAGGACATGTTGTATCTACCAAAAAAAGAAAAGAAATTGAATTCTGTTGAATGAAACAAATTAGGAAGAGGGGAGAAGCACAGACAAGTGAAATTCAAACATTGCCACACACTTATTATCAGCTTATGTGATGATGCTGTGTTGAAATGTGGGATCAATAATCCTGCCTCAGAGCTTCAGGGTGGCAGGTGAAGCAGTAACCTGGGACATCTTCTGCCCTGCCGAAAAGGCCACCTTGGAGACACAGCAGAGTGGGTAGTGGAGAGCATGCACACCCTTTGAAATGAAATGAATAAGTCTGCCCCTTATTAGCTGTGTGATCAAGCTATTTTATCACCCTAAATCTTGTGGTATTTTTTTTCCCTCTCTTATGCTGAAGTGTATTTATTTCCATTGGGTGTTTGTGAGGATTGTTATCATATATATGTTCTTTGTATTCAGCACAATGTGTGATACTTAGCAAGCACCAGTTAGTGTGGCTATTATTCATTGAGCATTTAACGTGTCATTTGAGGACTTGGCAGTACTAAGCATTTTGCTACTCTCTTAGAATACAGTTTAAGTGAAACATAGTCCCTGTTCCTTGACCCTGATGACGATGATGCCAAATTAGCTTCTTAGCACACTAGCGTCTGGCCCTTCTTTGGTGACTGCAGGTTGTGTAGCAGAGTTTATAACATATTTCTTGCCTTTTCCCTGCTTTCTTGCAATGTGACCTCATCTATAAAATGGGGATATAATATTAAATACCTAAATTGATTAAACTTACTTACATGTATAGATCACTCAGTAGGGTGTTTGGCTTAGTAACACAGACTATTAGTTGCTGTTAATATCATCATCATCAACGCTACCATCAGCAGTAAACCAGTGGGCATCCACTTACATGCATAGCAGCCACAGCATTTGGGGTCTCCCTCCTTGCGGCTAGGCACCTAGGACAGGGACCAGTTTTGGAGCCATTTCTCTGGGGGTCTGACACCAGGAAAGGACTGGGGAGGTTTCTGTGATAGAGCTGCCAGAAATGTATCAAGTTGCAAAGATATAGGCATCCTAAAAAGAGTAGGATCTGGTGGGTGGAAATGATGAAAACATATTTTAAAAGCATTTTACAAAAACAAAAGATACAGAAAGGTCCAGATAGGAGCTCCTAAAACTGTGATGGAATGTGCTGGAACACAGACTCCCTTATAGGTCATACCCTTCTATTCTTTACTCCTACTACACTCCCCTGGGTGGTGTTTCATCTATATGAAGAACAGAATTTGATGAGGATGTGGCCCCACACTGCCCTAATAATACCCTTAATTTGCTTAGCACTTCTTGGTCTATAAAATATTTGCTCAACAGTCCCTTTAAGAAACCTGTTGGGGCTAGAGACAACTATGATGAGAATATTAAGAATAAATTTATTAAGCATTTCTGTGTCAGTATCACATTCTTTAATGTGGTATCCCATTTAACCTCTTAACAGCCCATTTCCTGAGGAAGGGTTACAGGATCTGCCTAATGAATCAGAGCTTGTACATGTTCAAGAAGTATTTGAATTTGGGTCTATCAAGCTTCAAAGCCTGGACTTTTAACTCTTATGCTGTGATTTCTACTGACACATGATCCCTGTCCTCATAGAGCATATACCGTCTTGCAAAATATTATGCATCAGTGCTTCTAAAATGCAGTCTGTGGGTCAGCTGCATCACATCACCTGGTAACTTACCAGAAGCAAATTCTTGGAACCCAGCCCAGATCTACAGAATCAGAATCTCTGGAGGTAGTCCCCCTGTCTGTGTTTTAACAAGCCCTCTGGGGGTATTCTGATGTATCTAAAAGCTTGAAAATTACACTAAACTCTCTTGAGAGGCAAGTAAGCAGGATTGTCGTTTTTCCACGTTTATATTCAGGCATCTGAGTGGTAAGTGACCTGCTCAAAGTTATATGACTGGCATGAATGACAAAGCTGGAATCTAGACTTTCTGACTCATAATCCAGTGGTTTACTTTTCTCCCTGTTATATATGCTGCCCTTCTACTCAAGTCAGTCTAGTTTTCAGAGCACCTTATTGAATACCTGGCAGTATACAGGAAGGGCTTTTTATGTTGAAGAAGTGCCCTGAGAACTGAAATAATGTTTCTGCTAATCCTTGTTTCACTCCCTGTGATCCTCTAACAGGTGTGATTTTGGCCTGTGCTCTTTCTTTGTTTTGTAATATAATGAATACCAAGGAGATAGTATTCCTTAATGTTAAAGGGAAATAGAACTATATAGCAGGATCTTCAGAAAGTAGAAGATAAAAGAAAAATGTCCCAGGAGCCTACAAATAGAGTACAATTCCTGATCATTTTGGTAAACAATAGTGTACATGCTATTAGATGTATAGAGAGATAAAAGAAAAAAAAGGTCTTCATAGTTTGCAATACAACCCCTAGTGGATTATTAGATTTGTTTTTTCTTCTCAGGGTAATCAAGAATCCTTTCTTTTAAGATAGATAATGTATTATTTTCTTTTGGAAAGAAATGATTCCAAAGGAGAGGGCTCACTCCTTCAGATCTGAAATGAGACTAATTTCCAGAGTTCTTGTTTCTGTAGCAAGGTTTGGAAAATGGACACAGAAGACCCCTCTATAGACTTTAAAACTATGCTGAAACTAGCCACCTATGTCTGTTGTGCACTCAAAATGTGGCTAGTCCAAAATGAGTTACTGAAATCTTAACGAGTTTCCTAGGACAACTGTAACAAATTACCACAAACTGAGTAGCTTAAAACAACAAAAATTTAATCTCTTACAGTTCTTTAGGCCAGAAGTCCAAAATGGACAAGGGATCTCTCCCTGGAGTCTCTTTTATAAAGGCACTAATCCCATGTATAAGGGCTCTACTCTCATGACCTAATCACCTCCCAAAGACCCCCCACCTCCTAATACCATCACCTTGGGGGCTAGGATTTCAACGTATAACTTGGTAGGGAGAACAAAAACATTCAGACCATAGCACCACTTAATTGTACATTTTATATGGATGAATTGTATAGTGTGTGAATGACATCTCAATAAAATAAACTCTGCTAAGAAAAAATCCAAACAGAAGTATTACTATCTCCTGAGAGAGTCTATCTTGGTGTCAGGAAGTCAGAGTTACTCAGTCCAGCTTTCCTCATACATGATTAACAGGATCCCAACATTGCAGACTATCCCAAATCCCACCCCCCCACACACTTTTTTTTTTTTTTTTTTGTCTATAAGACAAGTTAACTGGCTTGGCTAAGGACACACAGATAAGTAATGGCATAATCAAGATCATTGTTTTCGCAACTTGAATCCCAGTCTCTCCTGCATTACTCCATTATGGCACTTCCCAGTGTGTGCTTTGTGGACATTGGGACATTGGGACAAATCGAAGCTTCTGTAATAAGAGACAAAGAGAAAAGCATAAGCCTTCTTGGGAGAGTGAACTGGCTTTAATTGACCTGAGGTGTGATGCTGGATTCCCCACGAAAGCAAGAGAGGGAAACCTTACTGGGGGGGAAAGAGACCATCTGTGCTGTGAGGGTGATTTTGAGGAAGCATCAATGAAGAATGAGCATCAACATCATCCATTTTCAATTTTGTCCCATATTGGCAACTGTAGGAAGCAGAACACCTACCTCTTTATTGCCCACCTGTGTGTACAAAATTCCTGGGGACCAACATTAAAAGTACATATTGAGTCAGTGATTAAACTTCCATGTACAGGAGGATTATGTCCCAGGCCAAAGCTTGAAAAATAGTTTTGATACGAAAAGGTAAAGCAGAAGAGGAAGAGAAATGGATGATCTATTTTGTTTGTTTTAGCTTAAATAAATTGAAATTTTAAAAATATGATTACTAACAAATTTAAAGTTACTTCTATGGTTTGCATTTTCTATTGGACACACTACTTTAAAAGATCATTCAGATATCTTTTAGGCCAGGGGGTAGCAAACTTTTTCTGCGAAAGACCTGGTAGTAAATATTTTAGGTTTTGGGGACCATATTGTCTGTTCTAAAAACTCAAGTCTGCCCTTGCAGTACTAAAGTGACAGCATATAATACGTATGTCATGGCTATGTCTCAGTAAAATTTATACATGCATTCAAATGGGTTTATTTATACTGTACAGACAAACGAGTTTGGCTATGTTTAAATAAAACTTTATATATAAATACAATGGGTTGTTTATACAATACAGACAAATGGGCATGGGACAAAAAAAGGGAAAGACAGTTTCCTGGACAAAGAGTATCTGAAGAATGCATGATACCAAATAGATTTGTTAATGCATCAATGCATATGTTGCTTGAACTGCCTAGGTAAAAAGAAACAAAAATCAACGTAAACTCCCTGGTTTCACATGTACTGCTTCCGCTATGTGACATCTGTACCAGAAAGGAATTAACACAGATAGAAATGCATTGTACTTATTGATATGGAAACAGATGCCAAAACAACAGGATAAACATGAGACACAGAACAATGCATTACTCTTTTCTAAAGAGCATTGAAGATTAGGCCAATGATTGACATAACAATCCATTGAAGCAAAAATGTTACTTCCACAATCAGAAATTCACAGATTGTCAACATTGTGCCCTCAACCGTTCCCTCTCTTTGGGCAGATGAGAAAAATGGAGAACAAAAAGACTAACTCATTTTTCCAAGTTCACATGAGCTGCTTTCAGAGCAAGAACCAAATATTGGGAACATTTGATTTACTTGTATCAAAATAGTAGTAGTATTTTTTATTTGGCCTTGATAATTGTCATCTTGCTACATCATAACATGTCTAAATTATTTTTATACAAAGGGATGTGGGATTTTTATTATTAAGGGTATTATAGACAAAAGTGTTTGACTCCCTTTATCAACCATTTTCCCACTGAAGATAGTAGTTTTAGATAACTTGGCTAGTAATATCCTACAGTATTTTGATACAGTGGCAAATAAGTTTGAAGAAGAGATTAGTTTTTTTTGAAGTTAGAACTTTGGGTTCCCTTGAAAATACACAGTCTTTGTTAATTTTTTTTATTTATTTGATGACAATTTACTAAGCATCTACATTATGTCTACTCTTAGATGTTGGACATACCAAGGTATTTGTGGTTTAATCCATAGATTTAAGGAGATTATAATCTTGTGGGATGAACCAACTTGTTTCTGACTCATATATCCTGCTAGATTTAAGTGATAAATTTAGCAATATACAGTGTTCTTTTCAATGAACCCTACTGTTACAATATCAGAAGCTACCATCTTGGTACAACCCATAGCAGATAAGATAAATCTGGTTCAGAATTTCTCTAGGTATAGTTACTAAGTGTATGAACTTAATGAAATTGCTTAATTCTCTGAGAAAGCAGATAAAAATGTTTAGCACAGTGACTGGCCTATATAATAATAATGTCTGTTGCAGTCATTTATTAATAATAAAAGTGAATGACCTTCTTCCCCCATTACCACTGACGCCAATTCAAGCAAACACTTCCATCTACTTAATTGTCACTGGATCCTGAATTACATAGTATGAATAAAGAATAAGGAAAATAGTGGGAGTGAGAGGGAAAGAGATAATGCCAAAACCAGGCATGTCTGCTTACCTATCATGGATAAAACCCAGTAAAAAAAGTCAACAGTGATGGTATTTAGTTTTGTTGTTGACAAAGAAAGGGGGCAGGCCACAGCCTCCTTCATAGGTAGGGAAAGATGAAGAAAATAGGATTGAGGGATATTGCTCTTATTTAATTATACTATTCTAAGGCTAAACCTGTATCTTGTTCTATGTATAGCCATATAGATGTAAATGTGTATAAGCATTTTATTACTCTATATTCACCCAGTCTGTTGGGCTATTTGCTGATCACCCAATAGAGAATTTTACAAATGGAAGAGAGTACTATGTGACTCAACTAACATTTTATCATTAACTATTAGTAATTATTATTTACTTGATTTTTCACATTTCTTCCATCAAAACATGACTTAGAGTCCTAGGCAACTTTCTCATTACTGATGGTACAATGATGATGATAGTAACAATAACTAGTGTCTTTCTCCCTCTCATCTAAATGCTTTACATGCATTATATAAATTATGTTGGACTCAGGATAGCCCTAATCTGGCTAATATCATCACCTCCGCATTATAGAAGGGACAACTAAATCATTAAGGAAGTGTCTGAAGGTCATGCAGTTATGGCTTTACCAATGCCAGATATCTTTCTCCTACCCTAACCTGGTCAACATCACACTCATACTTTACCAGTTTTCTCCTAGAGCAACACTATTGTTTTTATAATCAGTCTCCTGTGCACAAACTCAGTTTTTCTGTCTCTGCCCAGTGTCTGTGCAGCTTAACCCTTCCTTAGCTTCCTCACCAGTTGACCAGCTACATTACTGTGGAGAAAACCAAATCATACTGTGGAGATGTTGCCTCCCAATGTTACTTTATTTCTTGTATGTAGCCACAGTCCAGGGATTTCTGCTTTTTCTCCAAGGAGGTATCTGTCCCCCAACTTCCAACATTTTATTTCCCTTTGAGTCATCTCCTTTTTTTTTTTCCTCCACCTTAAGTTAGGGTAATAGTCACTGCCTCTCCCTCTGGCCTACCTCTAGTGTGCTCTTTCTCTTTCTGTCCTACCTTCCTTTGGCTTTCTCAGTCTAATTATATCTTAGCTTAGAATACTTAGATATAAACCTAATGAAACTGTCTTTAAACACTTCAAACTATAGCTGTTTACCTCCCTCTGAGTTGAAATTAGTAAGGTTTTAATCTATTTGTTTAAAACTCACTAGGCTAATTCATTCATACAATCTGATATGGTGTATACTTTGTATCTGCTATCTCACTTGCTTCTTTTAAAAGAGTGAAATTTTCCATCAAAGTCTTGTCCGTACAACAAAACCCCACCTCTCCTGTGGGGATTTTGGTAATTCAAAGAGCAAAGCAAAATCAAAATAAATTTACATCTCTGTGAAAAACTGTAAATAATAAAAATGCTGCAGTTTTTGTCTGGGTCAACAGTTCTTACCAGAACTTGATGTGATATTCTCTGTAGAATTCTACTGAGAAGTTAGGAACTACTTATAAGACTGAGAAATACAAGTTGCACACAAGTGATCTTCAAAAAATAAAAATTATCAAGCAAATATTAGTTACTCACTCTCCTCTTTTATCTCTTCAGTGGAATTCTTGGACACCCTCTTTGGGAATGCTTTTCTCCCCAGTGGCGTGATATTTGCACAAAAATTTGGTTTAATATAATATTTATCTAACTAGAAATATAGCCACATTCAAAGTTGATGTTCTATATTTATGGTATTTCCCTTACAATTTCATCTACTTGCTTTTTTCAGCTGCATTAAAGATGAGGAAAGGGAAAAGGAGACTGTCACTCACTTGCACCTCAGAATTGCTTATGATTTCATAATACCTAAACTGATCCCCAATTCAGTAAATAAAAAGTAAATGTATTTTTTATTCAGTGATTCAAAATCACTTCTGAAAAAAGTTATAACTATGTATTAGTGAATATTAACTAATTACCAGCTATTTTAGTAATCATTTTGCAATGTGTCAATGTAGCAAATCATGATGTGAAACACCTTAAACTAACACAATGTTATACGTCATTTATATGTCAATAAAACTGGGGGGAAAGCTATTACAAACACCAAAAAATAAACACACAAAGAAATTACTTTTGAGTTTTAGATTTTACCTATTTTTGATGTTAGTGTAATGGAAACCCAATTTAATCTAAAATTATATTTGCCACTTTGTGGTTTCATAACTTTAAGTAAGACTCTGCCATGGAGGACCTGAGATTCTGCAGAGGTAAAATAATGAAATGGAGTCCAAATGAAGTTTCTAGGACAGTGTTCCTCAGAATTTGTTCATGTGTTTTTATCCAATTTGTATAACCCTTGTATAATAATTTATTTCAAATTGTATTACTCAGTTGTTTTTACCTAAAGGAACCTTAGCACAGCAGTGCCAATTATTATAAATTTAAAAAAATAAAAATAAAAATAAATGTAGAAATGAATTTTTATAGAAACAAATGTATTAAAATCTGGCTTGTCCTCAGGCTATTCTGATTCCGAGTCCTTATATTTCTCCACAAAAATAAGATTGTCATATGTTAAGTCAGTTTTTTAAGACATGCTGGCATTAACTGAGATGTTCTTATTTTAATTAGATCTCAGAGTATTAATCGAAAGTGGAGTGAATTTATCCTTAAGTGAGTCAGTATTATTTAATGCCTTACCTCTGTACAATCTAAGAATTCTCTCATATACCTTGTTAAGCATCCTGTATTTTGGGAAATGCTTATGTAGTAGGACCTCTCCCACCCACACAAAATGACTATTATAATGCCCCAATATGATATATTAGATGCACCCTGGCTATATTGATTCAGGTAAGTCATATTTTTACATGTGATCATTTTTTTCTTCATGCATTATTTTTCATATATGGAAATATTATATTTTGACACTGTGTACTATGCCAAAGTTAGTATAAATCAGTTCTGGGCCAAGACATGTAATAATACTCTTGCCTTTCTGGTTCAATTTAATGATGTTCAAAGGCCTTGGAAGTAGGGATTTTAAAACACTTTGTCTTACTTACCTCTCCCTATCCAGAATACCACACAAGTAACGTAAAGGGGCCATACGAATCTCTGAATGGAGGCCTGGAACAGAGACAGCCTGGCATAAAATTTTCTGACTGGAGGCCCTTAAGCATACCATATTTTGACAAAGTGCTGAGAAGCTGTGGCATTAGTTGTATGAGATTTAACACAGAAAGCATTCTTAAAGTCCTTGGGAGCCCAGTTAGTGGGCTCTTATAAACACAACGTGTGAGTTTCCTTGGTTTCAGTGCCTTATTTTTAATGTTTGAAGTGTGTTTCTGTCCCCTGATCTGTTAAAGTGCAAACTTGTTTCTGTTTTTAGCCAGCCACTGCTGTTATCATAATAAGACCAGTGTTTCAGAACCTGTGTGTGTGTGTCTTGGAGTATAGCTCTTCCTTAGGCAGGGCTATCTATCTAAAGTGTTCTTTCCTCTCCACAAAGATACTGTCTGAATTCTGGAGTCAGCAGAAGAATGCTAGTGTCATTCACCACTTTTTTTTCTCCCCTCCATAAAACACTAATAAGCATTCATAATTTTAGGCAAGGGTTTTTTTTTTTTTTTTGGTCAGGAGTTAGGGAGCAGCTTAGCTGGTTGGTTTTGATTCAGGATCCCTCAGGAATTTGCAATCAGATATTATGTGGGGTTGCAGTTTCTGAAAGCTTGACCAGGGCTGCAGGCTCCACTTTGAGGTTGGCTCAATCACGTACATGTCCGGCAAATTCATCTGGCCATTGGTGGGAGGCCTCTCTTCCTTCCCACATGGAGCTCCCATATGGCTGCTTGTGTACCCTCTTGACATGGCTCCTGGCTTCCACCAAGAGCAAAGCCCAGAGATCAAGCAAAAGAAAACCACGGTGCCTTGTTGCAGGACATTGTGGTAGAATGTCATGTCTGCCATATCGTATTTGTTAAAGCAAGTCACTGTCTTCCATCCACACTCAATAGACGATAATTAAATTCCATATTTTGGAAAGAGGAGTGTCCAAGAATTTGTAAACATAATTTAAAACCACCACAATCCACTTGTCTTCCTCTCCTATGATTCTCTAGTGGGCCATACTATCATCATTTCTTAGCAAGATGATGTGAAACAGTCCTAACTGGTTTTTTCCTCGTCCTCACTCTCCTTCCACTCTTCTCCATTCCTATCCCATTCTCCATGTAACAGCCAAAGTGACCATTTAAAAACAAAAATCTGTCATATCACACTTCTTAACTTTGAGTGTCTCACTGTTGCACATGGAATAAACTTCATAGAGGCTTTTTCACAGCCTATAATGTCCTATGTGTAAGGTCCCTGCCTTCTTTTCTGGCCTCATCTATGTAACTCTCTTCCTTGCTTATAAGACATTCAAGTTTTCTTTCCATGATTAAAGTACGTCAGTCTCTTCCTGATTCAGGACCTTCACATATGATCTTCACTCTGTCTCGAATGGTCTTTTCCCCTTGTTTTTTCTCTGCTTGGCTTCATCCTTTTCAGAGAAACTTACCGTGATGAAACTAAGTAGCACCATTCCATTTTCTTCTCTTTCCTTCAAAAAAAGAAAAAAAAACAAAGTTTTTTCAAAGTTCAGTGGATATACAACAAACTCCATATTTAAAAAATGTAAAACTTGATACATTTTAACTTATATACAATAGCAAAACCATCATTATAAGCAAAATAATATATCACCCCAGAAGTTTGTTCATAGCTCTTCAAAAAGAGCATCTTGTTTTCTCATTGTTTTCTAATGCTACTTAATCATCATAACACTTATTACAATTTGTAATTGATAATTGTTCTTATTTCAGTTTATAGTAACTTACCTGTGTGTTTCCCCAATTAAACTCTAAGCTCCACATAAAGATGAAAATATGTCTGTAAGAGTTCAGGGCTGTATCTCCATGGTCAGATTGCCTGGAATTTTGTAGATGTGTGGTACATTTTTTTTCCAGAAATTAACAGTTCAGCATATTGTTACCTGACAAGGGCCCTTAAACAGGTACAGATCAAGTGCTCTGGTGCTAGAGAGGTACGTAGTGTCAGGGATATTAGGATTCACTTAGGAACATGTGGGGTCAGCGCCAGTAGCTGCCCTTTGAATATGAGTATGTTTGTGAATTTTTACAAAGCAAGTGAAAGTCTTCTGTGACCAAACAAAGAGAATGAGATGCATATTAATAACAATAAACAAAGAAAAACCCTATCCCAGTTAGGGTTTCATTTAGGGTAGGTGAAGAAAAGTGAGTATCGAACGAAAAGTGTAGTAGTCTAGTCTTTATTTCCATATAGAAAGAAAAGCAATCATTGAATGTTTTTAGCCTGGCCCTGCTGTTTAGTTATCTTAGCTTTACCTCAGAATGATTAATACGGTACCAGTAGATGAGAAAACATATGTAATTATCTTTAAAACCTTTTTTTTTGTGGCCTGTGTTTACATGATTTCTATACTTAGTAAGAAGAAAAACAGAAAAATCCAAATATTCTTCAAACTATGCTTGAAATACTCTAAAACTAAAGAAAGGATTGGTTTAACCATTCTCTGAAATAGTCCATTTATGGATTGGTAGCAAAAAAACTGTTTATTTTTAAGATTTCTATGGTTTTACAAATGTTCAAAAAGAGAGTAAAAAATACCTTTGATAAACAGCAAAATAGACACTTTGTCCAAATTTATTGTGGCATTTATTATAGTGTGCTTAGTGGTTGTAATTACGTAACTGTGTCTTGAGGAGAGAGGCAGTGTCAGAATGGGGAGTCTGAATTTGAATTTGAATATCTTTAAGTAGCTTCCTTTCGTTCATGAGTCTTAATTTGAACATATGTGGTACCCATTCAGTATTCTCCAAACCCACATGTTGGATATGCCTATACAATTGTAATATGCACAATAAAAAGAATAACAACAGATACTTGGTCTATATACTTTCTAAATGTATGGAAATATCCATTTCATGTACTAAGCACAACAGAATTCACAACTACAGTTTAATTTTATGTTTCAGCGGCCACTGACTACTAGCATGGAGAATGATGGTGGATAAATACATGGCCTGAGAGTAGAACGCTATATGCATCCAAATATTTCTTGACTATGGAACTCACATCTCTAGCATTTGTACATTCTCATGCTAATAGTTCCTGCTATATGACAAGATCTCAGCTTAATGAATCTACTTCCCATTAATCTTCACAATTATTCTGGTAGATACATATATCATCCCTGTTTAGCAGATGAGAAAACTGAAGCTTAGGTAGAACTCACTCATAGTAACACCACTTATAAGTAGCAGAACCGAATTGAAACTTGAATTAGTGGCCCATAAAATGATCAAGTAGTGGTTATTGATTTTTAAGTTCATGTAGTGACAAATTTTTATTTCATCTTAGTATCTGGACTGGGTATTTTTGATAGAAAGCAGTAAGTCATATTTTAGATGGACAGATGAAGGTTTCCTAAGAATGTTTTGCCCCAGCCCAGACCTAGATGTACTGAAAATATTTTAGGAAGTGGGATATGGGGTGCTTCTAGATTAAATAATTAAAGTTAGTTTTACCTTATAATTAAAAAGTGTCTGATAAAAATTTAATTGTTTGGTATGAAGAAGTGAAATAGAGACTCTGTCATTATTATCATTACCAATTGAAGTAGTCAAATATATTGATTACCTGTGATGTCCCAGTCAGTTTGAAACAGTTACACTTGTATTTAAATAAAATAACATATTTTGTTAAATATTTCAGCCTGTCAAGAGCTGCACTGTTTTTGCATAAATAGATGTTTTCAGACAATCTCATTATTTGTGTGTTTCAAGAATATAGTACTTTGAAGATGTTGACTGACTTAGGAACAGCATGCAAATTGGGCTGCTTCAAAATCTGTTGGCACATATTCAAGATAAATTTTCACAAGTAGGAGCATAATTAATCACTTTGCTTACATAGTTAATGGCTTTGAGGCTGGCATTGTATTGGAGTGTTATATTTTATTGCAGTAACATTGAAGAGAGTTCCTGAGAAAATGTTTTCTTTTGAAAATTTGAAACGTTATTATTGATTAAGATAAGATCCTTTAAGCCAAATCTGTGCACAAGGTACATATTTAACCATTGATTCCATGATAACATGAAAATTATTTTCTCTTCATAAGTAGATGATCTATTAGATGATTATTTGCCTTGGAGTATCTGGTTAATTAGGATACAATAGGATGGAGCTTTGAGAGTTATTCATGATTAGATAGGAACAGTGTGTGTGTCTGTGCTTCTGTGTAATTGTATATGTGTATACTTGTATATGTAGAGTAGTTTGGAGATAAATGTGGTACATTTTGCGTATTTGATCTCAGTCTATTAATGGAAACAATTGGGATCTAACCATAGCTGGAAAAATTAGTCTTTTTAAAAGAGTAATATTTATCACATTAGTTATAGTTCCATTTCACATAGAGTAATGTGACTAACCTTTAACTAGGTGAAATATAGAACCTGAGACGTGATCTGTACTTTAGTGGGAATAGTGCATCCCTTGGTGGAGATCCTGTAGTTTCTTCCCTGTCTTATGATTTAATTGACTTATTTTTATTAGCTCCTTCAAAACATTAGCCAATATTATAGAGGTTACTAAGTATTTCTGATGTGTTCTCTTTTATTAATAGCAGATGCCAATCCATTTTATAGTAAAATGGTTTGGTGCATTTTAAAGATAGTATTGTTCTTAGTTGCCAATGGCAGGTCCCATCTGAGTCTACATCTCTCCCATAGATTTCAGGACAGATTTCACAATGTCACACATCATGGACTATATACAACAGGATTCATTAGGAAATTTACAACTTCAGCAGTTAGCAAAGAGAAGAAAAGTCCAAAGTTCCCTAATCCTCTACATCCCAACAAAAGATATATCAGAGCCTAACTACGTCGAGCCTGCAATGTAGGTCTGTGTTCTTGTCAGTGGTCCCTTCTCTCCAATGATCATCTTGTCAGTAAAAGATAAATTTGTCTCCTGGCCCCAGACAAACTATATGCTGGCTCCCAGCAAGAAGAGACCTCCAGGCCCTATGCGATATTATAGCCTCCCTTGTATGGAGCATGAAGCCCCTGGCTGCATGATAAGCTGAACTTGAGAAAAGCCTCTCCTACTGGGAGAAAGTAGGGTAACCCCCATGTTGATTGGCATGTTGTCTTTGGACACAAAGTGAGCTTCCATGGTTATTTGCAGACAGTCCTGCTCTTTGAACTATAACAGTAAATTTACACAATCCATAAGCAGGCAGGTATAACATTTTCTCAAACCTGCTGACCTCTTAGACAGAGTCTCATCAATTAGTGGAAGGCTTACCATGTTAACCATGAGATTTATCATCATCTGTCCTACGTGGGTGGCATTGCACTAATACTGGATAAAACAAATGAAGCTCTCATGGTTTCTCCCTTCCAGAAGTTTATGAGATATATCATTTACAGTCTAAACTTTTTGAATAAAACTATAGCACTATAGTAGTGCCTTCACATGAAGATGTCATTAAAAGCAATAAATGAATACATATGCAGATGCATTAAACATACTGATGATATTTTAAGGATCCTGCAGTTTGACTGTAAATAGGATTAAAATTTTTAAATAGACAGTACAGCAATCCTGATTAACATATCTTCTTAGAAGCAGGTGAGAGAAGTATGTTGAATTATATATAATTCGTACATCGATTTACATGCAAACTAATTTACTAAACAAATTGTGCATTTAACATATTTATTAATATTTCACAGTCTAGTAAAATGGACATTTGTTATCCTCTGATTTCTTTCTATGTTTTTGTATAAAGATAATAATGTTGACAGTAATAATCCTAATCTTAATAATAGCAACAGCAGTCATTTGTGGAGTGTTTATTCTGGTTGTAGGAAAGAACCAAGCTGTATGTGTGTGTATATTTATTAAATATGTACACCAACCCTGGTAGGTAGATTCTCTGATGTGTCTATTTTTCAGATAAGGAAATTTTAGAGAAGTTAAATAATTTGCCCTGCATCTCTCTGCTAGTGGAAGGAGGATCTGAATCTAAAGCCCCATGCTTTCTACTCTTATTCTTTACTGCCTCCTCTCTAAAAGTTGAAAGACCATCTTGTAGACATTATTTTAATTCATAAATGTTATGTACTAAGTTTTATAAAGGGTGGGTGTTGACTCTACAGTGAAGCAGCTGCATATCTGATTACCACTCACACTGATGCGGTACTGCATACAGGACACAGTTAAATGTTACATGAAAACATCCCTGAGAATATTTTCTAATCTGAGGTTGTCTGACTTCCACACATAGCACATATGAACTCAGAAATTGTTTATTTGGGGAACTCACTTAACACAATTATTTTGAACTTTGTAGTGGGAAAGGCGTAAAAGACCAGGTCACCTCAAGCTTAGTTTAGAATCGTTTGGCAGCTACTCTTGGCAGCCACTGTCAATTCCAAGGCATTTATGAAGCAAACTAAATACTTTTGCAGCTGCTACTACCCTCCTAATCCTCTTCCTTACCAGTTTCATAGCCAGGATCACAGAGACTACTGGGAAATTACAGCGAGGGCAATGCTTTCTTATAAATTTAGTAAGACCACAACATGGGGTCACAAAGGAAGGGACAGTGGCTCTTCCAAATGTGTAATGTGCCTTCTAGGCTCAGCATTAACAGTTTGAAAGGAGTATTATTTTAGGAACTTTAAAGAGTGTTTGTCAGGGAGCAGCTTGTACTTGAATGAGAGAGCCTTAACAAAAGTTCATAAAAATACCAAGGCATTTCTGTCCTGCCATAGGGTTCATGAGTCATACTTTTGCACAACTTCAACATAGAGCTCTTGCAACATGGTTTATCTGGAGACTGCACTCCAGCTGTTCCCCTGGAAAGGTGCAAAAGAAAGAATCAGCAGCCTGAAGGTATGAAAGACAACATCTGAGAAGTGATGCTGTGTACCAAGGAGAGAGCAGCACAGAGGAGTACAGACTTAATATGAACCGCCCCCCCGCCCCCGAAAAAACATGCGCACACATCAAGGGACCACAAATGAGGAAACCAGACTTTATCAAGCCTGAGGTGTTGGAGAATGACATTACAATACTTAATAATCCCATTACAGCTAATATTTGTTGCCATTTAATCCTATGACTTGAAAGTATAAGAAAATACTACAGAAAGTAAACACCCAGGAACAACTTCCATGTAGGAGGAAAGAATTACAATTTTCAGTTTTCTTTTCCCCTACCCCACCTGATGAACTTTTTTGCATCCATCAGTTATAACCAGGCAGCTGCCGAACTTTTTATTCATGCTTTGGTTGCCTCAAGAATTGATTTTTGTAATTCTCTTTTACTGCTTTTCCCTTACCAGTAAAATTCTCTTTTACTGCTTTTCCTTTACCAGGGTTGCTAAATACTCTGAATTCAGCAGGTGCTTCAAGCCTGGCAGCATCTTACCGCCCTTCTTCCGGCTCCCTTTAGTGACTCCCCGTATCAAACATGATTGCTCCTCCAATTTTAATTTTTATTTGCTGTGTCACTGAACAGCCTTGTTAGTCCTATCACTGAGTTCAGTTGGCAATGTTGGGAGCTGAGTAATTCCACACTTTGTAAACTGCACTTGTATTAACAAGTACAATTGCACACTCTTATCATACCCTTATACAAGAAGTCTTCTGGCTTATTTTAAGGGAGAAAATGCTTTAGAGAGAAAAGAGGCAAAAAAAAAAAATCAAAGTTAACTCTGTTTGCCTTTCAACATTCTAACCACCAAGGATTAGAATTTTCAGGAACCATTTCAATTTGATGGAATTCAATTCAGTTAGAATTGAATTTAAAGCGTGTGTGTGTGTGTGTGTGTGTGTGTGTGTGTGTGTGTGTGTGTGTGTAAGTATACATTCTCTCTCATATATATATATATATATTTAAATATGGTGTTTGAACTGCAATGAAACCAGCACTCTTTCATTGATTTCATGTCATCACTTTTATTCTATGATTCAAAAGTATCAGGAAACCTATGTAGTTTAAACAGAAATTCAGTAAACTTAGGTACTAAAGGCAAATAATTATAAATAGGTCCCAGAAGCTAAGGCCCTACAAATCAATTAGTCTATGTATCCATTTGCACATGTAGAGACATGAAGTTTGTACAGATGTCACACCAACACATACACATGGATGAGGAGATAAAGATCTACTTTCTTAGTTTTGTGTCTGAACAAATTTCTTCAAGGTGTTATTGATGGTAACAACTTTTCATATTTAAAGGGCATTTTCAAATGGGGCAACAGTGTTGTTTGGCTTTTTTTTTTCTGGCTTTAAAAGTAATTTCTAATTGAAGGAAAAAAAAACCACTTACCTCTATACTATAGAGTACATTATTAATAACAACAACTAGCATTTTTTGAATATATACTGTGTACCAGCATCATTTTGCATTTCAGTTTTCAAAAAAATGTGTTATTCAGTGACAGCTCCTGATGCCCTATGTACTAATGAATCAGTGATGGAAATCTGGACTGACAGCAGTCAGTCTAAAGTGGGCTTAAAGAGCTTGTTTTGAAGATGAATATCTGTTTTAAGCACATTATTTTTACTTGGTGTGTATGTCAGAGATCAATATACACAGTAATATTTCCTAAAAATATCTTCAGTCACCTGTACATGAGACTGGGAAAATATCTGCTGCCCCTTCAGAGATTAGGGGGTATCTACCTGTAGGCGTCATGGAACTTAAAAGTTGGAAATTGGGTTAAAGTCCTCCTATGCCACACCCTGTCACTATTACTAATTGTAGGTTCCATTTTATCCCCATTTTACAGATGATGAAACTAAGGTTTATAGAGTTTAAATGATTTCCCAAGGTCATTCATCTGGGAAATAGTATAGGCAGAATTTAGAATTTGTCCATCTGAATCCAGGAATTTGAGCTGCTAATCACCATGTGGTATTGCCATCTCCAACCCTTGGGTAATCTATTTTCCAAAGGCTCCAATTTATCAACCCTTTATTCTGATGTCCTTTTATCCATTATTTTGGTTACAGTAAACTAAAATCTATTTGAAACTCTTTGGAATGTGATGGTAAGTAACTAGCCCAGTGTGTAGTATTATCGTACAAGGTCAGAAGACACCCAGAAAGCCCATTCTATCTATTCAAAGACGAATGTACTAGGTACCTTCCTTATGAAGCACAGCATTTGCCCATTGAATTTGCTATCTTACATTTTGACTTAGGGAAAAAGAAAGCTTAAGTAGCGGGACTTCTGTGAACATACATGGGAAACGTCCTAAAATAGGCATCTTATTTTACTGTTTGAAAGTTTAAGTCACAGCGTAGTTTAGGCAGCTTGATGAATATAAAGATACGGGGGAAGTTTTTTCTTCACTTGAGTATAATTTGTTGTTAGATTGTACTATGGAATTCTTGAGTCCATTATCCCAAATCTTTGCCTCTCAAGTCTCTGTCAAATTATAACTTTCAGGGAATTTTGCCTTTTCATTCAGGATGAAACAAACTTGTTGGTACTCTATAACATTAGGGAATAGTATTTTGGGTTAATTAAATAGTAACTGATTTCTCCCCATATATGAAATAGAGAAGACTAATGAAATTTGGAAAACTGTATTTCTTAATTTGGAAAATACTGAACATAGATTTCTGCCTTGTAAAAATCATTAGAAATTGTCAGTCTCTTGTAACATTATTCAAGAGCCAGTTTATAGAGATTTTTCTGTGGTGCCAGAAGAAGATAATCAAATCTTGACAGAAACAAAATCATATGGAAAATAATTCTGGTGCTCTGCTGATTTAACAGTCTGAAGAGAATGGATTAGGTAAATATAAAGAATAAACATTTAAGTAGTAGAGATAGTAGTTTCTAAATATCAAATTAACAAATTTTGATTAATGATTTACATTTCTTGTCATATGGCTTAAAGATTTTTTCTTTATTTCTAATCCTTGAAGATGGAATGAGGTACGTATGACAGCTCCAATCTAATAAAAGCCCATTATAGGCTGGTATATTCCTCCTTTAACAAAGCTTTGTCTACTGTCACAGGGCAGCTTGGAATGTTAGAAATTAGACATAAAGATTTGTGTCCCAACTCTTCTACTCACTAGGTGTATGTTTCAGTCAGCATATACCACATCATCTACCTAGTGGCATAATTACAAAATAAAAATAAAAAGAAGCTTCAAGATTTCAGTGTCACAACACTGCAAATGTGTATATCTCACTCACACTACGCCTTCCAAGGTGACTCAGCAATGGGCTTTTGCCTGTGTTTCATTCAGGGACCTGTGTTGGTGGAGGCTTCCTTCTAACACCTGTTTCAAATACCATCAATGTGGCAAATTATAGAGGCTCTTGACTTTTCTGCTATAAGTGATACATAAATTCTGTCACATTTCATCTACCAGTACAAAGCACCTGGCGAAAGGAAAAGAAGTAGAAGCCTATTGTGTGCCCAGCAAGATGTTACTAATGACCACCACAAGGTGTGATTTTGTGTAAATCTCTTACTATATCTGAACTTCATTATTCTAATCTGTTAAAAAAATATAGAGGATTTGTCTGACTTTACCCCTTACCGTGACCCTCCTCTGACCTTGTGTATCCTGGTTGCCGGAGTAAAATTTTTTTCTATTCGTTCAATGAATATGTTTTGAGCTCTTATGTGTCAGACACTGGGAATACTGCAGAAAGCAAAAGTAGACAAAATCCCTGATCTCATGGATCTTATATTCTTAACAAGGTTAACAATAAACAAATAGACAAATAAGTAGGTAATATTTAAGGTGGCAAAAAGTTCTAAGAAGAAGAATAAAGCAGGGTAAGGAAAGCGTCTCTAAGAAGAATAAATGTGCAGATACCTGAAAGAAAGGGAAGAGCCAAATATGTGACTGTCAGTAGGTGAAGCCTTCCAAAAAAATGGAAGAGCGAAATGTAGGAGCATCACAGGAAGGCAGTACAGCACAGAGAAAACAAGTAGTGACTTTGTAGCATCTTACTACAGTGATGGACAGTGACTGCAAGGGTGTGTGTGGAGGGGTAATTGATAATATGGGTGAATGTTGTAACCACAGTGTTGCTCATGTGAAACCTTCATAAGATTGTATATTAATGATACCTTAATATAAAAAAAAATGGAAGAGCAAATGCAGAGTCCTAGAGCATGATGCTGCTAGAACATTTGAGGATTAGAGGCCGCCCAGAGTACCTGGAGTGCAGTGAGTGGGAAGAACTGTGGTAGGAGGTGGGGATGTGATCATTGACATAGAAGGGGGTCAGATCATGAAGGATCCTGTAGGCTTGGTAAGGAATTTGAATTTTATTCTGAGTGAGGTGGAAGGGTTACAGAGCTATGAGCAAAGGGGTATCATATGATATGATTTGAATCTTATCTGGCTTCTCTGTGGAGAATAATCTGTAGGACAGCAATAATGGAAGCAAAGGGCACACATGGGCAGCTCTTGCAGTAATCCAGGTAAGACAATTTTGGCTTGGATCAGAGTAGAAGTGGTAGAAGGGCTGGATTCATGATGCATTTTGAATGTGAAGTTACCAGATTTGCTAATAGATTGGATGGGAGATGTGTACTTACAACGGTAATTGTTCCCCTATAGATGCCTTTCATCTGTGCCACAAAACTAACCAGTAACCTGTCAGGTACTACTGATGTTCCAGAGTTGGGGTTATAGCGTGATGTTTAATTCTAATTGAGGAAGCTAAACAATAAGTAATTTGAAAACATCATTCATAAGAAAAGATACATTGGTTAGTTCAAGAAAGAAAATTTAAACACAGGAATGTAAGTGACTTCAGTGGTTATGTTAGACAAAGTAATCAGGCAAGCCCTGGGGAGCTGAGACCTAAGCAAAGATGAGTCAGACCTGAAGAGATGGGAGGGCTAGAAGGGGAGCGGCCAGCAGACACACAGTAGTGCTCAGATCCTTAGGCTTAGCCAAGGGTGGAAACATTACTGTAGTTTAAACATAGCCTGGAGGGAGAAAGTGAAGGGAGAGAGCATTAATAGGGAAATCAGCAGGGGCCAGATCACACTGTGCTTTGTAGATCAGAGAGAATTTTACATTATCATGATTCTGTAGCAATTAAAAGTCATTGTGAAGTTTCAAACAGAGAGTGATATGATGTGGTTTACCTTAAAAAAAAAAAGTCATCCAGATTGTTGGAGAATAACTTTTTGAAGGGACTTTGGCAGTGAAACCATTTTGGAGGCTGTTGATTTATGGCTGAGTCTACATTCTTTACTCATCTTTACTAATTGCTGTTAGCTTTGTTTTTAAAGTGAAATCAGTATTTGCCCTTTTGTGTTCCTACCACTAAATGATCCAAAGAACAAGACTTCCCACACAGCTATTGGTTGCCCTTTTTAACTCTGTATCTTTCAAAAACATGTGTTCCATTGAAATGAAAATGATTATGAATGTTGTTAACACTCACCATTAAATGGAGGATAGGGAATATGCCAAATCCTTTCTTTGGCCCATCCCTATCACTAGCATTGATGGAAAGTGATGACCTGTGAGCTTTTTCAAATCTCCAGACCTGTGAGGCTTTTTTTCAATAAGTTGCTATACAATATTATATTGGTTTCAGATGCTCTACTCTGCCATCTTCCTAGACCTGAGTTCTGTAGATGCACCGTCCTTTTCCCCTTGGCTCCTAGCTGTGACTGCTTGTACTTCCTTCTGTCAGCCCTCTTATAAGTGCCCAACATAGCTTTTCTCAATAATTTTAGGTCCCTCTTCTATTGTACTGGTACCCAGATGTTTACCAAAACACTATGGTGATAGCAGAGACAGAAGCAGACTAACTGTCCATTAGAAGGGGAATATGTAACGTTTATTCCTATGATGGAATACTGCATAATAAAGTAACTGAATTAGAACTACATGTGTGGTTGAGAATACCTACAACCTGTAATACTGAGTGAAAATAGAAAATTTCAAAATAATGTAAAAGTATAAAATGCTGTTTACATACATTTTAGAAATAACAAAACTAAACACACACAAATACACACATCCACACATAAATGTATTAAAACATGCATGATAATCAAACAAAAATTTCAAAAAACTTCTGTGAATAAAAGCAAGTAAGAGAGATAAAGAAGACCATAGCTGAACCTGTCATTTTTAAATGCTATGTTAAAAAAAAGATATATCTTAAGCTAATCTGTAAAATGTTATCATCTGTTAAATCTCACTTTTGAATGCAAGGATGTCATAATAATTTATGAACATTCCTGTGAGATAGAAATATTTAATAATTAAAGATATTAAATAATAAAAAAATCTTACGTCTTTTTGCCATTATTTTTCCCACAAGCCATATCTTGATCACTTCTGTGGATTTTTTTCTTCACTTCCTACCATCCAAGCACATAATAGAATCTTTTTTCCTATTGAGTGATTGAATCATTTTTAGATACAATGCTCCACTTTCAATGTTTGAGTCTTCAATAAAAGCACAGGGTTTTATTGTAAGATCTAACCAACCAAAAGATTGTCGTAACTTGGCTGTAGTGAAATTTGAGGTGTTTTTTCAGCCACCTTAATGACCACCTGAGGTAATGATGTTGTTTTGAGGTTAACATCAGATGGACTTCTGAGCTTTGAATGGGCTGGAGGGATTGAAAGCAGAGATAAACAGTGACACCAGTTGCCCCAGTCCACACATGTAAATGATTTGATTTCAGCACAGTTAATACTAGATTCTTAAAAACACCCATTTGTTTGAATACACTGGATAGAAAACGAAGTTGTGGCAGGAACTGTCTGATTGCCCTCTTGTTGCACCTCTGGGAAATTTCACAGGGCACCTAATCTTCTGGAGATGGGAATGCCTGGTGAGGCTGACAGTCAGTAAGCAGTCTGGTATTGCTCTGCCATCATCTCCTAGGTAAAATAATCAACAATAGAAGGTTGAGAAACCCTCTAAGACTTCAACCAGGTAATTCAAGCCATTCTGTGGAAACAGCAGTTTTTCTACTAAGGTTTCTTAGAAAATAAATGTGTGCTTCATGTGGTGACAGATGTGTAACAAAGAATTACAAATGATAACACAACTATTTCTAATTATACAATATAAGTAGTTCTCAAAAGTGAGATAGCTCTCTAACTTATCTCTAAATAAGTTAGTTAAAAATTAAAGATTACAAATGGTTTTAGTTTCTTTGTGCTTTCCTAAAGAAAGCATATCTTTGGGACTTAAAAATTAAGTGTTAAATATACTTCTAGTACATATATTTATATTTAATATACATACATATAAATCATTTATTTTTCCCTCTTAAGAATCTTGTTTTTCAGTTTTCAAATAAATTCTCTCCCTTGCTATCAGTAAAATCATATTTGAGATAACCCTACATATGGCATCATTTTGTTTCATTAAACACATACCCTTACTGATTTCATATTCACAGAACTTTATTTTCTGCCCCTTAATTTTGAATGTATTCACCCAAACAAAAGTATCTGTTTATCTTTGTTCTTTTGAGATTAGAGACAATATTCTTGTTGATTTCTCTAACCCTAGACCTAGTACTGTACCTGGCACATGGTAGGTGCTCAACTGTCTGTTGACTAGTTAAAGAAGCATCTATATTACCAGTAAATAGAAAATACCAGATTTTACAAAAATACATACCTCATGTTGTCTGCCACCCCATTAGTACTTACTAGTATGTTTATACTCTGCCTTTAGCTGTTTGATTTTTGTTTGTCCTTCCATAGAATATACACTTCAAAAAAGCCAGGGATTTTATTATCTCCACTGCTTTACCCATCTAAGCACATTGTCTATAACATAATACACATATTAAAATTTTGGAATCAGTGAACAAATATTGGTTTGCAGTAGCTCCAGAGCATGTTGTTAAAGGAAAGGCAAAGGATAGGAAACCTTAATTTTCTTCTCCCAGGATTTTCATATGGAACTGAATATTTTGAGTATTTTCTAGAATATTCTGGATTCCTTCCCTCTCTTATTATCATGTGTAGTGTTTCCAACTGTAGAGGTGGATCATTCTGATTCCCTGGACTTTGAAGAAATCAACTGCCTTTTGCATAGTAGTCTATAGTTTATAGAACTTTTCTCACTCCCACTCTTGTGATTGTAATCTTCTCAGTAAAGAGAAAAAAAAAACTTTAAAAAACATCTCTGATAGGTTAGTCCTTATTTGCATAATGAGATAATTTTATTTCTTGGGTTGCCATCCTGAAGATGCTTTTTTTAAGCCTGTAGAACCCTATGACTATTTTTAAGTTGTTGTTGCTATACACATAATAAAGTTTATATCTATGGCCTTCTAAGATGATTCACTTAGTCATTTCTAACATCTCTTTTTGGAGACACCACTTTTTCAAGTTTGTGTTTGCTATCTTCACCTTTTTTGCAGCTATTTCCACTGAATCATGTCTCAGCACTTGTGGAAACTCATGACAGACTGTCATCTAGTAAAACCTTGTATTTTGTGCATTTTGCTATAATGAGGATGGGTTGATGTGCTATAAGTATGCAAGTCCTTGATGTAAAAGCAAATCTTAGGTGAAGAGAAAAACATGAAAATGTTTTGTTTTGTTTTGTTTTATTAGTTTGCTTTTCTGAGAAACTTAGTGATACGTCTTAAGAATGATATCAGAATCTGTAAAAGTTATAAATATGCAGCCAAGTGGGAGAACAGTCATTATGAAGGTTCTAGAATGTTTTTCTTTTTTTTCCTGAAAATATGGTGGTAGTATCCATTAACAAAGAAATTGACATAGTGATACACTGATAACTTAGGGGAAAACACACTTTCAAGTATGTGAGGCAGGAAGTTACTTGACCTGGAATGGGTTCTTAAATATGTGTTTTTATGTGGGTTTTAAATATGGGTTCTTAAATATGTAAAGATAATTGAGTAAATATTTTTTTAATGTCTTTTTTTACAAACAGAGTTGTTTTCGTCTAAAAATATGCTTTATATATATATCATCTAATTTACTCCACATAATTAATCCATTCAGATTGATACTGTTTTTATCCCCATTTTATAGATGTTGTAAACTGAGCTTTAAAAGGTACAGACAATTCATATTGATGGGAAAGTGATAGAGCTTATATGCTCAACCTCTGTTAATGGTCCAACCCTTACTAAATAATCATAGAGCACTTGCTGTGCATGCAGCCTTCAAGTCATGCAGAAGAGAAGGTTTAGAAGCAAAAGTCCTCACGGAAGTTGGTGCCAAGAGTGGAACCTGTTAAAAATTCCTCTGTCATAGACAAGACCCTTTCAGGAATGAAAATAGGCATGGGACAGAGGTACAGGCAGGTCAAGGACAGCAGCTAATGTGAGCTAAAGCCCTTTCCCCAGCTTTAGCAACAAGTTATGGAAGAGTCAAGTAGGTTGTGTGCCTTGGTTGCTGCCTTTGCGGGAAACTGGAGCTACTCTGTGAGCCAAGGAGCAAGGATGGGCCTGACCTGCCCAGCTCCAGTAGTAAGATCCTGTGACCATAATGGGGCCCCCAAATTTGGAGAGAACCGAATTATATTCTATTATTCTCTGTGCCCCACAGGCTATTCCAGTCCTTAGTTCATAACAGATTTTCAGTATGTGTTGATTTGAATGTAATGAAGTGAATGCATACATAGCTGTGAATGTAAGTAGCTATATGGCCTTGGGAAAGTCACTGTACTTCCGCATCTGGATTTCCCCATTTCCAGAATGGGTGATAGGATCTACTTGGGACAGCTGTTGCAGGAATCCACTTTGTGAACTCTGAATAGAAATGGGATTTGGATACTCTCACACCCTCTGTCCCTTTCTCCCCTGGGCTACCTAGTACCCACCTGGCTTGTACTTTGTTTTTAACTCCTAATTAGTTGGTGGAATATAGAATGAGAAGGATCCTGGAGGCAGAGGGAAGGGCAAGTGGGGGCAAGGGCAGAGGAGACAGAGGGAGAAGACAACATGTTTTTAAGAAGCTGTCTTAAACATTTAGGAAATACATGCTGTTGAGGAGACTGGCTAAGATGTTTTAATGCTCTGTTGTGTAATAGACTGTCCCATGGCATCTCTTATACAGATGGCTCTAAATATTTTAATTATGTTTCTTAATGTCATATTAGTTTTCCTTTTAAGCATAGCGAACTTACGGTGTGATGAAGTGCTCAGTGTCCTGGTCTAATTTAGGCTACAGAGAAGGTTGGATATTAGAAAGCTTCATTCTACAGCAATTCTTACTAAATATGCCCAGAAGATAACATATTTTAATGGCTAACACTCTTATAATGTTTTTCACTGAACTCTACTTTTCAATTTAATATAACCAAAAGTATATTATTTGTTTTTGAGTTGGAGCACACATGGTTGCCTTCGCAGCAGTTTTAAAGTAAAATATGACATATATTAATGTGAGTTTCACAAAGTAGGAAACATCATTATTGATAAGGGAATTCAATGAGGAAGATATTGCTTTCAGCCAGCTAGAGTGATGTAGATAAAATATATTTTATAAATTATTTGAATTAGGGACTTCATGTCATAAGCTACCTTTCTTATTACTGTTAAAAGAAATCAACATGTGCTTTATGATGTCTTTATTACAGATGAAAATAGAGTATTATGCCAACATGTAGGCATTTAATTTAGTAAAATTCAACTATGCAAACTTAAATGAAAGGAAAGGATGAGAGAATAACAATTGGAAGAGCATGAGGGATTCCTCGTGCTAGTTCACCCAAAGAGCGCTAACCGAGTGACCTTGAGATAGAATAAGTGAATCAGCTGGTCCCTTAGTAGATATCATGTCATTTCATGTATGACCAGAGGAAGCCTCTTAGGGGAGGTGGACATGAGCATTGTATTTAAAGGTGCAATATTCTAAAAGAATATGTTCTGTATTGGAACAGAAGGCTGTGACTGCAAATAAGTAGCACAGTGGCATCAGCAGTGATCTAAGGTTTGTGTTTTTTTCCCCATGGATTTGCTCTTATCACTCAAAGAGTGGCAACTTAGTTTTCCCTTAACACAGCTGCTCTGGTTCTAAGCTCATATGGAGATTTGACATCCAGTGGAAAAAGTCCTGTTTCTTCTCCTAGATTTTATTAGTAATGGCTCTTTTCCCCAGGAGCTCCCGCAGACTGTTATCTTCACTTCTTGTTGGTCAGCAATGCATCACATTCCCAAACCAGTCCCTGGCAAAGAAAATGGTACCATGAAAATTAGCTTAGATCAGCTATAATTCAACCATTAGCTTGAGAATGGACCCATAGTCTCTGATGCATAGGGCCGACCCCAGGAAAATACTGGATTCTGTTAGAAAAGAGGAGAAGCAGCAAACAGTGGTCAAGCAGGCAAATAGGTTCTGCAACATATTTATTCATCTAATATATTGTAAAGCATTACTTCTATTTCACATTCATACATTCATATTACTGTAAGGTGTATACAAAAGACCAGGTACATTGTACTTCATGGGTAATAATGGCTTTTTTGTGATGATAATTCTAATACAGAATTTTGCCTTAGCATTGGTATTAGAATATAATCCATTCATATGATGAGAATCAACTGTGATATCAGTATTTGCCTTAGTTAACCACTTTTCCTTATTGGGTGTATCATAAGCATTCCTCTTGACATGAGTAGAGAGCCTCATTTGCTGTTGTAAAAGTTTGTTTAACAACATACATGTTTATGTGTTTATTTTTGAAAAGAAAACCACTGTAGAATAGCCCCATGTTGTATAAACCTCACCAAATCTATCCAGACATCAGATATTCAACCAAAAAAATACTGAGCATCTTCTTGGTGCTCACCACTCTTGGATAAAGAATGAGTCAGATGTGCTCACTTCTGCAGTATGTATGCCAAAATAGAAACAATACAGAGATTAGCATGGCCTGCCCGAGGATGACACAGTTCATGAAGCATTCCATTTAAAATTAAAAGAATGAGATAGATAAGGTACCCTATTCTCATAGAATTTGCATTCTCCTGTGGAAAGAGAAGAAGGTTACCAGATAGTTCAACCAGAAAACAAAAGTAAAGCAAGAGTAAGAAGCGAGATAGTGAAAAGCACTGTGATAGCATCAAGTGGGTGGCTATTTTAAGTGGTCAGGGAAGTCCTCTCTGAGAAAGAGGCGTTTAAGCTGAAATCTGATAAGAAAAGGAAAGCAAGGAGGCAGCCTGTGAAAACTCCAGGGAAGTACAAACTAAGCATTGGGAATAGCTGGTGCAAATACCCTCAGGTGAGAATGAGCTTCAGAGGGAGCAAGCAGAGGGGAGGAAGAGATAAAGTCAGGTCAATGTGCAGGACCAGATGATGTGGGGGTCTCATCAAATGTAAAAAGATTAGTATTTATTCCAGATACAATGGCAAGCCACTGTAAGGCTCCACATTGAAAAGGGACAAGGTAAGACCCTGTGTGAGGTACAGGGACAGTACTGTAGGGAAGCCACAGAAGTGCTGTTGGGAGACTATTTCCCAGGTGACAGCTGTTGTTGGGTACGATCAGGGTAGTGGTGGGGAACTGTACAAAATATGTACAGATACGACATGTTTTGGAGACAGGATATGAGAAGTGGGAAAATGAGAGAAGTGGGATACCTTCTAGAAATCAGGCTTAAGCCAGAGCAGATGGAGGACTTGTTCTCTGAGATGGGTAGGAAGTGGGAGGGTTGGGGGAAAGTGGCAGGCTGTACCAAGAGTTCTGTTTTGGCCCTACTGAGTTAGAGATACCTGTTGGACACCCTCTTAGAGATGTTTAAGTAAGCAGTTGGATACATCAACCTAGAGTTCCAGGAAGAGAATAGGTCTGGAGATAGATTTGAGAGTCATCTGCATATAAAAAAGAGAAGTGCCCAGACAATTATTTTAATTAATTCCACAGAGCAATCTAAAGTATAATTTGGACACCTGAAAACTGATGGGTTCTTATATATATTGAAATATTTGTCTTGAAAATTTGTTGACAGCATGATTTCTGGGAAATTAATTGATTGCTTATAATAAGCCATGATGGCTCATTTTATCAAAATTTACGTGAAAAACAGAGAAAGTTATGCTCTATCAACTTTGCCTTGTTCTGAAAATGTGTTTTTATACATCACTATTTTGGGTTAATAATAAAATGCTCTACTTTTGCTTTGTAAATCAAATGAGGACACAATTGTTAAATTGTCTATATCATATTAATTAAGTTCTGAAACAAGGCAAGCATTATAGCCATTTATAACAGGGTATTGCATAAGTTGCTAATCAATGAGAAAAGCAACTAATTAACAAGCCACTAGTCAACATTTTGAGCAAAAGTTGGTGACTTTCAGCTTAATTAAACCTTGCAGGTGTCAGAGATGATATGAGAGAATCTTTAATCTGTTTGTGTCTAAATTCCCCCAGATCATTTTCACATCTGCACATATTTAAAGCCTCTATCTGTTCTGAGTTAGGTAAAGGGATTTCAATGTCTTAAAACACTTTGCATTTTTAAAAGCCCCCCTCTTAACTAAATCTTTGAGATTGCCCTTGGATTAAGACAACAGAATCAAGTTAATGGGCTATTTCACCCAAAATAATGAATTTGGAGTTATGACTAAATTTCATCTACATTTTTTTTAAAAACCTGCTGAAAGGGTAAGTGAATGTTTAAAGCACCTTTATTGAACCATAATTTACATGCCATAAAATTCACTTATGTTGATAGTGAAATTGAAGACATTTTAGTAAATGTATAAAGTTTTGCAATCACCAAAATATAATTTGAATAAATGAAATTTTGAGGTTTCAACAAATTTGACCATGCTGGTGTCAAAATTAGCAAGTGGGGTAAGCTAGGATATACCTAGCCTTTAAGAATGATCTGTAAAGGTTTGATATGCCTATTCTTGTAGTCCTAAAATATTTCTGAGTTGGCTAAAGTTAATATCAAAAGCAGGCTTCTAGACAGGATAAATCAAGGATTAGGATTAATTATTCCTTAAACAATATTTACATACCACAAATTATTCTGTGGCTCTATTCTTTGGTCAGAAATTAAGAATTCTACTTCTTTGGGCTAGCCTTATTATTATTATTTTTTGAAGCATTTTGTTATGGTCAATCCAAGGAATACAAATGGACTTTCATAATTGTAATGTTCTTATTTCTTCTCAGTTATCATCTCTGTTGAGATAATGTCATTTTCAAAGAGTTGCTTAGATATGGGCGAACATTTGTATTTGAGATTTAGATAAGGGTGTCTATCAAAAATATGTGTCACATTGAACAATTACCTGAAATTATTTTTGATTTTCAAATTATAAGAATTGGGTTTCCTGAATAGAAACAGTAAATGATAATAATACCAGCCATCACTATTTAGGTTCCAGGAACTATTCTAATCCATACATCTATGCATGTATGTATGTATGTATATATATATATACGTGGAAGAATATATATATTCTTTCATTTAATATTTATAACCACCTACAGAACAGGCTTTTATATTGGCTTATTCCATAAACTTCAAACTGAGACATGGAGAAATTAAATAGTTTGCCCCAAATACTAAGTAGCAGGGCTGGGATGATGAATGTAGGTAGTCAGACTGGAATTTTTACTCTTACGTATTATCTTCTGCTGGAAGTTTTTATTATCAACATTAGTAGTTATCATATGGCCTCAGTGGCTTAATATCAATTAAGACCTAATAAAGTTTCAATGTGGTAGACCCAATCTAATAAGAAAAATAAGCATTCACTATGAAATACTACTTTAAAAAGTGTGAAATATTTCAAAAAGTGTGGGATATTGCATATTGGCATCCTAGTATGCAAAGAATAGTGAATTTAGAATCTGAGACTTGGGTTAGAAATGATAACTCTTCTAACGCAGTTGCAGGGACTTGGGGAAGTATTTAGGCTCATTGAACCTGTTATCCATAAAAATAGGAAAGGTACTCCTTGGCTGACCTGGAGTGTCCCTTCATGTCTTCAAAATAACAAAGTGGTAGCCCTTACCACATTACCTGGGAGTTTCTGTTGACCTGAATTTCTCTCTATATACTGTAAGCTCCTTAGCAATAGGGACCACATCTTTTTATCACTGTATCTTTAGTATCATTTAGGATAACTCTCTGTCCCCTCAGAAATGCATATTAAATATATGCAAGAGTAAAAAATAAAGGAAGATATAATATTTACTCCAAAGAGTTGTCTTCAAGGTCAATATGATAATGTAATAACGAAAAGAATCCGAGATGTCATGAATTAAGCAACATAAGGGTCAGAGAATGAGAGAGAGAGACTGGGAAAGGTCATCTGTCAAGAGCTGCAGGCTGTAGCTCACCAGGAATCCCCCGTTCCTGGATGAAATCATTTCAATAAGCTTCTAGAAGGTCCGGAGAACCACTGCATCCCCATTAGGCATGGTGTCTGACCCTCATCAGTAACCAATCCATGAGTCTTCTCTCTGGACTAACCATCTGTCTCAGGACTTTCCCCACTTCATGTTAACCTACCTTCCTAACCTGTAGCCACTGTGGATTTAACAAACTTTCTTCCCTTGAGACCCCTCATAAATGTGCCCTGTTTCTTGAGCCTGGGGGACAAGTTGTTTCCGTTAACTTCCTTGCTGCTGTTGAAGCAGAAATTTCCCATCCCAGGACTCAGTCCTTAACTGGCTAACATCTGTAAAGGCTGAATAAACCCTCTTATTTCAGACATTGCTTGGTCTCTGGAGTTTTTTATTTGTCTTAAGTGCCATTCTGTTCTTGGGCTTTGGCTACCAGCAGTAGGCGATTAAACCCACCAATGTGGGTCTTCCCCTCATGGCAATATACACTGATTCATAGGCTCAGATACAACACAGAAACCACACTGGGGGTAAATATTTTCAAACAAATAGCTTCTGGAATAAAGAACATTCTACTGTTCACCTTTTGGGAAAATATTTGCAGCATCCTATATACCTTTATTTTCTATTATCTCTTAGTCTTTCAAATGTCAGGAGCAGTTTCGGTCACAGTTGTAAAACAATTGACAGCAGAACTATGTGGTTAAGTAATGAAAAAGGGCAGGTCTTGTTGAACCTGGTTCTAGGGTATCAGAGCACATTTAAGGACTTTTTTTATATCCTTACAGAAAAGGCTTCCTATTTACCTCATGAAGAACATGAGGGAAGAAGGAAGCACCTTTTCCTTGAATGTGTTTTTACTGATCACACATGCTAACAGCCCAGTACAGACTGCTCACCAGAGGGGCTGCTGCTTACACACATCTTCTCCGTCCACAAGGCACTGCAAAGCCTTTGCTGGGGCTTTGTTTTCTCCACACTCAGAGCTTAGGAGTGTAACCCTTTCCATTTTGGACTCTTGTTCCTATGATAGAGGCTGTGTTCTTGTTCTGTACCAGGAGTTTTTTCTTTTCCAGCATAAATAAGAGTGTGTCTCCAGATGTGCTCTTGAGTAGTAACATGTCTGTTCCAATTCCTGGAAAGCTTTGAAAATTGGAGGTAAGCCAGTCATTCATTTGGCTATAATTAGATTGAATAATTGAAAGCAGGGCAATGCCACAGTATATGTCAGGGTTTACTTTTTGCCTAATACAACTTCAGCTGAGCTACTCTGGTGATACAGAAAGTGGTTTTGAATATAAGATGGTTATTCATTTATTAAGCACCCATGGAAATCTTAAGTTATAGATGATCTGGCATAAGAACATCTTAAGTTATAAGAACTTAGAAAATCTTAAGTTATAAGAACATCTGGGACCCTGTACCTTTTTTCTGATAAACAATTCACCTATTTAAAATAAATGTTGCTACCAGTTGAGTTTAATCCTTTATAATTGCTTGGATTTAAGTGAAAAACCTGTTTATACAAGAATGCCCTTCTGCGGAGAAGTTGGGTTTTAGAAAATCTGAAACCTTACAGAGAAATATATGCATCACTCACCTCTATAAGCCCCACATCATTATTCTCCTTTGAAACAAGGCACTCAAACTCTGGATCATCTCTGTTAAAAATTAGTTAGGCATGATTTTATCTTTTTGGGTCCCTTTCGGGGATGTTTGACAAAAGGATACTATATGTTTTAAGAGAAAAAAAACCTAAACATGAAATAAGAAAGACTTGAAATCTAGAAAATATATTTTTGAACATGGTTCAGCACTGATCCTCACTGAATCATAATTACAACCTCTATGAAGTGAAATAATAAAAATAACACCTGCCATCTAAGGCTGCTTGGAAGATTAAATAAAAGAATACTGCAGAAATCTTGGCATGTTGTTGGACACATAGAATGTTCTCAATAAATGCCAGCAAGATCCCGTTCTCCTCCACCCCTCCTCCTCTTCATTGCCATTGCATGTAAAAGTATAACAGAAATGGGAACTCACCTGAGACTACCTAAGAACATTCTGGAAGGGAACATTTTGTTCTGCCTATTTTGATTGTAATTCTCAGATGCATTTTACCGTTTCAGTAACTGTGAAAACACCTGGGGAGTCTTTAACTCATATTATATTAAAAACATAAAAATCCTAAGTGGAGAATGACTTAATGAATCTCATGGAGTGAGAACTAAATACAATTTATATGCATTTAACTCGTTATAGGCAACATTTTTCACTGGGCTATGATAAATTCTCCTTTTGCAAAGAATTTATGAAAACGTTATGCAAGTGCAGCCAGAAGAATGATTCCTATTTGGATACATTCAGACTTATCAAACGGTGGATGTCCTGTCCCCACCCTTTATGTGCCCTCCATGGGACTTATTCCTCCTGATTTATTATGTTGCTTCTGTATATCCAGACTCATTTTGCTCTGTAACATCACAGCCTGGCTGTGTGTTTCAACGCATGAGGTTCACATTAAGGGATCCTTTGTCAGAGGGAATACTGAAGCACTTACAGTTTCGTCTGTGCAACAATTGTTAGGAAAATATCCCCTTTCTCTAAGTTCACTCTTGGCTCTGTGACTGCCTTTTGCTTTGTGGTCTCAAGACCTAGCTTTTTACTGTGTGTTCTGTACTCACCATAGCTATGGAAGTGCATTTTATTTATTCATTTATTTTTAGTATTTTAATTTAACTTTTTATTGAAAAGTAATAGACATACATTAGTTGCAGGTGACATAGTGATTTGATGTTTATACATATTATAAAATAACCGCCGCAGTAAGTCTAATTAACATCTATCACCATATATAATCACAATTTTTTTCTTGTGATATTAATTTTTGAGATCTGCTCTCTTAGTACCTTTCAAATATGTACTGCAATATTATTAACCATACTGTACATTATATCCCCAGACTTATTTATTTTATTTTACTTTTATATTTTATTTTTTAATTTTTTATTAAAGTATTATTGATATACACTCTTACGAAGGTTTCACATGAAAAAACAATGTGGTTACTACATTTACCCATATTATCAGGTCCCCACCCATACCCCAATGCAGTCACTGTCCATCAGTGCATCAAGTTGCCAGAGATCCACTATGTGCCTTCTCTGTGCTACACTGTTCTCCCCATGATCCACCACAACCATGTGTACTAATCATAGTAATCCTCAAGCCCCAACTCCCTCCCTCCGACCGGCCCTCCCACACCCCTCCCCTTTGGTAACCACTAGTTCCTTCTTGGAGTCTCTGAGTCTGCTGCTATTTTGTTCCTTCAGTTTTGCTTCATTGTTATACCCCACAAATGAGGGAAATCATTTGACACTTGCCTTTCTCTGCCTGGCTTATTTCACTGAGCATAATGTCCTCCAGCTCCATCCGTGTTGTTGCAAATGGTAGGATTTGTTTCTTTATTATGGCTGAATAGTATTCCATTGTGTATATGTACCACTTCTTCTGTATCCATTCATCTACTGATGAACACTTAGGTTGCTTCCATATCTTGGCTATTTTTAAAAGTGCTGTGATAAACATAGGGGTGCATATGTCTTTTTGAATCTGAGAAGTTGTATTCTTTGGATAAATTCCAAGGAATGGGATTCCTGGGTCAAATGGTATTTCTATTTTTAGTTTTTTTGAGGAACTTCCATACTGCTTTCTACAATGGTTGAACTAGTTTACATTCCCACCAGCAGTGTTGGAGGGTTCCCCTTTCTCCACATCCTCTCCAGCATTTGTTGTTCCTAGTCTTTTCTATGTTGGCCATCCTTACTGGTGTGAGGTGATATCTCATTGTGGTTTTAATTTGCATTTCCCTGATAATTAGCAATGTGGAGCATCTTTTCATGTGCCTGTTGGCCATGTGAATTTCTTCTTTGGAAAACTGTCTCTTCATATCCTCTGCCCATTTTTTAATTGGGTTATTTGCTTTTTGAGTGTTGAGATGTGTGAATTCTTTATATATTTTGTATGCTAACCCATTGTCAGATATGTTACTTAAAAAATATATTGGAGCAATTATTTTTAACAAAATTATTACTGTTTATTGAATGTTTTCACATATGCTAGACCCTGACAAAATTCCTTTTATGCATTATCTTAAAATAGCCCATTCCAAAACAACTATAGAAGAGGAAGTGTTAATATTTTCATTTATAAAGGAAGTAACAGAACCTCAGAGAGGTCAGTACGTTGTCCAAAGTCATGCAGCTGTAGTGAAAAAGCTAGTATTTGGTTCCCATGCACTCTGACTGCAAAATCAGAGCTCCTTCTTTAGAGTTAGATCTCCTAGTGTGAACATTGACTCAGATAAGCATGATGGGGGCATGCATCTGTTTTTTTTTTTGTTTCTTGCCCAGTGTCAATTCTACTTTTATACTTACACACACACACACACACACACATATATATATAATTCTATATAGTAAAAATAATTTTTGTATAGCTTTCAAACAATTACCTCCAAAGGAATGGGTGAAATTAAAGATCCATGCTGTATTTTGGAGAGCAAATTTTTTTCACCTTGTAAAATCGTACAAAGCATTGTGGAAAGTTATTTATCTGCTCCTCCAAATATGACAAACTCCCCTCATCTTCACCTTACTCAACAATGATTTTTGGGTGGGCCTGTAAGTAGTGAACATCAGCTTCTTTGAGGGTACTTTTTTGAGATGAATTCTCTTTTTATTTCCTTTTTTATTCTCATATTTTCAGTCCTGATTTTACATACCCTTGTTTTGTCCATTCATGGTCCATATATTTTTGTCACTTTATCTCCTCGTTCTGAAGCTCTGCAATCATTTCTGAGTTTTATGGATCAGTGCACAGATGTTCTGGGGGTGTGCTAGTAATCCTTCTCTTACCACAGGGCCATTTGACCAAGGTTTGCAATGATACTTAGTGGTTACTCTGGAGCTTCCTCCTGGAATCTAGACAGAAGGAAGTGGGGGAGGTCGGGGGAAAGGTAAACATAAATCAGGTTTGTGCAAACAAGCATGATGAATGCCAGTTCCCAAAGTGCTCTGCCTTTTGTCAAACTTATGTATTAGGAGAGAGGGCTGTGTGGTGTGAATGATGAATCATAAAACTGCTCGCTTGTGAAAGAGCAAGTGTAGAAACTTCTGCAGTAATATGATAGCCCGGATACATCATAGGGCTTGGGAACACAGAGTGAAAAACAATAGTATCTGTATCAGCCTGAAAGAAACAGTACCTAGGAGAGCAGTGACCTTCACCGGGAAAACCACATCAAAAGCAGATGAGCTTGGAGAAGCAAAGGAGGGTACAGTGTATCTCGGGTTCTTACCCAGGACCCATGGGCAGGGAAAAAAAAATCCTCAATTCTATGTTCATTAATCATTCACTGAAATTTAGCAATTCCTTCAACTATGAATATAGATAAGAATCATGGAATTGTGGTCAGTGACTTTGGCTTTACCACCAGTAGAAATCACTGATTTATTTGTATCATTTTAACAGTTATTACAAATATCTGAAAATATTGTTTATGATAGTCACCACTTGAAAATTCCATTAGTTATTGCACTCACCACAAGGAACACATATTATCACAAAAGTTTAAAATACTGGTTTTAAGTCATATTTCAGTAAAGTGGTTTTGTTTGTAATTCTGTTTGTTATTTTATGCCTAAAAAAATATTCTCAGAAAGATTCCATAAGTTTTGCCAGAGTATCAAAAGGACCTATGGTGCAAAAATAGCCATGGACTCTTGTGGTAGATATTGCTTTATTGTTAGATGAGTTCTAGTTTCTTAAGGATTAAATTTTTAAAAGCTGTTTGAGAAGGCAAACATGTGCTTTGGTATATTCAGTATGATACATGGTGCCCCAAGTCGGCATCTACCATGTCAAAAGTTAATCAGGGGAGTAATGCCTTTACCTTTGACTTATCAAACCTTGTAGCCTGGATGCTAATGCGGGAGCATGGCATGACTTTCTGACTAATCAGTGCTGATCTGCCACCCTTCTAACCTTTACTTGTATTATACAGGAGCATTGTGATTGTGATTAAGGTTAAATAATTAGAATTACTGGATCTCAATTTTAGGTACACTACTTCATTAGACGTGTAATGTGGGTATATTATTTTGCTATCCTAAGCCCTAGTTTCCTCATCTATAAAAATAGGAATGATAATGATACCTATCTTACAGGTTTGCAGAGAAGGCTAAATGAAGTAAAGTATTCAGAATACTTAAAGAATTGTAAATACTTGGTGAGTGCTTAATATGCAATCACCAGTACTGTTTCATATACTATAATTACATGCCTAATAAGAATTATGGCTCACACCATATTCATCCCTCAAAAATGTAGCAAGACCCTAATAGTCCTGCACCTTCCCCAGGATACCACAAAAGCAGATTTCTGTGATTCAGAGCATCCCAGAACCTATCTCATATGATGTCTTATCAAATAATCAGGTTATTTCCATTTTAAAATTAGTTTCAGTAAATATTGCATCAATTTACAGGAATAGTTATACAGTATCTGTAAGGTATAAAGAATAGCGATATATACTAATGACAGTTCCAGGAAAACATTGTGAACTTTGAAGTTCTCAGAATGTTTCTCTATGATCCCAGTCTCTTCTCCCCTCAGATGTAACCACTATCCTGAATTTTATTCATTATTCCATTGCTTGCTTTTATAGTTTTATCACATGTATCTCCAAATAAATATAAGCTTCATATGAATGGAGTCATATTAAAACTTGTGGCTTTTTTGTACGTGATGTAACCATGCTGTTGTAACTGGATATAATTTATTTTACTATATTTTCTCTTTTCTGTTATTTTTCTCTGAATGGATATACCACAACTTATTGTCCATTTAATGTTGATAGTTTTTTTTTTTGCTATTACTATTAAGTTATGCTATTACTGTGTTATAAATGTCCCCTGCTATATCCCATTCTAAGAAGAATCATTGAATCAAGAGTATCCTCACCCTCACCAGAGAATTCAAAATTATTTTTCAAAAGATTGCTCTAATTTACTTTCCTATCAGCAGTGTCTAATTGTACCAATTCTTTCACAATCTTGCCAACACTTGATTGTCAGACTTTTACATGTTTGACAGTCTCTTGAGCTTGAAATGATCTCTCAGTGTAATTTAAATTTGCAGCTTTTATTTTCATGTCCTTACTGACCATTCTGTTCTCTTCTGTGAATTGCCTGTTCAAGTCATTTGACATTTCCTTCAGGATTGTTTGTACTCTTCTCAGTTTGAAGAGACTGTATATATTTGGAATATCCTTTGCTTAGGAGGGAAGATAGATATCTCTCACGTCTCCCAGTTGGTTGCTGGCTTTTTCACTTATTTAGTCTTGTGAACAGAAGTACTTAATTTTAACATAATTGAGCCTCTTAAACTTTTTCCTTATGATTGTGCTTTCTGGCTTACATAAAAAAAAATATTCTACTTTTTGTATCAGTAAAATAGATTAATAAAACCCTTTTGCGTCACTTAAGAGGGAATATAATGACTGAAGAGAAGTGGAAAAAGTTGTCCTCGCTTGGACTTTAGGGCTCTTTTTACATTTTTCATATATGGCTTTACTGTGAGTAAAACCTAAAATTGTTTGTGATTACCCAGATTATTTAGACAGAATCTTTATAAGTCCTTCATGTTCCTATGGGGTTCACCTGTAACTTAGTCTGTGTCACCCTTTTTTACTTTAATGTACTAGATGTGAGAGATACACAGTTTGTTACAAGGAACAGGCAGTGTGTTTGGGCTTCTCACATTTACCATGCACTTCTCAATATACCATGTCACTTGGTTGTGATTCAAGGGTGTGTTTCATTTTATAATCTTAAGTATTGGATATGTCAATACTTGGTCTATTCTTTGATCCTACTCAGCTCATTGACTCATATAATTTGGTTTATGCCAAATTTCTGAACATACGAGTCTGAACATACTATTGACAGAGGATCCAGCCATCCTAATTGGCTGGGGTTGGCGGTTTTCATGGGCTGCAGGACTTTCAGTACCAATCAAGCAGCTGGAACATGTCGGTCACTGTACTTTGAGGACAAGAACTGTATATATTGCATATTTGAATATTGTAAAGCTCTTTACATAGTGTTTGCACATCATCAATAGTTAAAACTGTATTTTGCATTAAACTGGGAGGTACACAGTTCTGTCCTGGATCTTACTAAGTCTTCTTACAAGTTATGTTTTTTCCTAGCACATGATTTCATTAAGGTGTCATTTTTCCCTAAATATGTTTAGTCATATTTCTTTAATCTGCTGACCTTAGGGTAACAGTAGGCTCTGTTTACCAGCAGGGTCTGTTTTCCATCTGTGTGTTAGCCATTGTGAATGTTCTTCATTTTCACAAAGACATCACAGTTTACTAATTAAAATGAATATATAATGAATCGTAAGATTAATAAATAATATTAGCAGACTTTAATTGAAGATACTGATTTGTATTTTGTTCTGTCATCATCTAGTATCTTTTAATGATCATAAAAGTTGTAGTTGTCAAGTTTTCTGTCATTGTTGAATTATCCTGGAGGAGACATTTTGCTGTACTAATACATTAGAGATGTGCTTCACAGTGTAACCTGACAGGTGTCTGAAGTGGCTTCTGTAGCTGGAAGTATCTTTTCCTTCAGCTTCTGCATGTCTTAAACTCCATGAGTTTTCACTCATGCACTTGCTTATCCCCTTTTGCCCCCAGTGCTCCCTGCTAAAATGCCAGTGCCTTGGGAAAGCTCAGCATACTAAGATGGTTTGAGTCACTTATCCCTTTTAGCAAAAATTAGTTTCTCAACTTCTTTCCAGAGTGATAGCTTAGATGAGGGGGCATTTGGGTAACAAGAAAACTGACAAGGCAGCAGAGGAAGCAATCATCAGGAACACAGAGTAGCAGGGATGATAAGCTGCAGCTGCACATTTGCGAGGAGGCGCCTGAAGACAAAGGGCTCTGGAGACCACCTTTGCTATTCCACAGTGCTCTGATCTTGTGGGGAAAAAGTCCTTAAAAGGTTTGATTCATGAGAATATTTTCCACTCCAACAAAATGCAATGGTATCTGATGTGGTTTTGTGCGGATCTAAGTGACTATTGAGAGAAGATTTCCAAATTTCTCTGATTACCATCAGTAGGCAATGATCAAGTCATCTTTCCCCCCGCAGTTGCCTTTATCAGTGTCAGTGAAATGAGAACAAGGCTCTCTATTCTCCCAAATTAGAAAGAAATCAGATATGAATCTCAAAAAATCAGTTGAACATCCTTCAACTTGTAGTTCCATGTCTGATTTGTAGAGTGGTAACTGCTGTATTAAAAGAACTGAATCTTGTGATAATTCAGAACTGGACATGCCAGAAAGTTTTATTTACAAAAAATTTAAAAAAACACAAAATATTTTTTCTAAGTTGTAATGATTTGGAATTGGACAAAACCAGAAAGTTTTTTTTTTTTTAACTCTGTAATTTTTCTGAGAAACTATCCCCCAGTTTTATGGCACATAAAGTATGGTGACTGCTAAAGTGGGAGTCCAACTTACTGCTAATAGAGACCTTCAAAATAATTTAACTTGGTTGATTATCAGTGACTTTCATGAAACTGTGTTTTAAGAAAATGTAACCAAAATAGGCATCTGTTATAGACTGAATCATATCCCCACCTCTGCCAGTGTGAAAGACCTTAACATGATTGTGTTAGATAAGATAGGGTCTTAAAGAGGTGATTAAGGTTCAGTGACTGCCAAAGGGTAGAGCCCTAACCCAGTAGGATTAGTGTCCCTATAAGAAGAAGAGACACTACGGAAGCACACACAAAGGAATAGCCATGTGAAGACAGAGAGGAAAGGGGGTCAGTCATTCGTAAGCCAAGGAGAATGCTCTCACCAGAAACCAACCCTATGCACACCTTGATCTTGAACTTCCACCCTCTTGAACTGTGGGAAAATAAATTCTACTGAATAAGCTAGGCAGTTTGTGATATTTTATTATGGTAGCCCTGGCAGACTTAATATAGCATGTAATTTTAAAATAAACATTTTTATAATAACACATTTTCCCAGAGCATTTTATCACTGCTTGACTTGTGTATTAGATTCTCTTTCTTCTAATAAAGACCTTTGATTCTAGTTATTCCCAACCCAGGTGTTCACAGAAATAAAAATATATGTATGTTATGTGTTTAATAAACTCTTAGGAACACTAGGATTTATTAAGTAGTATCAAATATGCTTTTGAATTCATTAAAATATGGTATATTTTACTTCCATCTTACCAACCCTCCAATCATGGAGTGACCGAGGTACAAAGGTTTTCTTTGTATCCCTATCAGTTCTCATCCATATTGGCAGATGTGGGAGTAGTAGTATTATCAGGCAGAGTTTCTCATCCCTCTCAGAAATTAATTATGTCTTGACAGTGTTCTTCAAGAGCGAGGTCTGTGTTTGATGCTTAATTTCTACATTTGTTATTATTGAAGGCTAGGAAGCGAAGGTTACTAGGTCAAGAAATTAGCTTAGGAGAAAGAAAAAAACAAGGCAAGGAGTTACTCTAAATTCAAAATCTGCACAGTGTGATGGATTATTGTGGTGGATACTTAGTTTTGAAAGACCTCATTTATTATGTAATGGCAAAATGCAGTTAGCAGAATGCATCTGTCTGTGAACCTTACCAATGTTTTAGTAACCCCCAGAGATTAGCTGGATGTTCATATGCACTTTAAGAGGGAAACAAATTCAACACTAAAAACAACACATAATCCAGTGGAAACAAAGTGTTCCCTAAGAGATACCATGTACTATAGAAGACCTGTCAGTCGTTCAGAGCCTGAGGTGGGTCACTCATCTCCACCATCTGACTAATACTGGTTTTTGTGTCTTCATCATCTATTTGGTACGGTTACAGGCACTAGACTGTGGGATTTATATATAAAAATTGAATGGTTGTAATTTTTTCTTAATCTGTGGACAGATTGAAGTCAGGTTAACTAAAGATGCATTAGGAGAAATACGATTCAAATCAAGTATACGCAGATCCAGAGTTTGTGCTGTATTTAAAATTCATTTCATTCTTGTTCAGCTGCATTACATTTACTTTCTCTTCTAATCTGTAATCCCATAAAAGACAGAAACTATTTTATTAATTGCTTAATTCCCCTAGTGCTTATAGGTGCATTTCCCACACAGTGCAGTTGCCTCTTACCGAGAGTCATTTCTAAAAACAGTGCAGAGACAAAAATACTTTTCAGAACTTCTTAAGAAAGGGCCGTGTTAGATACTGATACATTACTTCTAAGTAAATCCAACAACATTTGAATTTCCCTGTAACACTGAACGAAATTGCTGTTGAGCATTAGATGAAGTACTCTTCTCACCCTCAGTAACTATGTTGTATGTAAAATATGCACCTTTGTACACCACAATCACACTCAACATAGCACTGAGAGGCATGTAGAAATTAAAACTTATTCGAAGGGCTTCACGTTTATGCCCTCCTGTCATGCTCACTGGAGGGCACAAAGTCATTAAGGGCATTCTGAGCAGAATCATGCCATGAGTTCTTTGGGTGTGATATTACTCCTGTAAATTAAATTGGGTGTGATATTACTCCTATAAATTAAATGTATCTGTGATGCCAAACCATTGTACATGGTGGTGATAATAGTAACATCTCAAGTTTCATTAGCACATACTATGGGCCAACTATGCTATATGCACTTTGCAAGTAATAATTCTCATGACACTGAACAAGGTATATATTTAAGAATGCTAAAGTTAAGGAGCAAAGAAATTAGTAAATTTTCCCAGGTCACTCTGCCCAAACCAGGATTTAGACACCAAAAATGCTCTTAACCACCAAATTATTCTATCTTATATACACAGTATTTGTTGATGTTGCTGAAAAACTACAAGTTAATAACAAGTGTATTTAACACTATAAGTGCCTACCATTTGCTTCAGTTTGCCTTTTTTTTTTAATTCTTCTTTACATTTGTTGTTTCCATAGTCCAAAGAATGATTTAAGAAATGAAGTCATCAGCCATTTGTATACAGGAATCTGGTCATGTAAGTCTTAGCTGTAACCCACCTGTCATATTACACAGATCCTGGAGCACTATTCACATAGAACACTGTGTGAACAGCCCTTCCTCTTCACAGTTGCAGAGAGCAATCAGTGCACCAGCCTGCTTGCTAGTCATTGGATCCATCAAAAAAATTGATCTTTATTCCCCAGAAAGGTGTATTGTTATCAGACTTCACTATTAAGTTTGGTGCTGTTTCTCTAAATTCCGCTCCTGTACACAGAGATATCAACAAATATGTTGTTCCAATACTAATGTGAAGATTTCAGCTTGGTGGACTTTGTGCCCATTAACACATGAGTTTCTCATGTTTATAAGAAACCCAAACTTGACATTCAGGCTTTAAATCCATTGTGAAAATTCAGTATATCTTTTTTTTTTAATAAGGTGTAGGGACTTTTCTGAACACCTTTTCTATTTCTATTAGTGATAACAATGTAATCATGAAAAAACAAACCCAGTGCATTGTCTAAACACAGTAGTCTGCAGCTTGCAGAAAAAGAAGCACTGTGTTTATAAGCTTGTTGCCATGAGGTTAGTTCAGGAAGTCACTTGGTCTTTAGCTCTTGACCTAAAAATCTACCTGCTGGTAATGCAGGAGAAGAAGAAGAGAAAAAAGCACCTGCTCTGTCGCTTGTCAGGACATGAACGGAAGAAATAGGATACTCAGAGTGAAGTAATACAGTGAAAACAAGATGTTTCTACCTTAAAGTGCCATTACGTTTAGACACTGTTGAAACTGTAGATATAGAAACACTTACCTACTCTCTACAAATGATATCTAATCCCTTACAATCATTGCTTTTCATGAGCAGGTGAACATAGTTGTTGGAAAATGATTTAAATTGTTTCCAAGTTCTTTAGAGGATCTCATGTAAATTCATTAGTAACTCTGGAACCATCTACTAGGCATTTAAGTAATGAAAAATGTATTAGTTTCACTACACAAATGTATTAGCTTCCACTCCATAGTTAAATGAAAAATGTATTAGCCTCTATATATAAATATATTAACATTCATTCTCTGGCATTTTATTTTAGACATCACTCTGCTTGAACTAGTCTGTAATGCAAACACTGCCTAAAGACTCAACATGGGAGAATTACATTTTAAAAAAAAGATTTCTCTTAAGCAGCAAAAAATATTTTTGTCTACAGTGATATTTGTTTATTATAGAAAATAAGCAATTCCTTCTTAAGAAAATGCTGTTTCAGAACATAATCAGTGCTAGTGCCATAATTATGCAGGATAGTAGAGAAGGATATTATTATTTTTAAACATCTATAAATGATTATATACATTAATCATGTGAAATTTAAAAAATTCTAGATTTGGGAGATGAAGATACTCTTTTTTAGAGGAAAGACATGGTATGAGCCATTTAGTTATTGAGGGGATTCATCTTATGTAATTGCTAAATATATGCATATTACTCTGTACCATCAAGGAAAAATTTTTAATTTTCATGGAATTTTTTCCCTGCCTACCTACTGAATGCCACTACTGTGGATAACTTAAAATTCCTTTCCCTCTACATCTCCTTGAAAAATAGCTTGTTATTTTTGATAGGTCAATCTGATAATCTCCAAAGAAAAATGAAAGTAGAGTCAGAAAATAAAAAGAAAGTGTGATGTATCAAAAGGTAATTAGAAAACAAAGAATTTTCTCTTAATTTTTCTAGTTTCCACACTTTTTTCTCTATTAACATTTTAGGCCTGCCTTATCTTCCATTAAACTGTAGTTCGAAAATAATGAATTTCAGAGCCAAAAAAAGTTTATTGTCTCTGTATATTGATCTACACATTCATGCATCCACATATAATCTTCATCCCCCATGTCTGCTGGCTCCTTCACCAAGAGTAACTGGATCCCAATTCTTTGTCCATTCTTCCTCCAGTAGTTTTTGGAAGTTCTCACAAGGGGTGCCTTCAAAGTACCCACAGAAGGACTTGCTAGTAGGAGGTCAGTCCACCATCTGCCCTGATCTTTCTTTTCCTTCTTTGGCCTCTTCTGGCCACATTCAGAGTTTGCAAAATATTTTAATCTTGGTGGCAACTGCCACCAGTCTTCAGGAGAATGAGGACAAGCCAGCTAATCAGAGATGCTCTTGGTACTCCCCATTAACACGCATCAGGATGTACTCCATCCTTCTCTGTCCCTTCTGTTCCTGCTGAACAACATTGTGTAGGTCTATTTGAATTAAACTTGGGAGGCAGAATGTTGGTACTTAAGGACTGTGCAATCCAGAAGCCTGGGTCATGCAATATGATGGAGACTTCCTTGCCTTGTTGGGAAGAAAAATCAGGAGTTGTCTATCTCTAGTCCTTAAGTGATCTTAGTTAACCTGGAAATGAAATGGTTTACAAAATAAATAAGAGTCTTTCTTAATGTATTTTGTTCTTGAGCAATTTCCAAGCTCCCCAACCTAGTATCATGCCCATTTACTATTTTACAGCTGCCCCCTACTCATGTGAACAATGAAATGCAAACAAGCTTATAAAATCGTAACAGAAGCACAAGCACATGGTTTTTTAAAGCATCAAATTTTATGAAGACTATTTTCTTTTTCATTCAAATGCATTTGCTGCTGAAGGACAAAACACTATTAACTGTCTCAAGGGCAGTTGCTTTAGAATTAACAATACTCCCCCATACACATTTCTCTATCAGTTTTTAATTATTTGTAAGTACAATGCATACTTTCTAGTTTCTTTACATATATATAGGGTTTTTCAAGAAGTTATTAAGCTAGTGTCCTCCTTTGCCCTCTTTTTAAGACAAGCAGAATAGATACATTTTTGTCCTTCTTGCTGTTCAGATTGTACAATGCAAGGGTCCACACATATCCCAGGATTGGTCCCTGCCTCAGCAGGAGACATCACTCAACTTTGAAAATGTTTCAGCTGTCCAGGTCTCTTGGAAATTTTATTCATCCTCCTCCCCATTTCCACCTTGTTCACCGAATCCTATAAATCCCCTATCCTTGGCCATTTGATATCTTGACCACAGTTGTCCCCAGGCATCTGACGGAGGGTTCTATACTGACCTCTAATGTCCCTGTAGACCTGTCACTTAATGCCATGCCTATCTTGCCTCAGTACATTTCCTTAATTTATCCCTGGGAGAGGATAGGAGCTGGAGGTTAAGTTGATTGCCAGTGGTCAATGATTTAATCAATCATGCCTATATAATGATGCCTCCATAAAAACCTAAAAGGAAGGTTTCAGAGAGCTTCAGGGTTCTTTGGACATGTGGAGATGTAGGGAGTGTGGTGTACTCCAGCCTTTTCCCTATAACTTTACCCTGTGCATCTCTTCCATCTGGCTATTCCTGGGTTATATTTGTTATAATAAACCAGTAGTCTAGTGAGTAAAATGTTTCTCGGGGTTCTGTGAGCCACTCTAGTAAGTTATTGAACTGAGGAAGAGGTTATTGGAGCCTCCAGTTTATAGCTGGTCAGTCAGAAGTATAGCTGACAACCTGGACCTGCTGTTGGCATTTGAAGGGGAGACATTCTTGTGGGACAGAAACTTTAATCTGTGGAACCTGACACTATGTCCAGGCAGAAAGTGTCAGAAGTGAGTTGGTTTTTAGGATACCAGGCAAGTGTTCTCTGAGAGCTGAGTTAATTGCTTGGAGGTATGAGGAAAACCCCACACCAGTTGGAACAGGACACAGAATCAGTAACAACCTATCACTTTGTTCCTACCCTTACCTTCAAACTTTTTGCTTCAGATGATTTGGTGTTGTGTCTCCTGACTCCCAACAAGACTGTAGCTATAGGTTTTCATTTCAGTAACATCTACATATGCCTTAAACATTTATAAGTTCTTCAAATTTATAATGGAATTTTATTTGTATTAAAGAAGAATGAGATGTATAAATTGAATATTTCTGGAGGATATAAGTATTTGTTTCTCTTTTCCACTTTTGGACATGCAGTCACATGTCATTGTATGAAAAAAAAACTGGTAATCTATAAACTTTTATTTTTTGTTCATTATTTTTAACTGTCTACACAACAGGCATGTGACAAATGTAGTCAATGGAGTCAGTTAGTAAGACCTGTACCACTTGATGTCTAACAGGCATCTTGAATGCAACATGCTGACCTGCCCTCCTCATTCTTTCCCCTAAACCTGTTTCCTCTATAGCCTTCCCCATCCCAGATGATGACAACTTTATCCTTACTACAGCTCAGATCAGAAACTTCAGATTCCTCTTGGATTCTGTGCTTTCTGTCATGCCCTTTCATTCCGTGTCTTCATCTTTAAAATATATATTCAGACTACAATGACTTCTCCCCACTTTCCATGCTACCACACCTGTCTGAAGCCATGATACCATCTCTCTCCTGGAATACTAAAATATCTTCCTAATTGGTCTCCCTTTTGATTTCTATAGTCTATTCTACAGTCTGGTCCTCCTGCTCCTATAGTCCATTCTCAACACAGCTATCAGAATAATTATTTTAGAAAGCAAACCAGAACACACCATTCCTCTATTCAAAAACTTACATTGACTCTCCATTCTACTCAAAACAAAGCCAAAGTTCCTGTCCTCTGAGGATACATGACTGGCACTACATCGTCTCCCCTATCTGACTCATCTTCTCTTAATTCCATTCCATTCTGTTATGTTCATGTCTTGTCCTATCCCAGCCTCACTGGTGGTCTTGCCCACCTGTAAACATGCCAGCCTTGTATACCTGCCTTCAGGCCTTGGATCTGTGTACCTTCTGCCATGATCTACTCTTCCCTCAGATAAATACTTGGCAGACTCCATCTCTTCCTTCAATTTTGTTTAGATCCCACCTTCTCTATGAAGCTGTCCTAAGCAGAATATGGCATATTGAATCCTACCCACCTCCCTCCATACGTGGGTCCCTTTATCCTAGTCCATGTTTTCATTTGTTAATAACATTTATAAACCTCTCACATACTATATATTTTATGCATTATATTTGTTGACTGTAATCCTCCCTTCTGCTAGAATATAAGTTCCTCAAAGGGAGGCATCTTTGTATTATTCACTGATGTATCCTAAGCACTGGGGATTGTGCTTAACACATAGCAGTAACTCAGTAAATACATAATAAATACATGAATGAATGAATGAGACTCTCTGAATACATAATAAATACATGAATGAATGAATGAGTGAGACTTTCTCTGAAGTAAACTCACTTGGGAAAGCTTAATATATTAGTGTTTTGTTGGATGTAAAGTTTGTTTCTACTGTATGCAAGATTGAAATATAGAAGGGAAAATAAAATCTTACCCAGTTCCCTGCCTTTGTGCAGATACAGCCAAATGACTGAAAGCTTGACTGAGTTCACTCACTGTTTGGACATTTTTTTTTTATAATAGCTTAAGGGAAAACTAAAACTGTTTAACTTCTACCCTTTCTCCCCTTGCTAGAGCTAGAATTGTCAAAAAGGCACATAATATACATGTGGTTTTTAAAGAAGTTAGTTAATTGAATTCAGCGAACCAAAAATACTCACAGAGAAAATCGTCAATGTTTATATGTAAAACAAAATCTGTTTTTGTCTGACTTTAAGTAGATGTAGCTGAGAGCTAAAGGATTACAGACAAGTAAGAAGATAATCTGACAATGCTTTTCTTTTCATGCAAGCTTTCTAAACTCTGAAATGACAGTATTTGGTAATTCACTAAATGATAGTAAAGGTTGACAAGTTGAAGAGTTTACATTGAGTAAGAGAAGCAAATGCTAACGTATTGCATGTGAGAACTATTGTAAAAACCATAGAACAAATCTGATCTCTGTAACAGTACTGTACTTTTTTAGGACATAGTGTTTCCTACATTCGGAGATTTTATAAGGCTATAAGTCAGCATGGGAGAATAAGATCTTCCACTGAAAGAAGATGTGCAATGTTTGTACAGAAGTATGTCTGGTAGGGAGTATATAGTCAGGAAATTATGGATTAGTGAAAAGACCAGGATGTGAAAGAGGGGGAAAAAATGTAGTGAAGAATCAGTGGTTGCTGGAAACAGTTTTTAGGGAAGGTAAGACAATGGCAGATATTACTTGGGAACACTTACAAAAGTAAACAGTGACTACCATATAAATAGCTAGAATCAAGAAAAGCTAACTCTTTAATGTCCAGGGCAGTTTATAGGTGAATAGCTGTACATATGTGTATATAATATATAAAATACATATGCACACCTGTACTTAGAACACACGCACACTGCATGTGTATATGACAAGTACTAGGAAGATCCTTGATCAAAAAAACTAACAATACTACTCAGCCCTTAATGTCAAATTTCCCATTACTGATAGGTAATTGCTTTAGTGCTGAATGACTTTGGAAGCAGAGGGATCCTCTTCATAATGCGGCTTTTCCTAGGATTGTATGTCCTCAAAAGACCTCTTTTTAAATATGTCACATTTGTCAGGTCCCTTTGCTCTCTGGAGGCAGCATTGGAGTTCTGGGCAGGGGATGAGAAGGGAAGAGAATAAGGGCCCATTAATCAACGGGACGAAAGAAAAATTGGAGGGTAGTCATGCAGATATTTCTTGATTTCTCAATTCTGCCTTGTCACAGAACTAATAATTCTGCCAGATTGTTCATTACAACTTATTGTAATCATTAATACCCCAAAATAAATGTGATGCACAAGTCTATGTGTTTAAAAAAAATGTGGCACATGTGTGAGATTTTAAAAATAGATGAAATTAAATGTCATCATATGCTTGGCCGTTACCAGATAATTCCATGAGTTATGATAGTTAGTCCACTGTAGCAGGTGAGTATTAAAAACCCTATTGAATTTATCTATAAATAGGCTTGAAGCTATTAATATGTTCCATGGATACATATCATTCACATATTTCACAGAGATACGGAAGGAGGAAACAGATTGTCCAGAAATCAGCATTTGTTTTAAAAAATCTAGGTTATGTTATTCCTCATGACTGCAGGAAATATCTGATTAAAATAATCTAGAAATAGGTCAGATAAATACATGCAAACAAATTCTCTCATGGAGAATGTTAAATTCATCAACTGTAGTCCCACCCACTCCCTGCCACTAACATTTTCAGTCTTACTGTGAAAACTGGTCCCCATTTTCTGTGCAATTGACATTTTTACATTTCTTATTCACAATGTTCCTAGTCTATATTCCTGGTTATATGTCATTACTCTCAATAGACCCCAGATTGCGGTAAAGTTCATAGCTCAATGACTTAACAATGTAAAGTGATGTCCTCGAGGTGAATTTTAAAAATTTTTTGTTTGCTTGTTTGCTAGAGTTGATTTGATGCCAGCAAGGAAAACTGCTTAGAAACTTGGATTATATCATAGCCTGTATCATCAGATGGCACTTTAAAAGCCACTCAGATTGCAAGCCATATTTGTATTATGTTGAATAATATATTTAATTTTATCAGTACTTCTTTCACACCTTAACTTCGGTGGATCCCAAAATATTTCATGAATACTTGGGGAAAGAAGACATTCTCATTCCTCAAATAAACGACATAACATATAAAGTATATTGTCTCCTTTCAGTGCCAGTGCATTCCAGCCTGGACATATTTTGTATAGGTGTGTAAACTTAGAAACAGATATGTATATGCATTTTCTGTGTATATTTAAATTATGACCAAATCTAATACATTTAAATTTCCTGTCTCTCACTCTCTCCCCAACTTCTCTCCTCCTGCTCCATGAGCATGCATATGCTTATTTTTGCAGTTAGAAGATAAAAGCTTGTATTTTTCTGACCTTTGTCCTTGCCATCCCTTCCTCACCCATCTCCATTTGATAAAACTCTGCCTGTTCTTCAAGACCTAAGATGCATACTGTGTAATGTTTGTTTGGATTTCCAATTCAAAACAAACCACAGACAGGTTGTGTGATTTGGGGGAGGTTTAAACCTGTGTCCTCTTATGGAAAAGCCTGATGGTAATAGTACATGTCTCCTAGGGCAGATGTGATTGTATTGAAATAATACCTTTAAAGCACTGTGCGCAATACATGTTGCAAAGGAAGTGCTTAAACAATGCAAGCTGAGCTGTGTCATCTCTATGGAGCCCTTTTTATCCCTGTGCATTAATCTCTTTTCCCCAAGTGACCTCAGTGCTGCTTTGCTGTCAGAAACTCTTATTGAACTGTGTGCTCTAGTCCAGTGACTTGCCCACATGCCTGTTTTCTGCGTTACTGAGCATTTATAGAGCTCCTATAGCACTAACACTGTCTTAGATGCTGAGAATGCAGTAGTAAAAATACAGGCAAGCTATCTCTGCTTACCTTCTTCCATCTGGAGAAGACAGATAATAAAGACATTAATAAATAGGTAAATTTTATAATTCGAGGTAGTGGTAAGAACTAGGAAGGAAATAAGAGAGGTAATGTGATAATCACCATTTTGGTTTGTATGTTTGGGGCCACATTACAAAGAGTGGAGTGAGACCACACAGCTGCTTCGGTGCCTCTTTCAAAGGCTCCCTGACTGCGCCTGTCTAGGGCACAGGCATCCTTTAAAAGGCTGCTGCAGCAATACATTCTAGTTCAGGCAACTTCTCTTCTAGCAGCTTCTTCTCCCTCATTCAAATTCATTTGCTCTTATCAGATTGAAACCCATTTTCTCCCTATATCTGATTATCCTATTGTGCTGAGATTCAATCCTATTGTGCTCCATTCTACTCAGATTAAGGCTTCAGTCTGGCACTGATTCCAAGTTCATCCTGAGACACTACCACTGACTTAGGTCCCTCTTTTTGATTCTGTTGACTGTAGCTGGAGAGCAGGCTCATACAGCCACTACATCTGTTCCTGTACTGCATCTCCACTGGGTGTTCCTTCAGGCCAGGGAGGGAAGCGCAGATAGGAATCCCCTAAGGGCAAGTTCTAATTATCTCTCCAAAGAGAAGAACTTGGGCAGAGAGATTCTCAACAACATTATCAGCTGCCCTTACTGATTTATGTTTTAGAAAGTGGTTCAGCAACACTTGTTCTCCTTATAGGACAAAAAAAGTAGAAGAGAAGTCTCCTTTGGATCAGTTGTTCCTCAGTCTTCTTTACCACAGGATGTAGAGATTTTGGATGCTAATATATTTACCATTTTATGAAATCCTATCAGAGCTCTTGAGTCTCTCTTGAGTCTCAGAGCCGAGAATAAATACTGACGACACAGGGAGATTACACATGCCTTGCCCTTCTTGTTCTCACTGTCCCCCTGTTGCCTGTCTACCCATCTATCATCTGTCACTCAATTCAGATACATTCTTTTTCCTTTCACTATTCTGCAGAATACCTGTGTCCAAACCCGAGAAGACAAAAAAGACTAAAGCAGTTGGATTCCTTGAATGAATCCATGGATTTGACACACCATGGCCTCTGTGGTCTGTTAGTGGGAGAGTCACAGGAACTAGGACATTTGGACTCTGTCCTCGAGCCGTTGAAAATGGATCCAGTCTCAGTGTGGCTAACCCAGAGAACACTGGCCTGATATTTCTGTGCTGCATAAAGAGGCAGGCTCAGTGACTCTTACTGGTGTTGAGAAAAGCAACTAATCTCTCGTCCTGTATTTTGCAAACATGTAGTCTTACTCTGCTTGTTCCCCAGAAAGAGGCTTTGTGAATTAATGCCTCCTTTGCCAGTTAAATAGTCAAAACTCATTTGCCTAAACTAAGTGGCAAAGAAAATAATTTTAAAGATGGGTGATGGAGGAGGTTTGCTTGATTGTATTGAAAGCATTTGATTAAATAGATGAGAGCCACAGCTAAATTAACACAAAACTGGCACACTTTACCCTTTTCTTTCTTATTCTTCAGACATGAAAATTGCCCAGACTTCAAGTCTAGTCTGTGTGAAAGCATTAAGTGTTTCAGAAATCAAATGTCTTATCACCCTGTCATGCTTGGGGAAGGGGGAGAAGCCAACTTCTGACATTATTTCCTTATGTTCTAGAAACCTGATAATATGTTATTGTACATCAGGAGTATAAGCAGGTTTCATTATAAAGAGGTTCTTGTGACAAGATCTGTGAAGAACATTGTTATTATCTTAGGTGTCTGCACTTACAATATAGCTTTTCCAAGACAATTTTCATTGGCTACAGGTGGTTATTTAAGACAATAAATTTACATAGAACAATTTATTCTTTTTTCATGCTGTTAAAGCAAATTGGTATGTAATTAGATTTATATACTGAATAATCTCATTTGCATATCCAATTAATTCTTCCTATTTTAATTTGCTAGGGTTGAATTCACATTAGTAGTAAAAATAACACTTAAATTATCAAGGACTCAAATTTCACTTTGCTGTAATTTGTTCAAGATGTTCCACTTAAAAATTGGTCCCTAACATTCTTTTCAAAATCTATTGGGAATATGTAACAGACTTTACTTAAAAATGCCCTTAGACAAAAATCGCAAAGTTGAGGTTTGCCCTTTGTTCATGATGAGCAAGGAAATGGGTAGCAAGCCACTTCTTAACTCATTACACAATACTATTCAAAACAAGAAGATGTCACGTTCCAGGTTTTTGCCTTCTGACATCTTCTCATATTTCAAAGTATGTTTAAATGCAGAAACATACATATATAGAAATGACTTCTTTTCTCAAATGATTTATACTTATTCAGTTGTATCATTTCATCTATTGTTTTTTATCACTGTAGAAAATGTAATATATTAGGATTCAGACACACTAGCACTTAATATTTGTTTCTATTTTTGTGGACTCTGAGGCTAAGCAGCCAACTTTATCTAAGAGTCATGATCAATTTACTCGTTACTCCAGGGGGAAAATCCCAGGGCAAAACACCTCTAAAACCAAAATCAGTCAAAGGGAGAAATAAAGTTAAGAAACTCTTTTATTTCTTACAAGCAGTCATCCCTGTCTCTTGACCCTTGACCCGGCTGCAGCAGAAGAGAAGTCCACCCAACTTCTCCAGTTCAGATAAACCCTAGCACACCTTTGTGATCACCTACTGATATGTAGACGGCCACTGTCTCCACCCCTTGAAACACCTATTGATATGCAGATGCACTAAAACCCGGTGAGATATTCTGGAAATACTACAATTTTACCCACAACCCTCATCAGTAAAAATGAGAGAGAATATTATATAATGTACCTTTTAGAATTACTGTGATTTCATATGGCATAGCATGTGAAAGTTCCTGCTAGTTTGGAGCTGGCAATAAAAGATGCTCAGTACTAGAGACATACCAACACTATCAAAATGAGTGTTCAATTTCTAAGACTCAGTAATACTTTCATTAGTCTTAGTGAACTATTATTAATGATCGTTTTCATTGCCAGACACTAGATTCAAATATTGGCTGATCATTTTGTGCAAGTTACTTAGCTTCTTTATGCCTCAGTTTCTTCATTTGCAAGTTAGGAATAATAAAGAGTACCTACCAAATAGAATTGTGGTCATAATTAAAGGGGTTAGTACATGTTAAACCCTTGGCATAGTTCTTAGCAATAGGAAGTACTCATTAAATATTAACCAGTGCTATCATTGTTACCTTCTTGAATAATATGCACATAGGTCATAGTTTGTCATTATGTTACTAAGTGTTTTGGTTTACTAGGGTTGCCATAACAAAGTATACTACACACTGGGTGACTTAAACAACAGAAATTTATTGACTGGAAGTTCTGGAGGTTTAAAGTCCCAAGATCATGGTGTTGACAAGATTGGTTTCTCCTGAGTGAGACCTCTCTCCTTGGCTTGCAAAGACCTGCCTCCCTACTTTATCTTTATAGACCTTTCCTCTGTGGGTGTGTGTACAAATTTCCTCTCATAAGGTCATCAGTTAGACTGGATTAGGGCCTACCCTAAAGGCCTCATTTTAACTTAATCACTCCTTTAAAAGTCCTGTCTCCAAATCAGTAACATCAAGTTATGGGGATTATGGCTTTAATCCTATGAGTTTTGGGGATATAATTCAGCCCGTAACACTTGAAATTTCCTTATATGTGGTAGTTATCCTGAGGCCCTGCCTTCAGAATTTACACCATATGCAAACATAACCTGTTTCATAAGGTACTTAAAAAGCATATGCCATCTATGCCTTACTCAAAATCTCTGTTTTCTGGAGCCACATTCTTTCAAAGCCACAGGTTTATTTTCTTCCTTCTGATATTTATCCTGTGTGTTAAACTCCTATACTAGAAAGATCATAACATTTATGATCTAGAGACCATACAACAGATTTGCTTCTTATTAAACAAATATACCTATAGGAATTAAGTAAATCCAGGCAAGTCATTTCATCTCTGTGAAATTTCCTTTTAATTATATGCAAAAGGAGGCACATATCCTAATAAAAAGAGGTAAACTAAGACAGGACAGGGAAAAGAACTTTGCAACTTCTAAATTGTCACATAGGCACCAGCTATCTGCCTATTGAAAAGGCAACATCAATTCCATTATCTCTTTTATAATCATTGTTAGTTTACAGATATTAATATTAAATGACTTTAATGTTCACTTTAGGAAGGACATTTACTTTGACACTAAAGCAATAAGTTTACAGTTAGATGCAGGTTTCTTTCTAGATTTTAGGAAAATTGTAATTTGCAGTTGACACTTAAGCAAAATTGTTGTGTTATGCTGTATACCCATTTTAAAATACAAATTCTTCCCAGCCATCATTGAATATATGTATGTCAACTGTAAAACAAATGCTTTAAAGATTTGTTTTTTATTTTTATTTGCTTATTTATTTACTTATTTGCTGTCAAAATACCACTTTGCCTTTGGAACCACCATCTACACATTGTTTTAATGCCATTTACTTTATTTGGAGTGACTGTATACCGTGTGTAAGTTTCAGGTAGCCTACAGATATTTGGGAAACTTTGCCAGCTTCTTCATCATTTCAGTTTGGAAGATGAGCAAACTGTCATAGGTCAGACTTTAAAGACTTAGAATTTTATAGGCTGGAGTGATTTTAAAGAACTCTAATTCATTTGTAATTCTGTTATAAGATCCTTTACTTTGGAAAGGAAGGATAAACCAGAGTCTTTTATTAACAGATATGGCTGGCTAAGTATATAAAGTCAACAAGACTGTTCCAATCTTCCTTTGTTGTGCCTTCCGATCAACAGAGATTCAAGAGTGGCCTCTGTAGTCTAACTGTCTAACTGCTCCATCCTTTCCCAACCCACCTCCTTTTCATCCCATCTCTTAGAGCCTCCTCTCTGACAGTGAGGGTGTAGGCAGGGCATTGAGGAGGGAATCTCTTAGGATTCTCATTGCTTTCCTCTCCCTGTGATCCCTTTGTATCTTTAATTCCATGGGTTTCTTTAATGCTTTACTTCTTCCTTCTTTCTAAAATACTAGTTCTTTCCCAGGACCACCTATGTAAGTTTCCACTCATTTGTCTAAAACCACCCTTCTCACTGAAGGAAAATGTCTCTTCCTCTGGCTAGAATAAAAATCACCAAGATATTCAAGAGCAGTAGAGAGAGAACAACTTCATCTCATCACACATTCATTCCCCAGACAAATATTTAGTAAGGAACTGTACTAGCTACTGAGAATTCTGTAGAAAAAGGCAGTTCTTTCCCTCGTGGATCTGCTAATCTAAACAGACCTTCTCCCCAAACACAGTAAGCACTGAGCAGAGAATGAACACCACTAACTACAATGCAGCTACAGTGAGGCACAGCATCCAATCCAAACCAGCCCAGTCAGGGCTGTGGGGGCGGTATGGGTGGGAAGGTGAAGTGGAGAGAGGGAGACTTCCCCGCCCCCGGGAGGGTGTGTTTCTATTTCTAGACACAGGGGAGTTAGCAGGAGCCTAGAGTTAGAGGGGCATGGCCACCGTGTGAGGAAAGGAAGCAGTAGTCCAGGTCCCAGAGCAATCTGTACCTCAGAACCGTCAGCAAGTATCTGTCATTCAGACGGGACATCTTGTGTGAATGTCTTCTCCAGCAAAGAAGTGTGCTGCCCAGACTACACATTTATAATCACATTTTGGCTATTGTTTAATATATTCATTATGGATTTTCTCTTTTAGAATTTTCATTATGGCTTGTGTTTTATACTTCTAAATACTTAAACTGCTAGTAAATCCTTGTCCTTTGAAGTTGGATTGCATTTTTGGCAACAGCTAGCTTTCTATTTTTAGAAGCTTATTTAGAGGCAAGTTACTGTAACGCCAGTGACCATGCTGGTTAACACCTTTTTTTGGTTGACAGATGAATTTTGACTATAAATTAATAAACTAATTTTCTTATGTGGCTCATAAATCAGTTCTCTGTACAGTTTCAAAGAGGAGTTTTGAAACTCACATGAGATAATACATGTGAAAACTTTAAAAAAATTGTAAGTCACTCTACAAAAGGAAAGTTTATTTTATTTGTATTGTATGTTTCAACACAGTGCTTTAAAATTGAGTATGTTTTAAATTACTTTTTTAACTGCTAGATTAATTTCTTTACAAATTGTTCCTTTGATGGTGTCTACCAGTTAATCTGTACATTAAGTTCTTTTCTCTATTCATGTTTTGAAGTCACAGGAAATACCTTAAAAGAATTGTCAGATGAGGAAACTGAGGCTCACGAAGGAGAAATAAGTAATTTACCTCAGGTTACAAGGGCAGTACCTGACAGACCAAAGAATATAATTCAAATTTTCTGACCCTTAGTCCACTGAACTTTGCTCCCTTCATTCATGTAGGTTAAGTTATTTAGCCTGATATATTCTTCTGTATCCCATTTTCTCCTCGAAATCTCTACCTTCCACTTCCATTAGGCTACATCAAACTGATGCCCCTTCCCCCTTGTATTCCTTCCATCTGTTTTAGGGTTTGAATGACAAGATAGTCTCTTTGCCTGATTATTTCCATTATTTCCCTCAGTGTCCAGGGATGTACATAACAGGCACTGGGTGGATGAACTAAATGCAGTTTTCTCTTCCTGAAGTGCCAGCTGACTGGCTCCTCTCTGTCAAATACGAGATGTTTTTTATTGAATTCTGAGTGGCTGCATAGGGCCGACTAGCAGCTGCAAACAATAAGTTTGACAGTATAGTTACTATAGAAAAGTGGACCTCTATTGTTTATTTTGTTTCTGTTTTGTTTCCCTTGGTTGGTAAGACTAACCTGATAAGCATACTTATGTTTGCTAATTGCCCGAAGGCCTTGCTTTCCTTGCTAAGAGCAATTAATTCCTGAATTTACTTAGTCCCTTCGCCCCAGAATTGAGCTATGGAAATTCAAGAGAGACCACTGAAGAATGAGTTCTTCACATCCTGGACCATCAGTTTTGTTGCAGTTACCAACTTCTTTGTTGTTTGTTGGTAATATTGTCTCAGAAAACCCCCTCAACGTTGGAAGCCTCCTGAAAGTATATAGATTGCAAGACCCCAGAAGAAAGCTTTAATTTGTGCTACTGTCAAAACTATATTTATAATTTATAATCATGATGTTGAAATAGCCTAATATTCTGGGTTTAAGTATATGTTTTATAGGACACATGACCTCAATTCAAAGAGCCATGAAGCACTTAAACAGTACTTACATTGTTTTAAGGGGACACATGTTTGAAGGGCATGGCCATTTTGCCTGTTATTTTGCCGTTATGTCATGCAAATGCCTTATTCCTTACATTTATTTTAAGTGCCAACATTGCATTTGTTGATGGAAAATATGAAGCCAGTTTCTGTTGGTGGAAATAGAAAGGAGAGTACATGAGGGGCAGTGTTTTGTTTGCTTAGTAGCTCTTTTGCTACCATTGTGTTTTTGGTTTTATTGCCCTAAGGCAGCAAATTGGCAAGTGTGAATAAGGCTCCAGCTACTTTCATACTGTATTTAAACTTAGTTATCATGGGTTAAAGTGTCTGTTGTCGTAGGGAATTAAACACAGGACCTGTGTTTCAAATAACAGAAACTTAATATCTACTTTCAAACATAGCTTGAATATATTTCCTCAGCCTAATCTTGCAATAATTCCCACCAACTTTTATTTACAAAGTGTATACAAATGGAGTCTTAGGGATCTTTCTGTTTGTGTTTTATTTTGTGCTTGTATAAAGCTGAAATTTTTAATATTAAAAAAATGTATGTGCTTTGGAATCACAAGATCTTTTTCTTTTATTCCCCATGCTTTTTTATAAATCGCATCTCCTTTTTCCAAAAGACTTAATGAGGTCAGCCCCAGGGCTTTAATTCTGAGAATGAGCAGAAATGGTGTTACTCTTTCTTAGAGCTTAGTCAATTACCAGTTACAAGCATTCAGCTTTTCCTTACAGAAGGCACTTGAAGAATGGGTCTTTGTTTAGAAAAGAAAAGGAATGTTTGGGGAAAGTATAGAGGTTTTATTATATCCTGCTACATTTTTCCTTTTTTTTTTTTCCGAGTCCTTTCTAACCCCAGTAAATGTAGGTTGAAGACCTGGATTTGACCTTGTAAGAACAAATAGAAATCTACAACCGTTTCTGGAAAGTCTGGGTCAAACTTATTTGCTTCTCTTTGTTGCCTACTTCATGGACCTGGGTATTCTGCCTCAGTTATCACTGGAGAGGAATTTGACTCATTGACATCTTACATGCAGCCTACATTCTAGAACATACAGAATTCTGTGAATCAAGGTAGCATCTCACCCTAAAATTCAGATGGCTGTAAAAAAAACGTTCCTTATATAATTATTTTTGATGAAATTTATAGTCTGCAAGGTGCGAAGTTACACATGGTCATGTTTTCTCTACAAAGTCACAACCTATAAATGGTATAAATCTGGTATTTTAAGGAATTTAGAAAATCTTTGTATTTTACTCCTCCTCCCTCCAGTTTGATACAGAATCTTAATGAGAAGCTTGCATTGCCTTTCGAATGATTAACTTTGAAGAGCAGTAGCAATGTTAGACTTGGGAGACTCACAGCTGTAACTGCAAAGAGAAATCTTGTCTGTTAAAGAATGTGTGTGTACTACTGCATCAGCAGTGTATGTGCACCAGGCTTCCTATTTTTAATGTTTTTAATGACAAACTGTCTCTTTGGTTCAGTATACATTTCACTTTCCTCAGAATGAGATTGATGTGAAAGTTTCTCTACTGCTCTCATGAAAGTTGAATTAAGGGTCTTGATTTCAGTTTAATGCACTGCAGCATTATCTCATATTCATGGAGTTGTCTCCCCTGTTTCTGCTTCCTGTTCCCTCTGTATTCTGACATGTAGGGCATTCACATTGATTCTGCTAAAAGTGCAACACCATACTGAGATACTTTGACACCTCTGTAATACAGATAGAAAAGGAGTCTAACCTGAAACATAATTGCACACTGCCAGACAATCTGAACCAATGGAACATAAGTATTTTGACAGGTAGTAGTAGCTTAGTACCTCACTGACAGAGGATGCAAATGAAATGAATATGAAAATCACCACAGTTTTACCAAGTTCTGTTGGACTCTTGTTCTCAGGGTAATCCCATTTGGATTGTTAACTTTCTTTTTTTATAAGGTATCACTGATATACACTCTTATGAAGGTTTCACAAGAAAAACAATGTGGTTACTACATTCACTCTTTTTATTGAGACTGCCACACCCCATATGCAGTCACTGTCCATAAGTGTAGTAAGATACCACAGAATCCCTACTTGTCTTCTCAGTGCTACACTGTCTTCCCCGTGACCCCACACACGTCATGTGTACTAATCATGACACAGCACAGTCCTCTTCTCCCTCCCTCCCACACACCCTCCCCCACCACTCCCCTTTGGTAACAGCTAGTCACTTCTTGGAGTCGGTGAGTCTGCTGCTATTAAAAAAAATTTTTTTTTATTAAGGTGTTATTGATATACACTCTTATGAAGGTTTCACATGAAAAAAGAATGTGGTTACTACATTTACCCATATTATCAAGTCCCCACCCATACCCCAATGCAGTCACTGTTCATCAGTGTAGTAAGATGTTACAGATTCACTGTTTGCCTTCTATGTGCTACACTGTTCTCCTCGTGACCTCCCACACCATGTGTACTAAACATAATAACCCTCAAGCCCCAACTCTCTCCCTCCGACTGGCCCTCCGCCACCCCTCCCCTTTGGTAACCACTAGTCCCATCTTGGAATCTGTGAGTCTGTTGCTATTTTGTTCCTTCAGTTTTGCTTCGTTGTTATACTCTACAAATGAGGTAAACCATTTGACATTTGTCTTTCTCCACCTGGCTAATTTCACTGAGCATAATACCTTCCAGCTCCATCCATGTTGTTGCAAATGGTAGGATTCGTTTCTTTCTTATGGCTGAGTAGTATTCCATTCTGTATATGTACCATGTCTTCTTTATCCATTCATCTACTGATGGAGACTTAAGTTTCTTCCATATCCTGGGTATTGTAAATAGTGCTGCAATAAACATAGGGGTGCATATGTCTTTTTGAGTCTTGAGATGTTGTATTCTTTGGGTAAATTCCAAGGAATGGGATTCCCTGGTCAAATGGTATTTCTATTTTTAGTCTTTTGAGGAATCTCCATAATGCTTTCCACAATGGTTGAACTAGCTTACATTCCCACCAGCAGTGTAGGTGGGTTTCCCTTTCTCCGCATCCTTGCCAGCATTTGTTATTCTTAGTCTTTTTGATGGTGGACATCCTTACTGATGTGAGGTGATATCTCATTGTGGTTTTAATTTGCATTTCTCTGATGATTAGTGATGTGGAGCACCTTCTCATTTGCCTGTTCACCATCTGAATTTCTTCCTTGGAGAATTGTCTCTTCATATCCTCTGCCCATTTTTTAATCGGGTTATTTGCTTTTTGGGTGTTGAGGCATGTGAGTTCTTTATATATTTTGGATGTTAACCCCTTGTCGGATATGTCATTTACAAATATATTCTACCATACTGTAGGATGCCTTTTTGTTCTGTTGATGGTGTCCTTTGCTGCAGAAACTTTTTAGTTTGATGTAGTCCCATGAGTTCATTTATGCTTTTGTTTCCCTTGCTCGAGGAGATGTGTTCAGGAAGAAGTTGCAAATGGTTATATTCAGGAGAAATTTGCCTATGTTGTCTCCTAAGAGTTTTGTGGTTTTATGACTTACATTCAGGTCTTTGATCCATTTCTAGTTTACTTTTGTGTATGGGGTTAAACAATAATCCAGTTTCATTCTCTTGCATGTAGCTGTCCAGTTTTGCCCACAACAGTTGTTGAAGAGGTTGTCATTTCCCCATTGTATATACATGGCTGCTTTATCATATATTAATTGACCATATATGGTTGAGTTTATATCAGGGCTCTCTAGTCTGTTCCATTGGTCTATGGTTCTCTTCTTGTGCCAGTAACAAATTATCTTGATTACTATGGCTTTGTAGTAGAGCTTGAAGTTGGGGAGCATAATCCCCCCACCTTTATTCTTCCTTCTCAGGTTTCTTTGGCTATTCAGTATCTTTTGTGGTTCCATTTGAATTTAGAACGATTTGCTCTAGTTCACTGAAGAATGCTGTTGGTATTTTAATAGGAATTGCGTTGAATCTGTAGATTGCTTTAGGCAGGATGACCATTTTGACAATATTAATTCTTCCTATCCATGAGCACAGGGTATGTTCCATTTATTGGTATCTTCTTTAATTTCTCTCATGATAGTCTTGTAGTGTATAGGTCTTTCACTTCCTTGGTTAGGTTTATTCCTAGGTATTTTATTTTTTTGATGCAACTGTGAATGGAATTGTTTTCCTGATTTATCTTTCTGCTAGTTCATTGTTAGTGTATAGGAATGCAACAGATTTCTGTGTATTAATTTTGTATCCTGCAACTTTGCTGATTTCAGATATTAGATCTAGTAGTTCTGGAGTGGATTCTTTAGGATTAATAGGTACAATATCATGTCATCTGCAAACAGGGACAGTTTAACTTCTTCCTTGCCAATCTGGATGCCTTTTATTTCTTTGTGTTGTCTGATTGCCATAGCTAGGACCTCCAGTACTATGTTGAATAGAAGTGGGGAAAGTGGGCAACCTTGTCTTGTTCCAGATCTTAAAGGAAAAGCTTTCAGCTTCTTCCTGTTAACTGTAATGTTGACTGTGGGTTTGTCATATATGGCTTTTATTATGTTGAGGTACTTGGGCTGTATACCCATTTTGTTGAGAGTTTTTATCATGAATGGATGTTGAATTTTGTCAGATGCTTTTTCAGCATCTATGGAGATGATGGTGTGGTTTTTGTTCTTTCTGTTGATGTGGTGGGTGATGTTGATGGATTTTCGAATATTGTACCATCTTTGCATCCCTGGAATAAATCCTACTTGATCATGATGGATGATCTTTTTGATGTATTTTTGAATTTGGTTTGCTAATATTTTGTTGAGTATTTTTGCATATATGTTCATCAGGGATAATGGTCTGTAATTTTCTTTTTTTGTGGTTTCTTTGCCTGGTTTTGGTATTAGAGTGATGCTGGCCTAATCGAATGAGTTTGGAAGTATTCCCTCCTCTTCTACTCTTTGGAAACCTTTAAGGAGGATGGGTATTAAGTCTTTACTAAATGTTTGATAAAATTCAGTGTTGAAGCCATCTGGACCAGGGTTTTGTTCTTAGGTAGTTTTTTGATTACCAATTCAATTTTGTTGCTGGTAATTGGTCTCTTCAGATTTTCTGTTTCTTTCTGGGTCACCCTTGGAAGGTTGTATTTTTCTAGAAAGTTGTCCATTTCTTCTAGGTAATCCAGTTTGTTGCCATATATGTTTTTATAGTATTCTCTCATATTTCTTTGTATTTCTGTGGTGTCTGTAGTGATTTTTCCTTTCTCATTTCTGATTCTGTTTATATGTGTAGACTCTCTTTTTTTCTTGATAAGCCTGGCAAGGGGTTTATCTATTTTGTTTATTTTCTTGAACAACCAGCTCTTGCTTTCATTGATTCTTCCTATTGTTTTATTCTTCTCAGTTTATTTATTTCTGCTCTAATCTTTCTAATGTCCCTCCTTCTACTGACTTTGGGCCTCTATTTTTTATCTTTTTCTAGTTTTGTTAATTGTGAGTTTAGAGTGTTCATATGGGATTGTCCTTTCCTGAGGTAGGCCTGTATTGTAATATACTTTTCTCTTAGCATGGCTTTCACTGCATCCCATAGATTTTGCGGTGTTGAATTATTGTTATCATTTGTTTCCATATATTGCTTGATCTCTGTTTTTTTTTTTTTTTTTTTTTGGTTATTGATCCATTGGTTATTTAGGAGCACTTGTGAGGCCTCCATGTGTTTGTGGGATTTTTCATTTTCTTTGCCTAATTTATTTCTAGTTTCATACCTTTGTGGTCTGAGAAGCTGGTTGGTACAATTTCAGTCTTTTTGAATTTACTGAAGCTCTTTTTGTGGACTAGTATATGATCTATTCTTGAAAATGTTCCATGTGCACTTGAGAAGAATGTGTATTCTGCTGATTTTGGGTGTAGAGTTCTGTAGATGTCTGTTATGTCCATCTGTTCTAATGTGTTGTTCAGTGCCTCTGTCTCCTTACTTATTTTCTGTCTGGCTGATCTGTCCTTCAGAGTGAGTGGAGTGTTGAAGTCTCCTAGAATGAGTGCATTGCATTCTATTTCCCCTTTTAATTCTGTTGGTATTTGTTTCACATATGTAGGTGCTCTTTTGTTGGGTGCATAGATATTTATAATGGTTAAATCTTCTTGTTGGATTGACCCCTTTATCATTATGTAATGTTCTTCTTTGTGTCTTGTGACTTTCTTTTTTTGAAATCTATTTTGTCTGATATGAGTACTGCAACTCCTGCTTTTTTCTCCCTATTAGTTGCATGAAATATCTTTTTCCATCCCTTCACTTTTAGTCTGTGTATGTCTTTGGGTTTGAAGTGAGTCTCTTGTAGGCAGCATATAGATGGGTCTTGTTTTTTTATCCATTCAGTGACTCTGTGTCTTTTGATTGGTGCTTTCAGTCCATTTACATTTAGGGTAATTATCGATAGGTATGTACTTATTGCCATTGTAGGCTTTAGATTCGTGTTTACCAAAGGTTCAAGGTTAACTTCCTTACTATCTAAGAATCTCACTTAACTCACTTAATATGCTATTACAAACACAATCTAAAGGTTCTTTTTTTCTCCTCTTTTTTCATCCTCCCCATATGTTATATATTAAGTATCATATTCTGTACTGTTTGTCTATCCCTTGATTGACTTTGGGGATAGTTGATTTTATTTTGCATTTGCTTAGTAATTAACTGTTCTTCTTTCTTTACTGTTGTTTTATTACCTTTTGTGACAGCTATTAAACCTTTGGAACACTTCCATCTATAGCAGTCCCTCCAAGAAACACTGTAGAGATGGTTTGTAGAAGGTGATTTTCTCAGCTTTTGCTTATCTGGAAATTGTTTAACCCCTCCCTCAAGTTTAAATGATAATCTTGCTGGATTAAGTATTCGTGGTTCCAGGCCCTTCTGCTTCATTGCATTAAATACATCATGCCACTCCCTTCTGGCTTGTAAGGTTTCTGTTGAGAAGTCTGATGATAGCCTGATGGGCTTTCCTTTGTATGTGATCTTATTTCTCTCTCTGGCTGCTTTTAATAGTCTGTCCTTATCCTTGATCTTTCCCATTTTAATTACTATGTGTCTTGGTGTTGTCTTCCTTGGGTCCCTTGTGTAGGGGGATCTGTGGATCTCCATGGCCTGAGAGACAATCTCCTTCCCCAGATTGGGGAAGTTTTCAGCAACTACCTCCTCAAAGACATTTTCTATCTCTTTCTGTCTCTCTTCTTCTTCTGGTTCCCCTATAATGCGAATATTGTTCCATTTTGGATTGGTCACACAGTTCTGTCAATAGTCTTTCATTCTTAGATATCCTTTTTTTCTCTCTGTGCCTCAGCTTCTTTGTATTCCTCTTCTCTAGTTTCTATTTCACTTATCCTCTCCTCCACCATATCTAATCTGCTTTTAATACTCTCCCTTGTGCTCTTCAGTGATTGGATCTCTGACCAGAATTCATTCCTTAGTTCTTGAATATTTCTCTGTGCCACCATAAGCATGTTATGATTTTTATTTTGAAATCCCTTTCAGGAAGATTCATGAGGTCGATTTTGTTTGACTCTTTCTCAGGTGTTGTATTCATAATCTTACTTTGAACCAGGTTTCTTGGGTGTTTCATATTTGTATATGGCCCCCTTTAGTGCACAGAAGCTCTACTCTGTGTGGCTGATCAGCCCCTGAAGCAATGTCAGGGATCCCAGGGGAGCGGTATTGGTCCCTGCAGGGAGGAAAGGGCTATTTCCTGCTTCCTGGCTCGTATGCCTGCCTCCACTGCCAGAACCAGTGGGCCAAGCACACAGGTATAAGCCTTTATGCTTTGCATTTGTAATTTCTGTAGATGGGGCTTCCCTCTGGCTGGCCCAATGCCAGGGTAGGGTTTGCTGGTTTGCGAGCCAGGTGGGGCTGGCTGGGAGAAAGGCGCAATAGGCTGTGTATCACGAAGGGGGTCCTTCAAGCTTTGTAGCCAGCCAGGGAGCTAGAGCGCTTGAAGATGGCAAAAGTTCCCAATCTGCTGGACAAAGTGCACCCAGACAATTGTCTACCTGTCCTTTCTCCTGAACGGTAAGCTCTGTGCAATCCTTGCCCCTTTACCTGTCCTCTTGCTGTTAGGAAGTCTTTTAGACTGCCTGCCTTTCTTTTGTCCCAGAGCAGCCAGATATGAATCCCTGCTTTCCACAAGTGGCTGGAATCTTAGTCTCTCCAGGTATTCTGCCTGTATTAGCTTTCCAACCCCCTAATCACAAGAGTACTATGAAAGCACCATGAAATGTAGGTTTGTGCTCCCAGAGCAGATCTCTGGAGTTAGGTATTTACCAGCTCTAGGCCTCCACTCCCTCCCTGCTCCATTTCTCTTCCTCCTGCTGGTGAACTAGGGTGGGGCAACGGCTTAGGTCCCGCCAGGCCATGGTTTTGGTATATTACCATGTTCCGGTGAGGTTTATTCTTTTCTCCAGGTGTATGCAGTTTGGTACAGCCCTATTTCCTGTTGCTCTTTCAGGATTAGTCATATTAATTATATTTTCATATTTTATGCAGTTTTTGGAGGAAGCCTCTGTCTCAACTCTCATGCCACCATCTTTTATCCAAATCCGGATTGTTAACTTTCAAGTAGGACCATCACATTGAGGAGGAATTTGACTTTTATTAGTTGCCCCTGAACTTGAACAAATGTTGAAAATTCTGGGCATCTCCTACCTTGTATTTAGAATTTGCTTTCCTGTAATTTGAGGTATCTACAAAATAGAAAGAAATTTTTGGAATGGAAAAGAGGACAGTGTTTTATTGTCACAGAAATCTTTGGAGATGTTAGGACTGTGGCAAGAAGTATCTAGATTATCAGGCAAGAATGTTGAAAGTAGGACTAAACATCCTATGGAATTTTAAAAGAAGGAAAAATTATAATTTAAGTTATAAGCAAGGTCAAATATAATCTCATTTCCCTCGAGGATGGTAATTGAGGATACATATAATCTCTCAAGACAGAAAAGTCTATACAAAGACCAAGAAATTGAAGGTAAATTCAAATGGATAAAAAAGGAAACCTTAGGTTAGGTTTTTGCCGATTCAAAAAGCGTTTAATCTAATCTCTGATTAAGTTGTCCAGAAGCAGTATCAGATTCTCTGTGTGTTCCTGTCTTCAGGTTGTGTATCACCAGATGTAATTAAGGGTTTGTTATTATGACTGACTAGTATCTGGTATCTCTCGTTAAGCATAATTCCATGAGGACAGCAACTAAGGCTGCTCTCTGTTTGCATTCACAAATTTGTTCAGTGCATGAACATAATGTGGACTAAGTTAATGTTTATTTGATGAATTAATAAATCAGTACATTTTGACAATTTTAATGTAACAATGAATTATTGAGAGAACAAACCTCAAAAGGGAGGTCTAACTAATGTTTTGGATTTATATGCAATGATAACTTAGTTTATCAAAATATTTCTTTGATGTATATGGAGGAGAAGTGGCAACTGGAACTCAGTAGGGATATATCGATAACAAGTGTGGCTAGAAATTCAAGTGTTCTACTCACACCTCATCAGCTGTCCTTATTTTCCTGGGGTAGAAGAACCACCAGTGTCATGTAAGTGCTTCATGTCATAGTTCAGGTGCATGGTTTACTCGGGGTCTGCCAGGTACTTTCAAATTCAAATGAGCAAGCTCTCCGAAAAATTCTATACACAACAGTAAATAGTTTAGGATTACAGTGGTAGTCTGATGTGATCTGGGACAGTTCACCCACTCCTACTCGGCAACGAAAATAAATTATAGAATGGTGCAGCCAACTGTTACAGGCTTGGAAATCTGTTAAAGGCTAAAAATAACTATATAGGTTAATGCCATGAAGTACTTGACCAGACAAGCATGTTTTTCCAACTCTGTGGGCTGACAGTATTTGTAAACATTCCTGCAATTCAGAAAACAACGTGAAAATGACCTCTAGGTTTGAGGCACTTATTGAAAACCTATTTTAAATTGAATACACAAGCCAAGATAATACAGGCCATTTGATAAGAAACATTAGAGAAATCTATAACATGAGGCTTTTTATTACAGGTTTATTACATCAATTTCTCCAGTGGGTAATGGAACTTGTAAATATACTCTTACGTAGGAGTCTCCTTGCAGGCTTTTTATTCATGCTGAAGTAAGCACAGCAAACTTATTTGCTGTCAGGGTACATTGAATTTAAGATTAGTATTTATTTTGGTCCTAAGGAGGTTTTGCTTTTGGTGAATTGAAAGTTGGATCAGTTACCTGAAAACAAGATGGGACTACAGGGAGCACAGGAAATAAATTAGTGTTTTTCTAAATATGCATTATGTAAACCTATGGATTGAGTTTGCATGGGGTGTGTATGTGTCGTTTCTCAGATAAGTGTCTCAGATAAGTGGGTTCATACATTGGATATGCATGTTTATGGCTATGTAGTTTGGATAGAAACATTCAAAATGACACATAGTTGCTATTTTCCAATGCAGAGTTCTAGAGCAAATATATATATATATATATATATATATATATATATATATATATATGCATATACTGTTCATATATACATATATTTACATATATTTTTTTGCTCCTTTAATTTCCTGACCTCTTTTTGACCAGAAACTTTATTAATTTCAGAGGGACATGTGAATAGATAAAACCCTCAAAGGTCATCCATCTGCACTATACACTATAGAACTGACAAATAACATTCACAAATTATTCCAACTCATCCTGACACTTGAATAGAGTTTATCAGGTATAACTGAAGCCATAAGAAAGACTTGCGATAGAAATTGTCCTAGTAGAAAGTAGCTATGATTTATTAATCATATATTAGGATACTGTGCTAAGTGAACTGTACTATTTAATTTTAATGCTATGATTAAGTCAGATGATTATGAAGGTGCTATCAATACTCCCATTTTACAGAGGAGTTAATATAAAACTGAGAAGCAACACAACTTACAGAAGTTCACGCAAGAAATTAAAATCTGTTCCATCTGTGTTTTATTGTTACCATTATCTCACTTTATATTTGAAAAGTATCATCCCATTTACTCAAATCCCAAGAACCATAGGCATTTGCCATTACCAATAAAATATCTGTTCATTTAATCTTAATTCGTAATCTGAGGAGTGGTGATATTTTATCAGAGGGAACTGAGACAAAGACAGGTAGAGTGTCTTTTCCAGAGTAGGTCATTTATTTTTAATTTCAAGCCTTTTTGTAACAAAGCCCATACTTCCTCCAGTAGAGCATGTTTAAGCTTCTAGGATTTCAACCCAGAAGAGAATCACCTGTAAGCCATGAATCTATGATTTTAAGTAGTTGCTTAGCAATTTTTTAAAATTATGTGGACATAAACATACATACATACACAATATTTCATAAACATACATACGTACATACAATACATACACACGAATTATATTTGGTTTTAAAATATGATGCTAATGGTCTTTCTCTCTTAAAAAATCACAAACTTTAAGTTGGTACTCATTGTTGCAGAATAAAATTCTGTAAGCATCTTTTTAGAAATAGCAACGTGCAGTATCTTGCAGGCAAAATCTTAGTTTCCCATGAGGTTTCTGTTGTCTTATCTCCCATAATGATTAGTGAATTGTAGTATCTGTTACCTTAATGGTCAAACTCTCCTTAAATATTATTATTTATCTTTTCACTCATTTAATTTGGCTTTCTAAGTATAAAATAGTCAGCCTGAAACCAAGGGCACATTTTATTCTTTCCTTTTCATCCTTTAAGACTTCTCATAATGTCTGGTACATATTTGACATGCACAAGTATTTAGTTGATTGTTTTCCTTTGATGTGATGTTTTGATGTCATCTCAATGTACATACTCTTTTTGGGAGACATTGTATCAAACATGGCAAAATGTGACTTTCTCAAAATGTTGCTTTTGTTCTAATGTATAGAATGGGAACCTTGTCAGGATTATTTGAACAGGTTCATTTTCACAGCTGTACCTTGCACATGAAATTGTGTTTGTGTTTGTTTTCTATTGACTTTTAAAATAGCATGACAATCTGCTGCATAATCACACTGAACTTTGGCAAACGTCTGTTCCCTCATGGCCAGGGAAATCTACATACCTTGCCAAGCAGCTCTGTGAGCTGTCTGAGGTGAGCCCTTAGTTCAGTTGATAGCATCCAACATACTGAAAACTGCAAAACCACAGCACTTACCAACTTTCCAAGGTCTAATAGATGGTTTATAAATGGTAATAAAACTACAGTAGTATACTTGAACACGTTAAAAAAGAAATAAAGTTATAAATCTACAAGAGCTTGTTTAAGAAAGACGTACTAATGTTAGGGGTGTTGGATTCAGCCATACTCTTACATCAAACAAGTATTTCTTGTGTGAGGATATAAAGCCACAAGCTATACAATAAACAGCGTGTGTTCACCTTAGATAGCCAGGACATTTTACTTTGAATCCATTTGCTTTCTGCAAACCAGCACAGTGCTTTTAAGAAGCCGAGGCTCTGTTGTCAGTCAGACAATTTCTGGATTTGGTCTGCTTCAGGGCTGTCTTACCCCTGACATCGGCTGCTGTATGTGCAGACAAATTAGGGAGGTGAATTTAAAACCCAGAAGTCATTGGAAAATCCGAGGTCAAATTGAAATGACATTGAATTACCTTCTTTAGGGGATTATTCCTGCCCCTATTTTGTTTCTGCTAGTGATGATAATCTAAATGTGATTGGCTGCTTTTAGCATCTTCAAAGGGGAAAAACACAAGGGCATGATTTGTTCAAGGCTAGAATGACAGATATTAGACTGAAGTGAAACAAGACTGAAGCCCAGCATGTCAGAGCAAGACTGGGAATCAGAGCAGTTTAATCTCATCCTTTGCCTTTGAAACAGGAACTGAAGCCCAGTGTGGTAAGGTGATTTATCTAAGGTCACCTCAAGGAGGGTCCCTGCCAGTGCTCTTTCTGTTCATAATTATGTTAAGGAGTATTTATTAAACACTTAACCCTACACTAAGCATTGTTCCAAGCTCTTTACACATTTAATTTTTATGGTTGTAGGCGTTGAGGTATGGGACCAGTTAGATAAGTTGCCACTATATCATACTGACTACTGAACTATTTTTCTTTAGCTGACCTAAGAGCTGCTGTCTTTCCAGCTCATTCTTAGACAAAGACAACAAAGGAATTACACCAAGCATGACTTAACTCATCCCCACATTCCTAATTCTTGTTCTGAATGTGTACTCATGGCAGAGAAATACCCAAAGCTAGGTGACCCCAAATGAAGAGAGCCTCTGGCATAAATATTCCAGAACTTCATCAGCCCCTGAATGTTTAAGTTGACTGTGTGATTTATGCATCTAGGACTGAAGTAAAACATTTCAGAGTTTCTTTGCCATATTTTGCAATATTTATTTTGGTTAAGGTCAGATTTTTTCCAAAAAGATGCTCTGTGGATTGCTATTTTCTCAAGATGTTTTTTGAGAAAAATAAGTTCTGATAAAATAATTTTTGGAAAAAAAAATACTGTCATCTTGATAGTGTTCATTAGTATATGGAAGTTTTGAGAATGCCTATAGTAGACATGCTTTTTGTTTAACCTAACATTTCCCAAACTTAGATAAACAAAAAAAATACACTTCCCCCTACTTTTTTATAAAATATTCCTAACATTCCTGCAGAACAGACATGGGGAAAAATTGGGGAGGGGAACTTATTCATTCAGCATATATTTATCAAGTATATGTATACCAGATATTATGGTGGGTTATGCAGATCAGAGGCTCAGCCCATGACTTCATGAATTGCCCGTGGTAGGAAAGGAGATACTTTTCTTTTTTCTTTTTTTTTTTTCTTTTTTTTTTTTTTATTGAAGGGTAGTTGACACACAGTATTACATTACATTAGTTTCAGGTGTACAACACAGTGATTCAACATTTATATACATGATAATTCTAGGTACCAGCTATCACCAAACCAAGTTGTTACAATATTTTGACTATATTCCTTATGCTATACATTACATCCCGGTTACTTATTTATTTTACAATTGGAAGTGTGTTTATATATATATATATATATATATATATATTTTTTTTTTGTGAGGGCATCTCTCATATTTATTGATCAAATAGTTAACAACAATAAAATTCTGTATAGGGGGGTCAATACTCAATGCACAATCATTAATCCACCCCAAGCCTAATTTTCATCAGTCTCCAATCTTCTGTTGCATAACGAACAAGTTCTTACATGGAGTACAAATTCTTACATAGTGAATAAGTTACATGGTGAACAGTGCAAGGGCAGTCATCACAGAAGCTTTCGGTTTTGTTCATGCATTATGAACTATAAACAGTCAGTTCAAATATGAATATTCATTTGATTTTTAAACTTGATTTATATGTGGATACCACATTTCTCTCTTTATTATTATTATTTTTAATAAAATGCTGAAGTGGTTGGTAGATATGAGATAAAGGTAGAAAACAGAGTTTAGTGTTGTAAGAGAGCAAATGTAGATGATCAGGTGTGTGCCTGTAGACTATGTGTTAATCCAAGCTAGACAAGGGCAATAAACATCCATGTATTCAGAAGATTTCTCTCAGAACATGAGGGGGGAGGTTCTAAGCCTCACCTCTGCTGATCCCCATTTTCTCACCTGATGGTCCCCTGCGACTGTGCCTATCTTAGGTTGTTCCTCCCTTGAGGAATCTTACCCGTCTCTGGCTAACCAGTCATCTTCCGGGGCCATACAGGGAAATGTTAAGTTGGTAAGTGAGAGAGAAGCCTTATTGTTTGAAAAGGTTAGCTTTTTACTTCTTTGCATATTTATGCCCTGTGGCTTCTATGCCCAGCATTTGTCTTGAGGTGTCTTTACCACTTGGAAGAATTATGATACTCGGTAAATTCGACATGTGGCACGAGTTCTATTTAAAGGTTGTAATTAGGTAGGAAGAAGAAAAGCTATAGAAGTAGCAGGCAGAAGAAAACCTGGGAAGATTGATTATTTCTTTGACATATCTTCTTGTAGAGTAACTTCAGCATGGATAGGTTTTAGACTACTAATTAAATTGTGCGCACACATTAACATAATAGGAATATAGTTACCTAACCAAAGCATACCTGTAATTACCAGCCATCTCCAGTGAAACCAAGAAAACCAGTTAGGCACCTTAGGCATTTGTGAAAACTTATCTATGATATGGTGGATATTGTCCAACTGAACTTGAACAGTCTGAGAGAATTCAGATAAATTAGAACAACCCATTCCTGGGGACTGTTCACATCCTATATGTTCTTTTAACAGTAAATAGTCTGTGGTTGTAAGATTTTGGAGTGCTACAATTTGCACTTCTCCTAATTCTTGGTTGAGTTCCAACAGTATAGATCCAGTCAAATTTGTTGTTTTACTGTATGCACAGGCCAGCTTAGATATCTCCTTCCTCATTCCCATGGCAAGTCCAGGAACTGGTGGGATGAGTGCATCTACAGCTGTAGCAGTGCGTGGATCTTTGTTGGGGTTTTTTTTTTTTTTTTTTGCTAATCATCTTCTGTCATGAGTCTTCCTGAGAGTGCTGATGTTGGAAGTTCTTTTTCATATCGTATCTTAGTTCATTTTCGGGGAGGAGATACTTTTCTAAGTTACAGTTACAATACAGTTTGGGAAAATTTGTATAATCTCTAAAATCTGAGGCTTAGTGTACTAGAAAGTAAGTTCTCACTCATGTAAGAGAATCTGAGAGAGAGTCGTAGGAGCAGTGGTGGTCCTGAGTAGTCATGCAGGGATCCAGGTTAATTTTCAACATGAGACTTTAAAGCTGTCTTCGGACATCAACCTCCAGCCAGTAGACAGGAAATAGAAAAGAGAAAAGTAAATGCTTCCCTCTGTCCATGGTCCAATGACTGGAATTCATTCCTGTGGCCATGCCTAACTGCAGAAAGGCACAGTCTAGCTCTAGATCCAGAATAAAAAGGATTTGGTGAGCAGCTAATGAGTCTTTACCTCTGTTTGCAATATGAAATTAGTCAGTAGAAGAAGAAGGGAATTCCAGCAGAGGGAATAACTATCTATCCAGTGACATAAAGTAAGGACAGCCACAGCACTACTGACAGACACAAAGCATCTGATATGACTGGAGTAGAGGTCACTTGTGGGCGAGCAGTGTGAGATAGCCTTGACAAATAGAGGAAGACTGTGCAAGCTTTTTTTTATATGTTCAGAAACTTGATGTTTATTTCTTCAATGATGGTGAGTTATTAAAGAATCCAAAAAATATTGCACTAGAAGCCAAAAGAAGAAGAGTTAAGAGATTAGGGCTGTAGAATAGGGATAAATAATGAACTAACAAGTAATTAATGACATGGAATAGGAGGGGATTCAAGAACTATCAGTAGGTAAAATATACATACATGGCTTGGAAACCCACTGAATGTAGACAGTGAGGGAGAAAGAAGGAAGAGTCAAGAATATCTCCTGGGCAATGTCTGGCTACATTAGTTAGCTACTGGGAAAGGTAATAAGTAGGGAGGAACCTATATGGGTCTAAAGTACAGGAAGAAGGTCTCCAGGGGGTAAGATTCCAGGCTTGTCAGCATGTAGGTTTCCTTGAAGCATGTGGAATAAATGCAATCACAAAGAGAAAGAATATAAATGCAGGCAGAAGATATAAGGCATGCTGCAAGCCAGCATTTAAAAGACTGAAAGAAGAGGTTGTCCATGCAGACACTAAAATGGTAACAAAAAGAACCATGAGAAGAAAGAATTTTAGAAAGGAACATAAGAAACAACCCAACTACTAGAGCTAATAGCGGAATTCAGCAAAGTTGCAGGATACAAAATTAACACACAGAAATCTGTGGCTTTCCTATACACTAACAATAAACTAATAGAAAGAGAAATCAGGAAGACAATTCCATTCACAATAGCATCAAAAAGAATAAAATACCTAGAAATAAACCTAACCATGGAAGTGAAAGACCTAAACCCTGAAAACTATAAGACACTCTTAAGAGAAATTAAAGAGGTCACTGACAAATGGAAACTCATCCCATGCTCCTGGCTAGGAAGAATTAATATCATCAAAATGGCCGTCCTGCCCAAAGCAATATACAGATTCAATGCAATCCCTATCAAACTATCAACAGCATTCTTCAATGAACTGGAACAAATAGTTCAAAAATTCATATGGAAACACCAAAGACCCCGAATAGCTAAAGCAATCCTGAGAAAGAAGAATAAAGTTGGGGGGATCTCACTCCCCAACTTCAAGCTCTACTACAAAGCCACAGTAATCAAGACAATTTGGTACTGGCACAAGAACAGAACCACAGACCAATGGAACAGAATAGAGACTCCAAACATATATGGTCAACTAATATTTGATAAAAGGGCCATGGACGTACAGTGGGGAAATGACAGTCTCGTCAACAGATGGTGCTGGCAAAACTGGACAGCTACATGTAAGAGAATGAAACTGGATCATTGTCTAACCCCATACACAAAAGTAAATTCAAAATGGATCCAAGACTTGAATGCAAGTCATGAAACCATAAAACTCTTAGAAAAAAACATAGGCAAAAATCTCTTAGACATAAACATGAGTGACCTCTTCTTGAACATATCTACCCGGGCAAGGGAAACAAAAGCAAAAATGAACAAATGGGACTATATTAAGCTGAAAAGCTTCTGTACAGCAAAGGACACCATCAATAGAACAAAAAGGCATCCTACAGTATGGGAGAATATATTCATAAATGACAGATCCGATAAAGGGTTGACATCCAAAATATATAAAGAGTTCACACACCTCAACAAACAGAAAGCAAATGATCCAATTAAAAAACGGGCAGAGGAGCTGAATAGACAGTTCTTTAAAGAAGAAATTCAGATGGCCAACAGACATATGAAAAGATGTTCCACATTGCTTGTCATCAGGGAAATGCAAATTAAAACCACAATGAGATATCATCTCACACCAGTAAGGATGGCCACCATCCAAAAGACAAACAACAACAAATGTTGACGAGGTTGTGGAGAAAGGGGAACCCTCCTACACTGCTGTTGGGAATGTAAATTAGTTCAAGCATTGTGGAAAGCAGTATGGAGGTTCCTCAAAATGCTCAAAATAGAAATACTATTTGACCCAGGAATTCCACTTCTAGAAATTTACCCCAAGAATGCAGCACTCCAGTTTGAAAAAGACAGATGCACCCCTATGTTTATCGCTGCACTATTTACAATAGCCAAGATATGGAAGCAACCTAAATGTCCATCAGTAGATGAATGGATAAAGAAGATGTGGTACATATACACAATAGAATATTACTCAGCTGTACGAAAAAACAGATCCTACCATTTGCAACAACATGGATGGAGCTAGAGGATATTATTCTCAGTGAAATAAGCCAGTCGGAGAAAGACAAGTACCAAATGATTTCACTCATATGTGGAGTATAAGAACAAAGGAAACTGAAGGAACAAAACAGCAGCAGAAGCACAGAACCCAAGAATGGACTAACAGTTACCAAAGGGAAAGGGACTGGGAAGGGAGGGATAAGGGTGGGAAAAAAGAAAGGGGGCATTACGATTAACACGTATAGTGTGTGGGGGCGCACGGGGAGGGCTGTGCAACACAGAGAAGACAAGTAGTGATTTTATAGCATCTTACTATGTTGATGGACAGTGACTATGAACGGGTATGTGGGGGGGACTTGGTGAAGGGGGGAACCTAGTAAACATAATGTCCTTCATGTAATTGTAGATTAATGATACCAAAATAAAATTTAAAAAAAAAAAAAGGAAAAAAAAAAAAAGAAACAACCCAAAAGTCCATCACCTGGTATATGTGTGAATAAAATGTGGTCCATCTATACAATAACATCATTCAGCAATACAGAGGAATAAAGTACTATTCATAGGACAACACAGATGAACTTTGAAAACATTACACTAATTAAAAAGAACCCTGATACAAAAGACCACATTTTAGAGCACATTGCACGCTCCATTTGTATGAAATGTCCAGAGTAGGCAAATCTTTAGAGATAATAGATAATAGATTATTTGTTTCCTAGGGCAGGAGGCAGGGTGGGGGGGTTGCATAGCAGAGGGAAAAGGAGTGACTGCTGACGGGCTTTTGGGTAATGAAGGATATGTTCTAAAATTGTGATATAGGTTACACAACTCTGTGAATATACTAAAAACCACTGAATTGTAGACTTCAAATAGGTGAATGGTATGGTATATGAATTATATCTCAGTAGAACTGTCATTTAAAAAAAGATGGAGGGATACCAACAAAGTCTTGAATACAATAAATAGCATATTTCTTCCAAACAAACACTGGAGGTGAAGTTCTGTTATTTCTGAGGCAATCATGTATTATTTTATTGGTCCAGAATGTATTGAAATTTCTGTGTGGAAAATACATCTATTTTATTTGAAATTAGGCACACTCTTAAGGTATTGAGGTCACCACCTATGCCTGTTGCTTCTTTAAATGAGTCTAGGTTTTCTATAAATTAGCATTGAGATTGGTGACAAGTAGGTGGAGATATTTTATTTAAAATAAAAGCTCTTAATATCAAAATAACAAAATTACCTGATAAATATTGCAATTGGCTATAATCGTATAGCCCCCTGTCATCCAGGAATATATAATCAAAACCACACCCTCAGCAAAACCTAGGAACCAAAGTGAACCTAGCCAAAACATATCAGAGAAAAATATTTATCATTTTACATGAAAGTTCTCATGCAAGATATTCTCCAGGTTGTCCTGGAATGACACAGGTATCAGATTATTTAGTAACCAGCTTGCTTTGCAAAGGTCAGGTCTATGTTTTCCAAAACATGATGCTTAGTATGCAAAAACACCAACAGATTTGTTGTTTTAAAGTAATAGAACATGATGATTGAAACCAACTTTCTCTGGAAGAAAGATGTATCTTTTTCTCAGCATTTGATTTGTAAGTGGGTTTGGCTCTATTAATATTTAATTTTCTTTTTAATCTGTATGTCATTTTTTATTGCAGCCTGCTTCTGGGGAGTTTTTCCTTTCAAATACCAGTAACACCCTTTCGTTACCCTAACATCAAAACAAGGGATCTCTCAGGGGGACAACTAGTTGTATTTCATCTCTAGAGATATAATTATTTTGTGTTTATCTCTAGTTCTTCAAGGGGCTGATGATATAGGACACCCTTCTTGCAGCCCTTAATATTTCAAAAGAAGACTGATTTGTTAGTGTTGTAGATATTAATTTGGATGTTCTTGCATCATTTTTGTGAATCACCTGTTCTTAACCAAGCTATGTGCAAGTTCTAGTGCTTTTTGTTGTTGTTTAATCAGCATGGTACTCAGGTCTTTAAAGCTATGTTATTTTATTTTTTTCAGTGTGTTTTCATGAGCTTTAGTAGTTTAGGGAACAGAGTGTCTTTTCTGTTGATGTGTTTTAAACATTTAAATTCATTTTCATACTCAAAATAAATCATAATAGGGAATAGAATTATACATAACCCTCTTAGACTTTTCAACATTATCATATATAGCAATAAAACTACAAATAGGAACTGAGAATCAGTATTTCTGGAAAGTGACATTGAGAAATCAAGGTTGGCATCTTTGCAGCAAGCTTGAACCTCTGTCATATAAGTTGGTAATTTTTTGTTATCTGGTCACTTGGGAAAACCTAGGTGAAAAAACTGGAAGTCTTAGTTTTTGTTCCGAAATCTCAGTGACAGGAGCCTCCATCTGATTTGATGGTCACTTGTCCTCTCAGGAGAGAATATGAGAGTAGGTACAGTAATAGAGACTTATGCTGCCTTCTCAGTCAATTCTAGTGGAGAAGAATGGCATCATCTCCCACATTCTTCCTAGCTGAATATTTGGCATATGAAAAAAAAAAAAGATGGTGTATCAAGGACATGTTTCTGTCCCACATCCTAAAATTATAATGCTTTCCTATGCTTACACAGATGGCATAAGGCATAGAGTGGGTGCTTTTATCTGCCTTTTCACGGTCACTTGTGACATTGCCTTGGTTCTTCAAAGATTCTTTCCTCGGCCATGAAGGATATTATCCATCTAGATATATTTGAACTTAGAGTATAGCCTGTAATTGTGAAAGGGCAAAGATGAATGACCCTCATAAAGTTCAGACCTCTTGAGATGTCTATGAAGCATGTACTGTAACCTGCACTGGTAATACACCAGAGCAACAAGAGAACAAATTTACATGATTTTATTTCATGACTTCTTAGAAGAGGAGTGAAGATGATTCATCTTGTTATCCAGGCCCACTAATACTCTTCCTCTTTAGATTTTCAATCCCTTTTACTAGCTATTTTTGATATTAGAATAACTGGCTTCATGTGCTGGGGTTTTAATTTATGTTCAGAGTCTTGGTTTTTGTAGAACAGCTAAGTCTTCATATCCATTTTGTTTATGATTCTACAAATATGTCATTATAAGTAAGACTTGATTTTTGAAGTGGCATTAATAAAATGTGTGTTAAAAAGAAAACACATTTCAGGGAGCAGTTGTTTTCCTTTCTAGATCATAGTGCAATAAGTGGACCTATTATGATCATTATTGACTGTTCCAAAGTAAGTCATTTCCAATTAATTTTATCTGCATTACAATTTTCTTCTTTAAAAATAGTCCTTGAGGCAATTTTATCACAAGAAATAAACATTTTAAAACAGTAACTCTCTACTGCTCAAGACAGAAAATAGCCTTAATTAGCCTTGTAACATTTAAAATTTGTTAACTAATTCAGTAATAGTTATAATAGGTCTCCTATGAACCAGCCAGCCACTATTTTAGGTCCCGGAGTTTAATGTATGACTAAGACCTGGTCTTTGCCCTGGAGAAGCTTTCATTCTAGTGGCGTAGAATAAATAGCTCAACTGCAGTCCAGTTTGATAACTGCAGTAATAGATAGGCAAAGTACAATGGGAATTCAGACTTACTAATTTCCAAATTATTTTGCACTTCTATTATGGTAAATATTATTCTGCTTTTCAAAGAAATCTTTGTTTTTCTCTATTTTCAATATATTATAGTGGGGAATGGTAGAATGCTGTATTCTCCACTTATCTGCCATTTCAGTTTCCATGGTTATAGTTACCTGATTAGCCACAGTCTGGAATCAGATGATCCTCCTTCTGATGCATTGTCAGAAAGTCAGTAGTAGTCTAAGCATTACTTCAGCACTTAAAAAAAAAAAGTACATAAGTATATGGGAGTCATCTCTGATCTGAGGCTTTGCTTTCCAAGGTTTCAGTCAATTGTGGTCCAGAGAATATGATCCTCCTTCTGATGTATCATCAAAAGGTCAGTAGTAGCCTAATATGACATCACAGTGCCTACGTCATTCACCTCTCTTATCTTACCACATAGGCATTTTACCATCTCACATCATCACAAGAAGTGTGAGTGCAATACAGTAAGATACTTGAGAGAGAGAGAGAGAGAGACGAGATTCACATAACTTTTATTATAGCATAAGTTTATAATTGTTCTATTTTATTTATTAGCTATTGTTATTAATCTTTTACCATGCCTACTTTAGAAATTAAACTTTACCATTGGTATGTATGTATGAGAAAAAACATAGTATTTATAGGATTCAATACTATCTGCAGTTTCAGGACTCTACGGGGGTTCTTATTTCCCATAGGTAAGGGAGACTACTGTATTTTAACTACAGATGCACAGTCTGTGGTCTGATCACCTGGATTTAAATGCCTGCCTTCAGTAAGTAGGTAGCATTGGGAAGCCAGTTAACCCATACAAGCTTTATTCCAGAAATTGTTAAATAGGTGTAAAATAGAGCTCCCCCAGGTAGTTGTGTATGCTATTTCCATTTCTGCAGCTTCATCACACCCAGGTCTAAGCCTATGGTATCTGTTACCTGGACCAACTAGACCACTCCTGCTGAAATAGATTGCAAAATATGACTACAAATTCATCCCATCCAGATGTGCACAGTTGTTTGCAATGTGACTTTGCTATTCTTTTCATCAAGAGGTGGACTGTATTTCCCTATCTTGTTAATATGAGCTAGACTTATGACCTGCTTTGACCAATAAAACAACAGAAATGACACCTATGAGATTCGGCTTTAAGAGACCTTGCAGTTTTTACTTTTGTCCTCTTGAAACATTGCTTTATGCTAACCGTGAATGGAAGCCAGACTAACCTACTGGAGGAAGAGAGACCATATGGAATAGAACTGAGGCAACCTAGCCAACTGCCAGCACCAACTGCCAGATGTGTGACTGAAGCCATCTCACACCTTCCAGCCCAGTTCATCCTCCAGCTGAGCACATTTGTGAGCCCAGATGAAAGAACTGTAAGAAATAATACATGATTTTTGTCCAGTTTTGGAGCAGTTTGTTACACAGCGATTGCAAATTACTTATCCTGTTATTACATATACCTCATAAAAGAAAAAAGTAGCCTTTTTAAACAAAAACCCATGTTGCAAGTCCATATTCCTCACTGTGTGTTTTTAAAAGGGTCCCACCTAATCTGGACCTGCCCACCTGTCTTTACCATATCACCTTCTGTCTTCTCTCTACTCCTTCTTCTAGCCACATTCACGGAACATGCCAAGCCTTTTCAAACTTCAGGACCATTCTTCTTGCTCTTTTCTCTTCCTTAAATTCTTTTCTCCAGACTTTCATATGCCTGATTCCTTCTCACAAATCAGTTCTCACCAAAATATCTTTCTCAGAAAGACCTTGTCTGGCTTTCTAAAAGAGCCACGTCCCCATAACCAGCCCCAAATTACCCAGTCCCCCTGTTTTCTTTTTATCCTGGCACTTAGCACTATAGGTACTTTGTTCATCTATGTTTATTTTTACACTATTGTCTCTTTTTCCCACTTCCCTAAAAAGGAAAGCTCTATGAGGTGAGGGAAAAGGCTATGGACCACTCTGTGTCCAGCACATAAAACAATGGCACATAGGACCTGCTTAGTAAATACACATTGAATGAATATATGAAGTAGTTGTTCTGAGCAATTATTCAGCATCACAGATATGAAAGCACCTAGCCGAAAACCTGGGTCATGAGAGCAGTATTAAAAATTACAATACTAATTTGTAATGTTAATACTAATACCCACTGTTCTTTCTACTTGTTAACATGTATTGAATGCTTTTTTTAGAATGAGGCACTGTCTGCTAAGCATATTAAACCCTTCAGCTCATTGTGTTTTATCTTCTTTTTACCAGTAGAATGGCTAAACAACTTGGTAACTATCTACATGTAACTCAGATAAAATACTCAAGATTTAAACTCACAGGGTTTGGCTGTAGAGTTTTATTCTTAAATAATTATATTGGACTATAATTGCCCAAATATATTGTTCCTCTGTCCAAAGTGTTGATAGTATTTTGGTTATGTTTGGATCCTGAACAACAAACACCAGTGAAAAGGATGGAAGTTTGAGTGCACAGGGGATGGCTGTGTGGAGAAATCCCATTTGAGGTGGACCTTCAGGCATTGGTGAGCAAAAACTGGCTAGGCAGGAAATGGGAATTTTAAGGAAAGGAAACTACATGATGTACCAAGGGGTTTTGATAATGTGGTTATCAAAGCTTATAGTATTTGGAAGAAAACAATTTGGGGAGGAAACCTTCCCAATGATCTTTATACTATTTTCAGCCTCTGTGGAAACTTGAGAAACATACAAAAAGAAGGAAAAAGGGTGGAGGGAATATGCCTAGACAGTTAATCTTTCAGAGAAGACCCTAACTGGACAACATTCTTAAATAGTATGTGGAGTTTGTCCTTAACTAAAAGATGTTTCTGTGGAACAAGGGATTCTAAATAGACTCTCCAGTCACAAACTCTTCAGATGTTACACCGTTGTGGGATTTTAGACTGTCTGTCTGAGGAATACTCTGCACGTAAAATAATTTAAATTCATTAAAGATGATAACTATTCAAGGATTAACACGTCAGATTTGATCATAAGGTTTAAATACCTTCTTAGTTAAGCAGTTATTGTGTAAGAAAAGTGAGTCATAATATCCCACACATTTAATAATAATGTTAACATATATAATTATCACTAAACTGATACTATATACGTAGCTTGCAGCTGGTTTATCTTAAAAAGAGCTTTGGATGTCTGGGAGGTAACACAGTCTTTAGGAAAATAGGTCAAAAATCATTGAACAGCATGGTTTATTGTGAGTTTTTTTGTTTTAAGCATTTAAACAGTTGACTTCAAATTCCCAGCAGATGGTGGTGGCAGCAGGCAAGCACTCTAGTCAATGAGAAATCAAAGTGAACTTTTAAAATAGCTGATTCTTAAACTTGGAACAGAAAGGAGTGAATGTTAGGGGGAAAAAAAAATAACAGGTTTCCTACAATGCATCTTATTACGTGCAAATCAAAAATTGAGAAACTGTAGAATTTGCAGTAAACACAAAAATGTGTAGTTTACCTTATGGAAATGTAAAAAATTTAGTCTGTTAGGAGAAAACTTGAATATTAGCTGTCACCCAGTCTCTTTAGTATATAATAACTTAAGAAACATAGACCAATCAATGTGTTTTTCTGCAGCAAAGCTTACCAGAGGTGTTTTTAAAAAAAATATTGTTGTTTCTATTAATGATTTAAAGTAGGAAAAAAATAAGGGTAAATTTCTTACTGCCCACTCTACTGTATGGTGATTATTATCTTACTATAGTTACTACTCTTCTTATGATAGTGACTATTATTTTAATATCATTTTGAAGAAACAAATTACTCTCTTTTTATTAATCATTAAAGTGCTTTTTATAGACTTTTGAGTACTTGAAAGTATAAAATTCTTTGATTTTGTGAAGAAATTCTTATTAAACCTTGGTTAAAAATAATACATTTACCTTTGGTCCTGTTTATACTTACCTTGTCCTTAAAAAGACTGATTATAATGTCTCTTATCAATGGAAATTTGACAGATTATTCAACTTTATCTTATGAGATAGCTGCTTAACAAAAACCAAGCCAAGATTATTTATGTCGCTTTTTCCCCTTAAGTCTTTCTCACTTGCCTGTTTGCTTAGTCTTTGCTCTGTAGTCCTGGAAGAGGCAGTTGTAGTCGGGGGTGTGGTCTGTGGAATACATTTGAAGTGACCAGAAGTGTAAGAAATATTCCTAGCACAGAGAGACCATGTTTGCAGATAACCTTTCTGTTTTATTTGCTATGTTGTATCTTCTGTTATTGAGGCCATTTTTGCATGGTTGGTTTATCAGCATGAAATAGAATAGCTCAAGATACAACTCAGCCCCTCCAAATGTCAGGCACATGATCAAACTAAGAAACTTCGTCAAGTGCCAATAATAGGAAAAAGCATATGTCTTACAGAACAGGCCCATATTAAGTCTTTAGGACTATATGGTTTTCTCATTCCTTAGAAAGTGAACAGATGTGTTAACTCTCCAACCAGCTGATTTATTTTCCTTAGTTGGGTGATCAAGAGGGTAAAAGTGCAGCTGCCATTTTAGCTGCAAAGGTACAATTTTCCATTGAACCAAAAAAGTGCACATGCATTGTATTGAAATGCCATCTATATCTGTTTTGAATTTCAGCTCATTGCATGCCCTGAAAATTAAATAAACACACAACAGGGCTTGCTAATATCTTCAATGAGGTACTTAATTCCTCATCTCAATCAGCAATTTTCCATCCCTTTCCTCCTTCCTGCCTATCTGTCAAATGTTTTTTAATTAAGAATTATTCTTAATTACAAAGTTTATGTGTCATTTTATTTTAGAGGTAATTAATTAAATTTAACACTAATCGTTGGGGATACTGCCTTTTCTGCACACACATGGTTGCTTAATTATTGGACTACCTTTAGTCTCTTGACTGAGAGGAGTAGAGAGTATTGATTTGCTTTGTGTCTGGTATGTGGCAGCTCATACTGAATAGGACAGAGACCTAGCCCATCGACCAGACAAAGAAGTAGGAAGCATTTGATCCTCTGTTAATAAAGGACAGTGAACAAATGCACTCTGGTCATTTGGTGCATTATGCAGAGTCTCTGAGGGGCAAGGAAGTTGTGATGATTATGGATAAAATTCGATCCTAAAAAGAATAGCCAGAGAAGCTATTCTGGCTGGTCCTTGGATGCTTGTTGGAATGGATTTGCCAACTGTTGTTTGTGTGGAATTGTACTGAGGTCACCCTGACCAAGTTACCTGGTTGGAAGAAGGAAGGATCAAGTGAGAAGATCAGGAAAGGGGTACATTTGATCTGGGTTCCTTTTCCTCATCCTTTCCCCTCCCACGTCCTCAGATTTTATCTCCAGTATCACTTTCTCAGAAAAACCTTCCACAATTAAATTACATACCTTTCTTTGACACCGCTGATCCTTATTACCATTCTTCTTTATTTGGTTGATTGATTGTCTGTCTCACCCAATAAATGAAGTCTCTTCAAGGGCAGAGATAATTTCTAGTTCTGCTTATGATTTATTTGTCATTTGTTCAATGAGTACTTGACACAGAGTAGACACTAAATAAATTTTCTAATGAACATAAATTATTAAATATTTTTTTCTGCAAACTGTAAGATATTTTACCTTTTATACAGTATTAATTGTCCATTATGTTTGGTGCCATTGCATTACAACATTCTGAGAGCAAGGGATAGATCAGTAAAAGCTAATCCCTGCCTTCAAATATTTATAATACAGGAGAGGAGAAACACATGTAATTAAATATCGTATAAGCCAGACTAGCATACATGCCATAGAAGATGTATAAACACATCTTTGTGAGGATGCATAGTAAGTGAATCTGCCAAGATAGGCAAAGCTTTAAAAATGCAGAGGTTATTTAAAATCTTCCTCAAATGTAGTTTTGGATGAATGGAGAACTAGGGAAAGGGCATTCTGGGAAGAGGTAACAAGATGAGTAAAGGTCAGATGCATAAATGAATATGATGTTATCAATTGTCAAAGATTGGAAAACATGGTACTCAATTCTGGCAATTGAGACAGGCATTCTCTGCAACGTTGGCAGGGCTTCAAATGGGTGGACAATTTTTGGAAAGCAGTTTGGCAGTACACATTAGAAGTCTCAGTACTTCCACTTCTAGGAATCTATTTAATAATCAGAGATATGCACAACACTTTATGTTCAGAATTTTTTATTACTATATAATTAACAAGTATTATTAACATCCTAAACAAATAATTGTATGTGTATATCCCCAGCCCACTTCCGCCAACCTCTGGAATCACTCAGTTTCTATGGAAGGTGATTACATAAACAAACAAGTGGAATTACCATTTCCATTCTTTGTTGCTACCAATTTGCTCGATCCTAAATTACTATTGAACTACTAGAATGGTCAAATATATATAGTTTATGGTATTTTAAAAATGCCTAACATTTTGGAAAAAGAACAAGAAGAATATTTTCCCTAGATCCCTAAGAAAACAAATTCTCCTTTAGAAGTAGTACAGCAAATTAGAAATATTAGGATAATGGGACATTTCTTAGGTGTTTATTAAATGTTTTTGTGTTTGCTCTTTCAACATGAGTTTTTATCCATTCACAAATATTTATGAATCTCCTACTTGGTATAAAGCCACTCATAAGTGTTTCAGGGGAAAAGTACAAGTTAAGGAACAAGAGTCCCCATGGTCTATAGGTACTGAGAATTTTAGAATGTCAATAAAATGTACTCCTAGACCATGAAATATGTATGATATCTTGGAGGTGTCAGGAGAGTAAAGGAGTTGATGTTACCCCCAAGGAAACTCCAGCTGTTGACCTTGACCTATACACTGGAGAGAGAAAGAACATTTTTATTGAAAAAGTAGCCTATGTTCTAAGCTCCAGATTGTAGTAGTTCTTAACTTTTTTGGGGGGTGAGGTCAGAGATGCCTCTTATCATCTGATGAAAATCATTGTTTCTCACATCCAAAATTCACAGGCACATTATAATTCAATTTAACAAAGTTATGGATTCTCTTCAAGTCAATTTATATACATTTTGTTTATAAACCTCTATTTTAATGAGTAGTTAGAATTTGTACATGCACTAGGCTAGAAGCAGCCAAAGGAAATTTGTACACGAGTAAAAATACCAAGGCTAAATGCATGAAGTGTGCATAGAATATGGATGGTAGCTCTGTTTGAATTGGAATTGGGTAATGGAAGATCTGGACTGAGGGGGATCAAATCCCTAATCACTGAAAATTGCACCCTATATCATATTGTATCATGGGTCCATGTCCAAGGGCCTGCCTTTTTGCAATTGTTAATCTTCACCAAATTCAACAAAAGTGCCCAATCTTCTCAGTTTCATTTCAGAGTTAGACTTTCAAGCAGCAACAAATTTCGCTCTTATCCTTACAAGGTGATTTTCTTTTTGCTGGCAGTATCCAGGTGTGTAGTTGGCATTCTGTGAAACCAAAGGCGAGACTGGAACAGACTGTAGCAATTACTGACCCCATCATTCAGAACCATTGAAATCTATCTTGTCACTTTGCTGTGTGGGGATGTTTTTCTCTCCTTAGATTCTCTGTAAGTCAAAACAATTCACCACCATTATTGTTATAAAATGTCCATCTCCCAGAATGTCACAACTCTTTACAACAAGAAATGGAATAGAAAAACGATGTTTTGCAGACTTGGGTATAGTTATTTTCAGACAGAAAGGGAAAATGACATGAAGAGATTGAGTGGAGTAAAAGTAAAGATTAGGCTGCTGACTTGGAAAAATAGTCAAGACAAGATTTATAGACCCTGTACAAATACACGAATCTTTCTCACCTACACATACACACACACACCACGGATGGTCTTAGTCAGCAACTTTTGTAGTTTTATTGATGATGTGGTCTTCTTGATACTAATTTTTGATTACAGGAGTATAATTACATGCTTATTCTTGAACATAATTCACCTCATTCCTCTGAGCATATGTCCACATGCTGATGATTAAATGAGTCTAATGCATGTAAACACTTAGACCAGTGCCTGGCACATATGAAGATCCTTCAAGTGTTTTTCCATTATTATTGATGTCAATGATGACAACTGATGGTGACTAACAATGGCATAATATCAACTTGTTTATTCGGTGGAAGAGCCCGGTAAGGTGATTCTTTTTAACCCTTTTGTTATTTGAACAAGGGTAAGCAGAGAAGTGACTAAGTGGCATGTCAGGTGTTACATTCTGATGCATGACAAGGAATGTTCTGATAGCTTTCTGGGAGGCAGGTATTTTTTAGACTCCTTTCAGGACCACTTGCCTTATAACTACTTGGGTTATTTGTTTGAATATAGGCTCCTAGGCTCTTCCTTAATCCTAGTAAAACAGGATTTCCAGGATATGTCCCAAAGGTACCTTTTTGAGAAACTCCCCAAAATGATTCTTAAGCACACTGAAATTTGAGAACCACTGCTCTATCCAGACTTTGAAATAACTCATGTTTATATACCATTTACAGGATCTACTTTAAAGGAGGGCTTTGATTTGATAAGGTCTAGTAGAGAACACTGGCTGTAAAATGTCCTCACCATTTTTCCTGCAATTCACACTATTAAATATTTATTCTTTTGGTTTCCAGTGTACCTATAGGAGTTTCCATTTAAAATTTGAATACTTGGGAAAGCCATTAACATCCATTAGCACTCTGTGTGATTTAGGGACTTGAAAGCCAATCATTTAGCAAGGCTTCAAGGGGCTAAGATGATGAATGAATCCCATTGAGGACAAAGGAAGAGAGAGAGGCAGGGAGCAGAGAAGGTCAGCCTAACTGAAGCATTGCAGCTGAGAATCCTGGACAACTAGGGGAATATGAAAACAATGGATTTTTAGGTACTTGCAGGGAGGCACAAAATAAGAAATTATAGAAAGTTGTGTAAAAGATAATGTAGGTGGATTCAGGTGGACCCCCAGAAAGAGTTTTTTTCCTGTTTCCTCCCTATCATGACCTAAGGTAGTAGAGTATAATGCCTGACCCATGTATTTAAAGGTTGAACGTTCAGTGTGGATGTCTCAAAATAAATCACGGCACTTAGCATGGACCCTGAGCAAGCGAAACAAAATTAAACCTAGATTTATCCAAACAATCAATTAATTTTGTTTTAGGAATAAAAATTTTCTTTAATTATGAATACTGTTTCCCCTAAATTATTTTTTTAAGCACTTAAATTTTTTTCAACATACTTTTTTCAATGGCCATACATAATTTAGCAAAAACTTGTATCTGTGTGACTTTCCTTGTTATCTCTAAGAGCATGTCATTGTACAGATTAAAGAAGGATCAGAAATGCTCAATCACGGTGAATTGTGAAGAGCAGAGAAGAGGACACGTTTAGACGTATAATTAGCTGGGCCATTGCCTTGTGTAGTGACCCGTATAATAATCTGTACTTGTCTGAACTTGTGGAAAAGGAAGATTAGCCATACATTTGAAATGGAACCTACCTTCATTCAGTGTTTAGCTCTTTCTTTACACAGACATTAGCTTTGGTCATTTAAATATATGTAAACGTCAGTGATATTAATATGTCATCCTTTCCTTGTATGTACTTTATCTACCATCTGGCCTCTAGCTTAAAAAATGTCCACACCATGAATCATCTTTGTCAGGGTCAAGTAATGGCAATAAAAATGCCTGGTGACTTACTGCAGAACTGAAGGAAGGCATTTGAAAAGAAGTAACTTCAGCACTGCAATCTGAGAAGTAGTGAGGAGGTGAATATTTCAGATGTCTGAATCCTTCCCATTCCCTTTAACTTACGGTTAAACATTAAAAATTATCTTAAAATATAGGAGTGCATATAAACCCCTAAAGAAACCAAAGGAAATAGGGTAATTCCTTCCCCACTAAATTTTTTCATCTAGTTATATTTCGGTTCAGGAGCTAGCACTCTCCCATATGATTCAGTAGCATTTGGTCTTGTACTAAGACAAAACTTAAAAAAGGATCCTTCCAAAAATGTGGCTCTTTTGACAGTTATGAAAAGAGTTCTAAGGTTTAAAACTCAAGAAGTCAGCTTCATAGGTCATGGTAGTGATTTAAAGATAAAACAACTACTTTTTGTGAGTCTGCGTATTTGGTTAAGCATGAAATTTATCTGTGTTTCTTAGGCTAGATTAAAGCTTTGTTTTCCCTCTATTTGAGTCCTTTGTTATTTGAATCTTACTGTAAAGAATTAAGGAGTCTTAAAGTGAATGGTGGCAATTTTGTTTGTATCTGTGGACACTTTATAATCCTATTCCAATTTCCAACCTCAGTTAATAGTATTATATTCTGTGATTTGGGGCAGGAGAAAACTCAAACCACAGACAAAATGTTTTTGTTTGGAGAAAATGCACTAGACAGTTCCTGATTACCCAAACTGTCTTTTAATTCCAAAGTACATGGAGTTAAGAATTGCAGATGGGAGTACACACAAAGAGAACTAAATTCCATATAGAAAACTAGGTCCCCAGTTGTTGGTAAGAAGACAGACATGCTCTGGAATGGTATGGATTCCTGTTATTGAACTAGACCCTTAAATTTAGAGCACATTTATTTAAACAACAGATGAGTGCTGTATGGAAATAAGCATGATGCATGTAGCCTAATGATGAGACAGTTTTCTGGCAGGGTTTAACCCTGACAACAATCCAAATATACCTCCTTACTTTTTACTTTTTGGTCCAGTTTAACTGTATCCACAATTGAGTTCTTAAATGCTGTGGGAGAAAACTAACAGCATACACATTGGTGCCACTAACCTGTCATAGTGTTCAAGTGGAGATGCCTGGGAGGCCATTAAATAAAAATTAACCAAACTAGAGATTTAGTCTTGAGAGTCCTTATGCTAGAGTGTTAATTGAAGCCAAGGTGGGTATAACCTCATTTGGTAAGAGGATAGTCATTTAATAAGGAAACAGGATTTTTCTTTTTGTTTTCTTTTAGCCTTCCCATGTTTTCCCACATGGAGTTTTAATCATTTGAATATCAGGGGATCTAACAGAAGAGTCTGGCTTTCTGACTTAATGATTGAGACTTGGCATTCTTCCGTGTAGCATTAGACTGTTGCTGAGAAGTAGCCTTCTATAGACTAGGTACATGCTCTTGAGTTCCCAAAATTCCTAGTGCTTGCTCCTGGTCGGCTTCACCCATTTATATGCAACCCTGTCACCTGTACATTTGAATTAGCAATTTCTCATAGATAATAGTAAATACATATCTCTGCTTTTGATTTCACTCTCTTATTAGTAGGATGGGAAATTTTTACAATTGAATGGGAGTTAAAAGTATGGCCTTTTGATAGGGTTGTTTGTATCAAGTCATTAGAGAGATGCAACCATCAAATCTAGAGTAGGAAGCAATCTTAGCAATTATTTAGTCAGCCATTCACCCTGCTTATGGAGAATATAAGACCCTAAGAATGTCTCACCCAGAGTGGCTTGCTCAGATTTAACAGTTAATTCACATCAAGGCAAGGATAGAACTCAGATCATATGTTTTTTCCTAAGCTTTGGGATTTTTAGTTATTAACATATAGTGACATGTTTGCTCTTAACTGACCAAACTTGGTACTTGTATCTGATGGGAATAAAGAGATATAAAAAATGAAGTTAAAACCTGTAACTAATTTGATAGCTTGTTAAAGTATATGACGATGCAATACACAGATTTTGAGGGGGTGGTAAATTTATATTGTAGTTGTGCTTTGAGCAGTGCCTTCTAAAAAATAATGTTTATTTCTACCCATTGAGAGAAAAAAAAAGCTATTTTCTCACTATTTTCCTTTGGACCACATTGTTTCTCCTCCCCCCCAACACAGTTTGCAGTGTAGCCAAATTAAAAGGCCCACAGGCACCACCCTCCACCCAAGAATCAAAGGAACGATTTGGTGTGAAAGGTATGAGTTGTGCCAGGCTCAGCACCAACCAATTATTGATTACCCATGTTGTATTTTATCATCCCAAATACATGGAATTAAAAAAATTGCAAATGTGTATATACACACAAAGACAGATATGTCAAATACACACTACTGCCTGTTTATAGTGGGAGGATGGGGATATTTTCTCTGGAGTGGTATGTGATTCCTATTATTGAGGAAAGTGCTTAACTTGAGCCCATGTTTACTAAAATAGTGGATGAGTGCAGGCAGGTTAGCCATCCAGCAAGGTGAACTCTTAAACAAGGTTTAAAGATAAACCAGCTTTCCAGTTACCAGCTGAAAGATTTTTGTAAAATATACTTTCACCTAGTGAAGTATTTGTCAGACTCCTTTCCTTCTGGGGTCTTTTTGTAACTCCCTTTGAAAATGCCTGGAGCTATTATCAGAGCCCAGGGCAGTGAGCTAAGCATTTCTGTGGCCCACACACTAAGCCGTGAGAACACTGTGAAAGTTGGAATTCTGGAAACTGCTAAACTAAGGGGTGGAGCCACATGAGGAGATACAATCCTTCTTGAGTCCCAGTGTAGCACCTCAGGACTGACTCATCCACAGCTGAGACTGGTAGTTTGACACATCAGAGAATTTTGGAACTTGCAGGCATAAGCAAATAACAGTAGTCTGTAAAACTTCATTTCTGTATTTCCTTTAAAGCAACTTATTTTTTACTCTGAAGCTCCATCCAATATTTGCCAGAGAAAATTGCATTTCCATTCATTCTGGAGCCAGCCAACCTCTAAAGTTGTACAAAGGAAATAGGGAAGGCTATGTAAATTCTGGTCTGTTAAGGTTGCCCCTGCAATTCTCATCATCAAAGCCCAAGTGGTTCTTTGAAATACAGCAACTCTCAGCTCTTTTGCCTCTAAAAAAAAGGAATTTCTCCTACGGTTGTAACATCAGTACCTTGGATAGCACCTCCCAGGGCACATACTGGAGTAAACTGATAGGTACGGGAGCAGCTCTGTGTTGCTCCACAGAACTGCAAGGGTCTTGCCATTCTTCTTGTTTATGTCTCTTGCCCCAGCCCATTGGTCTGCATCTTGTTAGAAAGCATCTGCTTTTCACAAGACCTTTACTACTCCTTTCAGGGAAGAAAGACAGAGGCAGGAAAGACGGGGGGGGGGGGAGTGGAGAGAGAGAATCCCACCCCACTTCTTCAGGACATTTGGCAAAATCCTATACTAAGCATCCCACACTGTATAGGGCAGCCCCATACAGCAGATAATTATACAATCCTAAGTGTCAAGAGTACTGAAGTTGAGAAACCCTGCTCTACTGGCTTATTTAATGGGATAAGGTTAGAGATATTTGGAATCATTTCTGGGAGGAAAAGTCTAGTGGGGAGGGGCAATACTGGAGAGAAATATATCTGTGGGAAAATATTGATTCAAGAGGTCAGAATGGAGTGAACTTTCTGAAATCCACTCTGGAATTCGTGATGGAGAGGCTGATGTGAAAAGTCTGCATTTTAAATGCAAAGCTCTGGCCCCAATTCCCTCTACCTCCTCTCTTTTATACACCACTATGAGAATTCAGTGGTTTCTACAGAGACACTGAGCAATCCATACCTCCTTCCCTGCCTCCAGCATATATATATAAAAGGTCTTATCAGGTCACTATTGCATGTATATTCCTTATGAAATGCCAAGCATGTCCTGTGAAGGGTGTGTGTGTATATTGCCAGTAAGCCCAAGAACTAAGATTATATTGCCTGTCTGCTCACTGCTTTCTGTCTCTATTGCTCAGAGAAAAACTGAATATCTAAACTTAAAAAAGCAATCATACTAGTCTGTGATGTTAATACAAGCTAATAATTTCTTCTTTTTTTTTTTATTTACAATCTCCAGTTCCTTTGGTGAGCTGTTAGAGCAATAGGCCCTCCAAAATAAAGTTCCTATTCTATTAGCAGGTAGTGTGTTTCCTATACTGTGTGAATATTTTGCTTCAACTACCATTTCAGTTAAATTACATTCTTTGGGATAGGTAATGAGAAACAAAATTGCTGTACTTTTGGATGCATGCATCCTTCTCCAGTGAATATGCTTACCAAGAAACAGAGAAATCAGGGGAAAATCCCAAGTATGTTCAAATTAATCATTTCTTGGAGTAACCATTTAGCATAGTGGACTGAGCATGCTCTTTGGGATAATCCAGACTTGTACCCACATACTAGCTGTGTGATCTTCAGTAGGTTTTCAGTGCTCTGTTCCACAAGTGGATTAGAAATACTCCCAACATCACAATTTAGGCAAATAATCAGCATTTAATCCATGAAAGATGTTGCTTTTACCATCCTTACCAATATCCTGTTCATGTGCAGGGAAAAGGTATTACCCATCATTAGATAAAAATCCCTGCGAGTACTCACCCTAGAGCAGGGGTCAGCAGACTATGGAATGTGGGGCAAATCCTGACAGTTCCCTGCTTTTATACAGCTAACAGGCTAAGAATTCGTTTTGGAGTATTTTAAATAGTTGACAAATGAACAGTAATATTAATATTTAATAGCACATGAAAGTTATATGAAATTCAAATTTCAATGTCCCTCAATAACATTTTATTAGAACACAACTATGTTCATCCTTCATGTATTGCCTATGCCTGCTTTCATGCTTTAGCTGCAGAATGTGACAGAGACCATTGCTCACAAAACTTAAAATATTTTCTATCTGGTCCTTTATAGGAAATATTTGTCAGTCCCTGCCCTAGGGAATACTGTGTAGGGGAGACTGTGTGAGAAACAGCTTCATAACAAATCATCACTTTTGCCCTTTTATCTCTGATATGGGCCTTACATTTGAAACCAGTGTTTATTTTTTATATACACCATGTCTTCATATATAGGGGGCCTGTCTCTTGACTGGCAGTTACCTGAACCTATCATACTGAATCAGTTTCAGCTCTTTGGAAGAATGTGTGACAATATCTTTGAGACATTCCTCAGGTACTTCTCAAAGATCTTTCCTTGTAGCCTCATTGACCATATTTTAAACTGCTTTACCCATTGTATGCCCTCAAATTTTGTTGAAAATCTACCCAACACTTTACATAATGCTATAGTAACCGAAGAGTCAGGAGTGTAATTTTACTTATAATATTTAATGGTTGTGATGGTGGTTACGATGGAGGATGAAGAAGAAAAGAAGAAAAAGATGGTAGTTTTCCTCCCAATGTGGAATGACAGCACAAGGACTCTTATGTCAAACACTGGCTTGAGGATCACACAGTCCCCATTTCAAGCTGGGCAAAATCAAGGTAAGAGTTTTCTCCACTGAGGTACCAAAATGAGGGCATCACTGGAAAGTGGTGGAAACTAATCATTGTGGGGTCTGGTTCTTCAGTGATGGTATTTTGTCATGCTGTTTACCCGAAATTGTTGCCTCAGGAGAATACATTAATTATCATAGCTATCATCAGCAGGAGCACATATGTATAAGTTAAAACATTTGGATTTCAGCTAACATATTGTCTCACTAACAGAGGAGGGTTAGATAGAGTTTTTTGGTGCTACAAAAATGGCAAGTTAAACAATTAATAGGGTTTTATTTCTATTGTTTGTAAATGAGCCGAGCTAACGTCCATGCTGGCTCCCATTGCAAACATATTTTTTACTTTGGTTAGCCCACCAGTATGTGTCAACACATTGGACCAGCGGATATCTATGTGCAAGAGATGATGACGTTTGAACTGCTGTGCAGAGTATCCAGGTGTGATGAGTGCCAACATCCTGCACCCATGTCATTAGGCAGCAGAATGCAATCCAGTTCATCTTCATTTAGTATATTGGATAAATTACTTCTCAGATTCTTAAATTAAAGTTAAGTGGTACACTTGGACCCAGGAGAAGTATTAAGTTTCCCACTAGGCAACTGCAATTCTATCTTCTTATTCACAAATATTTGAAGATGCAGTCCCTCAACTAAGTATTTCTGTAAATAGCAAGGAAAAGTTGGCAAAAAGCAGCTTTGCTTCTAAGAGGGTTTGATGTTCCCCTTTCCAAAAAGCGATGAAAATCTACAGTGCCAAGTGCTTTCCATCCACTACCTATGCCTTCCCTGCAGACAGTTCCAATAACTTCTCCTTTCCTGCCAGCCTACTTTCTCTTTGATGTAGTTCAGAGAATAGTTAAGCCTTGAGGATTCAGACTGGAAGGAGGGAGTGTTAGTCCCATCATTTTTTTGAACACTTGGATATTTTCTATTTCTCTTTTTGCCTTTTGCTTAATATGACAGAAAATTTAAGATTAAATTTATTTTTCGGAGGCCTATTACTGTTTTTTTTTTACAAAAACCTCGTGCAACCATATATCCTGAGAAACTTTCCTTCTTAACACTCTTTAGTAAATATTTTTTTGTCATATACACGGTGACACATACAAACAAGATTTTCTTTAATCTTAGGATGAGCGTGTCAAGTAAAGGAAACATCCATGTCGAAAAATTCTGAATTAAAATGTCTAATAATCGTTGGTAAAAAGGCATTCCATTTTTACCTCCTTTACAATACATTAGAGTACTAAAAACAGAGTATTCTCAAAAGACTAACAGGGTACTTCTTGTATGAATGTCTGTTCCTTATTTTAATTTTTTATTAAAAATATTTCCAAGAGGTGGAGCCAACATGGCGGCGTGAGTAGGACAGTGGGAATCTCCTCCCAAAAACATATATACTTTTGAAAATACAACAAACACAACTAGCCCTAAAAGAGAGACCAGAAGACACAGGACAGTGGCCAGACTGCAGCTACACCAGCGAGAACCCAGCGACTGGTGAAAGGGGTAAGATACAAGCCCCGGCCCGGCGGGACCTGAGCGCCCCTCCCCCCAGCTCCCGGCGGGAGAAGAATAGGCAGAGCGGGAGGGAGACGGAGCCCAGGACTGCTGAACACCCAGCCCCCGCCATCCGAGCCAGAGCGCAGACACAGTACGTGCCCAGGGGGCCCTGGATACTGGGGGAACAGGGAGTAAGACCTCTGAGCGGGTGCCGAAGCTGATGCCCCTGTGACAAAGAAAAGCGGGGGCTTTTTGAAAGTCTTAAAGGGACAGGGACTTAACAGCTTGACGGAAACAACCCAGGTCACAGTACAGCAGCTGGAAATTACAGGGAAAACCGGGTGCACTAACCCCCTGGGCAACAGCTCTGAGACCCCTCACGGAGGCAAACAGTCAAGCAGCCCCCCCATCCATTACCCCACCGGGTGCTGCGAAAGCAGAGAAGCAGCCTGAGACAAATTCCACCCACAGAAAGGGAAATTTCTCCCTTCCGGCCAGGCAAGACACAAAGACCCAGTCTACACGCAATTACCCAACACAAGCCACTAGGGGTCGCAGTTGTCCCAGTAAAGAAAGGCCAGTAGCAAGTGAAAATTTTGGCCCTCCCAGCTGACAGTCAATAGCACCTGTCAACATGAAAAGGCAAAAAAATATGATCCAGACAAGACTAACCCAGACAGCTTCGGCATCTGCTACATCTTCCCCTGAGAAGGAACCTGGGGAGATAGATTTAGCCAGTCTTCCTGAAAAAGAATTCAAAACAAAAGTCATAACCATGCTGATGGACTTGCAGAGAAATATGCAAGAACTAAGGAAGGAGAATTCAGAAATAAAACAAGCTCTGGAAGGACTTCAAAACAGAATGGACGAGATGCAAGAGACCACTAATGGACTAGAAAACAGAGAACAGGAACGCAGAGAAGCTGATGCAGAGAGAGATAAAAGGATCTCCAGGAATGAAAGAATTTTAAGAGAGCTGAGTGACCAATTGAAAAGGAACAACATAAGAATCATAGGTATTCCAGAAGAAGTAGAGAGAGAAAAGGGGATAGAAAATGTCTTTGAAGAAATAATTGCTGAAAATTTCCCCAAACTAGGGGAAGAAATGGCCTCTCAGACCACAGAGGTACACAGAACTCCCATGACAAGGGATCCAAGAAGGGCAACACCAAGACACATAATAATTAAAATGTCAAAGATCAAAGACAAGGACAAAGTATTACAGGCAACCAGAGAGAAAAAAAAGGTTACCTACAAAGGAAAACCCATCAGGCTATCATCAGACTTCTCAACAGAAACCCTACAGGCCAGAAGAGAATGGCATGATATACTTAATGCAATGAAACAGAAGGGCCTCGAACCAAGACTACTGTATCCAGCACGAATATCATTTAAATATGAAGGAGGGATTAAACAATTCCCAGACAAGCAAAAGTTGAGGGAATTTGCCTCCCACAAACCACCTCTACAGGGCATCCTACAGGGACTGCTCTAGATGGGAGCACTCCTAAAAAGAGCACAGAACAAAACACCCAACATATGAAGAAGGGAGGAGGAGGAATAAGAAGGGAGAGAAATAAAGAATCATCAGACTGTGTTTATAATAGCTCAACAAGCGAGTTAAGTTAGACAGTAAGATAGTAAAGAAGCTAACCCTAAACCTTTGGTAACCACAAACTTAAAGCCTGCAATGGCAATAAATTCATACCTTTCAAAAATCACCCTAAAAGTAAATGGACTGAATGCACCAATCAAAAGACACAGAGTAATAGAATGGATAAAAAAGCAAGATCCATCCATATGCTGCTTACAAGAGACTCACCTCAAACCCAAAGACGCGCACAGACTTAAAGTCAAGGGATGGAAAAAGATATTTCAAGCAAACAACAGAGAGAAGAAAGCAGGTGTTGCAATTCTGGTATCAGACAAAACAGACTTCAAAATAAAGAAAGTAACAAAAGACAAAGAAGGACATTACATAATGATAAAGGGCTCAGTCCATCAAGAGGATATAACCATTATAAATATATATGCACCCAATACAGGAGCACCAACATACCTGAAACAAATATTAATAGAACTAAAGGAGGAAATAGAATGCAATGCATTCATTCTAGGAGACTTCAACACACCACTCACTCCAAAGGACAGATCCACCAGACAGAAAATAAGTAAGGACACAGAGGCACTGAACAACACACTAGAACAGATGGACCTAATAGACATCTACAGAACTCTACATCCAAAAGCAACAGGATACACATTCTTCTCAAGTGCACATGGAACATTCTCCAGAATAGACCACATACTAGGACACAAAAAGAGCCTCAGTAAATTCCAAAAGATTGAAACCCTACCAACCAACTTTTCAGACCACAAAGGCATTAAACTAGAAATAAACTGTTCAAAGAAAGCAAAAAGGCTCACAAACACATGGAGGCTAAACAACACTCTCCTAAATAATCAATGGATCAATGACCAAATCAAAATGGAGATCCAGCAATATATGGAAACAAATGACAACAACAACACTAAGCCCCAACTTCTGTGGGACACAGCAAAAGCAGTCTTAAGAGGAAAGTATATAGCAATCCAAGCATATTTAAAAAAGGAAGAGCAATCCCAAATGAACGGTCTAATGTCACAACTATCGAAATTGGAAAAAGAAGAACAAATGAGGCCTAAGGTCAGCAGAAGGAGGGACATAATAAAGATCAGAGAAGAAATAAATAAAATTGAGAACAATAAAACAATAGCAAAAATCAATGAAACCAAGAGCTGGTTCTTCGAGAAAATAAACAAAATAGATAAGCCTCTAGCCAGACTTATTAAGAGGAAAAGAGAGTCAACACAAATCAACAGTATCAGAAATGAGAAAGGAAAAATCACAACGGACCCTGCAGAAATACAAAGAATTATTAGAGACTACTATGAAAACCTATATGCTAACAAGCTGGGAAACCTAGGAGAAATGGACAACTTCCTAGAAAAATACAACCTTCCAAGACTGACCCAAAAAGAAAAAGAAAATCTAAACAGACCAATTACCAGCAACGAAATTGAAGCGGTAATCAAAAAACTACCAAAGAACAAAACCCCCGGGCCAGATGGATTTACCTCGGAACTTTATCAGACATACAGGGAAGACATAATACCCATTCTCCTTAAAGTTTTCCAAGAAATAGAAGAGGAGGGGATACTCCCAAACTCATTCTATGAAGCTAACATCACCCTAATACCAAAACCAGGCAAAGACACCACCAAAAAAGAAAACTATAGACCAATATCCCTGATGAACGTAGACGCAAAAATACTCAACAAAATTTTAGCAAACCGAATTCAAAAATACATCAAAACCATCGTACACCATGACCAAGTGGGATTCATCCCAGGGATGCAAGGATGGCACAACATTCGAAAGTCCATCAATATCATCCACCACATCAACAAAAAGAAAGACAAAAACCACATGATCATCTCCATAGATGCTGAAAAAGCATTTGACAAAGTTCAACATCCATTCATGATAAAAACTCTCAGCAAAATGGGAATAGAGGGCAAGTACCTCAACATAATAAAGGCCATCTATGAAAAACCCACAGCCAACATTATATTGAATAGCGAGAAGCTGAAAGCATTTCCGCTGAGATCGGGAACTAGACAGGGATGCCCACTCTCCCCACTGTTATTTAACATAGTACTGGAGGTCCTAGCCACGCAATCAGACAAAACAAAAAAATACAAGGAATCCAGATTGGCAAAGAAGAAGTCAAACTGTCACTATTTGCAGATGACATGATACTGTACATAAAAAACCCTAAAGACTCTACCCCAGAACTACTAGAACTGATATCGGAATACAGCAAAGTTGCAGGATACAAAATCAACACACAGAAATCTGTGGCTTTCCTATATACCAACAATGAACCAACAGAAAGAGAAATCAGGAAAGCAACTCCATTCACAATTGCATCAAAAAAAATAAAATACCTAGGAATAAACCTAACCAAAGAAGTGAAAGACTTATATTCTGAAAACTACAAGTCACTCTTAAAAGAAATTAAAGGGGACACTAACAGATGGAAACGCATCCCTTGCTCATGGCTAGGAAGAATTAATATCGTCAAAATGGCCATCCTGCCCAAAGCAATATACAGATTTGATGCAATCCCTATGAAACTACCAGCAACATTCTTCAATGAACTGGAACAAATAATTCAAAAATTCATATGGAAACACCAAAGACCCCGAATAGCCAAAGCAATCCTGAGAAAGAAGAATAAAGTAGCGGGATCTCACTCCCCAACTTCAAGCTCTATTATAAAGCCATAGTAATCAAGACAATTTGGTACTGGCACAAGAACAGAGCCACAGACCAATGGAACAGACTAGACAATCCAGACATTAACCCAGACATATATGGTCAATTAATATTTGATAAAGGAGCCATGGACATACAATGGGGAAATGACAGTCTCTTCAACAGATGGTGCTGGCAAAACTGGACAGCTACATGTAGGAGAATGAAACTGGACCATTGTCTAACCCCATATACAAAAGTAAACTCAAAATGGATCAAAGACCTGAATGTAAGTCACGAAACCATTAAACTCTTGGAAGAAAACATAGGCACAAACCTCTTAGACATAAACATGAGTGACCTCTTCTTGAACATATCTCCCCGGGCAAGGAAAACAACAGCAAAAATGAACAAGTGGGACTATATTAAGCTGAAAAGCTTCTGTACAGCAAAAGACACCATCAATAGAACAAAAAGGAACCCTACAGTATGGGAGAATATCTTTGAAAATGACACATCCGATAAAGGCTTGACGTCCAGAATATATAAAGAGCTCACATGCCTCAACAAACAAAAAACAAATAACCCAATCAAAAAATGGGGAAAGGAACTGAACAGACGGTTCTCCAAAAAAGAAATACAGATGGCCAACAGACACATGAAAAGATGCTCCACATCGCTAATTATCAGAGAAATGCAAATTAAAACTACAATGAGGTATCACCTCACACCAGTAAGGATGGCTGCCATCCAAAAGACAAACAACAACAAATGTTGGCGAGGCTGTGGAGAAAGGGGAACCCTCCTACACTGCTGGTGGGAATGTAAACTTGTTCAACCATTGTGGAAAGCAGTATGGAGGTACATCAAAATGCTCAAAACAGACCTACCATTTGACCCAGGAATTGCACTCCTAGGAATTTACCCTAAGAATGCAGCAATCAAGTATGAGAAAGACCAATGCACCCCTATGTTTATCGCAGCACTATTTACAATAGCCAAATATTGGAAGCAACCTAAATGTCCATCGATAGATGAATGGATAAAGAAGATGTGGTACATATACACAATGGAATACTACTCAGCCATAAGAAAAGGGCAAATCCAACCATTTGCAGCAACATGGATGGAGCTGGAGGGTATTATGCTCAGTGAAACAAGCCAAGCAGAGAAAGAGAAATACCAAATGATTTCACTCATCTGTGGAATATAAGAACAAAGGAAAAACTGAAGGAACAAAACAGCAACAGAATCACAGAACTCAAGAATGGACTAACAGGTACCAAAGGGAAAGGGACTGGGGAGGATGGGTGGGTAGGGAGGGATAAGGGGGGGCAGAAAAAGAGGGGTATTAAGATTAGCATCCATAGCGGGGTGGGAGAAAGGGGAGGGCTGTACAACACAGAGAAGACGAGTAGTGATTCTACAACAGTTTGCTACGCTGATGGACAGTGACTGTAAAGGAGTATATAGGGGGGACCTGGTATAGGGGAGAGCCTAGTAAACAAAGTATTCGTCATGTAAGTGTAGATTAATGATTAAAAAAAAAAAAAAAGCAGTTCCTATGTGGTGACCTCTAATGAGTTCTACACAATGATATAAAGGACATATAAAAGTGTAGGCAAAGGGTCTGTTTGTGTTTATACAGAGGATCAAAGCCTAATTTGGCTACCCCGAAAATGAACTAAGATACGATATGAAAAAGAACTTCCAACATCAGCACTCTCTGGAAGACTCATGCCAGAAGATGATCATCAAAAAACCCCAACAAAGATCCACGCACTGCTACAGCTGTAGATGCACTCATCCCACCAGCTCCTGGACTTGCCATGGGAATGATGAAGGAGATATCTAAGCTGGCCTGTGCATACAGTAAAACAAAAAATTGGACTGGATCTATACTGTTGGAACTCAACCAAGAATTAGGAGAAGTGCAAATTGTAGCGCTCCAAAATCTTACAACCACAGACTATTTATCGTTGAAAGAACATATGGGATATGAACAGTCCCCAGGAATGGGTTGTTCTAGTTTATCTGAATTCTCTCAGACTGTCTAAGTTCAGTCGGACAATATCCACCATATCATAGATAAGTTTTCACAAATGCCTAAGGTGCCTAACTGGTTTTCTTGGTTTCACTGGAGATGGCTGGTAATTAAGGTATGCTTTGGTTAGGTAACTATATTCCTATTATGTTAATGTGTGTGCACAATTTAATTAGTAGTTTAAAACCTATCCATGCTGAAGTTACTCTACAAGAAGATATGTCAAAGAAATAATCAGTCTTCCCAGGTTTTCTTCTGCCTGCTACTTCTATAGCTTTTCTTCTTCCTACCTAATCACAACCTTTAAATAGAACTCATGCCACATGTCGAATTTACCGAGTATCATAATTCTTCCAAGTGGTAAAGACACCTCAAGACAAATGCTGGGCATAGAAGCCACAGGGCATAAATATGCAAAGAAGTAAAAAGCTAACCTTTTCAAACAATAAGGCTTCTCTCTCACTTACCAACTTAACATTTCCCTGTATGGCCCCGGAAGATGACTGGTTAGCCAGAGACGGGTAAGATTCCTCAAGGGAGGAACAACCTAAGACAGGCACAGTCGCAGGGGACCATCAGGTGAGAAAATGGGGATCAGCAGAGGTGAGGCTTAGAACCTCCCCCCTCATGTTCTGAGAGAAATCTTCTGCATACATGGATGTTTATTGCCCTCGTCTAGCTCGGATTAACACATAGTCTACAGGCACACACCTGATCATCTACATTTGCTCTCTTACAACACTAAACTCTGTTTTCTACCTTTATCTCGTATCTACCTACCACTTCAGCATTTTATTAAACATAATAGTAATAGAGAAATGTGGTATCCACATATAAATCAAGTTTAAAAATCAAATGAATATTCATATTTGAACTGACTGTGTATAGTTCATAATGCATGAACAAAACCGAAAGCTTCTGTGATGACTGCCCTTGCACTGTTCACCATGTAACTTATTCACTATGTAAGAATTTGTACTCCATGTAAGAATTTGTTCATTATGCATCAGAAGATTGAAGACTGACGAAAATTAGGCTTGGGGTGGATTAATGATTGTGCATTGAGTATTGACCCCCCTATACAGAAATTTATTGTGGTTAACAACTATTTGATCAATAAATATGAGAGATGCCCTCACAAAATATATATATATATATATATATATATATATATATATATATAAGCACACTTCCAATTGTAAAATAAATAAGTAACCGGGATGTAATGTATAGCATAAGGAATATAGTCAAAATATTATAACAACTTGGTATGGTGATACCTGGTACCTAGAATTATCATGTATATAAATGTTGAATCACTGTGTTGTACACCTGAAACTAATGTAATGCAATGCTGTTGTCAACTACCCTTCAATAAAAAAATTTAAAAAAAATATTTCCATCATATTCATATGAAATTTTTCAAACATTCATTAAATATGAAATAATTTCACAGTGAACACCAGTGTACCCACCAGTTAACTTGTTCGTTTAATGTTTTACTGATGTCTTCCATGTAGTCTCCTATTCATCATCAGTTCATCCTTGTTTTCTGGTTCATTTCCAGTTAAACTACAGACATCTGTACACTTCTTCCTAAATACTTAGTCTGCAGATCAGTCATTAATTAGTGTGAAATATTTGTTTATAGGCTTTCTTTTCCTATGTACTAAAATACATATACAATGAAATGTACAGATCTCAAGTGACCGCTTCTTGAGATTTGACAAATAAATACTCCTGTGTAAACCGAATAGAACATTATCCCAGAAGGCTCTTTCCTCTCCCTTCCAGGTCTGACTTAAGTTTTAATTCAAATGTCAAAGGATCAATTTTATAGGATTTTCTTTAAAACTCTTTAGAACTGGAAAAAAATATCAGTTGCATTCACAGATTAATCCAGAGATTAATGAATTTATGAATGTATTTTGCCTTGGTTTTTCCCTTTTGAATGTTTAGTGACATTACTCAGAGCTTGCTTAACTGTGATGGGAATTATTATCTTTGTTCTTAGGGCCATGCTGGTGGATTATTATCTTTGTTCTCATGACCATTAAATGGTTATATCCTAGTTATGTTACATTTTCACAGTTTCCTCTTTTCTAGGAGTATTTTAATGCTAATTGAACCTTAAATCTAAGTAGTGGATGATCTGCTGTTAATATGTGTCTTCTACTACAGTTACTCTATGAAGAGATCACCAATTTGATCCTCTCTGAGTTCCTATTGGCAGAACCAAAAATCCCACTCAGGGGACTTTCCCATGACTGCACATCTCAAAAGTATCACAGTTAAACTTGGAAAGCAAGAGTTCTAATACTTGTCTACATCTTTTAAAGTGAATACATTTTCCATGGATTTTTTTTTTTTCTGCTGAACCTGTGTTAGCTGTGGGTGGTATACAAAATGTGAATAAGGCATAATCCTTACCTTCTAAAAATTTATATATGGTAGCAAAAAAAACCCCACAAAAATAGGAAATTTCAGTGTTACTGTGTTTTAAATAATACTGTGTGGTGGATGCTGTGGAAGTACCCAGTTCTGCCTGTTAATCCATCTGGTCTTTTAGGCAATGATTTTGGAGAAGTCAGCTGAGGTCTGAAAAAATGGATAAGTGTTACCCAGGAGAAAAGAAATGGTGAGAGAAATTGCTCCAAGAAATGGAAGATGTATTTTGAAACAATAGTTGCTGCTTTAGTATCAGGGAGAACTGCAAATCAGAGAGTAGCCAAAAGAACATGCATCATCCTTTAAAGAACTATAGGAAACCACTTACAGGGAATTCTCAGAGGTGCTTGGTCCCTCTCTGCCATCAGGACATCTCCCCTGCTCTCCACCCTCTGAGTTGCTGGGCCCCTATTCACCAAAGGACACTTTGCAAACCATTCTTCAGTGCCTCCCTGTTGCCTGTGAAAATAAATACATTGTTCTTACCCTAGGCGCCTTTCATCAGGTCCTTCACAATATAGTCCTGATCTAACTTACCAGTTCCTGCCCCTTTGCTTACTTCTTATACTCAAATTGTACCCATCCCAACTCTCCAGGTCTTCCTCTGCAATTACCCTTTGCCCAAGCATTTCTTATCCCTGGAATTCTCTCTCCTTATATCTACCTTTCCAAAGTCCATTCATCTGTCAAGTCTTTCTCTGTTCTCACATCAGAAGCCATCTTTCTGAGAAACTTCCATGGCTCATTTTGCCCCAACCATACTGTAGCCTTTGAAAGTCAAACACAGATCTTTTCTTGTGCTGCCTCTAAATCTAGCCCAGGGCTGGGCACAATGTAAGAAATTAATATTTATTAAAAAATTGATAATGACTTCTACCTTATGTCAGCGTGTACTTCTAGAGTTTTGCTAAGGTAGGGTCTGTGTTTTGTATGGTTTTGCACTCCCAAGGTCATAAAAGGCAGTCAGAAATTGGAAAGATATCCAAATGAGCTACCATCCTCGTCTATCATCAGAGCTGTAGTGTTGTAGTTGTTCTACTTACACTTAATGTAAATCCACAAAAGGTGTCATTTAAGCAGTGGACAGCATAAAAATGCTCAGTTTTCTAATCAGTATATTTCAGCATCTCCCTTACTACCCATAATGGCATATAAGTGGACCATTTGTTTTTAAATTTAAAAAGAGAATCCTATAAGTGATGTAAAGAAAAGAAGTGAGAGAACACCCGGTAATGATAAATGTTTAGTTTTGGAGAGATTATCTCTGTCATTCATGTGTTCACCACATCCATTGATTACCTACTGTGCACTAGGCATGGGCAACAGTGGTCCTGTCCTGCTGTAGCTCTTTTTCCAGTACCAGAATATTTTACAGAGGACCACAGAGAAAGGCTCAATCATTGCCTGTTTTAGTTCTTCTAATTGTGTATGAGAAATGTATTATTTAGAGTTCTGAAACTGCCTGTAGGCAGTCCCAAGTGATGGTAAGCTTTACACTGCCTCCCTGCAGCTTCTTCTGGTCAGCCCTACTTGCTGCCTCTGAAGCCTCCAGAATCAAGTAAACTATTCTTACATACAACACCTCTGTCAGGGTTGAAGATTCTTACCATGCACTCTATCCCCCTAAGTCTTAACTTCTCAGACTAAGTATCCAGAGTTCATTTTTTTTCTCAAAGGAGTTGGTTTCCATACTGCTGTTCACTTTTCCTTAAATATTTGTTGTCAGTTCCACACACACTTTCTCCTCAGTTTATTTTGTACAGGGCTTGTGATAGACATGTGATGAAGAGACATTGCAGAGGTAAGGCAGTGTCTTAGAAAGGTTGAACAGGGCATAACCCCCATGGCAGAGGGGAAACAATCATTTTGTCAGACAATTTCATTTTGATACTGAAAATCATTTCAGAGATGAGGGATACTTCAGGAGCACTCAGGAGGCTAGTTCCGTCCAATCTAGATTTTTGGGAATTGTTTTTATAGTAAATGTCACCAGAGTTGAGTCTGAAATGACCACCAAATGTCAAGTGGAGGAGAAAGATAGGAAGCGAGACACCAAGAGCTATTGTATTTAGGTATAAGATGAATTTGGCAAGTGGGAGTTCTAGAGACACTATAGGTATTTTGAGGAATGGCAGAAAATAAGGATCATGAGATATATGTATATATGTGTGCATGTGTGTGTATATATGTGTGTACAAAGATATATTCTGATTTTTAATTATTAAGTTCTGCCACAATTCTCTTTTTGTAAATTAGAATTACTTCTCTGTGGTCAAAGTCTTTAGCCAATGCATTAGCTTTTCAAGGGATCATAAATAATCAGCATTAATGATCATAATGACCTGAGGTATTATAATAAACAGAGTTTTAAGTAGTGCGTGTGATGAAAGGTATTCTTATAAGTCAATAGCAAGTTGTTTCAAGTGCCTTAATATGGAGCTTTGCCATTTTGGGATTCATTGTTCATTGTTTCTTTCACAAAATAAAACAGCATATTTGATTCTTGTTACGCTATTGATATTAGAGGGGACATTTTTCATCTATTTCAAAAAAAGTGTAGGGTCTCATGGATTATTTGCATTCCAGAAATCAAACGTTATTTGATGCTTTCCACCTTAAGATAGCCATTTAGGTAAATAATTGCTATGAGTGGACTAAGCAATATTGTATAATCTCTGTGAATATTTACAAAAGGAGGTTTGTGAATTTTTAAAAAATCTACTATTCACTCAATTTTATATATCATTCACCTCAAAGGTCACTGTGCACCATCTGTGAATGGTGTTTGAGTTCATACATCTAGACCTGGGTTAAGAAGAGATAACTGGGAATTCTAAATTCCCAGTACTAGTTAAAATAGAAAATATAGCAAGCTATTAAGAAATTGTCTGTTCAAAAACTTTATAATTTATTTAAGAAGATAATGCATGTTCTCATGAAAAGATAGTCTACAATATTAAGTAATACCTAAGTGCTCTGGTCTGTGTAAGGCACATCTGTAGTATGATTGCCCCTTGTCTAGTTTGTCTGCTTTTGTGATAGCATTTTAATTTTCCTATGGAGAATTATACTTGTCCTATTTTCAGTCCACTGTGGTTCTTCTGAGCATCCCCCTCCACCCCAGACAGTTTAAGAGACCCCAGATTTGACTGCTCAAACTCCATCATCAAATTCTGGCTGACTCTGCATGGAGGGAAAAGTGCCTACTCTTTATACTGTTTGAGGCAGTAAAATGTAATTCCTGGTTGTTATTGACCACAAAGGACAGCCCACCTGAAAACACAGACAACAAAAAACAATAGAGCTTAGATTTTGCAATTATGTAATTATGTCAAACAGAAGACCTTTTTTTTTTCCTCTTAAGCCACTTTTAGGTCAATTCTCTGACACTTGTGTTACTCAGGATCTTCCAGAGCAGAAACAATAAGAATACATTCTCTTCATGCATATACAGAGAGGAAGATACTTATTTTAGGAAACTGGCTTATGCAATTATGGGGACAGACAAATCTGAATTCTGTAAGGCAGGCCATCATGCTGGAGCCCACCGGAAGAGTTGACGTTGCAGTCTTGAGTCTGAAGGCAGTCTGGAGGGAGAATTCCTTCTTGGTAATTTCAGTCTTTTTCCTCCTAAAGCCTTCAAGTGATTAGGTGAGGCCTGTCCATGTTGTGGAGGGTAATCTACTTTCCTCAGAGTCTACTGATTTAAGTGTTAAGTGCATCTAAAAAAACCTTGCAGCAACATCTGTCTAGATTGATGTTTGACCAAACAACTGGGTCCTGAAGCTTAGCCGAGCTGACACATAAAGTTAACACTTGTAAATGAAAAGGTCATGACTAATCCAGACAGTAACTGGTGTAGATGCTCAAATATGGCAGGAATCATCATGGATGGAGACAGGCAGGAGGAGCTGATCTAAGGGGATGTACTATTTCATGGTAAGTTAGAGAATCCATACTTTACTATTCCATATTTGCAAAGTTCATGGCTTGGGAAAATTGGATAAACTTACACATAAGGCCAGTACATAGGAAATATCTACATGTTCAATTTGCTCTTCCTTTTCCCTTCCCCATTCTATGTTTGGGGTCTGGGTAAGCCTGTTGCCGTTCCTGAATCTGAAATTTTGCAAAGTATGCAAACCCCTTTATGTTGAGCATTTCTCTTTTAGAGATTAACTGGTTTCTATTGACCAGGCAATGTTCCTAGAGTCTAGACCTAGAAGTGACCACAGAACAAGCATTTAGTCCTCTACTCACTTTACAGATAGGAGGCTGTTCTCTGTGGTGATGACTTTTTTTTTTAGTGAGGTTTGACTGCTGTCTGCTTTTCCAATCAGCTGTCTACATACATTTCCAAGTCACAACAGCTAGAGTATATGTTTCAAATAATATTAAGAATTGAAATTACTCATGGTCTCATATCTATTGATCATGGTGTTTTAGCATTCTCTTCAGATATAAAAAGCAAACATATGAAAGATAGCCATTTCTGCTATCATATTTTTAGGAGCCTGGAATTGTTAGCATCCCTGACCCAAGTGTTTAGCTTATGGCTGAAGGAATGACTTCACGGTTGGAAGAATCTGATGATGATCTTTTTAAATCTCACCAGATCTAATTGCCCAACCCTAAAATATACTCTCTGGGTTATACCTTTAGTTTTCCAAGGTCTCAGACTTTTTAGGAGGGCTTTGGAGTGGAGATTTCCATCACTGTTAATTTGTGGGAAGACATCTCTTGTGTGTTTTGTACTGGTTTCATATATTGTGCTCTGTCTCCTGCACAGTTGACTTTTCACTCAGCTCTTCTCTGAATGTTGCATCTGGATTATCAACTATCATTTCAGACTAGATCTGTGCCCCCAAAAGTCATGTGCAGTTTCATAAAAGAATTCTACCTGACATTTCCAAGTACAACCCACTTGAACTCGTAAAAGTCAGGTATAAATTGAGAATGGATTTACACCTAATTCTCTGTGGTTGGTTTTGGTATTTATCTGGAACTGACATTTGGAGAATAACTCAATTGCCCTTATAATCAGTTCCTGCTTGCTCCAAAGCAGGGGGAGGGAGGGAGGGCAAGTGTCCACAAGGCTAGAACAGTAGGCTTCAGGTAAATTTCAGGCAGTCTTATCTACTGGGTTTGGGCCAATTTGGAGTGGAGGTCAGCAATATGTAAATTCAGGAATTTCACCAGTTTGTCTTCTTGGGTCAGACTTAGACTGAATCACATTTGTTGCCTAAGGATGTTACTTATTACATGAGTTGGCCTTATGGGACTGATTCTTCAGGTAATATATTGATTATTGGCATTTTGGACATTGTTGGGGTTACACAGTTGAGTCTCTGCACAAATTCAGAGCATCCATGCAGACTTCTGCTGCTGAATGAGTTAATGAAGCAGATGATTCCTTCTCTCATAGTGCTGCACCAGACAGATGGACTGGCAAGCTGTCTATCCCTCTGAGACTTTCTGAGTTTGAACCTGTCCTTCTGCCTACTTCAGCCATTCCTCCTTCATGAACTTTGCTACTAAGCCACAGAAAGACACAAGGAGAAGTAAAGCTGGTGCCGTAAGCCAGTGCAACTCTTAAACCAGACATCTAGTGCCCATGTGAAATCCATTACATTTACAAGGTCCATATGAGATAATTATTTTCAAACATAAAATTAGAGATGAAATAACTATAAAAGCATCATACTGAATTCTCTCATCCTAGAAATACTAATGCAGATCCAGAGTGATTAAGAGCCTTACCTAAGGTTACAGAGCCAGTTAGTGGCAGACATGTGGCAGGAAAACCAGGTTTTTGAGTCACAGTGTCATTCTTGTTGAGTGACCAACAAATGCACGATTTGGATTGCAATCAAATGTGAAATCCAGAGGTTTTCATCATTTCCAACAATGTAAAAATGTTGACTCTCAAAGGCTCTTTGACCTCTTCCTGGATTTATTCTACTTCTTTTTATATTCCTAGAAGAAAAGATTCTTGATAGATTTCTGCCTTGCAGAAATATTTGTTTATAAGTTGGTTTGAAATTAGCCTTTCATTTGATTCACTGAGATAAGAGTTAAAATAAATTCCCTCAGCAAAAACAAAAAACAAAAAACAAAAAAAAAAACACAGGGAGAATGGATTTTATAATCTATATGGATCAATTCCAAGAATTCTCTTCAATTTACTTATTAGTTTCCCCTCCAGTAGGAGATGCTCAATTAAACCATCCCTCAAATTGGCTGTAAGTTTAGATGAAAATGAAAGAAGTTCCATGTGCCAAACAATTTCTGTCAAAGAATCTAGTAATGGGATGCAATAAGAATGAATTTCACCTATGCACCTGAATGAAAATGTTTGGTCTGGTTTTTCTTTATTTTTTGTTTTGGTTGTCTGTTTCTTTCTTTCTTTTTTACTCATATTCAGTGTAGCATATCCTAAGTGGCTGGAATGTGGGATCAGTCAGAAGTGTTTACAAACACAAAAGAGTATTTTCTAGGAGTGTTTTCACCATTGATTTGATAGATCTTACAATAGTGTACCCACATCATTCTTTGTTAAATAGAATTATTGGGATATAAGTCTGTTTGATCTTTGTTCTCTCACTCCCACTAGAACATATACAGAACTTTTCATAACCTTTCCTTGGGGCCTTCCTTGTAGCTACATATAGTCATTTACTGTCCACAGGGTGTATAGGTAAGAATAACCCTCTCTGAAAGATTGGTGTGGATAGATTGAGTAGTCACTGATTATTGGTACTGTTATAGATCTTGAAAATGATCTTAATCTTGGAGATAAATCAAATATGGATGGTACCTCAATGTAATTATGGTCTTATGTTAGAGATAAGGCAGAAATGAGTCAGGGGGAGGTGGGGGTATAAGTAAGGAAACATGGCACAAAGTCTTGAGAGTGGCTAATGAAAATGCAGTGATGTTTCTTCCAGCTCAGAATATCATGGATGAAAGGGCATTTGAGCTGCAGTTCAAAATGTTCTGGAGACCCATTTTAGACAACTTCTGTTCTGTGGGTTGTATACCCCTCTGGAGCTATACAGGGAGGTGGGAGATAGGGAGAGACCAACCATAGCATTCTAACAAATAGTTCCTAGGGCTACGTATGACTGATAGCATCCTCAGCCACCCCCACTCTTTGCAGATGAGGAAATCAAGGCTCAGCAAGATTGACAATTTGTCCAGTAAGCTATAAACACTCTAGGATTTCAGTCCTAAGCTTCTGATTCCTCTTTCAGAGTTATTTTCCTTGAAGTTGAAGTAAGACTTCATTTTTCAGGATTCCTTATTAGCTAGGATTCTTAAGGTACACATAACAGAAGCTGATTCTTGATGATTTATACAGAAAAAAAATGTATTGAAAAATTAGCAGGGCTTCCCAGAAACTATGGCGATCTTAGCCAGATACCAAAGAGGATAACAGCCAAAATGGAGTGAAAGGTGTAGAGGAAAACACAATCAGCATTTTTCTCAGGGAAGACGTGGCCAATGGAATGAATGGGCTCTCAACTTTGTTATTGTTTTTCTCTTTGTATTATTGCTCAGGATCCAAATCCTAGAACAACATCTGAATGACTTCATTTGATTGACCTGCCTGTGCTGACCCTTTGCTAGGGAGGGCTGAACATGTTGATTTACACAGCACTTTTATAGCACCCATAAATTATAATTATAATTCTAGAGATAAAGGAACTGAGGCAGAGAGAATGTTTAATAAATTGTTTAAGATTGTTCCGCATTTTACATCAATTGCTATACTTTTCACTAAGCTAAAGGCGCCTTAATGGCAAGATTAGTTTCTTATTCATAGTTATAATATTGATGCCTAAAACAGAAACTGGTACAGAGCTACGACTGAACAAATCATAGAACAAGTAAATTTAAATGATATGATACATTACAAGGGTATATATTGCAATGTTTGGGCATCTCAAAGTGTAATAGCTTTCATGAAATGGAAAAAATATCTAGGATTTCATAAATTTTTTGCAGTTTTCATATCTACTAGCTCACCTAAATTTTTTTTACAAGAAATGCTTTTAGTTAAAGGATACTATTATTTTTTTAACTTGAAATAAAATCTCAAAGATGTAAATTCCCCGTATTGACACAGTTGTAACCACTAGTTCTTAATTATAAATGGCATACTGTACAACAAAGAAATCATCAGTAGATTTTAATATTTAGAAACCTAAAAATTGTACAAGCCACCTTGTTTTAGCACAGAAACACACAACTACAAATTGCAGGTAAAGCTTAAATGACAAAATTATTATTAAACTTAAACATTGAATCAAAGAGAAAAAATTTACAGTCAGTTACTTATAACATAGTGATAATGATAACACAGTATAATTGCAAAAGCCATTCTAAGGGGAAAAACTATAGTTTTACATGTGTTTTAGACCAAAAAAATAAATAAATAAAAAATAAAGAGGTTAGGTATTTTACTACAAAAAAAAGTCAGTGACAGAAATATAAGGAAAGCTGGAGAAGGAAACTCAAATTTGGAAAATCTTCATATAGTTATTGGGGAAGAGGAGAAGAAATGGGAAAAAATGAACTAACCATTTTCTCTAAGTTGGTATATAATAACACACTCCCTCTTTTTTTTTTTTTTTTTTTTTTTTAGATAATTATTTTTTATTGAAGGGTAGTTGACACACAGTATTACATTACATTAGTTTCAGGTGTACAACACAGTGATTCAACATTTATATACATGATAATTCTAAGTACCAGCTATCACCATACCAAGTTGTTACAATATTTTGACTATATTCCTTATGCTATACATTACATCCCGGTTGCTTATTTATTTTACAATTGGAAGTGTGTACTTTTTCTTGGTTGTTGTTGTTAGGGCATCTCTCATATTTATTGATCAAATGGTTGTTAACAACAATAAAATTCTGTATAGGGGAGTCAATGCTCAATGCAGAATCATTAATCCACCCCAAGCCTAATTTTCATCAGTCTCCAATCTTCTGAAGCATAACGAACAAGTTCTTACATGGAGAAGAAATTCTTACATAGTGACTAAGTTACATGGTGAACAGTACAAGGGCAGTCATCACAGAAACTTTTAGTTTTGCTCATGCATTATGAACTATAAACAGTCAGTTCAAATATGAATACACATTTGATTTTTATACTTGATTTATATGTGGATACCACATTTCTCTCTTTATTATTTTTAATAAAATGCTGAAGTGGTAGGTAGATACAACATAAAGGTAGAAAACATAGTTTAGTGTTGTAAGAGAGCAAATGTAGATGATCAGGTGTGTGCCCGTAGACTATGTGTTAATCCAAGCTAGACAAGGGCAATAAAACATCCACATATGCAGAAGATTTCTCTCAGAACAGGGAGGGTGAGGTTCTAAGCCTCACCTCTGTTGATCCCCAATTTCTCACCTGATGACCCCCCTGCGACTGTGCCTGTCTTAGGTTGTTCCTCCCTTGAGGAATCTTACCCGTCTCTGGCTAACCAGTCATCTTCCGGGGCCATACAGGGAAATAAATGTTAAGTTGGTAAGTGAGAGAGAAGCCTTATTGTTTGAAATGGTTAGCTTTTTATTTCTTTGCATATTTATGCCCTGTGGCTTCTATGCCCAGCATTTGTCTTGAGGTATCTTTACCACTTGGAGGAGTTATGATACTCGGTAAATTTGATATGAGGCACGAATTCTATTTAAGAATTCGTTGTAATTAGGAAGGAAGAAGAAAAGCTATAGAAGTAGCAGGCGGGAGAAAACATGGGAAGATTGATTATTTCTTTGACATATCTTCTTGTAGAGTAACTTCAGCATGTATAGATTTTAAGCTACTACTTAAATTGCACACACACATTAACATAATAGGAGTATAGTTACATAACCAAAGCATACCTGTAATTACCAGCCATCTCCAGTGAAACCAAGAAAACCAGTTAGGCACCCTAGGCATTTGTGAAAACTTATCAATGATATGATGGTTATTATCTAACTGAATTTGAATAGTTTGAGAAAAATCAGACAAATTAAAACAACCCATTCCTGGGCACTGTTCACATCCCATATGTTCTTTTAACAATAAATAGTCTGTAGTTGTAAGATTTTGGAGCGCTACAATTTGCACTTCTCCTAATTCTTGGTTGAGTTCCAACAGTATAGATCCAGTCAAATTTTTTGTTTTACTGTATGCACAGGCCAGCTTAGATATCTCCTTCATTCCCATGGCAAGTCCAGGAGCTGGTGGGATGAGTGCATCTACAGCTGTAGCAGTGCGTGGATCTTTGTTGGGGTTTTTTGATGATCATCTTCTGGCATGAGTCTTCCCGAGAGTGCTGATGTTGGAAGTTCTCTTTCATATCGTTTCTTAGTTCATTTTCGGGGTAGCCAAATTAGGCTTTGATCCTCTGTATAAACACAAACAGACCCTTTGCCTACACTTTTATATGTCCTTTATATCATTGTGTAGAACTCATTAGAGGTCACCACATAGGAACTGCATTTTTTTTTTTTTAATCATTAATCTACACTTACATGACGAATACTTACGAATACTTTGTTTACTAGGCTCTCCCCTATACCAGGTCCCCCCTATATACTCCTTTACACTCACTGTCCATCAGCGTAGCAACCTGTTGTAGAATCACTACTTGTCTTCTCTGTGTTGTACAGCCCTCCCCTTTCTCCCACCCCGCTATGGATGCTAATCTTAATAAACCCCTACTTCTCCCCCCCTTATCCCTCCCTACCCACCCATCCTCCCCAGTCCCTTTCCCTTTGGTACCTGTTAGTCCATTCTTGAGTTCTGTGATTCTGCTGCTGTTTTGTTCCTTCAGTTTTTCCTTTGTTCTTATATTCCACAGATGAGTGAAATCATTTGGTATTTCTCTTTCTCTGCTTGGCTTGTTTCACTGAGCAAAATACCCTCCAGCTCCATCCATGTTGCTGCAAATGGTTGGATTTGCCCTTTTCTTATGGCTGAGTAGTATTCCATTGTGTATATGTACCACATCTTCTTTATCCATTCATCTATCGATGGACATTTAGGTTGCTTCCAATTCTTGGCTATTGTAAATAGTGCTGCGATAAACATAGGGGTGCACTGATCTTTCTCATACTTGATTGCTGCATTCTTAGGGTAAATTCCTAGGAGTGCAATTCCTGGGTCAAATGGTAAGTCTGTTTTGAGCATTTTGATGTACCTCCATACTGCTTTCCACAATGGTTGAACAAGTTTACATTCCCACCAGCAGTGTAGGAGGGTTCCCCTTTCTCCACAGCCTCGCCAACATTTGTTGTTGTTTGTCTTTTGGATGGCAGCCATCCTTACTGGTGTGAGGTGATACCTCATTGTAGTTTTAATTTGCATTTCTCTGATAATTAGCGATGTGGAGCATCTTTTCATGTGGCTGTTGGCCATCTGTATTTCTTTTTTGGAGAACCGTCTGTTCAGTTCCTTTGCCCATTTTTTAATTGGGTTATTTGTTTTTTGTTTGTTGAGGCATGTGAGCTCTTTATATATTCTGGACGTCAAGCCTTTATCGGATGTGTCATTTTCAAAGATATTCTCCCATACTGTAGGGTTTCTTTTTGTTCTATTGATGGTGTCTTTTGCTGTACAGAAGCTTTTCAGCTTAATATAGTCCCACTTGTTCATTTTTGCTGTTGTTTTCCTTGCCCGGGGAGATATGTTCAAGAAGAGGTCACTCATGTTTATGTCTAAGAGGTTTGTGCCTATGTTTTCTTCCAAGAGTTTAATGGTTTCATGACTTACATTCAGGTCTTTGATCCATTTTGAGTTTACTTTTGTATATGGGGTTAGACGATGGTCCAGTTTCATTCTCCTACATGTAGCTGTCCAGTTTTGCCAGCACCATCTGTTGAAGAGACTGTCATTTCGCCATTGTATGTCCATGGCTCCTTTATCAAATATTAATTGACCATATATGTCTGAGTTAATGTCTGGATTCTCTAGTCTGTTCCATTGGTCTGTGGCTCTGTTCTTGTGCCAGTACCAAATTGTCTTGATTACTATGGCTTTATAATAGAGCTTGAAGTTGGGGAGTGAGATCCCCCCTACTTTATTCTTCTTTCTCAGGATTGCTTTGGCTATTCGGGGTCTTTGGTGGTTCCATATGAATTTTTGAATTATTTGATCCAGTTCATTGAAGAATGTTGCTGGTAGTTTCATAGGGATTGCATCAAATCTGTATATTGCTTTGGGCAGGATGGCCATTTTGACGATATTAATTCTTCCTAGCCATGAGCATGGGATGCGTTTCCATCTGTTAGTGTCCCCTTTAATTTCTTTTAAGAGTGACTTGTAGTTTTCAGAATATAAGTCTTTCACTTCTTTGGTTAGGTTTATTCCTAGGTATTTTATTTTTTTTGATGCAATTGTGAATGGTGTTGTTTTCCTGATTTCTCTTTCTGTTGGTTCATTGTTGGTATATAGGAAAGCCACAGATTTCTGTGTGTTGATTTTGTATCCTGCAACTTTGCTGTATTCTGATATCAGTTCTAGTAGTTCTGGGGTGGAGTCTTTAGGGTTTTTTATGTACAGTATCATGTCATCTGCAAATAGTGACAGTTTGACTTCTTCTTTGCCAATCTGGATTCCTTGTATTTTTTTGTTTTGTCTGATTGCCGTGGCTAGGACCTCTAGTACAATGTTAAATAACAGTGGGGAGAGTGGGCATCCCTGTCTAGTTCCCGATCTCAGCGGAAATGCTTTCAGCTTCTCGCTATTCAATATAATGTTGGCTGTGGGTTTTTCATAGATGGCCTTTATTATGTTGAGGTACTTGCCCTCTATTCCCATTTTGCTGAGAGTTTTTATCATGAATGGATGTTGAACTTTGTCAAATGCTTTTTCAGCATCTATGGAGATGATCATGTGGTTTTTGTCTTTCTTTTTGTTGATGTGGTGGATGATATTGATGGACTTTCGAATGTTGTGCCATCCTTGCATCCCTGGGATGAATCCCACTTGGTCATGGTGTACGATGGTTTTGATGTATTTTTGAATTCGGTTTGCTAAAATTTTGTTGAGTATTTTTGCGTCTACGTTCATCAGGGATATTGGTCTATAGTTTTCTTTTTTGGTGGTGTCTTTGCCTGGTTTTGGTATTAGGGTGATGTTAGCTTCATAGAATGAGTTTGGGAGTATCCCCTCCTCTTCTATTTCTTGGAAAACTTTAAGGAGAATGGGTATTATGTCTTCCCTGTATGTCTGATAAAATTCCGAGGTAAATCCATCTGGCCCGGGGGTTTTGTTCTTTGGTAGTTTTTTGATTACCGCTTCAATTTCGTTGCTGGTAATTGGTCTGTTTAGATTTTCTGTTTCTTTTTGGGTCAGTCTTGGAAGGTTGTATTTTTCTAGGAAGTTGTCCATTTCTCCTAGGTTTCCCAGCTTGTTAGCATATAGGTTTTCATAGTAGTCTCTAATAATTCTTTGTATTTCTGCGGGATCTGTTGTGATTTTTCCTTTCTCATTTCTGATACTGTTGATTTGTGTTGACTCTCTTTTCCTCTTAATAAGTCTGGCTAGAGGCTTATCTATTTTGTTTATTTTCTCGAAGAACCAGCTCTTGGTTTCATTGATTTTTGCTATTGTTTTATTCTTCTCAATTTTATTTATTTCTTCTCTGATCTTTATTATGTCCCTCCTTCTGCTGACCTTAGGCCTCATTTGTTCTTCTTTTTCCAATTTTGATAGTTGTGACATTAGACCGTTCATTTGGGATTGCTCTTCCTTTTTTAAATATGCTTGGATTGCTATATACTTTCCTCTTAAGACTGCTTTTGCTGCGTCCCACAGAAGTTGGGGCTTAGTGTTGTTGTTGTCATTTGTTTCCATATATTGCTGGATCTCCATTTTGATTTGGTCATTGATCCATTGATTATTTAGGAGCGTGTTGTTTAGCCTCCATGTGTTTGTGAGCCTTTTTGCTTTCTTTGAACAGTTTATTTCTAGTTTAATGCCTTTGTGGTCTGAAAAGTTGGTTGGTAGGATTTCAATCTTTTGGAATTTACTGAGGCTCTTTTTGTGTCCTAGTATGTGGTCTATTCTGGAGAATGTTCCATGTGCACTTGAGAAGAACGTGTATCCTGTTGCTTTTGGATGTAGAGTTCTGTAGATGTCTATTAGGTCCATCTGTTCTAGTGTGTTGTTCAGTGCCTCTGTGTCCTTACTTATTTTCTGTCTGGTGGATCTGTCCTTTGGAGTGAGTGGTGTGTTGAAGTCTCCTAGAATGAATGCATTGCATTCTATTTCCTCCTTTAGTTCTGTTAATATTTGTTTCAGGTATGTTGGTGCTCCTGTATTGGGTGCATATATATTTATAATGGTTATATCCTCTTGATGGACTGAGCCCTTTATCATTATGTAATGTCCTTCTTTGTCTTTTGTTACTTTCTTTATTTTGAAGTCTGTTTTGTCTGATACCAGAATTGCAACACCTGCTTTCTTCTCTCTGTTGTTTGCTTGAAATATCTTTTTCCATCCCTTGACTTTAAGTCTGTGCGCGTCTTTGGGTTTGAGGTGAGTCTCTTGTAAGCAGCATATGGATGGATCTTGCTTTTTTATCCATTCTATTACTCTGTGTCTTTTGATTGGTGCATTCAGTCCATTTACATTTAGGGTGATTATTGAAAGGTATGAATTTATTGCCATTGCAGGCTTTAAGTTTGTGGTTACCAAAGGTTTAGGGTTAGCTTCTTTACTGTCTTACTGTCTAACTTAACTCGCTTGTTGAGCTATTATAAACACAATCTGATGATTCTTTATTTCTCTCCCTTCTTATTCCTCCTCCTCCCTTCTTCATGTGTTGGGTGTTTTGTTGTGTGCTCTTTTTAGGAGTGCTCCCATCTAGAGCAGTCCCTGTAGGATGCCCTGTAGAGGTGGTTTGTGGGAGGCAAATTCCCTCAACTTTTGCTTGTCTGGGAATTGTTTAATCCCTCCTTCATATTTAAATGATATTCGTGCTGGATACAGTAGTCTTGGTTCGAGGCCCTTCTGTTTCATTGCATTAAGTATATCTTGCCATTCTCTTCTGGCCTGTAGGGTTTCTGTTGAGAAGTCTGATGATAGCCTGATGGGTTTTCCTTTGTAGGTAACCTTTTTTTTCTCTCTGGCTGCCTGTAATACTTTGTCCTTGTCTTTGATCTTTGCCATTTTAATTATTATGTGTCTTGGTGTTGCCCTCCTTGGATCCCTTGTCATGGGAGTTCTGTGTACCTCTGTGGTCTGAGAGGCCATTTCTTCCCCTAGTTTGGGGAAATTTTCAGCAATTATTTCTTCAAAGACATTTTCTATCCCCTTTTCTCTCTCTACTTCTTCTGGAATGCCTATGATTCTTATATTATTTCTTTTATATTGATCACTCAGCTCTCTTAAAATTCTTTCATTCCTGGAGATCCTTTTATCTCTCTCTGCATCAGCTTCTCTGCGTTCCTGTTCTCTGTTTTCTAGTCCATTAATGGTCTCTTGCATCTCGTCCATTCTGTTTTGAAGTCCTTCCAGAGCTTGTTTTATTTCTGAATTCTCCTTCCTTAGTTCTTGCATATTTCTCTGCAAGTCCATCAGCATGGTTATGACTTTTGTTTTGAATTCTTTTTCAGGTAGACTGGCTAAATCTATCTCCCCAGATTCCTTCTCAGGGGAAGATGTAGCAGATGCCGAAGCTGTCTGGGTTAGTCTTGTCTGAATCATATTTTTTTGCCTTTTCATGTTGACAGGTGCTATTGACTGTCAGCTGGGAGGGCCAAAATTTTCACTTACTACTGGCCTTTCTTTACTGGGGCAACTGCGACCCCTAGTGGCTTGTGTTGGGTAATTGCGTGTAGAGTGGGTCTTTGTGTCTTGCCTGGCCGGGAGGGAGAAATTTCCCTTTCTGTGGGCGGAATTTGTCTCAGGCTGCTTCTCTGCTTTCGCAGCGCCCGGTGGGGTGATGGATGGGGGGGCTGCTTGACTGTTTGCCTCCGTGAGGGGTCTCAGAGCTGTTGCCCAGGGGGTTAGTGCACCCGGTTTTCCCTGTAATTTCCAGCTGCTGTACTGTGACCTGTGTTGTTTCCGTCAAGCTGTTAAGTCCCTGTCCCTTTAAGACTTTCAAAAAGCCCCCGCTTTTCTTTGTCACAGGGGCATCAGCTTCAGCACCCGCTCTGAGGTCTTACCCCCTGTTCTCCCAGTATCCAGGGCCCCCTGGACATATACTGTGTCTGCGCTCTGGCCCGGATGGCTGGGGCTGGGTGTTCGGCAGTCCTGGGCTCCGTCTCCCTCCCGCTCTGCCTATTGTTCTCCCGCCGGGAGCTGGGGGGAGGGGCGCTCGGGTCCCGCCGGGCCGGGGCTTGTATCTTACCCCTTTCACCAGTCGCTGGGTTCTCGCTGGTGTAGCTGCAGTCTGGCCACTGTCCTGCGTCTTCTGGTCTCTCTTTTAGGGCTAGTTGTGTTTGTTGTATTTTCAAAAGTATATATGTTTTTGGGAGGAGATTCCCACTGTCCTACTCACGCCGCCATGTTGGCTCCGCCTCCCACACTCCCTCTTATACATAGTACTATTTCAAGACACCTTTAAAATAAATGACTATAGGAAGGATAAAATAATAGAGATAGATAATAGGATAATAATCCAGAAGTAAAATCATTTTTTAAAAATATAACCAAAGTGATCTCCAGTGGCTTAAAAAAGAAGTGAAATAGTACTATGGCTGAAGTGGTTAAAATTGGCTAACCAGTGCAATGACAAGACTAGCTTCCATTCATATGGTGCAGGCTAGAATAATGGGTCTTTGTAGCATGCATCAGAATCGCTATCCCCACTCCCACAGCTTCTGTTCAATACATATGGGGTGAGCTCCAAAATTTTGTTGCTGGTCTGTAAACCATACTCAGATCCATGGGGCTGGAATATTTCATGGAGCTCCCTTATCAGCAGTCATGAGAAGTGGGCTAGGTCTCTCATTATGTAAGTGATGTTTGGGGTTTATTCATTATTGTACACATAAGCATTATATGTAGGGCCTGATGTTTGGACCTTATATTTTATGTGTATGTGCCCAAATACTAAAACAGGGTTTACATATGTATGGACCATCTATTTTTAAAGATTGACTTTAAAAATGAATGAATGCATTGACATTTTTTATAGTAATTAGGAACATTAAGAGAAAATGAAATGAGGGATATTGAATAAAAGACTTCAATGTTATATTTGTTTGTTATAGATAATAATAGTTGAAGTTTAAGACTTAAGACTAAGTTCCTTAAGGAACACTGACATACATTTTCCATAACCACAACCATTTCAAGTTCTACCCCAAGGAATATATGAGGGATGATGGCATCAAAGATCACTAGAGCACTATATTAGGCATATATTAAATTCTGAGCTCTAAAGAAAATGTTCTGATTCCAGATATATATATATATATCTATATATATATCTATATATCTATATATCTATCTATCTATCTATCTATATATATATATATATATATAGGCTTTCTAAAGCATTAAGCGTAAAGTTCCTATCTACTTTAGTAGAGATGAGACATCTATTAATCTAGTAGGATAGTAGAATAGCCAAATGACTATAAAAGTACATTTTTAAAATATGCTTTTTATAATAGGAAAAACCCAGTGGCACAATGCATAAAGCTTGTATATTCCTATTGTGCTAATACATTTTCTGGTTTATACCCACCACTGTATCAGTGAAAACCACTTCGTATCTGTCTATTCAGACAATATTCCTTTGTCAGTTTTGAGAAAACATCAGTGTGGTTTTATATGGAGAAATGATGCCTCTACATGATGCCTTAATTATAATGTGCTGTAAAATATGGATTAGCATGGCACAAGTGGTTGTATTGATTTTTTCTATTATTACTGTTTGACTCTGAAGTCATGTTGGCAATACACTTTCAGTTCTTTATCATCACGTCACCCACTTCATGCTGTAATAGGGAGGCGGGTGGAGGATTTCACCGTACATGGAAATACAACAGTTACTCGGGTGATCTACCTGTGGTTATTTAATTTCATTCTCCATAGAAAAGTAGTGCTTGTATAGTCTCAGTGGGTAGGTAGGTGGGTATTCAATTCCTCCAACTTTTCTGTATGCTTAAAATTTTCACAAGATGTTGGGAAAGGAAATAAAAGATCATAGAATCTCCAGAGCCAACTACCTAGATTCAAATCCCAACACCTCTGGTATGGCCTTTGGCAAGTCCTTTAACACCTCTGTGCCGCAGTCTCCCCAACTGTAAAATATAACTTATTGGGTTGTAATAAAATTTAAGTGAGTCAGTATTTACAAAGTGCCTAGAAGAATAACTGGCGCAAGGAAGCACTAACTGGATTTTGTGTATGGAGTGTGCATTTAATTATAAAATAAAATAAAACCCCATCTGCCATTTGGTAAATGTCATTTGCCTTTGTTTTTACTTAAAATCTTTGAAAATTAAATTTTAAAAATCTTTAGAGATAATTTAATTCAACCATCTTAATTTCAAAGGGATAACACAGCTAGGTGTATAAGAATGCTCATGTACTTAATAGCAGAGCCAGGTCTATAAACCAGTTTTTCCAATTGAAAGTCCCCTATTATTGCTAAAACAACAGAATTTCTCCTTTAGCAGTGACAGGGAAGAAAATGCAGCTATATTTTTTATTATATACTGTTTTAATTTAATATCCTTTAATGCTTTTAAGTAAGTTAAAATATGTTTGAATTTTCACAAATCTAAACGGATTTCATATGCTCAGATATTTGTACATTAGGTATAATTTAAGCTAACAAGTATGGAATTATCAAGTAAATTACAGTATTTTGATTTTATTTGCTATATACTCTTATTGAGATATGGTAGAATTAAAAAAAAACAGATTCCTTGTTTTATATAATGCTAGCCCATACTTTTGATTCTTTTGGTAGATGATAAACTGAGAATTTAACAAATTGGCTTTAGGCTAGGCAGATGATCAAGTACATAATTCTTAACATTGTCTCATATTTTTTTATAGTTCCACGTTGCAATGGGTTAATCTCATCATTACCCTTTACTTAAAATTGAAAGCTAGTGACATGAAGTTGAAATATATAATAATTCCGGTATCCACTACACACATTGACAACTATAATGATGATAAAGTATCTTCATTTGCTAATAAGATGATGACATTTTTTAAGAAGGAAGAGGAGTGTCCAACAAAAGGTATTCATATTCAACTACTGCATAAAAAGTAACCCATATTATTTATAAGAAATCGTTATAATTATTGGAAGTGGTGATAATAAAGGATTCCTTAGGAGACTTCCCATTCTTGGAGGGGATGCCCTCTCCAGATTTTTGAGAATTAGGTTATCTTCAGCTGCTGTGCTGGAGCTCTGGGAGATAAGAAATCACCTTCACAGACAGAACTGTGAAGTTTTAATAAAGGAGCCTTACTGGTATGGGCCTGAGGCTCTAGCACTGTCGCTTTTTGTCCCACCCCATGAATATTCAAAACCTGAAATCTGGAGACCTTCATGTACCTCTTGGAAAGGTAGTGCATTTCCTCATTCCCAGTAAGTGCACTAACGCACGTACACACACACACACACACACACACACACACACACACACACACACACACACACACACACACACACATACACACACACACACACAGTCCAGAAGAAAATGATAGGATTTTTTCCTAGTATAAAAACATTACTATAGAAGCCAAGGTCACCTGGCTCCTCCTGTCCGCTTGGATCTGCACAGTGTGGTGGCTAGCCCCTACCACCTTAGGATTTGCGGGAGCCACGAAGCATGGGATGAAGATGATGCCAGGGTTCTTGTTCACGAAGCCAAAGAATGAGCTTCAGAAACACTCAAGGTAGGAAAGGAGAAGTTCCACAAATCTCAACACTGGGGTTTTTGCAACAATGTTAGGATGCTGGTGAGTGAAGATAAGCCTGGAATAGGGGGAGAACTGCTACTTGGACAAAAGGTGAAGCCTAAATACAGTGCATTTCCTAGAGGAACAGCAACCAATGTGCCATCCTGGGTAGCTTTTGATAAGCAGGTATTATCTTTTGATGCCTATGTAGAAGATGAAGTACCTGATATGAGTGAAGAAAAATATAGAATAAGACACTATAAAATCTACTTCTACCCTGAAGATGACACCATTCAAGTAAATGAACGAGAGTTGAAAAATAGTGGACTGCCTCAAGGGACTTCAATCCGGTGTCATCGGATTTCTCTCCCACCTCCTGATGAGGATCAGTTTTATACTGTCTATCATTTTAATATCAACATAGACATTGTCTTTTATGGCCGGACATTTAAGATTTATGACTGTGATACGTTCACAAAAAACTTCTTGAAGAAAATAGGGGTCAAATTAAATCCCCCAGGACAGTGTCCAGAAGATCCTTACGTGAAGACACGGAGAAAGATGCTAGAGTGCATGAAGCCCTTACGTCCCTATGAGTCCTTTTATACTCTGAAACAGTTCCTTGAGTATGATAGGAAGGTTTTGCGTTTCTTCTGCCTGTGGGATGACTCAGCCTCATTGCTTGGGGAATGTAGAGAACTCATCCTGCATTACTTTCTGTCTGATGACACTATTGAAATCAAAGAAGTTTTGCCAGACAACTCAGGTCGGCATGCTGTGCCATTCTTCCTCCAGAGGAGAAAGCTACCCAAGTATGGCCCACCTGGAGTCTATCAACCAGGCGACGTAACAGACCAAATAGTTCTCAATTTGTGTCGTGGCTCGGTAGAGAACCGAGCGCATAGCTGCTGCCTTTTGGAAAGACACAAGGCAGGAAAATTAGACCAAGACTTTTACAAAGATAGTGACCTGTCCATAGGAACCATCATCAATGTGTGGGGAAGAAAAGTGCTCCTTTGTGACTGTGATGAATTTACAAAGACGTATTATAAGACTAAATATGGAATTGAGAACTTTACCTCCATTCCATGTAAGGCTCCACCTCCTCTGAAAATAGAAAGGAAATTTCCACCTTATACCAACTTTGGTTCTGAAGAGGATTCTCTCCGCTCCTGCATAGCTCTCATGCCCACACCTCATACAAAGATCAGAAAGTTCATGGAAAAAGACAGAAATGTCAACATAAGCAGTACACTCCGGTTTTTCGCTAAACTGTTCACATACAAATGTGCCGACGTGGACAGGATGTTTGTTATTTCATATTTTCTCAGCGATGACACAGTTTCAGTGTTTGAACCTATAGAGAAGAATTCAGGGATTACTGGTGGGAAGTTCTTGAAAAGGAGTCGTGTTAAGAAGCCTGGACAAGAAATCTTTAAAAGTGAACTATCAGAGTATATCAAGGCCGAGGAGCTGTATGTTGGAGCTAAAGTGAATTTAAATGGCTACCTATTTCTTCTGCTCAATGCTGATGAATATACCTTCAACTACATGGAAAAGCATTCAGATAAGTTTCCTAAGAGCAGCATCAAACTTGCCCTACAAAAGCTCAAAGAAGAACCCAAGTCCAGAGAGCTCAAGAAGCTGTTTGTAGCTGCTGACTATAGGCACGCAAAGATGGTGGATTATAATACGTTCAGGTTTGAAGACAGTGAAGAACAAATAAATTATGAGTCATTTTTCTGTGCCCTGAACTGGAGAATACATCCAATGCCCGCATTGGAAGCAGTGTCATATGATAAAGAGAAATGTGAAGATGTGTGGCTCGGGATGCCGTCACCTATTCCTGTGAAATACATTAACTATTTAAACCTTTTTAAGGACATGTTTGGCTTAGAGGAGGAGTAACTGTGCCAGTTTCGGTCAACTTTGATTCCCTTCCTAACTTTGCCAACTTTATTTCAGTAGATAAAATTTCCTTAAAACAAAAAGAAGCAAGGTTCATGTAGACCAAAATTAATCTCCTTTTGTCACTTAATTTTTTCAGAACATCATACTGCTGATATACCTGCACTATTAAAAATGCCATTTAAAGAAAAAAAAACATTACTATATTATAATGAATAAACAAACTAAGTGTTCTTGTTGGAATATATTATATGTTTTATTAGTATATATTGTATTAAATATTATCATATAATGTATATGTGGAGTATATATAAAGTAACTATCCATTCTTCATTAAATGTTCTAATAGGAGAACTTTAAGTGCAAGTCCAATTATGTATGCCTGGCTTAATGCTTGATATTACATTATAGAAAGGAGTGCACATTTTTAAATTGCTGTTACTTCTTGCAACTTCAGAATAAAAGGTGGCATATCTCTTTCAGATGTCTCACACACCCCATCCCCCTTACCCAGTGAATTTTGCTTTGTTTAGATCATAAGGCTATGTTTTACACCAGATCATAAGAAGTATAGCCTTAGAATATGAGGCAAAATCCAGCAAAAATGCATATTGCATTTACAACAGACAAGCCTAATTTCATTGGTAGAGATAATAATTCCTTTTAGAACACATAGTGTATTAATAGTTTTTATTTTGTTTTATTTTTTGTTTTTTAATCTTGAAAAAGACCTGAAATTACAAGCAATGTAGTGTGAATCTCAACATTGGCTGCACATTAGAATCACCTGGGGCAGGGAAGGGCTTTAAAAAATACTGATGCTTAGGTCTTATTCCCAGATTATGACTTGACTGGTTTAAGTGCACCAGGAATTTCTAAAGCTCTCTTTGGTTATTTTAATGTGTTGTGGAGAGTGGGAACTACTGATACTCAGTCCCCACCCCCAGAATTACAGCAAGTGTGTGTAGGTAGCCTAAGGCCAAAGAATTAAACTAGATTTCCAGACCATCCCTCTTTCCAATTCTGTGAGATGAACAATTTCACAGATTAAAAAATATTTTCAATTATTAAGTAATTATTACAATTCCACAATACATGTTTCCCCAATTATTACTTATTTCTAAGCACCCCTTGTTAACATATATAATCATCACTCTATAAATATCATTACCTTCCCTCTGGAAAAGTCACTGATGAAAAATAAATTATTAGCATTAGCTATAATATGTGGCCTATGTAATAATTAGAACCAAGGTTACTAAATATAGCCTCCAGTAAAAATGCCTTGTGAGTGTTTCACAATCACATATTTTACAAATGAGGAATTTGGGTTTCTAGTTTTGCAGTATAGGAAAGTAATTTTGGTATCAGAATTTTTGTTATTGTACAGACCTCAGAAAGTGCCAAACAATGCTTTTTTAAATTGGTATCCATCTTGTATGGTGTGTGAAAAGCAGTTTACAGATTGCTTCTCTGGCCAGACAGAAGTCCTAATTGGAGAGGAAAAAGAAAAACCAGTCAGGAATAGTTTTAATTGTACATTGTTGTGACACAACGGTTTTATTCTGTTTTTTCTTATATTTTAGTAGTGACAGCTGCATCCACAATTTCTTGTTTCCGTAACCAGTGCAATTTCCTTTTCCTGAAAGCTGTGTGTAGTTGTAACCTGGTCTTTTGTTTTCCTGCTTTGACCAATTATATTAAATTTTTGTGTGTCTAGATGGAAAAGTCAAATGTTAAAAAGTGTCGATTGCATTCATTTTTTTAATCAGGAGAAATACCCAATCCTGTGGCTGTCTTCAACTAATTTTAGATACAATGTTATTTTTCTGGCCACCCATGGGTTTATTACAAATTAAATGCTCCATTTCGTTTATATAATTGAGGCCATTTCTACCTCTGACAAATAATTTCATAAAGTTTGTTACTAAGGAAAATATTTTGTGAGTAAGTTTATGCAGAGTGAACCTACAGAACAGCTCTATTTTACCCTTTGCTTGTGTCAAAGGCCTTCCAGACCCTCCACTGGGGGTGTACCCTCTCAAAGAAGGTGAATCTCTTCCTTTTTTCACTTACAGTAATGGAAATGTACTTGACCCCCAATTCAAAGCAGAAAAGTAAACATTACATCAATACAGTGCAAGTACAGTGTACATTATGTCAGTAAAATGCAGGGTATGAAACAAATGGAATTGGGAATTGTATTCAAGTGAGGGTCAGTCAGACCAAAGAGATCTGATATTTTCTGAACGAACTGTTTGAACCACCGGCCTTCCAAGTAATTGTCGGTGTTTGATGACTTCTTCTGCCAAAGTTTTATGACATGTTACACGGTGTCACAAATCCAGATGCCTACAGAGGCCAGGTAAGAAAAGAAAGAAATGAAGCTGACCAGGCAGACGATAATAGGAGGTAATGGAGAGTGTGGCCCGGACTTTGCAGAGTGCGTGGTTCATCCGAGGCAGCCGGCCTTGCCCGAGTCCCTTACAGTTTCTGCCTCATAGGAATGCTCGTCCGCCGTTACAAGAGCTTCCAGGTTTTTAAGAGACTCTGTCAATCTTGATTTTTATTTTAAATGTTGGAAACTAATGGAAAAGGAATGAAAACACTACACCAGCAACACAATAGACATCTTTGGCTCAGATTTAGCAAGGGACTGTTGGCTTGATGTACTGAAGATTCCCCAGTGTTTCTCTAAGAAGGTGGAGGAAGGAGGGAGGAGGAAGAACACCCGAGACTGGGTGAAGCTGAGGGTGATGGCAAGGTCGGCAAGATCCCTGAAGATGCGGGAAGGGGGGCCCATGAGCACCGCCCTCCAGATTAGAAATGTCTCCGCAGGGAGGATTAGCATACAAGAAGAAAACACTTAGTATCACCTCTTTATATGCCAGGGAACTGGTCTGGTCACACCCCTGCTGAGTGTCAGAACTGGGACCAGGCAGTGATCATAATAACATTATAAAACTGGTTGGAACCTTTGAGAGAATATAAATTCCTGCTCATTCTCTAATAAGGGTCCAAAGGCCAGCAAAGATAATAAAGAACTTGGCCAAACCCTATCACTAGTTACTGACAGAGCCTGTCTCCCAGTAAACTTGGTACAATATTTTCAAGCGTGTGAGTCCTCAACTAGTTTTTTTCCACTGCCCCTTCATTGTATTAAGAACTTTAAGAAATGTTATCCATGATAAAGTTCATCAAAGGGCTTCATGGCTGATCTGCTCTGATTGTTAATTACAGGTGAATCATCACTCAGCATTTACTGAATTATCAACCATTAACAGTGTAGCTCATGGACTCTGTAGAATTATGGAAAGCACTTACCTTTGATGCAAAAACTTGATGCAAAATTGTGCATGCATTTGATGACAACTATTATAAAAAGAAAGAAATATACCAAAAGTTGCTGTTAAGGAGTTGGAATTACATGCCATTTTAAAAATGCATGTTTTTTCTGAATTGTGATATGGCTATATCCTTTTAATAAAAAATATAAATGTATAGCCAGCAGAATAAATTATTTGAACATCTACTGCAAGTCCAGCAATATGCTAGTTAGCCATAGAGAGATAATATTCTCTTATATAGTCTCATCTGTAAAATGGGAATACTGTGAGTTAATAAAATAAATACAGAAAGAAAGAAATATGAAATATACAGTAGGCTTTGGATTCCCCCAGACCTACCTGCATTTTATTTTAAGCTCTGTCATTTAGGCATATTGCTGTAGGGAAAGAACTCAACCTTTCTCGAAGTCTCAGATTCATTGTCTGTAGAATCCAAAAGATGGTAGAGATGATAAAGCCTTTTTCATGGTTGAAAGAGGCAATACATGTAAAGCAGTTAGTCATGGGAGCATGTTCTATAAATGTTAGCTATTTTCATTATTCTTATGGATGTTACCCTTCCTTACAGAACTGGTAATAGTAATAACACCAGGAATTTAGTAATCCTAGGAGTGATCACTCACTACTAAAATGTGCCCACTATATAACAGGCAGAGTGCTAGGACTTTGGGCATTTTCTAAATTTCACAACAATCCTTTAAAAATACAAGTAAATGCTATTATAATACTATTATAAAGAAATGCAATTAGAAACAATATTGTAGCTTTATATCATTGTGTACTATTCTATATAATTATATATTATTCTGTAATATTACAATACTACTACTATAAAGAAAGTGAGGTTCATAGAGTTTAAATAATTGTTCCAACAACTCATAGCTAGAAATAGAGATACTGTGATTTAAACTCAGACGTTTATGATTCCAAAACTGAGTGCTTCCCACTGTTTTTCCCACAGACAAATCTAAGTGTACCACTAGGAAATTACATGGCTCTACATAGTGAATGGCCAAGTGGGGAAATATTGAGACTAGAGATATTTCTTCACTACTTAAACTACCAGGGAATTGGATGTTTTGCCAAAAAGGAACCTGAGAGTTTGGGAAGAAAACACTTTTTGAATTTCAGCTGTGGAGGAAGACCATGTGACCTGTAGTCCAGACACAAAGCCAAGTTAAACATGTATCCAGCCCCAAACACAAAGCCAGTACAGGAATCAGTATCAGTGTGGGAACAGGCTAGGGGAACACAGAGAGGGCAGTGAGAGCTTTCTTGGCCTTGTGTCAGTCTTAGTGTTGAGGTTGGGTCTTGTATAAACAAGAGGTGAAACAGTTTAAAGGCATGGAAAGAAAATGGACAATAATCAAATTATTGAGACAAACCATGGCCTTTTATAAAATACACTTCTTAAAGTAGAATATATTATTAAGGTTTAGGAGACCTTTGTCCTATGGAAATCTCTAAATTCACAAATACCTTGTAGCATGACTTCATTTGGGGTGGTGTTTTTTCCACAAAGAAGTAAAGTTTAGTCACTGTATTTGTTCCATACAGGATGACTGATAAGTACTAGTAAAGCCATATGGTGATGCTGAGTGAATTTGGGTCTACTTACTGACCTCTTTACCACAGTCTCTGAGGGTGTGACAATGTGAAAGTGAAAGATAACTTCACAAAATCACAAGATGTGAGGAGGAACTTTAGGTCACTTAAAAATGAAAATCTCACATGTTCATCTTTCAAAACAAAGATTCTAGGCTTTTTTTCAATTTTTGTTATTTGTTGTTTTGTCTTGTTTCTGGCTTAAACAACAGAAATTTGTTTCCTCTTTTTTGGAAGCTAGAAGTCCAGGATCAAGGTGTTGACAACATTGGTTCCCCCACTGGGCTTGCAGCTGGCTGTCTTGATGTGTTCTCACATGTGCTTTTTACTGTGTGTGCACACCTCTGGTGTCTCACAAAGATTCTGTTTTAATTAAAAGTGCTCACAAGTTTTACAGAGAAGTCTTCATAGATTTTCATAAAGGTTTCTGGCACATAGATAATGTATTCAAATAAAAAATTATCATTAGGGCATGACCCCAGATCAAAATATTCACCTGAACTTCATCATCATACAAATACATGTTTTTACCTCCATTCCTCTCTTGAGCTGCACCACTTCCTTGCATCCACACCCCAGTGACAGAATTATCTTTCTGTTTTTAAGTAAAAGAAAGCAGAGCTCTAATTGAAGAAATACCATTGTGAATCTGCCTGATAATTTTGTGTGTTTTTTTCATCCATAGCAAATTATTTAGTCATGAAGAAAATTGCTATAGTTCTGAGCAATTTTAATCTGTTCAATCTGTGACCAGTCAGTTCAAAGAAATCAGCACCACATAGTAAGACAACATAAATAGAATAATTATTAGTCCCCGTATAGAGGAGATATGGGTCTTAAATTATATAATTGTGACCTTAGAGTAAAAGGAATGGCTACAATAGAAGTCAAAGTCTGCTAAACATTTCTTAGGCCTCTCCCAAGCATCAGATTTCATGAAGTTTTGGTTTAGAGATCCATGGTTTTGCCCATATAGAATTCAGTTTGAAATAGTGTTTTAGACCCGTATTTATTACTAAACATTGACATTGGTCTGCTCTATATTCTAGATTTTATGGAGCACTTTATACATGTCATGTGTAAAAAACTTAAGCATTCTGAATATAGTTTCAAATGAGGAAGGTTGATCAAATTTCCCTTTCCCCATGGCCATAAATATACTAGGAATTTATTTTTAAATTAGTTCAAAGGTAACCTTGATATTAAGGAAACAAGACTACATATTTTTCTCTGCAGCAAATTTATTTTGTTTAGCTGAAATTTAGGAGAATGTCAAAATTGAGATTGATGTGGGGAGAGAGAATTAAAGAGACAGACACAGAAACAGAGAGATTGAGACAGAGAGAGAGCTATTTTTGTTAGATTTTGGTATGTATGTTTCTTGGAATTTAGAATAATTTGGAAGCTTTTCTTGATTTTCTTAGCTCAGGAACTGTTACATACCATTGGATTTTTTTAATGTTTATATAATTTGTGAATCCATCTGTGTCTGATTCTTTCATAGCTCTTGGACAACTTTCTACTCTGTTAAACTGACCTAATTAGATTTTCTAATTCTTCTAGGGTTATTTTTGTACAGTAATATTTTTCTACTGATCCACTTGCATAACATGGACTCATATAATCTCTTTGGATTCTTTGAATTTCCTCTATGTTTGTAGCTCTTCATATCTTAGGTTGTGTATTTGGGCTTTTATTCCTTTATCATATACTATGTACTTAATTGTTTTCCTATTTTAACTGTTACAGAGTGAAAGAAACAAATCAATCGTTCGTAGTATTAAAGTGTTTTAACACATTTCTCCTTATATTTCCTATAATATTTGCTTTTTAAATATTGCTTCTATATTATTTTTATACACCTTAATAACTATTATATATTCTTTGTGGATTCAACACTTTATCATTTTAAAGATTTCTCCTTTTTATCATTTACTTTTACCTTCTCTAATACTAATATGGTGACACTGATTTATTTATATTTGCATTTGTTGAATATACACTTGTCCATCTCTATTTCTAACAAGGCATGACTCTTTTGTAGGAATTAATTAGGCTTTACTTTGTGATTCAAACTGGGAGTATCTTTTAATAGTTCTTTCACATTTCATTAATACAGAATAATTGTTTGGATTTATTGTCATTTTCCTATAACACCCTTATTTATTGTTTTTGAAATTTTCCACATAGTTTATGATTCCTTCATTGGTAATGTAGAAAGTTGGTTCTAGTAACTGGTTTGTAGTGATTTCCAAAAACAGAATGAAGCAGTGCCTCTATGTACATAACTTAAAACTGGATGTTTCTAAAGCCCTCCTAAAAGAAGCAGTTGCTGAAAAGCAACATAATAAAGGAAAAGGGATTGTATAAATACATGCATGAAAGGGTAAATTATATATGCAAAATAAATTTTTAAACTGTAAGCCTCTTTTTTACCATGTATTCTTGTAATTTATAAATTTTTTCACAGTATCATTATAATTTGAGACATTATAGAGTATGGTTGAACGTGGATTTTTAATATCAAACTTTAAGTCCCACCTTGTGTTAATTTAGCATATTTCTCTTAAGCCTTTCTGTAGAAAGGAAATATAAATATAATTTATCTCACAGGATTGTTTTAAGGATTAAGTGAGATACTTTATATAAAACACATTGCATAGTCCCTGTCTGTCTTGCCAATGGGTTTCAGCCCCAGGCAAGTTCACTGTGGAGTCAATGTGACCAAAGAAATGACAGTAGAACTTCCTTGGGGTGAAAGGGTTATACCCAACTTTATTTCCACGGTGGCAGGTCAATCACTAAAATCCCATCCACTCAGAGCGAGTCTGCACGTAGCAAGCTGGTCTCTGCCTCTGGGCCTGTTGGCCTGTACAGCCATCTTCTATCGACCCTACCTGCACAGCTGTCCTCTGTGCTTCTCTACCCACACAGCCATCCTCTGGGCCTCTGTCTTTGGCACTGCCACCATTCCAGCCTCTGCTCTGCTCTCCTGCAGCCTTACAGCCTTGCCACCATGTTGCCCAGAGCACTGGGAAGAGCACTTTATTATATAGAGTCAATATCAACATATTGCCCACATGTGTGTAGTGAGCTAGCCAACCAGGGCCAGGTGAGAATCCTGGCCACAGGAACTTTCGTTTTATCCACACTGTCTTAGCTAGAACTGCTATAACAAAATAACATAAAATGAGTGGTTTAAACAACACATTTACTTTCTCAGGCTTGGAATTCCTAGGTCACTGTGTTGCCTGATTCATTTTTTGCTGAGAGCTCTTCCTAGCTTACCTTCTTGCTGTGTCCTTGCATTGCAGAGAGCAAGCTTGAGCTCTCTGGTGTCTACTGTAAGGGTACTGATCCTATCAGATTGGGGCTCTGCCCTTACGACCTCATTTAACCTTAACTACTTCCTTACTGCAAATACAGCTACACTTAAGTTTAGGGCTTCAATAAATGAATTGTAGGAGGACACAGTTCACCATAGCACTGCCCATTACATTTTTTAATACACCAGTTAAACTTAGTACATCAAATATATGGTTGCTCTCAAAAGTATGTCTTCTCTTCAAGTAGTGATTCTATAGCATCTTATTACGCTGATGGATAGTGACTGTAATGGGGTATGTGGGGGGGACTTGTTGATGGGGGAGTCTAGTAAACATAATGTTGCTCATGCAATTGTGGATTAATGATACCAAGGAAAAAAAAGTATGTCTTCTCTTAAAATCCCTGAATTTTTTTTTTAACTTAGCTAAAATGCACCATTTTAATGATTTTAAAGCTTACAATTCACTGGTTTTTAGTAAATTCACAGTTTTATGCAACTATCACAATTCTCTTGGATATTGTGCAGAAAAGAGGTAACTTAGCAGGTCTGGCTGCTGTGTTTGAAAGGAATGCTTAAAATTTAGCCCTTGACCAGCATATGGGAACTTAGATTTCTGTAGGTTTTTCACTGCCCTAACTAATAACAATAGTTCACTGTTCCAATACTGCTTATGCAAGCAAAATGGTTTATGCTGGATACCTTCTCTCGGGGAGTGGAAATCCAGTATGTGTCAAGTGGGGGCTGCCTACATGACCAGTGACTAATAATAAAAACCCAGGTGCTGAATCTCCAATGAATTTGCTGTTAGACATTTCACAGGTGTTTCAAAGCAAGTTGCTTTTGAGTCTTTTGAGGGAGAATTTGGAAGCTTGTCCCTGATTTCCTCCAATTTTCACTCCACATGCCTTTTCCCTTTACTGATTTTGCTCTGTATCCTTTCATACCGTGATGTAATAAATCATGTCTCTGAGTACTACTATATGCTGAGTCCTATGAAGCCCCCTAGCAAATCACTGAATCCTTGGGTGGCTTTGGAGACCCCTGACATAGGTATGTATGTAGGAGTCATATTCCTGTGTCAATGTTTTGAGCAACTGCAAACTATTTTCCACAGCAACTACATAATTTTACATTCCCACGAGCAATATTTGAGGGTACCAATTTCTCCATATTCTTTTCAACACTTGTTGTTTCTTTTTCTATATATAATGTCTCACCTAATGGGTATGAAGTGGTATATCGTTTGATTTGTATTTTTCTAATGTCTACTGATGTGGAACGTCTTTTGTGTGCATATCTACCATTTGTATATCTTTTGGGAAGAAGTGTTTATTCAGATCCTTTGCCTATATTTTTTAATTGGGTTGTCCTATCATTCTTGAATTGTAAGAGTTCTTCACATAGTCTAGGATTAGACCCTTATCAGATATATAATTTACAAATATTTTCTCCCATTCTATGCCCGATGACATTGTAAATGCTTTATAAAGGTTGGCTGTAATTATTATGTTTTGATCATCATATCTTCAAATCATCACTAGCCTTTTTTAAATTCACCAAAATAGATAGCCTCATTTATGCATATATTTCTGTGGTTATTTTTTCAGACCCTGTAATTTTTGCTATGTTGACAGCACACTGAATGTCCTATATACATTGGCCAAGTACTTCACACATTTCAGTAATTACCTATGGAAAGGTTATAAATACATCTGTCATATGCTGGAAATTTTGTCTAGAGTAGAAGTCTATCAACTGTCAACTCTTGAATTCCCTCTGAGAAAATGCTAACAATTGCTCAAATACTACTTCGGGATGCCTTTTGGATCAAAATCCCAAATGTTTGGTAATAAATGCTTCCTTCTCATTTGAGGGCTGTCATTACCCAGGCAAAATAATTCTGCTTTATACTATCTTTGATACTGGCTTCCAACACTATTACCAAGAGTTTTCTATTAACTGAGTTGAGGATAGTTTGTTTGAAATATATTTTCTTATTACTTTGCTGCTAAAAGAGAACATATTGTCTCTAATTATTAATTTTTCCTTGTCATTTTAAAACCTTTACTTTAAATTTTGCAATTTCTTAACCCCCTGAAATACTCCCAAAGAAAATTACTTATAGTTAACCTTTTCTTTGAAGTTTCTTTTATGAGGCAATATTTTTACTTTGTGTTTTTAAGGTAAATATAGACACCCTCACACATACATATGTAAAATGTTATAGCCAGAATGGATCAGGAATTTTTAACCTGAAGTCCAAGGATAATCTTCAGGGAAATCTATGAAACCTGAAATTTTATGTAAAATTTTGTGTATATGTAAGTTCCTTTCCACCTTCTTACCAGTGTTGTTCTCTGATTCAAAAAATGATAAGAATCACCAATTAGACTAGGTGATGTCTTAGGCCTGTCCATATCAGGGTGTTTTGTTTGTGTTTTAATTCAATTACTAAGCATCAATTTGTAAGTGAGTAGATGCTCAGTGAAGGAAAGAAGGGACCTTATCTGTCTTTGTTCATTATTGTATCTTCAGCATGTGGATTAGAATAGACGCTCAGAAAACATTCATTATATTAAGGAATGAGTTAATGACAAAGAATTCCTCTGTAGAGATGGGCTTCATAAAGACAAGATTCCTTTTAAAATAGAATGAAAAGTTAATTTTCATTAAAAAATTAAAAATTGACTTTGTTGTTTGGTTAAACTTTGGCTAGTTCTCTCAAAAGTTCTTCCAGTAGCACCAAGTTCTTTGTAACTAGTACTTGAGAAGCAGTTAGGATATTTGATTGTCCACCCTGGTTGTGCTGCACACCAACTTATACTCATTGGTAAGTTGTTTCCTTCAGTTATTAACTCTTCCTTAAAGATGGGTCAGATGTCAGCAGTGTGGCAGAAAGAGTGACAAACCCTGGGGAACAAAAACCACATTAACTCAGGTTCCTTTCGTCAAAGAGCATACAAGCAACAGACAAGTGAAAAAGTACTGTCATAGTCTGGGTGGGGAGGTGTCATAGTGCACAGGATGTTCTGGGAGCAGAAGGACAGGCCATTTCATTGGAGGGGAGGTTTTATTGCCTGCCAAAAATAGAGAGATCTCCTGTTTTTGTTCCACATCATACTTGGCTTTTTTGATGTTGAGATAGAAATGTCATGAGATCGAAAGATGGAAACCAATCAAAGGGGCTTCTATTTCCTTTGCTCACTCTTAAATGCAGACAATACTCAAATGTTTTCCACCCCTGTGTAGGTGAGTTTCTTTGATTTAGACACCTGTTCTGAGCCTGCATGTTGGCATCACTCATTCAGACACCCAGGGGAAGAACAAAGATGGGTACTGTGTACCTTACACTTGAGTGTTTTTAGACCGAACCAAGCTACTGATTTTGAGGGCTGGTGGGTGAGGGGAGAGAGATGTTATGACCCACTTTTTTACTTTCCTTGAGGCAAGAAGTTTGTGTCCACAGTGATTTCCATTCAGAAAAATTGTATTGCACCTGCATTGCTGGGGGACAGTATGTCTTCCTACCTACCAGAAAAACATTAAGAATTAGCAAGGGTTTGTTCTCCTCCCCTAACCACAATGCCTGCCACCCTGAACCAGTCTTCAAAGAGGGAATTTGTAGGCATCTTGTGTTTTCTTTCTTGTGTGGGACTTGTTAGCGTGAGGCACTGTCCTTGCCACTTTGAATTACTAATGCATTTAATACTCACAGATAACCTTGTGAATGCTACTGTAGGCTCCATTTCACAAAGGGGGGAGCTGAGGCCCAGAATCTAAGCAACTTGCTCAGGGTCACTTTGAGGTGGAGTTGAGATTTGAACCCAGACACTCTTATCTGGAGTCCATGCTTTTGATTCCTAAACTATAAACAACTCCCAGATGTTGGCATATTGTACATTTAAAAAAATGATCAAGAAGTACAGTTCCCTAATTCCATCTGCATCCCTTCAGATAGAAAAAGAAAAAAAATATACCATAGTGGTGCCAGGGCATTCCAGGCCCCCTCCAGTGGGTTTTGTGCCTCACTTTGTCTGTAAAATAAGGATATAGTGACAACACCTGCTTTGGCCTCTATGCTGTGGGTTGGAGAACTCAGGCATTCATGGCAGAGGTGAGACCCTGATGGGTGGTAGAGCTGTGCATCTCCTGTGCATGTTCCCCTGCTCTCTGGGCTCCAGGCACATTGGCTGTGGTGGTGGTAGTGGTGGTGTGTGTCTGTGTGTGTCCAAGAAGAAGAGAGTGAAGGGACGTGGAAAGTATGTTTTACCTGTGCTAAGCATCTTCCCACTGCCCCAGGGCTTTTGAAGTCACTTCTGTCTTAGCCTGCAGTGCCTCATCTTTCAGATATCCTCTTGGTTTGTTCCCGCACCTCCTCCAAGGTCTTGCTTCAAATATCATCTTCTCATAAAGTATTGCACTGGTAACCCCATTTAAAATTGCAGTCCCTTCTCTGGACTCTCTATGCTCTTTCTTTTTACTTCGTAGCACTAGTCACCTTTCAAACTGTATATAAATTGCTTGGAATCTGCCTGCCCCAGCCTGGAACATGCATTCCCTTAGGGACTGTGTTTATTTACTTCTCTATCCTCACTGTGCTGAATATGGTCAAACACATAGTGGGGACTATAAATACTTGTTGAATCAAAAAGAGATGTTAATCCAGGATCCGCCACCAGTTACTTCCTACATAGTTGGTGTACTGCTTAAGCAAACAGATTTTTTTTTGTTACATAGGTGGAGACACTCATGGTTATCCACCTTCTCCAGGTTGCAAGTGCAGCATTGCTTGTTACTGAAATGAAGAGTACAGGTGGATGGATGACTTATTCAAGGGGCATAACAACTTAATGGACATGCTTTTTAACTTGCCTTAGGAAAGCTAAGAAAATGCTTCTCCCCACTTTTGATAAGCCTGTGAATTCAAGTCAGTGGAATTTTCTGCTGCCATTTATCCCTTTACTGAAAGAATTTTTGCTTTGTGTTTGCCCAAATCAGTGTGCATGCCACTTTACCTTGCAACAGAATGACAGAAAAGGCAGAATGCTCAATAATTAGATGTAAATTTTATGCTTGTCATTTTGAAAGGTTATGAATCCCCTCTTATAAAGTTTTCTATAGAGGATACTTTAGGACAAAATATCCTTTCTGTGAATCAATATGCTGGTAATTCCAAAAAAGAATGACTTTGTAATTTGAAAGAATTAGTAACAAGTAGAGCATATAGTGCTTACATTTATCCCTTCTTCTCTGTACTGAAAGGAAATAGGCATTCACTTATTTTCTCCTGAACCAAAGTTTTAAGATATAAATATTGACAAAATAGATTTTCTCCCTTCCTAAGGGATGACTCCATCTTTCTTCTCCACTATATTGGGAGGTAAGAGTAAACAACTTCTACTGTTAGCCAAACAATATACTGATGGGAGCCTGTGGCACTGTGAAAAACATTGAATCCGTTATCAGAATATCAGAGCTAGAGCTCCTTCACTTAGTATCTGTGTGTCTTTTGGCAAAACACTCTCCCTCTGAAAACCTTTGTTTCTCAGAAATGGGGTTGGATTAAAAATCTGAAGTCACTCACACTTGATGGTACCATTCTTACTCAACATACCAGAATGCCATTTGTTATTTGTTGGTGGTTAGAAAGCAATTGCACTGTGTATCCTAATGTCACTACTTGACCCTGATCTTGGAAACCAGATTCAAACCCCTGTTTTTGCCACCTATTATGAGGGTGAGTTGTCTCTAGGCCTCACTTTATCATCAAGTCAGGAGGAACATAGAACCAATCTGTAGGGTTGCTGTGGGGTGAAACTGGGCCTAAGTGTTTTTACTTAGCACAGTCTTTATTAGTCGCTCAATAATGGGTAGTTATTACTGTCATTATTCTTCATGTCTTCAAATAGGAGACACAAGGTTTATCTTTTGAGGAAGGGGAGGTAGAAGTTGATTTGTGGTTCCAAAACCTAATCTTTTTTCCAAAGCTGAGCACATCTCTGCCTCAGTTGAGTGGTTGTGATTGTATTTGTCTCTCTCTAGCAGGACTTCTGGATTCTGTCAGTGAGTGATGTAGAACATAACTCTGCTTTGGGTTTCCGTACCAACTTTCAATTAGAAGATCAATGGCCCACTGGGCGGACTCATATCTGGAGCCCACTGCCTGCCATGAAGTTTATCTCAATTTTTTGTCCACTCCCAACATCATCAGGGACATCATGACAGCCTTGCAGCCTAAGGCACACCATACAGAATAACTAACATACTTCCACACCAGAATGAGAAGCATACATAATTCAAACTTACTGGATCTTTCCTGTTAGAAATATGTTTTGAGTTTTGCTTGAACAGCTCCCAGATTACTCCCTTTCACGCTTTCTCGTATATGTATTGATGCATTCACTGTGTGCCAAATTCAAAACCGAAAACATTTAAGGAAAGGCAGACATGGGGTACTTCAGCTGCCAAAGAGACAGGTGCAAAGGTTCATGAATATTACTTGAGGAGCTACGGAGCATGTAACATGAAAGTATGGCCTGCAGGTGTTCCGTGTTCAGGCAATTTAATGTCAGGGAAGGCAGTGGGAAACATAGAGTGTCTTTGAGGAGATAATAACACCAGCCGTTGCCCCCAGAAGGGCTTAAAACAGATGGTCTCCAAGAAAGTGTGAAATTATGACTGAGTACAGAAAAGACAACCTCAGCTCTGGTTGTACTTTTGTTTGTGAGAAGGATTCTCTGGTTCTGGGAGGCTTAGAGAGATACAGCCAGGGATAGGTTCATTGTTTCTCCCCATCATACAGGAGCTTGGTTGAATCTGAATTAGAGTATTTTTAATACACAATAAATAAAGCATCAAGAGCCAAAGCAGATTTGTTATAATCCTTTACACCTTCTATTTCACAGAATTTATCCTCATGAGCATTTATGATAGGAGACATTCCGTTTATGCAGGCATAAAAGAAAGGTATTTCCAGCATTTGATTTGAAGCTACCCAAGTGTTCTTTTTCTTTGGTGAACAGTTCTAGCAGCCCTCTGGTGCTTGAAACAGCCTACTGTGGTTACAGATATTCCCTCCATTTTTCTTTCATAAATGGTGACCCATGATCTTGGATTACCTGTATCTTAATAGCCTGGGATGCATGATTCAAATGTGCATAACTTGTGTTCCAGCTCAAAATCTATCTAATCAGAATTTTGGGGGAAGGGGTTGTAGATCTTTATTCATTTATTTTTATTTTTTTTATTTTGGTATCATTAATCTACAATTACATGAGGAGCATTGTGTTTACTAGACTCCCCCCATCATCAAGTCCCCCCCACATACCCCCTTACAGTCACTGTCCGTCAGCGTACTAAGATGCTATAGAATCACTACTTGTCTTCTCTGTGTTGTACAGCCCTCCCCGTGCCCACCCCCTACATTATGTCTGCTAAATAGTAATGCCTCTTTTTTTTTTCCCCTTATCCCTCCCTACCCACCCATCCTCCCCAGTCCCTTTCCCTTTGGTAACTGTTAGTCCATTCTTGGGTTCTGTGAGTCTGCTGCTGTTTTGTTCCTTCAGTTTTTTTCTTCATTCTTATACTCCACAGATGAGTGAAATCATTTGATACTTGTCTTTTTCCGCCTGGCTTATTTCACTGAGCAGAATACCCTCTAGTTCCATCCACGTTGTTGCAAATGGTAGGATTTGTTTTCTTCTTATGGCTGAATAATATTCCATTGTGTATGTGTACCACATCTTCTTTATCCATTCATCTACTGATGGACACTTAGGTTGCTTCCATTTCTTGGCTATTGTAAATAGTGCTGCGATAGACATAGGGGTGCATATATCTTTTTCAAACTGGGCTGCTGCATTCTTAGAGTAAATTCCTAGGAGTGAAATTCCTGGGTCAAATGGTATTTCTGTTTTCAGTTTTTTGAAGAACCTCCATACTGCTTTCCACAATGGTTGAACTAGTTTACATTCCCACCAGCAGTGTAGGAGGGTTCCCCTTTCTCCACAACCTCGCCAACATTTGTTGTTTGTCTTTTCTATGTTAGCCATCCTAACTGGTGTGAGGTGATATCTCATTGTGGTTTTAATTTGCATTTCTCTGATGATTAGTGATGTGGAGCATCTTTTCATGTGTCTGTTGGTGAACTGAATTTCTTCTTTGGAGAAGTGTCTGTTCAGCTCCTCTGCTCATTTTTTAATTGGATTATTTGCTTTTTGTTTGTTGAGGTGTGTGAGCTCTTTATATATTTTGGATGTCAACCCTTTATCATTTCTGTCATTTATGAATATATTCTCCCATACTGTAGGATGCCTTTTTGTTCTATTGATGGTATCCTTTGCTGTACGGAAGCTTTTCAGCTTGATATAGTCCCACTTGTTCATTTTTGCTTTTGTTTCCCTTGCCCGAGGAGATATGTTCATGAAGAAGTTGCTCATGTTCATTGTCTAAGATCTTTATTCATTTTTAATGGGACCTCTAGGAGAGTTCTTTTGCATACAAAGAATACATCAAAGCACATTAGGAGTAGTACCACTGTTTTAGGTTAATGATCTTTTCAAAAGGCCACCAAATGTGTGAGTTTGAGCTGGAAGCTAAGCGTTTTTGGAATGAATGAACATACCATTACATACATTTTTTTTTCACCCAAAAGAAATAGTGTCTTGTGATGGGGAAGGCCATGGGGAAAGACATGTTTTGATGGGGCTTGTCATATATAGCCAGAAATCAGAAGGAACACAGCTTGAAAGACCTTCTAGGGAGCCGTTGATCATAGGATGACCAAGTTAAGATCAAGACGCAGAAATGGACAATAGGTTCACAGAGAAAAGATCTTTGCCTGCCATATTTCTGAAGGCCTATTTATGTGCATTTATACACACAAGTGCATTTGGAAAATTGCCAAAAGAAAATAGAAGAGAAAGAAGATCAGTGGCATGAATGAACCCACTGAATAAACTGATGTGTACTTTCTATGAATACAGTTTCCATTAGGAGTCATTAACTACAGCTAATAAGAGTCAGTTCAAATTCACTTAAAGAAATGCAATCATCAGCTCACATATCTGGGAATCTCATGGATAAACCTTGCTTGGGACAAATCTGGTTCCACAGCCCAAATGATGTCATCAAAACAGCCCCCATCCTCCAGTTTCATTTTAGATTCATTCTGGTGCTTCATTTTTTTTTTTTTAAGGCTCTTTATGTGGAAGCCTTTGGAAGCTCCAGGTTTCTACCCACCAAGTCATTTTAGACTGTAAAATAAGTTTTTCCCCTAATATTTTCATGAAAAGCTCTGAAATCAAGTCTTATTAGCCAAACTTGCATCATGTGCTTGGGAATCAATTTAGGCAGGGAAATGGAATATCAGTTGGTCAGGTCTGATTTACATCTCTTCTCAACTTGGATAAAGGACTTTTGTCTATCCAAACCACTTAGGTTTAGAAAGTGGAGGACTTGGTTCACCAAAGAAAGAGTGGAAGGTGAGAGGTGCGATGGATTTGAAGCAGGTAAAAACTATAGATGTCCACTATATACTTATGTTACTAGGGAAGCAATATTTAGTGAATTAGTGACCCAGGTATCTCATTTAGAATTCTTTAGCCAAAACCAATCAATTATGCACATATGTGTTTCTATACTTTTATTTGTTCTTATAGGTTAATAGTAATTATTTGAATATGATTAAAAGAGTTAGCTGTAGTGGAGCATGGTGGGTATTTAGGGCAGCATACAATTCTGTGTGATAGTGTTATAATACATTTGCCAAAACAGGATGATACAACACAAAGAGTGGACCCTATTGTAAACTATGGAGTTCAATTAGTAATGTATCAGTTAGCTCATTGATTATAGCAAAGAGACCATACTAATGCAAGATGTTAATAATAGGATACATTGTAAACAGAGGAGAAAGGGTATATGAGAACTTTGTGTACTTTCTGTTCAATTTTTCTACTTTGTAAATCTACAATTACCCTTAAAAAAAGCCTGTTCATTAAAAATATAAACTTAGCTATACTTATCTGATTTTTGTCTGTCCGTACTTCTAGAAGAAACAGTTCTTGCGGGGAGGATGCTGTCTGCTTTGCACACTGTATGTTTTCTACATGTAACATTGGGATTGGCATGTAGGATAGGCCCACAAACTGATCGGAAACTGGTTCAGAAATGTTTGAGAATTAAGTGTTGTTCTTTATTTTTAATTTTAGTAAGAAAATACAGTCCACAAAGCATACCCAGTATTACATAATATCCCCAGATGAGTCTGGGTCAGCACTCCATGAGCAAACAGAGTTATAATTATGTAGCACAAAGTATGAATATTCATGCTAAGACTATAGATAGCCTCACATCAGTTCAGGTCAGTTTTTGCCTCCAAATGAGTTATAAAATATTTTCATTTGTTGAAGATTCATCACTCTTTTCATAACTGAGGCTTGATGTCAGAATCACCCCACTACTTATTTTTAAATGAGTAATGAATCCGTTGTCCCCGAAATGTGTCAGGGTTTGAAGTCAGGGTCACAGTAGGATGTGTTCTCACAGTTCTCCCTGCTGTTCTTTTCCACTCTTACAAACCCTTCCTTCAGCAATGCAGAATTTTTCTCTAAACAGAGACCTCTTTTATCTCCTAACACTTCCCCACCTCATCACCGTTGCTAAGATCTGGCATTACACACGATTAGGTCCCTGTTAGGTGTGACACAAGTATAATGGCAGCAGCCACATTTTGTTAATCAGAGAACAAAGAATAGGAGAAGAGTTCACTTCTCATTGGATTTTCTTTCACTTGCTGCTTTCAAACATACACCAGCTGTCAGGAGACTGCTGTTTCTTGGTCTTTCAAATGCTCATTTGAGGGGTGAGAAGAAAGAAGGTGGAAGCACGGACAAATGAAAGAAATGGCTTATCCTTATGCAGGCATGTCTGTCTCCTCTCATTTGTTTTGCCTCTGCACTATTGAACTGAACAACCAAATAGAACCAAATAGAATACTTAACTGAATAAAAAGGGTGTGTGTGTGCTAGTTTCACACATAGGCACTCGTGTAGGGCCTTTGAACATCCCTTGCTATTTTTTATAAAGACTAACAACACTAAATTGAATTTATAATCATTGTTTGACAGCTGTCCAGTAATCATTTCTACCATCAGTGATTCAATTTTAAAGGAACTCTCACACTTGGGAAAATCACTGTTACAGTATTTCATTTGTTTCTAAATTTTCTTAGGTTATTACCCATACATTTTGTGTGTAACCTGGATCCACAGAGATGCTGCTGAGCTTACAGTTTCTTTTTGGCCAAAATGAATATCTGTGATCATTAAAAAGGCTGGAGGAGAAGGCTCCCAGACAGCAGGATACAGCAGGCCCTTTGTGTGCCCTTCTTGGAACATTCTGGTGGCACAATGAATAATGTATCTCCCCATTTGGCTTTCTCCTCAGTGCAAGCAGTGAGAGGGAGAAATTAAATACGGGCATGACTCTGGGAGCACACCAAATCAACCAGCTTAGCAGAACTACCCTGCCCTTGTCCCTGGTGGAGTGGCCTTGCTCTGCAATCAATAAGGCAACATGTTCCCACTGATTACACACACAGAGAACATTTATTTATTTTTGATTGGTCAAGTGCTCTACAGGATGCAAAGTAAAAGACACAGCATGGCAAAGCCACTTGGGTTTGCACCACAGGTTTCTGTACATGCATAATGCAAAAACATGCTATCTACCCACCTATGTGACTGAGATGTAACTCACATCTGAACCCACAGGCTCATGTTCTGAGCTTATATCCAAGCCCGTGCTTCCCGTTAGGTGTCCTAGAGTCTACTGCAGAATTAAGGCTGTTGCTATTTAAGTGTTTCTGCCCCAAGACCAGGTGTTTCATTAAACAGCCTATTGGATATTTTAGGATGATTGACTATATATCAAGGTCCTTGACTCTGGGCTGTTTTGGTAGTACTTCATACCTGCCATTAGGATTAAGGGCCTAAACACAACCCTAAGGTGCAACACCTGGGAACTTCACAGCAATTACAAGTAGAGTTGAAACTGATATTTTTATTTTTCTAAGATGAAATCATAGTATTGCATTTTTGTCCTTTCCCAGCTGAGTTGAGTCACCAGGTTTGCAGCAGATAAAAAATATTTTCAGCAGAAGAGAAGTACATTCACCTAAGAGCTATGCTGGCAAAATGTGGCCTTTTACCCCATCCCTCATGGTAGCTTCAGAGTGATCTAGCACAGGGAACAAAACTCTGCAACGTTGTTTTTCTTTATTGCTATGCTTAATTGGTTTGGGGCAGAAAGTCATTTGTGCTCAGTTCATAACTTAAAGTACTAGTTATCAGAAATAATGAGCTCTGATAATGAAAATTCAATAGGTCAGTCAGGGGCTCAAGAATCTACCTTTTATCAACCACCCTCAACCACACTTTTAGGGATAATACTTTTAGGCATAGCCTGACTTTTTTTTATTAAGTTGCCTTCTATGAAATATTTATCTTGAGATCACACCTACTATTGATATGGCTGAGCCCCTAGCACCTTGCCATCTCAACTACCTTTTAGGATTGTTCACAGATGCCCTATAAAAAAAATCTACATTTAGCATCAATGGATTTTTCCAAACCCTACCTGCTCACTAGCTTGCTCCTTTATGTATTTTATCTTTTGCTGACCTTTCCCTTGAAATGGAGAGTTTGCTCTCTTCTTGCTCCCATGGACTAGATACTTGGGCCTCTGCCTTGCTATTTTGAGGCCACTGTCACCTGAGATCCACTTTTGTTTTTCTCTGCTAGTTTCAGCAAACCTCTGGCTAGCCCCATCTATGTCAATTATTTCGCTCAGTCTGGTTTCTGGTAGCCTAGCTGAGCTGCTTCCTGCTTGCCTGAGAGAGACGTTTAGGGCCATGAAGAAATGGGCCAAAGTAATTCAAATAGAAAAAATATATATGTAAAGAGACTGAAATCACTGGTGTCTCAAAGTTGCAGATAAAATAAGTGACACCTAGCTGTGGAGAGGTGTTTTATTACTGCTTGTCTTAGAGTATGATTTTATTTTTAGGGGGAAATTATCTTTGTTTCCATTACAGATATAGTACATTTTAGTCTGTAACATAGGAAATTCATTTAGGATTAAGTAATCTCTTCTAACCTAAATTTCTGTGATTCTATATGTCTCCGTCAGTAATCCAAAAATTTTAAGAGGGCCCTGACTTTGCATTTCATTTCTGGGACACTTACAGGAGGATGCAGGAAGAAGTTGGTGGACCAACATTGATTTTTGTCTCCCCACCTCAAAATAGGTTTTAAAAACAAAAGAATCAAATAAGGAAAAGAGTTTGAGGATCACTAGTTAGAAGCAGGGTTGTGCAATAACTTCCAATATTTGATGAACAAAAGGGGAGAATAGTTGAGAATAGTCAGACCTTTAACCTAAATAAATTTCTACTCTTTTCTGAAAACCCAAAGGTTTGCCACTCTCTGTTGAAACATGAAAGGAGGTTTTCCTTAGCTCAGTTCCTTCCATCTTCCTTTCTAAATATCTGATTTGCTCAGACACTAGTCCAGGAGAATTTCTGTGGTACAGAACTTTAGGGGATGTGGGTGGTGGCATAGATGTAGCCTAGTGATCGATTGGCAGCAGGTAGATTCCAAGGAGTGGAGAAGCTAGGCAAGCATGATGCACCAGTACTTGTATCTGCACTAAATCTTCCAAGGGGGCTGAGATCAGTGGTTTGGAATCTTTAAGACTCTCTGGGCTGTTGGTGACCCAGCTCTTCCTTCCTTCTTAACCATGATTTTCAAGAATTCCGAGGAGGATGGGAAATCATTGCCTTCCCCTCCCCTGAGAGATCTCTAATAATGTGGGCCTTTCTCCCTAACTTCTCCAAGGGATGTGAAGCACTGAGGCAACTTTTCACCCTCTTAGGAATCCAGAAATAAAAACACCAATCCCAATACCCTGTTACTAAAATAAGATGAGATTCCTTACTCATAAATGAAGGGCCGTGGTTACAGCAGGAATGCCGAGAATAAGATGCCACCACAAGTCAAAGGACCGTTGTGTCCCCCCGAGGATGCTGCCGCTTTGCTCTTTCAGAACCCGTGGGGGTTCTCACAATTAGCTGTGGGCCAACTCTGAGTATTCTGCAGGTAGGTTAGTTTAGTCTTATACCTTGATAAATCGATCGATTTTATTTGTCTGAGTCAGTTTTATTTTCTGTTCTTGCCTGTTTACCTCTCAACTGTTAGTCCAAACATGTACCAAAAGTCCTTCTCTAAATGTTATAATGCACAAATTTGTTGGGAAGACTGCATGATAGACAAAGTGTAGGAGTGTGTCTAAAGCCAGTGCTGGCTAATCTTCTCTTAGGAAACGAAGAGCTAGGAACAGAAGGGTCTGTGTTAGCACTTTAAAAACTTTTTAGTGTGTAAAATAATCACCTAGGAACTAGAGTAAAAGGCAGATTTTTCTGGTACAGTCAGTCTTCACTGGGGTTTAAAAAAACAAGCGGGACATGATTACAGGGTGTTGGTCCACAGTCTCACTTTGAGACATTCTGGCTTCTGTCATTTTCTAAGATGGCCTGAAAGTCATGGCCACTCCTGGTTACATGGATTAATTTACTGTGATAAAGGAAAGGATGGGTTTTCTCTTCTAGGTTTTGAAAATGGCAAATGCAAAGTATTTTGTACATACCTTCAAGACACTTGAGAGTCACTGTGGCTGCTACACAAAGATAGAGAAGACTTAGTGATACCTCCCTCAATGTTTAGGAGAAATAAGGCAACTTTTTAACTCTTTTATGTCAAAAATGTTGGTAACCCTGGGCTAAAGGTTTTTAAATTACAATATCAGTTTTCTACACCTGGAGGGCCAAACTTTCTAAAATCTCTCCCATCATCTTTGTGAAACCAAATTGCTCATGCTTGAAAGGCTGTGGATTTCCTTAGATGAGAACTAAATACAGTTCCCTTTATGCTAAATTGATTTCCAGGCAGTGAGCTTGGTTAACCAAGAGAAAAAAAAAAAACAAAAAAAAAACTTTAGATGAAATGTGTTATTTATAGAAAATGCAAAGCATCATTATTATCAATTCTTGTTACAAAATACACAGAAAAAATGTCACTTTTGTTATTTAAATATGGCATGCATAAATTGAGAAGTAGTACAGATGTTAATCCACAGCCTCTCAGCTGCATCCTGGATAATCATTATTATGTTTTATTCTTATTTGGAATTACTAGTAATAGACTGTGTGTTTCTGTATGAAATTCAAATCAGGGAACACCAATGAATTGAGATGATTGATATTATATATATATACACACATAATTTTGGAATTGGGACAATAGAAATATTTCTCTCTTAGAGAAAAATTCACCAAACTTGTTGCCGTTAGTGATCTTGATTTGTTTCTTAACTAGATATGCCGAAAAATCATGTGATTCTTCACAGTTGAGTTGAGCTAACCCTTGACCAGCATCTAAATTTGTTTTGAAAATATGTAACTGTTAAAAATGTGAAATGTAACTCTCTGAATTTTGAAATATCTGCCTTCAAACCAAGAATTTTTTAAAAAGTTATGTTTGTGTACTTTTATGCTTTTATTTTTTGTTCTTTGACATATCTTTCCTTGAAGTCTCTCATCAACACAACATTTTACACATGGAATGAGAAGAGAGGATGGTGGCAGTAATGTAATTCTTGGCATCTCTTAATGCAAATTTCATGTGCACATGCATGGGCCTTTATGGGAAAATGCCTTCTTTCTCATTCTTAACTGGTGTAGAACCACTGACCTGGTTTAGTCCTGTTATTTTACAGATGACAGAATTGAAGTATAGAGAGATTAGATGATTATCCATAATTCATGGTGTTAGTAGTTGACCCAAGGCATCAAATCTCATATCATGGTTTTCCTGAATCCACATCGTACTTATTCTCAGAAGGTCATTGGCTGTCCACACTCCTCTATTAAAGAGGAGAATTCCATTTGGTCATCTTGTCTTATTAATTTTTCTTCTATCCGAATATCAACATGTGATTTTAAAAAAACGATTACAAACCTTAAAAGAAATTACTTTACTATGCTTCACCTAATTCCCACATCAACTTTATACTTTTTCCTCAGTCCTGATTCACCTGAATGAATTCAGTCTCATCCTATTACCTATCAACAAAAAGCTGGTTAAGAAGGTTTCCCAGGAAGGTGGTTGCAATTCACACTCTCTAAGATAATCATATCTAAGAGGAAGTGGATTGTCAGCTACAGGGAGATATTTAATAGTACCTTACATATTCATCAGACAGTGCCTAAGTCAGCTGATCGAATACATTAAAAAGTGAAAAAAAATTACTCTCATACCAAATCCTTATTGACCATCTAATCTACTATGTATAAACTTCTGTACTTGGTACCATAAGACATACAGAAATGGGTAAGATGCAGTCATACTCTCAAGGAGCCTACACTCCAAAGAAGACAATGGAAAAGGTACAAATGCACTTGATAGAAAAATATTCTATCCACAGGGAGCTAGAATTTGAGAAAAGCTTTCTCAAAATAAAAAGAACTTGAACTGGATTTTAAAGAATGGAAATGACTTTCATGGGTTTAGACGGTCAGATCCATTTTGAGCAGTATTTATTTAATGTGTACTATAAAAGAATATGTACTTTACCCTGCTACTTAAAGGATGATTTTATGGATTATTGTAGTCATTAACCTTTGTCCTTGTTCAATGACAAAATAGGTTTCATGCACCTAGTTTCTTTTATTGTGAGAAAGTATTTAGAAACTTATACATTATGTTATACTCAAAACATCAGTGAGCTAGCTATAGACCAGTTTGGGTGTTCCAATTTGTGTGCTAAGGCATATATAGTCCCAGTTATGTGACACTTAAACAAGTGTCCCCATGTAAGGGTCCATAAAAGTGGAATAAGTAAAAAAGAAACTGGACGTTTACCACAGACAATTTGAGAATCATGACTCTATCTTTTTTATCTACATAACTAATGAAAGAAAGTTTTTGTACATATTTTAACATTATAGAGGTGCTTCTCATTATTGATGTATTTATGAAGTCATTTTTGCTTGCTTCTAATTATATCTCATTACGGAGCAGAAAACTTTAACTTTTTGACATTGGATGGTCTTCTAGAATGACAACAGCAGAAAAGGGATGTAGGAGGCACAAAATGTAAACAGAGTAAAAGGGTGGGCTAAAGACAGATGGAACAAAAAGAAGCAGAGAGAAATGGGGTTGCTCAGCAGTCATATGTCTGAAATTTTTTAGTGAGACTAACTTAGCAACATGAAATAAGAAAGTCTTTATCTCTACTTCATGAGCATCCATGGATTAGTCTTCAATGGGAAATTTCTACCAGAAGCTGACAATAAATCCGTTATCTGTTGCTTTTATTACTTGGTAGTTCATGTCTATTATTTTCATTTTGCAGTAGTTTCCTGTTGTTTGGAAGATGTTCTTCATTTTTGAACATTTTTCCTTCTCATTTCAGATGATTACACACTGCATGGCCCGATTTTTACCCAAGAGCCAAGTCATGTGATGTTCCCGTTGAATTCTGAGGAGAAAAAAGTGAAGCTCAATTGTGAAGTTAAAGGCAATCCAAAACCTCATATCAGGTTTGTTGATTTAACAGCATGTGTTTCCTGGCATATAGTTTGTATTATCAAAACCAACAAAAACTTATGGAGTACTGATTACATAAAGATCTTCTAGGCATCATAGGATATCTTGAGACACTGAAGAGATGAAGTGTTTCCCTGATTTATCTTTCTGCTAGTTCACCGTTAGTGTATAGGAATGCAACAGATTTCTGTGTATTAATTTTGTGTCCTGCAACTTTGCTGAATTCAGATATTAGTTCTAGTAGTTTTGGAGTTGATTCTTTAGGGTTTTTTATGTACAATATCATGTCATCTGCAAACAGTGACAGTTTGACTTCTTCTTTACCAGTCTGGTTGCCTTTTCTTTCTTTGTGTTGTCTGATTGCAGTGGCTAGGATCTCCAGTACTACGTTGAATAATAGCAGGGAGAGTGGGCATCCTTGTCTTGTTCCCGATCTTAGAGGAAAAGCTTTCAGTTTCTCACTGTTAAGTATGATGTTGGCTGTGGGTTTGTCATATATGGCTTTTATTATGTTGAGGTACTTGCCCTCTATACCCATTTTGTTGAGAGCTTTTATCATGAATGGATATTGAATTTTGTCAAATGTCCTCATACACCTCTGGTGGGAATGTAAATTAGTTCAACCATTGTGGAAAGCAGTATGGAGGTTCCTCAAAAAACTAAAAATAGAAATACCATTTGACCCAGGCATTCCACTACTAGGAATTTACCCTAAGAATGCAGTAGCCCAGTTTGAAAAAGACATATGCACCCCTGTGTTTATTGCAGCACTATTTACAATAGCCAAGAAATGGAAGCAACCTAAGTGTCCATCAGTAGATGAATGGATAAAGACGATGTAGTACATATAAACAGTAGAATATGATTCAGCCATAAGAAGAAAACAAATCCTACCATTTGCAACAACATGGATGGAGCTAGAGGATATTATGCTCAGTGAAATAAGCCAGGTGGAGAAAGACAAGTATCAAATGATTTCACTCATCTGTGGAGTGTAAGAACAAAGCAAAAAGCTGAAGGAACAAAACAGCAGCAGACTCATAGAACCCAAGAATGGACTAACAGTTACCAAAGGGAAAGGGACTGGGGAGGGTGGGTGGGAAGGGAGGGAGAAGGGAAATAAGGGATATTATGGTTAGCACACACACATAACTTGGGGGGGGGCACGGGTAAAGCAGTATAGCATAAAGACAAGTAGTGACTCTATAGAATCTTACTACACTGATGGACAGTGACTATAATTGGGTATGTTGTGGGGACTAGATAATGGGGAGAATCTAGTAACCACAATGTTGCTCATGTAATTGTATAGTAATGATACCAAAAAAAACCTACACCAAGGTACAATATAATAAAATTGCATAAAACCAGAAAATAAAAAATAAAAAAAGAGATGAAGTGTTGCAGGGCAGCTGCATCTTGGGAGGTCTCTCCCTGCACACTATGTGAAACCTCAACTGTGTTGGGGGAGGGTTTTTGACCCTTAATGAGAAAGAATTCTCAAACAGGTCTGACTAGAGTAGGTAATGAAGGAATTCATTAAAGTGAGAGTAGCAGTGAATGGCAGGTGCCTGCTGGCAGCAGACAGCAAGGGAGACAGAGGGAGGAAAGGGAAGCTCATTGAACTCCTGCTCTGCATGGGGCAGATCCCTTGCCAACCCCTAAAGTCAGGGTCAGCTGGTGTCCAGTGTCTGCTTGAATCTGCTTGATGTGGAAACTAATCCTCTACCACCCCAGGACATGGGAGAGCCACAGAGCACTGGATGGATTGAGATTTTGTTCTGAGAACTTCCCAAAGGCAAGGCAAGGAAAATTTTGAGCAGGTTACTAAAGAACATAATTGTACAGCTGCAGTCCTATCCGGATCACCTAGGCAATGGGGATTTTCAAGCCCAAATCAGAGATCTCAGTAGGCCTTCTGTACTTGTCTGGAGTAGGGCAAAGAGAGTGAACACTTGCGCCTAAGTCTGGAAAATAGAAGGAAATAGTGAAGTAACAAAGACACTTGCCACTGGAAAAGCACAGAGACAAAACACAGTAAGTTGAGCAATGAGGATTTTTTATTTAAGGCAGAAAGTACACACTCGAAGAAAGGAGACCTCAGAGAGGAGGCACACTTGAGGGCTTAGGATCCTGTCTTTTAAGTCTTTCAAGAGTCAGGCAACCGGGTGTGGTGTGGGGTGGGGCTTAGGCTTGACATGTGGTCTCATGATGTCTCTCTACAGTGTGAGACAGTATGTCACCATCCACAGTCAGTCCTGTAGATATTCTGTAAGGTAAACTTAACACAAGGAATTTATTGATCCTGTTCTTCTCAAAGATAGTGTTTACCCTCAAGCACTTGTAACATGTCATTTAGGACTGCTTGCCCTGCCTTAAGGTAGGTTGTTAGCTGGTTACCAAAGAGTATGTTAGAAATCTTGCAACCTAACTCCCTGGATTTTAAAATGGAATCTTAGCCTTAGTCCCTCCTGTTCTTACTATGCTATTTATATATCAGCATTTTCATCATAGGCAGAAAAAGTTAAACATGATGCTTGTCCCATGTCCCTGCCTTACCTCAATTGCGTTCACAAAAAATTTAATACCCTACTTCTGTTTCTAGCAGTACAGGGAATTAAATATTCCTATTGACTCTCTTACTGAAAGTGAAAGCTTTAACATTTCTTAACAATATACATTTTAAAATTCCTTTTAAAAACATTATCAATAAACTGTCAGGGAAATAAGAAATGCTCAAAAGTCAAAAAGTAAGTGGGTTTGTAACCCCGAGAAGAAAATTGAACTCTTAAAGCAGTTTTTACCTTGATGAACTATGTGTACTGGAGCTTTGGATTTTGCAGCTTCCCAGGGTCTGAGGACATAGGACAAAGCCTAGACTCAACCAAGAGGAGAGCACCTCCCAGAATAGACCTGGGATCCAAGGATGCCATCCTGAGAGTAAATGTAATGAGAAATAAGCTTGCCTCCCCAGGGGACTAAAAAGCAAAACAAATTGCCTATTTCAGACCTTGGTGCTAAATTGTTTTAATAGCAGAAGAGACAGCTGAAAGAAAGAACTAGTATACTGTAAGATATACATGAAGAATTCAACCAAAGGTAACAGAAATGGATAAAGAGAAGCAAAATATTAGAGACCCAGGGAGAAAGAGAAAGAAAAGGAGAGAGTAAGAGAAAATGTTTACACACATCTAATCAGAGTTCCATAAGTAAAAGCAAGGGGAAATGTGGCAGAGGCAATATTTAAAGAGAAGGATAAGAATTTTCCAAAGCTAATTAGAAAGTCCAAGCCATAGATTAATGAAGCCCAGTGAATTTCAGTCAGTACAAATAGAAGTAAAGCCTCATCTAGAATTACCATAATGAAACAGCAAAATACTAAGTCAAAGACATGTTTCTAAAAATAGCCAAAGGTATAGTAGAGCTAACCTTCAAAGAGATGACAATGAAACCAGCAGAGACGAAAATGAAACCAGCAGCTGACTTCCCAACAGCAACAAAGAAGCAAGATAGAAGACCGAATCTTCAATATGCTAAGAAACTCAAATTTCTATACAACAGAAATACTTTTTTAAAAGGAGAACAAGATAAATATGTTTTTCAGGAAGACATAAACTGAAGTTTGACTCCAGCAGACTCTCACTAATGAAAATTCTAAAAGATACACATAAAGCAGAATAAAAATTATCCCAGGTAGAATATCTGAGATACAGTAACAAATGATAATTAAAGCAAATGGTAACAGTTAGCATTCCACATAAAAATCAATTGCATTAAGCAATAAACATAATAAAAACAATACTGTCGTGTGAAGATAAGAAAAGTTAGAAGGTATGACAATAATAGAAATAAACTGAAAATAGATATTCTGCATAATGGATTATCTATATGGTTAAAAAATTGAAGTAAAATTGGACCCCTACCTCACAGCATACACAAAGATCAATTCCAGATGAGCAGAAAACCTTCATGGGAAATTTTTAACACTTTTAAAAGATACCTTTTACATACGTATTTGTGACTTTGGAGGGAATAAAAGATTTCTCAAATATGACAAAAAGCAAATCTTAAAAGAATATATTCAACTTCATTAAATGTAAGAACTTCTGTTCAACACAATATACTGTGCAGAGTAAAATCAGCAAGCTTCCAACTGGGAGAAGATATTTTTAATATATTAATTGGCAAAGGATTAATATCCAAAGTTTTAAAGAATTCACACAATTAAAAAGTAGGAAAAAACGAGTAACCCAGTAGAAACATTACCTAAAGACTTGATTAAGACTTCTAATACCAAATACCCTTTGAATATATCACAAGATTAGCAGTGCCATTAGTGAGCAGAAATACACAAAATGACACACTCTTGCAAACCTACCAGAATCTCAGAAATTCAGAAGACTAAATTTAACATAGTATAAATGATATAAGAATATCCACCTATGTTCATGCAAGGTAACACCCACCTCCCCCAGTAGTGAGAATGAATTACTGCCATAACACCATGGCTGATTATAGGAAAATAATTTGGGTAAACAAAGCAAGTCATAGGCGAATATATAGAGTATAATTTGTATTTACAGAATTCCTAAGTTGGTTCAGTGGAGCAGTTGTTAAAAGATACTAACATACATGATAGCGGCATAAATAAAATAAGGAGAATGAAAAAGCCAAAGTTAAAGATTATAATTAACTATTGTAAGGGGAGTGATTGAAATCAAAGTGGAAATAGGAGACTTCAATTGTAAAAATATTCTTTTTAGAACTGACCTTCATTGTCTCATGATTCTTTGTAACTTCAGATATCTTATATACTTAAATTTTTCCTCTATTCATACTTAATGGTAAATTTTTTAAACTAATACCTAATAGGTAGTAGTATGTAAAAAACAGAAGAATGTATATGGCATAATTTAGGGGAGGAAGAAATTGGAGTCACCACGAAGGATTCACAGAAGTGGGATTTGAATTGAGATAGGTTGTTTTTGAATTGGCAGAGGGGCAAGAACATCTCATAGAAGTTAAAAGATAGTATTTGGATAGTGGAAATTATTTTAGAATTTAGTTTGTGTGCCTATTCATTCTTTATCAAACATCATCATTCATCACACCACCTCAGTGTTTTTCAAACTGAATTCCAGCTTATATGGAGTTGGCTCAGGAATTACTTGGGATGAGTAATTATAGTTTCTACCAAAGATTTCACCATAGCAGCTCTGCTTTGAACTGGGGTATGTATTAGGATTCTGGAAAATATGTTCTCTAGGGAAGGTGTTTAAACTACTATATTAATCAGCTGTACTGTAGCAGGTACCATGCTAGGTTTTCATTTGAAGATTAATAAACTGTATGTATGTTCCAGCATTGTGCTGTTTGGGGGACTGCCTGAAGGTGGCAGTAGGTGCAGTAGTATGTATGCTGTACGTGCAAGTAAAGGATGCACAAGTTCTAGGGCATCCTGGAGGAAAGTCAGGCTGGAGAGGGAAGGGATCAGGAAAGTTTTCCAAAAAAAGGAAATAATTGAATCTGAAGGTCAAATGATCTTTTGCCGTATGGTCAGGAAAGGAAGTACATTCCAGAAAGACAAAAAATAAATAAATAAAAATGCCCAACATTTCTCTAATGGACCACATAATTAGGGTGAACACACAATTTATCATCCAAACCAGGACACTTTTAAGGGTGAAAGGCCACTGTTAATGGTTATACAGCAGGTGTAAACCCAGCATTATCCTGAGCAATCTAGAATGTGTAGTTACTCTCCCTATAATGTGTTGAATTTAAGGCTAAATCAAACATTTTAAAATGTGTTATGTAGTTAAAAAAAAAATTCAAAAAGCAAAGGTTCCTACGTACATAAATGATGAATTAAACGCCCCAAATTTTAGTACATAGCCGAGCGTAAGTTCAGATGCGAGCCATAAATGAGAACAAATTTTACAGCAGAATTTGCCAAGTTGTGGCTTTGTTTCTCGCCATACTGTGACCTTTAATTAACATTGCTTTTGTAACATTGTGTTTGTAGACATAGGGGCTTGCTTTGTTATTTAAAACAAGCAGTGGAACAGAAACCTGTTATGTTTTTAAAGATTACCAGGTAAAGGAAGAAAACTTTTAATCAAATACACTGTTAGTTGGTTGTAGTGCACTTTGTTTTTTCCTTGGCTACCTTGGGCAGTTGCTCTGTAACATAATAGCTGGCTTGCTCCCTGGGAGCTAAAAACTGCCTCCTGTTGAAGGAGAGAGCAAGGGAAAGAATGCAGAGATCAGGTATTTTCAAATGTCTTCCTGGCTGAACTTTTTCAGTGTTCAGGCTGCCTTTGAGGGGGAAAAACAAGGAGAAGAAATTCAAGGTGAACTCTCCACGGGGATCTTCAGCATTAGGTTTCCCCTCACATGCCCCAACTGACATTTTCTTCTTGTGTGTATTCCCTCAACTGAGCCTTCCTTTTCATTGTTTCCTACCCCTCAATTTTGAAAGGACTGACCCAGGCCCAAGAAAATTTAAGTTTCGACTCATACTGACTTCCCTTGGGTCAAAGTTTCTTAAGGACACGTGACATTACTCACCGCACTCAGCTTCCCTTTCCAGATAGAAGGTTGGAGTACTTTTGCTGTGAGGTTTGTACTGAAACTTAGTTTGAAGGCAACAAATTCCAAGTCAGAAATACCCTGCCCCTTCCTCCATGCCAAGTTGAAACGGTGAACAAAGAAAGAGAGTTTTGCTACAGCAAATTCCTTAGATAGCTTCCTAGCCAGGTCTAAAAAATTCTGCCTGCCAGAGCTTCACCGCCTCAGGGTTTGCTGCCTCAGCTCTCTGAGGTCATGATTCTACCAAGCAATTCAGAAATCTGCTTTCTAGCCTCACCAATTTGTCCTGGCCCTTGGGAAAAGTCTCTCTTTGCTCCAAATGGTCATCATCTCTATGTTATCAGTACTCAAAGTATTCCTCAGTATTCAAAATAAGTTGTGAATTTTTCAGTAGTGTTCCAGTGTGGAATACAATAAGGAATTCAATGCAATCTGCATTCAGTTGAAATAAACAGTGACTGCATTGCAATAAAACTTGGTGTAGTGCTTTATAATGGAGTCTCAACTGCATTTCACAGCAAGCACTTTATTTTCTAAATAATCCCTTTTCCTTTGCTATTTGTATGTAAAAGCAGGCAATAAAGTAGATTAACAGACGTTCTGTAGAGCATTTTGGTTGAGATGACTAGTGAAGACAAACCTACAGAGGTGTTTTCATTATCCCCACTACCACTTTTCTAAAAAGACTCACTTGGTCCCATTTCTGAATTCTACACACTGCTTGCCGCTAACATTATATTGCAATTTCCTCTTTGAGTTCTTAGTTTTGTCATATTAAATTGCTCAACTATCATTTGAAGGGAGAGGTATGGCCGAGACGTGTTCATCTGACTCAAAAAAATGTCTAGGGCAGGCAGTTGAATCTAAAGATTCATGTTCTTTTAGACCTGCTACAGTATAACCTGTCCTCTTTTTATTGCCTATTACTTTCTTGTCTGTGTCAGAACACAGAGAGAATTACTGTCCAGCTTAAAAACAATGTTATTTTTTAATACCCATCTTCTTATAAACAATGGGGAAAGAGCTATGAACTTTGTGATTCTGGCCCACCTCTCTCACCCTTAATGTTTATAAATTGTTACATTCAAAGATATAGATGTGAACAAACTTACACTGCCTATCGTGTGGTAGGCTAGAATGCTTCATAAATTGCATATGCTCAAAGCTAAAATATCCAGCAAAGAAGTAAGATATTTGGTCAAATTCTACAAGCCTTTCTGGAACACAAGAGTGTCAAGTTCTAGGTTGTTAAAGGGAGAATATAAAAATGATCTAGAATGGCAGTATCCCTACATAGAAGAGCGGAGAGAATTCTGTAGGAGATTTGGGGAAGCTTTGATTGATTTTTGACTAGGAATATTGAGGAAGACTTCAATGAAATAGGTGTCCTTTAAGATTGACATTGAAGTGTGGGAGAGATAATGATGGAAAGAAAAGAATCATTCTTTAAACATGCTTTTGTTGATGCCAGATATCCAAAGTCTTGAAAAACTGACCTGCTTTTTTTCATTTAAATACTTTTATGTTATGTACATCTACCATACTACTCTCAGAATATTATGACAGGATGCACAGTGAGTGTGTATTTAAATGGTGGGTCTTTTACTGCTGTTTGGAAGAGATAAAAACGAATGTCTCTCATTATTTGCTCCTGTTACCTGCTTCTGATGGATTTTCTTTGTGCTTCAGTGTTTCCTTATTTTTGGGTATCCCAGTATGAATGCTAGTTTGAGACTGTCGACATTTCAGAAGGTCCAACTATTCTATTTTCATCACCTTATATTCATTACCTGATATCCAGTAAGATGACTTACTGGAAGACAGTTTGGTTATCTTTAGAATGTTATTGACTGTAAAAAAAAAAAATAGTATTTCTTGTTCCTAAAGCTTTTCTGTTTCAATGTGTGAGTCCCATTAAAACTAATTTATTGGGCCAGACACTGTAGTCAGATACACAGATGATTCAAATAAACAGAACAACAAAACTCTTTGCTATCTTATGGCCTGATCTTCAGTTTACTGGGATGGTTGATTGATGTTTGAGCGCCAGTAGCTAAGGAGGTTTTTCAAAGTGATCCATGGTTAAGGCTGGTTTGGTCTCCGGGACAGTTCTAGGTCAGTAGGGTTCTTCTCCTTTGCAGTGAGCTGTTCCATTCTTATTAAGGACCAAATTAAAGCAAATCTGCTGCAATTGTTTCAAATACTCAGCAATCTACCTGAAAGTGGTATATTCTGTCATCTTTAATAGACCCAATTTAAAGAGTAACTTCAAACTAGTTAAAGGACTTTTACGGAGGAGCCCTATGTGAAGAAAGTTGTACAAGACGCTATGGGAAATTTGAACAAAAAGGTGAAGTGTCTGTACCATCCTAAACAGTCACACAAAAACAGACATTAAAATTTTAGTGTCATTGCTTACTGCAAACAATGTGCTCTTTCCATAAGCACTTAGTTGTCACCATTTCTGGGTACAACATTTCTAACTATTATTATTATTATTTACCATGGTTAGAAAAAAATCACAGATGAGAATTCATGCTGTTTGTAGTTTTCACATGTCTTAGATAATTCAGAAATAGTGATTAATATTACAAAGCTTTACCTACTGGAATTTTTATACTATAGGTGGAAGTTAAATGGAACAGATGTTGACATTGGTGTGGATTTCCGCTACAGTGTTGTTGAAGGCAGCTTGTTGATCAGTAACCCTAATAAAACCCAAGACGCTGGGACTTACCAGTGCATAGCAGCAAACTCGTTTGGAACAATTGTCAGCAGAGAAGCAAAGCTTCAGTTTGCTTGTAAGTACCAATTATATCATGCTGTAAATGTTACTTGGAGTTTTTTTTTTTTCACAAATGTTATAATACACCTTTAAAACAGTTTCTTTTAAAAACTAAATAGATTTCAATTTGTTATATGATCTTCTTTACCTTTTTTTTATATTTGGAAAATAGTCTTGTTTGTAGGACAAATTGTAAATGTGAGTGGGAAGATGTATTCTGCTTTTATAAGGATTGGGATAGTTTTATTATATGAAAGTTTGGTCATGTGGTGCTCTACAAACAAATTCATACACACTCAAATTTATACCCATATAAATTTACATACATGCTATAAAAAGAGTGTGTATAAGCAAGCAATTGAGCTACAGTAACTTAATGGTCAATATAAGAAGTATTTAACTATAAAGCTCAGAGTTGAAAAAAAAAAACTTTGGAAGTCTATTAATCCCAAATTCTCGATTTATTTTTCTTATTTCATAGAATAGGAAACATTTTAAAACAGCTACACTAGTAAAAAAATAGCAATAAACAAAGTGTTACCTTTTATATTTCCAGTTTAGAACATTAATAAACAAATCATCTTCTCTTAAGACATCCATCTAATAAAAGTTCATGAGCAAATCAAAGAAAGTAGAATTTAGAAATAGCAAGTTAAAAATAAAATCCAAACAGCAGTGAGTACACATTTGACTGTAGATGCTTTTGAGGATTGATGTTCAGCTGCATTTTTAAGGGCTTATGTATTTGCATATGATTTTATATTTCCTTCTGTAAAATCCCAACTCATATAGCAGTGCATTAATGTCAAAGGTTTCGTAATTAAAAAGTCTGTTGACAGTAACACTGTAGAATATTCTCATTAATAAAATCCTCTCTGGGAACCCAGCATCAAATATACCTAATATCTGGTGCTTAATCTATTATTTTGGTTAGATGACATTTTTATTAATTGAGAAATAAATTTTCTGAGTATTAGGTATATATGGGATTACAGGATTATTTTATTTATGAATATCTCCTGGGAAAGTCCCAAATTTTCTTAGGTGTACAGAATAATAGGAGGATATGTCTGATACAGTACTACAGAACAAAAATATTTATTTCTCTTGGTGTCATACGGATTGCTTTCTATACTTATTTTTTAGTAATGAAATTAATTTTGTTCAGTTCATTTTGGAAAATAATCATAGAATCCATGACTGTCGGCATAGGGAAAACCTCTGTGTTCAATTACTCTTGTACTTCTCGATTTTTAGGTTTCATAAAGTAGGAAATGTTTTCAAATAACAGTAACAAAAGAAAATAGAGATTGACATAACATCAACAACCTTTGCTTCTCCAATTTATGACATTTAAAAACCAAATTACCAATTCTTAAGACTATTCTTCTGTAAAAGTCCAGTCTACTACCAAAACTGTTGAAAAGACAGAATTGCATATTCAGTGACAGTTATTTAAACAGAGTAGTTTAGCCTAAGGAAAAGCTCTAACATCATTTTGTGGTTCGGTTGTCCTAAGGACCACTGTTTGGAATTCACCTTGCTTATCCCACTTCATGTGTAATTATGCATCTTGCCACCCTCAGAGTCTTCAGCTGGTAATCATTCAGCTGTTCTAAAATTAGAGCTCACCTATTCATCGCAAAGCATTCTGACCCATAGGAGACTGAGCTAGTTGTTCAAAAATAAGAAATAAAACACACCAAAATCTCTTCTTTAAAATTGAACTAAATATCTAAATTCTAATCACTTTGACTCCTAATGCTTGCTGTATGATTCTGGTTTAGGCTTCAGAAAATACGTGAAAATATGATCATGTCCCCTGTCCCATAATTATTTTGTTCTCTAGGTTCTTAATCCACAACCATTCTTGTCACAACATACTCAGTTGTATGAATTCATGTGTTAAATGGTGACTATGGAAATGTGTACAACTCCATACATGTGTCTTGACCTTTGCAGACGACAGTGAGAAGGGTAGTACTCCGTGATGTGAACTTCCTTGTTGATGAACACAATTGACAATGATAGTCAATTTTTTTGAAAGCCCTAGTTTCACATTGTAATCCTATTTGGGTCATACAGTCATATAAAATCTGACGATTGATTTTTCATGAATGTCATCCTGAGCTACCCAACCATGTTATTTTATTAAACTGAATTCAGAATATTATATTTATCCCTATTCAATTCACCTTTTGAGTAGTGACCCTTTGTTCCATCACAGTTGAAATTGTTTTAAATCTTTGTTTATCTGACACATTGATTATCCTCCCACTTAAGTGTGAGCAGAAAATTTGATAAGCATGTGTCCATTCAAATAACGGATAAAACAGGTTGACCAGAACAGGGCAGCATGCCAGCAGAGAACTTCCACTAAGATGAGATTGAACTTTGAAATCAATATTGTTTGCATACTCTTGTTCAATTAGCTACGATTTTACCCATACTATAATTGAACCCCCATTTCTCCTACTTGTTCTTAAAGTAATGAGCATCTTTGCCAAATGCCTTGCTGTAAACAAGATGTACTATTTCTAAAATGTCCGCTTCTACCTGGTCTCTGTGCATCTTCTCTACATCTTTAACCATTTATCGTAAAACAGCCGGAATAATCTTTTAAACATGTAAATGAGATCACTCCACTTCCCTGCTTTATGCTTTTTACTACACTTAAAATAAATCTCAGTTTCATTGCCATGGTTTCATTTTCATTTCTCAAAAATGAAAACCCATCTTTTGCACCAGCACTTTGATACTTTCCTTCCCTCTGCCTGATGTGCTTTTCCCCTGATGCCTCACATGCTCACTTCCTAGGATCCTTGGTTCTCTTTGGGCATGCCTCCTAAGACGGAGTATCCACAGCACCCTATCTAATATAAGAAGTAATTCCTATCATTTCTGTTCCTCTCCTTACTGCTCTCTACTTCTATATAATAGTATCCTCTATTGCAATTATTAGGACTTAATACAACCTGGAATGGTTTTGTATATTTTTTTCCCTCATTATTTGACTCCTGTGATAGTTTTAGTTCTAAAACTGAGACTGTCTAATCCATCCTCTTACCTCTAGTCTAGAACACTTTATATGTATGAATAAAGGAATTTATTAATTGTCTATTCAGTAACACACAAAGAAAATACATGTGTAAAATTATTTTGAGGATGACATATTTTGATAAACCCATGCCCTTTCTGTTCTATTTATTTTCTGGGGTCCATCCTCTTGATCATCAATTGTCATATCTAGTCCTTTATTTCCCCCCCATGCTTTTAAATTAAAAAAAGAAAAATGATAGTTGCCTCTTTTTAAAAAAATAATTTTTAATCTGTTGGAATAAAAAATTTTCCTTCAGGGATATAAGGTGAAGCATGACAATGACATCTTTTGAGTGTTACTAAGTAATTTGCTTTCACCTCAAACATTTTTATAGTCATGAAAAGAAAAACAAATGTTGTCTTTGACCATACTTACTCTACTATAATATGCAAGTGAGAATATTTCCTCATTTTTAATTGTACGATCTATGGCTGAAACAGACCTTAAGTTAAAGTTTCCTGGTCTGTATATTTTAGTAATGAAATTGAAGACTGGAGTAACTGAATTACTCACTGTTATTTTTCACACAGTTAATGAGTGACAGCCCAGAAAAAGCAACCTCTGCTCTTATTTCATTGCACCTTGGCTTGCCTCTGCATTATGCCTACCTTGATTTCTATGAAAAACATACCTCCATCTTTATTAAACATGTCGTAACTTCAAATGTCATTTGTATACTTCATTTAAGTGTATCCGTAGGGCAGTCTTATAATGCAGACATTATTTATGGTAACTTAAAAATGTTTTCATGCTGCTTTTGTAGATACAATTTGGTAATCTCTTATATTTAGCATTTAAAAAAATAAATTCACATAAGCAACAATTCTAGTTAATAGAGGTAATACCTCTAAGACCTGCCCCTCCTCCCACTTTTTTCATTCAATATCTTTAAGATAGAAATCCTTCCTTGATTAAACAGACATAGCATACTTTAAATTGCTTATGATGAGATGTGGATGTTTTTATGAGCATACATTATTGTCATACAATTTGCACATTTTTGTTTTCAGTCCCCCTGTAATATTAAGCCATCAACAATCACTTCTCTTGCTGTCATTTAGCCTGTGTTGTAGCTACATAGCTACCTATTTTCCCTTCTACCATTTACTCCTGTTTCACTTAGGGCTACAAAACTCGACTGGTTTATTTACCAGGGTCTAACTAATGCCTGGCATTTAGTATAAACTTGCAAATATAGTTGTTGAATAAATGAATAAATACAAGCATTGGATGTTCAAGTCAATCAGGCCATGTTTGGGGTATGAGTTAAACCACTGAGTTCAACTTCTGGTCGTCCTTTGGGAGTGCTTTAGAGGTGGTTGTATGCATGTCCACCTTGAGGTTGTGTAAAAGGCAGTTGACATCTTAATTCCAGATAAGGGTGTCCTGGGGTAGGAGCTTTAGCCTAATAAAGAAGTTCATGCATGAAATTGCACCAGGCACACTTTTGAAGTTCATTTGTATCCTGCATACTTGGCCTGAGAGTGTGCATAGCTTCAATGAAGTGTTTAGCAATACATTGCCCTTAACCTCCCCTCCATGTAAGAGGAAAAGCAAGTTGAATGTGCTTTAATTCTTACATAGTCAACTGATTCAGAAGATGAGGCCCTAAGTGGAAGGCATTTCAGTTCATTATTTCCACAGATTAATTGGTGAGGACCTTTCCAGAGGCTGTGTCTGTATAGAATGAAGTGCTACAGCCCCATCACCCAGCTGCCCGATGCTCCACTCAAGCATCTCTATCTGTTGAGAATCACTGTACACACTGACTCAGCAGGACAGTTTTTCTTTTTTTTTTCCCCTGACATACAGACGTGGGTATTTGTAAAGTAAGTTGCAATACACAGTTGTAAACTTACAGAATATACAGATCACTATTTTTTTTTAATTGGGAATATGGGCTTGAGGAGCTGAGATACTATATTGTCTAAGTTTAGGTGGAATGGAATGTTGTTCACTGCTCCATTCCACTTCATGTATCCCATTGTGTCTCTAAAATTCAGACTTCTCATCAGCACTGTGACAATGACCATATTTCTCTTAGGATTGCTATGTATATTATGAACCACATGCAAAATCCCAGAATAGTTTCTAGCATGAGAAAGTTAGATAATAACTGCTTCTCTACTTTTCTTCTCTTCTTTTCTCTTCACTTTCCTTCCCTTTCCTGTCTTCATAAAATAGAAATAATAAGTAACATTTCTTAAGAGCTTAAATATAGTGGGTAAGAACATAAGCTCTGGAGTTAGAATCCTTGGTTTAAAATTCAGCTCTTCATGTAACTGTGACCTTGGACAAGGTACTTCTCTCTGCATCAGGTTTTTTTTTTTTAATATCTGCATAATGGTGTTTTTATATCCATAAAATGCCTCTTTGTTGTGAGGATCTAATAAATTAATACTGGTAAAAATCCTAGATCATTGTCAAACACATATTAAGGATTTAATAAAGGTTAGGTATGATTATAATTTCTATTACTTTGTGTCTGCCATTATACTAAGCATTTTGGAAATATTATATCATTTAGTTCTCAACATAACCCAAAGAAGTGTAGGTATTACCTCATTTCATAGATGAAGCATCTGAGGATTAGTGAACTGAAATGGCTTTCACCAAGGGTACTGGGAAGGAGGAGGACTCAGCATGGACACATGGCCATCTACCTCCTCAGCAGATGCCTATACATGTTCAAACCATAGATTAAGGTTAAGGTGGTTGGTACAATGTTTCCTTTGTAGACACAAACTTGGGTTTTTTAAACATGTTTATAGCCTTTAATGTAGCACATCTATCAGTAATTTTTTATTTTTGATTTTTTAGTTATAAGCTTCCCTGATGCCATCATAATATGATTTAATGTTAACATCTAAAAGCATAATGTTGTATACTGCAATTATGCATACATTTGTGACTCTAATTTTAATATAATTGGTTTCAGGTTCCATAATGAGAATAATTAGTAATAATATATCTGCTCTAAAAGTTTAATATGCAGATTTCCAATTTATTGCAGGTAGGTTGTAAACCATTCTTAATATTGATACTTTATGGTAAATAACTGTGGTTGGTAAACTGTGTATTCCAAGCAGTAAATGACATACGACTATAAGGTTTCTTACTCCCATATCATTCCTCCCCCACATGTGAAAAAGATGTCGATTTAACTGTAGATGATTACAAAGGGCTTCCAAGGGAATAATCCAATACCTTATCAAATGATTGCTTCATAAACATTGTTTGGGGCCTTCGTCCTGGAAGTTCAGCTGCTTTACAACAGTTTAGATCTTCAAAAGAAAAGACTTGAGCTATTCATCATCTCAGGTGGTGGATGACTATAATTCATGCCTAAGTACCTCCACATTGCTCATGGTAAAATTAAATCATCTAACAAAATCAAGTTGCCTGCTGCTGTAGGAACTCTGGCATGTCTTAGCCATGAATAAGGTAGTGAGTGTTCTTTTGAAAGGAGCAGTGGAGTGATAGCTATGCTGATCTCTCTTGGTACCTTGCCTAAGGTGGGAGAAGAAACTAGACCAGTATACTATTTGTACTATGCCTATCTATCTCCTGAGCTTGCATTAAGGGGAAGGATCAAAAAGGAAGAGGAGGGATGGAAATGATAAGTGAAGGAGGTCCCTGAGTTGCAAAAGCCTTCCTGCAACCTCAAGCAATGTTTTTATCAGGGTAAAGTAATTCAATAAATTCTGAGGACTGGTTAATTTCAGTTAGCTTTATCAGTTATATGGCAGCCAATGCTTTTTAGGGTGAAGATAACACATTGATGAGCCGCAGCCAATTAGATAGCTTCATTGAAATGGATATTTCTTGTGGCTGCAACACTAAGCCTTGTCTGAGTTCTCCTTAATAAAAATTATGTGTGATGATGGTAATAAAGATTAGAAAGATAAATTTAGAATGTTATACTATATTCTAACTGGGGCTTTTGGCCACCTGTTATTTAAGCCTTGATCATTGCTTCTATTCATATCAAATATCAAATGTTCATTGCTTTTAATATTCAATAATTAGTTTATCTTTCATAGCCAGAGACAAAAGTGTGCGGTCAATCAGAACAATAGTGGGGGTTTGATAGATAGCCAAACCTGTGACTGGCTTGACTGATTTTTAATTAGGAAGTCTGCTTAAATAGGCAAACTTGTTTCTGAGAAATAAAATGTTGATGGAAGACTGTTTGGATAAATAATTTGTGAATATTTAGATCAATTAAAATTTAATCAACTAAGGAACATTTGGATGACAAAACTGAAAACATTTATCAGTGAAAGACTTTGATCCTGAATATAAGAGTACATTTTTTTTCTCATTTGAAGCATTAAATGATTTCAAACTAAAACTTGCTGAGTTTAAAATAATGCTTTTAGTAATACTTTCTGCCATTTGCTATAGTACTAGAAAGACATTACTGCTGACAGGAAACCTAAAAACTAGTCAGACTATGCCCATGCTACTGGTGCTTAGTCATGTGGTTAATTGTGCTATATTGAATAATTGAAATTCCCTAGTATACAACATAATTTTACTTGTATTTTTTTGTCCCTTCAACAAAACCAGTTCAAGCTATTTAACCCTATAGCTATTTGTTTATATATCCTGCCAGTCATCCTGCAGTCCCATTTGGGGTCTATAGGACAAAGAATAGTTTGTGACTAAATCAATAAAGTATAGAGATTTTTTTTTTTTAATTCAGGAGCATTCTAAGAATACAGCACATGTGAAAATGTCAGCCAACACTTGATAATAGATCCAAACAAATTTGATCAGACAGGGCTTTAAAAAATACAGTCAACACTTCATATTTTAATAAAAAATAATAATTAAGTTACTAAAATACCTCTTTTTGTTTCATGTTGTAATTCAGCCAATAAATATTAAATGACTTTTATTGTTTTCAAGTTTAATTTTTAACAATGAGGATCAAGCCGTAGTATCTTACAGTCTTACTGGGCTTTCATCTCACTGAAGTTTTTCCACTCCTTGGCATTCCTTGGCCATGTCACTAATCTCTGTCCCCCGAGGTCACAAGGTCTTCTCTTCCTCTGTCTCCTCTAAGAACTCTTGTTGTTACATTTACAACTAAATGCATAACTCTGGATAAGATCCTTAATTTAATTACAATGGAAAAACTCTTTTCCCAATTTAAGTCACATTTACAGGTTCTATATTGTGGCAATCAGGTGTTGCCATTTGGTTGAAGAGGGAGAGCAGTTTCTGAATGGGAGAAAATGTCAGCCTATAGAGGATCACTCTCATAGTATTCCTATCCATTCTTTCTCAAGAGTTTTCATTTGAAAGGTTAGGAAGTAGTAGAACATACTCAGTTGTGTTCAAAAACTCAAAATTGAGCAAACTACGTGTAGTGTGGGTTCAATAGTAACTTACCAAAAAAGATATGTCCCCCTAGAACCTGTAAATGTGACTTAATTTGGGAAAAGAGTCTTTCCATTGTGTATGTATTTAGTCGTAAATACAACAACAAGGTTTCTTATAGGAGACAGAGGAAGAGAAGACCTTGTGACCTTTGGGGCAGAGATTAGAGTGACACAGCCAAGGGATGCCAAGGAGTGTCAGCAGCCATCAGAAGATGAAAGAGGCAAGGAAGGATTCTCCCCTAGAACCTTTGCAGTGAGCGCAGCCTTGCTGATGCTTTGATTTTAGACTTCTATCCTCCAGAATATGAGAGAATAAATTGTAATTGTCTTCCGCCACTAGGTTCATGATAACTTGTTGACAGCGACCCTAAGAAACTAGTACACCAACATATATGCACAGTTCCTTTCCTTTTCTCTCCTGACCACTTTTCATGAGGGAAAAATAAAACCACCCAGGGAAAGAGACTGAAATCAGGTGCTTTTGTAACTTCGCTGTGTTGGAGAGCAAGGTATTGAGAGGGATGGTCTTGATAATGTGTGGTATTACCTATGCAAGTTCTGTGGCATCCTGTGCATATTCCTCTTGAGAGCCTAACAGGGATTTAATGTTATATAGTATGACTTAATGAAATAATGGAAAAAGGTGGGTAGCTGCAGAAATTCAGAGTGACCTTTTCTTTTCCCCAGCAATTTTCTGCCTCTCACTTGCAAAAGCCCTCAATAGGCCCTCTCTAAAATTGCTAAGATTGGCCCTTTCTCCATAGGGCAATGATTTGAAGTGATTCAGAGTAGTTTGTTGGCCCCAAGTCCTCTCTATGGATTTCTTTTTTTCCTGGTCACTTTCCCTGAATTTGACCCCTTTGTCAGGTACTCCAAAACCCTAGAAAACAGCTGTTATCACATTGAGAATGTCTGACCTACCTATGGCTATAGTAGTTGGACTGTGGTCTCTGATGTATTGTTACTGTTCGTGTTGACATTTCTAGCTACATAAAGTCCCTGTGCTAGCAAGGGCCAGATTCCATTGTCTCCCCAATCCCCACCTTTCCCTGGGTAGGCTCTAATCTGAACAAGCCACTAACCTCCTAGCTGACATGTATTTTATGCACCACACTAGCTAGTTTTTACTTCACAGCCATGTGTGATCTCTTTAGAGAACAGTGCATGCTAAAGGGTTCAGAGATAAAATCTCAAATTCAGGGGTATCCTGAAAAAATGTGTGTGTGAGTTTGTGTGTGTGTGTTCCAAGAACTAAATTATTCTTTTGATATTTCACAAAAGATTAAATTCTGCATTAACCACTAAAACCTCTGTGGATGATACTGCAGATCAGTATTTTATCCCTGATATATGTTTATAGGACACACAATTTTTATGATCAGAGTATTAATTTGCTGCCAAACACTTACACTGTTGTATATCATTACAGATTTGTTCATTTTTTCATAGCATTCACTCCGCCAGTCCCAAATTCAGTGCAGTTTTTGTGCCGTGAGCAATCTGTTAGCTTGGCCTCATAAAATGTGGAGTAATTATACCTTAAAAACCCTCCTTTAAGTAATCCACATTTATTTTTAAAAGCAGGGAAAGGGAGTGTGAGAGAGTCAACAAATGGATTTTCTTCTTTCAAGCTCAATGATTACTTTCTCCTACTTTTCTCAAATGTTACCACCATGAGGGCAGGTATTTATAAGCAGATGCTGAATAAATATCTGTGGAATAAATGAAGCTGAATTAATATGAAATCAACCAGTGAAAGAATGTAAGAGAAATAGAACTGCCTTGGCCTTTACTAGCTCATGAGGTAATATTTCCTCTTACTCTACTTCCTTCAACTGCAAAGTACTATTTTTCCATTTCTAAAATTGGGAGGTACCCTCCAGAAAGATGCAAATTAAATACAGTTTTTCTCATTAAAAAAAATAAAGTTTTGTCTCTTACTTTCACCACCATGATGTTTTAGTATCAGCTTTATTAAGAGATGTCACATACCACATAATGCAACAATTTAAGATGTACAATTGAATTTTTAGTATATCCATAAATTTATGCAACCATCACAACTATCTGTTTTTTAGAACATTTTTGTCACCTTAAAATAAAAGGAACTCTGCAGCCATTAATAATGATCCCCTAGTCCTCCTAGCCCTGACACCCAGCCATCTGTTTTCTGCCTCTATGAATTTGCCTATTCTGGACATTTCATCTAAATGGAACCATATGATAGGTGACCTTTTGTGACTTCTTTCACATAGCGTAACGTTACCAAGGTTCATTTATGTTGCAGCATGTATCAGTACTTTGTTTATTTTTGTGGCCAAATGATATGGAAATAACCTTGTTTTGTTTGTCCATCTGCTAATTGTTGAACATTTGGGTTGTTTCCACTTTTTGGCTATTCTGAATAATCCTACTATGAACATTCATTTACAAGTTCTTAATGTGGACATAAATTTTCATTTATTATTGATGTATTTTGGATGATGCTGGGTCAAATGATAACTCTGTGTTTAGCAGTTCGAGTAACTAGAAAAATGCTTTCCAAATTAGCTGCTTCACTTTGCAATACCACCAGCATACATAAGTGTTCCAATTTCTCCACATCTTTACCAACACTTGTAATTGTCTGTCTTTTTTTCATATGAGCCATCATAGGAGGTGTGAAGTGATATCTTATTTTGGTTTGATTTACACTTCCCTGTTGGCTGATGATGTTAAACAACTTTTCATGTGCTTATAGGCTATTGGTAATATCTCTTTGTAAATATATGTGTATTCACATATTTTTCCCATTTTTTTATTGAGTTGTCCTTCCATCACTGATTTGTAAGATTTCTTTATATATTCTGGATACAAATCCCTTATCAGATATATAGTTTGAAAATGTTTCCTCCCATTATTTAGATTGTCTTTTCACTTTCTTGATGGTATCATGTGAAGCATAAAAGTTTTAATTTCAGTAAAGTCCAATTTACTTTGTCTTTTCTTGCATGTGTTTTTGGTGTCATAGCTAAGAAGCCATTATTTAATCCAAAGTCATGAAAATTTACTCCTATGTTTTCTAACAAGGGTCTCACAGATTTTGATTTTATGTTTATATCTATGATCCACATTTAAGTCAGGTTTTGTATATTTTGAGGCAAGGGCCCAACTTCTTTCTATTTGTATTTTTTTTCAAATTCAGTCTTTCCATTTTCTCTTTCTTTTTTAAAATGGAGGTACAATTGACGCATATTTTATTAGTTTCAGGTGCATGGCAATGATTCAATATTTGTATATATTATGAAATGATCGCCACAGTAAGTCTAGTTAACATTCGTCACATTGTTAGAGAATATTTTTTCTTGTGATGAGAAATTTTAAGATATACTCTCAGCAACCTTCGGATATGCAATACAGTGTTATTAACTATAGTTGCCATGCTGTGCATTACATCCCTGTGACTTCCTTGTTTTGTAACTGGAAGTTTGTACCTTTGGGCTCCCTTCAACCCTTTTGCCCACCTCTACCACCACCTCTGGAAACTACCAGCCACTTCTCTGGGAGCCTCGTTATTTTGTTTCTTGGAGAATTTTTTGTTGTCATTGTTTTCATATTCCACATAAAAGTGAGATCATGAATTATTTCTCTTTCTCTATCTGACTTACTTAGCATATCCATTCTTTATCCATTCATCTGTCAGTGGACACTTAGGTTATTTTCATATCTCAGCTTTTATAAGTAACATTTTAATGAACACAGGAATGCATATATCTTTTTGAATTAGTGTTTTCATTTTCTTCAGATAAATACCAAGTAGTGGAAGTACTGAGTCATATAGTAGTTCCATTTTTAATTTTTTGAAAACTGCCTTACCGTTTTTCAAAGTGCCTGCCCGAATTTATATTTCTACCAACAGTGCATAATGGTTCCCTTGATCTCCAGACAAATCTTTGCCAACATTTGTTAATTCTTGTCTTTTTAGTAATAGCCATTCTAAGAGGTGTGAAGTGATATCTCATTTTGGTTTTGATTTGCATTTCTCTGATGAATAGTGATGTTGAACATCTTTTCATGTGCCCACTGACCATCTGTATGTCTTCTTTAGAAAAAATGTCTATTTAGATCTGCTTATTTTTAAAATCAGACTGTCCTTTGATAATGAGTTGTATGAGTTCTTTTTATTTTTTATATTAACCCCTTATCAGATGTAACATTTGCAAATATTTTCTCCCATTCAGTAGGTTGTCATAATATTTTGTTAACTGTTTCTTTTGCTGCACAGACACCTTAAGTTTGGTGTGGTCCCACTTGTTTATTTTTGCCTATTTTGACTTTGCTTTGGTGTCAATCCAAAAACCCATCACCAAGACCAATGACAAGGAGCTTACTGCCTATGTTTTCTTCTAGGAGTTTTAAGGTTTCAGGTCTTGCATTTGAATCTTCAATCCATTTTGAGTAAATTTTTTTTTATAGTTTAAGATAGTGGCATGGTTTAATTATTTTGCATGTGGCTGTCCAGCTTTCCTAAAGCCTTTTATTTAAGGTGCTTTCCTTTCCCCATTGTTTATTGCCTCCTTTATCAAAATTAGTTGACCATCTATGCATGAGTTTATTTCTGGGCTTTCTATTCTGTTTCTATCAATTTATATGTCTGTTTTTATCCCAGTGACATAGTGTTTTGGTTACCATCACTTTGTAAATGTAGTTTGAAGTCAAAGACAAATTCATTCTTTTGTATGTGAATATATGTTGTTCCAGCATCATTTATTGGAAAGATTGTTCTTTCCCCACTTTGTAGTCTTCTGCTCTAGTCAAAAATCAATTTTCCATAAATATAAAAGTTTATTTCAGGTTTCTCAATTTAATTGCATTGTTTTAAATGTATGCCCTTTGCCAGTACCACACTGTGTTTATTGTTAAAGCTTTGAAGTAAGTTTTGAAATCAGAAAGTGTCCTTTAATAGCATCTTATGTCAAAGAAATATGATGTTCATATTACACTAATTATAGAATATTCTACTTTCTCTAAAACCCTGCATATTTCCTTTTTAGTGTGTAATATAAAATTCAGTATCAATGAATTCTGGGTTGTCTAATCATAAGGATCACCACATTTGGCACCTTGACAATATAATCAATCCCTTCTTTCCTCAAATTTGAGATGGAGCTCACTTATCCTTATGCCTCTTCTCAGGGTCTGTTTTCCTCAAATTCTCAAGTAAGAATGTTTTGTGATTATCTCCACTACAGTACTTTATAACAAGTCGCTTCTCCTGAATTTGCTTATACTTCTCAATTTTCTTTGTGGATTTGCACCTGCTGTTCTTTGATCTACAACCAAAAAGCTGTGTGACCTTGAGAAAGTTTCCACATTCTTGATCCTAGTTTCCTCATCTCTAAAATGGGCAGGACTTAACAGTTTGAGGATTAAGTACATCTGGATATAGTAATTTGTATGTTTATGAATGTGCCCTCACTTGTTCATGCATAGAACATACAATAATAATGTGGCTACTATACTTTCTTATCTCTTTTGTCGAAAAGTGCTTCAGTATTTATTAGTAGGTACTAGAATGATACCATATGGCTTTGTCTGGCTATCTAAGTAGTCTGTGTACACCCCGATAATCAAGCTGGTTCCACGTTTCATATTTTATGCAACATTAAACTTGGTTCCTTGTATCTAGTAGATGTTCCAAGAGCTCAAACACAGTTAGCAATTGCTCTATCTAGCATATTAAACTTCATTTTCCTTTACCCAACCATTATCCTCATATAATTCAACATAAGTAATAACAACCTGAGATTTCTACTGGGTAATTATACTGTCAAGAAACTGATTTTTCCTACATATTTGAAAAAAGTAAGTACCTTTGGAAAACACCAGCACATTATCCAAGTATATGCCTTTCAAGAATTTATCAGTGGTCAGACTGGAGGTTTCCTTTGTGTGTTTGATTTTCCTTCTTCCCATACATATTTAATAGATACCAACTAGGTAGTGAGCACTATGTTAGATGAGGAAGATAAAATCAGTGAATCAGACAAATATGAAGCCTACATCCAGCAGGGAAGACAGTTATTGAACAAATAATCTCAAATGTGGCAAGTGTTAAGAAGGTGGACTGTGTTCATTTCTAAGGAACTAAAGAGAAAATAAGTAGCAGCAAAAGGAATGGAGAGATGGCCTGAAAAGTAGTGTTTGTTTATAAGGTAGTTGATTAGACAGATGTTCAAGGAGAAGTAAAAAGTAATGAGGTACAGAGAAAAGAGAAAGGTGTTTGAAGAGAGGAGAAAGCACTGACTGAATACAGCCTTCATTGAATGAAATCTTTTTCTGAGTGTCCACTCTGTGTTGGACAGGTGAGGAAAAAAGGGCCCAGTCTCTCATTTTACAGAGTTCAAATTTTAATGTAGGGGAAAATGTTCATGAAGAACTATAATTACCAACTAAGATCATTACTGAAGAAATGGCTGTCATACTATGAATTCGTAAGAAAGGAAGTAACCATAGAGGGTATTAAGGAAAAATTCCCTGAGGAAATGGTTGTAATTAAAATCTGAAGGATAAAGAAGAATTAAAAATTGCAGACAGAGAACACAACACATGCAAAGGTACTGTGGTAGGATAGAGCATGGCACATTTAGGGGAATCAAAGATCTGCCTGTGTGGCTGAAGTGTCCAGAGCAGTGGGGTTAACGTAGCAGAGTAGATGGTGGTAGGGAAAGAGAAAAGGAAGATTACCTATTTGTTCTGCATTTTTAACTCAGGATTTCCTAGGGTCACTATACTTAGGCATGTCACTTTACTGGCTGACGATTAGAAATATTCTTGTGAATTCTTACAAAGCATGGTCAGTGTTTTGAACTCTTCATGGCATTCAATACCGTGGAAATAAATCCAATCACTAGTTCACACATCTACAACCAGCCACGTGTAATAACAACAGAGCTAACAATTCTTACTTGCTTTGCATGTGCTAGGCATTAAAATATGAATTTGCTCTTTTAATCCTTACCTCAATTTAAAACACTTGTACTCTTGATATTCCCATTTTGCAAAGGAGGGAACTGAGACATGAAAAGGTTATGTAACTTGCCAAAGTTCACACCACTAGGAAGTAGAAAAGCCAGAGGGTGCTGATCTAGGTTAGTTGGCAACAGTCTTTGAAACAGAAACCAGTATACACACTATTCTGGTCTCTATTATTTCTACTAAGATGAAAATGCATCTCCATCAGTGAGACTGATTTTCCCAAGGACTCAAAACTGATTTGGGAATGATGCTAATGAAATAGCTCGATTCAATTTCTAAATGTCATATAGTTAGTGAACCTACGCTTGCCCCATGGGGAAAAGGTAGAGCTATGGTTCATTCTTTAGCCAGTAAGCAGGAGTAAAGACTGCAGTACAGAGAGGGGTACAATATGATTTCATCACTAATCGCAATTGTCATCATTACATTTCTGGACAGAAATGAGAGGATAAGGCTGAAGAAGGCTAAGAAGTCAGGAAGAACCCACTCACCTGACAGCGCTGGAGCATGGGCTCACATGAGGCTATTGATGCTCTTTCTGTGCCAGTTAAGGAGCCATTTTTCCTGGTACCCTGCCCTAGAGTACTTGCCTCAGATGGGTGTTGTAAGAATTAGAAAATGCCTACAAAGTATCTGGCGTATAGTAGAAAAGGGAAACTATTTATTTTCATATAGTTAGACAACTAATCAGGTACTATGCTAATAGCATCATCTGTTTTTTTAATGTTTTAAAATATTTTTTAATTATAATCATCAATTAAGTATGGTTAGATAAAATTAGTTAATGTTAGTTAAATTACATCGAGTTTTTATACCTGTGAATAACACATAAGATCCTCTTTCTGCCTGTCTTTGACTAGTAAAAAGCAAATGCCCCTAGATCATAACATATTTATAAGGTAAGTGCCCCCAGGAGAAATCCTTTATTGGTAAATCTACTTCAGTTGCCAAGAAATATACAAGCATTTGCTAAATTTAATACTGATCAAAACAGGAACAAATATTTAGTGGCCAGCTGTTCAATGATGATACTGTACCCATACATGTAAAAACTAATGTTATTCGTGACAGGAAAAAGTGCCAGTTTTAAAAACAGAAAACATTTCATGAGCTTAGGAATCTGGGCAATTTGAGAGTGAGAACCTCTCAGCATTTTTTCTTCTGTCTGTAGCTTTTCCAAATGAATCCTACTTTTATCACCATTTTCTTCCAAATCAGTTCAAGTCCAAAGTCACAATAAGGTTCATTTTTGTTTTTTTGGTGCAAAGTTCTAGTATCACCTGCCACTGCCCTGCTAGCTAAATTGTCCTTCCCTGGTGCGGTCTTTCTCAATGCCCTGTTGGTTTCCTTTATATATCACCTTACTTGTGTGTAATTTTATCAGTCTCTTTTGCATGTCAACCCCCCTGGAAACTCCACCAGTGCATTGCTTTGTTTGATAAAATTTCTCTGGATAAGCAGGCTAGCAAGGCATCTACATAGAAGCCAGGATCCCAAAGAGAAGCAAGCTAGTAGGAATGGCAAACTTGAAAATTTTAACACTTTAGCACTCAATGTGCAAAATAAATTCAAAGACCTAGATGAATGTGCTTGTTTCTTTGATCCAGGGGAGGATGGCAAAGGGGCTCTCTCAGACATCATTTCCCTTATTCCCAGGTGACGCATATGCCTGCAACTTTCTAATCAGGGGCATGTTGTGGCACTGGCGTCCAGTCAAGGCACTGCAGTGACACTTCTCCCTCTACTCCTACTGAGCTCCTGTCTTGTGATTGATTTTTAAAATAGATCCATAGTTTGTCTCAGTTTATCAGGACCTCATTATAATACCCTGAACAAGGAAGTTTACAAAAATGCTCTTTCTCATTTCTTATCAGTGAGCTTGTTTTTAATTTTTTTTTACTTTCAGTTGTCCCATTGAGCAATAGTAAGGATAATACAGTAGTCCATGGCATACTTCAAGGTAAAAACTGCAAGACCTGTTAGTGAAATGTTCCTACTTGAGAGTACCAAACTGGGGACCCTGGACAGTGGGTTCTGTTCCTTTTCTTGGCTCTGATTTGCTCTGTGATGCACATCTTAATAATGACAGGAAGCAAAAATAATGAATGTGAGCTCCTTGGTGGCAGCAACTGTGGCTTTATCTATCCTTCCGGCCCAGCATGCTGTCCAGTGCTCCGCAGGCGGTAGGTACTGGATAGATGCTCTTAAACAAAATAGGTTGCCCTCTTAGTGTTTGTAACTTTTTTCTTTAATTGCTTAAAAGGAAAAAAATAATGTAAAATATTGTCACCTGGCAGTGAGTGTGTGATGTCATTTACTCTTTGCCCACCAAATGAAGTCAACATTTGCATATAAATGTTACGCTGAGATAAGGTTTTTAAATACTGTAATGTAGGTAAAATGGTCAAAGAGTGGCACAGATGAACGCATGTATTACATCTGTGGAGACTTTGTATTTATTTCTTTGAGTGTTATTGCCATTTCTACTGGAAATTAAGCATTGCCAGTGTATCCTTCATTTGACCAGGTGGCCTTGATGCCTTTAAAATGAATGATGCATCTGGAAATATAAATTATAATCACAAACATCTTCCTCTTAACCTTGGCAATGATGTAAAATTGTGCACTTGAAGCTTGTTTTGAAGGTTAAGCAGGCAATCTTGTCTTGGATAATTAATATGTCAATAAAAATCAATATTGCCATAGTTAGCAGATAGGTGATCTGGCTGATTGGCTCAATAGAAAATCCATTAACTACGAATTGTCTTTTAGCTGGAATTGTGCTTGTAGAAAAAAGGGAAATTGGTAAAGTATTACTGGATTTGTAGCAAGTCTTATTCAGCCAGCTGTGGGGAGCTTGTGATATAAATACGGAGGACCGTAGGCACTTGATTTACAATTGCTTCCAAAGCAATCCTGCTGATTTTCCCTATTTTGTTAGGGCACTAAGAACTGTAAAGCTGAGGAAATTGTCACCTTGTCCACAGAATATGTATTGGTCCTCTCTGTCCACTTCTTCACTCTCTCCTTGATAATCCAAGCCACCACTGTTATGCCTTAGAAAAATCACTAATAACTAAATTGTCTGTACTGTTTTACTGTTTAGGGAGCACTTTCAAATCGTTACTGCTTTTGGTCATTACACAAGCTCCATGAGATATGATCTGTCAGCAGCAGCATCCTCCCCATTTTACCAACGTGGACCATGCAGCTCAGAGTAGAGAAGCAGCTGCCTCAAGTCCTTGGTGCTAGTAAGTGTCAGACTTCTGATTTCAAGTCCTGATGTCTGTTCACTATAGCACATTGATACTTTCTTCTGAAATGGGCTCCGTTCTTAATCCAAGGAAACAGACCTTTGTAGTGGGGTGTCTGTCATCTGTCATTATTTTGTAAAGAAGGTATCTTGGGGTATAGCTTCAAATGCTGCTTCCCAAAACCAGTCTATGATACTCCCTTAAGACAATCACTTTCTTTAAGCAATTTAAAGAGCAGCTTTTCTCTGACATTATGCTCTTTCTATAATGTTTAATGTTGAAAAGTCTTCCTTTTATGAATTGGTGAAGGTAGGAGATGGTGGTGGTAGTTGTAGTGCTTATTGTCAGTGCTTAGAAACAGCTATGTTGCTTTCACACACCTACCCTTATTTTCCTTAAAATTCTATTGCTTCATTAAATCCAAAAATCCATAAACCAGTGTTTTTAAAAACAACATGCAGTTGGTAGAGTAGGTGGCAGGTAAGAGTGCTTCCTTCCTGCAGCACAAGCCCTTAGGAATGATCAGCAGCATCAAGGGTCTGTGATAAGCTGACCAAAAGTACCAGCAAGATAAGCAGACCTCCTCCAGGGTCAGTGTCAGCCTCTTTTCTTATTCCCTGGGGGCCATGTCTAGGACCTCAGCAACTGTGTTATGTCTTATTTTCAAAGTTAGATTAATTATATCCTGTTGCTGGAGAAGAAAAGAGTAGCTTCTCTTCCATCTCTTTCCAGTCAGTTTTGGAGGCAGCTATTGGAGCTTTGCAACCATTAAAATGAGGCCATATTGCCTGTGTACCCATATACCTCCCCAACCTTGAACCAGGCCAGTCATCTCCCTTCTTCCCAAAATAGTAAGTACATTATAGAATATCTCATCAGTCTGACTCCAAAGACAAGGGACATTAGAAGCTGCAGAATTTTGCATAACTTTTCCTCCCTTTTCCAAATTCTTTCTTGCACAGCTAGTGGACATGTATCACTGCTCTGGCCCTTAAGGGATTAAGGAAAATAAACAGAATTAGAGACAATCAGTAGACTGCACTTAGCAAAGAACTGTACAATTCAACAACTGCCATTTGGAAAGCTGATGCAGTGGAAATAGCAAGAGTTTAGAAGCAACACTGAGAGGACGGTAAAATGTTCAGGAAGCGTCTGCTGCTCTCTGAGGTGTAGGCCAAAGGACTCCACTACCAAACACAGCAGATTACCCCAAGAAACATGGGCAGTGCATAACCAGCTGGAAAAAACAGTATGTTTTATTGTGTTTTCTTATTTTGGGGGTTTGCTTTTCTGTTAAACAGAGTGGGAAGCATTTGCGCTTCAGAAATGTTGCTTCTCCTTCATTAGTGGTGTCTAGAATCACTGAATGTTCTAGAATAGAAAGACCATGGGTGAGCCTCAAACATCTTCCAGAGATATATTTTCAAAATAAGCACTCTCCATATCATTAAATTACCTACACAGTTCCCCTGAGTTGTGAGTATTCATGCCTATGTTGGAGACAGGGATGACACTTTTTTTTTTCCACCAGGATCAGACCAAACAAATAAGTGTTTCTTTGGCTCAGCATCAAATGCAAAAAAATTAGCTTGAATTTAGAACCATGGTGTATGAAAAATAGATATATTTTAATACTAGAAAACAGGGTAGATGCTCCCTCTGTGAAGCCAGTGAAATCTGAACCTAAGTAATAAAATAGACTTGAGCCACATATTTTTAATGCAATGTGGAAAAGTGACCAGTGGGCTGAATTGCCCACAGTGTAGAGCCATCTCTTCTGTCTCACATTCTCCACCCCAGTGTGTGGCCTCTGGCAAGTCAGTCATCTTACCTCCCTCAACCTCTGTTTCATTCTCTGTGTAATGGGAGTGATAAGAGTGTCATTGTGTTTTAAGGATCTTTGGAGGCAAAGTATGTGGGAATATTTTCTTCCACTTGTAAAAGTAATACATGCCTCATTGGAAAAAGATCATAAGAAAAAAAATATCTGAAAGGAGTAGAGATGACTAAGAGGAAACTTGCACTTTAAAGTGAGGAAAAGGCATAAGGTATTAATAAAGGATTAATTCCAGAATATTATATGGTAAATGACAGCAGCACACAGAGTATGTTATGGAAGCATGGAGGAGCAACATCTAACCTATTCTGGGGTGCCCAGTAGGTTCCCCAGAGAGACAATGACTGAGCGGTTTTGACAGATTGACAGTTAAAGAGGCCAGGAAAGCTGGCAGGGTGTTTCATGCAACAAGAGTTGCAAAGGAAAGGAAGCCTGATTCTTCACGGGTGTACAGGGGGCAGGGAAACACTCCATATATCAAGTTTGTCAAATATGAGGTGGGGAGTGGGAGGCTAGGAGGCTAGGAGGCTGGAGAGGTAAGATCAGGTCATGAAGGGCCTTGTTTGAGATGCAAATGAGCTTGAGTTTGTCTCTTGGTGGGTGATGATTTTGAAGGCTTGTAAGCATCACAGTGATACAATCAAGTTTGCATTTTAGAAATTAATTACTGTGGCTTCATTTTGGAGTGCACATTTAAGGGACTGGAATGCCAGAGTCTAGAAAAATAGTTATCATAACTTTTTAATATTCCAGTCAGGAAATGATAAGAGTGTGTCCTAAGACAAAGGCAGAACTAGAGGAGGCATATTTGGGAAAATACTTGTGAGATAAAATCATCAAGGTTTAATGGATGGTTTGGGTGAGAATGGGGAGGGAATGAAGGGTATAGAATGACTTGGAAATTTCTGTCTTGCATAGTGGGGTATCACTGGCTGAGTTTGGAAGCAGATGTGGAGATCAAGACATGGCAAATTTACTTTAAGACATACCAAATTTTATGATTTATCACCGAAACTTGAATGCTTATGAGTGTGCACAAGGCCATTGTTAATAATTTTGCCAGGACAATAGATGTAAGCCACAACTATCTAAGGAAAACTATGATGTAAAGTTACCTTATCCATAGGACATTCAAGTATGTATGTGTTTGCTGATCAGACTGTTGAACGTATGGGGATAATACAAAAACAGGACTGAAAACTTGCAGTAAGTAGATACAAGGCGATAGTTAAATCATGAGACTGTGTCAGGGCACTGTGGTGAATACTAGAGTTTAAAGGGTGGGAAAAGTTGAAAGGACCCATCAACAGACTAAGAGAGAAGATGCAGAGAAGTCAGGAATTAGAAGAAGGCAGAAAACAGACATTTTCAGAGAGTGGTTAAAAATGTCCACTGCAGTAGAGAAATGAGGTATCAGATTAAGAACTGAAAAATGCCATCTGGATCTGCCAGCACTGCGGAGTGTTTTCACATATTGCTGAGGATGGTGTACAGATGCAGTGGGGTAAAGAGTGAATGGCGAGTAAGAAAGAGGAGAAAGCAAAGCCCTGCCCAAAGGAAAGTGAAAGAGAGGGGTGTAACTAAAAGGAGAGAGGCAAAGAAAGTTTTGCTTTGTATGTATTTTTCAAGTTGACAGAAATGTTCGTATTTTAATAGGCTGGAAGAGCATGTTTAAAGATACAATTTTTATTCAACAAGTAGTACTGACTCAAGTTTTGTTCAGGTTTAAAGTTTGTATAATTTTTATTCAGTGACAGTGTTAACTCATTTAGGTTTTGTTTTGCACTTTGCTCTTAAAAGTAGGTAGGTAAAGGAATCAAGCCTTCTCATTGGGTATTTTCCATGACACACTGCTGCAAAATTATTTGAAAACAGCTAGAAACTGGAGGAAGACCTCAGAAAGGTGATGCACTTATGATTCTGGATGAAGGTGGTCTGGGAGGTCTAGTTGTGTACATGCTCCTAAACTGCAGCACTAAGTATACACCACTGGTTTTCTTATCTGTCATGAGTTCCATTCTCTCTTTCGAACAGTCTGTAGGCATTGAGGGCTTAGGTAGGTACCAAAACTCTGATTTGGGGTGATAATAAAACCTTCATTTCAACTCAGTAGAATTTTCACTGAGACAAGTGCTAAAAAAGAAAAGACCTGTCAGTGCCACTCTCCAGTTTCCATTTTATCCGCCAGGCTTATTGCTTTCTGATCAACCTACCATTCCTACTGCAATTCTTCCTTCTTTTCCACATCACTCTTACATTATGGTCTCTCGCTTCTCTCCTCTGGCTTTGCAGTAACCACTCATTCATTTTATCCTTGTGCATCTGGTAGTGAAGGTAGGATTCATTTCTGTACAAATTGACTGAGAAAGAATAGTTACCAAAAAGAAAAGAAAATAGAGAATGGTTACCCTTCACTCTGTTAGCACCTGTCGACATTTAGGCAGCAACTGATATTTTATGTATTTTGAGTTTTAGAAAGCCTTCTAGCAGGACTACATTTTGTCCTGGTAAATCTGACTTACAAGGGGAGGAGATAAAGCAGTAAAATAGAGCAAATGTCACTGCTTCAGAGTAGCAAGTACTTCTTTGCTCTCATTGGGAAAGACTGCAAGAGGCAGGATTCATAAAGGAACTTTGGAACCAGTGTGTGACCATAGACTGTAAGGCAATGTCATTTAACTTCCAGATGTTTATTTAATACAATTTTCTTATTATCATTAATCATCTAAAACATGAAAAATGTTTTTTGGGGGAATTTGTAAAACAGCCTTTTGTTCTTGCAAGATTCTCAGGATTTAATGTCAGTTCCCATTCAACCATAGATGGTGCACAGTCCTCTTCTTTGAAAGTAGGGATAGCTATTAAAGCTCTGTAAAAGACCAGTTGTGCTTGTGAAGTTCACCCAGCAGCCTGCTGGTGCCCTTTATTCATCCTATGCTCTGTGGGATAGTAATGACTTTCCAGCAGGCATAAGCGATGGTTTGCTTTTGCATCTTAAAAGCATTAATCTTGTATGATATGATTCATATGCTTTGTACAGTGAGTGTAACAATTAAAGGCTCACATGGACTCCTTTAGGGCACTGCAGTGACTTGTGTCAGATTCAAATACTGCATAATGTTTTTATTTCCAGCCAGTTCATTCTTACAGATCTGTTTTCAAGCCTCATTTATTCTGCTCCTGTTTTGCTCCCATCTTTACCATCTTTCCCATACAAAACTCTTCTGTATGTGGAGTTCATATGAAAGGAACTCTGATTGCCTTCTAGAAAACCATTTCCCACCATGTAATCTTTATAACATTTAAAAAAATTCCAGCAGAGCAATTATTGTCATACCGTGTGATCATCTCATTTTTTAACTTATTTAATAGATAACTATGAGAGCAGGAACCTTTTCTTTTATATTCACTGCTGTAATGCCTACCATTTGACATGACCCATTTAGGAAGTTAGTAGACATTTGTTGACTGAAGTATTACTCTTTAGGTAGAACTAACCATTTCCTCTTTGTGCCTTGCATTTTGTACATATATGTATCAGCATATTTACTGCACAGATTTTTGTGGCATGCCCTCTCCTTTCAGGAGACTTAGTAGCCTATGAACTCTGACGGAAGACACTGTGTCTTCCTCATCTTCAATTCCCTAGCACCCAGGTTTGTATTATACCAATATATAACTACTGAATTAGTGCTCAGTAGATATTTGATGAATTTACCTATAGGCATCACTGCATTAAATTTTATTTAATAAGCTTTCGCTGATCCCATAGGATGCAAAGACCTAGGTCATGCATGTTTGCTAACTGGAAATAGACATAACCCTTCTCATTTGATTTTTTTAGGCAAATGATGTAGAAACCAAAAATATATATATGATATATTGGAAGTCATTTCTATTCCAAGAGAGACATGATAAGTCTGTGAGTTTAAGGATTATTTATATATTCAGGCAAATAAAAAAACTTTTATGTAATATTTAAAAAGAAATTGTCCATTTTTGATTAGTACTTCCATATGAGGGGAAAAAATAAGATGACTGAACCTGTTTCAGATTAGGTTTTCATTTTTCCCTAAACTTAATGAAGAGGGACTGAAGATAGCAAGAGTCATGTTAACCACTGGAAACATCTCCAAATGATACTTCTAATCCCGCGTTTGGAGGCTGTAGCGGGTAGTACAGCTGCTCATATGTCTTTGAGTGATGGTTTGCCTTAGCTAATGAACCTGCATTGAATACCCATGTGAGACCAGGCTGTGTATGCCTGACCCTCTCTGGGAGCAGCACAGGGCAGGAAGACCAATTGATGACTCTGCTCAGGTTACTCAGGTTCTTGTCAGCTTCCCCAGTTACTAAAAACTGAGCCACTTCACAAGGAACCAGGAAAGTGGCCTCTACTGTTCCACGGTGCAGGATTTCTGACACATAGCATGTCAACAGGACAAATGGGAATCATGAACTCTTGGTTTATTTACTTAGCATCTTGCCCAACACATCCTCAGGCAGTTGTAATGTATGTCCTTTTACACAAATTCTTTATAATATAAACAACAGATTTTTAAACATGCCTAACCATGTAATTGCTTCTTTCTCTCAATGAAGCTCTTACAGTTTGTATATCTCATTCAAAGACTTACCCTATTAATCTGTATTTGTATTATAATGCAATATTTTTTTCCCTGAGACATAATACCTACTAGTTTTAAGAAAAAAAAAACTATTCTACAAATACTTATCATCGATGTTCCATGTATGTATAAGAGAAAACTATGATACAATTGTTTCAAAGGTTTAAAATTTGATGAATTGAATAGTATACCTGTAGGCCAAACAAATTAAATTCTGATACAAAAATATAAGCAAATATGATCTTTTTTAAAAAGTATCATTGATATAAAATCTTATCATTTCGAATACACAGGACATCAGTTCAACATTCACCCATATTATCAAGTCCTCACCCCCTCCCTCCATCGCGGTCACTGTCTGTCAGCATAGTAAGATGTTATACTGCCATCCCCGTGACCAACTTATCTTGTGATTGTGAATTATTGTGCCTCTTAATATGATCTTTTAAAAGCACATTTGTGCCTGAAAATCTCCTAAGCTTTCAGTTCTAAGACCACTCAGATTTCACTATTCTTTTTCCTGTTTAGAGAATATAGAACCCTTTAAAATCCCTATTTCTGTTACTCATATTCATTATAAAATTTTTAATTTACTCTAACCATGACTACATTTAATAAGTGCTGGTTCAGACAGGAAGTGGAACTGTTACACTGATGAACTCATTTCCCCGAGTTATTAAAGGAATCTGTTTTTATCATGCTGATTCTTTTCAATTTATTATAATGCACAGAATAACCAATACAATTGGGTTCAGTATAATATGGGAGAGAGGGGAAGAAAACAACACACATGATAATACCTGACTTTTAATGAGAATTCTTTAGGGGTTTGGCCAAGCAGATCAAAATAATTTATCTGTGATAGTAGCAAAAGCAAATCACTCACAACATTATACTGTTAAGGACTATCGCAATATTCCCAAGGCTGTAATGCTGCCTCTTATAGATGTGCTAGAATCAACTTTATAACTTTTGCTATTAGTTGCTAAGAAACAAATTATAATTGCAGCTTAGATTCTGTACTATGTTAGCCTCTTAATGCCCTATAGTGGCATTTCTTAACTTTGGATGCTTAAATGATCAACATAGTAATTGTTTTAAACATAATTGACAATGAAAGCATTTTCAGAAAGCAAGCCACATTTGCATGATTTTTATTTGGTGGGGGTTGGGCAGGATGTTAGCGTAATGATTTTATTCACATTAACAATGTTGAAATGATGTGAGACTATGACAGACATTTAATAGATTTCTGGCAGTTGGTCATTAAAATTAGAAATTGATTTTACTATTTTTATGACTATGTTGGAAGAAAAGGGGCACTTAAGGGTAAATGCTTTGAAGTGATAATGATTGGAGTTCATATGGCAGCTCTTTCATGTAGATGTGGCTAACTTTGGTTAAGTCATTTCCTTTACTCAAAACCTCACTTTATCTCCTCAGAAGAATGGGTATTATAATACACTGTAATGTGGAATAAACAGGACTGTGTATTATTTTCCAGTTTTATTAAGAAATATTTAATTGACATTTATCACTGTGTAAGTTTACACATCATGGTGGTTTGATTTATGTAGATGGTGAAATAATTACCACACTAGGTTAGTTAATATGCATAATTGCATATAGATACAATAAAAGGAAAAGAAAAAATAATTTCTCCTTGTGATGAGAATTCTTAGGATGTGTCCTTTTTTTTAACTGACATATAATTGATATACATTATATTAGTTTTAGGAGTACAACATGATCTGAAATTTGTATACAGTGAAAAATGATCACAAGTCTAGTTACCATCTGCCATGACACAAAGTTATATTTTTTTTTCTTACACTGAGTACTTTTAAGATTTACTTCTTGGCATTTGTTAAGTTTGCAGTACTACCTTGTTGACTATAGTTGCCATGCTGTATGTTACACCTCCATGACTTAATTTGTCTTCCAACTGGAAGTGTGTACCTCTTGAATCCCCTTCAACCATTTTGTCCACCTCCAAAACCCCTCCCCACAGGAGACTACCAATCTTTTCTCTCTGTGAGTTTTGTTTCTTTTCTTTGTTTTGCATTTTAGATTCCACATATAAGAGAAATCATCCATTTTTCTGTCTGACTTATTTTACTTAACATAATACTCTCACTGTCCATCCCTGTTGTCACAAATGTCAACAATTCATTTTTTTTTTATGGCTTAGTAGTTTATAGAAAACATTTTTATCCATTCATTCATTTTTGGACCCTTACGTTGTTTCCTCATCTTGGCTCTTGTAAATACTGCTGCAAAGATGATACCAGTGCATATATCTTTTCAAATTAGTGAATTCATTTTCTTCAGACAATACCCAAAAGTACAATTCCTGGGTCATATAGTAATTCTGTTTTTTATTTTTTTTGAGGCAAAATACTGTTTTCCACAGTGGCTGCACCAATTTACATTCCTACCAACAGTGCACAAAGGTTCCCTTTTTACACAACCTTGCCAACATTTGTTACTTCTTTTGATAATAGCCATTCTGACAGGTGTGAGATAATATCCCATTTTGATTTTGATTTGCATTGCCTGATGATTAGTGATGTTGAGTATCTTTTCATATGCCTGTTGGCCATCTGTATGTTTTCTTTGGAGAAGTGTCTATTCCGGTCCTCTGCCCATTTTTTAACTGGATTGCTTTTTTTTTTCTTTTTTTGATATATGTGTTTATATATCTTGGATATTAACCCCTTATCAGGTATATCATTTGAAAATATCTTCTCCCATTAAGCAAGGTTGCCTTTTCTTTTTGTGATTGTTTCCTTAACTGTGTAGAAGCTTTTTAGTTTGATGTCATCCATTTGATTATTTTTGCTTTTGTTACTGTTACCTTTGTGGTCAGATCCAAAAAATTTATGAGCAATGTCAAGGTTCTTACCACCTATGTTTTCTTCTAGGAGCTTTATGGTTTCAGGCATTGTATACAAGTATTTAGTCCATTTGGAGTTAACTTTTATATACAGTGTGAGACATTGGTCCAGTTTCACTCTTGCTTGTGGTTGTCCAGTTTTCCCAGCACCATTTGTTGAAGAGGCCATCCTTTCCCCAATGTATTCTTACCTCCTTCATTGAAAATTAGTTGACTATATATGCATGGGTTTTTTTGGGGGCTCTATATTATATTTCACTGATGTGTGTTTTTATGCCAGTGACATACTGTTTTGATTACTGTAGCTTTATAATATACTTTGAAGTTAGGCAGTATGATGCTCCCACCTTTGTCCTATATCTCAACATTGCTTTGGCTATTTAGGATCTTTTGTGTTTCTGCACAAATTTTATGATTATTTGCTTTAATTCTGTAAAAAAAAATGGCATTGGAATTTTGATAGGATTTCACTGAATCTGTAGATGACTTAGGGTAATAAGGCACACATTTTAACAATATGAATGTTTCTAATCCATGAACATGAAATATCTTTCCATTTATTTGGGTTGTCTTCATTTTTTTCATCATTATCTTATATTTTCTGTGCTCAGGTCTTTCACCTCCTTGATTAAGTTTATTCCTAGGTAATTCATTCTTTTTGATGCAATTGTAAGTGGTATAATTTTCTGGATTCATTTTCTGACAGTTTGTTGTTACTGTATACAAACACAGCAGATTTCTATATAATGGTTTTGCACCATGCAACTTTACTGAGTCCATTTATTCTAACAGTTATTTAGGTGTTAGAGACCTTAGGGTTTTCTATATAAAATCACATTGTACACAAATAGTGAACATTTTACTTCTTCCTTTCCAATTTGGGTGCATTTTATTTCTTTTTTCTTCCTAATTGCTCTGACAAGAACTTCCTATATTCGGTTGGATAGAAGTTGTGAGGTAGGCATCTTTGTCTTGTTCTTGATCTTAAAGGAAAAACCTGGTAGGTCTAGGACTATGTATTTGAAGTACCTAGAAGACACACAGTAAGTTATGAAATTATTTTGTGTTATTATTAACACCTAAAATGGGGTGGGGTGGGTAGAGTCTTAGGATTTTTGTAAAAGCCTTCATAAAGATAAATGTTTGATAAGGTAGATAAACAGTATATTCAGATCACTGTGATATTAACTTGCAATAGGCCATAATGAAATAATGACATAACGAACTCATTAATTAATTAATTTATTTGAAGAGCTTGCTGGACATTATTACTTTAAGATTGAACACTCACTGATACAAGTATTAAAGAAATGGGAGAGATGTTAATACTAAGAAGTATAATGGGAAACATATTATTGAAGAGAAAATGTTGATTGTATATTTCAGTATTAGATAATGAAAGTATCATATATGAGAATAAGATAAAACTAATTGCCTTAAATCTACATTGTTAGGGCCAGATGTTGTTAGAGAATGATTCTGAGTATTTTCTATTCAAGCTATAGTAAGCACCATACTCCTACTGTTAATGTCTTCTCTTATATTAGAAATTTAGTGCCTGACTACATGTGGATCCTTTTAGTGTTCATTTTTGGGATCATGTAAGCCTGTTTGTCCTTGTGCAATTGATTCCTCATTCCCACCTTATTCCCCGAGCAAACACACAATTTCCAAGGAGCTCTGGAACCTCTAGCCCTCAGTGTGCTCAATATGAGCACGTTCTGCCTTAGAAGAAATAATTCTGTTTTTGCCTTTTGTTGTTGTTTTTTGTTTTAGTAGTTTGTTTAGAAGATAATCAGCATTTTAAGCCTCTCTTAAATACATAGAATTTGTAGCAACCATGGCTGTTACTGAGCTCCTCGAGGTGGGCATGTTCTTCTACCACTTTGATCTTACATGTAATGTGCAATGAAATTCAGCCTACATCTCATTTAATGCTTGTTTTTTACCCCTATAATCAGGTGTGTTTGAGGTACTTGTTCTACCTGCATGTATATTCATGCTTTTAAAGTTCTGTGCTCGCATTGGTGAAAAAGGACCACTTTCATTTCTATAATAATGTGTTTTCATTTCCAGAGAGGGAAAGTTGTGATGCTTTTTTATTATACAGAATTAAATAATCTTCTTTAGAGTTCCTGCATTTAAAATTTTACTTGTTGTGAATTATTTGCCTGTTTTAATCATCTTCCCAATTCCAAGCCCAGGTTAAGTCAAATATTTTTATTTATATTTAAATACCAAGTGAGCACATGACACTGTGCTAGGAATTCTGGAAAGCAGGGGGCACATTAGATATGATCCTGCCAAAATCTTTAGTGAATAGGAAAGGGAGAAATAAAAAGTAATATACCCACAGTGCTTAGCTCCAGATGAAAAGGGAAGAAACCAACAAGCCATGAGATCAGTGACTAGAGTATTTGCCAAAAACCTAAACAAGGAATAAAGGTGGTTTGATTTCAATTCCAGTGAGTTCTAACCTGCTGGATTCAGTAAATACCATTTATTTTCTTTATTCTTCTATAACATTCATTTAAAACCTCCTTTTGAAACTATGGGGAAAATGCTCTGCCATTTTCTCAGTTTATCATCATTAAAAAATACATATAAAACACTTGAACAATTTTAAAAGAAAGGAACTATAACACAAGCAATAATACTGTACTGTGAATCATATCTAAGTGATATCTTAAAGGTAGATGTATGAAGTGAGCCAAGTACCTACAAATGTGGTTTTAACCCTTTTAGTTTGTCTTCCCTGAAGCAGCTTTTACTAAATGGTTTCAAAGTAGCAATAAAAAGTTGAAATGCATAGCCTGAACTGATTCCTACCTTCTTTTTGTGTGTTTCTAATGTTTCTTTTTTTACATTTTTTATGGGGAGGAATAGACAGTTCATAAAGCGTCCTGCCTTCCTTGGTAACAAACAATTAGCTTAAATCCCAGAAAATTCTGGCTGTTTCTCTAAGTTATGATGCACCACTGGGGTAGATAGGAGACCAGGTGTCATAATTCAGTTCGGGGACCAAAAGCCAATAACACTCACTTTGAAAATCTTTTTAGTGTGTGTTCCCTGTGGCTTCCAGGATAAGCTACTACTTTTCTTTATCTCTCTGCTCTTTAATGCACAATAAAGAAAAGAAAAAGGCAGGCATGTATCCCAGAACCCTGTGGTGAGGAAAAGCAATGTGATGTTTATGAAGTGCTTTCAAGGCTATCATAATCTTACGGCTAAAGAGTGACCTGGAATTGGTTTTGAGTTCCTATTGAGTGTCATGGCCTGATCATTGTATTTACTTAGCTATGTAAGGGAACCCTAAGAACGCTGATCCAGGTTCCTAACTGTAAAGGTGAAGATGATTGAGGCCTTAGAGGCAATGCATCATGAAGGTCACAGCTGTTAGCTGAAGTTGCAATGTAATTATTGGGACTTCCTGTTCTCCCTTTTCCCCTTTATACTTAAGGTTTTAACAATGGTGTCCTGCCTTTGTCTCCAGAGGTCTGTCACTGAGGTTTTCATGGGAATCTAAAGATCAGAAGAAAAGGGAGGGAGAAGTAGGAACCAGAGGGAGTAGTTAGAAGATAACTGATTTTTTCTGCAGGATTTGGGGATTTAAACTTTTTGAAACTTTTCATGTCGGTGATTGACAATAACAATATTCAGTGATGATATGTTCTCAATGCTCAGAAAAACTCTTTCATATGTTCCATGTTATAAGATAGCATTTGAACTCAAAATTAGAAAAAAGTTGTCACTTAAAAAAGTATCCATTCTAGCCAACATCACTCTAATACCAAAAACAAAGACATTACAAAAAAAAATTATAGGCCAATATCCCTGATGGACATAGATGCAAAAGCCCTCAACAAAATGTTAGCATATCGAATTCTAAACTACATCAAATGGATAATCCATTATAACCAACTGGGATTTATTCTGGGGGTGCAAGGGTGCAGTATTTGTAAATCAATCAATATGATACACCACATTAACAAACAAACAAAGAAAAAAGGATAAAACCACATGACCATCTCAAAAGATGCTGAAAAAGCATTTGACAAAATTCAACATCCATTCATAATAAAAACTCTCAACAAATTGGGAAGAGAAGGAATATACTTCAACATAATAAAGGCCATATCTGACAAACCCACAGCCAACATCATACTCAATGACAAAAAGCTAAGAGCTTTTCCCATAACATCAGGAACAACAGAAGGATGCCCACTTTCCCTGCTTTTATTCAACATAGTACTGGAGGTCCTAGCCATGACAATCAGACAACACAAAGAGATGTCCAAATTGATAAGGAAGAAGTTAAACGGTCACTATTTGCTTATGACATAATATTTTACATACAAAACCCTAAAAACTCCACCAAAAAAAAATTAGAAATAATAACTGGATTCAGGAAACTTACAGGATACAAAATAAATACACAGAAATCTGTTGTACTCTTATATACAATGAAATATTAGAAAGAGAAATCAGGAAAATGATTCCATTTACAATTGCATCAAAAAGAACAAAATGCCTGGAAATAAACCTAACCAAGGAGGTGAAAGACGTCTATTTTGAAAACTCTAAGACATTCATGAGAGAAATTTAAAAAGGTACAAATAAATAGAAATCTATCCTATGCTCATGGATAGGAAGAATTAATATTGTCAAAAGGCCATCCTGCCCAAAGCAATTTACATATTCAGTGCAATCACTATCGAAATATCATATTTTTCAATGAACTATAGCAAATAATCCTAAAATTCATATGGAACCACAAAAGACCCCAAATAGCCAAAGCAATCTTGAAAAAGAACAAAGCTGAGGGTATTATACTCCCTGACTTCAAGTTCTACTACAAAGATACAGTAATCAAAACAGTATGGTACTGGCACAAGAACAGACCCATAGATCAATGGAACAGAATAGAGAGCCCAGATATAAACCCAAACATATATGGTCAATTAATATACAATAAATATTTTCTCAATGAATATACAATGGAGAAAAGACAGTCTCTTCAATAACTGGTGTTGGGAAAGTTGGTCACTATATGCAAGAGAATGAAACTGGATCACTGACTAACTCCATACCAAAAGTAAACTCAAAATGGATTAAAGAACTAAGTGTAAGACACGAAACCGTAAAACTCTTAGAAGAAAACTTAGGCAAAAATCTCTTGAACATAAGCATGAACAATTTTTTCAGGACACATCTCCTTGGGCAAGAGAAACAAAAATGAACAAGTGGGACTACATCAAACTAAAACTTCTGTACATCAAATAGCACCATCAGCAGAACAAAAAGGCAACCTACAGTATGGGAGAATATATTCATAAACAATTTATCCAATAAGGGGTTAATATCCAAAATATATAAATAACTCATAATCCCTGAATTTGAAGAGATATATGCACCTCTATCCTTCTTGCCACATTATTTACAATAGCCAAGCTGTGGAAGCAACCATAAGGTCCATCAGGAGATGAATGGATAAAGAAGAAGTGCTATATATACACAATGGAATATTATTCAGCCATAAAAAATAAAGAAATCCTGCCATTTGCAACAACATGGATGGACATAGAAGGTATTATGCCATTTGAAATAACCCAAGGAGAGAAAGACAAGTATCATATGATTACACTTGTTTGTGGAATCTAAAAACAAATAAAACAAAACAAAATGAACAAAATAGCAGTAGATGCATAGACACTGCGAAGTGACTGGTGGTTAACATGGTGAGGGGATTGGGTGGGTTGGGGGAGGGTAATGGGGATAGAAGGGTACAAACATTCTCAATCATAATATAAGTTGTTCACAGGGATGATAGTACAACATGAAGAATATAGCTAATAATTCTGTAACATCTTTCTATGTTGACAGATAGTAACTACACCAGTGAGTTGAGGTTTTAATAATGTGGGTAGCTGGTGTATCACTATATTTTATACTTGAAACTAACATAAGATTGTATATCAACTGTACTTCAATAAAAAAATCGAGTCTTGCCATTTTGAAATCTCTATCATAGCAGGCTAATTACTACTGTTGGTAATCCACCAAGTTGACATTTAATGAATGTTCATAATGAATCTTTTCTCTAGTTGAGTAAACCCCATAGTTTTCTTGCTTCTTATTCATTTTACAGTATTTGTAATAAAGGTGCTGTGCATAATTCCTTTGGAAAGATCAATATACTGTTTTATTAACCATAACCCTTTCTTGTTTTCTACATGTGTATTTGTCAGAGAACAGATTATTGTACCATAATTTCAAATTTGAGATTATAGATGTAGGTCATCTGCATGTCATTGCCTGACATTGCCTGGTGAAATATTTATTGTAGACATTTAGAAAGCTGAGATAATAACAACGAGCACTATTTATTGTTGCCTCAAGAGTTAGAAACTCAGACACATGTACAGACCAGACAAATAACATGAATGAGTGGAGGAGGGGGATGGATATAAGCTCAGGAGAGACTGGTGAAAATTTTGCCCAACCTGAGATAATATGCTTTTATATTGCATTTAATGTTTGAAAAACAATTTAATCATTATGTTTCACAGGCACAGTGTATTTTCGGCTGATTCTCCCACCCTCTTGATCTCTGTAAAGTTAAATGTGTCGGTTTTCTGAGAGACATGACAAGAAAGGGGAAAAAGGTTCTGATTCTGTTTGTCCTCTATGTATTTTATTTTATCTTTATACCTTTAAGAATACCCCCAATATATAATCAGGTAGATCTTCACTGTGTGTGATGCTGTATTCATTTAGTCTTAATGGTAATTGACTCAGGATCCTTAGGTATCTTAATAGCTGTATGCCTCTGGGCAGGCCCTTTACTCTGAATCTGTTTCTTCTTTTGTGAAATAATAACAACACCCATGGAGGCAGTTGTGAGGATTAAAGATATAACATCTGTAAAGTGTGTAATAGTGTTTAGTTATTATTACTGTGCCATCATCATTATTAAATTGCTGTGCATGAGAGGTTTTAGCCCTGACCTGGTTGCCCAAATGTATGCAGCTCAGAAGTTTCCTTCTGATAAAAAACAGTAGGATTACAAAGAAATGAAGAGAAGGAAAATGAAAAAGAAACTCAACTAGGAGACACGTGGAAAGGCAGCTCTCTCTCTGGTTGCAAGAGAAAGCATGAATTTTTGACCCGTGATTCTTGTTACATCAGACTTAGGAAGTGCTTATGGTTTCCAGCCATTTATTTGGTTGGGTTTGCAACTGAGGTAGCGCTTTCTTTGAGGAGGTGAAATTAATAACAGTGATGATTCTAATAATAGCGGCAGTTGCCGTTTAATGCTTAGCATTTACCAGATGCCAGGTCACACAATTTACAAGCATATCTTACTTCATATTTAGGGGTGAAAATTCATTATAGCTTTTAAAACTGAGAATGCCAACATTAAACTAAATCAAGTAATTTTTCTAGAGCAACAAAGTGGCAAAGTTAGAATTCAAACCTCATTTTATCAGATTTTTATATTCTCAATGCCACTGTCTCTCCTGGGCCAGGTTCCCTCTTCAGGATTTGGGGCCATCTAAAGGGATTCATTGTGATTAATTTAACTATAAAAGAAGAGGCATTGAGCCATAATAGATCTCGAGAGATTAGCTGGGCCAGCTTGCAGCCTTCCATCAGGTGAATGACCCAGTCATTTAGGACAGATGGGCTTGCTATTTTTTCTGAAAGGTCTTCATAGACAGTCCCTTCAAAAGCTTCTCAGAAGGCAGAGGAGCATAACTGGTCAAGCATGGCAAACTGAGGGCCTACCTGGACAGATGTGCTCTCTGTGACTAGGCCCCCAGCTGCAATCTCCTGGGAGGTGTTCTGCTTGAGAACTCTCTGTTTAACATGTCAGGCAAACCAGTTTCCAAGCCTTAAGCCGAGGAAAATCACATTTCATTCTGTGAGTGTTGTATGTTTTTGTTTGTAGCAACAGCTTTGTTAGTAGCAGAGCAAGTTTGATACTTATCACAGACCAATTTGCCTCCCATAAAAGCAGTTCAGAGGCGGACCAGTGAATTTTCTTTCCTGCCATCCATAACTTGTACATTTTCCTGCTTTTCCTTTGTCTGAGGAAAATGGTCTTATCTTTGATGTAAACTCTGTCCATGAAAAAGATATATACTTAGTGATGATCAGCATCTGCCATCACCAATTTGCAGAAGTTAACAAGCATTATTTATTTTTACTTATTAAATTCAAATGAAATTGGATTTAGTTGCTTATTTAATAACAGTCTTCCCTGCTAGCCTATAAATTCCACATCACCAGAGCTATCAGAGTCCTAAACATACTATGTTTGAAAAACAAAGGGGAAAAGGAAGATCAAAGTTTCAGTGCCTACAAACTCTGTTTCAGCAAAGACCAGTCATCTGACTTCTTTGAGAATATTATTAAAATGAGTTTTATAACACAAGTTGGAGGTCAATTGTAAGAAGTTAGCAGATGGTGGTGGTGATGGTGTTATTTATTATTATTATTTTCATTATTTAGTTCAGAAAACACTGTTTAAAAGATAAGGTAACTGAGGTCTATACAAATTTAGTGACTCCTCCCCCACATTCACATAGCAGAAGAATGTAAACCTAGTGCGTTAGTTTCCTGAAGCTGCCATAACACCTTATCACAAATTTGGTTGCTTTAAACAACATAAATTTTTTCTCTCACAGATGTGGAGCTTAGAAGTTCAAAATGTGGTATAAATGCACTCCCTCTGGTAGCTCTAGAGGAGAACATGATCCTTGCTTCCTCCAGCTCCCTGCAGCTGCACAGACATTCCCTAGCTTGTGTCTGCCACACTATTCTAGTCTCTGACTCTGTCTTCCCGTCACCTTCTTCTCCTGTCTAATTTCCCTCTGCCTTGCTCTTATTAAAGAAACTCATCATTGGATTTAGATCCTACCCAGATAATCCAGGATGATCCTCTCATCTGGAGAGACATAACTTAATTACATTTGTGAAAACCTTTTTGCAAATAGAGTGGTACTTAAAGTTCTGGGGCTTAGGATTTTGAGAGCCACCACTGAGACCACTATATCTGGTCTCCATATATATTTAGATGATTTCTGTGTTCTGCCAAGTGAAACCTAATTAGACATTTTTTTTTCAATGAGAAGTGTTAGAATCTTGAATGTTGAATCAAAGAGATTTCTATTACATAACAACTTTGGCAATACTGGCTGTATATAATTTTCATTTCAGAAATGGGTCATTTGAGGATCCACAATCCTCCTAGCTTAAAAGAAATAATAGTAATTTGCTTGAATATTAATATTGCTCTTAGTTTTGAATGAGATGTTTTTAAAGAATCTAAAACTAATTGATACTTGCATCTTTCAGTTTGCAGCTGAATATGTACTAATTCAGGCTGTGAGCTTCCTAAGCAAAAATGCTAGAGAACCAAATGAATTAACAAATGCAGTTGGATTTTGATAGCAATATTCAGCTACATATGGAAGTCCTTCATGAAAAATCAGCTACAGAAACCATCTTGCTAAGACACACCTGTCAAAACCAATTCCATTCACTTAGTAATCACTTCTAACATTAAAGGGTATTTTAACTCAGTCTTGTCCCTCTGCCAGGGGGGTGGGGAGTGATTGATCCTTACTTTAATTTCTTACTTTTTATATTAAAATGAGCATAATAATAATAAATTTATATGGATATATGTGTTCTGTGCATTCTTAAAATAGTTGCTGGAACGGTAGTATTCATGGAAATATTCCCTAGAGAATAAAGATTTGCAAAGCAGAGCTTAGCTTTCATAAAAGATAGGAATATCTCTGTCATACCACCAATGACCTGAGACATGTAACCTCCTTGGGGAAGTACTGGTGTTTTCATTATTGTTACTGAGGAGCAGCAAGTTCAGTTGCTGAATTATTTCCACATTATACGCAATGAAATGAAGAAAGCTAACCTTGTCTAAAAGGCTGTAAACAGATGACAGAGTTCAAGTGAAAAAAACTTCACAATTAGTTTAATCCTAAATGGAAACAGGCTTACTTGCTGGAAACAGAGACCACACATTCACTCTGGATTCCTAACACACTTGTGTTCGTTTCTCCATAGCTGTAAGAGAGCTAGTTAATCGCCATATTTATTCACGATCCTGTCAATCTCTGTTATTAACCTACAACACCACAGCAGATGAGGTCTAAAAGCATGTTATAATACCTCATCAGTACAATGAGTGATACGGCAGTGTTTCTCAATCTGTAGCTTTTATCCATAACCACTTGGCTTATTCCCAACTACAATGGAAAGGACTTTTGGTTTTACTGTAGGATTTTTGGCTCTTAATTAGTGATGATGATGTTCATGAAATATGATACTGTGATGGTTTAATCAGATAGTTGTAGCTATGGAGAACCTAAATTAAATGGTTTTTCTTTTCAGCTCTTGATCACTACTATTCAAGGGACCCTTTGTAATAATGTTTCTTATTCATATTTCCTAAGAATGATTTATGTGTTTCAACTGCCACATTTCCAGACCTGTGTGATTGCTTCAGTTGTGGCTGCCAGTATGGCATTACTTCATTCCACACTATGTGGGAAAAATGTAACAGGGAAAAAGGTGACCACTTCTTGCCTTGATCACAGTTACTGAGTATACATTCTGGCCAGAACAAGGAGGTCACATGGTTAAGGTTCTGAGAAGCTGAATGGACTAGTAACATTCAGGGAGCCCATTCCTATGAATGAGTCTTGAAGAATGAGTGACTTAAATTCACATCTGAGAACACCAACCAACTGATGCCTACCACTTTTTCTGGTAGCTTGTAACTAGCTAGGAACAGCAAATAAGAACATTCAATGCCATACATCCTCCTTTTGATTGTTGTTTATCGCATAAAGTTTAAGTGTAAGGAAATCATAGCGTGTTTCAAATATCCTATATCTTTCAGGTATAATTCCCTGTCATTTCTCTCTTTTAATAATTTGAAACAAGTAATAAAAAATGTGTTTTATCAGTTCTGATCCTCATAGTTAACAAATCATCAAATAAAATATTTCAACCTCTACAAATAATATCTGGTGTTCAATGTATCAGTAGAAAAAAATAGAATGATGGCCCACTAGAGTAGTTCCCAATGTCTGCTTAGGTGGACTCTGGTAATGGTCTGCTTAGGTGGACTCTGGTAATGGGAGAGATTAACAGTGAACATTTCACAGCTTTGTTTCCTGCAGGATTTTTTGGAGTCTTCAATGCTGTAATGTGCACTGGTTATCTCCAAAAAGCAGATACAGTAAATAGTAACTCCAAAACTCATTGGACAATAAATCCCCTTTTCTATTTATAGAAAAGCAGTATTCTCAGAACAAACTTTGCAATAACTGTTAGCATAGTAGAATATGATGGAATGGAAGAGCAGTGAAAATGTCAGCTTAGTTTCTTATTCTGCCTCTGTCACAAACACTTCAAGCAAGTCACTTGACAACCCCAGATTGTACCTTCCTTTGGGTTTGGAAATAAATAATCTCTCGAGTCCTTTGAAAACTTGCAGTGCTGTAATTCTCTGCTCATGGTTAAGAAGGTTCCTACATAACATGTACATTTCCAATCTGCAAAAATTACCATGGATATGTTCTGCTGGTTTCAGTAAGAATCATCAAAACCACTGGAATATTTAAATGATTAAATAAGATGAAAAGGGTTAATATTTGTAGTTTCACTGTCATGAACAAATAACAGAAATTCGGCAGGAACTGGCAGTTTGACACTTTGATATTAGTCCCCAAAAAAGGAGCTAGAATAGATTTTGGCACACATTACGTGTTTGGGAAAGTGAGTTGCCATGTGGTAGAGGGCTTAGATCTTTCCCCATACCTGTCCCCTTCTCTCTAGGATCTGGTACGAAGTGGCATCATATCTGTCTTTTGTTTTCCCATTTTGATCTGTCATTCTCTTCCTTCTTTCCAAAGAGCATCAAAATAAACTTGTGTAATTGGGATTTGCTGTGATCCCAATAACTTTTTTCCCCAACTCAGGTGACACTCCCACAGGGGAGGGGCCCTCCATAGTTATTCTGTTAAATAGGTAGGAAGCACTTGGTTTTACTCTCAGCAACCTTATTTTAGAGTGGTAACATGAGGATACCGTTTAATTCAAATTTGTTTTGTATCCCAGAAAAGAATGTGTGATCGATGAAAACGCTAATCAGATTTATGTAAAATTTGCTTGTGAACAATCTTTTTATTGCACCTAGCTAGTATTTGTGTGCTCATTACTGCAGAAAACTTTAACAAATCTTTCTCAGACTTTTGAAAATTACTTTTCTTATCCTTTCATTAATCAGAGAACAGCTGGAGAAAGGAACAGGATGTTTTGTTTCTCACTATAGAATTGTTGGTTGGTGCTTTCTTGACACTTAAGATGTAGGAAGTTAAGTTTGTGTTTGTTTTCTTTTAAATTAAATCTAAGTGCATCTCAATTAGTTTATGTACTTGGTTTTGGACAAAAAATAGGGACTTAACAAGCTACAGTATAACACGAACAAACTGAATTTGGTGGCTTTTACCTTCCTTCATCATTGCAGTTCTTAACTAAAATGGAATTACTGAGAGATGTCTCTTACAGGATTATATCTGAAGATTTTCTTGAAACCAAATGTGGGAGATCATAGAACTCATCTCTGTTAGGGCTGACATGAATGTGAGGTTCTTAAAGCCAATCAAACAAAATCAAACAAAATCTTGTAGCATCCCCTAATATAAAAATACCACTTGATTAAATTCACTTTTAAAGACCCCTTTTAATTTCGTAGTATAGTTTATAATGCATCTTTATTTCTCTGAGAAAAAAAACGGAAATGAAAAGCTTGAATCTAAAAATAAAACCCATACCTAATACACAAGCTAAATATACCCTCAAATTTTCTCATTGCTACATTAATTCAATGAAATCTAATTTATGCTGGTACCACTGTACTGAATAAAGATGAAAAAGTATTACCAGTTCACATTGTGTTTCAGCTTCCTTCTTTAGGACTTATCAGAAGAAGTGTTAATTGCTTAAATCCTTATATAATATTGTGTCTTCATTAAAGTTTTCTGGAAGAAAGATTAAATGAAGGGTAGCAAAGAACTTTGCATTTATTTTTAGCTTTATCCTATTCTATTGTTACACCCCTAAAGTATTCATCCTGTTTTCATACCGTCCTTTAACTTTCCCAAATCCATATACTATTATGCTGCTGAATACATCACCCCCACTCCATATTCAAATTCCAATTGTAGCCCTTGTTGCCTATAGGAGTATTTCCGAAACTGGTGAATTCTGGTTCTACAGGACATTAATAAAGGCAACTCTGAAGTATACAGAGTTCAAATAAGTTTAGGAAATGATAGATTAAATTAAGTTAAACAAACCCCTTTACTGTTGGATTTTTTTCTGCAATGTGAACTGTGAGTCTATAGGAGGTCAATATAGCTTTTTAAACTTTTACAACTTAACCATAAAACAACTTTAAAGCATCTTGAGTAAGATTACTTTGTGGAAAACAGAACACAATTCTAGGGTGTCCACAATGTCTGCACTATGATCCTGTTCCACCTTTCCAGCTTGATATATCTTAGTTTTGTGCAGACAGTGTACTGCCATTTGGTCACCAGCCTGCAGGTATTTAATTCCTTTTGAGCTCTGTGCACACTGTCCCTTAGTCAACCTGAAAATTTAAACAACAGAGGTTTTCAAGAAACAAATGGGTTTATTCAGAAATTGTAGAGGAATTACACTAGGACACGGTAAGCCGTAGGCAAATCCAGAGAGCAAAGGAGGGAGAGCTTCCTTTTATAAGTGGAAAAGAGGAAATTGGGAAAGGTTGATTTAAACAAAAGTTCTTCAGAGGAAAGTGAGAGTTTGAGGCGGTAGTGACTTCTCATTGGCTTCAGGCAAGAGTAACTTGCTGTCACTGCGCCTAGAGGAAATCTTTCTTCTTCCTGCCGAACTATGTAAACTGGGAAGTGTGGCTTGCCTGAGCACTCCATCTTCATGGTTTCCTGAATCCATTTTGAATGAATTTCTTTTGTTCATTTTCACAGTTGCCCCTCCTGATCAGAACCTTTCCTTGAAAGCATCACTGATAAAGAGTCATGTTTTCCAAATTTAATGCTTTGGCAGGACTTTCCAGGTTGTCTTGTCCTACCTACATTGGTGGGACAATGCATAGTGACTGGAAACCAGTTAAGGCCATATTTGAATAACAAAGGTAGAAGGGAGAATTCTGAGATATTTCCCACTTTAAGTCTATATCTTATCATTAAGCATTGGAGATCATCTTGAAGCACTGAACCATCAACCAACCTGTTGGGTATGTCATTCCTATAAAGGTTTGACAGGCAACAGATTCAATGTTTAAAAGTAATTATGCAAAACAAAGTGAGGAGCAGAATAATAAATGTAGTTTGTATAATGGTCTGAAATCAGGAGCCCAAACCTGAAAGGAATCAGCTAAATAGATCAGAAGACTGGGGGTCAGTAAGATTTTCCTCTAGCCTGAAATGAAAAAATTGCTCTAAATTTCAGAGATTATCCCTCTTAGTAGTGGCCTGAGAGATGAGGATGATGGTGTTCTCTCTCCAGGCTAATATCAGAATAAAGGAAGGAAAGAGAAAGGGAAAGGATTTTATGTTCACTTAAAGTTTGAATGCCTGCCTCATCATCCTGAGCAGAAGCAGTCTGCAGTCACACCAGCTACTTCTTCCCTCGTCAGTCTGGTTTGGAGGTTTCCGGTGTGTGTGCAAGACCAGATACCGGGAGGAGCCTTCTACAGCTGTGAGACTTAAACCGAGGCTCAAGTCCTGGAAATCTGCCTGTCATTTGGGTGCTGAGGAGGACCTGGTATGGTCCCTTTCACGGAGATTCAAGGGCAATCTTTGCTCTTACTGATTCCAAATCAGAAAGGTGGGAGGAAATTGGAAACATTAGTGTGGAGAGTTATAGCCAGATTTTTGAGGAAAGTAGAAGAACTTAGTATCTAGTCCAGTTTACTTACAGATACAGGTTTCCCCTTCTATCTGTAAGTGCACTGTTCCTTATGAAAACTCTGATAAAATGCAATGGCATAAAACAAGGAGTATCTGCCACTTTCTCAAAGTTCATTTTATACCACTTTTATGAAACACCTACAGTAGCAGTACAGTAAAGGCTTCTTTCATAAAAGCAAAAGTACTCTTCAGATTTCTTTCAGTCAGCAAAAACAGGTACTAATATAGGCCTTTCTTAAAAGTAAAGTGGCATAATTGGAACTTTAGAAAAGCAGGGGATACCCATGTATAATTAAACCTCAAAGACAATTAATGGGATTAGAGAATAATATAGACAAAGGTGAAAACATAATTTTTTCTCTATATAATTATCCCCCTTTTTTTTAAAGATAATTACAATAAAACTAATTTTCTTAAATAAAACTTGGCCTGACTATTCACATAAGTGTAGCAAGAATAGTGGTCAGATAAATATGTTCTTTTTAAGACTGATTTGCTGGAACCTTGTAAGCAACCTACCAGGTTGATTTTTCCAAGGAGCTTTATTGGCTCTTTAAAGTTACCCTTAGTTTGTTAAAAACTGTTTGGTCAGATCTGAGTCTGTACACATCTCTCTGAAATATGACAATCCAGTCAAAGCTTTGGCAAATAGACAGTATTTCCAGTTTTTCTTACAAGGAGAATAAATTCTTTATGATCTTGTGCAAATAACTATATTGCCTTGACAAAAAGTACTCTAAAGAGTTCTAAATTCTGAAAAGATCAGGTAGACAGAAAAAGTAAAGAAAAAAATACCTTTGTTTATAAGGCATATTTTACCAAATTGCTGTGTTATAGATAGCTTAAAAGAGAGGAGAACAAGGAGTCCTTTAAATCTAGAAAACAAAGAATTAAAGAACCAGCAATGTTTTAAATTATGTTACAAAAATTAATATCCTCCTCCTCAGTCCCATGTTATCAATTCTTGTTCTGCTAGAATCCAGTTTTATCCATTAGTTCTGGAAATTCTTACCCAGTTCAATTTTATGATCTCAAAGTTATGAGAAATCTGTGCTTTATTACAGCTCTTTATATGAATCTCTTTGAAGATGAATCACTTTTGTAGATACACTTCTATATAAGCATCAGAGTAAAGCAGTAACTTTCTATACATGACAAAAGGTTTATATTTAATGTTGATAACTTTAAAGACATACCTTTTTTAATTAATGACTTTGCACAAGCTTTTATACTGAATATGTTCCTAGATCAAGTGAACATGAAAAACATTTGGGTTAGTTTATATTATATTTCTGAAATTTAATTTATATAAGAGACAGATTTTTCAAGCCACTTAAATAGGGCTCCTATTTAAATTAATTTTGGCAGTAACATCAGGAGGTAGAAAAATACATCTGTAATGTGCGTACATAGACATGCATAAACACATAGATGCCAACAGAGACCTAATAAGACAGTTTAAGGTTTTTATTTTGTTGTTTGCTTTTATTTTTATTTGATAAACTAATCTCAGGAGGCAATCCATTTATAAAAACTTTTGTGAATCCTCCTTGGGTTTAAGAAATTATTTAATTTTGGCTCTTAGTTTAGTAGAATAAGGAAGTATAGAGCATAAAAGGGAAAAAGGAAACTTACATCAGAAAAAAAGAAGATGAGGAAAGGGAAAAAGAGGCCTCAGAAGACTTCTGACTTTAGATTGTTTGTTCACCTTGGTTAACTTAGAAATGGTATTTTCTAAAGGGGTGATTTTTGAATCTTGGATGTGTTTGGAAGCCTCCAGGTAACAGTTGAAATAAACATCCCATTCAGTCTGTTTAAATTTACCCATGTGGTCTTCTGATTTGTTCTAAGAAAAAGAAGGTGTGTGGGGGAGTGGGGGTTGAAATTTCCTCATAATGGCCAATGGAGTTATAAATTATCTTGAGTTATGTTGGTCCATTAAGCTAAGAATGCACATGAGAAGGGACCATAGTTTTCTTTTTCTTTTTCTTGTGGGGATCCCAGAAGGAGGACTCTCTTGAGAGAATTTGGAGGTTTGGGATCCCATGTTTCAAAACTAGAGGCTCAGGAAACAAACAAGTTCTCACCAAAAGAAAAAAGATCCCAAATGAAGTTGGAGGGCTCAGCCAAACGGAGGGAGCTAAAATCCTATGTTGAATCAGGTAATTGTTCACATCTCCCTACAAGATGAAGACATACTGAACCAAAAGGGAAAAGATAACTCAGGAAAACAGTGCCAGAGCTTCAAGTGCATACCACACATGGTTCCAGAGGTTGTTGAATCCTCAGGAATTCATGGCCTTTGGATCCTACTTCTGACGCCATGTAATAATACCCTTAAAAATTAAACAACAAAGGTTATTGAGCAAAAAATGAGTTTATTCCGGAAAAAACAGAATTGCAGTTTGGGACATACAAACTATGGTGAAATATAGGCAAATCCAGAGAACAATGGAGGAGAATACCCTTCTATAGAGGAGAAGGGGAAGTTGAGAGGTATTGTTTTGAATAAAGTTTCACTGGAAGAAAATGAGAGTTCAAATTGGTGGCAGCTTCTCATTGGCTATAGGTGATCAAAGTGACAGTGGCTTCTCATTGACTACATGATAGGGAAGCTTATCATTTCCAGGCCAAGAGGAAGTCTTCCTTTTTCTTGCTGAACTATGTGAGCTGTGACAAGTGGTAGTGCATTTGAGCTCTCCCTTCGTGGTTTCCCAACTCTGTTTCAAATGAGGTTTCCTCTATTCATTTCACATCCTTATCCTGGCATTCTCTTCTCTCTTTTTTTCTCCTTTTGAAACCTTTTTATTTTTTGTAGATCAAGACTTCAGGCTATGTACTTTGTTGTTTTTTTCCTGAATGAAAAAGTATTTGCTTTCTCCTTTACAATCCCATAGCATTTTGTTTACACACCTGAAAAAGCTCTTGGCTATTGTCTATGTTGAATCAGGTAATTGTTCACATCTCCCTACAAGATGAAGACTTCTTCAGGGGCGGTGAGTTTATATTATTATCTTTACATCTTTTGTTCATAGCACTCTTCCACTCATGTAATAGGCAATCATTCTAGTTGAACAGAAATGAGTTGAATAACCACTAAACTTAAATCAAGTCACATTACTATTCTTCTCAGAAACCTAGTTTCAAACAGAATTGGAGCCGAAGACTTTACAGGGGTCCACAGTGCCCTACATAGTCACCCACTCTCCCTGTCCTAATACGTCCTTGACTCCAACTCTTAATTGCTCTCTCTCATTCATTCCACTCCAACCAAACTGGCCTCCTGCTATTTCTCAATGCCCACGATCCTATATTTGAGAATCTTTTCTTCTACCTAGAATGACTTCTCAGTACTCACCTCCTTCAAGTCTTTGCTCTAATGTCATCTACTTGCTCAGACTTACACTGAGCCCATTATTTAAAATTGTAGCCTTCCTCTGTCCTCCCAGCTGTCCTAATCCCTTTTACCCTGCTCTGTTTTTTGTTTTACCCAAGGCTTCACTATCTTCTAACATACTATATAATTGAATATTTACCATGTTTATTATCTTCCTACTTCACATGACTGAATTAAGCTCCACAAGGGTGTTTTTCTGATTTGTTCATTACTATGACCCAGCCCCTAGAATAGTGTCTGGCCTATATATGGCACTTCATAAATATATGTTAAAAGAATTGAATGAATGAACATGCTATGTATGCTATTTTCTTGTGCAGTGATTTAGTGGTATCTGTTTGTCACACTATGTTTTTATAGAACTTGGTAAGAGCAGGGTAGATTTTGTTGGCTTTCATTATTTAAAAAAATGTTCTCTGCACTTCAGCTCACTCAAGCTGTGAAGGCAGTAAAACACTGCCTCAATTAAAATATTCCAATTAACACTAATCAGGAAGAGCAATATTGATAACCCAACTGAACTGGGTTATTGGGTCTTTGTAGCCTCACATATCACTCTAGGCATGGTATGTCAATTTCATAAAGTAATTTTTATTCCCTCTTGAATTTTGGTAAAATAATGAAGAGCATCTCAAGGGGAAGAAAACAGAGCATTAAAAACTTTGGTATTCTATTTTTAAATACTATAGTTCTGCTCTTCAGTCAAATACAATACTGTTCTCATCATCATGATAGTTAGGAGCAATGTTTTGTGACATGTACACTGCATCAGAACATAGAGATAGGTTTTGGGATCCTATAAAATGTGAGATGTCATTCCTGCCCTCCAGGGTCTTGCAATCTTCACTGACAGTAATGGTTTTAGGTTCTCTTCTCCTATTGATTACTCATTTTTTTCTGCTTTATTGAGATATAGTTGATGTAATATTATGTAAGTTTAAGGTATTTATGTTGACTTGAGACACTTATATTTGGCAAATATTACTACTCTGTGTTAGCTAATACCTCCATTACATCACATGATTATGATTTCCTTTCTGTGGTGAGAACATTTGAGAGCAACTTTCAAGAATATAGTGTAGTATTGTTAACTAAAATCACCACGCTGTACATTAGATCCCCACAACTTACTCATCTTATAACTGGAACGTATTCATTTCCCAAACCATTTGACCAACATCTCTCCATTTTCCCCACCTCCCAACTCCTGGAAACCATCATTCCATTCTCTGTTTCTAAGTTTTTGGCTTTCTTAGATTCAACATGTGAGTAAAATTAAATAGTATTTGTGTTTGTCTGACTTATTTCACTTAGCATAATATTATAAGGTTCATCTATGTTGTTACAAATGACAGGATTTTCTTCTTCCTCACTACTGAATAGTATTCTATTCCATACATATACCACATCTTCTTTATCACTGATCTGTTCATGGACACTTAGGAAATCCAAGTAGGATCTCAAAGAGATCTCTGCATTCCCAAGTTCATTGTAGCATTTTTCTCACTCAATAGCTAAGATATGGAGAGAACTGTATCTTTTACTCATTAGAGGTTTAGCTTTGAGCAAATCTCTTAACATCTCTAAATTTCAAATGGCTTCTTCTACATAGTGCAGTACTTAATGCCATCCCAGAGATGCATTAGATGCACAGAGATGTTTTGATGATCAGATGAGTTATTATGAGTAAAAACGTTGGGATTTTTTTAGTTGTTAAGTAATATACAAATTCATAGAGACAAGTTGAATGGCTGTTGTCAGAGGCAGGGGAGAGGAAGGAATGGGGAGTCATCATTTAATGGGTATAGAGTTTCAGTTTTACAAGATGAGAGAACATTATGGTGGTGGTGGTGGTTCTGCAACATTAATTATTCATTTAATGCCATGAGTTGTACACTTAAAAGTATTTAAGATGGGAAATTTTATATTATGTGTATTTTAGCACAAAAAAGGAAAAAAAGAACTGGGGAAAAAAGGCCATACTCAAAAAAGTCCATGTTGGAGGGCTACATTCATTTGGATATATGAGTTCAGGATGTATGAGTTAGATGTATGTGTGTTAATTACGATGTTCCCAAAGTTCAAGAAAACTCAACAAAATTAAAGTCTTTTTTTTAAATTTCTATAAAAATACAAGAAAATATATTATCATTTGTGTACTTGTTTCTACTATTACCGTTAACTGCTATGTCTAATAGTCTCCTTGTCATTGGTAAATTGTCACATTTTCTTGTCCTCCTTTTCCTCCTCCTTCTTCCCCCTCTTCTTCCCCTCCCTCATTTTACTTGAAGCACAGCCTAAGAAAAATTAAGTGTCTGTTATCACCTATGTATAAACTCCTGTGTAAGATATTAAATATTTAACTATGGTATTTATCAAGTGCCTACAACATGCCCAGCCCTGAGCTCAATGCTGGGTGTATATTAATCATCTCTGAAATTTATCTATATCCTAAAATAAATACTCTCAGCTCCTTTGTGGTCATTTGTGGACATCTGAAGAGCAGCAGAATAATTTGAATCTCCCCACGCACTCCCTGCTGAGGTTGAACGAGGGTATGCTCTGCCTTCTTGTTTCAGCTCTCATTCTATAAACAAGTGTCCTTTTGGCAATTATTTAGTGCTGTGCATTTTGTGTTGTTGTGCCCTTCATTGGTAATTTTCCTGTTTAAAATAGCCCAAACTGTGTTACTGAAGTGCTGTCTAGTTTCCTAAATGCAAGAAGACTGTGATGTGCCTAATGGGGGAATAAGTGTATGTTAGATAAGCTTCATTCAGGCATGAGTTATAGTGCTGGAAGCTAAGAGTCAATGTTAATGAATAAACATTATATATTAAATAAATTGTATTTAAATAGAAATACACATAAAACAAGGTCATGTGTTGATCATTTGATGAAACTGTTGTGACCAGAGACTTGCAGAAACCTAAACCAGTATTTCCCTCTAGGAACAACTTCATTATTTACAACCAATGTGAACTTGTGCAAATTATTTCTTTTCTGGGTCTCAGTTTCCTCTTACATAAAAGGGGTCATAATGTTGCCCAACTTGTGATACTATTAAGAGGATTAAGTAAATTAATACATGAAAAGTACTTATTTTAGTGCCTGGCACATAGTAAGCATTCAGTAAATCTTAGCTATAAGTGCTATTATTACCACAACTTGGAATCACCTTTGAATTAGTAGCAAACTTCCACCTGAGCAAGAAGGTTATGAGCATTGCTGTCATCACTTGAGTCCTAGATGCCTCAGATTCAGAGATCCATAATATACCTTCACTAACTCCCCAACTACACACACACATTGAAGGGACATTTAAAAATCCCTCTATCACTTGCCCTGTTGTGTAGCACCTTGATAACTGTGACCTCATCAATAAAGTTTAAAGAAGTCTGTGGACATTCAAGTGCCACAGTAAGGTTGGACTTCCTTGCAATAGAGTTATTTATGTGCCTATTTCAGGTAGACTATGAACTTCTTTAGTTCAGATGCCATGTTGGATTTACCTTTGTTTTCTCCACACCATCTACCACTATAACACCATAAATAATATTTTGGGGGAAGGAAAGAAGGGAGGATGAGGGAAAAAAAGCTGAGATTGAAGAAAGGATGGTATTACGGACTGAATGTTCATGACCCCCTAAAATTCATATGTTGAAACCCGAACCCTCAGTTTGGTATTAGGATGTGGAGCCTCTGGAAGATCACTGGACTCTAAGGTAGGGCCTTCATGACTTCATTTCTGCCTTTGTAGAAAGAGACGTGGAGAGCTTCCTTCCCTCTTCATCCTCCACCATGTGAGGATGCAGTGAGAAGATAGCAGTCTACAAAACAGGAAGCAGAGTCTTTCACCAGACAGCACCTTAATCTTGGACTTCTCAGTCTCCAGAACTGAGAAAGAAGCGTTTGTTGTTCAGGCTACCGAGTCTGAGGCGCATTTGTTACAGCAGCCCGGAGAGACTGAGACAGTAAGACCATCCTGTCGGAATTCCCTCACTCTGCAGGAATTCTGAGGCACCAAACTGTACTTCTAAAGTGGCGTATACATCACCCTAGTGCTAGTTTGGTAACTGTCTTCCTTTAGGAAATCAGTGTATATTTAATATGCCTGTTTAGTTGTTCCTTTCATTTCTTCCATTACTTAGAATTTTGTTTTGTTTTTCCAGGGAACTATTTTAAACTTTTAGATGTAAAATGAGAATGCTTACTTTATTAGTTTCTTCAGATGTTACTGGAACTAAAGTGACTTCAACTTGACTTATAAATAAGGAAGTACAAAACTAAATCAAGACTGCTATGTCACTTGGCATGACTTTGCACCCTTCTTGGCAGTCTCTGTGGGGGCCACACGCTGAGTTGGCAGAGGAAGAATGATTTCTGCATTTGGAAGTATGATGAGAAGTACAAAGATTCTACTTTGATCTTCTTTTAAAATTTCATGCCATCATTCCCTAACCTACTTCCCTAATTTATTTTTCTATAGCACTCTCACTATCAAAATACACAGTATGTGATTTATTAACTTTGTTTATGATCACTTTATCCACTTTAACCTCTTTGAGAAGATAAATGTTTTTGTTTTGTTTTTCAATAATACATCACCATCATTGGGTAGGAGCTGGCTTGTATAAGTGCTCATAAGTAGGCATATCATAGGTATTGAATGAATCTGTACTAGTTCCCATCTCCCTTACAGTGCCTTAAAAAAAAAGGGATTGAGTGATGACATTTCCAAAAATTGGCAGGTGTACCACACTGCAGCCTTATCTCCAATTTCTCTCTGTAAAAATGAGAACAGTGAAATAGCACCCATAGCAAAGTCAAAGTAGATGATGAATAAACACATAGCTAGCATGTATATTTGATGATGGTTTTATTTTCAAAACAGTAATGAGATAAAAATATATGGTTGAAATTGCTGAAGCAACTTAACTTCAATATAAATAACAGCTGCTCTTCATCTGGGAATTTCATTTATATACAGAACTTTTTTATGCCCTTATAATCTTTCAACCAGTAAACATCTAATTCAGTATCCAGTATCCCAAGAAATATTTTACACTCAAAGAAGAGTAAGGAAAAGGGGCAAGAAATAGCCCTCTTTGAGCCAGTGATTAAACAAATATGTTATTTCCAACATCTTTGCTACCCCAATTAGCTATATAGCAAAGCATATCCAATTTCTTAGGAGCAATGAACAAAAACATGACTAGCATTTTTCTTTATTAGTCACCAGTCTCTGTTTTATTTGGTGAAAAATCTAAAACTTGAGTATGTAGCAGAGTCTTCTGTTTGCTTTTAAAATAAAACTTTTCTGCAGAGTGTGGGCTGTCAAAAAATACTGATAAACTCTGACTCTCCCTTTAAAGTTAACACTTTGTGTAATTTCCTCCCAAGCTTCTTGGGAAAACGATGCCTACTTCTTTTTGGATAGAATTAAGAGAAAGTTTAATTATATGAGCATCTACTTAGTTTCATTTGTGAGCAAGAAGTCAGAAACTTCCTGCCCCCTTTTGAGATTGTGTCCATTACCATTAAGTGCTAGGCAAATTCAAAAGTGAGCTCATTGCTCAGGCTTGTATCCCTGAGAGGTTAACAAAAGAAAAGAAATCAAATGAAAAAGTTTGAGATGAGGCAATTTCTTTCACTTTACAGCAGTTTTTCATGACCAATTGTATGGCTGGTGGATTTGTGGTCTCTTGGGTTTGATCATGATCTGTGGCCCATAAATCTCCACTAAGTAATACATTCCAAAGGTTTTTCCAATAGATTACCGACTTTACAATGGCCTGTTGATATGTGCCTTTTCAGCACTTCTTCAAAGGATATTTATTCTAGTGTTACTTGAATATATCTGATTTGCCCTCTAGGTTTGCCTGTTTATTAAGACCAATACAATGAATCGTAACTTGCTAATTTCAGTTTTCAAGGCAATGAAAAAGTTCAAAATGAAGAATCATATTTCTTTCCGTCAGAACTTGAATGATCATTAAGTCTATCAAGTCACAGAACTTTCTCCTACTAGGGTAAGAACAGATAATAGCAGGGCATATCACTGACTAGCTGATAACAACCGCTGTCACAGCTAACAAGCCCACATAATTTGCCTGATGCCATTTCATGTTTTCATCATCTCAAGCATTCATTGGTTCAAGGGTCATTGGGTGGAAGGGCATTTCTTCTACCAAGGGGTGAATTCATTTCATATGCTGATTGCATCCCAAAATCTTAGCCTGTCTTTAAGCTTTCATTTTAAGGATGGTAGGTGGCTCAGCTCCTTGATTAGAGACCTTTTCTTACAGCTGTCTTAGAGAACATCCCTGACCATTGACCACACAAAGGTCCTTTACAGGCAGGATGTTGCAAAACAAGTGTGTCTTGGGGTCAATACAGGAAAGTTCACCTGAGCCCGTGGAGTCTCTCTGACTTAAGTGTGTGAAACAGGATTGGGAACAGGCAAAGACTAAATAAGTACCTAATACACATTAGACACTGTTTGGGGCATGGTGCTACAGCCTGATAAAGACCTAAAAGATTCCTGCCCCCATTAAGCCTTCATTGAGGAGGGGAGGGGGGACAATAAGTCAAATGGCCTAGAGATGAACAAAGTAATTGCAGACACTGGCAATGACTACCATGACAAATGTAATAAAGAGGTGATGTGAGAATAACTGGAGCAGGGTGGTGGTTTACGTGAGATAAACACTCAAAGACGGCTACTCTGAAGAAGTGACATGTGACTTGAGTCCGGAAGAATGATCATAAGCCAAAAGATGGGTAAAAATCATTCAAAGCAAAGGGAAAAGCAAGTTCAAAGGTCCTAGGACATGGTTAGCCTTAAAGTGTCTGAAGAACAGAGAGCAAAACATGGTTGTTGCAGTATAAACAAATAAGGAGCAGAGTAGCAGGACATGACACTGAGGATGTGGGAAGGGACCAGATCCCAAAGGTCTTTGTGAAGCATAGTGAACAGTTCATATTTTATTCTAAAATTGACTAGGCCAGATGCTTTTCTGAAACCTTTGTTTCTCTTTGTGTTGTGTAACGATGAAACCAAGGATAGAGAATGCACCTGCCTAGCCATTAACACTCCTGAGTCAGGATGATATGTGAAAAGAGATGAGCTCCTGTGGAGAAAAATGCCGGTAATAATAGCTTGTATTTTAGGGTGCCTGTCTCCGAAGGAGAACAACGTTATTTATAACGCCATATCACACTAATCGCAGTAACCTCATGAGTTAGATAGGTGCACATTTTTATGGAACACTCAGGGAAACTCAAACATTTTAAATTGAGTTGTTCTTTGGCTTCTTAAACAGCACAAAGGTCTAGATGAAATAGAGTATGTCAAAGAAATGAGGAAAGAGAAAAGAGCTAAAAATGATAAATAAAAAATCGCTATCAGGAAAGTCATACACTTACAGAGAAAAGGGCAGCAAAGCAACCTTTATTTTCTTGTGAAGTCAAGTTAATAATAGGAAAGGGATGAAAAGTATGAAAGTCTCAAGTAGTCAATCAGACAATAAACAAGAGTGCTTTCATTCCGTATGTTCTATTTAACTCAATATAGAATAGAGGCTAAATATACAGACTTCTGGGTCAGGAACGCCTGGATTCTAATCCATACTCTATTTCCTTATGCTAGGTCTGTGAACTTGGATGTTGATTTTTTCCTTTCTATAAAATGGGATTACTAACAATACCTCATAGAACTGTTTTGAGGATTAAATGAATTCATACATGAAAAGTGAGAACTGTGTTAAGTAAGCTAGTTGAAACTAGCCTTATGTTTTTATATTTTCAAAAGTGGTTAGATTACCAAGCAGAAACTAACACATACCTCCTTAACACATACCATTGATTATGTTATTTTAAGTTCTAGTCTAATTTTCTTTTTTTTTTTTCCTGGAAACAAAAAGTGATATAGTAATGTGGTGCAAGAAGAGAAAGAATAGAGTAACCTCTTTTCCTAAACGTGAGATTGCTGACCTGCAAATTTGTCTTTGGCAATCTATACGCATCTTTTCTCATCCTATTTTTAAGTCATTAATCCTTTCTTGAGCTTTCTCAGCCCTACTTTACTGTCCCCATTACTTCATAGATGTTCTTTTGTTTCTTTTTTGGTCAGCAAAACTCACATTCAAAGAATCCACATTGCTCTTATTTACTCATTAAGAGGAATCAGTGTGATTGGATTAATTCACCCTTCACTGTAAATGACTAATAGCAAGATAATACATTGGCAGCCATTTATGGCATTTCTGTAATTCCAAAGTAGTCCCTAAATTACAGAGTTTCATCTGGTGTGAATAAAGAGGGATATAAAAAAGCACAGACATTTGAGGGAGAACATGGTGAGGTCAGAATCAGCACCTAGGAAAGCTCCCACAGGTCCTACCTCTTACTTTTAAATAATTTAAATTTTCATAGTGATGTGCACAGCAAGCAGCAGTAGGGACTATAAATGAGCAAAATCATAAGCCATTTCTGTGAATCAGTTATTTGTAATCTGAGTGTATATTGACTTAGGAATATTAATAAGGTCCTTTGTTACCTATACAAAGACATCCAGGAAAGAGATTTGCTTTCTGTTTCAATGTCAAACCACCAGCTGGAATCAGATTTGGGTCACTTCTTTAGACCGTCAGCAAGCTGGGGTATTTAATATCAGATCTTTAGCATAGCCATGGGTTTTTTGTTCTATTTTACTTGGTTTTTGGAGAGATAAAATGAATGGTACCAATACCTGAAACAAAAGAGGAATTCAAAAAATATTTGCTGAAGATAGGATAAACAATGGTAAAGCAAGATACTGACACATATCTATTACTATTTTATGATCATATGTGTCTGTGTATATATGTGTATATAATATATATTTGTAAATATGTATATATTTCAATTTCTATTTATATTTACATTTATATCCACCCTATTCCATCCAGCACACAGTGTGAACTTCTAAAACTTTCAGCTCAATGAATAAACTTATATAATCAGCAAGTAATATAATGTTTCATTTTTTATTTCTGCTTTAAAATAAAAGATAATGCATCCTTTATAAAAGATAAACATCAGTTTTTGCTGTTTTATGAAAATGGTATTTTCAACCTTTACATTAAAAAATAGCACAAGCTTTCTCAGCCCATGTCATCATAGGAAGAAGTTCTTAAGGAGAATTATCTGAATCCAGTACAGGTCATTGTGTATTAATTGTAAGTCATATAAAGAATACATTTCATTCCCAGCAAAAGATAAGGTATCTGGCTTACTTCAGCACCTGTTACAGACATGAAAATACAAGTAAGTCTAGCAAAAGAGGATGCATTTTAAGTCTTACCAGCATTTTGTGTCACACAGTATAACCGACTTGACTCCTCTGGTGTTACTTTATCTGTGGAAATTTGGACTCACTTTCCCCAGCAAGTCACTTTCTGTGCATTTTCCTTTGATGCTCAGAAATGATAATACTAACATTAATAAACTACTGACTTTGGACCGGGCAGTATGTTAAATGCTTTAATGCATGACCCTAATCTTTAAAGAGCCCTGTGAGATAGGAATTATTGTCCTGATATGAGAGATGAAGAAACTGAAATTCAAGGAGACTGAGTAGCTCACCCACATCAGAGAGCTACAGAATAAGAGTGCTGAGTTTGAACTCAGGGCTTTCCGACTCCAGAGCCAGGGTGTTAGACCACAATGTACTTCTCTCTCTTGCTATGCACAACTCACAGGGAAACCTAGCCAACACTGCCAGTCTCACAAATGGTTTCTTCCTTCTTCCTGAGTGGAAAGAATGTCAAGAATATGGCTTTGCTATTCGTAACTTTTTGTAAATGTAGACTTATTTTTAGTAAGAGGCTCTAGACTCCAAGGCACCATGCAAATGTGCATCCACATGTACACTCAGCGAATAAATGGCAAATATTCAAGGCATAATATTTAATATGCTGCCTAACTGGTTTTTTAAGTTATGCTCCAAAAATACCTATCTTTTCATAAATGGTACAATCATTATTATGAAAATCATATTCATAACAAACACATCACTTGACCATTTTTCCAAGCTGATATTGATTTCCATATTGATTGCTTCTTTTAAAATGGGAGGAAGCAATAATAAAGGAACTGGTGTTGGCAATTTCTTGTTCTGTGGCCACCCTCTGAGAATTAATGGAATCCAGGTCACTCAAGTCAGGAAAATAGTGAATTGGTGTTTTCCCACTTGCAGTAAATAAAACATGCATTAAAAATACATGTATTACTTGCATCGCTTACTGTATCATGTTTACTCTTTCCTTTTTTCCTTCCTTTCTGTAGATTCCTAACAACCATGATATATGTCATTATGTCTTTAACCTTTCCTGGCCATTTTAAAACTAAGCATCTTACACACTTGTGTGGCTATTCTTACCCTATGAATAGCTTCAGTTCTTCCTATTCCTGTGTGTCATGAGTAGTCCCTTAGTGATGGTCTAATAAATAAGTTAATCTTCGTCATTTACTCTTATTATTTCTCAGTAAACATCTTTGACCTTCTTGATTTTGTTTTCTCCAGACTACATCCAGATATTTATTGTAAGCTACCTCTTCTGCAGCTCTAAACATTTAATAACTTTCCAGACAGGAAATATGTGGAGATTTTTTTCCCTCACTCTCTGACTTACTTTGCAGTCTGAATTCCAAATATTTTCATATACTAAGGCTTTTTATTATTTATCACATATTGCAGCTTTAAGACCTTTGCACACTTTTATTCCCCTAGGAATTTAACTGCTAAATCATTTCCTCTATGCTCTCAATAAGCTACACATTCCAAGTACTATATTGTATTTTCTAATCTCATTTAAAAATAAAATGCTGCTATTACATTCCATAGGACAATAAAGGACAATTGTTTTCCCAGAAAATATTATATGAAAAGACATCTGCCAGTAAAGTGAACATTCCTTTGCATGTGATTTCTAGAAAATTTAATGTTGACTGCTAATGAATGGAATCAACTCTGAAAAGTATAGTCATTCATTTTTTAAGTTTATAAATCACATGTCAATGACCAATATGCAAAGCTGGAAAAAGAAGCTGTAATGAGAAACCTCTACACATGGATATTAATTCCTTGTCATGTATATACATTGAACCCTATCTTCAGTAGCTAACTGCATGGAGCTGAGAGGGAAAACAACTCTAGTGTAATTGTTCAGCTACCTCATATCAATGCAACATCTTGCTTCTTAATTCACTTGTTTCTTATTGTTTTCTCCTTGTTCAACTTAATTTTTTTCACCTAATGTTTAAAACCCTCACATTGAGTACTCGCCCACAAGGAAAAGCAACGGAATAAAAGATTTCAAATCAAAGGGACCTACTCATCTCATTGTGCATTGAAATGTAGATTTTAATGTGAATTTTCTTACATGTTCACTGAGGAGTGTAAAATTCATTCAGTGATGTTGAGCAACTAGTTTGAATGCTCTTTCCCACTAGTTTTACTCAATCAGTAGGAAGCCGTAGATTCTGGTGCCTCAGAGCAGTGTCTTTGGAGAGAGACAAACACAAATTTGTGTTTTCTGGCCATTTCCAAGGCCAGATGTGTGAAGATGGTGTTGAACCTCTCTGAGATTAGTTATATCACCTGGGGGGTGGTGGGGGGAAACAAAAACAATAATATGTATACCTCACACAATAATAGTACGACCTCAACCCATTTTACAAGTGGATGCTATTATTGCTCTTAGGGCAATGGTCATAGAGGTAGAACAGTATCCACAATGTATTCTGACCAACCCATAATGCCTGTGCCTCAGTCGCCACTGATCATTACTAGTACCAAAGCTTTAGAAATAAAATGATTCTAAATAAAATAATATATATGGGAATATGGCTGGGAAAAGCCTGATTATGAGTGTATAAGCTTTGAAAAAGTATCCATTCACACACGTGTTTCTTTGATTTGGAAAAAAATTATCATGCTGCTAGTAATTAGGATCTGGAAGGATAGTTATATCTGAAAAGACCGACTTCGGACATGCAGGCTTTCCTTGAACATGTGCATAAATATAACATCCTTTGATTAGTATCTGTAGCTCTCTAGTGTACATTTGCTATTTGGAAATCTTTTCTAAATGGAATAATTGAGGAATGATCAGCCCCTGGATTACAGCATTCCTCAGTGGACAGAACAAATTTATACTGAACATTAAACTTGTAGCCTGAAAGGCTTTGTGCTTGGCCTTGTGCTTTTCAAATATGATCTCATGTAATCTGTGCTCATGATTCTTATTTTAAAACCACATTTACTCTCATTTTATTTATGATAAAATGAAGATTTGATAAAGTCGATAACACAGCCAATACATGGCAGAGATAATTTTCAAACTCAGATCTGTCCGAATTTTGCCTTTTAATTCACCATGCAAGTAACACCTACCAACTAGAATATATTTCAATTAACTACTCTGAAGTATGTCTAAATATTTTCTCAGATGCCAAGTTGATGCAATATATTCTAATTGTCCAAATCTTATAGAACTACATGAAGTCATAACTGAAAAGGAAGAAATAGAAATCCAATTTTTTTTAAAGCTGAATAAGACAACTAAAAATCATTGCATATATTTCTTATTTTCTTTCCCATTTCTGAATGCTCTTCCTCTAGTGACAGATTTTGCCTCAGTGAGACGTGATCTCTGTTGTCTGTGAGCTCTTAATTTTTCACGCAACTGTGGGGGTTGCTTGGGATGTTTGTGCAAAAACTTAGATGACTTATTCTGAGAACCTGCAGAAGTGACAGTTCAGACTGATTCAGTGTCACCTTTAGGAAAAATGGTTTAAAATATTAAATGATCTGCCATAATAAAATCTTTAAATCTCTGGGTTAATCTTTTTTAAAGGGCTTCTCAGACCATTTCCTTAGAGAAAAGGAAAAAATCATGTCCTATCCTCATTGATGGCCATTGAATAAAAAGAAGTTTATTGCATCAAAAATTCAGTTCAGATTTTTGTTTTGGGCTGAATATGTTTCTTCAGGTGCCCCTTGTCACACACCTACACTCTGGAAGTGGTTGGGTTCCTGTGATTAGATGTTACTTCTCCATCCTGAGCACTAAACTCTGGAGTCCCTACAGAGCAGAAGCTGTGTTCTCTCAATGTTTGTGTTCTGAGCTGGCAACCCGATGATGTTCACTGAAATTTTTATAATTACTTAATTGATGAAAATGACAATTCATGAGTTTAAAATTTTCCCAATTCCAGAAACTGATAATCAAGACATGTATGTGTATAAATTATTTAATAATACTGACCTCTCTCTATAACCATTCCTGAATGAAGAAACAGCACATTTTGTAACTACAGGAAGGCTGTCCAGCTTCACCTTCTACCTCCATCACTCACTAATGTTTGAATCTTAAACAAATTTCATAGTGCCTCTCTTTTCTAGTCTGTAAAATGGGGATATTAATGGCCCCTAACTCATATAAGTGCTGTTAGGATTTCTTAAGATAATCATCATACAAAACTTAACAATATGGCCAACATGGAGGAGATAGTAAATGTTACTGTCCTCTAGTGTGAACAGCTTGATGGCTGCAGCATACTTGAAGGAGAATATCCTCAAATCCAATGAGGCTAGTAAATCAAATGGTGTAGAAACTAAAGATGCAATGGCACTTAAAATACTCCTTGTTGAGAGGATTTGCATTGGGGAGGATGCAAGAAAAATCTCTTTTTAAAGCAATAATATCTATTGTCACTTTATTAGATATGCTTTTTTCGCATTAAGTTGTCTTCACTGGCAACTGATTATTTACTGACTCAAACTGTAATCTTTGGGTTTGTAATGTTTATTTCTAATGTCTAGAGCTCTACAAAACCTTGAGGGGAACTTTTTTTTTTTCTTTACAAACAGATCCTTTGACAGTATCTTATAAAACAATACACAAACAGTTATATATGTGTGTATATGTCTATACATTGTATATAATTTGTATATAATGTGTGCATAAGTAGAGTCATTTTCTAGGTACATAAAAGTTATAATTGCATAAATACAGTGCTTTGTGGAGTGAACCAATATCTAACAACATGAATTTATGTCCTGATAATGACATTTAATTACAGATAGATGTTGGGCAAGACATTTGACATCATTAAACCTTCATTTGTTCATCTAGACCTGCACTGTCCAATAGAATTTATTGCAGTGATGTAAATGTTCTCTGCTGTTTAACATGGTAAGCAAAAGCTATGTGTGGCTTTTGAGCACTTAACATGCAACTAGTGTGAGGAATGAATTATACATTTTATTTTATTTTAATTGTTTTAAATCTAAAAAGGCACATATGGCAAGTGGCTACCTTACATTATGGGTATAGAATTGAGGAAAGGACAATATCATGTTTAAAAGATGCTGCATTGAATTCTCCTGGTACAGGTGCTACTAAAGCTGTTTTTTGGCAGAAGACTACCCTCTTCTGAAATGGTGATACTTGTTTCATAATATATTGGAAATTTAAAGTGTAAACCCTTTTTCTTTATTTCTCCCAACAGATCTTGAAAACTTTAAAACAAGAACAAGAAGCACTGTGTCTGTCCGTCAAGGTCAGGGGATGGTTCTACTCTGCGGCCCACCAGCCCATTCTGGAGGTAAGTTACACATGCACTGCAAGGTGCACACTTCACTGGCTGCTCTTTTTCTTGCTGATGACTCTCCCTCTGGCACCAGCTAAGAGGACAGTGTCATTTGTAGAAATTCCCAACATCCTTGTGTACCGAGGAAGAATTGTTGTCAATGCCTCCCATAATTAAGATAGGAAAATATTGTGAAAATCTTCCCCCCGCCACTGCTGTCTACTGTCTTAAGTGGAAGGACACTTGAATCAGTCAAAATCAGAATCCTGTGGCTTAGTAAAGCAATGGAGGTAAAGCATAACACTACTGTTTCCAACCTGATTGGGTGATGGCCTGCTTCATTTCATCTGAGAAGGGATGAGACCCAGCACCAAAATCTGCTGACCACAGAATCCAAGACCACTTTGTGAAGACTCGCAGCAAGTAGATCACTTAGGAATGCATATATGACTGCAGATGACTGAAAAGACCCAGCTCCCAGTAGCTCCACAGAATGGTGTTTGTGTTAGCCTCACACATATTTCCAAAGGTCTAAAGCTGTCACTACTGCTTGAGGATGTCTTCTGGTACACAAGCCCTTTCTCAGAGCTTGCTCTGAAGTCCTAACATGTGGCATGGCAGAGGCACTATATGTGCATGCAGATAGGAGGAAATGGGAAGAGGCAAGAACATTAAGTCAAAAGTCTGTCATTTCATTGTCCCTTTGTATTATGGAAGGTTTGCTTGACCCGAGGACTCTTAACCTACATTTCAGTGATCACCCCTAATGGCAAAGGAGACTGATAAATCAAGTATTTTGTAAAGATAGATGATGGCCCCCCCAAAAAAATCATAATTTTGGTAATAAGGGAGCATATGGAGAAAAGCTGTGTAGGCACCCTGTAGTGTATGATAAAAAGACACGTGATGTCTGAAAATCTGCCAGCACATAGAAGGTTCAGTAGTGTGGAAGTTTAGTAGGTAGCTATTTATTAGGATTCTACTAAAGTTTGTGATGATAAGATTGATAAATGCTACTTCTAGAAATCATGGATGAAGTTAAATTTGATATCTAATCTGTAAAATGGGGATATTAATGGCCCCTAACTCATATAAGTGCTGTTAGGATTTCTTAAGATAATCATCATACAAAACTTAACAATATGGCCAACATGGAGGAGATAGTAAATGTTACTGTCCTCTAGTGTGAACAGTGTGTTGCATTATTTTCTATTTGGTTTAACAAATGATTAGAAGATAAAGTATTTTAAACTGAGAATTTGAAAATACCCTTTTCTTTTTGTCCTCTATTCAAAATTTGTAATATTTCCTTTCTCATCTAATGCCCCAACTAACATTTCCAGCAGAAAATAATTAGTAAAATAATTAAGAGGCTTACACTTCAAGCATGATGAGTATAAAAGTAGGTGGGAGAGACAGGTGCCCCTCTGAGTCTAGACTGAGGACGTGAAATGGTTAAGGGTTCTGCTTTTTGAAGACTGGCAGAGAATCCAGGTTAGGTTTCAGGAGTTCATGTTCTGAGAAATCGGTTTACTCTTTAAGACTTCATTTCCCCTCCAAGTTCATATCAGAAGCGTTAAATTTGAACTCCAGGACATGAGTTCTGATCCTCGCTCTATTTCACAATCATTATCTGACATTGGGCAAATATCTTTGAAAGCTCTATGCCACACTCTGTAATCTATAAAGTGAAGAGATTAAAGGAAATCTCTCAGACTCTTTTTAGTTACACTATTACATAGTAGTAAGTCAACAAAGACTAAACATATTTATCAAATATGCTTTTATTATTGAAGTCCTGACATATATATGAGGAAACCTATTAACTGGACATATACTTGGGATGAATTAAAGTTCACTCAAACTAACACTTCTCTTCTCATTGTAAAATCTGATCAAAATAAGAATTGAAGGTTTTGCTAATCTACCTTAGTACTTAACATGAACAGCATCAAACCTGCACAACATGACAGTGACTCTAAAAATTAATCTTGTAGGCATATTAAGAAAAAGATACCACACTACGCCTTGGGAGAATGATATCTGTGGAAAAGGTGAAGCTCACAAATGGTGCTGCTCTACTCCACAATGAGGTGCCTGAACACTTTCCCCTTCCCACCGAGAAATGTATTAAACATTTTCGTAGACATCCACTGAAATGTGCTTGTCTCTGCTGGCAGCAGTCAGCAGCTCTGAAATTCAGTCCCTGGAGCTGTGCTGACATTCCTGGCAGTCTTGATGGTGAAAGACAAGGAAATAAATATTCTCATTATGGGCCTGTTAGAAACTGTGTGCTCAGTAACATTGTAGGCAAGGCAGGCAAGGCAAGGAAATTTGAGAGAAAACAGGAAGGATCTTGAAGGTTGTAAGACAACATCTGAAACATCTATCAGTTTGGGGCAGTAGGGGGTCAGTGATTAGCTGATGAAATCTCTCCAATTATCCAAAACCCTCCAGTGCAGACCACACCACGGTGATTCTCTCATTGCTTCTCTGGGCTGTGCATCACCTGAAAGCTGGGAGCATCACCATGAGCCCCTGGGCATACTGAGCAGTTTAGACCCAGCATCTGGTGTCCCAGGTTCAGCTGTAACAGATCATGCAGAGGAAAGGAAATGAGTCAGCCTTTTATTAGATCAGTGGGGTACTGAGTTAATGGCATGAAATCCATTGTATGGGAGGCTGCATGTCCCATTTCAAAAGCTGTGCAGGATCAGACTTTCTTAGAGTAACATGGAAATGAGCTGTGATTAATCTATTTCAAAAAGCATTTCAGTCAGCAGGTATTTCCAGTGTTGTACTTGCAACATTCTTTGTCATCTCTTGGTTAATGGATAAAAATTCAGTTGTGATGTCATCACATAGAGTTTACTATTAAATTTTAATACAAGCACCCAAAGAGTAAATTCACTCTAAATGGACTCTGGTTGTCCATAATGTTCCTTCATATTAAAAATAGAATTTACTGAGGTCCAGAATTTTCACCTTGATTTTTATCAACTACAGAGTCACTTGGCACCAGGAATTCATGAGCTTCAACCAAGCTCTCATTAAATAGGAGCAGAACCAAGGTACTTTGCAGTTCTTCCTTTTCCTATATTAAAATTGCCAGGTGATTCACCAGTGAAATCCTCATGAACAGTATTAATCAAGGGATGTTTTTGCCTCACCATCCTTTTGAATGTCACCAAGATCACTGCTACTCAAAATGTGTCCATGGAACAGCAGCATTGGCCTCACCTGGCCATTTATTGAAAAGACAGAATCTCAGGCCCAACTCAGGGCCCACTGAATCGAAATTCAAATTTTAACACGATCTCCAAGTGATTCATATGCACATTAAAGCTTGAGAATCCCTGAGTTACATCTGTGGCCCCCATACAGACAGCAAGCATACGTTCACTAGTGGGGGGCAGGAAACTAAAGCATCACCAGGGCAGCATATTAAAGCCACAGATGTCCAGCTTTCTCCCAAGGATATTTTGATTCCATATATCTGAGGAAGGGTCCCTGAAATTTGTTTCAGTTGACACAGAGGCATCACCAGATTTAAGATCCACCCACTTGGATCACCTTCTGCAAACCAGCATAAGTCCATCCTGTTGAGGTGAACTGCTTTGATTTCCATACCACCCAAGCAGATGTTAAGCATTTCTTATGTCAAATTCAAATTTAAAAGAGTTTAAGACAAAATATAATATTTTCATGGTTGTTGATAAGAGAGATGAACACCTTAAAAAGTGACTCGCAGAGATCTTGGGAAGATGGCGGCATGAGTAGTTCAGAGGAAATCTCCTCCCCAAAACATATATATTGATGAAAATATAATAAATACAACTATTCCTAAAAGAGACACCAGTGGATGCAGTACAACAGCCAGGATACATCTACATCTGCAAGAACTCAGCATCACATGAAGGGGGTAAGATACAAGCCACAGCCAGGCGGGACACGAATGCTCCCCCACCCCAAAACCCGGCGGGAAGAAAGGAGTCAGAACTGGGAGGGAGAGAAAGCCCAGGACTGCTAAACAACCAGCTCAAGAAATCCGCACCCGGAACGCAGACACAAGGTGCACGGGGTGCTGGATATTAGAGAAACGGAAAAGCAAAACCTGTGGGCAGGTCCCTGCAACCAGCACCCCTGAGACAAAAGAAAAGCGAGTGCTTTCTGCAAGTCTTAAAGAGACAGGGACCCCATAGCTGGATGAAGTTGTTACGGCAGCTGGGAACACCAGGGAAACTTAGGCGCCCTAAATGGAGGCAGTGCAGCTCTGAAGCCCCTCACAGTACTAGGCAGCCTGCCAGTCATTCCTCCAACTGGCGCGGACCCTGACACATGGGCCCAGTAGCAGGAGAGTGGGAGCATGCACCGGAGGCGGAAGCACTAGAAGGAACCAAGAGCAGATCCGTATGCTGTAGGGCTAGCCCACAGCAGCGTGACTGAACAGCCCAGGCGCGGCTCACACGCACTGGCAGCAGTGAAGCCAGAGCCCGGTAGAAGCCTGCATGGAAAAGCCCCGCACTCACCGGCAGTGGAGCCAGAGGGAGCAGGCGTGCTCTCAGGAGCTGACTGGAATCCCAGCCCAACGTACAGCCACCCGGGCCAGACCCAAAGGCTGCTGCTGCCACACAGCTGCCCAGCAGGGTCGCTACTAGCACAAAGGAGCACACCTGGCGTGCCTGCCACTCCCTGTAGGGCTCTACACTGCTCTGATGGACACCCTGCCCACAGCAGCTTAGGAGATTAACCTGGTGGCTGCTCCAAGAGTGCAGGTAGCCGTCACAGGCAGCAGAGAAGGGCAAGGCATCCAGCAAGCAGGAAAGGACTTTCTTCTCCCAGCTGACACACCTGCAACCTGCCTACAGCCACTGCAATCACCATGAAAAGGCAAAAAAATCTGGTCCAGACCAAGATAGTTACACCTGAGAAAGGATCTGCAGAGGTAGACCTAACCAGTCTCACTGAAAAAGAATTCAAAATAAAAATCATAAACATGCTGACAGAGCTGCAGAGAAATATGCAATAGCTAAGGGATGAAGTCTGGAGGGAGATTACAGATGTCCAGAGGGAGACTAGAGAAGTGAAACAAACTCTGAAAGGATTTATAAGCAGAATGGATAAGATGCAAGAGGCCATTGATGGAATAGAAACCAGAGAACAGGAATGCACAGAAGCTGATGCAGAGAGAGATAAAAGGATCTCCAGGAATGAAACAATATTAAGAGTACTGTGTGACCAATCCAAAAGGAACAATATCCGCAGTATAGGGGTACCAGAGGAAGAAGAGAGAGAAAAAGGGATAAGAAGTGTCTTTAAAGAAATAGTTGCTGAGAACTTCCCGAAACTGGGGGAGGAAATAGTTGCTCAGACTATGGAGGCACACAGAACTCCCAAGAGACGGGATCCAAAGAGGTCAACACCAAGACACATAATAATTAAAACAGCAAAGATGAAGGACAGGGACAGAGTATTAAAGGCAGCCAGAGTAAAAAGGTGACCTACAAAGGAAAACCCATCAGGCTATCATCAGACTTCTCAACAGAAACCCTACAGGCCAGAAGAGAATGGCATGATATACTTAATGCAATGAAACAGAAGGGCCTTGAACCAAGGATACTGTATCCAGCACGATTATCATTTAAATATGAAGGAGGGATTAAACAATTCCCAGACAAGCAAAAGTTGAGGGAATTTGCCTCCCACAAACCACCTCTACAGGGTATTTAGAGGGATTGCTCTAGATGGGAGCACTCCTAAAAAAAGCACAGAACAAAACACCCAACATATGAAGAATGGAGGAGGAAAAAGAAGGGAAAGAAATAATCATCAGACTGTGTTTATAGCAGCTCAATAAGCGAGTGAGGTCAGACAGTAAGGTAGTAAACAAGCTAACCTTGAACCTTTGGTAACCATAAATCTAAAGCCTGCAATGGCAATAAGTACATATCTTTCAATAATCACCCTAAATGTAAATGGACTGAATGCACCAATCAAAAGACACAGAGTAATAGAATGGATAAAAAAGCAAGACCCATCTATATACTGCTTAGAAGAGACTCACCTCAAACCCAAAGACATGCACAGATTAAAAGTCAAGGTTTGGAGAAAGATATTTCATGCAAACAACAGAGAGAAAAAAGCAGGTGTTACAATACTAGTATCAGACAAAATAGACCTCAAAATAAAGAAAGTAACAAGAGATAAAGAAGGACATTACATAATGATAAAGGGCTCAGTCTAACAACAGGATATAACCATTTTAAACATATATACACCCAATACAGGAGCACCAATATATGTGAAACAAATACTAACAGAATTAAAGGAGGAAATAGAATGCAATGCATTCATTTTGGGAGACTTTAACACACCACTCACCCCAAAGGACAGATCCACCAGACAGAAAATAAGTAAGGACACACAGGCACTGACACAACTCGCTAGAACAGATGGACCTAATAGACATCTACAGAACTCTACATCCAAAAGCAACAGGATACACATTCTTCGCAAGTGCACATGGAACATTCTCCAGAATAGACCACATACTAGGCCACAAAAAGAGCCTCAGTAAATTCCAAAAGATTGAAATCCTACCCAACCAACTTTTCAGACCACAAAGGCATAAAACTAGAAATAAATTGTACAAAGAAAGCAAAAAGGCTCACAAACACATGGAGGCTTAACAACATGCTCCTAAATAATCAATGGATCAATGACCAAATCAAAATGGAGATCCAGCAATATATGGAAACAAACAACGACAACAACACAAAGCCCCAACAACTGTGGGATACACCAAAAGCAGTCTTAAGAGGAAAGTATATAGCAATCCAGGCATATTTAAAGAAGGAAGAACAATCCCAAATGAATGGTCTAATGTCACAATTATCGAAATTGGAAAAAGAAGAACAAATGAGGCCTAAGGTCAGCAGAAAGAGGGACATAATAAAGGTCAGAGAAGAAATAAATAAAATTGAGAAGAATAAAACAATAGCAAAAATCAATGAAACCAAGAGCTGGTTCTTCGAGAAAATAAACAAAATAGATAAGCCTCTAGCCAGACTTATTAAGAGGAAAAGAGAGTCAACACAAATCAACAGTATCAGAAACGAGAAAGGAAAAATCACGACGGACCCCACAGAAATACAAAGAATTATTAGAGAATACTATGAAAACCTATATGCTAACAAGCTGGGAAACCTAGGAGAAATGGACAACTTCCTAGAAAAATACAACCTTCCAAGACTGACCCAGAAAGAAACAGAAAATCTAAACAGACCAATTACCAGCAATGAAATTGAAGCAGTAATCAAAAAACTACCAAAGAACAAAACCCCTGGGCCAGATGGATTTACCTCGGAATTTTATCAGACATACAGGGAAGACATAATACCCATTCTCCTTAAAGTTTTCCAAAAAATAGAAGAGGAAGGGATACTCCCAAACTCATTCTATGAAGCTAACATCACCCTAATACCAAAACCAGGCAAAGACCCCACCAAAAAAGAAAACTACAGACCAATATCCCTGATGAACATACATGCAAAAATACTCAACAAAATATTAGCAAACCGAATTCAAAAATACATCAAAAGGATCGTACACCATGACCAAGTGGGATTCATCCCAGGGATGCAAGGATGGTACAACATTCGAAAATCCATGAACATCATCCACCACATCAACAAAAAGAAAGACAAAAACCACATGATCATCTCCATAGATGCTGAAAAAGCATTTGACAAAGTTCAACATCCATTCATGATAAAAACTCTCAGCAAAATGGGAATAGAGGGCAAGTACCTCAACATAATAAAGGCCATCTATGATAAACCCACAGCCAACATTATACTGAACAGCGAGAAGCTGAAAGCTTTTCCTCTGAGATTGGGAACTAGACAGGGATGCCCACTCTCCCCACTGTTATTGAACATAGTACTGGAGGTCCTAGCCACAGCAATCAGACAAAACAAAAAAATGCAAGGAATCCAGATTGGTAAAGAAGAAGTTAAACTGTCACTATTTGTAGATGACATGATATTGTACATAAAAAACCCTAAAGACTCCACTCCAAAACTACTAGAACTGATATCGGAATACAGCAAAGTTGCAGGATACAAAATTAACACACAGAAATCTGTAGCTTTCGTATGCACTAACAATGAACTAATAGAAAGAGAAATCAGGAAAACAATTCCATTCACAATAGCATCAAAAAGAATAAAATACCTAGGAACAAACCTAACCAAGGAAGTGAAAGACCTATACCCTGAAAACTACAAGACACTCTTAAGAGAAATTAAAGAGGTCACTAACAAATGGAAACTCATCCCATACTCCTGGCTAGGAAGAATTAATATCGTCAAAATGGCCATCCTGCCCAAAGCAATGTACAGATTCGATGCAATCCCTATCAAATTACCAACAGCATTCTTCAATGAACTGGAACAAATAGTTCAAAAATTCATATGGAACCGTCAAAGACCCCGAATAGGCAACACAGTCCTGAGAAGGAAGAATAAAGTGGGGGGGATCTCACTCCCCAACTTCAAGCTCCACTACAAAGCCACAGTATTTAAGACAATTCAGTACTTGCACAAGAACAGAGCCACAGACCAGTGGAACAGAATAGAGACTCCAGACATTAATCCAAACATATACGGCCAATTAATATTTGATTAAGTAGCCATGGACATACAATGGGGAAATGACAGTCTCTTCAACAGATGGTACTGGCAAAACTGGACAGCTACATGTAAGAGAATGAAACTGGATCACTGTCTAACCCCATACACAAAAGTAAACTCCAAATGGATCAAAGACCTGAATGTAAGTCATGAAACCGTAAAACTCTCAGAAGAAAATATAGGCAAAAATCTCATGGACATAAACATGAGTGAGTTCTTCATGAACATATCTCCCCGGGCATGGGAAACAAAGGCACAAATGAACAAGTGGAACTATATCAAGCTAAAAAGCTTCTGTAGAGCAAAGGACACCATCAATAGAACAAAAAGGTATCCTACAGTATGGGAGAATATATTCGTAAATGACAGATCTGATAAAGGCTTGACATCCAAAATATATAAAGAGCTCACACACCTCAAGAAACAAAAAGCAAATAACCCAATTAAAAAATGGGCAGAGGAGCTGAATAGACAGTTCTCTAAAGAAGAAATCCAGATGGCCAACAGGCACATGAAAAGATGCTCCACATCGCTAATCATCAGAGAAATGCAAATTAAAACCACAATGAGATATCACCTCACACCAGTAAGGACTGCCATCATCGAAAAGACAAACAACAACAAATGTTGGTGAGGTTTTGGAGAAAGGGGAACCCTCCTACACTGCTGGTGGGAATGTAAACTAGTTCAACCATTGTGGAAAGCAGTATGGAGGTTCCACAGAATGCTCAAAATAGAAATACCATTTGACCCAGGAATTCCACTTCTAGGAATTTACCCTAAGAATGCAGCACTCCAGTTTGAAAAAGACAGATTCACCCCTATGTTTATCGCTGCACTGTTTACAATAGCCAAGGTATGGAAGCAACCTAAATGTCCATCAGTAGATGAATGGATAAAGAAGAAGTGGTACATATACACAATGGAATATTACGCAGCCATAAGAAAAAAACAGATCGTACTATTCACAACAACATGGATGGAGCTAGAGGGTATTATGCTCAGTGAAATAAGCCAGGTGGAGAAGGACAAGTACCAAATGATTTCACTCATATGTGGAGTATAAGAACAAAAGAAAACTGAAGGTACAAAACAGCAGCAGAATCACAAAACCCAAGAATGGACTAATAGTTACCAAAGGGAAAGGGACTGGGGCTGATGGGTGGGAAGGGAGGGGTAAGGGTGGGGAAAAAGAAAGGGGACATCACGATTAGCATGTATAGAGCGTGGGGGGCACGGGGAGGGCTGTGCAACACAGAGAAGACAAGTAGTGGTTTTACAGCATCTTACTACACAGATGGACAGTGACTGTGAAGGGGTATGTGGGGGGGCTTGGTGAAGGGGGGAACCTAGTAAACATAATGTTCTTTCTGTAATTGTAGTTTAATGATACCAAAAGAAAAATAAAAAATAAATCCAGCTGAAGACTCAGCTGAAAACAGCTTCCTAAAAAAAAAAAAGGTGACTCGCTTTTTCTCAGATATTCATATACAAAAGCAGCATTTTACAACTGGCCAGCTTTTAATACATTATTGCTCATGACTCTATGGCTTCCTAGAGTATAAAGAAGAAAGCCACATGGTTCTTACTCTGAGATTGTTTTTATAGGTTTTATAGAAACTAGCCATGCTTTTCACTGTTAGGTACTGTTACACAGAACACACTCCCATTAAAGCTGGATTCTTTTCACATCGCATCAGACACAGGGACCTTAGGTTAACTGTAGAGTTCTTTATTTTGTTTGTAATGCTTTAGTTTACATTATTTTATCTTTTGATCCTCACAGTAATCCTGTAAGAAGTAAGGGCATGTGTTTCGCAGATAAGGAAATCAAAGCACAGATTATGTGAGGTCACACACTAATCAATGGCAGGACCAGAAGTTACCTTTGCCTAGAATGTGGCTCTCGTTTTCCAGTCAGGAGACAAAAATGGTAATAGGTACTGGATTCTCTGTGCCACTGTTCTTTGGGCCCCATTCCAGAGCAATTAAATGTGAATTTTTTAAGAGGCATCCTCTAGCCTGATTTACATTTTTAAAAGCACTCCAAGTGATCTAATATATAGCTAGGGTGGGAAACATATCTCTAGTTCATGTAATAAACAGGTCTTGTCCCAGCAAAACCTCTTTCTTTGCAAGCGTCTCCAGGATCCCAGAAATTTGATCTGATTTGGACATACCCATGAATATTAGAACCCTAAAAGAATCAATCATGCCTTCCCACAGTGTGGTTATTTCAGCTGGGTCGTTTTGTATTTACTGTAGGTCAGGATGAAAGCATGAAACTTCCATCATTGCAGTCCCAGCTGTCCTTTTAACTTGCCATGTTATGTAACTTCTCTGAGCCCTATTCTGATTCTGTCTTTCCACATATACTTGGCTTCCAGCATTAAGATGTCACCTTCAGAATCAGGCTCACCCAGTTTCTTAATTAATCCAAACTATGCTAGCAGGTCCCTGGGCCAGGACTAATCTTGCTCTGCTAAAATGAGCATCGCTTATGCTGAGAATAATCTTCAAGACATCCATATTCTAGTCAAACTGCTAACTCTGCCAAACTCTCCACTCCATGTATTACTCCCACCCCCTGATCCAAACTGCTCCCATTCTGACAGTTCTTTATAACTTTAGATTTTAGATGTGTCCTTATTTGCTCCAAATACCAATCCATATCACTGTAGTACAGACATCAATTTTAGCTCTTGCTCTCATATCTTACACAAAGGTGTACCTAGACCCCATTTTAACCCAGCTCCAAACTGGCACTGTAGCCCATTGTCTTTCAGATTCTAAGTATTGCTGATATCTAAGAAGTCTGGTTACTGGACCCTAGGCACCATATCAGACCCACTTGGATATGGATGCCAGACAGGCTGGATTCTAGTACCATTACCCTATGATTTGGAAAGCTGGTCACCTTATTCAGGAAGCAGCAACTGCAGTTCCAGCTTATTCCCTCTACTTTCTCTCAACATATTAGGCTCCCTTTCCTTCCCCTTATCTTGGCTCCCAGTATAACTCTCAATCCTCCAACAGTATGATGCTAGGCAAATGGAATTTGTCTTTGTTCTGTAAGTTTCTCAAATGTATTATAAGGATAAAAAAATAGTATACATCTGTCAGCAATTCGCAAAATTAAAACATCAATAAAATACCTAGGAATAAGTTTAACCAAGGAAGTGAAAGACCTGTACTCTGAGAACTCTAAGACATTAATGAAAAAATTTAAAGATGATACAAATTAATGAAATGATGTTCTGACCTTATGAATTAGAAGAATTAATTCTGTTTAAAATGTCTGGACTACCCAAAGCAATCTACAGAGTCATTGCACTTCCTATCAAAATACTAATGGCATTTTTCACAGAACTAGAAGAAATAATCATAAAATTTGTATGAAATCATCAAAGACCCTAAATAGCCAAAGCAATGAGAAAGAAGAACAAAGCTGCAGGTATCATGCTCCCTGATTTCAAACTGTATTACAAAGTTATAGTAATCAAAACAGTATGGTACTGGCACAAATCTCCCATACAGATCAATGGAACAGAATAGAGAGCCCAGAAATAAACACACATAAATGGTCAGTTAATCTACAACAAAGAAGGCAAGACTATAAAGTGGGGAAAAGACAATGTGTTCAATAATGGTTGTAGAAAAACTGGACAAGTACAAGCAAAATAATCAAACTGGATTACTTTCTTACACCATAAAGAAAAAAACTCAAAATGGATTAAAAACTTGAAAGTAAAACTTAAAATCATAAAGCCCCTAAACGAAAATATAGGTAGTAAGCTCTTTGACATAGGTCTTAGCAGTATTTTTTTGGATCTGACTCTTTAGGCAAGGGTAACAGAAAGCAAAAACAAATGAATAAGACTACATCAAACTAAAAAGCTTCTGCACAGGGAAGGAAACCACAACAAAACAAAAAGGCAACCTACTTAACAGGAAAAGATATTTGCAAGTGATATTCTGATAAGGGATTGAAATGAAGAATATGTAAACACATATGACTCAATAGCAGGTGACCTGAATAGATATTTCTCCAAAGAAGACATACAGATGCACAACAGACACAATGAAAGATGCTCAACATTACTAATCATCAGGGGAATGCAAATCAAAACCAAAATGAGCTATCACCTCATGCTTGTCAAAATGGCTAGTATCAAAAAGACAAGAAATAACAACAAGTGTTGGCAAGTATTCAGAAGAAAGGGAATGCTCATGCACCGCTGGTGGGAATGCAAATTGGTGCAACCATTATAAAAGCAGTCTGGAGGTTCTTCAAAAAATTAAAAATAGAGTTACTATATGATCTAGGAATTCCACTTCTGAGTATTTGACTGAAAAAAAACAAACTACAAAACACTAATTTGAAAAAATATACATACCCCTATGTTCATTGCAGCATTATTTATAATAGCCAAGATGTGGAAACAACCTACGTGTCCATTGACAAATGAATGGATAAAGGTGTGACACGTATATACAATAGGATACCACACAGCCATAAAAATAAATGAAATCTTGCCATTTGCAACAATGTGGATAGACCTAGAAGGTATTCTATTAAGTGATGTAAGTCAGACAGAGAAAGACAAATACTTACATGCGAAATCTAAAAAGAAATGAAAAAAAATAAAATAAAACAGAAACAGACTCATAGATACAAAGAATAATCTGGTGGTTGCCATAGTGGAGGGTGTTAGGGGAATAGGTGAAAGAGGTAAAGGGGATTAAAAGGTACACACTTCTAGTTATAAATAAGTCACAGAGATGTAATGTAGAGGAAAGGGAATATAGTCAATAATATTGTAGCAACTTTGTGTGGTGACAGATGGTAGCTAGACTTATCATGATAATTACTTAATAATGTATATAAATGTGGAATCTCTATATTATACATCTGGAACTAACATAATACTGTATGTCAACTACACTTAAATGTTTTAAAAAAAGACCTTCCAAACATTCCTGGTTTTATGAATTAGAATTGGTTTGATTTTTTCATTTGCTTAAGCTTGAAATTAAAGTTAAATCAGAAAATTGCTTATGTTTGGAGACATGATTCTTGATTTACATTCATATAACAGATTTAAAGTAGGCAAATAGTTTTCAGATATATTTCTCAAGAGATTCATATGGAATTTACATCCATTACTAACAGAAATAATCATGCTCTGGTGTTGTGGCTTCATTAAAATGCTTATGTTGCCATTCTTATGATATTTGAAATTTGCCCTTGAAGACTCTAAATGACAATTGAGGTCAACTCTACCAATAGTATTCTCATAGCCATACCCCATGTAATACTTTGTTTACATTTTCTATTTAGTTTATACACTATGTGCTTGGGCTCCATTTCATTTCCTTAGAAGAAACAAGGCATTGAGTAGACCTAAGAAGGGCCAAGACTTTTTTTGACCGAGTTGTTTTTAACAGACAAAAGAATATAGTCTACAACTAATTTCATTTGGCAATATTAAAAAAAGCAAAATTTGACATTTTTAAGTGGTTGTGGTATTAATAATCACTTAATTATCATGGAAAGCCAAAAGAATACCACTCTTTAGTGTTCAGTTACAATCTGCTTTTTTGATTATAGTGAGACCATGATTGACTCTGCATTTGGGAAGGAAGGAAGGCTGGGCATTCCATTTCTCTTTCTGTATGTGTGTGAAGTGAGTGAAGATTCCCCCAAATAGACACCGTTTTAAAAACACTTAAATAACTAATGACATACAATGATCTTAGGGTCCTGAGTCCTTGTTGTTTGCTCTACAATGTGTTAGCTCCCCTTTGATGCTCATTTCATGTCACCTGAAAAGTGACTTAGTGAGAGACACTTTGTCTCCTACAAATGATGTTTAAAACCACAGGTGCGCAGTAGGTTAAGACTGACCTCACTGTGTACCAGTGATTAAGAAGTGGTTCTGTCACTAAGGCAAAAAGTAGATTCTTGTCATCTGAACTTGGAACCATAGGAAATAATGTTTAAAATGCTGAATGCAGGCAACATTGAAATAACTACTACTATACTGTTCTTCAAGTAATTTGGGTAAACCACCTTTTTTACATTACTTCTATGGAAAATGCATTCTAATTTCCATTTCTAAGCCAAGAAACTTTATATATTCACTTAAATGAGCATCTGTTGCAACTCAGTGAGAGAAGGCTCACATTAAGTTAGTGATGAGTTCATCGACACCACTGACTACTAGGTATCTTTCTTGTTCTTGTTTTTGTTTTTGGTATTAAACATGCTTAGGGCGATCTTGTTTGTTGTTCTTTGACCCTACCATGTTCCTTTGAAATACAGGCACCCGAACTATTTCATCTGAAATGTAATGAGCCAATCCCTCCCTTTTTTCTCTTCCCACCTTGCCAATCAGAGTAGGTTATGGCACTTTAAAGATTTAATCATCATAGAATAATGTGGCACAGCTAGGGAGGGGGAGGGGATGCTTTTCCCCATTCACTAACCTTTCCTTCTTCCAGCGGTTGCACAGATAAAAGAACCACATTGACAGGGACTACTTGTTATCATCTGTCCCACCCAAATGGTATAGTGGAGCATATCAGGTTTGGGACAATAGGTGTATTGGTCCTTATACACAAATACTGGCTCCGTTTCGCCAAGCCATGAGATCAGTTAGCTTAAAGGGAGAACCAGCAGAGGAAGCAAAACAGAGGAATTAGAAATATCTAGATGACTTGCTTCTCCCCCACTTGATATGACATGAAGTGAATATTTCTGATGTCAGTTATCTCCAAAATTGCTTATGCATATTTGGTAATGGTACTGACACTATTTGCCTTTGAATTTTCCTGTCAACCCTTTAAAACATCTTGAATGTTACATGACTATACTTTTGGGTGCATTGATGTCAATAACTATACACTTATGAATGAGAAAAAAGAGTTTGTATAAGTAGCAAGCATTCCCTGGTCACAGGATAATTCTAGACCTTGTATCACTGAGCCTTCCAATTTCTTAAATTGTCCTGTAGAGAGAATTGCTGGCATGATTTCTAAGAAGAGTTCCCCAGGAGTGGTAGCTGTATACTTTCTACCTTAATTCTCCTTTTAGTTCTAGTATGAAAGACATGTAAACTGTTTCTGCAGCTACAGCAAGTCCCAGGCGGTAGCACTTAGAACTAGACTCAGCTACTTAATAAACAGCAATTAATTCAATTTCTTTTGTGTTCAGCAGCCTAAAGAGGATCACTCAGTTTTTTTTTTTTAAATAGCAGAAATAGATTTCATGACATTCTTTTTCTATCTCTTCTTTTCCTCCTTTGCTTTTTTGCACAAATGTTTCTGTGTTCTTTATTTGGCAGAATCCAAGGATTTTTGTTAATTAATGATGGTCCTAATTATCCAGCTTCTCTCCTGACAGTTATTCTGTTCTGTACTTAAATTAATGATAGGTACCACATAAGAATGTTTGTGGATAGATTTAAATTCAAGTAGGGAATGTCTGTATTTTCTTTTTAAACATCAAAAAAAGAAGGGAGAGGGAGAAAGAAAACAAAGATCAAAATGAAAAATCTCCACGTTTGATCCTTAGAACTGGAGGCCCATTGAACGTCAGAATAAGGACCAAACACATTAGTACCAAAAGGATATGACATTTGGAAAGTAAGATTTGATCCACAAAGCTGAATACTCTACAACCTGTGATCATTCCACTAAGATCAAATGCATGCAGAGCTTTCTCTTTTTAAGTTGTACTGTCCCAGAAAGCAGTTTCGGATGATATTGTGTCATAACACAGGTGCTAATTAGGACATGAAGAGTCTGGAGATATGAAAAACATTACATATCCAGAAGAGTGCTGCCAGTTATATACCAGCCAGAACAGAACAAATGATCAATACTGATCTTTGAGCAACATGAACCTGGCTGAGCATTTCATAAATAATCCAGTGGATAATCACTGAAGGATACATGGGAACCATTCTTGTTTTAATGCCCACTGGAAATATACCCTATGGATCTCATCTTTTCAGTTGAAAAAGAAACAAGTAGCTCTTTGGTACATTTTCAGCAATGAATGGGTGTTTTGTCAGGTCAGTGCATCATGACGTTGCATTGAATTAAGCAGGATAATGGTGCAGTACATGGAATGAGGAAATGTTTGCTGAGTCCTGAAAATTTGGAAATAGACTCTAATTCGGAAATCAGAATAGAAGACTCCAAAATGAAGTTATTCACCACTTCAAGGACCTCTATCCAGTGAAAGTTACAGCACAAATAAGAAGCTGACCATTTTTCTGATACATATTTTTAACTCATTCATTTTAGTGTTTAGATATTTGTGAAGAAAATAGCTAGAGTAGGCCAAATCAAAGACCAGAGAAAGCTACGCATATGGGCAAGTGCAGTTTACTTTCATACCCAAAGGGACAGATTGTGACATTTTGTGTAAAGGTAGGATTATAGCTTCTTCTGATGTTGTATCCTATCAAAACACTGATTTAAAAGAAAATTATTTAATTTAGTGGTTGTATATTCATAGAGGATGGATAATATGGGTGAAAAACTTTTTTTTACCGATCATTTAGATTTGAGTTAACCATATTCACTAATGATTTTGACATTTGAGACATAAAGAATAAACACAAAATTCCAAATGAAAGAATAATAGTTTTACAGAGAGACCAACTCTGCCTGCCTTGTGATCTAAAAGCAGTGCCACATTTTTAATTCAGGGGCTGATTGGAAAACTGGACCTCTTTGGTAAGCGCTGACTGCTAACAAAACAGTGGGCATCCATTTTCTGCCATGTCCAGTGTGACACACCCTGTTTTTCTCACATCAAATAGTTGTAGGTTAGTACATTATCAAATCTCCACTGTCACAATTAACCCTGGAAAGGAGTTGTGTTATAACAACACTCCACAGGAATTCATAAATCCATATGGCAGTCACAGCTGGAAAGAGTGTTGCAATCGGTAATGCAGCATTTCAAAATATGCCAAGAATCTCTAATTCTAATTCTGAACTAATTTGTAATGTATATACTTTTTCATTCCCTGAAAGAACACATAAACTAGGGAACACCTGGGGCTGCCAGAATACTTGAGTTGAAAGTGTTTGGGCCAGTTCCTTTTATTTATGCACACTCAGGTTTGCCTTTTGAAAAGATAAATGAGGTTTTTTTTTTCTAAGTAGCTGTTATCATATTTCTCCCACTTGTGGTTCCCATTTACTGCAGAATTAAGTAGGTCTGACACACCTCTTAAATTAACACCTAAATATTCGTACAACTTCTTGTCTGTGAGTCTTGCCACCTTTCAACTGTGTTTACTACATCTGTAAGCCAGCATTCTTTATTAGTGTGCAGTTACAGTTTATCTCAGTGGAAATGGTTGTGATAAGGGAGACATGATTGGGTCTGACTGGAGAATGTAAATTAGGATTTTCAAGTTGAAGAGAATAGATTGCTTTTAAGAAGAAAAAATATCAAACTTTGGCAGAACCTATCAGATGCCAGGCATTGACAGGTATAGGAGGGAGCAAAAACAGAATGGTCCCCCTACCATGGGACCTATAGGTCTGCTGGGGAGTGAGAGGATATTCAGATAATCACACTGGGATGTGTGCTCTTGGTTGTGGGAGGAGAGAGGAACAGCATTCAGTGATCTGATCATGTGAAATCGTTGGACATAATATACACTGAGAGAAAACTTCCCTGAGAAAGTAGCTCTGGGGCTTAGATTGGGAAGGTGAAAGAGTAGAAGGAAGGAATAATATTCCAGACAGAAGTCTGGAGTGGGGAAGTGCCTGGCCATGAGAGAAAATCAATGTGGTGGGTCCCTGAAAGGGCAGGGAGAAGTCTAAGATACAAGCAGTCACAAGCTCTGAGGAAGTGTTAAAGCTTTGGGTGTTTTTTTTCCGAAAAGAAATTAGGAAACCAGAAATCTTAAGTAATGTTGTGAAATAGGGGATAAGTTAGGTGGACGGCAATGTTACAGTGGGTTCTGGGCAGCCAAGGCTGATTGATTATTACCTGATTTCTATGAAAAACAAAGAAGCTAAGTTCTAATCAGATAAAAAACAGAGGGTAGTCATCAAAAATTCACTTGAAGAATTACCTGTAATTATAGCACAGATAAACCAAGTTGAGAAATAGCCATAGGAGACTGTCTTAATATGTTCAAGCTGCTGTAAAAAAATACCACAGACTGGGTAACATAAGCAACAGAAGTTTATTTCTTCCAGTTCTGGAAGTGGGAGGTCCTGGATCAGGGTGGCCAGGGGAGAACTTTTTTCTGGATCATTAAAAGCACCTTTTTGCTATGTCCTTACATGGTGTCAGCCCTGTGGAATCCCTCCTATATCCCTTTCATGGGAAACCCTTTTGTGAAGGCTCCACCCTCATGACCTAATCAACTCCCAAAGGCCTCACCTACTAATACCTCCACCTTCAGGGGTTAGGATTCTGAAATAAGTATTTTGGGCAGACACAAATATTCAGGCTAGAGCACAGACACATGACTAAGCAACTAAATTAACAACAAAGAGGATGGAAAAGATGATCTTTTAAAGCTGCCAGCAAAAGCCACTTTGTATCTCTGTATCAAATATGTGTCAGATATGGACATAGAATTAAAAGGTCTGATGTCCATCCTCTTATTATGAGAAAACATTTCCTCAAAGGAATCCAGAGGAAGCACCCTACCATACTGACCACCAGATGCCAAATACACGTGCACAAGCATGCCTGTGCCCCATGCACTATCATTTTCCCCCTAAAAATTACTACGAATAATCAACAATTCTAACTAGTATTTTATAGAGAAAAGGCTAACATGGCATCTTGGTGTGTTCACGGGAAAGGGTGACACCAGTTCACTGTGGTGGTGTAAAAGCAATAGGGAGTTCCATCTCAGTTCCTGTGAACCTAACTAAACCAGTGATAGCTGGACATCAGTAAGTTAGAGAGGGAAAATAGCTGTCCACTGCCTTAAACTTAAGATCTGAGATAGGGGTTCCGGGAGCCTCCTTCAGTCAGTTTGAGGGAATAAATAGATAACACCCATTTTTGATTGGTGAACCTAAGACCTGGATAGGATCACAACCAATGTTAATAAGCAGAGTTAAATAAAAAATAAACTCCATCATGGTGACCTAGAAAAATACCCAGGAGGATTAACGATTAGGGAAGATGGGGACAAAAGTGTTAGCCATTGCCTGAGGATGCAAAACAAAACAACAGAAATATATGTGAAAGGATTTCCTTAAGAAAGTACAAGTAATTTAAAGATGCATCTCTGTTGTGCTCTCTCAGGTACAAAGAAAACATGGATTGTATGAAAAAAAGATGGTAATGTGAAAAGGGAACTGATTCTGATACAGACTACACTTAAAGAGAGCTAACAGACATTAGAAATGAAAGAATTAAAATCTGTAATGCAGACTCAATAAAAAAACCAAATGAACGTTGTATAAAATTTAATTAGTGATAAGCATGACTAGCTAGGTAAATTTTTTAAAAGAATGCAAAAGCAAAGTAGAATGGTCAGAAAGCTTTGCATGTATGTAAATTAGAGAGTAAAGATCCAGTCTATTCATAAAGATATTTGATCAGTGTAAACATATTATTTCATTTACCATCATGACATACTTACCATTCCATGCCATTACATCATTCTTTAATAGAAAAGCATATTGTACTTTCTTCTCTTCATGAGGGAGCCACAAGTTATTATAGTATTCTTTATTTTAATAATTAGAGGAAATGCAGAAGTAGGTAGATATAAAAACAGGATGGGTACCCTCCAAGTTGCTGGAAAGAGTTAAAGAAATTATAATCTATTCAATCAAACCCCAAAAGTAGAGGTAAGCAAAATAAATAAAAAATATACAATAAGGATGACAAATATAAGAGTATATAGATTTTTACTGAAAATATAGATTTCTATATTAAACATGAGAATATCAGATTGAGTTAAAAATCTGTGTGTTCCAACCAAAATATGACATTTATTTTAAAATAAAATATCTAGTCTACTAACAAAATAGACTTTAAAAAGAAAAAGACAACAAAAGAGGATAGAAATATTAGTATAGAACCAAGTATCATTTACATGCAAAATCCTTAAATTGGGAAAAGCCACTTTTTATTACTAAAATACACAAAGCCTTATGAAGACAACCAGTTAATTTAAACACCATGAAACAGAGGATAAAAATTTATACTGCTAAAAATTTGGAAATACCAGGGGAAATTACCAAAGCGCATTTGGCATTTAACTTGACAGGTTAATAAGTAGAAATAAGAATACCAAAAAAAAAATTGAATAATGTAACAATAAAACAAACACATGAGTCCCCCTTTATCCATGTAGAATTGTTTTGAGACCCCACCAGTGGATATGTGAAACTGTGGATAGTACTAAACTCCACATATAGTACGTTTTTCCCTAAACATACATACTTATGATTAAGTTTAATTTCTAAATTATATACTAAAGTAAGAGATTCTAAATTAAGAATTTAACAACCATACCTAATAATAAAATAGGTCAGTTTTAACTATATACTATAATAAATGTTATGTAAACATGGTCGGTCTCTCTCTCAAAATATCTTACTGCATTGCAGTCATACTTCCTGTGATGTTGTGAGATGATAAAATGCCTATGTGATGAGACGATGACAGGTGAATAACGTAGGCATTGTGATGTCATGTTAGGCTGCTATTGACCTTCTGATGATACACCAGAAGGAGGATCATACACTCTGGACCATGGTCGACAGCAAGTCACTGAAACCTTAGAAAGCAAGGCCACTGATCATGGGTGACTCCCGTATATTTATGTACTTTCCTTTCAAGTGATAATGGAATGCTTGTTTTAATTGGTCGGACAAAAATTTCTTTCAGCAAGTTGATGTTGTACAGGTCAGGTCCTGTTTTCTGCTACAATGTTAAAGTAGAAATTAACTATATATCAGCTTTATACAATGATAAGCATAACTTAAAAAATTAAACCCATGCAAATTTGAAGTCAGTATTCTTATAACTGTTGGGTCAAAGCAGAAATAAAACCATCCTTTATAGATGTTTCAAAATTTGAAGAAATGAGAACACAGGAAATTTATAAGAAGTGTGCTCTGAAGCAAGTTAATAACCTTAAATTCATTATTAAGCAAGAAATTCTGAAAATCAAAAATCAATAAACTAAGTATTCACCTTGTGAAGTTAAAAAAGAACACAAAACAAACCTAAGGGAAACTGAAGGGAAGAAAATAAAAGTTGAAATTAGTCAATTAGAAAATGAAACAGTACACATGAAACATCCAAGAAGAGTTTAGAGAGAAAAAAATACAAGCGTTTTTCTCTCCAAATCTAATCAAGAACAAACAAGAGAAATATGAACATACACGACTAGAAATTTTAAAAACATACACTCTTTCATACAAGATTCAAAATTATAAGAGAAAACTACATACAACCCTATGATCATTTGAACATCTGGATGAAATAATCTACAGAGAATATATAAATAACAAAACTGAACCAAGGAAATGTAGAAAATCTGAATAGATCATGGAAGCAATTGAAAGTTGTCAAGAATTACTTCTCTCTAAATGCTCTGGGCTATGAATTTTATAAAGAAATTCTTTCAAATTTTTACAGATAATTCCCTTGCCAAATAATTCATAGCATAGCAAAGACAAAATAAGAAGCTACCCGTTCATTTTATGAAAAAGCATAATCCTGGAACTAGAAACTAACAGAGACAAAAGAGGAGGCAATGTCACCTATGAATGTTAATAACACTTACATAGCTGATAATGTATGTCTGCTCCTATTTTAAATGCTTTACATGTTTTAACTAGTGTAATTATTAGTGATCTTATGATGTAAGTGCTACATGTCCCCACTTTACAGATAGCAAAACCCCTGAGACATTGTTTGAGTAAAATATGACATACCTCGGCAGTTCATAAACAACCATATTTGTGTATATGTGCAAAACGAGGAAAATTTTCTAAAGTATAGATAACTCAAAAAGCCAAAAAATATCATTTGCTTAAATCCTTCCCATATTCCAGATTGAAAATATTTTTAAAAAGTTACAAAGTAGAATCATAATGATAAATAGGATACTTTTGTGACCTGCTAAATGACAGCCAACACCCAGAGGATGAGACGAAAATGAAACAATGTTGGTAATTACTGAAGCTAGATGATGATGCGTAAGGGTTCATTATGCCATTATCTCTACTTTTATAATTAATGTATGTTTGATAATTTCAATAACAAAAAAGCTTATTGGTACAAGTATATGGTTGGATTTAGTGATCAGGTTTGCTGCCAGCTGAGTCCACTGTTAATTACCTTTTCTCCAAAAATATATTTTTGTACCAGCCTTTGGGGGAAGAAGATGATTGCATTGTATGGAGGAATTTCTCCAATGCATGGACACATGGGTCTCCTGCAAACCATAAAGCTATTTCATTATTTTCCATTTGAAAATCAGTCTGTATATTCAAGTTAAAATAGCTGTCCTTGCTACCCTGTCTTGAGAGATAGTTATCACTAAAAATGCTTGGATTGGCAATAATCTGCTTTGCTTCTGCCCAGAGCTGTTCTGGATCTCCTGTGGCAGCCCCAACGTGTTACTGGGGCAAGTGTGCAGTGATGTGCATTAAATTCATCCTCAGCAGGGCTCAGATGACTTCACTTTCTGCAGGGAATGAAAAAATATACATACAGACACCCCCATTCCCAAATGGCACTGTAGCCTAGTTAAGAGAATTGCTTGCAGGCAGGGGAGAGCATTATGCTAAGAGGACCAGTTCATTTTCAGGTTAGAAAACTTTAAATTCAAGTTGACATGGCTTCTATTTTCATTTCCATACTTATCTCGGCTGGGAAAATGAGGCGTTTGTCACTAAAAATCAACCGGTGAAATACAAGGAAGGGATGGAAAAGTCAGTGGTCCAAAACCTAAAAGTGGCTGTGGTCTGAAGTGTGTCATGTTTTATTTTGTACCAGATACCACACCAAATTTGCTTTCCACTGGCACACCTTATTTTCAATAAAATCCCCTGTACACAGCAGCAATCTTTAATAGCAAAAACACAATTAATGTAAGTTATCTTGTGATGTAACAGCATTCCAGGCAGCTCATAAACAATTAAAAATCAAGTCTGAATTAAATCCAGAGTTCAGGGCTAGGTAAGCTCAAGTAAGGCAGAGAATGTTACTGTTCTCAATTCTCTGACCATGAACAGCTTCATTCTACAAACCACATATAAGATGACCCTCTTAAGGGCCATATAAGGCCTCTCGTGTTTTAATGTCAGGGTAGACCCATAAAGACCGAAGTACAGAAGCTTTCATGTGGCTATACTGAAATTTTCAGAATGATAATTAATGACCTCATTAAAAGGTAGAACTAGATAAGACTAACATTAATCCTCCATAATCCTAGTTTTAAAAACTCTCATCTTTGTTGTGTACAGGTATCTTTAAAATGAATTACAGGTACCTGAAAGGGCTCTTGAGGGCAGCCTTTCACATAGAATCCCAGCATTTCCCTATACCAATAGAAGCTGGTGAACAATCCAGAATTAATTAATTCAAGAGTCCATTTGCTTTCATAGACAGTGAATGTGAAAAATATTGAAGTTTTAAGAGTTACTGTTGATGGACTGGTAGAATATATTTGCCATTCAGACCCTATGCCTTGTAAAAAAAAAAAAAAAGAATTTGGGGTGTTGACCCTGGGATGTGTAATTCATGCATGGCTCTTGTAAGCTGTTACCTCTTAATCACTCAGGAGCCCCAGCTCCTGACGCAGACTAATGATCCCCTGCTGACTCTCCACTCAGCTTGTAGTTCTGCCTTCAACACATCTGTCAGCGCCACTTCCCAAGGGGACTTTATGAAAGTTGGAAAGTCTGACATCCATATGTTAACTACTCTGTGACTTCCTGTTAATAATGGACTGTCCCGCCATAAACTGTGAGTTTCCTCCCCAACACTGACTGCTTTTCCTTTCATGTACCACTATGCCTGTGGTCAGAGATAGCCAGAGAAAAGACATCTGGTAACTCACAGGGGGTCATAAGAATTAAAGCAGGTAGATTGTTCTCTCAAGTGAAGTTCCTGGAAATACTGAGTGATAAATGTCGTGCTAATAGCCTCCTTTCTCCAGCTTGGTGACAGTCTGTAACCAGTTTTTAAAAAAAGAAAATCCACACCCACACTGACACACATAACCTGAATTTGTAGTTGAGATATTTCTAATTGTTATGTTGAATCCTTAGAGATAGAACTCAATTAATTTGAAAACATTTTTTTTCCATATCTGCACATGAATTGTCCTAAGATATGACAGCTAAATATGTTAAGACTTATTTTCCCATTAATTGTTGAGAAAAAGAATTCTCTGAAGTAAATCAAAATCACGTGTAAGATTTTGGCTGGATTGTTTGTTAATTTACCTTAGATGCAGGTAAAAACTTGGGGCTGGAAAGAGGAAATTGGAATCCTGTGGAGCCAGGATGATAGATTTTTGCTCTTGTGCAAAAAACTAAAGAAAGAACAAACAGGTGATCAAAGCAGAAATATGTTAGACACCTGTAGGTGAATGGTTTTTATTCTCTAAAGCTCAGAAATATTGAGAGATTCAGCACTTCTCTGGGTAGGTGACTTGCCAAGGTACTGTAAGAATAAATGACCTTACCCAGAGTCTAGAACAGGGTTCTAAAACATTCAGAGATCACCTCAAATTACAATGAACCAGGTGTGAGATCATTGGGAATGGTAAAGACTCTGTGAACTAGAGAGCAGATACCTCATCATACAGGGGCAGCTGATTCTATTAAAGTGACATAATCACCATGAGGCACAAATGGCACTGCTCACTTAGGAACAGGACACAGTGCATGCTGAAGGAGCAGTGTCAGGTCCTTCTCTTCAGAGGGAGTCCTGGGACATTTTTTTCCCCAAAGTGATAACTTTTAAGAGCAAAGAATTGAGACTCACATAACTAAGCATGGGGCCTCCTGACTTACAAGGTCCATGTCTTAATAGGAGCTGAGACCTCTCAAAAAATTTCTATAGGGCTAGCTTCCAAAGTCCCCTCAAGGAACAATCCTAAAGGTGAAGGTCACCACATTCAGGGAAGCCTAGAATGACAACTTTCCACCAGATGTGTACAGTTCACTTCATTCCTCCCAGCCAGATGCAGGGTACCAACCCTGTGTTGTTTTTATGATGACCATGTTACCTAGTCACATGGCTGACATTTCACCCTTATCAGGTTTCCAGGATAACAAAACCAGAAAGGGTAAGAAAAAAAAACATCCATAGACAAGATAAATATGTCCATAGAAAAGAAGAAAGTATTTTGAACATTTTACTCACTGTTGCCGTTTGGAAGTGTAAACTCAGATCTTTCTTTTTGTTTTCTCTTCCTCCAATCCCCTCCCTTCTTTTCATTCCTCTTTGAAGTCCAGATTTTTTCAATGTTATATCTCCCAATTTTTAACAATTTTTAATTGAGAATACTAGATAAGTGTTCTGGGTTAGAATACAGAAGACCTGGGTTCTAGTATTCGAACAATTAACTGTGTGATCAATATCAATAAAGTAGAAAACTTGTGTAAGGTCAAGTGAAAAGCTATTTCTGTGATTCTGTTACTATTTTCTGATTGATAAAGAGGTAAGACTAGCTGTTCATGTGCTCAATGCCTGGGATTATGTTTCTCTTCTCTCACCTTTTCTGTTCTACTTCATTATGTGAAATCAAACAGTTGGAGTAAAGCAAAAGTCTTTAGAAACCATGAATGATTGCTGCCAATCTCATTGTGGGACAAGATTTTTCTAACAAAGAAAATAACAGGAGTGATGCTGTCACAAATTTTAGACCAATATATTTGCTGCTGTTTGCGTTGCCCAGAGCAATTGGGTCAAAAAAGTTATTTACATCTGGGTGGATCTTGACTTCTAGTCCAGTTTTTCAGAACATTCATATATTAATATCCAGTGCAGAGAGTTCCAGTATAGTTAGGGTTGCTATAATCCTACTTGAAATTACTTCATATTGTGACATTGTTATATACTACAGTCACTCAAATATCTTTATTTTGCCAACTCTACCATCATTACCAGGAAAATATAGTGTAATATAGAATAAATTTACAAATGAAAGAGAATTGGGATTTTTTTCATTTTTATATTCCTCTACAATTTCATCTGCAATCTTATGGAGATCAAATCAAGAATTCCATTCTGTAGCCAGCAAAGAAGAAAGGAATTTATCAACTGCAAACCTTGCTCCGCTATCAAATCTACATTGGCCAATAGCCTAGGGATTTTGTTATTTGCTCAATTCTTTTTGTATAAATCTTCATTTCTTGTGGGCCAGAGGTTATTTGTTATGTAGGAAAAGTACATCCACAAGGAATGAAAGGGAATAGGTTGAAAGTGGTGGTGCCTCACAGTTATTTGAAATGTTTTCCTTCATGACAACATAGGCATTTATGAGAATTGCATTTTCCTCCATTGACCACAATATTTAACATTTCCCTAAGGAAGTGTTCCATAGGAGATTTAGTCTCATTAGGAATAGGACCTAATCTGTATCACCATAAAAACCTGATCCAAATTATTGAACTCCAGCTATTACAGTATTAACTCGGTCACACTGAAATGTATGATACAAAAACAGGTACCTATTTTTATTCCAATGAAACTTACCAAAAAATAAATACAGAAACTAGCTCCCCCATTTTTTTCAATAATACTTCAGTTAAGAAAACACTTTGAGCTTCATTCAGCATTTAAAAGAATTTTACTGAGCATTGGTGAAGCCATCTTAAGGATTTTGTTCTTTCATATAAGGAAAATAGAAAGCCATTAAAGTCTAGGTAATTATGTTTATAGTTTGAAGAGTTAACTCTTTTGGAGAGTGTGGGAAATAGTTCTTTGGTCTGAAACCTTTTCTTATACCTTGATTTCCTCAGTTCCTTATATTCATTCAGGAGAGAAAAGACAAATGTTTCAAGAGACAGACTTGGCATTTTCTTCTGATAGCTGAACTGTGGCATTGTCACCCATCCCCTTAAAGGCCAGTAAGGACTAACTGCAATTATCCCCAGGCAGAGAGTCAGCTCAACTGAGGTCCTCCCTTATGCAACAGGTCTCGATTAAGAAGCTTATGGAGGAAAGAGCAAGTTCAGTCCTGCCACAAGCTGAGAAGTACATCTAGGGTCAGGCATCATCAAAGAGGGGTGGCTAATCAACGTTCACTCAGCAATCTGTGATCTGAAGGATGGCAGGAATACTAAAATTATATGTATCTTATGTATCTTGTCCCTTATAGCTAAAATTGGCATGTCAGGAGGTGATAGCTATGTGTTGTAAAGCTAGTTGAAAATTCGTCTGTGTAGACCAGAGTCCTGACCTGTTGCAGCCACATGCCTTCCTTTGCAGGATAACCAAGCCATTTGAGACTTACTGTCACTTGTGTGTGTCCCGTGCAACTCACAATCCACTAGCATCCTCCCACCTAGAGTATCAGGTGAACATTGAATGCTTGTACTTAGAGCTTTAATTGAGAAGGATGTTTCTTCATTCCACCCTTCGCATCTCTCCTGAATCTTCACCACCATCCATCAGAAGAAATCAGTCTTCTTTTGGTATCCCAGCAGTACCAATATTCCTGCCTTTCTCATCCCCATACTCCTTTAGGGCCAACTTGACTACAAGAACAACTCAAACGCTTGAAGTTACTTGCCCACTATCAAATAGCTAACAACTGGCAGATGTGGCATTGTATGTAAATTCTTAGCATAGACTTTTGGAAGGCATGTTTTTCAGTCAGACTGAGGCTGGCTAGACATGTGAGGAATAAGAATAAATGCTGAGAAGCCAAGGATGTGTTAGGGCAGGAGAAGGACTAGTGAGGAGAAAGGGCAACGATATTTGTATTAAATAGAATGAAGAAGGTAGAAATTGAGACCGGGTTTCAAGAAGTTACCATACAATTGGCCACTGGATGCTTGTTAAGATTATTTTAAGATGTAATTATAAATTAAGTATAATTAAAATTTTATTAGGACATATGAATATTACATCTGCTGTCTATTTCTGTTAATCAAGATCCTTTTGGTTACAAGTACCATAATCCAATTCAGATGAGCTTAAACAAAAATGAGAATTTATTGACATAATATTCCCATTAGTGCAGCCTGATTTCAATTCTCAAATGATAGTGTTAGAAATCTGTTCATCTCTTGGCTCTACATTTGTCAAGCTCGTTCTCACTGCATGGTAACCCCAGCAGAAGGAGAATATCTCATTCCCAGTAATTTCAGCAAAAGTTTCAAAGTTGACTTTCATGTGTCAGCTTGAGTCATATGCCCATCCCAAAACCATTCATGGTGACTGGCAGTGATGGGGCAGTACTGGACAGACAATTCTGATGAGCAGACAGAGAACATGTGCCCATGCCTGATGCTGAGATGGGGGTTGGCCTGAGCCATACAGTAGCATCTGCTGAGAGGAGGGGAGATGTGGTTCCTGAGGGGGCAGCTACGCACCAAGAGCAAGTCATGTGCAGTTGTCATCTCATCCTGAGGTATGGTTTCAGTCCAGGATCCAATCCCCAAAGAGTTACTTCAGAATGGAAGAGGCATGTATCATGAAACAGAAACATCTACTCTCCTGGCCACATAAGCAGAATTGAGTAAACCCAGTTCCCCTAGAACTGTATCCCTGTTGTATATCTCCTGCTCTGTAGTGCACAGGAGACTACCTTACACATAGGGGGCACACACTAAATATTTATTGAATGAATGATTAAAAACTATACATAATGGATTCAAAGTCTCAGTTTGGGATGATGAAAAAGTTCTGGAGATAGATAATGGTGGTGGTTGTACAACAATTTGAGCATACTAATACCACTGAACTGTACACATAAAAATGGTTAAAATGTTAAATTTTATGTATATTTTGCCACAATAATTTTTTAAAAGAGGAGAAAAAATCTAGACATTAAGAAAGCTGACATTCTAATGGGTTTTTTGGCCTCATGCATTCCATTTCATCTTGCCCTGGTCAGTCCCCTAGTCAGCACCTCACAAGTTATATGATCACCAGTGGGAGCAGAAGCAGTCATCCAGGGCTTGTCCACCAAAGTCAGACACAGATAATAGCTGCTCCCTACTCCACACCAGAAGACCAAAGGGTACAAAATGGTTGGGATTAATGGAAGTCAGGAAGATTTGCTTTATGCATGTATGCAGTGTATGAAAGGTGTTCAACCAGAGTTTGAAAACTCTATTATCTCCAAGGGCCAAGCAGATAAGAATGTAAAGGGATAAGATAATGTAGGTAAGGTGAGGAACCCATTTGTCCCTTCAAAAAGGTCATCTACTGCTCATCTCAGGCCATTTATTGTCTTGAAGAAATACAGGCTCAGTATTGCCTAGTCTTGTGGTTTTTCATCAGAAGCTATAAACGTGAAATTCTATGTATAAACTTTCAAATTTTGAATGGTTGCAATCATTGTTAAAAATCTTGTGTGGTAAGCATGGGAAACAACACTCTTATGCATATCCGTCCCATTGTCCACCAGCTTAAAACAAATACTGTAAATGCTACTGTCTTTATATTTATTCTCAGTTTCTTATAATTTTCTTTCTAAGCTGTTCACTTTCTCACAAATGACAGTAATGAGCCCATGTACTTTGTACATTTTACAGTTTAGGGTGGCATGCTTGGTTAGGACAGATAACATCATCCTAATTTTACTCTTAAAACCACTGAACCTTTAGTGAGGGACCTGCTTGCACCCTTGTGAAACTATGGTCTGAAACACATGACCTCAGGTGGTTGCTTTCAAAACTCCCTACCAGGTTCTCTTGTTTATCATTTATCTAGATGAATTCTTTTTTCACATAGATCAGGGAAAACTGAGTTTTTCAATCCCCTGAAGTCCCTTTATAGTCACAAGAAAAAAAAATCATTACCTATGCAAAACTATAGAAATAGATGTTTGTGTTTAACTGTAATAAATGCAATAACTAGGGAATTCAAATCATATATTTTCTATTTTGCCAGAGATGGATAGATTTTTCCCCCCAGAGGGAATTTTTAATTTAAGAATGTGTTTAAATCCCTTGGCATGTTGAAATAATCATTAATGTTTACAGTTGCTATAGCAACTGGAAATGCCAACAATTGAGTAGGAAAAGAGCCTGAGAGAGGAAGATAAGCTGTGTCAATTATTGAACATCTGTCAAACATTTAAGCAATTTAAAGCGACAGGCAAAAAAGCTAGAAATTGAAGGTCGGTGAAATGTTTTTTTTTTTACTGGCATTCACTTAAGAATATCAATTTTGTATTGTTTTGTCACTGTTATAAGGGGTAATTAACTTTTATTTTCATCCACATAAAGGAGGTATTGTCAATGGTAAGATATGTTTGCAATATGTAATTTGTATGCTATAATAGTATTAATCCATTTCTACTGGATGTTGCTTTGCACTGCCTTGAGCTCTTTTGTATACATTATTGCACTGAGTTTTCATAGCAACACGAGGAGAAAAGAGTGGTGAAAAACTAGGCTTTAGAACATAAGCCTCTCTGTTTAGGGCTCTCCTCTCCCCATTCTAGGCACTATTCATTTATTTAGCAGCAGCAGCCTAAATATTTGTCACACAGGTCTCCAGTACTACTCTTTAACTGTGGCAGTCACCCCAGATCAATTATGGCTCCTTTGTCTCTTGAGTCCTGCTGCACCCTCAAAGCCCTACCACAGCACTCTGGATAGCCAGTACCAATTAGGTCGGATCCATAGTCAAGTCAAAATCTATTTGCTATCCCTGTCTGATAATGATTTCCCACCTTTGCTTGGTGTTTTCTTGTTTACAAATTGTTTTCACATGTATAGTCTTATTTGGTCATCAAGCCTCTAAGGTGAGTGTAATCCCTTCTTTACATGAGAGAAAACTGAGGCTTAGAGAGATTAGGTGATTGGGCCAAGATCACAAACTTAGATGGAAGGTTCCTTTTTCACTACTGCCTTTTCAGCTCCACTAATATAAGAAAAGAACAGTAGGTATAAAAATTAGAGTCATGGATTTCAAGTCCTACCTTACTTACTACAAAAAGAAAAATGATAAAGGTTAATTCATGCTTCTCCAGAACCTTTCCCTGTTTATGAGATGGAGAGTGGGTGAGCAGATTTTCTCTTGAATATGTTCCAGCTGTAATCTGCAAAACGTGGGCTCTTAAGTATAACTTCACTGCTAAGTTTCCCAAATACAGCACTTGTTTAAATTACTCACCACCCTCTGTTTATCATTGTCTCCCCAGCATCTCTCAGATCTCAGTTTCTAGAAAGTAAGAGAACATACTCATTTTAAATTATGATTTTACGACTGAACAGCCTAAGAATCTTAGCACGATACAAATTTTGATCTGAAGATTTAATTTTCAGCTAGCTTTGTTTACTGCTCAGTTTTAATAAGTCATGCTTCTCTCTGTTCTTCACCTTCCTCTCCTGGAAAGCAGATATTATTACCTCCTTGAGATGAATCAAATGAATGACATAAGTAAAAATAATTTGAGAAAAGTAGAGGACTCTACTGAGATGTCATTGTAGCTCTAATAATCATAAATCCTGATCTGGTTTGTTAATGCAAGTGAATGATTTAGGATAGATTTTAAAATGGATTTGAATGAATATATAATTCATCAAACAGTTATATTCACAATCTAAATTGTCGGTCTGAAATCTGACCAGGTCATATAGGTGTCATCTGGTAACTCAAGAGGTTTTCATCAATGTGTGTTACTTGGTCTGTTGTGGTGTATCGGCTGACTTCATCCCTACACACTTATATCTCTGCTTTTACTATGTTGTTTTTACTTTTGGATATTTGGAAGATAATGAATCAGTCATCTTTTCTTTCTGACATTTTGTAAACTCAGTAAAGTACATAAAAAGTCAGAAAAAGAGTAAATATTATTTAGAAAAAGGGTTTAGGCATTCTGATTTAAAACATATAGACTATGATATTACAGATTTTCTGCCCTCCTCATTATTCAATGAGTTTGATTTGCCATCAATGATGTCATAGAACCATTGTACCTTCCTACGTAGAGGTAACTTCTTACTAAGACTTTTGGCCTGGAGTTTGGTAATGAAATGTTGGTCCAAGAAACTTCTTACTTTGCAAATTCCAATTCAATTTAATATTTACTGGGTTGATTACAAATATGAGGGACAAAGTAAAACATGTGTTCGCCTGCCATATGTATTCTTTTTTTTTTTTTTTTGCTCAGCACTAACTGTATGAGATTCATCTCTGTTGTTGTATGTAATCTCAACTTATTCATTACTATTATAGTATTTATTTTGCTGTTTGAACATATCACAATTTACATATCCATTCTACTGTTGATGGACTTTAGGGTTGTTTCCTGTTTTAGGCTATAATGAATAGTGTTGATATTACTATTCTTTTGCAAGTCTTTAGTGAATGTATTTCTGATGGGTATATACTTAGGAATGGAAGAGATGGGCCACATGTGATGCATGTGGTTAGATTTGGTAGACACTACTAACTGCACAGCTATGAAACACAAGTTTCAAAGCAAAACATGAGAGTTCCAGTTTCTCCATGTACTTGCCAAAACTTGGTAGTGTTAGTTATTTTAATTTTAACCACTCTGGTACATGTGTAGTAGTATTTCAGTGTTGTTTTTTTTTATCTTTTTTTATTAAGGTATCATTGATATACAATCTTATGAAGGTTTCACATGAGCAACATTGTGGTTACTACATTCATCTATATTATCAAGTCCACCCCACACCCCATTGCAGTCACTGTCCATCAGAGTAGTAAGATGCTACAGTCACTACTTGTCTTCTCTGTGCTATACTGCCTTCCCTTTGAACCCCCCTACATTTTGTGTGCTAATCATAATGACCCTTAATCCCGTCTTCCTCCCTCCCGACTCACCCTCTCAACCCCCTTCTCTTTGGTAACCGCTAGTCCCTTTTTGGAGTCTGTGAGTCTGCTGGTGTTTTGTTCCTTCAGTTTTGCTCTGTTGTTATACTCCATAAATGAGGGAAATCATTTTGCCTTTCTCTGCCTGGCTTATTTCACTGAGCATAATACCCTCTAGCTCCATCCACGTTGTTACAAATGGTAGGATTTGTTTTCGTCATATGGCTGAATAATATTCCATTGTGTATATGTACCACATCTTCTTTATTCATTCATCTGTTGATGGATACTTAGGTTGCTTCCATGTCTTGGCTATTGTAAAGAGTGCTGTGATAAACATAAGGGAGCATATGTCTTTTCAGATCAGGGATCTTGTTATATTTGGATAAATTCCTACTAGCCGAATTCCTGGGTCAAACGGTATTTCTGTTTTTAGTTTTTTGAGGAACCTCCATATTGCTTTCCACAATGGTTGAACTAATTTACATTCCCACCAGCAGTGCAGTTGGGTTCCCCTTTCTGCATCCTCACCATCCATCATTTGTTGTTGCTTGTCTTTTGGATATTGGCCATCCTAACTGGTGTGAGGTGATATCTCATTGTGGTTTTAATTTGCATTTCCCTGATAATTAGCAATGTGGAGCATCTTTTCATGTGCCTGTTGGCCATCTGAATTTCTTCTTTGGAGAAGTGTCTGTTCATATTATCCACCCATTTTTTAATTGGGATATTTGCTTTTTGGGTGTTGAGGAATGTGAGTTCTTTATATAGTTTAGATGTTAACCCATTATCGGATATGTTGTTTACAAATATATTCTTCCAAACTGTAGGATGCCTTTTGTTATGCTGATGGCATCCTTTGCTGTACAGAAACTTTTCACTTGATGCAGTCCCATTTGTTCATTTTTGCTTTTGTTTCCCTTGCCCAAGGAGATGTTTTTAGAAAAAATTTGCTTATGTTTATATTCAAGAGATTTTTGCCTATGACTTCATCTAAGAGTTTTATAGTTTCATGACTTACATTCAGGTCTTTGGTCCATTTTGAGTTTACTTTTGTGTATGGAGTTAGACAGTAATCCAGTTTCATTCTCTTAAACATAGCTGTCCAGTTTTGCCAACACCAGTTGTTGAAGAGGCTGTTGTTTCCCCATTGTGTATCCATGGCTCCTTTATCATATGTTAATTGGCCATATATGCTTGGATTTATATCTGGGCTCTCTAGTCTGTTCCATTGGTCCATGGGTCTGTTCCTGTGCCAGTACCCAACCTATCGTGATTACTGTGGCTTTGTAGTGGAGCATGAAGTTAAGGAGCATAATCCCCTCAGCTTTATTCTTTCTTCTCAGGATTTTTTTGGCTATTCAGGGTCTTTTGTGTTTCCATATGAATTTTAGAACTATTTGCTCTAGTTCGTTGCAGAATGCTATTGGATTTTGATAGGGATTGAATTGAATCTGTAGATTGCTTTAGGCAAGATGGGCATTTTGACTATATTAATTCTTCCTATCCATGAGCATGAGATCTGTTTCCATTTATTGGTGTCTTCTTTAGTTTCTCTCATGAGTGTCTTGTGGCTTTCAGGGTATAGGTCTTTCACCTCCTTGTGTAGGTTTATTCCTACGTATTTTATTCTTTTTGATGCCATTGTGAATGGAATTGTTCTCCTCATTCTCTTTCTGCTAGTTCATCGTTAGTATACAGGAATGCCACAGATTTCTGTGTATTAATTTTGTATCCTGCGACTTTGCTGAATTCAGTTATTAGTTCTAGTAGCTTTGGGGTGGATTCTTTAGGGTATTTTTTATGTACAATATCACGTCATCTGAAAACAGTGACAGTTTACCCTCTTCCTTACCAATCTGGATGTCTTTTATTTCTCTGTGTTGTATGATTGCCATGGCTAGGACCTCCAGTACTATGTTAAATAAAAGTGGGGAGTGTACAAGGATGCTCACTCTCTTGTTCACTATTTTAGAAGAAAAGCTTTCAGCTTTTCTCTGTCAAGTATGATGTTGGCTGTGGGTTTGTCATATATGGCCTTTATTATGTTGAGGTACTTGCCCTCTATAACCATTTTGGTGAGCGTTTTTATTGTGAATGGATGTTGAATTTTGTCACATGCTTTTTCAGCGTCTATTGAGATGATTGTGTGATTTTTGTCATTCTTTTTGTTAATGTGGTTTATGTTATTGATGTATTTTTGAATATTGTACCATCCTTGCATCCCTGGAATAAATCCCACTTGGTCATGATGGATGATCTTTTTGATGTATTTTTGAAATTGGTTTGCTAATATTTTGTTGAGTATTTTTGCATCAATGTACATCAGGGATATTGGTCTGTAATTTTCTTATTTGTGGTGTCTCTGCCTGGTTTTGGTATTAGAGTGATGCTGGCCTCATAGAATGAGTTTGGACGTGTTCCTGCCTCTTCTAATTTTGAAGATTGGTATTATATCTTCTCTAAATGTTTGATAAAATTCAGTGATGAAGCCATCTGGTGCAGGCATTTTGTTCTTAGGTAGTTTTTTGATTACTAGTTCAATTTCATTGCTGGTAATTGGTCTGTTCAGATTTCCTGTTTCTTCCTGGGCCAGTCTTGGAAGATTGTATTTTTCTAGAAAGTTGTCTATTACTTCTAGGTTATCCAATTTGCTGGCATATAATTTTTCATAATATTCTCTAATAATTCTTTGTATTTCTGTGGTGTCCGTATTGATTTTTCCTTTCTCATTTCTGATTCTGTTTATATATGTACAGTCTCTTTTTTTCTTGATAAGTCTGGCTAGAGATTTATCTATTTTGTTTATTTTCTCAACCAGCTACTGGTTTAATTGATTCTTTCTACTTTATTCTTCTCAATTTTATTTATTTATGCTCTGATCTTTATTATGTCCCTCCTTTTACTGATTTTGGTCCTCATTTGTTCTTCTTCTAATTTCATTAATTGTGAGTTTAGACAGTTTTGGGATTTTTCTTCTTTCTTGCAGTAAGCCTGTATTGCAATATACTTTCCTCTTAACACTGCCTTCACTGCATCCCACAGATTTTGGACTATTGAGTTGTTGTTTTCATTTGTCTCCATGTATTACTTGATCTCTGTTTTTATTTGGTCATTAATCCACTGATTATTTAGGAGCATGTTGTTAGGCCTCTATATGTTTGTGGGCTTTTTGTTTTATTTTGAATATTTTATTTCTAGTTTCATTTCTTTTTGGTCTGAAAAGCTGGTTGGTACAATTTCAATCCTTCTAAATTTACAGAGGCTCTTTTTGTATCCTAGTGTTTGATCTATTCTTGAAAATGTTCCATGTGTACTTGAGAAGAATGTGTATCCTGTTGCTTTTGGGTGGAGTGTTCGGTGGATGTCTGTTAGGTTCATCTGTTCTAATGTGTTGTTCAGTGCCTCTGTCTCCTTACTTATTTTCTTTCTGATTGATCTGTCCTTTGGTGTGAGTGATGTGTTGAAGTCTCCTAAAATGATGCATTGCATTCTATTTCCACCTTTAGTTATGTATTTGTTTCACATATTTAGGTGCTGCTATATTGGGTGCATAGATATTTATAATGGTAATGTCCTCTTGTTGGACTGACCCATTTATCATTTTGTAATGTCCTTCTTTGTCTCTTGTTACTTTCATTGTTTTGAAGTCTATTTTGTGTGATACAAGTACTGTGACTCCTGCTTTTTTCTCCCTATTATTTGTATGAAATATCATTTTCCATCCCTTCACTTTTAGTTTGTGTATGTCTTTGAGTTTGAAGTGAGTTTCTTGTAGGCAGCATATGAGTGGGTCTTGTTTTTGTATCTATTCTGTAACTCTCTGGCTTTTGATTTTGCATTCAGTTAATTTACAGTTAGGGTGATTATCGATAGATACGTACTTATTGCCATTGCAGGCTTTAGATTTGTGGTTACCAAAGGTTTAAGGGCAGCCTCTTTACTATCTAACAGTCCAACTTAACTCACTTACTATGCTATTCAAACACAATGTAAAGGTTCTTTTTTTTTCTCCCTTTTTCTTCCTCCTCCACTCCTTATATATTATGTGTCATATTCTGTACTCTTTGTGTATCTGTTGACTGACTTTGTAGGTATTTCATTTAATTTCACATTTGCTAGCAATTAATTGGTCTGCTTCATTTACTGTGGTTTTATTTTATCTAGTGACAGCTATTTAGCCTTAAGAGCACTTCCATCTAGAGCAGTTCCTCCAAAGTACACTGTAGAGAAGGTTTATGGGAGGTAAATTTTCTCAACTTTTATCTGGATATTGTTTAATCCCTGCTTCAAATTTAAATGATAATCTTGCCAAGTGGAGTATTCTTGGTTCAAGGCCCTTCTGCTTTATTGCATTAACTATATCATGTCACTCCCTTCTGGCCTGTAAGTTTTCTGCTGAGAAGTCTGATGATAGCCTGATAGGTTTTCCTTTGTATGTGATGTTTTTTTCTCTCTCTGGTTGCTTTTACTATTCTGTCCTTGTCCATGGTCTTTGCCATTTTAATTATTATCTGTCTTGGTGTTGTCTTCCTAGGTCTCTTGTGTTGGGAGATCTGTGTGCTTTCATGGCCTGAGAGACTTATTTTCTTGCCCAGATTGGGGAAGTTTTCTACGATTATTTCCTCAAAGATACTTTCTGTCCCTTTTTCTCTCTGCTTCTTATTTTGATACCCCTATAATGCAAATATTGTTCCATTTGATTGGTCACACAGTTGTCTCATTATTCCTCCCTTCCTAGAGATCCTTTTTTCTCTCTGTGCCTCAGCTTCTTTGCATTCCTGTTTTCTAATTTCTATTTCATGTACTGCCTCCTGTACCTCATCTAATCTGCTTTTAAATCCCTCCACTGTATGTTTCATTTCAGATACTGTATTTTTAAAAGTTTATTTCTCTTTCTTGAAGTTATCAATGATATCTTGAATATTTTTCTGTAGCTTGTGAGAATGTTTTTGATTTTTATTTTGAAATCTTTATCAAGATGATTGGTGTTTTCAGTTTAACTTAACCCTTTTTCTGGTGTTTTAGGGATTGTGGTTTGTACAAGACTTGTTTGCTGTTTCATATTTCTAATGATTACTATGTAATAATAACTTTATATAGGTGGCACCCTCTAGTGCCCATAAGCTCTACACTCTGGAGCTGCCCAGCATCTGGACTGATGGCGGTGGTTGCAGGCACGAAGTGCCAGTACCTGTATGGAGATAAGAGCTGTTTCCTGCTTCCCAGCTGTAGCACCTGCCTACACTGTCAGAGCCAATTGGCTGAGCACACAGGGAGGAGCCTCTGAGTTAGGCCCCTGTAGCTGCTGTAGGCAGGGCCACACTCTGGCTGGCCTGATGCAATGGTGGGGGCAGCAGGTTTGCAAGCCAGTGCTGGCCAGGAGGAAGGAGCAGCAGGCTGTGTATTGTGATGGGTTCCATGATGCTGTATTGCCACCAAAGGGTATGGAGTGTCTGAAGCTCCTGAATTTCCCAACCTGCTGGGCTGAGTGTGCCAGGACGATTTTGTCCACCTGTCCTTTCTCTTGAGTGGCAAGCTTTGTGTAGTCCTTCACCCTTTAGCACCCCTCTTGTTGGGAAGTCCTTTACAGTACTCACCTTTCTTTTGCCCCAGAGCAGCCGGTTGTGGGTACCTGTTCTCCACAATGAGCTGGTATCTCAGCCTTTCCAAATATTCTTCCTGTCTTTGCTTTCCAACCCCACTAATCTCCAGAGCACCGTGTAATGTGGGTTTGTACTCTCAGAGTAGATCTCCGGTGCTGGGTGTTTATCCGTCCTGGGCTTCTATTCCCTCCCCACTCTGTTTCTCTTCCTCTAGCCTTTGACCTGGGTTGGGGGAAGGGCTTCGGTCCTGCTGGATCGTGGCTTTTTACTCATCCTTTTCTGTGAGGCCTTCTTTTTCCCCAGACATATGGAATCTGCTTAAGTCTTCTTTCAGGTCTCTCTTTCAGAATTAGTTGTATTTTCTATATTTTCATGTTATATGTGGTTTTGGGAGAAGGGTCTGCCTCACTTGTCATGCTACCATCTTTTTCCACCCCTCTCGTCAATGTGTCCTGCCATGTGTATGCTTGTCCACAAGTAATATTCCAGTCTGGTAGACAGAGAGAAGACAAGCAACCGAACCATTCCAATATGGGAAAAACAAAATGTTAATGTGTGAAATTATGTCTAGTTGCTGTAAGGCAGAAAAGAAACATATGCTTGTTTGGTTGTTGAGGATTGACCTCTTATATTTCACAGGTGGGAAAGTGGCTCTTTGAAAAAGGTAGTGGTTGGGATAAGCAGAGGTTGGAGGGACATCCCAAAAAGAGGGTGCATAAACCTAAGCAAAGAGATTGAAAAGTATAAAGCACAGCAAGGGTTTGGTGATTATTTTTCCATTTTATCTTAAGCAACCCTACTTAGCAATACAAACCTTTCTTAAAATATAATTTGTGGGGGAACCACAAATCCACCAAAAAAAAGGAAAAAATTGAAAGCTTTCTGCTTAAAACCAGGACAGGTTGGCAGAGCCTTCCCACAGAACCTTATCTTTGCATCAAAAGTGATCCCAGAGGGGATAGATTGGTCTTATTTAAGTAAATTAATCAATGCTGCTCCTCATCACCCCCTCTAGAGTTTTGTAGAGCCTAGCTTGAGGGGTACTCCCCCAGAATCTGTACTTAGTGGAAAGGTAAAACTAGACAATTTGAAGTCCTGCTTTAGAAAAACTTGACGCATTTTCCTTAATCCAGGAGGCAGTGTGACTTGTATAGGACCTGTGTGTGAAGAGGGACATGAGTCAGAGCTGCTGTATAGCAGAATTAATCTGGCATTGGTGTGTGTGTGGTTAGATTAGAATGTTGGCAAAATGGTAGGATGTTCTTAGACCAAAGACAGGTAATGGTGAGACAGACATGGAAGCAAACAGAACCCATGGAATTTTAATCCCCACACCTGTTTGCTGATTGGATATACCCTATCAGTAGGAACCTTGCTCCTTCCTAGAGAGAGTTTATTTCATGATCTGGTAGAGGGTGTTATATGAAAGGAGATATTAAATATTGAGCTGAAAGGATTTTATCATCTAAGTTTTCTTCTGTGCCCTACCTCATGAGGAAAAGTGGTTTTCATTTTATGAACTTTGGTAGCTATCTTTTTAACTATGATACAGGTTTCACATTGTCTGAAGTACTTTATGCTCAGCTATCAAAAGGTGTCTCTGCTTTGAAAAATTACTACTTACCAAATGAACTTTGGCTGTTGTGTTTGAGTTCTTCATAATATAAGGTGATACCTCTGATATCTTTAAATGCCAAATTTTTAACAAATAACTGAAATAATTATCCTTTAATCACCATGAGCAGCTTTTCATCTGCCCATTATAGTCTGTTCATGCTGCATCTCTCTGCCATTACCTTGTTGGTTTGACCACACCACACGGGCTGGACCATTCTTGAGCAATCATACAAAGCTCTAATGTTGATTCTGTGTGGTTTCCCCACCTTCAGCCCATTGAAATGTTCAGGATAGCTTGTCTTTTTATTATCCAGAATCATCCTCATGCTAAAAAAGTAGGCAACTAAGGGTCAATTCAATTTATTTATTTGTGTTTACTTCTGTTTCCCAAAAGAGAGTCCACAATCTAAATTGCCTATGGAGTAATATGGGATTGAAGTATAAGAATTAAGGATCGGTAGAGACTGTGGCCACCTGGAGACTTCTGGCCACACCAAAGTGGGAAGCTGCTATTCAACTGTGCAGTTCTTTTCCTGATGGCCAGAGAGACTAATGCATTCAGATATTTCTAAAGTAGTGTTTCTCCAGATGTAGTTTCCAGACCAGCAGCCATAACATCACCTTGGAAGGTTTTAGAAATTCAAAACCTTGGTCCCTACCCCAGAACTTCTGACTTAGAAACTCTGGGTATGGGGCCCAGCATTCTGTGAGGTAATAAGTCCTTCTGGTGATGCTGAGCTCACTGAAGTTAGAGAACCAGTCACAGAGTAGGTGTAGTGCTGCACCCCCTGATTCCTTTTAAGGACTGTTATTTGAGAACTGTGTTTGAGTCTCAAGAAAATCCAAATATCCAGATGTCTATTTGATTTTCACTGCTTTTAAAGCTCATAAAACCATAAAAGGCCCACACAATTGTACAAGCTAAATCCATTCTGTGTGCTGTCACTTTCTAGCTTCTACTTGAGAGTCTGAACCAGCTTCTACTTCAGAGTCTGAACATGCTAACAAAAAGGAAGCTTTTCTGTTTTAAAAATATATGGTTTCAGGGGTTAACATCCAAAATATATAAAGAACTCACATGCCTCAACACCCAAAAAGCAAATAACCCGATTAAAAAATGGGCAGAGGATATGAACAAAAACTTCTCCAAGGAAGAAATTCAGATGGCCAACAGGCATATGAAAAGATGTTCCACATCACTAATTATCAGGGAAATACAAATTAAAACCACAATGAGATATCACCTCCCACCAGTTAGGATGGCCAACATAGAAAAGACTAGGAACAACAAATGCTGGTGAGGTTGTGGAGAAAGGGGAACCCTCCTACACTGCTGGTGGGAATGTAAAGTAGTTCAACCATTGTGGAAAGTAGTATGGAGGTTCTTCAAAGGACTAAAAATAGAAATACCATTTGACCCAGAAATTCCACACCTAGGAATTACCCTAAGAATGTAGCAGCCCAGTTTGAAAAAGACATATGCACCCCTATGTTTATCGCAGCACTATTTACAATAGCCAATAAATGGAAGCAACCTAAGTGTCCATCAGTAGATGAATGGATAAAGAAGATGTGGTAAATATACACAATGGATATTATTCAGCCATAAGAAGAAAACAAATCCTGTCATTTGCTACAACATGGATGGAGCTAGACAGTTTTATGCTCAGTGAAATAAGCCAGGCAGAGAAAGACAAGTATCAAATGATTTCACGCATATGTGGAGCACAAGAACAAAGAACAAACTGAAGAAAACAAAACAGCAGCAGACTCACAGAATCCAAGAATGGACTAACAGTTGCTAAAGGGAAAAGGACTGGGGAGGGTGGGTGGAAAGGGAGGGATAAGAGGGAAAAGGGGCATTATGATTAGCACACATACGTTGGAGGGTGGGGGCACAGGGAAGGCAGTATAGCACAAAGACAAGTAGTGACTATAGCATCTTACTACGCTGATGGACACTGACTGTAATGGGGTATGTGCTGTGGACTGGATAATGGGGGGAATCTAGAAACCACAATGTTGCTCATGTGATTGTATATTAATGATACCAAAAGAAAAAAAAATAGGGATTCTTCTCTTAGTATATGAAAGTTTGCTGACTCCAGACCTAGGCAATAGTTCTCAGACTTTCTTGGTGATACATTTCTAAGAGCAAGGGAGAGTCACCATCTACCCCTGGGAGTCTGGGAGGCAATCAGTGGTAAGTACAAGATTTTGTTGAAGCCTTGCCATTCGCATTTAAGATTTTTAAGAGTTTCATTTCTATTCCATCATACACTCATATTTGGCTTATTATCAACATAATGTGTTAAACTGCCTTCAAATTAAATTCCTTAACGTCCCCCTATAAATTTTTAAAGTAAATCTACATCCCAAACAAGTGCCCAATATACCCAGTAAAATAGAGGCAGGAAAAACAACAAGTAGCCCATAAAAGGGGAGTGACTGTAAGCCATACACAAGAGCAACATTCAGGAGCTGTGTTCACCACTAGCACATGTCCCTTTATCCATCTTACTTCCTATACCTCTACCACCACATTGAGTGAGTAAAGAACATGTACTAACAAATCGTTGAATACAATGAGTAGCAAGGAGTCTTATTTTTAGACATTCTTGCCACAAATTTGGATGAGATTTAGCATCAGAGAAGACCTGGTGTGTGTGGTTAGATTAGAATGTTGGCAAAATGGTAGGCACTAGGTCTTCTCTGATTCTCACCTCACACAGTCACCATTTCATTTCTCCTAAATCAGTTTGCAATGGTGGCAGGAAGGTTTGATTATATGTGCCAACACCAACAGATTGGCAGTAGTAGCCTGAAGCCCTGTCCTGAGAATAATTGTGATCTGTGTCTGGCATAGTCAGTTACCAGTGTCTGCCATGGTTGTAGGATTCACAACCGGTAGTCCAAGTGACTGCTCTAGTGACATAAATGATGAAAAGCAGTGTCTGAATACTGGGAGGCCATGCTTGGTACTAGGGACCTGTCTAAGCCAAGTCCACTGGGCCACAGAGCATCCATACTAGGGGTCCTTTCAACCACAGCTATTATTTCAACAACCTAAGTTGCAAAGGTCCATGGCCATCAATATAAGATGCTAAATGCCTATCAGTCCATCTGCTAATTAACACAGGTGCAGTATCCATCCTATTCCAGCCCATCAAATTTTAGCTCCTCTCAGTTACATCTCTTACACTCTTGTTCCACGAAGTGCTGAAACTGGATAACAATTTAAATAGGACTTTATATTGATAATTTAGCATCTTAGTATAATTAGAGATTCCATCTCTCAGAAGCCAAAAGTATGTTGGTCACTCCCTGTTGGGATAGTCACCAATCTTTCTTGTGACAACACACTCTTCTCTCTGTCTGTCCCACTGTTTATGATGTACAATCACTAGTGCTATTTAGTACTCAAGGTTATTGGTACAGTTCTTACTTTTTCTGAAATTATTAAGATTATTAAAAATTTATAGCATCCCCTTTGCCTAAGGTCAGAAAAGACAAAAGATTTATCAATCCATTTATAAGCAAAGCAAAAACAAAACAAAAAACCCTCCAGCAGAACCAGAAAATGCTGGCATTAACATTTTTGATGTTCAGCATAACTCTTGGTTTAAGCAGAGCGGGTATTTTTCTTTCTATCTTTGTTTTTCAGGTGAGAAAACTGAGGAGAAATTACTCTCTGTGTGACAAGTACTGAAACTAAGACTCTATCCATGTATCTTCACACCAGATTCAGTGATCTTTTCACTGGGTTATGCTTTCCATCCCAGTGCTCATGCGAACTACCAACTGATTCCAACCCCTGTCTGCTAACTGCTCTCCGGCTGAGTGCTTTTGGGGAATGGTTGATGCTTTGTAAATATTTGGCTGCCAAATAAACCAATGAATGAATTCACAAACCCACTTTATTTGTACAATTACTAAAAATATGTTTTTCACATCTACTTGCTTATCATCATCTATCAGCTTAAATTCAACTTTACAACACTGTGCAAAAAGTAGGATGGTGTTCATTAAACTGAAGATCAGGAGACTCTCATGAAAATAATTATTAAAACCAAAATTCATTGCAGTGCAAGAACTAGAATCCAGGTATCCTATTAATTCTATTATATTTTTCTACACAGCACAGCTTAATTCAGTATATATTGCGTGTATGTGTAAAGTTCTAGGTCTTGACCTTGTCATTATGTTTGTGATTCTTAACAAGTTGCTAGGTATTTTTGGATCCCACTTTCCTCATTTTTCAAATTAGGATCTTGGATTTGATGGCATACATATAGAATCATGGAATTTTAATGCCAGAAGAGACGTGGAAGTCATCTTGTTCTATTCTTCCAATTTACAGAAAAAGAAAACTGATCTTGTCTAGCTCCAAAATAATTCAAAGAGGACATGGCTTCTTAACAGAACCAGTTCTGAATACTGAAACTATCCTGTAATCCTTTCTCTGCCACTTACCAGATGTGTGACTGTAATCCAGGCATATAATTTCTCTAGACTGCAGTTTCTTGATCTGTAAAATTGAAGGGATTATATTAAATCCTTTCACATTTAAAAATTTGAGGATTAAGAAAGGCATCTTTGAAAACTGACATCTTTGCTGCCTGTGGGATTGAACTTAGAATGTCATGAAGCGTAACAGAGCATAGTCCATCCAGAGGACTCTGATCATAGGGTCAACTCAGTGAGTACTTTAATTTGGTAATTGCTTGATGATGTCTTTTTTGAAAACTAATAACCAAATATTCTTTGCTATTGACCCAAAGATATGGGGAAAGGAACAAACTAAAAGAGTGAGGTTTTGTGGTTAGTTTCCTATAGATTTGGATACTACAATCTCCCACCGCTAGGTCCGTCTGCCTTAATGGTTACCACGTTAGGACTAGTCTCAATATTTTTTCAGTTGAGCACCAGAAGCCTTGCAATCTATTAAATATTGCATTTCAAGTGTCTGTTTACTCAGTTATTACAAATTGCCAGTGGGACAGGAACTGTCTGTCACTTTCAGAGCAATTATGTGTGAAAACTTATCAAAAGAAATCTGTCAAGTTTGAATAAGTATAAATATTGCATGGAAGTCCCTAAGGAAATCAAACTGAGTAGGATACATTTTTACTAGTTGCAGCACATGAGAATTTGTTTTATTTACTTGGCTTTACTTTTCAGGATGTTGACAACATTTCCTGTGACCCAATGGATTAATATTTTGCTCTGATAAAAATAGACAGTGGTTCTTAGGGGAAAACTGATTGTCTATTGAGTGATACAATGATACTAGACTTCCAAATTTCAAAAGCTCTCACTGCTTCCTGAAGGGAGCAGCAGAATAAAAGTATAGCTAGAAGGTCTAGGATGTGCAGATCTTCCTTGACTTACAATCGAATTATGTCCTAATAAACCCAATGTTAGTTGAAAATATCACAAGTCAAAAAAGCATTTACTACACCTAGCCTACCAAACAGTGTATCTTACTTAGCCTAGACTCCCTTAAACATGCTCAAAACACATTAGCCTACACAGCTGGGCAGACTCCACTAACACAAAACTTATTTTGTAATGAAGTGTTGAATAGCTCATGCAGTTTGTTGGCTAGTATACTGAAAATGAAAAACAGAATGGCTGTGTGGGTACAGAATGATTGTTAAGTGTATCAGTCATTTACCCTCATGATCATGTAGCTGACTGGGAGCAGTGACTCACTGCCCACTGCCCAGCACCAAGATGAAAATTCAAATTTGGAAGTCTGGTTTCTACTGAGTGCATACTGCTTTTGTACGGTCATAAGGTAAAAATAAATGTTAAGTGAAACTGTTATAAGTCAAGGACCTCCTGTAGTCTGCGTTGCTGCTTTTTGACCCTGACCTTATACTTTGTAGGCTTCAGAATTTTCATACCTTTAAAGTAAAGAAATACAAGTGATCTGTTGGGTAAATTGTAGCTTTACTACATATTTTGCTTTCTTTGATGTCTGCATAATCATTACATTATATGCCTCATGCTCCTTCCTTATAGTCCTGGACAAATAAAAGTACAATATTCCAAGTAATGATATTTGCTGTAAAGAAAAATACTCTCTTTTTCAGAGACTTCCCACACCCCCCATCCCCCATCCCTTTAGATCATTTAGCTCAATATGATCTCAACCAGTGCACCAACCAGACTTTTGGGTTGACTTTTGCACTTTAGAGCTCCACTGTATTTACAAAGGTCACATGTTGAACTGATGTTAGTTAACTATCCTTAGCACAATCCATTTGAAACTCTTCCTGGCAACTGTGGTTTGTTCTAGAGCATGGAAAACAATTGCAATATTATATTGTTATAATTTGAGAGAAATATCACAACTTTAATTCATATCAAGAAAACAACATTTTGTCGTTTTATGTTGTTTAATGCTACTTAATGATTTTCCCCAAAATACAGTTAATTATCTTTGTATTATACTTACCATTTCTTGAATTGAAGTCATTGTGTTAATTCAGGGTTTCCCAGCCTAGGTTCTGTGACCCATTAAGAGATGTTTTAGAAAAATGGTGTGTATGTAAAGGGGACAGAGGTGGAATTCTATGATCAAATAAGGTTGTATGCTTAAACATGCCCTAAGGAATTTCAGGAACATTGGCACATTAAAAATCTCTTGCAAGTCCTGAAAGGAGAAATTTAAAAATCCTTTCTATTTTTTAAAAATTTGGTGCTTTGTTTAATCCAGTGCTTCCCAAAGTCATTTGGTCATGTAAAACTTTTAAATTTGGGGTGGGTGGGGCATAGAGAACTTCTATTAACAAAGAATTAGTATTTCAAGGACCACAGCTTAGGAAATGCTGCAGTATCTTTAAGTTATTCGTAACTCCTACTAACCAAGAGAAATCACAAAAAACAATAAAACCAAAATAATTAACTTATTTTAAAACATACCAAACAGCATATTCATTGAGTGAATTTTTCATTTTTACTTTTAAAATGGTTAACTTTTAACATTTCTTATGTGCTTATGATTCTGAGTGCTTTCACATTAATTGATCCTCACAATATACCTGCATTACATTTATTATTATCTCCATTTGATGGATTCAGAAGTAGAAAGTGAGAGTGCTTAAATGGCTTCCCTTACATAATACAAGGTTGAATTTTGGTCTTCTGGTTGGTTGGTTTGTTTGTTTTTGCTCCAGTTAGGAAATAACAAAGCAGAAGATTTTTTTCTTTTTTCTGATATCCATGGTCCATACAAATTTTTAGTTGTTAAACCAATTTTCTCCCACAGAATTCAGAGAACCTTGCAGACACCAGCCACTAGAACAAATTTTGAAAAATGTCTTCAGGGAAAAAAAAAAATAGTTTCACATACTTGATTCAAACTCTCCTTGGAGAGATATGTATTGATTAATATTGTGCTGGTACATTACTTTCTAACTTCTAATTTGTGACTTTGGAAATACTAATTTATACTTAAAATTCATTTTATAGCTAATTAGGGGGTAGACAGTGTTGTCATTGTTCATAGGAGAAAACTGGGATGCTCTTTGGTTTGCTTAAAACTCACATACCAGATTGAATGAGGAGTCCGCTGTGCTGGGCTGTTTATTTAAACATTAAAAAAATACAATCATATAATTATATTTTATAAGAAATAAATTAGAAAATTGTTTTCATGAGAAAATTGTCATAACAGACTGAATTTCCTCACAATTTATCATAGCAGCTTTCCTCCCCCCAGATTTTAGTTTCTTGAAGAAGTAACTGGCTTGCTGGGAAGCACTGCATATTTACACTCAGTATCCTCTTAACATCAGCATGGGGCTACTTATAATTACAGGCACATGTTAAATAAAATGATTAGCTATTCTCATTAAACATAATTATATCTCTCTAAAATAATACATGCAGAAATGTTACAATACAGTGATAAAGAGAAAGCAATCTGCATGACCCCTCCTTTGTATGTAAACAGTGGATTATTAAGGCAGAATGTGTTTCCTGTTGCACATTCAGTTATTGAGGTCAATTACGCTTGGGACTCATTGAAGTATTAAACAACAAAAATGCCTTTTTACAGCAATCAGTGATCTCTATACAGAGCTTAAGTGGACTCTGCTATTTTCCAAGGACACTCCATACATTTAGACTTCAGTCCAGGTTCATATTAAAGAGTGACATACAAGAACTCAAGCCCACTAGTTCTGAAACTAGAGGGTCCTTCTGCATTTAGCTGCTTTCCCTCCCTCACCAAAGTAACTTTTGAAGATAAAATGGGGTTTGTTGGGTAATCAGTGCCAGCGACTAGTATATCACTTCTCCATCTTTGGACAGATCTGGAGTGGACAACCTTAAAGAGTGGAATCATAGAATGCCAACACCTAAGGCAGTTTTTGGTTTCCTTGGAGCATGGTAGTTCAGTGCAGCCGATCATTTAAGCTCACTGTCATTTAGGATCTTTCTCTGAAATTGAAAGCATGGGCGCACATGTTCATTCACAAAATGTTTACCTAATTCTTAAGAAAAGGTAGAATTTTCAAAGGAACATTTTCAGGTATGACTGCCTATTGGACTCACTCCCCTGGCATTCTGAGATGAAGAAGTATTTGTGAAAAGGCTGTTCTTTGGTTACTATTTCATATCCACTCCCTCTTGGCTATATTACATTTTTCAGCTACTTTTTTTAAGTACAGAATAACATTTATAGGACCAGTCAACCAGCCCATCACTGTATGCTTAGCAAGTATTTGTACAATATTAAAACACCAAATCTCACTAACATACTGAGAAAGAGTTCAGCGTCACAAGTAAAAAAATGAGTAAAAATTTGCATTGATAGTAAGAGGTATTGGGCGAAGACTGGATTGAGACTCAAGAGTTATTTTAAACCTAAGAGTTTGGATTAGTTGCTTTGTTTCTCTGTGCCAAAGTTTCTCAATTAATGGAAAAGTGTAAAATGTATTGGCAACCACAAAGTCCTGTGCATGTATGTGGCACTAGGATTCACTATAATGATTATTATCTATAAAAATGAAAGAAGTGATTTAAATCGTTTTCAGAGTGGCATCTTCTCTTACTTTTTTCAAAATTACAGACTCTGAAATTTCAGCATTAACTCAGTAACTATTACATGGTGCATGGCACATACTTATTTAGCAAATTGTAAATGCTTATTCCCTCAACATGGAGAGGTTGGCCTTCTCTTAATCAGCTATGATTGTTCCTTCTAGTTCACTAGAAATAAAACCTTATTGACTGATGGTAGGAAGCCTGGTAAAATGCTTTAGGAGAACATGCTTACTTTCTGTTTCTATTTAGCAGCCTGAAAAAGGATCATTGCACAACATTATCAGTTTCTTACCTGACCATTTCTTTCATGGATACAATAGGGTTCTAGTGCCCAAAGATGTATTTGTAATCCTGATTCCCTTTGCTTTCAGAGCTGAGCTATGCCTGGATCTTCAATGAATACCCTTCCTATCAGGATAATCGCCGCTTCGTTTCTCAAGAGACCGGGAATCTGTATATTGCCAAAGTAGAAAAATCAGATGTTGGGAATTACACCTGTGTGGTTACGAATACGGTGACAAACCACAAGGTCCTGGGCCCACCCACACCACTAATACTGAGAAATGATGGTGAGTTTTCTAAGGGATTTTATTAATTCTGTTTTTTGTGATCACAAGTTGAGTATGGAACATTGTTATTGGCACACAAAGCTTGATTATCTAAATTAAGTTTAAGAAAATTTTAATGCTTTCTGTATTTAGTACTTGAATTTTCTCCAGTTGTGTAAGAAATAAACCCATGAATCCATTTTGGAAAACTAATTCGAAGTTTAATTGTTAATCTGAACAGGAAGGGAAGGTGTATTTAGGTGAATATAAATTACAAAGGAATCTATGTCTTGTTTCTTTTCTGCTGAAATTGCGTAACAGGCAAAATGAAGTGGAAGGTTGACCATTTAGCTTGTTCATCAGTTCTCTGTGATTTTCTAACCAGTGCCCAGAAGGAAGTTCTAAAGAATCCAGGTAATGCCTAGGTTTATGGTACTGGAGATGTAGTTCCCACCATGGTGAAAGGCGGGAATATCAAGGCTTATTTGAGACAGAAATTTTAATTTTGCACACTTCTATGAGACTTTCTCAGTAAAATGTATGAATCTCACATTAATTACCTAGGTGAATGGCATAGCAGCGTATGGTAACTCACTATGTGTTTTTTAAAGATTAACCAAATAGTGTGCCATATGCTAGTAGTACCATGCTTTCCCCCACCATGAGCCTTTATATACCAGTCATGAGTCTTTATATGTATTCTGTCCCCTTTTCTTGAAGTGTTTCTCCTTCTCTTGTCCCAGCCTTTCACTTGACTAACTTACACTGGTCTTTCCAATTTCTCCAAATATATCACTTTCTCTACAAAATGTTCTCTCTCTGAACCCCTGTCCCTAGCTATGCTGCATCATAGCTGTAAACTTTACCTCTCTGTAAACTCCGGTAAAGCCCATCTCTACACCCTTAAGAACTCCATTCTGTACCACAGCTACCAATGTGCTTCGCTGGCTCCGTAACTACAGACTTGCCTTTTAAAAGCACATGCATTGCCTTAATGACTACTGTTTCCAGTGCCTCATACAATACTTGGCACATAGAAAATTCTTCATAAATATTTCTTGAGTGAATGCAAACCGAAACATAATTAAGCCCTCCAATAATGGCTGATATAATAATTTAAGCAGTCATAGTTTACATGTTGAAGTTTCTCTTCTTTTTAAATCCCTGTCCCTTCTAGAACACATTGAAACTTTACATTGTGAACAGAAATTGAGACCTGTCATCAGGCAAGGAAACTGTCAGCCATGAAAAATAATAACAAGCATTTATTAGGCACTTAGTATTTGCTGTGTGCTCAGAATTTCACCTGGATTATCTCATTTAAACCCCAAGCAATTACATGGGGAATATTCTCTTTTATATTTCAGATGATTGAATTGGCCCTCAGACATGTTAAATAACAAATCCCAATCCACATAGCAAGCTAAAAAATGATGGCTCCAAGGTTGTGGAGAGAGGGGAACCCTCCTACACTGCTGGTGGGAATGTAAAGTAGTTCAACCATTGTGGAAAGCAGTGTGGATGTTCCTCAAAAAACTAAAAATAGAAATACCATTTGACCCAGGAATTCCACTCCTAGGAATTTACCCTAAGAATGCAGCAGCCCAGTTTGAAAAGGACAGATGCACCCCTATGTTTATCCCAGCACTATTTACAATAGCCAAGAAATGGAAGCAACCTAAGTGTCCATCAGTAGATGAATGGATAAAGAAGATGTGGTACATATACACAATGGAATATTATTCAGCCATAAGAAGAAAACAAATCTACCCTTTGCAACAGCATGGATGGGGCTAAAGGGTATTATGCTCAGTAAAATAAGCCAGGCAGAGAAAGACAAGTATCAAATGATTTCACTCATCTGTAGAGCATAAGAACAAAGAAAAAAACTGAAGGAACAAAATGACAGCAGACTCAGAGAAGCCAAGAATGGACTAACAGTTACCAAAGGGAAAGGGACAGGGGAGGATGGGTGGGAAGGGAGGGATAAGGGAGAAAAAATGGGGGGGGGCATTACGATTAGCATGTATAATGTGGGGGGGCACGGGGAAGGCTGTGCAACACAGAGAAGACAAGTAGTGATTCTGTAGCATCTTACTACGCTGATGGACAGTGACTGTAAGGGGGTATGTGGGGGGAACTTGGTGATGGGGGGAGTCTAGAAACCATAGTGTTCCTCATGTATTTGTAGATTAATGATAACAACAACAACAAAAAATTGATGGCTCCAAGATTTAGACCCAGCGCCCATTTCTTCTTAACTTCAGGGCCTAATGTCTTAACTCCTCACTATGTTCCTTTTCATTACACTTTGCCACCTCTGTTACCTGAATTTATACAATAAAAACTCAGAAAATTCAAGCCTGGATATCAGATTTCTCTCCATATTTGTTCCTCTGTACTAAAGAAGCTATACCTGAGTGGAGCTATGACCCTGAACCTCCCATAACGGGATATTTGTAGACAAACCAGCTCTGGAGAAAGGATCTGAGCATCCTTACAATATAGACCAGGCTGTGGAATTTCTGAGCAAATAATGTAGATTTCCATCATGCATTTATTTATCCTTGCATTTAACATGTATTTACTTAGCACTTGGTATGTGACAGTCACTACTCTGGGTACCAGTGAGCAAAAACAATAAGGCTCTTATCTCATGGCCTCTTATGTTCTCCTGGTTGACATAGGTAAAAACAAACAAACAAAAACAAAAATTGAATTATTTTTGATAGGAATAAATAAACCACTATGATAAAATACAGGTACTGTGGGGTAGAATGACTGCTGTAGACAGATTTGTCATGGAAAACCTTTCAGAAGAGGTGATATATGAGCTGAGACCTGAATGGTAAGAAGTTAGTCCTGTGAGGATCAGACGGAAGAGCATTCCAGGCTGAGTTAACATCACATGCAAAGGCTCTGAAGCTTGAAAAACACTTGGCATGTTAGGGAGTAAAGAGAATGTGAGCATAGAAAACCATAGTGAGCCAGGTAGAGGGTGGGTTGAGTTGAGATTTAAGTGAGTCAGGGAACAAATCATGGGGACCAAAGAAGGAAGATGGTTTTTATCCAAGTGCAGTGAGAAGCCTTTAGAGGATTTTATGCAAGAAAGTGATGTATGTTTTTAAAAAGATTACTTAGCTACCGTCTGGATATGGACTTTAAAAAAGTGAGAGTGGAAACTAGAATTCTAACTGGAAAACTATTTCAGTCATTCATTTGGGAGACGATGGTAGCTTGAACTAAGAAGCAGCAGTTGAGAGAAGTGGATGGATCCAGGATATAGTTTGCAGGTAAAGCTGCCAGTACTTGCTTCTGATGCGCTGGGTGTGAGAGGAGGGGGAAGAGAAAATCGAGGATGACGCATAGGTTTCTGGCATAGCCCCTGAGTTTATGGGGATGCCATTTACTGAAATGGCTTTATGAGCAGGTTTGTAAGGGAGAAATCAAGAATATTATTTTAGTCATCATTTGTGAAGCCAGAAGCATGACTTCTGCCTTGGTAACAGAAAGAATCATTTGTTTTGTGCTTTTGTTTCCATCTCTTACAATATTAATCTGCTATATTTATATTTATTATCAGCTGCTTTTCCCCCACCCTGCTGGCACTGTGATGAATCACAAATCGTAACTCTGAGCCAGCTTTGTACTAGGGCCCAGCATAGTGCTTGCCACATGATAATTTTTAAATTAGTATGTTGGAATAAACTGAATTATATTAAATAAAACTGAAAAATCTTATCAGTTTAAAAAGGAAAGTAGGCAAGGGACCACTTTTGTCAAAAGCTATCATTATTCTCTCTCCAGACCTAAAGATGAAGAAATTTTTCAAAAAATGTGCTCGAGTGGCATTTGTACAGAATTATTTAAAAATATAGCCACTCTGACCTCTTCCCCTAATGCACTTCTGCCAAAGTGTCTCTTCAGTAGTGTGGCCTGTTTCGGTGTGTCAAGTCATAGATGGAATGGAACATTGATTTTGATGCACTGAGACATAGCCCAGGAGAGACATCACACAGAGTTGCTGCTTCAGAAAGAAGAAACAAAAATTCAGGAACAGAAGAATTCCAGACTCACCATCTATACTTCAAGTTGGCAACAACTCCGCCTTTTGCTTGGCTTTTAGATTTATCTTGACTTGTCTAGTATATCTTCAGAGAAATGACAAATAATTTTTATTATAATGTTTTATCATAAAATTAGCACACTAAAGATCTCATTCTTCAGCAATTAATGCTCATTCATTCTTAATTTCCATGAGATTTGTGTGGTAAAAATTCATAGTATGTCTTTCACATGGAGTGTATAAAATGGATATTGGAATTATATTATTAAGCACAAAAAGGTTAATTAGCTCTTGTGTGAAGGCAAGAGAAAAGGGGAGATATAAATCAAGAAGAGATTATATAATAAAGATGACATTCTTGTTGAAGTCTACTCTGTAAGAGTAAAATCAATGAAATTATTGTTCCACATGATGTAGTATTTAGTGACTATGTTAGACTGCTAAGTGCAAGATGAGTATAAAATTTGTACAGTCACTTTGATAACTGAAGCTTATTCAAAATTTCACCTCATTCTTCTTATTTTGACATGTGAATAAGCAAGGCAACAGAGTTTATTGCCAGAGCTGAATTAATTGCTATGGCTGGTCATTTCCCTTGCTAAGTGCAGATGTAACTTAAAGAACTAGATGTCTTCAATATTCAGGTTATTTCTTTAGAGTTCCAGCTGAGCAGTTCTGAACTATGCTTCATTATTCCCAGCCCAAAGGTTACGGTGAACCATAAAACATGAACAGGTTATTTCGACTCAGGTCCTGGTAAAAATCAAGTGTGGTAGGTCCCCTGTCCATCCCAGTGACCCTACTGTCCTGTGTACTCCAGTTCTGCAAGACCTTGGGACTTGCTGTTCTCTTTCCCCAGCTCCTCACATGGCTATGCCTCCCTGCATCTCCGGTCATTTCTGAAATATGGAGTGGGGGGAGTTCAGGGGTAAACCCCGGGGGACTTTGGAACCAGGTTCTCTGAGCAGAATCCAGGCCCTCCACTCATTAGCTGTGTGACTTTGGATGTCTGTTTAACTTCATTGGGCTCCAAATAGGGATACTAGTACCTAGCTTGGAGGCATTTTTCCTAGGTTAAATTACATATAAAATGCTTTGAACAGCTGCAAACTAGAAGTGCAACATCAGTAGCTTCCTTACCTAAGGTACTCACAACAAATTATATTTTTAAAAAATATCTTACATAGTGTATAAATAGCATTATCCTTGTTTTGTAAAACGCATGTGGGTTATGACAGAGAAAGCCAGAACACCACTGTCCAGAATGCTAACAGCATTAAAGTATTTAACTTTGAGGCTAAAATATTTAATTCTTTTTTTTGTTTGTTTCTTTTTGCCTTGCTGTGTTTTTTGTTTTTTGTTTTCTAGTTTTTCTACAATGACTAGAGATTTATTTGAGTTTTTAGAAAAACATTGGTAAGAGGGCTATCCTTGTGTTACTGGACCTACAAGGCACTTAACTTTGGGACTTTTTTGGGGGAGATAGAAGGCAAACAGCATCAGAGTCAAGTTGACAGTCCCAGGTCCCATGCTGTTTCACTGAGGTTTACAAAAGCTGTTTGGGGCTCACAATTCATATATTTACATGGTGTCTTTTCTGCTATGATTTTTGAAAGTTTTATAGTGGGAATTTGCCTAAGTAACTGTGTGTTACTTTGTGTCATTCACCTCCAAGAAGTATAAAATTGAGAGTTGTTTGACAAATGTGAGAAAATGTTATATCAGAGTTCATCTTTATTTATCTAGATGTTTAAAAATCTGTTGAAAAGATCATATAACTTGTTAGGTGGCAAGCACACCTGTCTTTTAGGTGCTATGAAAGAAAAAGGTTTAATTGAGAAAAGTATATCATAATTATTTTTACCACAGGTACTAAAGTATAAAGTCCATGGGCAAACTGTTGGTTATTAATGATGATGAACCTGTTCTATTATGTGCTTCATACACAGATCTCAGAATTGTCCCTAAATTTCCATAAACAGAGGCAGTAGATCATCCATATAGCTTAACAGAGAAATTTTAGATCTAGTCAATAATCATAAAGGCTATTTTTCTGTCTTCAGTCACTACCCTGACTTCCTCTAAATCGCTGAAGATGAAAAGATTAGGATTATCTTGGGGAAATGAGATCATGTCTGTGAGGATGTTTATGGACATTACATACCCAGGTACATAACTCTGAGCAGAAAGTTATTAGATGGCCTTTGCCTTTCTTCTCTGTTTGTCCCCAGACCAGCTGGGGAATGGTTGGCAGTTCTGTTTTGAGTATTAGAACCAAGGCAAATGTTAAGCAGTTTATAGTCAGTGTCTGAGGGGTCTGTGCTTTACACACTGGGTGTTAAATATTTTTTTAAATACTATCCCTAATTAGAACTCTACATAGAAGAGATACTAGGAAACAGGAAACAAAGGATTTGTCTCATCTTAGAGTTCCAGTAGTTTCATTTTCTTTGTCTCTCTGTCTCTGTCTTTTTCTCTTTCCTCTCCCTTTGTCTCCTCCATTTCCATGTTTATGTACATTGATATATATGTAAGATGTATGTGTGTAAGTATACATATGTTCATATAACTGGGTATATTGTCTTTGGGAAGTGAAAATGTAAACTTGACTTTTCTGAATGTTTATTATACCTCAGTATAAAGTTAAATTCTTTAAAATTTATGTTCTCAAGTATCACCAAAATAACTGACCATATTTTTCTAAGTCCTCACCCATTTTCCACAACCTGATTTCATTTAGCCATGAAAACGCTGAGCATGGTCAGCATAGAAGTGTTCAATCTTTTCACCTGAAATCAAGCTTTCACCTAGTAGACAAAAGACCAGCTGATAACATCAGCACCCTGCAGTTTCAGAGCAGTTTGAGGTGGAACAGAAATAGATACTCTGAGCATGAGGTTGAGGCTGTCCCTGATTGGTGCCAACTAGCTTTGTCTTATTTTCCATGGCCTCACCTAGCATGCAGTAAAAGGGGAGCAGGACTGAAAGTCAAGAAGAAAAGTCATGGGAGTCGGGGGTGGGGTCCCAGATCGACCGCTAACTCACATGAGACAAATCTTGATGTTTCTTTGGTCCTCAGTTTCCTTAGTTCGTAACATGAGTGACTTAAGTAAGTCATATCTAAGATTTCTTCTAATTGTCCTCTAGGATCTCAGTCACAACTCTCTACCTTACTTAACTCCAGTCTCAACATTTGCACAGGCCAGATAATATCAAATGCTATTCAGTAGTCAGATGCCATTCACTGGATCAGATTTCTTCCCAATGTTAACAGCCAATCCTAGCACAAACCTAGTTGCATTCATCCTTTGTGGCCATAATGAGCCATTTGTGAGCCTTTACCTCTTTGACCATTAGAACTCCTAGTGGCTCAGAAGACTGCATTTCCCTCAAAGTTCCAAATTTAGGACCAAAAACTGAAAAAAGGAAAGGAGAAAACTAGGATATGGTAGATTATTCTGGAATATTGCTGCAGTACAATGTATTTTCCATTATGATACTGTCATGTGTTCATAGTAAGCTTTCCTAGTATTGCCCCAAAGTAGATTAGATCTTCACATGAGCATTAACAGCCACTATGTGTCTTCATGAATAGATCAGCTTTATCTCTAGGCTACTTAATTAACCTAGCAGTCAGATCCAAAGCTCAGTCATTAAGAGGATCTCCTTTTGATTGTGAACTTGATCTACAACCTTTTATTGATGATCTAGCATTTCGACTGGCAAGGATGAAACTTCTGCCCAGCATTGGGTAGAGATATGCCCCACACATAGACATAATTTTATATTACTGAAGATGTAGAGTTTATACCAAAACACTGTTTAATTTTACCCTCACTTCTAATTGCAACTTTTGTGTGGCTGTGTCACAGAAATATGTCTTGTTTTTAATTCTCTAACAGCATCACAGTTGAGGATCTGTGAGCATAAAACATATTTTATGGGGAGAAAATCTAAATGACTAAAGGATGTGAGACATTTTGCTAAACTGCCACTGATAATCTGATTTAATAGTGTCTTAATGGTTCCAGATATTTTGAAGGCTTGAAAAGCTTAGAAACTTGGCAGTCAGCTTTAGACCTCCAGCACAGTCAATTGCATTTCATGTCCATGGGGGCTAAAGGTCTTGGATAGCCATTTAGTCAGTCAGTGAGGAAGCATCTGTTAAGTACCTGTTGTGTGTGTGGTATACTATGACATAAAAAGATATGGTCTCAGCCCCTGGGAACCTACAGACAGAGGGATTTGAAATAAAAGAGGTAATAGAGGTTTCTGGCTTTGAGTAGAGATGACGTGCAGCATTCATGTATTTAACCAAAAAATATTCATTGCGTGCCTGTTACATATGTGTCCCTGGGGAAGCAAAAATCTTTCTATGCCCTCACAGATTATAGTCTAATTGAGGAGTCTGATTGCCATCTGAGGCAGGAGTGAGGCCGTACTGGGGAAAGTGGGGAATTAAAGCAGGTTCATTTTTGATTATGGTAAGAGCTACCAACGAGCAATGGAGGGTGAGTGAAATTATGCATATATTCATGGTTTGGGGAAGCCTGGCCTTCTCTTTGGGATCAACCCAGTGTCCATAAAGAATGGCCTTCTGTTCTTAGATTGGCCAAGGTGAAAGGGAGGAAGATAATTCCAGGCAGTGAGTACAATATATTTTCAAAGCAGCAGTTGGCACACTCCCTCCTGCATCCCAGCCTATTTTTTGTAATAAAGTCTAAAATTCTTCTCCACAGAAATGTTGGGTGTTCTTGGTTAATCCCTAGATTCTTTATAATACTTTTGCTACTGTAAATGGTATCTTATTTTTAATCACATTCTCTAGTTTTTAGTCATCGCTGATGTATACAACTGCTATTTTTTGTGCAAATGATTCAGCATTTGGCAAGCGTGCTGAAATCTCTTATTAGTTCAGTTCTAATAGTTTGTCTTTTCATTCTTTGCTAACTTCCCTATTTCTGCTAAAGCAGGGATTAGCCAACTAGGGCTCATGGGCCCAAAATAGCCACCATTTTTGTAAATAAACTTTTATTGGAATATAGCCATGCCCAATTGTTTACATATTGTCTATGGACGCTTTCCAGCTGCGATGGCAGAGTTGAATTGGAACAGATAGTGTATTGCCCACAAAACCTAAACAAAATCCTGGCTATCTGTTCCTTTGTAGTAAAACTTTGCCAATCCCTGATAACATGATAATATCTTTAAACACCTGAAGATTGTCCATCCAGAGACATTTTTTCCAGCCCCAAAGACTTGAGCTAGGACCAAATTAGAGGGAGAGAAAGGGTGTATTCGTTCAATACAATAAGAACTTAGTAGGATGAATATAAAAGTATTTCCTCAAGTGAAGACAAAAGTTGGGTTTCACCTAAAAGAAGATGACCTTAAAATTGATTTTACAGCATCTTACTACGCTGATGAACAGTGACTGTGAAGGGGTATGTGGGGGGCACTTGGTGAAGGGGGGAGCCTAGTAAACATAATGTTCTTCATGTAATTGTAGATTAATGATAACCAAAATAAAAAAAATTAAAAATAAAATAATAAAATAAAATTAATTGCACAAACTGAAAACTGCAGGCATACCTCATTTATTGCACTTTGTTTTATTGTGCTTTGCAGATACTGCATTTTGTACAAATTGAAGGTTTATGGCATCAAGCAAGTCTGTCAGCACCATTTTTCCAACAGCATTTGCTCACTTTGTGTCTCTGTGTTACATTTGATAATTCCCATAATATTTCAGCCTTTTTCATTATTATTTGTTATGATGATCCTGTGGTCAGTGATCTTTGATGTTACAATTGTAATTGTTTTGGGGACTATGAACTGCACCCATATGAGATGACAAACAGCTGATAATGGTGTATGTGTTCTGAATGCTACACCGATGAGCCATTCTTCTGTCTCTCTCCCTGTCCTCAGGCCTCCCTATTCCCTGAGACAACAACAATATTGAAATTTGGCCAATGAGTAGCCCTAAATGGCCTCTAAGTGTGCAAGTGAAAGAAAAAGTTGCACATCTTTCACTTTATTTGAAAAACTAGAAATGATTAAGCTTAGAAAGGAAGGCTGAGCAAAAGCCAAGACATACCAAAAAGTAGGTCTCTTCTGCCAAACAGTTAGCCAACTTGTGAATGCAAAGGAAGGATTCCTGAAGAAAATTGAAAGTGCTACTCCAGTGAACATACCAATGATAAGAAAGCAAACAGCCTTATTGCTGATATGGGGAGTTTTAGTGGCCCGGACAGAAAGATCAAACCGGCCACAGCATTCCCTTAAGCCAAAGCCTAATGCAGAGCAAAGCCCTAACTCTCTTCAACTCTAGGAAAGCAGAGAGAGGTAAGGAAGCTGCAGAAGAAAAGTTGGAAGCTAGCAGAGGTTGGCTCATGAGCTTTGAGGAAAGAAGCCATCTCTGTAACAGAAAATGCAAGGTAAAGAAGCATGTGATGATATGGAGGCTGAAGCAGTTTATACAGAAAATCCAGCTAAGGTAACTCATGAAGGTGGCTACACTAAACGACAGCTTTTCAGTGCAGATAAAACAGCCCTCTAATGGAAGAAGGTGCCATCTAGGACTTTTATAGTTAGAGAGGAGAAGTTGATGCCTGGCTTCAAAGCTTCAAAAAACAGTCTGACTCTTGTTAGGTGACTTTAATTTGAAGCCAATACTCATTTCCTATTCCAAAAATCCTATGTCCCTTAAGAATGATGCTAAGTCTACCCTGCCCATGCTCTATAAACAGAACAGCAAAGCCTGGATGACAGTACATCTGTTTACAACATGGTTAATGGAATATTTTAAGCCCACTATTGAAAACTAATGCTTGGAGGGAAAAAAAATCCTTTCAAAATATTACTGCTCATTGATAATGTACCTGGTCACCCAGGAGTTCAGATGACAATGTGCAAGATTAATGTTATTTCCATACCTGTTAACACAACATCCATTCTGCAGCCCATGGATTTGACTTCCAGGTCTTATTATTTAAGGAATACATTTCATAATGCTTTAGCTTCCATAAATTGTGATTCCTCTGATGGATCTGGGCAAAGTACATTGAAAGCCTGTGGAACGGATTTATGATTCTAGTTGCAATGAAGAACATTTGTGACTCATGGGAAGAGGTCAAAATATCAACATTAATAGGAGTTTGAAGGAAGTTGATTCCAGTCCTCATGGGTGACTTTGGGGGATTCAAGACTTTAGTGGAGGAAGAAACTGCAAATGTGATGGACACAGCAAGAGAACTAGAGGTGGAGCCCGAAGATATGACTGAATTACTACAGCCTCATGATAAGACTTTTAAGGAGCTGTTGCTTATGGATGAGCAATGAAGGTGATTCTGAAGATGGAAGCTGTTCCTGGTGAAGATGCTATGGTGACTGTTCAAATGACAACACAGAATTTAGAATATTGTATAAACTTAGTTGATAAAGCAGTGGCAGAGTTTGGCAGAATTGACTCCAACTTTGAAAGAAGTTCTGTGGGTTAAAATGTTATCAAACAGCATTGCATGCTCCAGAGAAATTGTTCATGAAAAGAGTCTGCCAATGCAGCATACTTCATTTTTGTCTTTTTTCAAGAAATTTCCACAGCCTACCTTCAGCAACCATTATCTTGATTAGTCAGGAGCCATCAACATGGAAGCAAGACCCTCCACCAGCATAAAGAGTATGACTCGCTGAAAGCTCAGATAATGGTTAGCATTTTTTAGCAATAAATTACTTTTTAATTAAGGTATGTCCATTTTTTCATTAGACCTAATGCTATTGTATACTTAAGAGACTTACTGTATAATGTAACATAACTTTTAAATGCATGGAGAAACCAAAAAATTCATTTGACTTGCTTTCTTGTGGTATTTGTGTTTATTGTGATGGTCTGGAACTGAACCCACAATACTTCTGTGATACCTGTATAAGCAAATTATTCCAGGATTTAAAGTAAAGCAGGACCATCCCAGGCAAACATGGATACATAGTCTCTCTACCTTTATAAAGGACAGCCTTCTGGAATAACTCAAGTTATCTCTCTACTTTTATTGAGAAGGAAGGAAAGAATGCAGGTTGGGTTGAAGTCAAAACATGGAGTTTATTTTTACATCCCTCAGTTGTCTGAGGACACCTTAAAGCCCCAAATATGAGAGGTGATACATAACCATCAACTCCCTTACTCCTCCTCTCCAGCACTGGGAGGTTCTTGTTTGGCCCCTTGTTACCTCAAACTTAATTCAGCTACTGGAGGCTGGATGATGGTAGAAGACATTCTTTAGATAGTCCCATAGACCCCACAGTATCTCCTTAAACCCAGGGGAAAATAATCCTTTTTTAAAAGGATGAAGTGGTAAACTTAGCCAAGAGGGTTTGTATGACTAATCTGATACTTCCAGATATTTTTATACTAATGAACTACACATCATATAACTTATCCCTTAAGAAAGTCAATGTGGGTACTTTCCATGAGATGATTTCTGTGATTTGTTTTTCAGCAGAAAATCCCATTCTGTGGAAGTTGGTAAAAGTCCCTTCTGCAGTTTAATTTAGAAAGGATGGATTCCAGTGAAGGCAGGTGTTGGCAAAATCTTATGGCACAGAACTCTGCAAACTGGCCGACTCCTGCCAACACAACGCTCTGCAAATTGTAGTTAAACAAGTGTGGTGTGTGGCCCATTTCTCCTTCATATTCTGTAATTTGCAAGTTATTTTGATAAATTTTGTGTTCTTATAAGCATAAGCATCACTTAGTTTTCCAGGCTTGAAAGGGGAACAATCACTGCCACAAGGTCATCTACAGAATCTAGGCTCTCGATAGACATTGTCACTAGTGGGGCCCCATTAACTAGTACTCTTCCAATGACTAGTTCTTAGATGGTGTCAGTTAATATAAGGTTGAACTTCTTGCATTGGCTTAACACCTCATGCTACTACAGTAGTTCTTAAAGTGTATTCCCTGGCCAACTGCCTCAGTGTCACCTGAGAACTTGTTAGAAATGCAAATTCTTGGGCTCCATCTCCACTTACTAAATCAACTCAAGCTCTCCAGGTGATTTAAAGTTTGAGAACCACAGGTTTAGAGAAAAACACGCAGATATTTCTAACCATGTCTTCCTCAGGTACTCAGTTCCTTCCTGCATTCAATAAATAGTTAATAATCACCTGCATATGTCTTCTCACTATGCAATGCACTGAATAAGAGTAGCTTATAGGTGCCCTGAAGATGACGATCTGGTCTGTATTACCCAAATTGTGCCCCCATTGCTAGGCACAGTGCATGACTTAAGGTTGGCATTAAATGAATATTTACTGAATTAATTTATTGGAGTGTAAATGTGGCTAAGCCCCAGACTCCTGAGGACTTTGATGTATGGAATTTTAAGTGCTATAACTCACTATTGTTACGGTGCCTTGCTTATTCCAAAAACTAGAAAACACTGACAATACATTTTAATGAATTAAGATGTTTTCCTTTATGTTTTAAATTATAGGTATAGGTGTCTCTGTTTAGAATTGAAAGCAAGAGTTGTCTCTGTGGGAAAATCATATACTTCATACCAAAGAAATGGAATATTGATGACATAATAAATCCTATATTATCATGAATACATTATATTCAATCTTTACTTCCACTTTACCTTGGTCATGTGGATACAGTTAAGCCTTTTTATCTTACCACCTTTTAAATAGTTTCAAGTTGGAAAAAGGGTTCTGGAGCCATTCCATCAGTAGCATAGCTCTTTTTGCCTAGTCATTCTGTAAATCACCCAACAAGCTGTAGACCAATAAAATTCAAAAGTGTGCAGGTGGTCAGAGGAATGACTTAAAAACACACTCTTGTTTTAAGGGGCCTTTTGTTTGTCAAAAAAAATTTTTTAAAGGCAGCAGCTTTTTAGATTTAATGTAGAAAATAAAGGCCAAAATTGTTAAAATGTATGAAATAGTCAAATAAAAATATAGCTTGTGCCAGATGTAACCAAATTAAATGGAACAGTTCACAGGTGTTCCAAAAAAATGTTCATAATATAGTTGAAGAAAATTGCTTCCTTCATTTTTTATGACTCTAATACTAGGACAATCTTTATATATAATGAAAATTCTTTAAACAGCAGTGAAAACCATGCCATCCCTTCTCTGATTTCTATCTTTATATCCTATAACTACTGCTATAAATGCAGATCAATCTGTATTATTACTGATAACTCTGTTACTCGCATCCCTATAGCCATAAATATAGATCACTGAATCAGCCCAGAAATCACTGTGTGACCACATAAACAACCCACACAGTCATTTTAGAAAACATTTTAGAAAGACATGATCTTCAGTGCCATGATGACACTTAAAAATGACGTCCATGCCTGGAAAGAAGTACTTTAGACTTAGGGGCTATTATGCCTCACAATATAAGATTCACATCCCTACATATTCTCCTCCCTTCCACAAGTCCTACTCATCACAACCTTTTCCCATATGCCTATTAATGAGCTAAGATCTGTGAGTGATACAGACAAAAGATAAGATGATCAGAAGTATGTCCATTCCTTAAAGAACTGAAAGTTGCAAAGAAGAAAATGCACATAGATAGCCATAAAAAGTGGAAAACAGTAATGCTCTTTGAGAGGGGCCCAGAAGTTCATATGTAAAGTGTTTCCTGGCAGTAGCATTTAAGTGAGGAAACAACCATAGAAGCTAAAGCTAGAAATGAAAAAGACATATTGCTTGGTGTCACAGATTGTACAGTCTAGATGGGAGACAGATACTAAACACGTAAACAAACACAGTAATTATACATTGTGATAATTAGCATAAAGGAAATAAGGTACTAATCACAATTATAGTATGGACTTACTTTAGTTAGGGTGATCAGAAAGTACTCCTCTGAGGGGTCATCATTTGAGCTGAGATACGAAGCAAGAGAAAAGCCATCCATATAAAAATTATGGGGAACACACAAAAAATGAAAATCATATCCACACAGACTTACAAATGTTCATTCAAGCATTACTCATAATAGCCAGTAGTGGAGGCAACCTAAATGCCCATCAACTGGTTGAATTGTGTCTCCCGAAAAGATACGTTGAAGTTCTAACCCCTGATACCTCAGAATATGACCTTATTTGGAAATAGGGTCATTATAAATGTAATTTGTTCAGGTGAGGTTATTTTGGAGTACAGTGCATCCTTATCTAGTATGTCTGGTGTCCTTATAAGAAGTCAACTGGAAGACACAAAGAAAGAGCATCATGTGATGACAGAGGTAGAGATTGGAGGGAGCCAGCCTCAAGGCACACCAAAGATTTATGACCACTACCAGAAGCTAGGAACAGTTGGACCTAGAGTCTCAGAGGACCCTGTTGACATCCTAATTTATGACTTCTAGCCTCCAGGACTCTGAGAGAATAAGTTTATTTTGCTTTCAAGCCATTCAGTTTGTGTCAGTTTGTTAATACAACCAGTGAATTGATAAAGAAAATGGGGTACATCCATTACAATGGATTCAGCCATTGTAAAAGAAAATTGGGTAAAAGCCATTGATAAAGAAAATGGGGTACTATTCAGCCATAAAAAGGGATAAACTACTGGTACATGGTACAACATGGAAGAACATTGATAACATTGTGCCAAGTGAAAGAGGCTATATGCAAAAGACCATGTTGTATAATTCCATTTATATGAAATGCAGAAAAGGAAAATCCACAGAAAGCTGATTAGAGGTTGTCTGGAGCTGGAACTGGTTTTGAAGATTAATTATAAATGGGCATGAAAGATCTCATCAGAGAGATGGAAATGTTCTGAAAGTGGATCATGGTGATGATTGTACAACCCAGTAAATTTCCAACAAAATAGTTTAGTTGTATACTTAAAATCAGTCAATTATTTGGTATGAAAATAATATCTCAATAAACATTTTTGTTTTTAAAGAAGTCATGGAAAACAGAAATGAGGCAAAGAGATTCTGATACTTCCTGGTTATTTAAAGGTCACCGTGGGCTATAGAGTAGGGCATGAAGAGAAGAGGGGTGAAGAAGGATCCTGGAGGAGTGAACTTTGAGTCTGGACCTTAATAGGATTTTAGGATGAGGAGGTAACAGTTCAGGGAATCTTGGACACTGATATTTCAGTTGCTCAGGACAAGATTGTGTGAGATGTATTTGCTCCTGGTTGTATCTTTCATAGCTGGATTAAGAAACACAATTTATCTGGAATGTTTCTAGAAACAAGGAGGCAGGGCAAAAGCCTGATCTCAGCTAAAACAGCCTTGTCCCTGTATTTTAACCTTATCATTTCATCTCCCTCCCCCACTTCAGTAGAGACTGTCTTGATTTCCTGGGAGGACTCTCACAAGGCAATTCTTTTTTTTTTTTTTTTTTTAATTAACACTGCTCTGGCCCTACATAGCCACACACACACAGCACTAAAAGGTGTTAAGTTTTTCACGCACTCATAGTCATACTATTGATATTTATGGGATGATGAGTCAACTGTACAGGCTGTTTGTTAGTAATTTCAGCCGCTGGGTGTGAATGCTGTTGTTAGCAAGCGCTGCTTCTTCACTGGTCCAGCTTTTGTGGCAAATGTGGCAAAAAGACAAACCCAGACTTAAGTGAAAGGGAATTCAGAGATTGGTCAAAGGCAGGAATGGTTTTGTATCTGAACATGTCAAGCATGGATTTTGTGTGTTTGAATCTAGTTTTGTAGTGTTCTTCACTGCAGTGGTGCGAGGCCATAGTAAAAGATTAAGATCAGGAATCAGGGAGCAGGCTTGCAACCTTGAACACTGACTAGTTTGTTGTAAGACTAAAGGTGAACTGTTTAACTCTTTTAACATTACAGCCTTGTAAAAGGAAAGAAGATTAGAACTGTGATTATAACTTTTGGAGGGTTAAGATTCCTTTCGGAATTGGATTCCAGCTACAGATCCTCTCTAGAAAAATTTGCCTCCTTGAATACCAAGGTTAAGAGTGCTAAATTGAATTCTCTCAAAGGTCCCTTCCAAATCCAATCCTCCCTGTCGTTTTTTGAAGGGGAAAAAACAACTCTGTTCAACTTTGCACTTTTGACAACACACCTCATAGCAGACCTGGCTAGACAGTAACATCATCTGATATTTAATGTTGATTTTTTTGTTTGTTTGTTTTACACATTGAGGAAATCCCCTCAATACTTCCCAAATTCTGAAGTTGCTGTTGAAAAGGGTGACCTCTGCAAAATGAGTGGAATTTTTCTATCAAGTGCCTGTCCTCCTCTATTCCTTGTCTTTACCTTTTTTTCTGACTCCTTCAGTCTTTTGTCTTCTAATTATGATGGAAAGGATGAAGGAGAGATGAAATGGAGGCGAGCCTATCATTTTTTAGTAAGCTAGAAAATTCCAAATTTTATATTGACACAGCTGAATCAGAGACAATGGAAAATGACTACAAATTGAATAGAAATAAATGTACCAACTAAATTAGGGCAGTGGTAGATGGGAGTCAAGAATATATTGATAAGAAATCACTGACAAGTCATGGACTTAATTTGTTAGGTTGTGCTGGCTTGGCCATAATTTTATACTTACCAAGATACTGCAAAGTTTAGAGAATATGACCTTCAAAGTAAGCATGCTATTGCAAAGATGGGTATAACTTAAAGGTTGTTTCCTATAGTTTGCTTCTAATTATTCTCTTTTATATTGATTCAGAATATAATTAAAATATTGGCATTTAATGTTACCTTGTATGTATTCATTTATAATGTATTCAGATTAGCCTTGGAAGTAAAAGATAAAATTAGTTGTGACCCTAAATTGATTACTCAGAATTTTTTTTCTTATGAAGACATAATAAAGCATGCAGGTATTCTTAAGTGTTTAGAATTTTCTGTAGTATGTTCCCAAAAATATAATTTGTTTGATTTTTCTGGTGACTAGGACTTTTTTTTGCACCTCCTTTTTGATCCATGACTACCTAAAATAAAGTATTTTTGAGAAACGAAGTTGTATGCGTGGAGAAATTAATCCTAGGCAGATGGCTGATGCTATGATACAAATTTTCCTCTAGCAGTAACTGGGAGAAGAGCCACAATTCAAGGCTGTTTGAGATAGGCCCTGCTTCAAATGAGGGAATTAATTGTGCATATAATGTGTATAGGAACATTGTACATTAAGAGCAAAACACTTACGTACATTTTAAAAGAATCTCCAAGACTTAGCTCCTTTGTTTATTCACAGGGGTGATGGGCGAATATGAGCCAAAAATAGAAGTGCAGTTCCCAGAAATGGTCCCCACTGCGAAAGGAACAACGGTGAAGTTGGAATGCTTTGCCTTGGGAAAGTAAGTTCTGGATTCTCTTATTCCTTGTCCTCCCTTCAGCTTGGGCAGCTATAGAATTTTCCTTGTACTGTCCACAGTGAGGGTTTCTCAGGTGACTGACAGACAAGTCAAGCTTCTCTCCTTGTAACTGTGCATATGCATCTTTGATTCTGCCCTCTTGCCATGGAGAGGGGCCATGCAGTGACACAAGGAGGATTAGGCTGCCACACTGCCATGGCCACAAAGGAGAGGAGGGGGGCAGTTCCGGAAAAGTATTGTGTCCTATTATTATGACCTGTAATGTGCACACTGTCCCACCCAAAATGACAGGAAAACAGGCCTTCATTTGAGATACAGTCCTGCTGACTATTTGGAAGATGCGGACTTTCATTCTGGCCCTAGTTTACAGAGAATGCATTTCTTTTCAAATTGCCAGTCTATTTTCTCACCTTTGGGTTTCTTTCTGCTCTGGCTAGAGACAGGTAAGACCTGATATTCTCTAAGAGTGTCTATTTTACAGTCATCTGAAAATTATTCACAACTTTCTTATTCAGTCTGTGGGATATCCTTAGATAAGCCTCTTACCCTGCCAAAAAGGTGTGGCATAAATGAAAAAAACTATCATCTGAAATGAGAGTATTTAGATCATCCATGGATTTTAATGATGCGTGAGAATCTTAACTCCCAACCACACCTATTCAGCCAACCCATTGCTAATTCCCCATCTTCTTCCTATACCCAAATACTGGCTAAGGCAGAGCCACTAACTTTTGCAGACCCCTGTATCAGCATGTAATCTATTTTTGTATAATTGTGTGTTTTACAGCAAGCACACAGGAAAGATGTTCCTTTGTATCATTTTATTTTCAGATCCATTAGAAGGATTCTTTTGGTTTGCATATTTGTGAGTCATGGCACTGTAAGCTACAGTAGAACCTCCTATTGGTACTATATAATACAGTGGTCATTTATAACATCCTGAAAACTTACCACATTAAATAAATTATGACATAGCTGTAGGACTGAACACTTTACAGGCATTAAAAGTCAAGCTATAAAACAACAAGTAGGACATAAAAAATGCCTATGATTTATTGCTAAGTGTCTGAAAGCAGATTGCAAAACAGTATAATATGGTCCGGTCCCCACTTTAAAAAAATTTTTAATGTATTTATTAGGAATCTCAATTCAGAGAAAAGGTGAAAGAAGATAACTGGATAAGGGAGGTATATATTTGGTAAACTCTACAAGATGACACCTTGAAAAATCTTCTGTGGATAAAGAACAGAATTCATGTTATTCATACCTCAAAGTGGGTATAAATTAAACTCTATTCATGCTGCTTGAATGGCACTAGAATAAAAACAAAAGACCAAAATTGGGCTTCTCCAGTCTACACAGAAATGTTTGGGTATGCACGTCCAGCTGCTGAAACACATCTTCTTCTCCCATTTAGGAGCAGAAAGAATATGTCTAAATACAGTTATTTGTAAAGGCATGTAGTAAGTGTATATCTTATCAAATGTAAAGGCACCCATCATGTACTTTTCATAGAGCCCTTTCTGCATTTTGAGTTAGTGTCTGTCTAATGAACTTAAATTCTTCCAAAACCAGAATAGTAGAGTTGATGGCTTTAATTTTTTAAATACTACCTCAGGTTTTCTAGAGAAGATTAGCAACTCTTTAGTTTAATTACTTCTTTGCTTGATTTATTTTTCATGCAAAGTATATAAGTAAATAATTGTATCCCCTGCTATGAAGCCCAATCTTAAAAGCTGTGGTTAGGTCACTAAACCATTGATTTACTGACTCAGCGATGCCCTCTTTACAGTTTAAGATGTGTGCTAGCAGTTATGGCTGGAGGGTGATAGATGCCTTGAGAGTACACAAGAATCCCACAGACTGCTCTTTCCCTTATCTCACTATTTTAAGTAAGGTTTCCCCAAACCACCCTTGTAATAGATTGCTGTAAGTTGTTAAGGTTCCGTAGAGAGTGTTCCAGGAGACAGAGAATGGAAGCCATCAGTTCCTTACTGCCTGAGCCTTGAGATTGACACAACATCACTTCTGCCTTATTTCAACAGTCACAGTAGTGAAAGAACCTGCCAGACTCAAGAGGGAGGGGCCTCCTCCTCATCTTCATGGGAAGAACGTAAAATAATTTGCAGCCATCTCTACTCCATCACATTTGTGCCAAGACATTTTTATTTTCATGTTTACGAATTAGAAAAAAACAGATGTCTTAGAAAAAATATGGCAAGCATATAAAAATTGGCTTTTATTTCATTTGATAATATTGCATAGGAGATAGATTACCTTATTTAAGGTTAAGAACTTTTTCTTATTTTAGGAAAAACACAAAGTGTATAATAATACTACAGGTGTGGATGTGCCTAAAATCATAATACTGATACATGAATCAATGAAGTTTGAGAGATAGTATTTAGTGAAAGTTTATATATTTAGAACCAAGAAGGAAGGGATTGTTAGCATAGGTTAAAATAAAATATATGGTTTTCTCTAATTTGACTCACTCCTTCATATTCTCACCATCAGTCCAGTGCCAACTATTATCTGGAGAAGAGCTGATGGAAAGCCAATAGCAAGGAAAGCCAGAAGACACAAGTCAAACGGAATTCTTGAAATCCCCAATTTTCAGCAGGAGGATGCTGGTTTATATGAATGTACGGCTGAAAATTCAAGAGGAAAAAATGTAGCAAGGGGACAGTTGACTTTTTATGGTAAGTTTGTGATTCCACTATACCATTCATAGTGCTGCAGACCTTCCTGATATTAAAGTCATAAGCTGGGAGGCTTGCATTCCAGCATGTTGGAAATAATTACACAAAACAGGGCTATGTAAAACATGTGGCTTGCTACTTAATTAGCATTCTCTGGGTGATTCTGGGTGTGGAGAGCAAGGATGTGGAGAGAGCCGAGAAGAAGTTAGGCTGATGTGTTTGGGGGATGGATATTAATGTGAACTTGTAAAGAAATGCTTGCAGAGGAACCATTTTTCCTCCTGCCATCAAGCTGTAAACCTGACACAGGAAATATTTTTGTTATTTCTCCTCCCTGTTTATTTTTTTTTAATCTCTGCGTGTTTCTTCATTCAAATTTTGATTCAGGGTTCATGTCAATCCTTTGTAATTGCTCCTACGTGATAGCAAGTTAATGTGGTACCATGAACATTTCAAAATGCACACTCTTCAATTTAGTTCTTATTGGAGTAGAGCATGACAAATCTCTCTCCCCAAAGATTTTTTATGTACAGCTGCTCCTCTTACAGTCAAATCATCAGCATTGATCCAGACATAATATAAATTTAAAACCTCTAGCACATGGCCATCAACTGAGCCTATCTTAGAAACCCTGTTAGGGTACTGATTTGAAACCCAGAAAGGGAGTTCACTGAATAAGCATTTTGAAGGGAACTTGGGTTTTGACATATCAGAACATGTCTGAATCCTATATCTCTGGGATATTGAAAATAAATATTATCCATTGATAATTATTCAAGAATGGTTTAAGTAAAGGGCCACACATATAAAATGATAAGAATTATCTCTACAGGGACAAGTTGCAGCAAAAGTTTTAAATGTTCTTATTTTTTACAGTAACTAATACTATGGAAGTCTATTTCACCAATTCTTTTACCAAAGCATTTTGGTTTTAAGACATGGTCAAAGGATTTTGTTCAATAGTCATATCAAATTTTTTAGGCCTGTGTTTGAAAACTGAGTGGAGATTTCTAATATCAGGTAGCCTTCAGTGACCTCCCCTACATAACCCTCAGCATTTGGGACTCGCATGCCTCTGATATAGCCCAGGTGGCAGGAGAGCTCACATGGTTCAGAAAGTACTTCTTCACATGATGACCTGAAAAATAGGCAAGCATATAACAACTGAGCAATGGTTGTTTGAATAAATCCACGTTCCCCTTTATCACTCATCTTTCTTCAACAATAATAAAGGACTGACTCTATTTTTGCCAAATGACAGACTTGATGTTTGTTCTTAGCTCTTTCTTAAACTGTGGCAGTTAATACCTTATTTGATTGGTTGAAAAGCAAAAACACAGTTTTCACTGTGGTTGAAAAAGATACCACAGTTAACTGACTGGAGAAAACATAAGACCGAAGGTTATAGAATTGTTCAGTGAGATGCAATTGCTGTCCTTTTTAAGTGGTTATGGTACATTTTTCTCAGCAGTATAACAATTATTTCTTATGTGTCAGGTAGAGAGAACCTGAAATTATTCAGGCAAATGGCCAGTGTTTTCTCTTTCTTTTTTTTCTTAGTTGAAAGACTTTGGAGTTCAGTGGTGTTTGTTCATAAATGTTATTTGAATTGCTCAACTAATTCATCATTTTCACTTTCTTGATTTTTCTTTTAAGTGAAAGAATTGTTTTCAATATGTTAAAAAGGTATGAAATTTTCTGTAACCAGGAGTTGGCATAGTGCTTTCTAGTGGGTCAAAGGTTTCCTACACTGAAAATGAATAAGCTGGAGTTTCTTTTCTGGAGAATCAACCGTGTCCCTGGTCTTGTGCAGTGAAATATTTTTTCAAGGATTCTGCCCTGGAGATGAAAATCAGGTTCTAACAGTGTTTCCCTTTTAAATGGAGTTATCTACATCCATGCATGGGGAAAACGGCAGAATGAAATTTGCCTGCTTTCTAAAGATAACTCCGTTTATTCCTCAGTTGTCAGCCACCCTTGGTGTTAGAAGCTTGTCAGATCAGCTGAATTTCACAGAGCTTGGCTGTTGCATCTCCGTTTATTCTTTTGTTTTTCCTCAACTAACATAGCAGTGACACAGAAATTATCGAATTGTTTTCATTGTCATAGAGAGTTTAATTATGCAGAAGTGCCCGACTATCATTTACTTATTTATTTATTTATATTTTTTGGTCTCTATTGGGTTTTCCCAGTACTGAGTTCCTAATAGCCAGTTGTCTAGATATCCTATTTATATGAGTTAGTGTAATTAAAATCACTGTGAAGATCACAAAACTGGAGAAAGTAGCCCTAGTCCCTTGTGCATGAACATTCTGTCTTTGTTGACAAGATAATTCCTTAAAACATTAAGACGTGCTGTGATCAGGGTTGTAAACCATGAGTTTGAGTTTAGAAACTTGCTTCTCTTTTTCAGTTGAAAGATGATACATTCCATTCATCAACTCTTCTCTTCAGTAATGACAGGCATGCTAACCTCTGTTCTGGCTTGACAAAGGTTTTCCCTTCTTGCACTAAAGCCATCAACCTTCCTCCAAAGGCCTGCTGGGTATAATTTCATGTGTCAGAAGATGGAAGTCCCTGTTCCCAGTTGGTGTGTTCCCAGTATGGCCGAGTCTTTAGGTTAACACGTACACCTAATGTAAAGAACTGACACTAGTTCAGACATAAAACATATTGCCTTACCACGTCTTCCCAATTTCTTTTTTTCATAACTTATGCTTGATCAGTGTGGTCTAGTTTAATTTGCTCTTTCAGACATTTTTCAGCATAAAACACTACCTTCAAATAGATCTGATAAACTACTACATAGATCTTTGTTGCTAAAGGTAGAAATGTGCTAAAATAATTTAAATATATTATTAAGTTGTTCAACCGATGTTTTTTTTCATTGCCTACCATATAGCGGTAGGGCTACAAGACAAACCCCTTCTCTCAAGCAGCTTCTGTTTTACTAGAAGTTCACAGACAATGTACTAGTAAGAAAATAAATGAACTAGAAAATTTCATATTGTGATAAGAGCCATGAAGAAAATAATTAAGAGGAAATGATAGAACATAACCAAGAGCAGGACAAAGGCTTCATAGTATGAGGTAGTCAGGGAAGACTCGTCTGAGAATTGGCCTGTGAGATGAAACCAAAAGTATGAAAAGGGGCTAGGTATTCAAGGGGAAGTAGATTCCAAATGAAAGGGAAGGAAGTGCAAAGGCCCTGAGACAGGAAACTACTTGACATGCTTGAGATGTATCAAGGAAGCCATTGTAACTACATCATAGGGTTGAGGAGCAAAAGTTTTTAAAAAATTGAAGGACAACATATTATGTACTTGTAAGCCAGGTGCAGAATTTGGATTTTATTCTGACCATAATGGAAAATCATTGGGGGATTTTAAGCAGGGGAGTGATTCAGTAAGATTCATGCTTTTAGAAGACCATTCTGATTGCTTTTTGGTGAACAGATTATAGGGAACCAAGAACAAAAGTTGGACGACCAGTCAGGAAGCCATCTAGATGAGAAATGTTGGTGGCCAGGGCTCAAGGAAGGAAAAGAAAGAGAGGGATTTGAGATATATTCCGGAGTTACAGCCAGTAAGACACTCTCGTGTCGTTCCTCCAGATACTACGTTTGTTAGATAAGGAAACTGACTCCCAAGAGAGTTTCTAGCTGATTTACGTTTACATAGTAAGAAGCAGAGCTAGAGTCCAAATCTATGCCTGTTCTTTCAAGCTAGAGGTTCTTATACTTCAGCGTGCATTAGAATAATCCACAAGTTTTATTAAAATTCAGAATATTGGGCGTTACCTACAGAGGCTCTGATTCTGTAGCGTTGGGATGGGGAGCTTTCTACTAAGTTCCCTGGTAATGCTGATGCAGCTTATGTGAAGTCCGCCTTGTGAGAACCATTACTCTGTGCTAAGCTATTTCCAAGTGGTAGAATGAAGCTGAAGATTAAATTACATGTAAGTAAAGGTGTTCCTGCTTCTGTACAAAGCCAACAGCTCACTGTCACATCAGGCATTAATAGCCGGTCTACATAGACAAAGTAGAATGAGAGTGCTAAGGTAATTATCTTTGAAGAAAGGAAAAGGAAGTGTAAAATGGATTTAATTCGCTTGTTAATTACTCATCTTTCCACGTCATTGTGTCTGTAAAGTTACTTCCTTTTTTCACAAATAGACCAATAGAACTATAGTCATCATTTAGAATAATGAAGTGTGAACTTAAAGAACCTGATATTTAATGTCTTTTGTGCAGTTTCTCCTATATGTAACAAGTATGAAGAGAGTAAAATAATCTTCACTTTAGGAAATAAAGGATATAATATTTGAGCAGTAAACAAGCTTTATTTCATGGAATTCTACAAGGTTTGAGATGGAAGGAACTATTGGGGCCAACACTTTCATTTTTATAAATAAATAAAATAAAGGCCAGAGACATAAAATAACTTGCCAAGATCCTATGAGTGAATCAGAGCTCTGATTAGAACTGCTTTTTGTTATACTATAGATGTTACTCTTCCTACCAATAAGATAGTTTAATACAATAAAGGAAAAAATTCCATCAGTCATCCACATACTTTCTCTGCATATTTTCTACAGTCAATATCAAAAATAAAAACGTCCAGATGAGCAACTGACTTTTTCACATCCTATTTCATAGGATGATGACCTGATTATTGAGTCTAAAGAGCTCTTTCTATTTTCCTTTCCAAATTATATGTACTACTGTCTGTCTAGACCTTGTGTGCTATTGTCCTTTGTCTCTAAAGTCAAAACTCTAGGCTTAATGACACTGTAATGCTGTTTGAGTATCTCTATGGTCATCAATAAGTGAATGCAGAAGCATCATGCAGCTCAGCATACCAATTCCCCCATGGATGTGCTATGTATATGTGATCACTAGGTAATATTCAGACCTGAAAACTGGCTTAAAGAAAAAAAGTGGCCAAAAATAAACACAGCAGACAAGGTAATTTCACAGTAAAGCAATATTCTGCTTAATTGTCCTAGACAAAACTGGTATTGACACCCTCAGTTTCCCTCACTGTCACTTAAGATAAAGTCAACAATTTTTGTTTCCTTCTCTGAATGGGGCAGTTCCAATAAAGTAGCTTGCTGCCATTTTTCAAGAAGTTCACAATGAGAATGTGTTGTAAGTAATGGTCACTGGGAAGTGGTACAGGAGTCTTACCCCCTCAGAACCTTCAGACTAGGGAAGAAAAAAATCCTGTCAAGGACAATGTACTGAAATGCAACTCAATTCCCTCACCATTGCCACAGAAGGCAGATGCAACTGTTACAATTTTTATCTATCAAGAAATATTGTTTAAAGTTACATACAGTTTTGTGTGAGTGGATTCATTTATCTGAAAGTTTCTGGGCTTATCTAAAGCAGTTCTCAAATTCTTGGTTTCAGGACCCCTTTTCATCCTTAAAAATTATGGAATACTCCAGAGAACATCTGCCTCTTCAGGTTATGTCTACCAATACATACCATAGGATCATTAAAACTGAAAATTTAATTTAACTTAGTACTCTATTTTAAAATGACTAATATAACAAGTACATGTTAGCATAATTAATGTAGTTTGAGAAAATTGACTGTATTTTTCAAAAAAAATAGTGAGAAGAAGGATATTGTTAATGTTTTAGCAAATCTCTATGACTGTCTTAACAGAAGAAAGCTGGATACTTATGTGTGTGTCTGTGCTCAATCTGTCATGAAGTGTTCTGGCTGAAGTGTATGAAGAAAAGATACTAGTTGGACAAAAGTATCTAACGGACTCCTCAAAATAGACATGAGGGATCCTTAGACCACACATTGAAAACGTAGGTCCAAACGAATATGTGGTAGAGCTGGACATCCTTTGAGAGCCTATAGGTAGAACATGGATGTTGGAGCCAGGCGGGCCTGTTGCCAATTCGAACTGAACCACTTTCTGAATCTGAACCTTAACGTCTCTGGGACACATCTATAAAATAGTAATATTTCCATTAACTTGCAGGGTTTTATGAGGTTTAGAAATAACATATAACAGGTTTTATGTGGTTTAGAAATAACAAGGTGATTATGTTGAGATGGTCTGTAAATACATAATGTCCCTGGTTGGTAGTATTTTGCATAGAAGGTAGATGGGGAAGGAAAAAGGGATGAATTCAACTCAGTAAGAACAGATTCAGAGAAACACTGGGTAGTGACTAAGTTGAGGATTAAAAATAAATATAAAGAAATTAATCCATGTTAGGCTAGAATATTTGCTTGGTTTATCAGGATAGAAGTGGGCTTAGTGAAGCAGCTTGAAGGCCTTTTTAAGTTAACATATTGCTGATTTCCAGTTCATTTGGTTCCATGACTCATTTCTAAAGTTTGAAATTGACTGAAACACATTTGGGAAGAAAAAAAAAAATGTGTGCTTACAGAAATCGGTTAACAATGAAAGAGCTAAACCAAACGAGACAAAAACAAGTGATGGCACAAAACAGTTGCACTGTTTGTACCAAATGAACTATACATGTTCAGAAGGATTACTTTTGTCAGATGAGGGAAGGCTTCACGGAGGAGGTGTTTCTGTAGAGTAAAAACTGGTTAGTGGATGAAGGGGAGGAGGACATTCCAAAAACACAAGATGAGGCAAGAACAGGCTTATTTGATTTGAGGACAAAGAAAACCCCTTTGGGACAGGAATTGCGGGATCACTGGGAACACCTGGAGAGAAAAGAAAAGAAGTAGGTAGAACCACGTGACAGAGTACTTTACATATTAACCTAAAATGATGCTAATGTTCTCTTAATTTGTGTAACATTTACAACATACAAAGCACTTTCACATACCTTATCCATTAGCTCTCACATGGATTACTTCCTCCAATCATATCTGTTTTAGTTATTAATGAATACCTACTAATAGAAATACACCTGGTTTTGGTTGCCCTTGAGTGTGCCTTCATATAGTTGGTTTTTCTATTTTGTGCAGTTTATCATTGTGATCTATGAGCGTATGAGCCTGATGGCATCTCTCTGCCATCACCAGAGCAAAAGGGCAGAGTAACTTAATAGAAGAGACCACGTCGGACTGTTGAGGATAGCACAAATTAACAGGGCACCCAAGAGATCCAAGAATTAAGTTGGTTCAAGAAGTGATCTAAAGGTTTAGCATATTAATGTCAAAAGGGCCTTTGACACCATCAAGTCTGGCGTCCCCTCAATTCAAATGAGAAAACTTTAACTTTCAATCTCCAGGCTTTAAACCCAAAGCTTTTCTTATAAAAAACAAGATTTAGATGTCTCAGCATACTAGTTTTCAAAGCACGTATGTTCTTTAATCATCAAGTTGATTGTTTTTTATATGAATTCTCAATATTTAAACCAGAGCAAGGCTGCTCTTGTTGAAGGAGGTACCTGCCAAGAACCCTCAGAGCTCCACAGAACTGATTTGAAAACCCTCACTAAAATGCATTAGAATGATGTGATGATGCTTTGTGGGGAGAGGATGTGAGTCTGAAGTCAGAGAAATGGAGGTTATGAAGGCTGTACAGATATTAAATTCAAAAAATATATATATATATATATACATATATATATATACACACACACACCTGTGAATATGAGCATTTCTTGCAAAGCTGTGCCTTCCTTTCAGTGGCTTCTGTAAATGGGAAGTTAGGTGTTTAAAAGAAACTGTAACAATAAATTGGAAGACTCTGTAGTAAGGTTGGAATGAAGAGTTCACATGCCAATACTAGGAACATTGGATTCAAGGTAAAGACATGGAGAATATTCCAATGATTCCATCAAAGTACAAGAATACCAGGCTAGAGATAAAGATTTGGGACATAACTATATATATAAATTGTAAATTGAAGCCAAGTTATTATATTGGGGCTCATAAAACCCACTCAAAACAAACTTCTTAAGCAATGTTAGCCAAGCTACTGCATTGCCTGATGATGATTCATCTTTTCCAAGCTGTGTAAACAACCAGAAATAATTATAAATGGCTAATGCCATCTTTGTAATCATAATTTACATACTTTCCCCATCATATCCTTTTGTTCAGATTTTTAAATTTCTAAGTTCTAAGGCTCTATTAGAAATGTCTGTTTTGGGAGAATCAGCCAGCCAGGTACCTTTGAGAATTGTGTGACCACTAAGTTCAAATAATACCCATCTGTGATATAAATTATTATTGGATACTATGTTTACATGGTATCCAATAATCCAATGAGTAGAATGCACAAATATTGATTTAGGTTATTGAACAAAATATTGAAATGAAGAGATTTTTCATTTATACAAGGGACTAACAGTGTCACAGGGTCAAATCCACTGCAACCATTTTTTTTTGAATTTGTAGCTTGAGAACTAAGACTTAAGATTAGAGGAGGTATTTTTCTGTTTCAAAACTTAAAAGAACATGAAAGGCCAAAACAGGTGGTTCTGTTTTAATATGTGGATATGATTAATTCTACTTAATATGTGGATCTACATATATTACCCAAAAGGGCATCTAGATATAACCTTCTTCTGAAATCATAATGTTCAGGCCTTCCTTGGAGCTTTTATTTAGACATGGAGTTATAAATTGTAGTTGAACCTAAATATTAAGTGATAAATTCCATGGACCTGTATGCATTAGCAAAAAAAGGAAACAAACATTGCATGCTATCATGCATTAAATGGGTAATTTGTTATGCAAGGACTTTGAACTGGGTGGCCCAGAGAGGTAGAGAAAGAATAATAAGTTCCATCAAGCATAGGACTTTACAAAAAACCTCACCCACGTACATACGATTCCTCCAATCTGAGTGGCAGCAGAAATCTTCACTGTGTGTGCTTTTGCCCTATAGATCTACAACTGGCATGCTAAAAGGAAGATTACCTCCTTCTTTGCCACTTATATGATTTTCCATTTCTAATCTTCCTGGGCCCATGTCCAGATACTCACTTCAAAAAGAATATGTTTATATCATTTCAAATAGAACTTCTATGAATTACTTTAAAAACAAGGAAAGCACCTGATGTTACCTCACAAGGCTGACTTAATTGTTGATTTCATCTTGGCCAGAACACATAGCTATCACTGAGCATTCTTGTCAAGCACTTTAACCTCCAAAGCCACACTGGAAGAGATGGAATCAGCCCCCAGAACTGTTTAATTAATAAGAACTTTACAGGGCCTTTCAAAATCCTCTCCAGGCCCTCCATTCCCTGCCTGTCTTCTTTTTGAGACTGCAAGATTTTGCTTGCCGCTTTCTGTGTTTTTGAAAGCAGTGAATAAGCCCAAGTGTTACAGGAAATCTATGCCATTGAAATCTCTGTCTCTGCATGTGGTTTTGATGTTTCCTTTTTGAACTTCAACTTGACATTGCTTCATAAGTTACATTTGCCCTTCCATTTTTTCCCCTTCACTCTCTTTGAATAGTTTGACTTAGTTGTTAATATTCCACACAGATTTCTATAGCTTTTCTTGTTTGCTTTGTTTGCATGGACTCTGTGGGGGGGTAAATATTCAGCAGGTTGAATGTGAAATCAGGCACACAATTGCCATTAGCCCTATCCAGTTATACATCAAATTCTTCAAGCAGAGAACAGAAAAGGTATCTACCTTTTGAGCTCCCTTTGCATTAGCAGCAGGAAGATACAGAACGGCAGACTTGCAACTCTTTTAAGGGTGAAGGTTATAACCTTTCACTCAAGCTAATGCTTGTTAATGTTACAACTTTTTTTGAGAGTTGACCCTTTTGGCCTCCCCATATTTGCAGCCATGTGTCATCCCCATCAGGAGAGGATTTATAAAATTGTATTTTGCTCTCTGAAAAACATGCAACTTCTTATAGATGGGAAAAGAACAAAGCCACACTTATTCAGGGACCTAGAGACTTCTGTTGGTTAAGGGACTTGTTGAGTGTTATTCGGTTTTGTTTATTGTTATGAAGGTAAGATATACAACTTGGCCTCAATACTGGTAATTTCCTTTTGGATTAAATTATGGATGATTTGAAGCCTCACTAAAAGAAGATACCAACCTCAAGTTAGCTAAAACATGTTAAGAATATTTAGTAGCATCTTCTGATAAAAAACTGTATTGATGTGAACTATTATAAATTTATATTGCTAGGCATTACCCTACTAAAAAGCCCTGTGAGAAGAGAACATTCCAGAATGATAGCTGTGGTTCTCTTCTGCATGATCTTTAGGCTGAAGGTCTTCTACATAAGTACAATTGCTGTTACAGTTAACTGTAGCATCAGTTGCGCTTTGGGCAAGGCCTGATACTTTATGAAGACTTTTTATGGAATTAACAATGAGGAAATAATATATGACTTCAATTGAAGCATGAGAAATATGGCATAATTTTGGTGGTGGGATTTTTGTAGCGCAATGGGCCATGTGGGAATTAATTGCTGACTTGAATTACTGTGTTAGACTGTGAGCAGGACTTGATTTCCTAAGAAGTTTTTGGTAAAAATCAGGACTCATTCAGAGATTTGGGATTGTAGAACCATACTCTTGTGGATAATATTCCATCGCTATGAAATAAGTCAATAAAAATGATATTCTTGAAGGAAAAGTGAGTCACACAAATTATCCAGATAATTGATTTGTGGGAGTGAAGTATATTTGTTAGAGACATGATAAGCTGCTGTAACACACAGACCCAAAGAACAGTGGCTTCAACAGGAAATTTATTTCTCTCTTACATATCTCTCCAAAAACAGGGAGAGGGGTCTGGGTTCGCTTTGCTCCAAAAGGTCATTCAAAGTCCAAGGCTGGAAGATCAATATTTCCATCTTGCATAGCTTCCATCTCTGAGGCTGCTCTAGTTATCACTTATTCCTATCAGCATAAGGAGCAATGAGAGTCCAGGGCAAGCACCTTTAAGTAAATAACCTGGAAGTCGCTCTCACCACTTTTACGCACATATCATTAGTGTAATAAACTTAGTCACATGGTTGCCTCTAGCTGCAAAGGAATCTAATGTGGTGCTTAGCTAGGAAAATATGAGCCCGGCCAAAAATGATGGGGCAGTGAGCATATTTGTCCTCCAAAAAGGAAAAAAGAAGGAATAGATACTTGGGGGAGAGAGACAGTTAATTTTGCTATATGGCTGGCTAATGGCAGTTTTATTCATTCTCCTTTTAGTGATTAAAAGACCAGCTATATGGGCTGCAAAACAAGGCATTCTCAGTTGGACATAGGATGGGTGTCTTCTAAAAGCACTCTGTGAACTTCTCCCCAGCCTTATAATTTTCACATCTGGAAAAGGAATTTTATAATAAGCCTACTTTTGTCCCTTGATTACATGCAATAAAAATAGATTGAACATACACTAAATGTACATCTTTTCTTTGCTTTATGGACTGTTGTAGCGCAACCTAATTGGATTCAAAAGATAAGTGATATCCATGTGGCCATGGAAGAAAATGTCTTCTGGGAATGTAAAGCAAATGGAAGACCCAAACCTACATACAGGTGGCTAAAAAACGGTGAACCACTGTTAACTCGGGTAAGCAAATCGGTAACTGTGTTTTAGTATTTGACCGTAATGTTTAATGTGGCCTAATTGCTATGGAAGCAGGAAAAGATGAGGTGTTTCTAAAATAATATTCCACCAAATGCCAAGGAAAAAGTGAAGGTGAACACAGTTGATAAATAGAAACTGTATGTGAATCCAGTTCTTCAACCTTGTTTGGCTAATCTTATATACTAGGCCTTTGTTTTCATGGAGCTGGCTTTACTGTTGGAAACTACGATATTAATTGTGCTAAGATACAAATTTGTGTGTGTTCTAGACAAAAGTGAGTGATGAGCAGGTGGGACCTCTCAGCATCCAAAGTCCCCTCTCAGCAGATTTTCTTCTGTCCGGATACTTCCAGACAACATGGTGCAGTAAGATTACCATCAGAAACTCCCCTCAGCTTCAAACATGTTGTAATGATAAATACAAACACAAGATTACAACCCTAATGCAACAGGAAGAGAACAAAAACTAAAAATGAGCTCAGGTTTAAAAACAACTCTCCAGATACAGGCTACAGTATTCTTGGAGGGAAGGCTTGGGGTGTAGACCCCCTCTACCTATTGCCACCCAGTGAAAGAGCAGCTGCCTGGCTTATTTAATAGGACACTGTGGTGTAAGAGAGGCGGGAGGTTCTGGGCCCTGCCTTCTCTGGCCCTGGGACGGGCTCTGTAGTCCCAGAATCCTCACAAATCAGGATCCCAGAGAAGGCCTGAGTAGGTCGGTTTCTGGACTTGTGTCCTAGGGGATGGGGTAAAGCAGCCGCAAATCTGCTAATAAACGGGGAGGGAGACAAACAAAAATAACTCCTTTCAAAAATAAGCCAGCAAACTAATATTCCAAAACATAAGCAAAAATTTACTTTTTAGGAAGATAACCTATAGAGCGGTCTAACAAAGAAGTAGGCACAAGTCTGTTCTGGACGCTCAAAGAGTTAAACAAAGGAACCATGTCCATAAACATAAGCAAGATATTTTGTGAAGATAAGCAGATAGATTTTTTTTTAAAGAGTGACATGGCAATTCAGGAAATGTATAACCATTGAAATAAAAATGCTACTCAGCTTATTCATTTTGGAAATGATAGGCTATAATAATATTCACAAGGATTTAGATGTGTTTCTCAATTTTAACAAATGCTAACTTATCTCACCACTTCAAACACATTGTCTCATCTGATATGCTTAAGGAAACTTATGAGGTAAGTGCTATTGTTATGCCCGTTTTACAAACAGGAGACTGACTTATCTGTAAAATGGACATAATAGAGCTTTTGCCCAAGATCTCATCTATTGTTAGGAAGAGAGCCCGGATCCAAAGATTAAATGTCTACTGGATTCAGAACTGACAAAGTTTGACTCAACAAGGTTTTTCTTAATTGGTTGTATGGAACACTTCTTAGGGAAAAGGACTGGGGAGAGGAGATACGGCACAAAGGGAAGAAAGGCTCAAATGCTTTTTAAAAGTATTTCAAAGATTGCTTTCTGGGTTTTCTAAGAACGACTCTGAGACAGAGTTCTGTATGCAGGAAGTATGGGAGAAATGCTTGTGGGAGTCAGGGAGGCCAGACAGAGAGGAAGGAGGTTAAACCATGAGGCAGTTGTAGCAGAGGTCTTCAGGGTGCACTCCTGAGCAGAAGGTCCTTCAGAGTTTCCCACCCTGGGGCAAGGGGGTCCCACTTTTGCACCCCTGACTGACTAGTCACTGGATTTAGGGAGTTCTTTCAGCCTAGGGCAGTTCCCCAAGGAAGACTCTGCTGTGAATAGGCATCACTCTTAGCAGCTGAGAGAATAGCACCCTGATTCTGAAAGAAGTATCCAGAAGGTACCACAAGAATCCACTGTGGGAGAAGGGGCCTTGGCCCCACACAGGAAAGCCCATCTAATGGAGCAGACCCTGGCAAAGAACTTGGAAGGAAGCAGGAAGAAGGTGGAGAAACAACTGTGTCTAGTTTAACTTTCCTTACTGTATTTTTCTACTGAACTCAAATGTTCACTGTGATCTGACATTTCCCTTAAGCCTCAAGTCAGGAGCCAGTTTTTCCTGCTCCGATTTCCTCCCCAGTAGGCCACCCAGGGGGGAGAGTATAGTACTGAGCAATGTCCAGGTCATCAAAGCACACAACAGAAGAAAGGGGGCTGATGTGCCCAATCCTCGTCCTGTCACAGCACCTGGATGGAAAGGCTGCTGCCCGTCCCATGATTCTCCCAGTTATAAAAAACAAACACAAATTGCTAGAAGGTTGGTACCAGGAAACTGGCATTTTCTTCCCTTTATTCAATGTGAGGGACCATGGTTGCCAAGATTTGATCAAAGCTTAATAAGGTGTCCACCCAGCTAAATCACAACCCCGAGGCAAATTGAAAACCAGTATGTCTTTATATTTTATTTCTTTAAATGACAGGTCTCCTGGGGAGGAGGAGATCCTTTTTGGTACTTAGGAAAATTGATAACCCGAGTTATATATCCTCGGGCTGACAAATGAGGACGGCTTGTTGTTCTCTACACTGACTTTGCTTTCTTCAGACTGTCTACCAGCAGACGGCCCTCAGTTTAGATCATGCCTCTGACAGCAAGAGACTAAGGGAACATTAAATTATTAATACCTGCTTTTTTTTAAAGTAAACCTCAACCAGTATTAAATATTTGCCTCTGCTTCATCCAGGAAGATTACAATCCTATTAACCTTCAAAGTGTTGCCTGCTCATAATCCACGTGTTTTAAATACTTTAAACAGTAAGTTTGGTTGTATTTTCCTCCCTCCCACCCCTACTTAGCACAAAGCCTTAGAGTAAAAAAGCATTTTAAATTTCAAGTTCCTCTATTTAGAGGTGATATTAATCTGAATGGTTTTACTATTAAATCAATGAGAACTCAAGAGAGTCCTACAATTTAAATTCCATTTACCAACAGATGTATGGATTGTTCCATTTAGCATCTGACCCAATACAAATTTATTTGACAGATAAATAGATCATGTTACGTAAATTGCTTATATGATGGCTATTTTCTTCTCATTAAACCTCTTTGATAAAACATGTAGCAAAATTGCCTTAAGGTCTCAGTTGTAGAAGGTCATTGTTTTGTGTTCCTCTTTCACAGGATAGAATTCAAATTGAGCAAGGAATTCTCAACATAACAATAGTGAACCTCTCCGATGCTGGCATGTATCAATGTGTGGCAGAGAATAAACATGGAGTTATCTTTTCCAGCGCAGAGCTTAGTGTTATAGGTGAGTCTATATACTGGAAAGAAAAAAAAATACAAAAAACAAAACTCTTCAAGTCACCGAACTCAACATGTGTTTTGCCAAGCGTAACTGCTCAATTTGAGGAAAAGGGTAAAGAATTCTTTAGACCACAGACACTGCTCAAGAAAGAAGTAATACAATCTAAAAGTAGTAAGAAGAAACCACTTTATAAATCAGCCTCTTTCTGATGCTTAGAATGGGTAACATGGTTCCCTTGGCACGAGTTTTTGTTCCTCTATCAACTGCTCTTCTAAATTGAGCAAAGTTTCCGAAATGCTTTGGAGACCGTTACTATCATTCTGATTTGGAGCAAACTTTAGTTTGGAAGGAGGAAGAGCTGACTTAATTTGGAAAGGTTTATTTGAACAGCTGGCAGAGTGAAACTTGTTCCTCCACATCTGAATTTTCCAGGTTATGCACTAGTGGTCTGCCCCTGGCTCCCCACCACCACCAGCTGCACGCGCGCAGCCACCTCTTTCCCCATGTGACTCCTGCTCCCTGGTCTTCAGCCACACAGACCTTTCTGCTCTGCATGGCACCATCCTCCCTTGCTCCACAGGCCACAGGCACATACTGCTCCTCTTCATTTCATTTGCTCCTTCCCACTCTCCATCTCCCAGCGCCATCATTGCTTCCTCAGAGGGTCACACCTAGCCCATGCCTAGCTCAACTCCTCTTAGAAGTTTTTACACTGCCTTTAACTCTTCTATATATAACAGATGCCACAGTTGCATTTTACATTTGTTTATGTGATTTTCCCAACTTCTCCCACTGCACTTTAACTTCCCCACGATGTCAAGGACTAATTTTGGTTTAAGTCATTTTATCCTCAGGACTTAATACAATAGCAAAGCACATAGTATGCTTTCAGTAAATATTGATTGAATGTAGGGATGAATGAGTATGTTAACTAGTGAAGGAATTAAGAGACTTTTAAAAACTGAATGAGTAATTAAATAATTGAAAGCATAAGTTAAGTGATTTACAACCTATGGGCCCTTAAAATACAGAGTCCAGGCCATCAGCTTCATGTATCTCACAGAGAAATCTCAATTCTGATTTAAGTATTTGTCTAAAGTACCTTAGTGATGGTTCTTCATAGGGAGCACCTAATAGGTTATTAAAATGAATAAGAGAAAAGCAGCACAGATTCCATAAATCCATCCCATGCAAGGTTAAAAAAAAAAGAAGAAGAAGAAAAAGCTTTTGACTGTTCTTCTCACCAAGTTCTTTAGCTTGGACCAGAATCACACCAAAGACAAGAATTTGTGAGAGTTCAGGGGGCTGCAGCCTTTCTCAGTGAAGCCCAGGGAATTGTGTGCATCCACTTGGCTGAGCCTACTGTGAGCGTCAACACATACACCTCCCACCTTACAGACAGAGGGAACAGTAACTCCAGCATCCTCCAGGAAAAGAACAGTGACTCCACCCTGCCCAGGTTGGCTCTGGTTCTCGGTAGTGGGAACTGACTCTTTTGGAACACAGTTCACTATGGTAGATTGGTTGTGATTTTCTGCAGAAAAAAATGTGTTCTCTCTTCAACACTGTGACAGCTAGTTAGAAGAACCTCTAAAAACTGAGGTGTGTGGCCTAATGAATGGACCACTTTGTCCTAAAACCCTGTAGAGGAGTGCTTGCCTATTTATAAGTCTGGGGGCCTCATTATCATTTGAAAAGATTGTTTAGGTCTCTTTGTTCAAATAGGAAAATGTGATAGTAACAAATGACTGTAAATCATGGGATATAATTACAGGGTAAACAGAAAGGATAACAAGTCCCATAAGCACAGCCTGAAGTGAGAAAGGCTATTAAATGAGTATCCACCTACCCACAGCTGAAAATAATAGCATATATGAGCTGTCATGTGTATATGAATACGTGTATATTCTTATGAACAGATGAGATGTAACAGCTTAAAATAACTCTTTGCACAGCCTTCCTCAGACTCTTTCCCTTTTCCCAGCCCAGGGTTTGAGGCCTATGAGTTGGGAATTACTGCTTCAACTTTTACGTTCAGAGGTTTATTTCAAATAATTTCCAGCTGGAACTAATTCCAAATGAATTCTCGATCTGAGTCCTTTCTTAAGTCCCCTAAGGTCAGCCAGCTAGAGCAGTGAAGATAAGATGGAAACTCCTGAGAAGTTATTTAACCACCCTGATATCAACCATGTTGAATATGAGAACAAGGAAGCCTATCAGAAAATGCTGCAGGCTGTAAGGTAGTGAGAATAGTAAGGCTTCCAGGACTTCAGGAAAGGGAGTCTGTCTAGTGGACTGGGCTGGTCAGCTGAAACTTGAGTAATACTTTTTATTTGGGCAGGCAGAAAAGAAGAACAGGCATATCCCAGATCAGAGTGAAATGACATAAACAAAGGCTTAAAGTTATAAAACACTGTGTAGTTTTTTTGCCTATAGAGAATCTTGAAAGTTTTTCAAAAATTTTGATTCAAATACATAAAGCATCTGGGCAAAGTTTAAACTTGAAAGATGGCAAAATTAATTAAGGACCCACTACAGAGAATCTTAATACCAAGCTTAGAAGTTCCCTTTTTAATATCCCCTTTTCCTTAAAAAAAAAAATCCTAATATATTTCAAGTGAATTAAAGGGCGGTTATGTGTTGAATGAGTAAATCCCTAGAGTCTCCATCTAAAGTGAATGAGGGAGAAGACATTTGACTATCTTTTTTTTTTTCTGCTTTTACGAAAGGTTTATTCCTAGTGCTAGGTCCCAGACATTTGGCTGTCTTAAAACACACATAAATTAATATTGGTTGTTTTGAGTAAGCTATAACATGACTGTATTCCACGAGTCACTTTGCTTTTTGTAGGAAAGTAATAGTTTGACTCTTCTGTATCAAACACCTGATTTGATATCTCCTATCTTAGAATCATGGTGAAGTTGAACAAAAAACAAGCAAAATGAAAACAAGATATTTCAGTATCAGGAAGGAAAAAAAAATGTGTTTGTTCCAGCTATTGATCACCAATCAGGGTAGTGCAATCCTGGAAAGGAGATTTCTTTTTGTTCTATTGTACTTTAATAGCCCTAAAGTCATGAATAAGAGATGGTTAGGAAGCATATATTTAATAGGCTTTTCCCTTGGCCTTGTTTTATATGTTCTGTCTGGGAGTTTAATGTGTATGTAACATATCTATATTTAATGGATTGAAACTGCTAAATAATTAACCTCAGTCCTGGATGATTTACTCACTGGATAGGAGCATGCCTAGAGAGACTTTTACCTTGGGGTCAGTATATCAGAGTAGGTCTAGTTATGAGTATATGAAATAGAAATGTCCTTGTTTGTGACTGACCTATTACAATTGATAGTTTATTGTTCCTTAAGGCAACTGTTCCCAGACTTTTTCTCTGTTGTCAACCTATATCATAGGTGAGGTTCACTTGCGTGCTGTAGTCCTATGGATGCTCCCCAGGGTACTGTACATTCCTTGGGAATCCCTCATTCCATCCCTCTCTCCCACCAATGAAGTTGTTTGGAATTGAAGTGAAAAGCATCTTAGAATCATGGGGAAATTTGAATCTTCTACAAAAATGTAATTTAAAAAAGTTAAGGTATTTTATTGGTAAAAAAATAAATAAATAACTTTTCTAATATAGTATTTCTATTCATGTTTAGTATTTGTGTCCACTTAGTTGATCACATTGGTGACAGGGACCACTGATTGAATTGTCAACCTGAAAGTTTCTGTGATGCTCCATACAGAGTGCTAATGCCCTGTATGTAAGCATGGGGTAAAGACAGAGGGTAATTAAGGTCCTCAAAGCAGAGACAGGGAACCAGATACCTGTGAGCCATGGAAGAGTGAGCCAGTGACAGCAGGGGCTGGCAGGTAGGGTGTGGAGCAAAACCTCCCAGTTTCCCAGGGAAGGGGTTGGGGTCACTGGAGGTGGTAAGCAGCCAACACTGAGAGCAGCTGGGCCCAGAAAATAAAAAATGAAAAATCTGTGTGAAGTTGCCAACAACATTCTCTACAGAGGATGATTGTGCTAGACCAAGGTTCTTTGTTACTTTGTCCAAACTACCTCGATCATAGCAGGGAGCATCACGAGTTTATATGTCTTTGGTTTTGTATGGGATGAACTACCCCTGAGAGCAAGTGGGGGTCTGTCTAGCCATCTGTGGAATATGACTTGACTTTTCCAGGACTGTGTAAAGGACCAAAAGACGCTTCCGCCCTGAGAGATTTCTGTGTGATGTTCAAGATCATGGGGATTCTCCTGGCCTGTGTGGTGGAGGACAGCTGACCATGGCTGGACACTCAAATACCATTAAGGAAATCATGGTCCAATTAAAGTGACGTGTAGGCCTAAGAAATTATCTGGTTAATTTGGAATTTACCCAGATGATTGGCTCACAAATTAGAAAAACATTAAGGCTAAGCTAAAAGTTATTTCACAGGGACTTTCACAAGTGTTCATCTGCATTTAAGTCTGATTTCTCAACTGCCTCGTTGAGCCAGATTACAAAATAATCAAATGTACTATGTGTGCTCAGCATCTGTGAAGAAGCCAAAGCCTTCCTCCCCAGAAGTAGTCACCCAGGCAGGAACTTTACCAAAATTGTCACAATGAGGGAAAGCTATGTGCTTGGATCTCAGATTTGAATTTGGTATTTTAACAAGTTACTAAGTTTTCATTTATCAGTAAAATGAGGATGCTATTACTTACCTTACCACCAAAACTAAGAGATGTCCTGTGAAAGCTTTTTGCAAGGCTGAAAGCAATGCAAGAAGTTCTAAACAAATGTTTTTTAAAGCACTTAAGTAGCAATCTAAGTTTTGTTTTTATTTTTCTTTGTGTTGCTAACTAATATCCATACCCAAAGCATGTAGTGTGACAGCCACAGAATTACCAGTAAACCCCATTTCTGTCATTCTCAAATTTTGCTACAGATTTACAGTCATCTGGGGAGCTTTTTAATATACCGACGCCATGCCATACTCCACATTAACCATTTCAGTGTCTGGGACTGGGACCCAGGCATTCTTCCTTAAAGCTGCCCAGGTGTAATTCTTGTGAACAGAACAGTTTGGGAAGTCCTGCTGGAACTGATCAGATCAGAAGGCCCTTGCATTCTCTTAAAGTGTCAGTTCTCCCAGCTGGTACTGATGCTTACATCACATCCAAGAACACACTTGGAAAACCACTATCCTAAAGTAGGAAACCTAGCCTACACATATTTTTTGTTTGTCAGGGTTTTTAATAGTTGAATATGATCAACCTCACAAAGCATCTGATTTGGCTCAGGACTCTGAATCTGAAGTCCTCCTATAGAAGAGAGATACCAGGCATTAGAGATCCCAGCAGTGGCTGAAGGCCCCGTCCACCAAGACGGTGAGTAGGAGGAGGCTCCCAGGGACTTCAGACCACCGTGTGAGGACTGAGCTAAGATGGTGCTTGGCGTGGCTCTGGTGGCTTAAAGCCAACTGAAGAATGATGCTGAAATCTGAGGGATAAATATTATGACAGCTCCTTACATCAGTTCCCCAAAGAAACGTCTTTCATAGTTACAGTTTAAAATGTAACTCAGAATAAAGCCCAAGCATCTCTGAATATTCATACCATATACTATCTTACAACCAAGATGTCTGAGTCTTCCATAAAACTACTTTGAAGGCATTACACATTCTGAAGCCCATAGTCCTTTATAGAAACAGATTTCCAACAAATTGTTAAAATGTAGAACCAGGCGAAAATGTTGAGTCTTGCAGCCAAATTTCTGTTATCAGCCAGGAAGAAATATGCTCTTCTTTTTTCCTCTGCCTACCATGTTGACCTGTCTGCTTTGGCTTCCACAAGTCTGTCATTCTCTTGTATTAGGTGTAGTAAGATTGTTTCCTGTCCTTCCTATGTTTGACATTAGCTATATTCCAAATGCATTACTTATATCTTTTGCTATTACCCACCACAACTCTCTTTGAATTTCTGAATAAATACATGAAATGAAATAACTATTATTTTTTCCCTCCACCAATATCTGGCAACAAATTGATTTTATTTGAGTAGCCTGACCCCTGGGAATGTTAGAATTGGCTTTAAAAAGATTTAACAGTGAATTTCAAACTTCAATGGATGTATAAATTACTTGGGGGAACTTGTTAAATTCAGATTCTGATTTCAGGTCTGGAGTGGGGCCAGAGTTTCTGCATTTCTAGTAAGCTTCCAAGTGACCACCAATGCTTTTGTTCTGGGAATTACATTTTCAGTGACAAAAATTGTAAAATTGCTTATTCTCAGGGCCCTGTCATGGTGGGTAGAGTTCAGGAATATAAGCAGTTCACAACTTCCTCCAGAAGATTCTTATGATCAGTTAAATTTAGGTGCCACAGATCTGGAATCTGCTCTGTAAATCCCTTTGCTACCCAAACTGAAGCCATCACAGTGGAGTAGCTTTCTAACTTGTAGAAGAAAGTAGGAGTTGGAAAGGAGGAATAATGACAAGGCTGTCCTGTTGGTATAACCGCTCGATGTCCAGTTAATCCATGTTTCCATTGTTGAACCGAGTATTGACACAAGCTCTCTTATCAATCATGTGAGACAATTCCTACCAGAAGCAACATTTGCACAACATTCCACCTTTTTTTTTCCCAACATGAACAGACAGTGGCTTTTCCAGGCTCCTGAAGAAATTCAGATGTATTTAGTGTAAGGCCAGTTGCTTTTAATAAAACCTTTCTTCATATTGTTGAAAATGAGCATAGCACCAAGGCAAAATAATATGCTGTCTTTGCATGTTAAAAGAATTATTGAAGGACTATAATAAGCAAGAGATCAAACACTGCTGGACCACATAAGCGTTGCTCTCCCACACTGCAGTCTGTTTCTTTGCAACCTACACTTCTGGAGCAGAGCATGTGGAGCTGAAGCCCTTAAAATTTCTGCCATCCCTTGACTCACAAAGCCTTAGAGAACATGTTTTTTTTTTAACAAAATGAAATAATCAAAGGAGTTGGAAGAGAGTCCACATCCCTTTCTTCTCAGTATTCAGCTGGTTGTTTGGGATACCTAGTGAGGAAAGAGGAGAGTGGCACTGCTTCAGGGGAAGGCCCGAATCTGGGAAAGCTGAACTCCCAGGGCCCCCTTGTCCTATTCCCTGCCCCTAAGTGTGTGTTTTGGGGAGGGAGGAAAGGAATTTACATGCTGGAACTGGCTCACACTGTCTGGAGTTCACTCTGTGTATCCTTCTCAACTCAATGTTAAGTGACTTCTTGTTTGTTTGAAATCAGCCATTATGGAAATATTTACATCATAGAAATTGGCAAACACTAAAAGCCAAGTTCTTGGTGCTTTGTTGTGTTTGGACAGCCAGTTGTTAAAGATCTACCATCACACCAAATGGTTTCAGAGGGTTTAAGAATATAAACAGCCCAGATTGTCTTTTGGGGGTAATTCTGCTTCATTAGATTAAAGCCCAACTCCAGAAAGGGTAGAGTGTCCTGTACACAGGCCAGAAAGTCCAAGAATCCATTTACAACCCCACTTGAATGGTAGAAAGGGATGTAGTATACAGGCAAAGCATCATGAGAAGGGAATTTCTTGTTTTGAATTAAATTCTACAGCACGCATACATTAATTCAACAAAAATTGATTCATATCTGCTTTGTGCCAAGCACTGAGCTAGGAATAAAGGATATAATATCCATAATACAAACTCTGCCCACAAGGAACTGATGATCTAATAGCTGCTAATAACAAATGCTACCATTTCTTAACCACTGGAATTCTAGGATTCTTGCCACCACAGTCTTAATGACTCTCTTCTGTTCATTCAACAAATATTTCTATGTCATAACAAAGCTACTTATAATTAAATAGGGCATTGCAGTGCTATAACTAATTATCTAATCAGGAACATGAATTTGTATGCATGTTTAGGACATTGTGCCAAATGTAATGAAATATCATTAATATGTACTAATATAAGAAGGCCAAAGTGATTACAGGTATTTTTAAAATGCATACTGTCTTATCATCTTTATATACATATAATAGTTAGTTTTAGGACAGTTAAGAAAGGTTTAGTAGCTGAAGCTCTCAAAGCACATAAAAATGATTTCTGGTCACCATGTTAATTACTGTATAGGAAACGATATTCTAAAATGGTTTTAAAACGTTTTTCTCGGAATAAGAAAAAAAAATGTTTCCACCCATGTCTACACAATTAACTTTTGGTGTTTCAAACCTTTCATGAAAAGAAAAAAGGCTAAGCCTGATCCTACATGTTGGCAGAGAAAGTGTTGAGAGCTCTTGAAATTGTTCCTATGCTCAAAAGTGTTCGCCAGTTGTCATATGCCTGGAGGGCTGACATGAAGGAAGTATTTCTCATCTATGTCAGGATGGATGAGACACTACTCAGCAATAAAAAGGAATTGTTGATAGACACAACAACTTGGATGGATCTCAAGGGCATTGTGCTGAGTATAAAAAAACATCCCCAAAGGTCACATACTGTATGATTCCATATATGACATATTCTCAGAATGACATGACTTTACAGATGGTGAAGAGATTAGTGGTCTCCAGGCATCAGAAAGAATGTGGCTATAAAAGGGTAACATGAGAGATCTTTATGGTGATGTGTTATCTGTATCCATGGTGATCCATATTACCTGTATCTTGATTTCAGTGGTTGTTACTCACACCTATATATGTGATAAAAATAACACAGAACTATACACACATTGTACCAAGGATCAGTTTTCTTATTTGGGTATTGTGCAATGCTCACATAGGATGTAACTGTTGGGAGAAATTGAGTGAAATACAGGGGACATATTTTTATTCTCTTTATTATCTTTGTAACTTTCTGTGACTCTATAATTACTTCAATATAAAAGGGATATTCTTTTTTTCTTTTCAAACCAAGATGTATTTTTGAGGCTCTAGGAACTTTTTCAGCATGAAGTCCCCTGAAAATGCTAGTGTTGGTGACAGTAGTACAAATAGAGAGGAAGAGTACGCATGAAGTTCTTATTGTGGGCAAATCTTTTGCTTAGGACTTTATGTACAATATATGTATTAGTTCACTGAACCTCCAAAACTACATTGTGACTATATATATTATTATTCCTGTTTTATAATAATGTTCCCAAAGGAACATAAACATAAGAGCTTCCATGGTAGGAGAAGCCCAGGGGGAACAGGGCCTTCAGTGAATTAGATGAAACAAGCATGGGGATTAGGGATATAGAAGGGACACACCTGCTGATGTTAGAATAGAGAAATCTTACTTCCAAGTTCTGCTAAGGGTCTCCATGTGAATATCTTCCCTGATCAGAGAAAGCTGATTTTGAATCCATCATTCTGAAATAATGGACCTAGAAAGGAGAAAATTTCCACTGTAACCAGCCTTATAGTTATCTACCCAGCAAGCCAGGAGAAGTTTGGAATTTTAAGACGTGATACCAGTATTATCTCCTCAGGGGTGGAAATATTCAAATGAATGCATTCACTGTAGGTTTATTTTTATGTAATAGTGGGGTAATCATTAAGAAAAACAGATAAAGGTTAAAATAATCTGAAATTCTGAACTTCCAAAAGGGCCACCCCCTTTAATTGTCTCCATCCACTCGCAGTGTTCCCCGTGATGTTTCTGTAGACCAACTGTGGTAGAACTGGCATGCATAATTATCTTTTTCTTTTCAGTAATAGAGTAAAACATCACACCGTTATGTTTCCCAAATGGGATTGCCATGGCATATCCAGTTAAGGAGTTTGCATTCTTACTATTTGAAAAGTGACACCAAGACACAGAACAAAAGTTCCTGAAACTTTTTTCAAGAGTTCTATTGGCCACTTAAAATACCTTTGGCATGTGCCCAAGTCATTTAATTAAATAAAAATAAACAGTTGGGAATTATTGCATAGAGGACTTCTCTCCTCTAGATGCTTCTTATATATAATACAGTGCTAATGTTTTAAAGATCTTTGATAAATAACAAAAAGTGAGAAGTGTTACCTCCCACATGGAAGAGGTCCTGTAGCATGACTCCTTTCAGCATTGAGAGAGCAGTGCCCTCTAGTAGTTGATGTAAGAAATAACATCCTCTAATAAGTATCAGACTTAGCAAATGAGGATCTCTCAATATCTTGAGCTACTCTCAAGACTCAAGAGGGTCATTTGCCAGTTGGTTTTGTGTTTTTTGGACTAGGAACCTCCTGAAGTTTCACTTTCAATGTGCACTAATTTTTTTAAGTCTCCGCAAAGTCTGGGTTCTAATCGTGTCCTACTAGGGACCTTACCAATAACTGAAAACCTCATTCTCTGTGAATGTCAAATCTAACAGACTTTTTTCATTTTCCCTTCTAGCTTCTCCTGGGCCAGCATTTAGGAATCAGAATTAATATAGGTTCCATAGAGGAAAAGTGTCATCCCACAGCTTTAAGGGCATCTCAGATGCAACAGATGGTCAGAAAACAGCAGCATGTTATCAAAAGCTTATAAAGGTCTGACAGTTTGGCCCCAGAAAACCCTGCAGCTTATGGTGGCAAGGGGTGGGTTTGAAGCATTAGATAACACTGGTAATAAATTCAACAAATTGAGTAAACAAAAAGGAAATTTTTAATTTATAATTCCATTTTTAATAGTGAAAGAAATGCAAAAGCAGTTTTATTTCCAGGATGTACAAAAGATAATATGCACATAACTAGCACAGTGAAAATGTCTCTGAAACTGGAAGATATGTTTTCTGTTTTCTGCATTCTGTGTGGCTGGTAGTATGCTATTTCAAATCCTATCAAAGCAATATATAGTTTTTTGACAAATACACCCATGTGCACAGTTTGATTTATGTAAACTCATCTCAAATGCAATTGCAGAATTCCTCCTGAACAGATGAAAAATGTCTGCCTAAAGTGATAAAAATATGTGTGTGTAGAAAGATACAGTTTTAAGAAGGGATTTTTATATAAAACAGAGTCATAACTCTATTTCACAAAATGCCCTTTTTAAAAATCTTCTGGAGATGTGATTTTTTTTTTTTTTTTACATTAATGTGTCAATTCAGGTGTTTCCCTGAGAGGATACTGAGTCAGTTCTGCTGCAAGAACTTTTCTGTGTTATGGATTAGCATGCATGGAATTGGTAAATGAGAGCATGATGTCAGGGTACGATATTGTTGGCTTTGTGCATGTATTTTACTAGTTGCTGCAGTCACAGAGCCACTAATTCAGATGAGGCGAAGACCGTCCTGCCCATGACACTCACACGCCACATTCCTCCTCTACGCCCGGTTCAGCCTTGTACTCTACAGGGCAGCGCTTCCTGCAGCGACTCCTCAAGGCTCTCTGCAGTGTTTGCTTCTTAATGCTTCAGCAATCACAACTCTTTCTTCTCTCTTCCATCAGGCTGTCTTCATATAGACAAACACACACGCGCACACACACACACCTACACGGACCTCTTGTAGTATTTCTCTATTAGGAATTTAACTTGTCTTTTTAATCATGCTAATACATTTACTAGAATGGCTAAATTTTTTTTACTGGTGTTCTTGTTACATACATAGTAGGTCTGTCCCCATCCTATTTTCATAATCCTGGATTTTTTTATTATGTGATTTTTCAGATCATACTAGGAAAGCATTTATCTCATTAGAAAAGAAGCACCTGTACTTGCACTCTACTTACTAATTGCACTTATCAGAGAATAGAATTATTCTCTGAATTATAAACTGTTCTCATGCATCCAAGGTACACAGACTGAGATATCAATTGCCTGCTAGATTCATGTATTTAATTTCACCTTCACATAGTAAAGCCAACCCCATGTGCACATTGTATCACTCCATTAAAAAATAACCTTCCCATGTTTATTTCTTTCTAGAGAATTACTGAAAATATTTCCACAACAAAAGCACTTAATAAAGACTTAACTTGCTTCCACTGAAACTTAATTTTTTTTTGAATCACTAATGTACAGTTTGGGTCCATTTAAGGAACTGACCACATCCACCCCACCCACATAAACATACCCTCTGTCCTCCTTTAAGGTTATTCATGCTAGTATTTAACATTTCACATTTAACATGTTCTAAAATCTTAAATCGCATCAGGTCAACTGCAGGGAGTCATGGATTTTAAATGTGGCAAAATTAAGATTCTAAGAGATGAATCCTTCTCAACACGGGTCCTAGAATACACTAATTCTGTTAACTCAGAGGAAATGGATACTTTTCAGAAAAAGATGTCTTCTGTATTCCTTCTGAGAGGACACAGATGTGTATCATTTTAGGAAAGAGATAATTCTTTAGTATTACTTCCACAAAACTATATATTTGTTGTCAGTATGAGTGAATTTTTAGAACACTAGTAGTAGGGAAGGAATAGAGTTTCCTAAGAGCAAGTCACAATTTATCCGACATGAGCCAATGCACAGTAATAGTGGAAAGCTGAATGAAGCCCTTGCTTTTAAGGAGAAGCTCACAGAGGGCGATGATATAGACATTTCAACACATTCTCCAGTGGAGACATGCACAGGGGTCTATGGGACAGGCCAGAGGCAGTAACTGGATCAGAGGGAATTCTTGAACCTACACATTCAGAAAAATGCTTGTGGATTTTCTTGCTTTGTCTCTCCCTTTTGCTTCCCTGAAATGTTTAAATTTTTGTTCACTTGAACATAAAATATTCTTTTTTAAAGAATGCCTTAAAGGAATGATGAAATGTTCTATAACTTGGTCTTCATAAAGCAGTATATCAAATTCATCAAGCTGTACACTTGCAACTGTTGCATTTTACGACATATAAACTATATCTCAAATTTTAATAAATCCACCAAAACTTAGAATGTTACTCCTTTTACCTTAAAAAATAATAATAATGCCCAAGACAATGGTACATGCATTACAGAAAGATAAAAACTATAAAGTGTGATCTAATGGTGTTTTTCCTTCCATAATAATTAATTATTTTATTTTCTATCTTCTCTTCCAGCTCTGGGTCCAGATTTTTCAAGAACCCCCTTAAAAAGAGTAACTCTTGTCAAAGTGGGAGGTGAAGTTGTCATTGAATGTAAACCAAAAGCTTCTCCAAAACCTGTCTACACTTGGAAGAAAGGAAGGGACATATTAAAAGAAAATGAAAGGTACTGTCTTAAAATATTTTTAGAATTTGATTAAGCTATAATAACTTATTAGTCTGTCATTAATAGTTCCAGAGGGTGGAAATTCCATCTACTATTGGTAGACTAAATCTTAAAGAGCTGAAGCTTCAAAGAGAGCTGTAAATTTGTTGGTCTTTGTACTCCTTCCTGATACTAAGATTGTCCAAAGCCCTCCCTGCACAGAGAGACTGCATGATACAATCCCTGTTGAAGCCTGTCAGAGCTGCCTTAAGATGAGAGCCTAAGATATCTTCGTTAATTTTTGCCTTAATTTATTCATAGATTTGCCCACTTTTCTTCATTCTACCTCCTTTTTGCATAAACAAATAAATCCAATTATTCTTTGTATGACAACCTCTTAAATATTCAGCAGTGGCTATTATGTCTCCTATTACTTTCTCCTTTTTTGAGACTGAATATCTCTAGTTCCAAACTGTATTCTGCATAGCATAGTTTTGATTATTTTAATCACATCTTTTTGAAACAATATTTTTTCTTCCCAATATTTAAATTATTCACTTGTGTGTTTCCTATTCTACGTGAATTACATTTAGAATGCATGCTGTTTATGCAATGTGAATATATATGGGATGTTTGGGGTTTAGGTCAGATTGCACCAAATGGTGGATATCTCTAAAGACCTTTTCTTGGCTGTCACCTCTCCAAAACATCTCCCACCCCTTTCTGCAATCTACTGAATCTGTTGGAAAATGGTAATTATGCATGAGTCTATGTCACCTATAAGATGGCATTTACTAGCTGTCTACATAATGATTGTAATCGATTCTAAAGGTCAAGTACTCAAGGATGCAATGGGAAAGGCTTTAAAAATGTGTATGTGTACCCTTTACACCTGTACACCTTTAGATTTGCATACACAAGTTAGATCATTGTACTGATGATGTTGTCCTTATTAATGATTTTTGCAAACAAACCTGATATGGTTTATAGATGGTTTATTCACACACATATTAAATTCATATTATTCAGCCCTTTCTGATTTCTGTTATATCAAGAAAACAGTATAGTTCGCTGAATATTGTCATGGTATTCAAATTTGGAGCCAAACCTGGAACTTAGAGGGAGTAATTTCTTATTTTGCAACCTTAATTGTCAGGTTAATTTTCTGTTTTACTCCAGTGTTTCCCAAAATGTGCTGTGTACGGTTATTTTTAATAGTACATATCTGCTCTGTGTATTAAAACGTAATTGAAATATATAACTAACATGTACCACATGTATTTCAAATGAGGCTACATTTTAAAAGTTTTAATTTAACAGTGATATAAAGAAAAAGTATTATACAAATAATATGGATGATAGTCGTGTCAAAATCCAATAATGCAGTTAGAATAACATGATAGATCAACCCAGGAGAGGTTAAGCTTTGTTACTGTAACAGACAACTTACAGCTTTGTTGGCTTAAAACAACAGAAGTCAGTTTCTCCACACTGCCCGCCCATAAGGGCTCTGCTGGTGACTTTGGTGCCCTCCAAAGCCAAGGCTGGTAGAGTAGCACTCTCTTCAACACTGGTATCACAGAAGGAAAAGCAAATGGCCAGACACACACAGGCCCTTAAGGCTTCTGCCCAGCCATGGAACACTTCACTGTTACTCATGTTCCATTGGCCAAAACAAGTTGCATGGCTCTATCCAAGTTCAACCCAGCAGGGGAAATACAGTTTTACTGTGGGCCTAGAGGAAGAGAGACCACCTAATATTTTGAACAGTATTAATGACAATTACCACTACTATAGTTTAACCATTGTTATGCATTGATTAAATTTTCCTTAGGGTATAGCAGTATCAGGAACTCTATTTGATAAGTGAATTTAGTTGATTGTTTCTACCACTTGACTTACTACAAAAGCTTGTCTCTCTCCAGTTTTCATTCTTTCTTCTCCTGATTTGGTTAATAAGGTTCACATATTGCTTCAACATTTATATGGCACTGAAGATAGGTTTAAACAGAGGAAACCCATCATTACTAAGTCTTGCTGTTTATCACCTCCACCCCCAGTGTCAGCAGGCGTGCCTCAGACTACCAGTATCAGCTCTTCATTCCCCTCGCAGATGCTGTGTTCTCACAACTCTGCTTCTCTCATCTACACCATTCAGAATGTATTAAGCAGAGAGACTGATTTGGGTAATGTAAGTTAGTCCAAAAGCTGGCCCGGTGTAACATAAAGGGGAATGGTGAGGACTTCAGGGTGTGCCCTGTCCACGGGATCCGCCTCTCAATTCTAGCCTGTTTCCACCTTATGGAGAGGCAGATCACGTGCTCTCTGTGTTCTCATTTTTCAAGAGAAACTAGAAATCGGGGCTTTTACATGAACTCTCCTAATTTTTAAATGTCAGCAACTGGTTTTTTTTTTTTTTTTTTTTAATGTCAGTACAACATAGACCACACATCCATGGGCCACGTTTACTCCATGGGTCAATGGTTTTAAACTACTGAGAAAGACATGAAGCTCAATTGAACATCCCATCTCATAATTCCTGAAGAGGATGGAAAATAGAAAAGATCTTACTATTATATACTTATTGACAAAGAAATTCCACCCTTTTTCTCCGTTTCTCCTCTGGTAAAGGAGAAAGAAAATCAAGTGGAAAATGAGCAAAAGAACTCATGAGGGGGGACTCTCTTGTCCCCTCCGGGTTTGAGCCAGGAGCTCTGTCCTATTGCTTTCTCTCTAAATAAAAGCCTCTGCCTTGCTATCCTAAAAAAATAAAGAATTCATGAGTGAAAAAGTTTAGAATTTCTATGTTAGGAAAAGGTTGAGCTTGTTAGACCAACACAAAAGGCAAAACTCTCAGTTCCCAGTGTTGAGTAATAGTTTCTAATACACTAGTTTGTTAGCTCTACACATCTCTTTTGAGATGTGGAATCTTAGGAATCAAAAGTCAAATTTTTAAACTTTGAATAAAAAAAATATCTATTGTACAAAATAATAATATAAACAGAGTTTTGATGAAACAAACTTTATGACCAAGCACCCTTTTTGTTAATGTTCTCCCAAAAGTCTGTTTTGAAAGACTTTGCCAAACACTTACTCAGTGATATGTAATGTCAATTTCAACTAACCAACTGCCTACAAATAAGTAGATAATAAAAGTATAAGAAACAACATTTTTTTTAAAATTCAAACTTCTTAATATTTAATTATATGATATTGTAGTTATCTTAGTGGATATTGATTCAGAAATACTTGTTTAATGTCAACATGTGAATTCTTCTGAAAGTGTATCTACTTGTTTTGATTTCTCATATCTTTAGACATTTAAAGCATATTCACACTGGCCTTATCTATAGTAAGCCAAGCATTTAGATGAAATATTTAATTTTCAATTTTTAGAGCTTTGTTATTTTGGACACGGCATATCCATATACATGGAACATTTATTGTTTTCTTTCACACTTACCTGTCAGAGTGTATACAATATAAAATATTTAAAAACTTGTTACAAAGCTCAAGGAGTCACCTTGAATGCAGTAAAATTATTTGGATTAAGTGAGCAGTTAAGCCAGCTAACTGAATAAAGTTGATAATTTTGTTCACATTTAGATCCTAGACAAGAGGCATTTCAGACAGAATGAGACTGAAGTTGATCTATTAGAAACAAAAACATCAAAATACAGAAAGAGCAGAATCACTAATAAAAACCTGGAGGAATCCTAGAATTATAAGCAGCCATAAAGTCATCTATTAACCATTATGGGTTTTTTCTTTGTAAGTAACAAGAACCCAACTCTATAAGCTGGCTTTAATGCAAAAAGGAATTCATTGGCTCACCCCTTTGAGAGCGCCCGGGGTGGTTCGGGACTTCCCTGAACCAGTCGTATTCTAGTAAGATGTGATCTACTGATTATGAGGACATAAGTCATGTGCTTACCTTAAAAGCTCATAGGGAAGCTCCACTTCAAACCACATGAACTGAGAAGAGGATAGCAGTTTCCCCAAAGAGACCAAAGGTCCTACAACCAGAAGAGTAAGTGGATGCTGGGCAGATAACAATGCCACATTCCTCTGGTAGTCACAGAGCCCAGCTGCCATCCCAGGATAGGGATCCCCACAGTGGCTGGAACCTCGTCCTCCCCCAGTTACTTCTAATGATGAAGACCTGTTAGAACTTTTCTTCATAACATATCTTTGTAACTTTCACATTTTTTGTTTTGCTTTCTAAAGTTAAACTGACAAATCTGATTTTTCTCCCCCACCTCTTCCCTTTATATACTGTCAGTCCACTGTCATGTCCTCTCTCAATTCCTCTCCAAGCCCAAATGTCCCTGATACTCTTCATTTGACAGTATTTGTCATCCTCTCACTGTCCCAGAGTGGAGCAAGATTGACTTTCAAAAAGCATGGCACTCAGAATTAAAAGGAATATTAATAAAGTAGTAAATTGCTTTATTTATCTCTGATACAAAGGATGATAATTATTGTTATATGATGTCTCTGAAGAGGAAATATTATCTTCAGTGAGCTTAGACTGGCAAAGCATGCGAGTGTATAATACATCATAGAAAGACCACTCCCTCCCAATGGTTATTTTTAAAAATTAACTTATTGCTTAAAGGGGTAAGTCAAGTTGTCTGGAAAATTCACTTAGGCAAAAGAATTAAGTTAAAAGCTATCTCGTTAACATTGAGTAAATAGACTTCTTAGTGTTAGTCATGCTTGAGAATTTCTCTCCTACCTTTTATTTTTTTCTTCTTCTTCTCTTCCCTTTTAGACAGGAGGCTAATATATTATGTCAAGCTCATGGATAATAACCAATATAGATAAGCCACTGAATGTTTCTGAAAAGGCTGTCAGACCTACAGACTGCATGTCTCAGGCATGGTTTCAGAACAGCAGCATGGCTAGTCCATCAAACTAGCTAACTCCAATTCTGTTCAGTGAATGGAGCATTCAAGGGTGCTTGCCACAAGATAGCTGGAGGCAGCTGGCACTAGGGATAGAGAAAGAGGAGACATAAACACAGCCCTCCATACGCTTATGTACTCCTGCAGGGCTCCAGTAGCAAAATAACAATACAAATTTTCAGTAATCTTTGGTCATGTGTTATAAAGGTGATATATTGAGAAGGAACATTGAAAAATGTAGGGCAGCAATAGATTGTGGAGGCCTTGAATTTTATGTCTGCAGAATTTAGACTTGAGCTGGAAGACCCTGGAGAGAATTGAAGGATTTTATGCAGGGGAGTGCACAGTCCTACACATGCTGCAGAAAGATTGCTCTGCCTGTGATGTGGAGAAAGAATCAGAGTGGAGCAAGATTGGAGAGGCAGAGAGACCAATTGCAGGCAGTTGCCTAGGTTGGAAATCAAAAGGACTTGATGATTTCAATCTCTTGAGAATAAAGGAGGAAAGATAGATATAGGACTATTTATGGGGAGAATGTCAAAGACTTAATGACATAATAAGTAGAAAGATTTTTTAAAAGGAGGAAAAAACAGAAAATGACTCTAAGGATTCCAACTTGGGCAGCCCATGGATGGCACCACCACTTGCCACAACTGCAAATACAGAAAGAGCAAGCTTGAGAGGGGAAAATAGGTTAACAATCAACAAGTTTAATTTGAGGTACTTACAAGTCAAGATGTCACATTCAAATGGGAATTCCCATCCAAATGTCACCTTTCTGCAAGGCCTTTTCCCACTAACCTATTTGAAATGATAAAGCTTCCTCTCCTCTTTCTCTGCTTTATATTTTCCATATGAATTTCCATACGTATTTTCCATTGGCACCATCTAACCTACTACATGTTCGCTTTTGTATTTCATTATCTGTCTTCCCTACCATCCACCCAATCAGAATGTAAATTGCATGAGGGCAGAAATTTGTGCAGGTGTGTGTGTGTGGCTGGCCGGTTTAAACAATTACAGTCCTAGAGGTCAAAAGTCTGAAACTAAGTTGCCTTAAATAAGCTAAAATCATGCATTCATTCTGGGGACTTTAGGAGTAAACCTGTTTCCAGCTTTCTAGAGACCACCTGTACTTCTGGTTCAGCCGCCTTCCTCCATATTCAAAGCTAGCGAAGATGAGTCAGATTGAGTCTTCCTCACATCATTATCACTCTGACCTCCTCTTCTACCTTGTGGTTTCATTGGGCCCTTTGTGTGTGTGTTACTCCATTCTGTATCACTAGCATCTAGAACAATGCCTGGTACAGAGTAAGTGTTCATTAAATATGTCCAATAGGAAGTTGAAATGCGGGTCCAAGTTCAAGAGAATAAAGACAGAGACCTAGATGTCATCAGTAGATAAGAAGCATAGAGTGGATAAGTTCACCAGAGAGAGTTTTCTAAAATGAAAATTTTCTTGACTCACAGGAAGAAACCCTGAGAAATGGTCACGGGTACAGAAGGGTAGAGGCAGAACTGATGGACGGACTGAGAGGGAACTTGATGAGGGAAGAGCAGCCAGGAGAATGTAGCAGGCAGAAACCAAGGGAGCAGACGGGTTCAAAAAGGAACAAATACCTGGTGCTTCCAAGAGGTCCAGCCAAATAATGGCTGAAAGTTGACCACCGGATTTAGGAACCTTGATGTCACCCTAGGTGGAGAACTTCCAGGCCACGTGAGCCAATTTTGAAGACATAATAAAATTGTATAAATATTCACAAAAGGTTGATTATTTGGAATCATCAATAGAATTGACAAAAACTTACTTGAATAATCAAGAAAAAAGAAGACTCAAATTACTAAAATCAAGAATGAAAGAAGGACATAACTACCAATCTTAGAGAAATAGGCATTTTGAAGGAATACCATAAATAACTAAGGAAATAGATTCCTTAGATTAAATGGACAGGTTCCTGAAAGACACAAACTACTAGACTGATTAAAAAATAAATAGCAAATCTGAACAGACCCAAACCAACTAAAGAGATTGAATTAATAATTTAAGAACTTCCCATGAAAAAAGTCCACACCCATATCGGTGGTAGACTGTACTAGATATTGAAAGAAAAATTAATACCAACTCAGTTAATATGAAACTCTTCCAAAAAATACAAGGGGTGTGGGAACATTTTCTATTCCATTTTATGAGTCCAATATTACCCTGATACTGAAACCTGGAGAAGATATTCCAAGCAAAGAAAACTAGAAATAGATATCCTTTATGAAAAAATATGAATAAATATCTCAACAAATTACTAGCAAACCACATCCAGAAACAAAAAGTTTATGCCTACACACATTATATGAAGTGTACAGAGTAGGGAAATCTTTAGAGAAAGAAAGTAAGATAGTGGTTTGGACTAGGAGTTGGTTGAGGAATAGGTGCTAATTGGCACAACAACTCTTTTGAGGTGACAGAAATGTTCAAAATTTAGATATAGGTGGTGGTTGCACAACTCTGAATATACTAAAACCACTGAATTATACACTTTAAATGAGTGACTTTTGTGATGTAATTGTATCTCAATAAAGATGTTAAAAATTTGATAGCTATCAACAGCAAGAAAAAAAAATTACTAAGCATGCATACTCTTAAGCATTTCTTTCCAGACTGAAATACATGTTTAGGTTTGCCAGATCCCCACAGTCTAATCAGATCAAGTCTAGCATTCTATAAGACTATCAACCCAAATAGGAATAAAATTCATGTTCATGCGTCTGCCTCCGGGGTGAAATTAAATCAAGGCCCTAATATGCCTCTCTTCCCAAAGGCCTCTGAAAGAGTTGAAATTCGTGTAATACATGGAGGCAAATCCCAGTGCAGAGCTGCAGAACTCCATATTGTATGTAGGATGTGAAACCCCGGTCTGAAGATACTGGCAATCTGGGAGGCAGAACAAATGTGATGGCAGGTATTTGCCCAGAAGGCCGATTGAATCCTAGTGTGGAAAGGAAGTTTATTGCTTCAGGCATTCTGTTTCTCTTCCGGAAGCAGACTGTCTGTATGTGTGTTTCTAATGAGAAACCTGCACTCAGGATATTCCTACAGTTGCTGCAGAGCTATACAGCTCTGTTATTAGGAATTCTGCCCTGGGGAACAATTATGTTATTGCAATAATTAGAGGCAGTTCATCTCCATAATAATGGAAATCCTGCCTAGGAGGCAAAACAACTTCAAAGCAACATAAGCATCATTGCTCTAGATAGAATCTGTTGCTCTGCTTATTGGTAGTACTACATCATTTTAATTTTACATGTGCAGTTATGAAAATAGAGCTTATCCTGCTCTCCAGATTCAGACCTAGAACTTTTCCCCATTACCTCAGTTTGTTTCTCCTAGAGCTGTGGACAAAATAGTTATGGCTTTAAACTCCCCTCAAGGGCAGTTGCAGAGAGAGATTTGTTTTTTTGTATGTTTGTAAAGATATACAGACCCTGTCCTGGAGAAAACTCCATGAACTTACCCTCAGCCACAGTCCTTTTCTACCTCAGGACTGTGTATTTTGTTGTATTACGGCCAGGGGTTAAAGTGACAGCCACATTCAGGCAGGGACTACCTATCACCTGTTCTGTTCATGCGGTCATGGTATTTATTGCGCATGCCTCATGGGTTGCTGAGAACAGGACTGAATTTTTATCTGGAAGTGTTTAAAATAAGGTCCCTAATCTAAAGGCAATACCTGATTTTTTTTTAAGTGTCTTACACATTTATCCTCTTTGTTCGTCAGTCCTCTGTCCCTATCCTACCTTCTATCCTTATTATCTCTTGTACAGACTTTGCAAATATTAAACTAACCTCTTAACTGGTATATTTGGAACCAGCCCTCACTCATATCTTCCACAAGATGAAACTTCCCACGTCGCATCTCTGATAAATTCAGTTCAATAAAAATTTGTCACACACTTCCTCTGTACAACACGTTTTTGAGATGATGAACATAATCTAATTTAAATCAGCATTCTATAGGTGTCATAAAAGAAGGGACAAAGTTTCTACTGTGATTGAAAGGACAGAGACTTCATCTTTACGATACAGTTACAAACTTTATTTTTTCATGATATATGAAATAGCATTAGTCTTCAACACACCTATTCATTTATATATTTTGATATGCGTGCATAGAAAAAAGCCTGGAAAGAACTCCACCAAAATGTTAACAGTGGTTTCCCTGGGAGTTAGGACTGTGGATTTTCTCTCTCTCTCTTTTTTTTCTTCTTACCTTTCACAGATCAAATTTTTATATTTATTGGCATGATTATTTCATTGATACTCATTGCCTATAACAGGACCCTGAGGAAAGGTGCCACATCTATTTGAGCCCACGGGTATTCCCAGCTTTTGTTATTGTGTGTGGAATCCTATAGGTAGTCAATATTTTTGTATGAAATGAATGAACCAACCTGCCAGAATTATCTGATTCTTAAAGAAGATGGGTGGAGATGGTTGTGGTAGGATAATTAAGTGGGAAGAGCAACAGGAATGAAGCATATTCAAAAGGAAAGTGCAGAGGACTGTTTGAGCCAGGGGAGATAAGGCTGGGCAGTCCCTTAGGATCAGGCTGACAAAGGCATTGAGCAGCAAGCTGAGAAGCTCGACTTCAGTGGGGAACCGGCAGCGCTAGGGAATGATCTGGGTGTGGGTTCCATGCTTCCTTTTCAGTTGGTACCCATGCTCAATCAGGTGGTTCAGTGTGTGTACTCAGCATTTGTTGTAACTTACTGTGCACCCATCCAGAAAGCACCTAACCTTCCTCGGGCAGCAGTTCTCCATCCCTAAGGTAAAGATCCAGAGGTAGTTCCCAAATTCAGGTCTGCAGAACAGGCCTGAGCTGACTGTGGCAGAACCAAGAGAAGTACATTTATAAGTGCATAATGCCACCCTTCATCCACAGAGATTCTTTCTACGGAATTCTAAGATGAGGCCCAGGAATCTGAATTTGTTTTTTAAGTTCCAGGTGATTCTAATACATAGCCAGGTGTGACACCATATCAGTGGCGTCCCATTGACCTCAGGACAGACAGCACATCGTATGACCAACAGGCACTACAACGGTCAGGCTCGCCTCGCTGTTCTGTCTGCTCTCACCCTCAACCTTACTTCTTAAGCTATGTGGACCTCCTGTCAGTTCTTTATATGACCTTATTCCTCCTGCCACAAAGCCTTTGAATATGCTTTTCTCTCTGCCTGAAACACTCTGATCCAGGCTTGACAAACTACAGCCCATAGGCCAAATCTAGCCTGCCACCTGTGTTTACCCAGCCTGTAAGCTTAAACTGGTTTTACATTTTTAATGGTAGGAAATAAATCAAAAGAAAAATAACATTTTGTGTTACGTGAAAATCAGATGAAATTCAAATTTCAGTCTCCACAAATAAAGTTTTATTGGCCACAGCCATACTCATTCATTTACAAATTGTCTAGAACACTTTTGCATTACAAGGGCAGGTTTAAGTAGTTATAACAGAGACCACCTGGCCTGCAAAGCCTAAGATATTTACTAACTTGCCCTTTACAGAAAAAGTTTGCTGATCCTCCCAGTCCAACTCATGGCAGGTTTCTTTCTGAAAATGTGGGATATTAAAACCTCTTGCTAGTCATAGGAACTTTCTTTTGCTTGGCTTTTTTTTTTGTTTTATTTTGGATTGTTGTGTCTTTTATACATCATTTGTGACTTAGTTTGATTAAATTATCACTTCTGCTGGGCCCACCTAGTGCACAGTGAAGAGTAAGTAAATTTGGTTGGAGGCCTGAATGCCCTCCCATCACCAGAGCAGTAGCTCCCAACTTTTGCTAGAGGGAACTTTTTCTTATGTCCCTCCTGAAAGCTTTGAACTCCTTGGAGAAATGAGAGGTGGGGGAGTTTTAAGGTGAAGATGCAGATGATGAGGGGTGGTAAGGATGGAGAGAAAAGTGCATACCCAATTCCCTTCCCAAATTTCTGGAAAACCAGTAAAAGAGTGCAATGATGGGAACTCTTCATCCTTGGTTGAGAATCCGTGGTTTACACTGTTTTACACGGGGTTTTTCATTTTTATTTTATGATGATTAAAATTATAAATGGTCTCATCAGCTGCAGAAGGAGAGAGTGGAAATCGCAAGACTTACTTCCTAAGGTTTCATAAGGTTCAGCTATTATGACAATGTATACATACACAAAACAGTTTGGAAACCCCCAGTAAAGTACAAATTAACGTGACAATGTGCAAACAAAAGTAGTGGCAGTGCTTCAGGAATATGCAGGGAAGAGGCTGGCAGAGTCAGGCAGGATCTGCCAAAATTGGTTTCCAACAGGAAGTGAATTTCAGCAGTTGAGAAAATGGGGAGCTGTCCATGGTGGAGCTCTTAAATGTGCAAGATTAAGGGATAGACGTGAGCAAGTCTCATTAAAGAAATGAAGGTAAGAGAGGGATCCAGCCAGGTGGAAGGCTTGGTATCTGTGAAGTTTAGATGGAAGAAATGGAAGAATAATCAATACAGAGATGCTTCAGGTTTCTTAGCAAGAGATGATTAACATTATAAACTAATGTTGATAGATACAAAATAGTGACAAACACTGTGAGTCAGCTTGGCTATGAAGAATCTTGGAAGTCTCTAAGCCATTAAGTTGAAGTGAGACTGATTTCCCTTTATGTCCTGTCCCTAGTGCATTCATGAATAAACCTTGGGCTTTAGGAATCCGTGCAGATTTAAGATACATATCACTTTGGCCCTTTTCATGTATTTCTTGGTTATCTTGTGGCCATTATTTTTATTCCATTTGTTAATAGTAATAATTAAAATAATAATTCCTAATTATGTTTAGTACACATGGTGTGGGGGATCATGGGGAGAACAGTGTATCACAGAGAAGGGACATAGTGGATCTCTGGTAACTTGCTGCACTCATGGACAGTGACTGCATTGGAGTATGGGTGGGGACTTGATAATATGAGTAAATATAGTAACCACATTGTTTTTTCATGTGAAACCATCATAACAGTGTATATCAATCATACCTTAATAAAAAAATTAAAATAATAATAATAATAATAATACCTAGCTTTTTTTCAGTCTTTATTATGCCCCTTACTAAACACTTTATATATGTTCTCTTTTAGTCCCCAGAAAAACATTATGAGATCAATCCTTTTATTAACTCCATCTTTTATAAAAGGAAATCCAAGTTGAAAGAGAGTTTTTACCTTACCTGAGCTCAGTCACGGTGTTAGAGCTGGGATTCAGATCCAGGTTTCATCTCTCCTACAGGCCATTTCTGTACTATCTTTGCTTGAAAAAAGAACATGTATTAGATGCTTCTTTCTACCACAAAGAGACCATGGATTCTGGTGGTAAATCAATAAATTATCAATAATATTAATGCACTGCTTTCATCGCTTCCCTTTTAAAACAGTGAGAAATCTCTGGTGCCCGTAATATGAATAAGATGACTGGCCAAAAGCAGCTTTTACTGTCACTCATTTCATATTTTCAGTAATAAATAGGCAGCCTTCAGATCCATGACTTAGAGTTTCCTGGGGAGAAAGAGACATGATGGTGTGATTTCAGGGTGGCTTAGAACCATCTAAACCCCTTGGAGAAGAGGTAAATTAAGTCCTTGAACTACCTCTGCCGTGTCTTTGTTCAGAGAAAATGGCTCAGTATCATCAAATGGATTTAAATGATCATGAAAATATTCAAACCAAAGTGGCATGTAATTAAGAGCAATTAGACTGAAGTGATGTGACTGGATATTAAAACCAGGCAGGCAGTAGTTGTGCCTTCTCAGTTGAGACGAGACAGATAATTTGGGTTCCCCCTAACTTTGTCATCTTTAGAAATAAAATCTGCTAGACTGCTCAGATGTATAGATGCTATATAAATAGTGAAGATCCAGGATCATATACTATGTTTGACCCTATATTGCTGTTGTATAGTTTTATCCTCATATTTCAGTCACAGATATGCCAGAGTTAATTAGATCTCTACTAGTAAATATCCATCATGGTGTTCCTAAATCCCTTTTGCCAAATGATCTAATTAAAGCAACACTTGGCTTTCTATATAATTACAACATATGGCACCAAGAGGGTACATATAGTAGAATTATAGGTTGCCTGATGAGATGTCCAGGTGGTGGATAAAAGACTCTATTAAACAAAGTTGTAGTGTGTGTGTGTATGTATGTGTTTTAATGAATGCAATCCCTCCCTCTCTCCCCATAATAAGCAATATTTTATAATTCAACTGTCCTTCCCACGTGAAACATAACTATATCAAAGAATGGGAGTTTTAAAATTTTAAAGAAAACAAATCATTGATAATATCATAATTATTTAACCTTCCATTCCTCTAAAAATTGTCATGTATAGTAGGTGAACAACACTGAAAGCAGCTCTGTATAAGATGAATTATCTGATGAGACATACTCTTTCCTCCAAATGAGATCACTAACCTAAATGACTGCTAAGTGTGTGACAATAGGACTGAATATTTTGACCAATAAAAAAGATAGGTTATAGGTTTCTTAATGCCTATTTATAACCTCTAGAAGTAGACTAACCAGTTTGGTTATATGGTAAGTTCCATTTTGGTATGTTGAGTTTGAAAAGCTTATCATGCAGTGGTATCCTAGAGCCCATATGCATGGGCTTGAAAGAGCTGATAATGCACATTTCTTCCCAGGTCCATGTTCAGTGATGTCACATTGGTAGCTCAACATTGACCAAAGTGGGAATATTTAGACCACAGAAACTGACATGCGTCAAACATTTTTTTTTTTTCCCACAGAAAGCCAGTTAACATTACTAGCACATCATTAAACATTTACCAGCACATCGTTACTTGCAGCACATCCCTGGCAAGGCCAGTTTAGAATTCATGGAAGAGACCAAGACTATAAATGTAGCTTTCCAGCTCATCTTCTTTGAAGTAATGAGGGTGAATAAGATTCACCGAGAGAAAAGGGACAAACAAGAGTTCTGGATAGACTCTTCTGAGTTGTGTCAGGTGTACAAGAGAGAAAAAGAAACCAGGAAAATTCAGAAAACTAAGAGAAGAACCAAGAAATTCAAGTGTTGTGAAATTCTAGGCAAGAGAGTATCATAAACAGGCAATATTTGACATTGCCAGGTGTCACTGAGAGGTCATAAAGAATGAGGACTACAGACTGTATATATTTGGTGTGGTGATGATGAAGTCAAAAGTAACCTTGAAATAAACATTTTAGGTAAAAGCAAGAACTCTGCTGGGTGGGTGGTAAGCAGCTGGATGCATTGACTGCTTCTTGCAGATGTCATATAATGAGGGGATGGGAGACTGAAGGGCAGTGCCATATTCGTGCCAAGGATCTTATTAAGAGAGATGACCCAGGAGAAGTTTATAGCTTCAGGAAATAACATGGTGGTACAAAAGGAGTTAAAGATGCAAGGGAGAGGAGATGATTTTCAAGGAGACAGGAGGGTATTGGACCTGAAATCGATTATTGTGCAAAGAAGGATGAACCTGTCTTCTCTATGGGGAGAAGGGGGTGGGTAAGGGCACAGTGAAGTAAGTGTAAAACAGGGAGATAAGGAATTCCATGGAATCTGGCTTTGACTGTGATCTTGATAAAATGAGATTCCAGGTCATCTTTGGAAAGTGGGGACATGTGGAGGCATTACTGTGTGCTTAAAACAACAGGATGGACAAGCGGTGATTCTACACCATCTTACTACGCTGATGGACAGTGACTGTAATGGGGTATGTGGTGGTGACTTGATAATGGGGGGAGTCTAGTAACCATAATGTTGCTCATGTAATTGTAGATTAATGATACCAAAATAAAAACAAAAAACAAAAAGAAAAGGATGCCTGGACGGTTTCCTATCATCAACTTGAAAGAAATTAAATAAGATCTGGATTGTGCTTTTTATATTTTCAGTTGCTTCCACACACATTGACTTTCCCACATTATTGATTTGCTCTAAAGGGTTTTATTCCAAAAAGAGGTGGCCTGTTCCAAAGGATGCATGAAGTTGTTATAGAAAAAATGAGGCTGACTGCTCTTACTGCCAAGAAAAATGTTTCGGGTGAACTCAATATGTTCTGAATCAGAAAAAAAAAAAACACTGCACTTTGAAATTATTATTACCCTTTCTTCTTTTCTCAAGGACTCTCCTTCAGTTGTCCCAGCTCTTCCCTATATCATCAAACCCTCCCTCTTCCTTCACTTTCTATTGGATTATTCTGGTCAGCATATCTTCGTCTTCCTCATCCATGTCGCCTCCCTTGCTCTCTTCTACTTCCACTCTGTCCCTAGGCCATCCCATCCTCTCCCTTGGCTTTACATACCATCTATACTAACAACTCCCAGAGGTACTTCTTCAGTCCAGAATTCTCCTCTGTGCAATTTGGACTTAACATGGACAAAAGTGGAATTCCTTCCTGCCACCAACCTCTACCCTAAAATAGATTCTCCCAATTATATCATGTCCCTTTCTGTGGCTGCTCAAGCCAGAAACCTACATCTTTGATCTCACCCTTTGAATATCCCACATACCCAATGGGTTAGTAGATTTCATAAATTCTAATTCTAAAGAAGATATACAATCTGTCTCTTCCTTCCTATCTGCATTGCCAATACCTTGACCCAACCAACACCGTCTTTTGTTGGACTATTGCAGTAGCACCTGTCTTAGTCAACCTGGCTGCTATAACAAAAATACCATGTGACTTACTGGGAAGTCCAAGATCAAGGGGCCAGTGTTTGGTGAGGGCCCATTTCCTGGTTCATAGACAGCTGTCTTCTCACTGTATTCTCACACAACGGAAAGGATCCCTTTTGTAAGGGCACTGAGCCTGTTCATGAGGGCTCCACTTCATGACCTGATCACCTCCCAAACCACCCCCCTCCTAATACCATCACATTGGGGTTAGAATTACAGCATCTTAATTTTGAAAGGACACTTGCATTCAGTCCATGACACCCTGTAACTGGTTATCCTGGTTCTACACTCACCCCCTTTGTAACGTTCTGTAACACAGGCAGATTTGTTTTGTTCTTTTTTAACATATATCTTATCACTAACTCTTAAAACAGAAACTAAGTGGCTGACCAAGACCTTTAAGATTCGGCATGATCTGGCTCCTCACTGTATTATTTTGTTTTTTGTTCAATATCCTCTCTTTCACTAATCTCAAGTGCCAAGATGTCTGAGACCATGTGTATCTTTTTTCCCATTTGATTACCAGTGTCTATTTTCCTCTTCAATTCTTTCCTTGCATTTCTCTCAATTTGTATCTACATATTTATGTCTTATTTTACTTGACATTATCTGTCTTCTCAAACTGGTATATAAACTGGGTGAGGACAGAGCCTGCTTTCATTCACCACTGTTTATCCAGGACTAGCTCGGAAGTTACTCTTGCATCACATTACACCGCATTGCGCTACATTCTACAAAATTCCACTCCATTCCACAACATTCCACCACATTCTATTGGTTATACTGAGGAGTTGATTCAATGGCTGTTGAATAAATGAAGAAAGAAGTCAGTGAACTCACAGTTTGCTTCATTTCACAAAGGATTTGAGGCTGCCTTCATAAACAATACGAGCAAGATAAGAGTAAGTAATTTAGGGAATAGGAATAATGGGAAATTATCAGTAGAAAGCCAGAAATCCCAGAAATGAAATAAATGCATGGAGGTACATTCTGCATAATTCACAGATTTGGATATACCCATATTATTACCTCAGCAGAGAGAAACACAGTTAGTTAAGAGAGCTATAGTGTTCAAAAGTTAAAAACAATTGTTTTGCCTCACGGTGAAATATTAGAAAAATTTTCCTTATGAGACCCATCTACTATAGTACATACAAGAGTTTGTACATGTGCCTTATAATTTTCATATATTGGCAAATTGTATTGTGATAAAAGTCAAGCTGGTGAATTAAGTTCTTTGAGGTGGGACAAGTATCTAGTGCTGGGTTTTGTGTTTTTATTTTAATGGAGAGGCATGACCCAAGGGTAAATTTTTAATTACCTAGAATAGTATTTTGCAACATTAGTTCTTGGGATGGCCTTGGGGCAGGAGGGTGATACATTTTGTATCTTGCAGTATTCTGTGATTAAGTAGGCATAAGGTCTGTATTTCAGACCTTCTCAGAGGCTTCACTATGCTATTTGCATTTTGAATCTCTAAAAATAATGTTTTCCCAAATTTACTTTAAAAATCTTACTGTATAGCATACCTCAAGGAATTAGAGTTTTGGGGGAAAAGTTTTGGAAAGCTCTGATCTACATGAATGTATGGGTTCATTTACTTTAGGAATTCTCTCATTAAATCTCATGGCTAGAATTATACTAAGGGTTGGCTAGAAGAAATTTCAATATTGCAATTGCTGGTAAGAATATGAGATACAGCTGTTCTGTGTTACCAGTTTAGACCAGGTCTGTACTATAAAATAGGACAAAGAGAATCATGAAGACAAATGGCAGAATTCTACGTTTAGGTTGGTACAGTGATTCAAATTCCATGTGATTATCAATGGACTAGGATTCTAATGTTTAGCCCATAACTGATTCCTGTCCACAGAGTCAGAGATGGGACAAGCTGGGTAAAAACTACAAATTATCTAAAGGTTTTCCAGACATATTTTTCCAGAAGGGTGTTAGATATCATAACTGAGTTGTAAACAAATCGGCTCTTTCCCTATGGAATACTAGTGTAAATGACTCCAGCCTACAGTTAGCTAACAAAGAACAGGGCCTTATTCCTCATTCCCTCAAGCATTAAGAGACTGAAAGTTTGAACACAGTAAAGAAGGAACACTCAGTAGTCTCTCAGCAGTTTAATCATCTTCCTTATGGATTTGGATCTAGCAGTTTATGTTGATTAGTAAATACTTGCTTATAAAGATGTAGATGTTATTCAAATCATTACATCATACATTATTAGAATCCTAGATAATATTTATAATGACCCTACCAATCAGCTTGGAAATGTTTGCTTTGCCTGGAAGGAATGCCCATAGTATATACTTTGCCTACAGATGTTTACATTTATATATAGTGGTTAGAATTGTGGTTCCACTGTAAAAGAAAATCCTTCTGTGGACTATTCCCTAGGAGCTCTTAATAATTCATTCCTAATCACCTTTATCATTCAGACAAGCACTGGCACAAGTCAAGAAAAATGAATTTCATTTGGCTGTGCTGTGCTCTGCTTTGTTTTTGCCCCACACCCCAAATACCAACAGAAACATGATACCTGCTTTATTAAATTTTATATTAACAGCAATATTTGGAGATAACTCCAAATTATACCTAGAATGGGAATTATACCTTTCCATTTTCTTACTGGAGCACTATAGCACGGAGGGAAAAAAAATTTACTCCAAGTAGTATAATTTTATAGTTAAGAGTAGTATCCAGTCTAGAACTCCTTAAACTAGTTCCACCTCTGTAGTAGCACATCCATTTGCTTTCTAATGATGACCCAAAGCCTAGATACATGATGTTGGTGAGGTGATGCTTATCACTTCTGCTTCTCCATAAAACCATTTAGTATTCAGTTTGGAATTTATAATGCATTTTTTCCTTTGAATACAGAATTCTATTAAATACCTACCAATAACAAAGCAAAACATAACATGAAAACATGTATAACGAAATAGTTTCAAATTTCAAATGATGATCTTCATCCTTATTGAAGTAATATTTGAGGCACCTGAATTGGAGTAAAAAGTAATAATAATAATAATAATAATATGAACAGTCCCTTGAAGCTTGTTGGGAACTCTTTTAAGGCTACTGTCATAGATTGGCTATCCTGGAAACAGATTCTGAGATGGAGAGTTGCATTCAGATGGCTTACTGGAGGGTGCTCACAGGGGCTGCACATGTGAGGGAGTGGGGATGGCAGCACTGGGCAGAGAAGCTGCCCAGCGGTGCAACTGCAACTGAGGCTTCAGCCAATCCCATTGGAAGCTCTGGAACCAGGACTGCCCTTCAGAGATGTCCCATGTTCAGAAAGGGGACTAGTCTTTGAAACCCTGGATTAGCCAGTCAGTAGCCTCAGACCACTACATGGAAGGCAGAGGGGAATCCTTGGTAAGGGCAGGTAACCAGTTAACCTACCACAGAGGCAATTCAGTGAGGGACAAGGCTGTGAGCTGCCAGCCACCAAGGCTCTTGGACAGTTTAGAAAGGGGATCTGGGTGGAGTACACTTTCATACAATTATAAGAACTGACTGTGTGGCACTTATCATGAAATGATTCTTCTGCATGACTTCATTTTTGCAATCCTTTCCTCAGAAGCCAGAGACTCAAGGAGCCACCTACACAGAATCTCCTTCTTCTTTCCCTTAGGGACTTTCTCTGTGAATTCTGTCCTTCTTCCACACAGACCCATCTGTCTCTTAAAGCCCTGTGTGCACCTCCAGCGGCCAAACTTCATGTGTCTGTCTTGACTTTTGTCTGAAATTGTCAGTCACTTCATTCTATTTTTCTTCCTTGGATGAAGGTATAATAAAGTAATTCTGATCCATACACAAGGAGGATAAAAAAGAAAGAAGGAAGGAGAGGAAACAAACTTTAAGACAATCAAACTTTTATACCAGACCAATGAGACCAACGCTTAGCCTAGTACCTATGATTTTTTAAGCAAATAGCATATTTGCTTTGTGTTGCATGAAAAAAGACCCTTTAAGTTATCCTAACATGGCACATGCCCCCTTGCCTAGAAGGTGGATATGTGTCAAATATAAAAAATATTTTTGAAAAAAGAGCTTATTAAACAAACATGATTACATGCATCCATTCAAATTCATTTGAGTTCTCAAAAGTGAGGTAGAAGGTCTGACTGAATGCTGGAAATGTTCTGTACAACTTAGATATGCAGGTAAGAATAAGGACATTATGAGTTAGGTCCAGAGATTCCCCTGTCTTCTTTGAAGGAGTTATATCTTTTAAAGTAATGAGTATCATCTCTGGTTATGAAGATTTTAGGGCTAGACGATGCTTTGGAGATCAATAGGCCAGCCGTTTTCAACTATTTCTAAGCCCAGCATACCAGAGGGCTGCAACATATTCCTATTGCTCAAAATGGCTCACACACATGGATTACAGGAGGAAGAGAGGATGGGAAAGTGGTGGAAGGAGGGAGCCTAGTAGCATCCGATGCGTAAGAATATCAGGCAGAATATGATTTGAAAAATCTCTCCTGAACATTCTGTCATGCATAGCTTTCCAGCCTATGAGAATTACTAGTTTTTCCAGCACTTTTTGAGACATTTATGAAAAAACTTGTGTTGGAGGACTTGTAGCAGTTTTCACAACTAACTGTCAGCATGTACATGCTCATGTAGCAGTGATCGGAACAAAAGAAACCCTTCCCATTCTTTGACAATAAAGCTGTATAGCAAGAGCAGCATTTAGAATCCCAGAAAGGTAGTATCAGAAGGTCCCAAAAGTCCTCTAGCCTAGGGTTCACTGAATCCAGCTTGCAAAAAGCTTTTCTTTGGCAAGCACAGTGTATTAACCAGCACCATATTTAATTTTTTTTAAATTAGGTTCTAAACATTAAAACTTGGAATATGTCATGTAATCCAGATTTCTGACTTCCTAAAAAAAAATTAATGAATAAACTAAATGATCCATAGCAGTCAGCCTGCATTTCTACAGGCACTCATTGGCCAGAGCTGAGAAACAACTTACCTGTTTAAAAAGGGTGTGAAACTCTTGTTGGCCACACAACCCTTGAACTCTGTATTGAGATGTCGGGTCAGTAGTCATTTATCAATGCTCTGACATTATTTTTCTTACAGTAGAGTTAAAATAAAGTAGCATATTTCCTGGTATCTATTTCTCTATCAGAAATTAAAATAAGAAAGCTTAGGAAAGGACCACACAAAGAAAATAGACAAAAAGGGTATGTTTTGTATGCTCACAATTAATATTCTTGTTTTCAAATATAAGAGAAGTGTGTCCTGAAAACTTATTCTCACCCACCTCATCCATTTATCCATCCACTCTGCCCTGTAGGCAATGGCATTTGTAGATCTAGACCTAATTCTGTCCCTTTTTGTTACCAGTGACAGCAAGAATGAGAAGGTTTGAAATCCTTCAGACTGGCTGTGGAAGTCTAGCCAAGAACCTGTTTCCTAATATCTACCAGTGTTCTTTTTATTTCCCTATGAATGGTTAAATAGTAGAATCTCTGTGTCCTGTATTCTGTGGAGATTCTGCACATCCATTGGTATTTTTTTTCCCCTTTTTGTCCTTGTTCCCTCTGTCGTACTGACATGCATGACAGGTTGTCAATTATCCCTTGTTCCAGATTATATTAAAATCTGAGCACAAAAGCTACAACCAGATCACTCTTCCATTGTAAATACCAGAAATCTAGTAATGCCCAGCTGAGGGTTTTCTCTGCTGTTTTTCCTGAGCAGGTGATTGTCAGCCTAACTTAGTGCTTGATAGATAAAACAGAGAAATAAACTTGCCTTTTAAACCAGGAAATTATTTTATTCTAACATTAATGCTCATATTAAACTCCTGCACCATTAAAGCTGTCTCTTTTAAATGAATGGGCACTGGTTGCATTGTTTATTCAATTTAATTGTAGGGGGAGAAAGCTCATACAAGGGAAATAGTTGTTTGAACTGGTTTTTACCAGCCACAAGCCATGTGAATGAGTGTCCAATTAAATTGTGGCTCACTAGGACTTGTATAATAGTAACATCTGTTATCTTAATTAAACAAGTTACTATGTAAAAGGGCTTTCATGGCTCACTTCGTTAGAGTAGGTTCTGACCTAGAAACTCTATTATGGGCTGTTCTCTCTGTGGGATTTGGGTGTCAGTGGGGTTCCCGGTTGGTCCCATTATGTTGTAGACCTGACAAGTTTGTGATCTGCAAACCTACACATATGTTCAAGCCCACAGAGCCCCAGCAAGGCGGGGGATGGGGAGAGGAACCCAAGTTCATGGTGAAAGTGGAGCAAACAAAATAGGCAAAACCCTGAGTTAGAAGTGCTTTATATTCACTTGGGTACTATGACTTGGAGGGAAGTGGTGGGTGGGGCCACGTAAAAGAGAAGAGAAAGCAAACAAGTATTTATTGACACTCTGTTTTGCGCCAGGCTCCATGGAAGACATTACCTAGAGGCACAGGCCTGCAGTCCTGTGTCTGTAATTTTTGAAACCCAGAAAACTCTGTAAACAAAAAGCTTTTTCTTTTTTATTCTTCATACTAACTTGTTTTTTGGTTTTTTGTTTCTGGCCAATTTTGCAGCAAACTCATCTGTTTGCAAAACCAGACAGAGGCTACATACTTTATCTTTTTTTACCCCATGTTTAATCCCAGAAATAATAATGTGTTGGATTGTGAGGTACCACATTAGACTTTTCTGGTAAGGTTATGTAAAATAAACTCCGTAGCATAGTATGTTTCTTAATATAAGAAATCTTGAATTCTAAAATACAACCATCCCTGAGGGTTTCTTATAAGGGGACCATTTTAAAGAAGATATGCCTGAGGTACAGTGATATTAAGTATCTTGCTCAAGGGTAGAAAGTAAGTCCCTCCAGTGGTTTGTTATTCACTTCACATGCAGTTTCCCCTGCCATCTCCTGCAGTGTCCTATATAGCCAGGCTTGTACTTATCGCTCTGAGAGTATCTGCCATTTAACAGCTCCTTCACTTTGCTGCAATTGCCCTGGATTTGTAGTTAATCAAAGACATCAAACTCTTTTCTGCCTCAGGACCCTTGCACTTACTTTTCCCATAGACAGAAACACTCTCCTCCCTGCTCTGCCATGGCCTGCTCCCTGTTGTCCTGCATCTCAGCTGATCTGCTCCTTCTGCAGAGACCTTTAGCACTTTTAAAACGGCCTTGCTTCTGTCATGCAAACCAAAAATAGGGAGATGGCAAATTAGATGTGTTTCTCCTGGGCTCAGAGAGGTGATACCAGAAAGAATGTAGATATGATGAAATTGTTTTACCTGCCCAGCCTCTCTACTCCCTCTCTTTCTGATAAAAGCACCTAAGTCATCCTTTCAGAAAGTGCCTTTTCCCATAACATGCAGTCTTCCTTGGTTTCTCAGTTCACATGCTCAGCCTTCTTTATCCAGTGAATGGTGGTGTGGGTGGGTACAAGTTGAGCCAACCAGATTTTCTCCCTCTTCAGAACTAAGAACTCTCCCATGGGTGGACCATGGTCAGAGCAACAGCATTTTTGGTCACTTACGAAAACCCTAACTGTATCGGCAAGCAGACATGTTATGTGTAATAAGATACCTTTTTCTTTAAATCTGCCTTAGAAAAATAAGTAGCCCCTTAACAGCATTTGGGTATTTACCTCAGTTCTTAAAAATGATTACATCTTACCCCATCTGAACTTGCTAACTTGAATATCTAAAACCTTTTGGGGGCAGTTTGAAACATTTTGCTTCACAGAGGCATTTGCATTCAACCTAACCAGTTACCCACCTGATTAAGTACCTCATCCAAGACTAATGGCATGGCATTGTTGAGCATGTAGAGTTGCAGAATGTGCTGGAATTAAAGTAAACATGGCCCATCCAGAGAGTTCTTTTCTCTAGAAGGAGAGCAGCCCGCAGAGTGTGATGCTTGCCCACTCCATGGGCATTTGCCCCATGTTCTGGTTCTGAGACTGGAGTTTTTGAAGTTCTGTGGATGAAACATTGGGCTGCCTTTGTGCAGACTTAGGTTGCCTGGCATCTCTATCCTCCCGGAATGAGTCATTGTACTTCTCTGCTTCATTAATTCTCACTGAGGGAGGTTTGGGACAATGGGCCTGAACCTGCCAAATGGGTTTGGGAAGTCCCTAACACATCAGTAGCTTGTTATCTAAGCATCCTGTGCTCAGCAGCTAGGCCTGCCACTGTCTGCCAGGTGCAGGCTCCCATTCCAGTGACAGCCACATGCAGTCCTTTGTCTACCTCTGTGCATGACATCTGAGCCTAGAGATGCCAAAATAGACCCTTTTTCAGCAAAATGCAATCTCACTCCCCTGATAGCATCATAATGACATTGGGGCAGAATTCAAAGGCAACATGTGACCCCCTCACCTAGGCTCTCATTTGCACTCTCCTGACAGTGCCTTGTGGGTTTAGAGAAAGGATGCCCTAATATTCTTGGTTGAATTGATTTCAGCTATACACAGAGGCCTTCCTGAATCCCAAGGTGATCTAATTCTATTCTCATGTCTATACACTTCTCTTTTATAGCATTTAAAGTTGTGGTTATTGGCTTAGAGTCTGTCTCCTACACTAGACTGTAAGCTCTGTAAGGACACACTTGTATGTCTCAGTTATTACAGGATCTTAGGCCCTTAACACATATTTGACACTTAACAGATATTAAATAAGTATGTTTATTTGTAAATTACCCCAAGGAAAGTTTCACTCCTTCATGTGTATATATCAGAACAATAAATGTAGCTCAGTTTTCTACAATAGTTCAATTTAATTACTTTTATTGCAAATCCTTTTTTGCAAGTATCAAAATCATAGTATGTGTGAATTATATGCCTCTAATGACTTTAACTTCAAAACATTCTTTTAAAAAGGAGTTTTGTTTTCGAATGCTTGGCTTTTAACCTCCAAACTAGCCACATGTGTCGTGGATCCCTGTGCTAAGTGTTTTTAAACTAATGGGTGAACTAAAGGACACTTCAGTAAAGACTTCACATCAGCTTCGGCAAGACCCGGGGATCTCCAACCTTGTATGCAGATGCATGGCAGGCTCTGAAAGTGACTCAGTACAGAGAGGCCAAGCTGCTACCCTGGCCCGAAGCCCATACACCTGGAGGGAAGTTCTTCTGGCCCTGCAGTAAGGAGCCTCTTAGGGCGGAGGCAGAAGTTCTCACAAACAGAGAAGGAAAGAGAAAGAGCTACTTTTTCCACAAACAACCTTATCTTTAAAGCGTTAGTCAGATGGTATATATATATATATATATATGGATCCTGTCTGGGCTCACATCTTCCCACCTATTTTGAACTCTGTCTTAGCCTCTCTTAGAAGTTCAGGCATGTACAGTGCCATGGAATGGACTAGATTTGGGGAATGGAATCAGGGGTCCAGTTTTGCCATCTATGTGGCCATAAGCAAGTTGCTAAATGTCTTGCCTTTAAAACAGACTTAATAATAAATACCTGTAGTGTTCTGGTGCGATGCCATTAAATGGGATAAGTCCTTCATAAATGGTAAAGCCCTGAAGAGGCTTTAATCTATAGATTTAAAATCTATACACATTTTTACAAAAATAAGATTGTATCATACCTCTTTTTAACTTGGCTGTTTGATTGATTTAAAATATACAGTAGATATCATTCCATAATGTAAGCACAGAGCATATTTTCATTTTTAATGGCTTGATTATATGGCATTATATGGTTTTGGCAATTTGTGGCACATTTTTATTATTCGAAGCAGCTCAGTAACTTCTTGAGAAATGCTGTTTAACCTACTGCAGTTCATATCAACCAAGTCTCCAGGATTCTGAAAGAATTACATCAATAACTAGGGAACTTGCTAAGGAGCCATATTTGGGAATTCCTACCAACATGGTAACTCTAACAGCATTTATCAAGTACCTCATATGTAGTAAGTGTTCTACATATATTGCATCTAAATCTCTCCAAAACATTCAAACTCATTATTGTTATGCTCATTTTACCCTTGAAGGAAATAAAGTCCATAGCATTAATTAACTTGCCTTAGCCTTACAGATGAGTGACAAAACCAGAGTTCACATATAGATTTGATAACAGACAACAAAAACATAACAGACAACATACCGAGATCTGATCTCACCATTTCACCCTTCACACAATCATGTTCCCACTATGCACCCCATTTCTATGAAAGATACCACCATCTACCTGCCTTCCCTAACCAGAAGCCTTCCCCTCCTCTGCCCTGAAACCATTCTTATTAAGATTAATGACATGGCAGTTTGTCACATCTAATGACCAGTATTCATTCTTCAACTGGACCTCTCATAGCATTTGACACAGAGAGTGGACCACTCCTCCCATACTCTGGCTTTACTGAATAGCCAGGACCCTAGTGTTTCTTCTCCTCCTCAGTGATACCTATTGTATTCTTATCCGTACAACCTCTAAACTGACCCAGGACCCAGTGTTTAGGTCTCTTCTCTACCCATCCACACCTCCTGGATAGCTTGTCTTCCTAGGTCTCTTATTAGCTATATAAAATTTAAATTATAGAGCCATTTATATAAGCAATAAGGAATTCCAAATTAAACTGGTAACTTCAGGATCAGCTTTTAGTTTCCATAATATACAGAAACAGAGGATTTCTGAAGCACTGATTCCCAAATTTGCTTTTCTAAAATAGGCATAGTCCTTGTCAAAATGAAGATGAGGTGTTTGCATGTCATACAAGATAATTGCAGCTGTGTAAACCTGACCTAAGGGAGATTGAGTTTTCCTTCAGAAACCTTATCTTGATTGCCTACACATCATCCATTCTCTGGTCCCTTGGCTTGATGTCATTATGTCAACTTGTCTAATAGAAAGAGGAAACTTCACTGAAATGAACAAGGTCTTTGACCTCCTCCCTTTGGGTTACATGAAGAAGCTATTTATGAGAGTTGTCCCCCCATGCCCACTGGGAACTTGCAGAAGATCAATTACTACAGAGGGACAGTATGTCTGGTCTTTCTCCCCCTTTCCACATATTAAATTGTCACTGTGTCAAATATCTTGTCATCAAATATGGTGCTGCAAGGAAATTGCAATTATATTTATCAGTTTTTTCCTCTGATCTTTCGATTTCATTCAGTCTTCAGAGAATCCCTCTAGGTGGTTCAGAGAACATGTGTCATCCAAATCAATAGGGCCAACAACACCTGATTCCTTCCTCCTCTTTTCACCGAGGGCAAGGGCCATTCATGTATTGAAGTCAGAACTTTTTTTCCCTGGGATGGATAGCAAACAGCCACAGCTCCAGTGCATTTGCAGTGCAATATAATATCTTTAGTCAAGAAATCTAGCTCTAGTAAGTAATTACAAAAATACCATATGGAGTTTCCTAGTGTTTTCATCCTCCATGCCTGCTACTGATTTTGAACTTCTGTCTCTGGAAAATTTTGTTTAGATTTAAAAGTTCTGTAATCATTTTCTGTCACCCTAAGAATTCCTACTGTCAGAATTAAGTAGGTTATAAAAGTAACATTTAAACATAGTCCTCCCTACCCCCAACACCTGGAATATTCTGAGGGGACACGATGCAGATAACAGCAGGTAGGTCCTCTAGCAGTGCAACCTCATTTTAATATTGGCTAAGGCAGAACTAATCAAGAAGGCAAATCTGCCATGAAAGTCTTATAAAACATTCCAAAGTTAAATGGACCATTAACAAATAGTAAGCAGAGAAGACAGCCAGGTGTTCACCAAAATCTAAGCGTTGTACTTTAAAAGTCATAAATAATGAGCATGATTAAATGCAAAATCAGCCTTACAGATAAAATATTCCCCAGGAATTGGGTCTAAATGCATATAAATCTCATTTATTAGCATGACTCAACTCTCAGTATAGGAAATGGTATTTGCATGTGTCAGTCAGATGGAGCGTATTAGGCATCTTCTTGCAAGTGACAAAATAAACACAAGCTGAGCTTTTCTTTCTACCATGTTGACTCCTCCTCTTGGCTAAAAACAGCTGTCGCAGCTCCACTCCTTAAATATTCACATATTTAATTCCAGAAGGAAAGAATGAGAATCATTTCCATCAAGTCCCAGAAAAAGTCTCATTATAGGTCATTGACTCAGATGGGTCCTGTGGTCATCCTTAACCAATCAGTGTGGCTAAGAGATATTAAATTTTGTGATCAGTATAAGCCTGGGTCCCATATTTCACTTCATAGTTTAGTAATAAAGCCTACAAAATCATGTCTGAACCCAGAAGCATGGGGAGGGTGTTCCAGTGGCTATTGTTAGATATAGGTAGGGCTAGTGCATGCTGGATGCTGGGTGCAACTGTGCATAGAAGAAGGAATGGTCAAAAGTAGAATTTGGTGTGGAGAAATTAGAACCCTCATGCACTGCTGGTGGGAACATAAAATAGTATAACCACTATAGGGAATAACACGGAGGTTTCTCCAGGTAAAAAAAAAAACAGATTTACCGTATGATCTAGCATTTGTACTCACAGGCATATCCTCAAAAGAACTGAAGCAGGAAAACAGTTTAATGAAGAAAAAAAGAGCAGGTACAAATTACTAATATCAGAAATGAAAGAAGGGATATCATTACAGATCCCAGTGGCATTAAAAGGATGATCAAAGACAACTATGAAGAACTCTATGCTGACAAATTTGGTAAACTAAATGAAATGAACACACCTTGGAGACACAATCTGCCAAAACTCACTCAAGAAGATAAAGACAATCTGAATAAGCCTGTACCTATTTTTAAAATATGAATCAATGACGGTGCCTGCCGTCGAAGTCGAACAGTCTGAAGGGGAGGCATGGAGCTGAATGTATGTACAACTCCCTCTGAGAGGACACCCCACATTTGGGCGCCTGATGAGAGAACAAAAAACACAGACAACACAGATAGACAGACAATGGCTGCAGCCCCGATGTGGTGCAGCACCTTTATTTTTATACTGCCTTTCTCGGACCTCAGCCAAGTGCTATACTCATCTTTCCCTTCTTAGGGGGGGCAGGCCAGAGGCAGGGGTGGTGTTTTCACACATCCTCAAGGTCTCCCTATTTTCAGAGTGAGGAGTCTTGGCTCGTCTTCAAGGACAAGATATGTTTTTGTGGCGGATAACTTCCAAGGACTGCACTGGTTGTTCTCAAGCTGTGCTTTCCCATGCTGCGTTCAGACATGGGGGAAGGTGCTTTCCCATTCTGCCTACAACCATGTGAGAAGACAAAGGCCGTCCGCAACAAATGAATAATTAATAGTCTTCCAAAACAGAAAGCATATTGCTCAGATTCATTGACAGGTGAATTCAACCAAAATTTTTAGGAATAAATTATACCAATTTTCTAAAATCTCTTTCAGAATATATAAACAAAGGGAATACTTCCTAACTCCTTCTGTGAGGCCAGTGTTACCTAATATTGAAAGCACACAGACATTACAAGGAAAAAAACTACTGACCAATAGTTCTCAAACATAGAAGCAAAAATCCTCAACAAAATATTAGCAAATTAAGTCTAAAAAGCTATAAAAAGAATTATACACAGTGATCAAGTGGGATTTATCCCAGGTGTACAAGGCTGGTTCAGTATTTGAAAATAATTTAATGTAACCCATCACATCATTAGGCTAAAAAAAAAAACGTGATCATATCAATAGATGCAGAAAAAGCATTTGACAAAATCTAATACTCTTTCATGATTAAAAAAAAAACGCTCAGTAAACTAGGAATAGATAGGAACTTCCTGAACTCAATAAAAAAATGCCAAAAAACCTACAACTAACATCATACTTAATAGTATGAAACTAGAAGCTTCTCGCTATGATCAGGAAGAAGGCAAGGATCTCCCCTCTCACAAGTACTTTTCAATATTGTAGTGAAGGTCCTAACTAATACAGTAAGACAAAAGACAAGAAAAAGAAACTAGAGGTACAAAGATTGAGAAGAAGGAAAGCAACTGACTTTTGTATATAGAAACCCAAAAGAAGTAACCAGGGAAATATATATCTGGTGTTAATTAGTGATTACAGTAAGGTTGCAGAATGCAAAGTTAATATACAAAAGTCAGTTGCTTTCCTATGTAGCAGCAACAAACAAGTGGGATTTAACATTTAAAACACAATACCATTTACAGCACCACCACCCAAAAAGTAATACTTGAGTATAAATTTAACAAAATATGTCCAAGATCTATATGAAAGTCTGATGACTGAAATCAAATAACTAAATAAATGGAGTTATATTCCATGTTCATGGATAGGAAGATTTAATATTTTTAAGATTTCAGTTCCTCCCAACTTGATCTGTAGATTCAGTCGTAAACCTGGCAAGGCATTTTGTGCACAAGCTGATTCTAACATTTATATGGAAAGGCAAAACTCCCAGAATAGTAAACACAATAAAGAAGAACAACATTGGAGGACTGACAATACCTGATTTTAAAACTTACTATAATGCTATAGTAATCAAGACAATGTGGTATTAGCAAAAGAGTACACAAATAGATCAATAGACCAGAAAAGAGAGCCCAGAAGTAGATCTACATAAGTATAGTTAACTGATCTTTGACAAATGTGCAAAGGCAATACAATGGAGCAAAGATAGTCTTTTCAGCAAATATTGCTGGAACAATTGGACATCCACATGGAAAAGAAAATGAATCCAGACAGAAACCTTACAGTCCTCACAAAAATTAACTCAAAATGGATCACAGACCTCAAGTGTACAAAGCAAAGCCAGAAGTACAAAACTCCTAGGAGATAACATTGGAGAAAATCTAGATGAACTTGGGTCTGATTATAACTTTTTAGATAAAATACAAAAGACACAATTCATGAAAGAAATCATTGATAAGCTAGACTTCATTAAAAATAAAAATGCCTGCTTTGAGAAAGACATGACCAAGAGAATGAAAAGACTAGCTAGTGACTGAGAGAAAATATTTGAAAAAGACATATCAGAGGGCTATTGTGTAAAATATACAAAGAATTCTTAAAACTCAAGAAAACAAGCACCCAAATTTTTAAAAGGGTCCAAAGACCTTAGCATACAACTCACCAAAAATATACAAATAGCAAATAATCAAAAGATGTGCCATGTCATGTCATCAGACAAATACAAATTCAACAACAGTGCAATAGCACTAAACTCCAATGGCCAAAATGTAGAATACTGACAACACCAAATGCTGGTGAGGATTTGGAGCAGCAGTAACTCATTCATTGTTGGTGGGAATGCAAAATAGTACAGCCACTTTGGAAGATGGTTAGAAGTTTCTTACAAAACCAAATATACTCTACGGTCAAGCAGTTGCCCTCCTTGCTATTTATCCAAAGGAGCTGAATATTTATGTCCACACAAAATCCTGTACACAAATGTTTATAGCACCTTTATTTATAATTGCCAAAACCTGGAAGCAAGCAACTAAAGGTGTCCTTTAGTAAGTGAATAGGTAAACTGTGGTAAAGACAGACAATGGGATATTATACATTGCTGAAAAGAAGTGAGCTATGAAGCCATGAAAAGACATAAAGGAATGTTAAATGCCTATTATTAAGTGAAAGAAGCCAATCTGAAAAAGCTGCATACTGTATGATTCTGACTATTTGACATTCTGGAAAAGGTAAAACTATGGAGACAGTAAAAGGGTCAGTGGTTGCCCTGGTATTGGACTATGGAAATTGACCAGCATAGCTCAAGACTACTGAATCCTCAGAGCAGCCTGCCTAGCACCTTCCCTGCTACTTTTTCAATGTCCTCCTTTAAAACTTTAGCATAAACAGTCTGCATTTTTTAGATTATTCCTGTCATCACTCCCTGCCCAAAGCAACTGTGAGTTGACAGTTATTGAGTAACAAAAGAAGACAGGTATTGAGTCTACCTCAAGAAACATGTAAAATGTAAGCACCATGGTTCAGTGGGGAAAGCAAGAGTTCCATTATGAAGCAGTGCAATCAAGGGCTGCATGAATGCGGAGGAGGCAGAAAGAAATTCAAGCTGGGAGAATCAAGGAAGGCTTCATAAAAATGACAACACCTAAGAAGTGCTTTATATGATAAAGAAGCCATACATTTGTGGAGAAGGTAGAAGAGGTATTCTGTGCATTCCATGAATAAAGTAGGAAAACTAAAAGACAGACCTGGAGAATCTAGATTTTAAGAACTTATGGATTCCTACATAACTCCAGAGAAACAGCATAAAGATGAAAAAGCCATGTCATTGATTGGTTATATTTTGCCCAAACAATTTGTTTGACCGAATTTGTGCCCCTAGGGAACAGCAGTGTCAGCAGTCATTTAGGTGTCCACGTACCTACAGACCAGGACATGTATGACAACAACGGAGACATAAATTGAAATCAAAGCTCCCAGTGTCTGTGCCAGAGCTTTTCCCTGGATCACACTGAGTAAAATATATGAGCACTTAAGGTTAGCTATAAACTGTTCCTTTGTGCACAGGAATAATATCATTACAGGAAACTATAGCAATCTCTTGACAGCAAGAAAGAATATAATCCTTTGATGTCCTTTTAGGTCAAGCAAATTAGCTTCCAGGGGGAAATATATTAAAAACAAGGAGTCAGGTAATATTTTCAGAGCAGGATTCCAGGAGGCAGTATATTTTCAGTTACATCCATTGTATCTATAGAGTGCCTGTGAAAACCTCTTTAAAAATTTTAAAATCCTAAATCATATTTCATTATCATGGGATCAGAAAGTCCTCAAGTGTACTGACAAGGAGTTTGTGAGTTCTTCAGATTGGTTATAACTTTGTCAGCCCCTTTCACATTTCTGTCGATTGTTTGAAAATCAAGAAGCTATCTGTTGGTTTTAGAATTGTGTATATAATCTAATAATTATTCTAAAATTGAATACCTACCACATCCCACATTTAATTGGGAGAACTGATCTTTTATTTTCAGACCTATTTTAATTTGTGAGTGACTGATTATCAAAAGTAAATCTTCAGCTCATCTGAAATAATTTAGGATCTGTAAAAATCCTTTGGTTTCTTCCAGAGGTAAAATGCTCCCAAAGACCCTTAACACCTATTAATTCTGTTGCTCCCTAGCTTTAAAAGTTTGCTGTCAGTTGAAAGAAAATATATAAGATGTTAAAACCAGCTTAAATAACTTTCTAGTTCTATTTAACTTTGGTACAACTTCAATGAAAATATTTCAAGTCAGCAATTCAAATTCAACTGCCAAGTCTCAGGTAATATTTCCTGGACTCAATCATATGGGCATGAAACACTGCAGCTATATCTTCAAAGTCCTTTGAAAATCTGTCTCATGATATCTTTAGAAGAAAATATTCCAAAATGAAATGAAGAACTTCATTTTCAGCTGAGTTTTCTTTACATCTGTCACCTTCTTAGGTGTGGGTTCTGAATTTTAAAATATTTCTCTTTTTGAACCTGTAGAGATTGTAAAAGGCTACATCCCTAGTGAAAATTGGTTTGAGATAATTCCCTGAAAGACTTTTATTGAGGTGTATACTGTCACTTTGGTGCACAGTAGGACCAGGAGAATGTTATATGTAATAATGAACAATGCCCCTTTAACAGACAGAGCTTCTCTCTCTCTTCCTGTTCACAGATATTTCAAATGTCTATAGGTACTTCATGGACAATAGCCATAACTTAAATAAATATAAATATTCATTGTTTTGTCAATATACTATCTCAAAAACAAACCAAAAAATACTTCAGGCAGCTTATAATACAGGTTATGTATGATAAGACTCCTAAAATAGAACACACAGACCATGTGGAAAAAGGAAAACCATACATTAATGATGGGTTAGCTAAATAAATACTAATAATTTTAGCTTCCTAGTATCCTAAGCCGAAGGTGAAATAGGTGAACTACTGAAGTCCATTATTTGAAAAATTCTTTAAAAGAGACAACTTTCTACCAATATAAAATTACAAATTGAATTTATTACTTGAGTTTAGTAACAAATTTATTGCAGTCATGTCCTCAGTGTGTAACACTGGCCTATCTCCTTGCCCTCTGACAGTATTTCCATTTTGATTCTGGGTTTGGCCACATGACTTACTTTGGCCAGTGGAATGTTAGTAAAATTGATGCAAGCAAATGCTTTCAAAGTGCTTACACATTGGAGCTTTCCCCTGGCTTCTTTTTGAAACCTCTGATTATCATGCAAGGAAGATAGGGGGAGCCTACTTAATGAGGAAGAGACACATGGCCCAGTCACCCCTGTCACCCCAGCTGATTCTTAGCTGACCCATAAACTATAAGCAATAAAAATGCTTGTTGTATTGAGCTACTGAACTTGGGGGTTATTTGTTATGCAATAATAGCTAACTGATACAGATCCTCAAACAAGGGAAATTTAGTGTACAATGGACAGTGTCTTGTACAGTAATTCTTCCACAACGGTAGGGAATATCTTCAGTGTAACAGATGACAACCCTCAAGAGCATACCTTACATAAAATAAAACTGGAAATACTTTTTATTTGCCCCAGTGCCTACAAAATAAATGCTGTCAAATTCCTGCTGGAATTAACATACCCACCTCCGAACCAAACCACCTTATCATTATAAAACAGCCACCCTTTCAGTCATGCACAGCAACCCTGTTTAATGACCAGGGAAACAAAGGCTATTTCTTTCCCAAATGCTCTAAAGGCGGTCTGGAGAGAATGAGATCACTGCTGTGGTTTAGCCATGGTGTTGCTCTTTGAGGGCAAAAACAAAGCCATCTGCACAGAATAACCTTTGAGAAAACTTTTATAAAGGGAAATTGGTCTAAAAAGCATGCCCTGACTTTTTCAGTCCATTTGATAACTCGAAATTTCTGCATTCCTGCTTTTCATGGCTCTTCCCACAAAAATTCATTGCCTTTTTCTTCTTCATTAAAGTCTGTTTAAGCCTGGGGAAAATATACTGACAAAAAAACATGCCAAAAATGATTACATTAGAAATTTTAAGATATGTGAAAAATGTCATTGAACCTTGAGAATTATTGTATCTCTGGACCTTAAAAATCATTTAGGCCATCTTCCTCTGATTCTTGAATTCCCTCTAAGAAAAACTTAACTTGTCACTCTTCTGCTAAAAATACCATAAGTAATAGAAACTTACGGCCTTTTGTGGAGAATTGTATCCCTTAGGAAATGTTTATTTATTAAAATATTTATTCATAAGTAGAGCTTTTATTGTTGAGTTTTAAGCCAGCTCCCTGGTGTGGCACAGGAGAAATCCAAATATTTTCTATAACCATCTTGCAAATATTTAAAGACAGCAGCTCTCCTAGCCTCAGGTTCACCCAAGTCCTTTGTTGACCAGGCTAAATGTGTCAGCGTTCTTTGGTTGCAATTAACAGAAACAACTCTAGCTAACTCAAGCAAACAGGAATTTTATTGGAAGGATGTGAGGGACTTAGAAAATCCATGGAAGAAGCAGGTTTGAAATTAAATGGGCCCACAGTAGCTTTCTGGGTCTAGAAAACAGAAAATGCAGAAGCTGTTTCTTTACAGGAGTGTCTTGATCAGGCAGACACAGCTGAGTTAAATAAACTCCAGCCATATTCAGGCTCTTTGTTCTGCTATTCTAGGGGAACACAGTTGTGTATGACCACTGTGGCATTGGTCCCAGGCCACAGGGGAAGGGAAAGCCTCTGACTACAGCCTCACAGGATTGAATCCAGTAGGAAAACATGTCCTCCCATGAACATGTGGCTGCTATTAAAAGGGAACAATGGACACTAGATAGTCAAAACCACAGCAAAAATGGAAACAAATGTTGAGGACCATTTCTTTTCATTTTCATTTGAAGAGGCTTAGAGACCCATCTCTCTTCTTCCCATGCATCATCTAACACCCGGGGCTGTTCTCTTCTTAGACATTGTTTATTTTTTCAAAGGATATTGAATAGCAGTGCCTTCTCTCCAGCTGCAGTCTTACTAGCACAGAATAGAGAGGAGCTGTCCCCTTCCTCATCCTGGATGCTGTATGTCTCTTAATGCAGCATATAATTATGTTCCCCTTTTTTGGCAATGTCATCATTTTGTTGACTTACACTGAGTTTGAATCACCTGAAATCTGGTGATTAATTTTCTTACTGTTCCTCTAGTCTGTGTCATGTCTTCCTCCATCATGATGGTGCCTCTTTCTCTGCCTAGAGCGCACTCTGCTTTATGTATTTGCCTAGTTAACTCTCACTCTTGCTTCAGATCTCAGTGGTATCATCACTTACTTAGACCTAATTCCCCTTTTTATAACTCTTATAATACCATGTACTTCTCCTTTATAGCAGCTATTATGATATAATTTTATAGTTATGCATATGATTATTGGCTTTGAATTGGTATAGAAATAAAATCTAAATTTCTTACTAGATGACCTAGCCCAAGCCTTAGTAACCAAACTCGTTCCTTATACACTCTCTTACCATTGCTACTAGCCTCCTTTCTCTCCCTGGAACATGCAAATATATTATATTAGTTTCTGTATTTTATTCTTAGCACATAGTACTTAACTAAATTATCACATTTATATATTTACTTTGTCATTCGTTATGTCTCTCCTTTTACTCAAATGTAAGCTCTTAGAGCAGTGACATTGTCTTATTAGTGCTATATGCCCAATACCCAGAAGAGGGCAGGACTCACAGTGGATGCTCAAGAAATATTTATTAAATTAGTTAATGTAAGAATAACCATTCATAGAGTAAATGGTCTTCCTCAAAAGAGTTTGAGTTCCATGAGGGCAGAGACCTCATCAGCCTGACTCAGCATTGCATTTCTAGTACATTGCCTGACACACAGTTGGTTCTTATTATATATCTATTTGATGGATGAAAAAATACCATATTTGCACTGTTAATGTTTTTGAACCTTCATAGAGATATTTGTATTTATCCCTATTAAGTGTCATTCATTATTATGTTCAGCCCAACATTCCAGCAGAGAGAGATAATGTAGGAATTTAATTTGTCATACAAGATGTTTCTGCCTCCTGATTGAAACCCTGACTGATACATGGTATGTGAGCTATTCTCAACTTTTTATCATCTGGAAAAGCAATTGTCGTGTTCTCTCTGCCTTCATCCAAGTAATCAGCAGCTCACTGGAGAAATTTGGCCACCACCAAATCTAGATCTACATACGAAAAATAAACTGAGGTCTAGCAGTTTTCTAGGGCCCTCAGTTAGTTATAGTTATGCAATATGAATAAATCAGACTTGAGACTTTGTTTGCCATCAAACTGGCTTAGTCATTGCCTTGCCTCTTCCATTTGTTATCCTCTAAGAATTTGGAGACTTGATTTGAAATTGAAAATCTGCTAATAAGTAAATCACTGCTTCTCTGACTTCAAAGAACATACAAATATCTAGGAATCTTACTAAAGTAAAGATTCTGATTCAGAAGGTCTGAGCTGGAGCCTGGGATTCTGTATTTCTTATAAGCATCCAGATGTATCAGTGTTGCCAATCCACAAACCAAATTTCAAATAATATAATAATGATAGAACTAATAATAATAAAATTATTATAACTAATAATTATATACTGATTATGTAAATAATTCTATACAACTAATAATAAAAAATAATAAACAATCTTATACAAGTGTAACAATTTTGTCATTTTTAAAGTACTTGTTTGTAAATTAAATTTTAAATCCCTACCATGAGCCAATGCTGAATTTATAGATGAGAAAACCAATGTTTAGAAAACTTCTACTATGTCTGTAAGTCAATGTCTAGTTCATGGCACAACTTGAAATTTAACATGTTTGTTACTCTGAAAAAAGTGATTGTTCCACCTTACGCACTGCTTCACATCACCTCTCTGGGCCTCATTCATTCACTCATTTGCAATGAACTTACTTGCGTTTCTCTACACATCAGGTACTCTTCTAAGGGCTGAGGATACAGCCATGAATGAGATCAAAAATAGTTCTGATCTGTAAATTGAAAGATTGTCTCCACCTAAGTCCAGTGTTCTGAGATTCTATTAAAGTGTACCATATTTACAAAATGTAGTTAAAGAATTAAGGCATCACATTAGGTATCTTCTTCTGTCTACATGGCCTCAGAATTAATAAATTTAAAGTCAGCTGATCACCACAACCATATAAAACTTCTTCCCACACTCTTTGTCTGATTGGAATCAAGCGTGTCTGAATCTTCATTCACTGGCCCCTCACATCCACCCAGTCAGTACCTAATTCTGCTCCTAAATGTTCCTCCTGTGCTGTTTTGCAGTCACCCTGGCCACAATTGCCCTAGAGAGGGCTCTCTTTATCACTTGTCTAATCCAGCAGTATCAATTAGCATTTTCTATGATATTGAAAATATTCTATATCTACTCTATCCAATATAGTAGCCACCAGCCACATGTGATTAATGAATACTTGAAAGGTAGCTAATGCAACTAAGGAACTGGAATTTCATTTTCATTTTATTTTAGTGAATTTAAGTGGCCACCTATGCTTAGTAGCTATCTCTTGGACAGCATACATCTGGACTCTTGGAGCTTTCTACCTGGTTTCAGTGGCTTTTCTCTGGTACTCACATTTTATTTTTCTCACTCATTTTTTTTCTTTTCTTGTTTTATTAAAGTGTCACTGATAATACAATCTTATGATCGCTTCATGTAAACAACACAGTGGTTTCAACATTCACCCATATTATCAGGTCCTCACCCCCTCTATTGCAGTCACTGTCTATCAGTGTAGTAAGATGCTACAGGGTCACTAGTCTTCTCCATGTTGTACTGCTTTCCCCATGACCTACCTATATTGTGACTGCAAATTATAGTGCCCCTTAATCCCCTTCCCTCCCACCCTCCACAACCCCTTCCCTTGGTAACCACTAGTCCCTTCTTGGAGTCTGTGAGTCTGCTGCTCTTTTGTTCCTTCAGTTTTGCTTTGTTATACTCCACAAATGAGCTAAATCATTTGGTACTTGTCTTTCTCCCCCTCGATTATTTCACTGAGCATAATACCCTCTAGCTCCATCCATGTTGTTGCAAATGGTAGGATTTGTTTTCTTGTTATGGCTGAATAATATTCCATTGTGTATATGTACCACATCTTCTTTATCCATTCATCTATTGATGGACACTTAGGTTGCTTCTGTATCATGGCTATTGTAAATACCGCAGCAGTAAACATAGGGGTGCATATGTCTTTTCGAATCAGGGATCTTGTTTTCTTTGGGTAAATTCCTACAAGTGGAATTACTGGGTCAAATGGTATTTCTGTTTTTAGTTTTTTGAGGAAACTCCATTTGCTTTCCACAATGGTTGAACCAATTTACATTCCCAGCAACAGTGTAGAAGGATTCCCCTTTCTTCACATCCATGCCAGCATCTGTTGTTTCTTGTCTTTTGGATAGTGGCCATCCAGACTGGTATGAGGTGATATCTCATTGTTGTTTTAATTTGCATTTCCCTGATAATTAGCAGTGTGGAACATCTTTTCATGTGCCTGTTGGCCATCTGTATTTCTTCTTTGAAGCAATGTGTGTTCAGATCCTCTACCCATTTTTAATCATGTTTAATCATTGTTTTTTGGGTGTTGAGACGTGTGAGTTCTCTATGTATTCTGGTTGTTAATCACTTATTGGATAAATTATTTACAAACATATTCTCCCATATTGTAGGATGCCTTTTTGTTCTGCTGATGATGTCCTTACTCTAGAGAAGCTTTTTAGTTTGATGTAGTCCCACTTGTTAATTTTTTTGTTTTGTTTCCCTTTCCTGAAGAGATATCTTCAGGAAAAAGTTGCTTATGTTTATATTCAAGAAATATTTGCCTATGTTTCCTTCTGATAGTTTTATGGTTTCATGACTTACATTCAGGTCTTTGATCCACTTCAAGTTTACTTTTGCATATGGACTTAGACAATAATCCAGTTTCATTCTCTTACATGTAGCTGTCCAGTTTCTCCAGCACCAGTTGTTGAACAGGCTATCTTTCCCCCATTGTATATTCATGGCTCCTTTATCATATTAATTGGCCATGTACATGTGGGTTTATATCTGGGCTCTCTATTCTATTACATTGATCTATGGGTATGTTCTTGTGCCAGTACCAAGTTGTTTTGATTACTGTGGCTTTGTAGTAGAGCTTGAAGTCAGGGAGTGTAATCCCCACAGCTTTATTCTTCCTTCTCAGGATTGCTTTGGCTATTCGGAGTCTTTTCTGGTTCCATACAAATTTTAGAACTGTTTGTTCTAGTTTGTTGAAGAATGTTGTCAGTATTTTGATAGAGATTGCATTGAATTTGTAGATCACTTTAGGCAGGATGGCCATTTTGACAATATTAATTTTCCCTATCCATGAGCACAGAATCTATTCCCATTTATTGGTGTCTTCTCTAATTTCTCTTGTGAGTGTCTTGTAGTTTTCAGAGTATAGGTCTTTCACCTCCCTGGTTAGGTCTATTCCTAGGTATTTTATTCTTTTTGATGGAGTTGTTTTCCTGATTTCTCTTTCTGCTAATTTGTGGTTAGTATATAGGAATGCAACAGATTTCTGTGTATTAATTTTGTATCTGAAACTTTACTGAAATCAGTTATTCTAATACTTTCTGGTGGAGTCTGTAGGGTTTTTTATATATAATATCATGTCTGCAAACAGTGACAATTTAACTTCTTCCTTAGCAATGTGAATGCCTTTTATTTCTTTGTGTTGTCTTACTGAGGTGACTAGGACCTCTAGTACTACGTTGAATAAAAGTGGTGAGAGTGTGCTTCTTGTTCCCAATCTTAGAGTAAAAGCTTTCAGCTGTTCACTGCTAAGTATGACGTTGACTGTGGGTTTGCCATATATGGCCTTTATTATGTTGAGGTACGTACCCTCTATACCCATTTTGTTGAGAGTTTTTATCATAAATGGATGTTGAATTTTGTCAAATGCTTTTCAGCATCTATTGAGATGATTGTGTGATTTTTGTCCTTTTTGTTAATGTGATGAATGATGTTGATGGATTTTTAAATATTGCATGATCCTTACATCCCTGGAATAAATCCCACTTGGTCGTGATGGATGATGTTTTCATTCTATTTTTGAATTTGGTTTGCTAATATTTTGTTGAATATTTTTGCATTGATGTTCATGGATATTGGTATGTAATTTTCTTTTCTTGGGATGTCTTTTCCTACTTTTGTTATTAGAGTGATTCAGGCCTTATAGAATGGGTTTGGATGTATTCCTTCCTCTTCTACTTTTTGGAAGATTTTAAGGAGGATGGGTATTAGGTCCTCTTTAAATGTTTGATAAAAATTTTGCTGTGAAGCCATCTGGTCCAAGCATTTTGTTTTTAGGTAGTTTTTTGATTGCCAATTCAGTTTCTTTGCTGGTAATTGGTCTGTTCAGATTTTCTGTTTCTTCCTGGGTCAGTCTTGGAAGATTGTATTTTTCTAGAAAGTTGTCCGTTTCTTCTTGGTTATCCAATTTGTTGGCATATAATTGTTCCTACTATTCTCCAATAATTATTTGAATTTCTGTGTTGTCCATTGTGATTTCTCTTTCTTTGTTTCTGATTCTGTTAATGTATGTACACTCTCTTTTTTTCTTTATACGTCTGGCTAGGGTTTTTTCTGTTTTGTTTATTTTCTCAAAGCACCAGATCCTGGTTTCATTGATTCTTTCTATTGTTTTATTTTTCCTCAATTTTATGTATTTCTTCTCTTTATTATGTCCTTCCTTCTACTGACTTTGGGCCTCATTTGTTTTTCTTTTTCTAATTTCATCAATTGTAAGTTTAGACTGTTCATTCGTGATTGTTCTTGTATCTTGAGGTAAGCCTATATTGCTATATACTTTCCTCTTAGAACTGCCTTTGCTGTATTCCACAGGTTTTGGGCTGTTGAGTTGTTCTTTTTATCTGTCTCCATATATTGCATGATCTCTGTTTTAATTTGGTCATTGATCCAATGATTATTTAGGAGCATGTTTTTAAGCCTCCATGTGTTTGTAGGCTTTTTTGTTTTCTTTGCATAATTTATTTGTAGTTTCATACCTTTGTGGTCCAAGAAGCTAGTTGGTACAATTTCAGTCCTTTTTTAATTTATTGAGGCTCTTTTCGTGGCCTAATATGTGATCTATTCTGGAAAACATTCCGTGTACACTTGAGAAGAATGTGTATCCTGCTGCTTTTTTGTGGAGTGTTCTGTAGCTGTCTGGTAGGTTCAATTGTTGCAATGTATTGTTCAGTGCCTCTATCTCCTTACTTATTTTTCTTCTGGTTGATCCGTCTTTTGGTGTGAATGGTGTGTTGAAGTCTCCTAAAATGAATGCATTGCTCTCTATTTCCCCCTTCAATTCTGTTAGTATTTGTTTCACATATTTAGGTGCTCCTATGTTGAGTGCATAGATATTTATAATGGTTATATCCTCTTATTGGACTGACCCCTTTATCATTACGTAATGTCTTTCGTTTATTGTTACTTTATTTGTTTTGAAGTCTATTTTGTCTGATATAAGTACTGCTACTCCTGCTTTTTTCTCCCTATTATTTGCATGGGATATCTATTTCTGTCCCTTCATTTTTAGTCTGTGTATGTCTTTGGGTTTGAAGTGCATCTCTTGTAGGCAGCATATGAAAGGGACTTGTTTTTTTTATCCATTTTGCAACTCTTATGTCTTTTGATTGGTGCATTCAGTCCATTTCCATTTAAGGTGATTGTAGATAGATATGTACTTATTGCTATTGTAGGCATTAGATTTGTGATTATGAAAAGTTCAAGGATGGCTTCCTTACTATCTAGCCATCTATCTTAAATTGCTTATTACTCTATTTCAAACTTAATCTAAAGGTACTTTTTTTCCTTCCCCTTCCTCTTCCACAATTTATATATTAGGTGTCATATTCTGCACTCTTTGTGTATCCCTTGACTAATTTTGTGATAGTTAATTTAATTTCATATTTGCTTAGTAATTAATTGGTCTACTACCTTTACTGTGGGTTTGTTTTGTCTGGTGACAGCTCTTTGAGGCTATGACCTGTCTAAAAGGCAAATCTAATTGTACCCTCAGTATGTCCTTATCCCTAGGATAAAGTCTTTGCCTCTAAGATGATTTACAGGGCTCTTTGTGACCCTTTTGAATCTTCCAGCCCTCTTTCTACCTCAGAGTTAATGCATGACCTTTCCACCTATGTATCTAACTCCTGCATATCCTTTAAGAATCAGTTGATATACATGAAAACCTCTCTTGACTCATCCCTACTGAGGACCTCTGCTATGTTTTTAGGATACCCTACAAATACACATATCCCTTCAATTAACCACATTATCTAATCTGTTTATGACTTATTGGTTGTTATAGTAGTGGGATTTTCAATTTAACCAGACTTTATATTTCTTGAGGGCCAGGGACTATTTTCTATTCTTTTTGATTGCCCAAGAACCTACCATTTTTGGTAAACACTCATAAACGAAAGGGAGATGGAAAGGAGAGAGAAAAGGAAAAGGGAAAAAATTAAACTAGTGAATATAACTGATTTTTTTTTTATCTTGGCTGTTCACTGTTTTGGAATTTCAATTTTCCAGTTAAATGGTTTTTTGGATAGCTTTCCTACATAAACAACTGACATTTTGAATTTAATTTAACTATATAAAACAAAAGACATTATGTCTTCTCTACCTAGCCAGATTATTTCAGTCAGCCAGATTGGTTTTCCTTTTGCTACAATGTCTAAATCTTTGACTGTTTTGCTGGAAGACCTAACCATAGGCTTTTAAAGCCAGAAAGTACTCAGTCCGGCTCCATCATTTTTCAGAGGTGGAAACTGTACCAGTTGGACATGAATGCACTGAGTGTATGTTGAGAACACATCCTAAAAGTTTAACTTACAGAGAAAAGGCATTTTGTTTTCCAAATACCTACTTCAGAGGTGTTTATATATATTTTTTAATGACAACAATTTTAATGAGATTTAAAAGTTACAAAGTTGTGTGGCCTTTTCTGCTTCATGTTGTGTCAGTTAAAAGTAGGGTGGGTCATCTGTCTCTAAGCATGACCATTTGCACTTGGAAGTTGGAATGTCTGCCTTATCTCAAAAGCCTGTGCCTTCCGGCTTCTGTTCAGATGGTATCAGCTGGAACAAATAAGCTGAGATTGCATTTGCTCTTTTTCTGCACTAATCTCAACAACAGTTCCAAAATGGTTTGTCAGCGGCTGAACTGAGTGCAGAATCTGTGGCTGTGTACATATTTCTCCTCACAAGAAAATCACTTTTTAAGCTTCTTAGAAGTTGATGACAGTAAGCTTTTTTTTCCCCTCTCCCTTCTCAAAAGTAAAATAAGTATCAGAATCTTACCATTTTGTACCTTGGAATATTTTCCTAAATGGATATAGAAGTGCATCAGCCCTGAGAAAAACTGGAAGGGCTAACCTAGAGGTACAGGGGCTACAATCTCTCCACATAACTCTGTCTCCATGTAGACAAAGTGAGGTGAAGAATTTAGTAGTTGGCCAGGGAATTTGGTTAGTGAACTTGATAATTCTGACCTCCTCTTCCCAAAATAATTTTTCCCTGGATTTTTTGAAAAACTAAAAGAGCACAAACAACAAATTTGAACTCTGAATAATTCTGTTGTACAACAGAAAACATACTCTTTGTGATCAGTCACTAAAAGGAAAGACAAACACTTACTCTTGTGTTTCATATAGTCCAGGTCATTTTGGGCTCACTGTCTTCCCACAAGCCTCTTCTCCCAAGAACAGGTCTCCAGCAGGTCTGCCTTTACCACTGCCTGGCACAAACATGTTTGGCTGCCTCCCTGAGTCATCACTGCACCCAGCTGTGAATACAGAGGAAGAGAACTGTATTCATGAGCTTATGTCTGGTGAGGAGGTAGATAAGGAAGCAGATAGTAATAAGCAGCATAAGTGCCCATACTGACCCCCCTCTTTGGTGTTTCACCCATTTGATGCTCCATCTATTGCCACACGGACACTGTTTCGTCTGTGTGCACCCTCTCACCAGTAAGACTGTGTAATTGTTGGGTTGCAGATGACAGAAACCCAACTTAAATTGGCTTACAAGGGATTTTTAGACAACTTTATTGAGGTATAATTTACCATAAAATTCACCCATCTTAAGTGTATAAGCCCATGACTTTGAGTAAATTTACTAATTTTCTCAACTGTCACCATAATATAATTTTAAAATGTTATCATCACCCTTCAGAGATAATTTACTGGTTCATGCATCTGAAAATGTACTAGGGGAGTATCATCAAGACTGGATCTCCCTTGGTTTCTTTCTTAGGCAAGCTGTTCCCTGGCATGACTAACAGTGACTCCTGGCAGGTCATCTACTATATTTAGTAACTCAAACAGATCATGCTTACCTCTTATCCAGCTGTTTTAGATAATTTCTTAGGATGATATTCATTTACCCTGATTGGCCTCTAGTAGGTCACATGTCTACTGCTAACCAGTGATAATCACCAAGAGTAGGTGATACTCTCATCGGCCATGGCTGAGTCACATGAACACCCCGATATCCAGAAGATGGTAATGTAACCACCCAAACTATGAGAGTGGGGATCTACAGCTTCCCAAAGGAAAATCAGGACTATTAGGAATGGATGCTGTCTAGATGATATGATAGATGTCCACCACAAGAGAGCTCTGATCAGAGCAATGTTGCTTATTCCTTCTTAATCCCCAGTAGTCACTGTCACAGTGTGTTTTACATAGCAAATGCTCAGGAAGTATGTGTGACCTGGTTATTTTTAGACTAAAACAGAACAGACCAAGAATGAAAGACTTTTGTGTTCCTTTATTTTATTGGGAAGGCTACAGAAATTAGGAAGGTGACTAATATGCTCCAAAGCTAATAATCTGGGGCTCAATCTGAGAGGTTCCATGGACATAGGATGGCCAGAGAATGACTGGACTGGTGTAGGAATTCAAAAACAACTCACACCTAGACTCTTCCCCTGTATAGGCCCTTCCTTTTACCTATAAATTTGTCTTGTCTTAATGCCCTTTCCTCAGAAGAATGACCCTAGAGAATGACCTGGAATTAATTCAGTGTTATAAAGAACATACGCTGGCAAGGAATCCAACACATGGTAATTTATAGTCACTGAACATTTCTTTCCAAGTATATAAATCTTTACACATAACATAAAAATAATGTGTAATTCCAGAACCTTTAGAATAAGTAATTCAGTGTCAATGGGTACCTTGGAGGATGTTCTCTGTAGAAAGAAGTAGAGTTGGAAATTGCAAAGGACAAGTTATATCTTCAAAGTAAATTTTATGCTTAATTTCATAAAAGGGAAATGGTTCATAGCAAATTTTAGCATCCATAGAAATGTTATTTTCCAGAGACTTTTAAAGTTTTTTTCTCGACCGGAACTTCAAGAACAAGATATTTCTTTCTTAACTGTAGTATGACTATTAAGATACCCCCCAAATTTGTGAATTAGGTTGTAAATAGCAGCAACAAAAGCATTAACTGTCTTAGCCACATTTCCTAAAGTGCATTTTACATTATATTAAAAAATAAACCTGCATGATTACATAAAATGTCCAGTTTCCTATTTCCAAGCATAGTGGAATAAGTGTGGCTCTAATTTATGGCATATTTTGTAGGATCGCTGATTAATTATACAGACCTCTTGATGTTTTATGTTATTTTCAACTTTGTTTCCCTCTGCTCTTTGACCACTACAAAGCAAATATCCCTAAATCAGTTATTTTTCAAGTTACCTTATTTTTAAAAAATGAACTTGCTATTAACTTCAGTTTTCTCACATATTGCTGTAACTTAAATGTTAATAATCATGTGTTTCTTATTTTTGGAACTGCATCATTCACATACACACACACACTTACACTCACTCACCCCTAGGCATGCACACTTAAAAGAAAACTTCTAGTAAGTTCCTTGTCTGACTCTTAACATCTGCCTATGGCAAATATGTCTAATAATTGTGACCTGACATCAACAAAGCAATAAAGCAAGTTTATTAGGAAGAATATTAGCCAATTTCATTTTTTTTATGACCATAAAAATCCTGTTTGAATAAGACACTATTGTGCATTCTCTGAAAATACTGTAACACCTTTGAGGTTATTTATAATTGTTGCTTGAGGTTAGCATTATTTTCAGGATTAGTATATTCCTTTCATCATTATTTTGAGTTTAGTATTTATGCAAAAGCCTTATTTATCAGAATTTCCAAGAAATGTGGTGTACTGATAACAGAAGGATTTGCCAGAAAACTCTTTTTATGCATATGGTACAAATACATTCAGATGTTATCCTATCCTTTTCTTTGCTTTAAGTAGGTCAGATTCAATGATCTATTCACTGCAACCCCCCACTGCCAAGCCGTCCCCCACCCCCACCCTCGTATCCTTGTCAAACTCTTCTTATCGCCAGCATATCTAAATTACTGTCTTTGGCACCTGGCTAAGACACCTTTAATTATAAAAGCTTCCTGCTCCTTTCTTAAGCCCTTCACTTTTTCTGTCATCAACTTCCCCTTAGAATTAGGAAGAGGTCCTTGCAGATTTTGGCTATTAAGTAGGAAAGAACATGTATATCAATTCCTTAAATGTTCTGTCATCATGAGAATTATTTATTGGAACCCATTACCTGTGTGACTTTACAGTTCTTTTTCAGATGGTTTGTCTGAAAAGAACAAAGACCCTTCCTTGAAAAGAAATAGCTTTCTTTCCACCTAGGGGGAAAAAAATAGTACAACCAGGTCCCTGTCTACATTTTTCACCTGACACTTGGTGAGTATTTGTTGGGAGAAGAGAGGATTGCTGCAAGGACTCAGCTTTATCATGGAAATTTCTTCTATGCAAAATAGACCTGAAGGTACAGAGCACATAAAAACAATTCCCTTAGGAGGAAAATACACAAGTAACTTCATCAAACACAGCCCTGTTACTGAGCTTTCTAGAAACCAGTAAGTACAGGTGACACACCTTCATGTGCAAAAACTCTTGGTGACATCTCTTTTTAGGCCAGGACACTGATTTCTCCTTATAGTTTTACAACACAAAAGGGCTTTAGGAGACCTGTAAGCCTTCAAAAACAATGTTTATTGTTGCCTTTCTTGGGGAGAATATTATTATTTGCTTCCATTCTTAAAGAGATCTCTAACTTCCACCCACCCATTAAAAAAGGTTAGGAATAGGGGTCTTTATCCCAAGAAGTGTCACCAGTGTCTCTAAAATTCTCAAGGCTAAATGGGTTTTACTCCAACAATCAACATATTTACTCTGCCTGATTTTATATACAGGCCTGTATGAAATTATAAGGGGACAGAAAGAAGTGTATGACTTGGGACCTATTTCCTGGAAATTCTTTGAATAGATGGGATGATGGAATTTTGAGGCAGTATATGATAAATGCCATCTGAGTAGATTTGACAACCTCAAAATGTCATGTACTTGCAGTACAGGGACCTGCCAAGACAGGTTGATGGCCCACTAGGTTTTAATGTTGTTAAAGGAGCTTGATCCTGGGAACGAGGTTGAAATAGATGTGTATTTCACAAAGCCTGGGACTCTTAAGTACTCAGATAGTCTTAAGCAGCACACAGTATATAGACATTAAATGCCACCAACCACATAGTTCTCCTTCAGTCCTTCTGAGTACCTCAAGGGGAATGTCAGTTTTGTCCTAGTAGGTCTGAACACTTAAAAAACCCTGGTGATACCCCATTTTTCAAAGAGAAAACAGGCCATTGACTCAGTATCCTGGTCAACAACACACCCAGCTAGAATGTAATGCCTTAGATATGTTGTTATCAGAATTATTTTTATGGTTGCATCTATTTAAGGCAAGTGATATTGGTTTCTATATATAGTAGTGATTCAAAGTTTCCTTTATTCAGTCACTTTAATATTAAACTGTAAGCCATTTAAAGAGGGTATTATGAATATTAATTATGATTACACTGCAGAAAAATAATAATAAAAATGGTCTTTACACTCATGTTTATTAGGGCCTTCACAGTTATAAATGTGTCACATGTACTTTCACATTCGACCTAAAAACCCTATGAAATAGTTGTACTATTATTATACCAGCTATTGCCTAATTTTAGTGATGGCAAATTGAAGTCCAGAGAGATGAAGAGAATTCCCCAAGGCACATGGCTAACAAATAATGGAGCAAGGATTTGAGCCATCAAGTAGGAGAATATGGCAGAAAGTAAGAGCACCCAAAGGAGTTTAGGAAAGATGACTGTAAATCCTAGGAGAGGAAATCTGGGGGCAGAATACCTAGCTGAAACCGAAATCAGTCAAAGGGAGAAATAAAGTTTAAAACCCATTCGTGGCTTACAAACAGCGGTCTCGGGGCCATCGTGTCTCTTTGTCCCCGTCCTCCTCTCCTGCTAAAGCAGAAGCTAGTGAATCCTCCCCACAACCTCTCAGGTTCAGAGAAGCCCTGGATCGCCCAGATAATTACCCAGTTGATACGGAGATGGACTACTTCTCTCCACCCCTTGGAAATGCCTGTTGATATGGAGATGTACTAAAGCCAGGCAAGAGATTCTGGAAATACTGCAATTTTACCTGCAATGACCATTAAAGTAATCCTGAATTTCGGTTCTGCAGAAAGCAGAGAGGCTAAATGCGGCTGGTGTTCAAGGCAAGGAAGGGCTCTGAGGACTGTAGCCAACCCCTGAGGGTGGTGTTCTACCCTGACGCATGCTGGACTATTAGGCTCCACCCTGACTTCCTCTCTTAGAAATGTTACGCACTTCTGGGGTGAAGGGTTGAGGCAAACAGAGCATGATCCTGCAGATCCCAGAGAGTTGAGATTTGGGTACATAATACAGTTAAAACATTCTTTTCTAGCATGGCTAGTATGGCTGTTTGTATATTAGAAACCTCCTCTGCTTCCTAAATTCCATAATCTATATAGTTATAGGGCCTCCCTCTCTAAATAATTAGCACTGTCTTCCAGGTGTCTGCAATCACAACATCAAGTTCTGTTTTATACATTCTTCACTTTTGCTTCTTTTTTTCAGACTGTGTGAACAAAAATATCTCAATATTGGAAAAGCTATTATGACAAGTAAAATTAGAAAGCAAAAAAAAAAAAAGTAATTATAACCTAAGATCAAACAGCAAATTTAAGGAAAACCTCTTAAATGTGGTTGTAATTGTTTTTTGATTCTTGTTTTTGTTTCTCTTATACCCTCCAACGCCATAGGATGGCATGGTAGAAAGAGTGCAGGCTCTGTAGTGACACCTGAGTTTGGAACCAACTTTCCATTTAGCATATTTACAGCTGTTCCTCTGGGTCTTCCAGTTCATTTCTGTACATGTCTCCTCCTTAGTTTCCAATTATTTCTAAAGACAGATGTACTTGGTTATTAAATTATTCTTTTACCAGCTAATCTAGTATCCTAAGAGGTTATTATATGAAACTTCCTGAGTGCCTTGCAGTTTAATAATAACTTTTTCTCATTATAAAAGTAATATTACTATATTACTTATTATGATGCTTTGATAAAAATACATAGAGGTATAGAGAATAAAATATAGTATTACCTTCTACCGACCCCATTCATTTTCACAATGCCTTATAGATTTATGCTTTATATATTTATGCCTATAGATATTATAGATAATATAGAAATTGTCTCAGGTCATAAGTTCCCAGAAGAAAGGAATGCTAAATCTTGTATTAATGAATACCCAAAAAGATCCTGCATAAATTGAAGGTAGCAATCTAAAAAACAAATTAGAGATCAAAACACATCCTTCATCTTATTTCTTTCTTCCCCAAACATGGTGTTTTCAGTGTTATCTGCTTGCCATGTGAATAAATAACATTCAGAGTTTTGCCTGCTCAAGAAAAGTATTTCCCACATCTGTCCATGCACTGTGTCACAAAGAATAATTAAAATTAGCTCTCAATTAACTCTACGATCAAGATGCCCATGTAGCCTGGGGGCAATACTTCCTTCCAGGTTATTTCACGGAGCTTTTAAAACTGTTGTTCAGAAAGAGTTAGACCTGGATCAAACTGTTTAAACAAACACAAGTTTATTTTCTCTTTCATGCAGCGCTGGAGGCAAGGGCAACAGTCTCTGAACTGCCGGTTGTTCTTCAGGCAGACTGAAATGCACAGGTTGTTCAGTGGTTTATTAAATTTGAATCATACAACAGAAAGCAAATTATCTCTAAGGGAGCTTTGTCACAAGGGTGTCTGTTCAATAGTGATGTCTATTTCTGCCACGGAGACTACATGGAAAGATCAATGGCAGGTTGGCCTGAAATTGCCCTTGGAGTCAGTCTCTTCTTCCCACTGGACTCCATCTAAATTTGTAGTATGAAACATCCTTTTTTCTTAAGATAGGGAGCAAAGCTATCATCCACGCCTCTCAATTTACCATTTATGAACTGCACAATACTACAGAACAATCTTTCTAGAAGTAAGGTTAATTCACTATCTCCAATAAGGCTGATAATTTCTGTCTATCTTTTGAAATGAAATATGTAAGCTCACGATAATTCCAGTTAAAAGCTATATTAGGGTCTTCCAGAAAACAGAACTAATAGCATATATAAGAAAATATGTATTATAGAAATTAGCTCACACCATTAAGAAGGCTGAAAAGTCCCAGAATCTACTGTCTGGAAGCTGGAGAACCAGTGTTGGAGGTGGAATTCAGATTCCCAAGGCCTGAGAGCCAGAGGAGCCCATGGTTTAAATTCCAGTGTGAGTCCAAAGGTCCACGAACCAGAAGCACCAATGAGGGCAGGAGAGGATGAGTCTCCCAATAAAAACATAGACAGCAGATCCACCCTCCCTCTGCCTTTTTGTTCTGTGCAGACCTGCAAAGCATTGGGTGATGCCCATCTGCATTGGTGAGGGCCGTCTTCTTTGCTCAGCCCGCCAATGCAAAAGCTACTCTCTTCCAGAAACACCCTCACAGCCAAATGGAGAAATAATGTTTTACCCACTATCTGAGCATCCCTTAGCGCAGTCAAACTGACACATAAAGTTAACTATCACAAGTTAAAATAGCCTTTAGATTTTATTAGCCCAATTCAAACCAAAACAAGTCCTTTTTTCTTCTCAGAGCAAAGTTTTCTTTCTTTTTGCCGTCTGTAGCACACCAAGGATAGTGAATCTGCCAGGTTTTTCTTATTTCTCAACTGGCGCAAGGCCAATAATAGCTCTACTAAGTCCATGTCTTCAACTCTGTTGGTCACAGGCTAATTCTCCAGTTGATAGGTTGAATATACAAATCTTTATCTCTTGTCTCTTCATTACCTGTTCTCCACTCCTCAGAGTTTTGACTATTTCATGGATGTTGTATTCTGAAACTATGTTGTAGTATCGTTGCCTCAAGGACAAGAAAAGATGCTGTATCTCTCAGAAACAGTTTAGTTCCCATGCAGAACTACTTAGAAAACCATAGGCAGCTATTTTTGCATATTACCAATTACCACACCAAAACTGTCCTTCATACTCCACGTCTGGTTGTTAATATACCACATGAAGAGCAATAATTCCAAGTCTCTGTTAGCTACTGCTGGGGAAGGGCCAGGACCCATACAGAAGGGAAGAGGACTGACTGGTGAGCGAGAGCGGTGGCAGTAGGCCCACGGGCACAGACCCCCATCCTCTGCACTCCCCTCCCATCCTCTAAGGACTGCAGAATAGGCCCTGAAACCTCTTACTCAGCCCAGGCCAGCAACCATGGAAAGTTTCCTCTCTAGATTCCCGTTACAGGCTGAATAATGTCTCCTAAAGTTCATGTCTGCCAGGAACTTCGCCATGTGACTTTAGTTGGAAATAAGGTCTCACAGACATAGTAAGGTTAAGAAGAAACAATACTGTATTAAAGTGGGTCCCTGTCCAATGACTGGAGTCCTTGTAAGAAGAGGGCAATATGGGTACAGACACATGCACAGAGGGAAGAGACAAAGGGAAAACACTGTGTGCCGATAGAGGCAGAGATCGGAGTGATCCAGCTGGAGACACCAAGGATCGCTACGGTCACCAGACACTGGGAGAAAGGCAAGGAGGGATTCTCCCTCTGAGCCTCCAAAGGGAACCAACTCTTTCAGCACCTTGATTTTACGCATCTAGTCCTAGAACTGTGGGCTAATGCATCCCTGTTGTTTTAAGCCACCCAGTTTGTGGTACTTGCCAGGGTAGCTCTAGGAAACTCTTTGGGTGCTATGTCTGGGATGGGGAGAATCCAAGATGGAGAGAAATGTGGCCTTCAGCCTGAAGGCCACCCTCAAGTCCTGTTCCACTTACTCAGCACAGGGCGATAGTCTAAAGTAATCTGAAAGCCCACAGAAGCAAGGTAGGAACATGAATGAGCAGTTCAAGCCAACGTGGAACTAGAAAGCCCACCTGCTGCCTAAAGGAGCTGCTGCTCCTCCCCTCCAGCCCTTGGGTGCCTGAGGGGATGTTTTGCAGTACATTCCATTTATCACAGTTAGCCAGAAATGAGTTTATATATGAAATCTCCCAATTATTTAGATTAAAAGAAAATTCTAGGCAGAGTGAAGCAAATACTTCTGCGGCGAGGCAGCCCTTCCTCTGGTCTAATGATGAGGGTCTGGCTGACATGTGCCCAGCCTGTACTGTCTCCTGAGGCACAGCAATCCCTGGTTTGGGGATATCTGACTTTCTGCCCTCATTCGTGGACACCACTGGGGCCCTCAGCACCAGGAGTCCTGAGACAGCTCCACTGTCCTGCCAGTTTGCTTGAGCTGAAAACTAGCAGTACTTATATTAACCATGTTTGAAGTTTTACAATATATTTTAGCCCTGTAGGAGTGTTAGCCACCCTTATAACATGTAATCTATTCTTTCATATTCAGGCAATCAACTTCCAAATATGTTTTCTGGAACTTACCATGTATAAAAGACAGGAAAAGCCTGTTATGACCCTTTAAAATTATACATAATTTTCAGTAAGTTTTGTTACTCCTCATCTGAAATATTAAAGAGAATTTAAAATTTAACTTAGTTTGAAACTTCCATTGTTGGTTGTCTGTTGAAATCATTAATCCACAATTGTCCCCTTCATAGAAGGGGAGGAGCAGTTTTCTAAGCTGTAATTTAAAGAGATTGACTTATGAAAGAAGTGTTTCCTTAATACTCAAAAGCAGGTGAGGATACGTGCCTCTGTCACGAGCAGTTGGGCTTCCAAGCAGAACTGCTCAGAAAATCGTAGGTTGCCATTTGGGTATAACCCTTCCCTTTAGGGTGATACAATATTGCGGAGTTGGCAGCTTTTGTCATCTGTTACAAAAGCCCCCAAAAAGGAAAGATCAGCATTTTTAAAGGTCCAGTGTCCCCAGACTGGTTTTGATTTATAGGACTGACAAGGTCAGGTCTTCAGTGGCTCTAATCCAGAGCCTCATATTAAGAAACAGAGATTCAATTTATCTCATAATTCCAGATAGGCTCCTTTCCTCTGTGGATCTGAAATCTCCAAATGAAGTGGGGGACCAGTTGCCTCTCCATGCAATGGGTAATTTAGTACGTTGTGAATTAGATGACCTCTTTTCATGTATGGAGAATTAAGTCATGTATCACCTTTATTTTTATGACTTGGTGCTTTATCATCTTTGACTTTTCTCTGATACTATCAATGATTTTAAAAAAGCCTACAGGTAGGTCAGGCTAACTTGTTCTAAGCCAGGAACAGATTTGCATTTTCAATTCCTTTTATCTACTTTATCACTATTTGTATTAGAAATAATTCAGAGTTTAGTATCAAGCTAATAGCTATAAATCAGTCAATAGTCTGAAATGGGGAAAGCAAAATGTAATGGAAACTTTGAAATCTCATCAAGAAACAGACATGAAAATCAAAGTATCCTTGAATTGGATTCAGGTACTATATTCATGCTAAAAAAGTGAATGTAGAAATATTAGAGAAAAACCTAATATTGGGTGTGGGATCCAAATTGAAAGGAAACAAGTATCCAAATATTAATGTTGAGTTGCATTTCAAAAGTTCCTTAATTTAGTCCAAATTTTTAGCATCCCAAAGCCCAGTGCTAGTACTCAAAACTCCCATCAAATTCAGAGCAACAGGACATTGTATACTTTGCCATTATGTGCAGAAATAAATAGCCAAACACATATATGATATAGCTGGTCTAAAGAAAGAGCAGGTCAATTTTTTCACCTGCCATAATAAAGTTAATCAGTCTCCTGTCAATGTGTTCTGTAAAGGTGGCCATCAAAGAACCATCTGGAGAATCCGTTTGCTCCTCTCCACTTTCATTGACACTATCTCCTTAACAAGTTCACTGATTTTTTCAAGAAATTGGACTCTCCAATTCAGATTGAATCCCAATTTCTATTATCTTAAATTATTGCCTCATCTCACTGGGACATCCAAGGAGGCTGGCTTCAGGCATGGATGTAAACAGGGACTCAGATATCCTAAGGTCTCTCCTCTTTCTCTTCTGTGCTCAGTTTTCCTTTGCTTGGCTTCTTTAATGCATGCTTTCTATGGCAGGCAAGATGACTGCTGACAGTCTAGATTTCCATCTGCGAATGTAGTAATTCAGCAGAAAGAGATGTTTCTTTAAATAGCTCCCAGTTTTGGTGGCATGACTATCCTTAAAACCAATCACTGCAGAGAATGGGGTCTCCTGATGGGCCAGACCTCAGAACATGTAGAAATGTGTGTGTTATGGGATAAAACACATTGGGATTATTTCTAGATGTCTAATCATCAAAGGTCCTCCTGATTTATATAGGCCTAGTATATATGAGTGTTTAATAAATATCTAGGCGTCAGTGAGTCCAAATCTCATCCCCGTTCTGTGACTATTTTTGTTACCCATGTCCTTTACTAAGCATAATAATGTGTTCTAGTATTTCAGATGGCAGAACTACTTTGTAATAGTGTTAGCTATTAACAGAGTCTTTCATTAATGTTTGTATCAATGGATCTAGGAGTATACAGAGCTTTAGTTAATATAACAATTTGGCTGATTTACTTAGGTGGTATGTTTTATGTGCCGGGCACTCTTCTGAATGCTGCATATCTTTACAACAACCCTAGGAGATACAGTTACTTTTATTCCAGTATCTCAAATAAGGAAATTTATGTACAGAGACATTAATCACATAACTCATAAGTGTCACAAGCCTGATTTGAGCCTAGACAGTCTAGTTCCAGAGTTTATGTTCTTAATCACTACACTATATTGCTTGGGTAAAAAAGTGGTTGAATTTCACAAAACAACAGTTCCCCCAACTTCATATTACCCACACATTTGGATTCTACCTAGGAAAAATAAGCAGTCACAGCAATATGATGTAATTGAATGACAGCTACTAAAAATTGCCCCTTTTACAAATTAGCTCCTTCACTGACCTTCTGCACTCTCAGAAATTCTATCATGGGAAGCTTAACTCTTTTACTCAACTCTATTATAAAAAAAACAGGGACGAATCAAACACTAAACCAGTGTCTGGCACTGAAATCTTTAAAGCTGATAATTCTATGATAGTTTGTAAAATTACTTTGTCATTTCACAAAGCCCATAGGAAATTGGACACGGAAGAGGATCCCCTTTGAGGACAGGGGGCAAAGAGAACCTTGTGAGAGACTGTGAAGAACTGCCTGGGTCCCAGATGGATAGCAACAAGATGGGTGCCTTTTGTGCAGTGGAAAAACCAATATTAGGGTTGCAGGAATGGAAATGACACTGGGAAAGACATTTGTTCAATACTTTTCAGTTAATACAACTTTTTGTAAAAGATAAATCATCTATAATATCCCATGAGATTAAAAAAAACAAAAACTCATATAGATCAGTAGCTCTCAACTGGGAATGATTTTGCTCCCAAGGAACATTTGGCAATATTTGGAGATAGTTTTGATTGGGAAGAGGGGCAGAGCTACTGCACCCCAATGGATAGGGGACAGAGATGCTGCTAAATATCCTCCTCAAGACAAAGAATTATCTGATCCAAAAGGTCAGTAAGGCCAAGATTCAGAAACCCTTAGAGCATAGTAACTTGGCCACATCATCCACTTAGCAAGTATCACGGTCAAGGCTGAGACTCTGGTCATATGATGACAAATCTTTTACTTGTTTACTTACTCACATCCTTTGGCTTTATACTGTGTGTTAAAGGTGATTGCTTTAGGTTTGGGGAATTACAATACCATTTTAAATAGCATAAATTATTAATAGGTGTCTGTGCTTTGAAAGAGTCAGCTCACCCCTCAGAGTGTTTAATATGCCCCAGGCCTGTTAGCTCATGGAAGATGACTCCATATCCACAGCACAAACATTTCCTCACTTACTGAGTTCTCATGTGCCAGCATTTCACAATTTCCAGTGCATTATTTTATAAATAGGAAAATGATTAACTCCTTTAAAGCTATTTTTGTGGTAATTGAGGTAATTGTGATTTAATCATCACTCTATTTTTGTCAGTAAATGCAGTCTCTGGCTAATGGGCTATCATATGGTCCTTAGTGGGCAACTGTTACGTGTGTATGCATGGTGTGAGTGAACAAGGGACTTCCTTGTCTGTATCTTGTATACTGATTTGGAATGACACAGTTGATTTCCATATTGAGTTCACATTGTCAGACATGATAGTTGGAATGCAAAAAGTAGGGTGATTTAATTACTATATTAAAGTATGTTAAAAGAATGTCCAATTTCCCCCACAGGTGCAAATGACTAAATAAGAGGACACAGTTCTAAAGATGAAAGAAATCCACTACCTAATAAATAGCAAGAAATGTGCTAGGAATCTCACTGACCCTATCTTACTTCATTATTGCTATCAGTCTATCAGATTGTTATTATTAGCTCCACTGTAGAGATAAGGAAGCTTAAACAGAAAGTTAAGCAAGTTGCCCCAATCACACAGCTAGAGCTGTCAGAACTGGAATTTGAACACTCATCCCTCTGATCCCAACATCCTCTGTAGAGCTCCCACACCATATCAGTCTGAGTCAGAGACTCCAGAACAGGGCCATCAGGAAAGCTGTAGCTTCTCCATGCCTCCAACCCTTCCCAAAAAGTACGTATGGTATTTGTGACCCAGTGTGTTTAAATCTTCACTTGTGGTTTTAAAATGCTTACCCAAAAGTTCTATTAAGTGAAGCTATGCTCATCCTAGACTGCTTGTTTCAGATATTTGTGAAATACTTTGTTAAAGCTAGCACCGTACCAAGTGGGTCAGCCACTCCGAATTCCTATAACATATTATTGATTTTTTCTTTGAGGATATTTATTTATTTACTTATTCGCTCAGCCAGGTAACATACTCACAGGGCATCCAGTACACGTCATCTATATACTAGATCCAGGAGATGGAGTTGTAAGACCAATAGTTGCTGCCCTCAATGAAGCTAATATCCCATGAGATAAGGGAACAAGTAAACAAAACTTCCAGCTTGTGTTTAATGGAAGAAATAAAGTGGCTACAAGAGAATAACAGGGAAACCCACTTTACGCGAATGAGTCAGGAACAGTATTTTAGAAAATGCAACCAGTAAGTTGAGATCCCGAGAGGGTGAGAAGGTGGCAGCTAGGTCCTGATGGCAAGTCAGGCAGAAAACAAATAGAAAGGCCTTGAGGTGGGAAAAGGTTTCAAATATTCTAGAAACTTACAGAAGGCCTGTGTGGTTAGAGTTCATTGAAGGACAGAAAGATCAGAATGAGTAGACAAGAAGAAGGCAGAGGCTAGACCCATTAGGCCTTGTAGTTTCTGGAAAGGACTTTATTCTGAGTGAAATGGGGAGTCAAAGAAGGTCCTTCAAACCTCAGGAGTAATGTGATCTGATCTATATTTTAAAAGATATTCTGTCCATTGGAGAGTGCACTTGAGGGGTGAGAGTAAAATAGGCCAATCATTTTAAGAGGCTATTTTGATAAGCTAGGCAAGGAGGGAGCAGAAGAGATCAAAAGAAGTGGGTAGATTTGAAAAAAGGACAGTAGAGATTCAGCAGACATTTACCTTGAATGAACTGCATACATTTTTATTTCTCCAACTAACCTCTAAGCCTGCCTGTCTTACTAATTTCTGCCAAAGGATGTTGGAGTCTTCCTCTTCTACCGTAGAGTTGTTGACAGTGGGGTTCTCTAGAATCCTTCCTGTGTCAGTTTTGGGTCTGTCAGTGAAAGCATTTCCTTCTCACCAGGTAGTATGTATTTGTCCCTAATTGTGGGCTCTGAGATGTGCCATCCACATTTGCTCTTCTGCCAAAGTCATACCATGTTGTGGAATATATTAATTTTTTTTAAGTTCTGTTCTTGCCTCTCATTAAAAGTGTATTATCTGACACATTTGAGAAATAAATACACTTAATAATAATTCATTTAACTTAAATCTCTCATCTAGGAGAAAACATTTAAATGAAAATGCATGAAGTGGCCAATCCGTGAATTTTTTTTTTTTTATTCCTTAGCTGTCTTGAGACTAGTGGTGATTTATAATAAGTTTCCCTTTGCATAATATAGTTAGAACTGCCCAAGAAAGAGAATGGCTGCAACCTATTGAATATTTATAATAGTTATTACAACAGAATGTTGAGACCATTTTAGCAAGAAAAGTATTAAAATTTACTAGTCACATGTCCCAGTTATGTTTGTCTATGTAGACAAATATTCTAAAGAAAGATGAGGCTGTCAAGAGATATAGCCATGATTTATATTTTAAAAGATGACAGAATGACAGAAATAATTTCAAGTTAGTGATACAAGATAGAGTTACCATTTTTGGGTTATTTGCTTTGATTTCAGAATCACCATTTCTGAAGATGGAAGCCTCAGGATCGTCAATGTGACTAAATCAGATGCTGGAAGTTATACCTGTATAGCCACTAACCATTTTGGAACTGCTAGCAGTACTGGAAACCTGGTGGTAAAAGGTAATGAGTAACCCAGAGAACACACACATTAATACATGTCTCATCATTTCTAATAATGTGAGCTACAGAAGTGGCATCATTCATATTAATATGTACAGATATCCCTGTGTTGCTAAATTAATTCATCATGGCAAACACGATAGGATTAACAATTCTTAGAGAACTGTTGGTAATGAATATGATTGAAAGGCTATCTTATTTCACAATCATCCAATACAATTTTGAGAATTACAGCTATTGTATCTATTATAATATTGTAACTAATGTTATCTTCTATCCTTTAATTAAATTTCTTTCAAGCCTCTATAGATTTGAAATTCATGTCTAGGAACCCTGAGCTAACAAATTAAAAACCCACGACTCAACTACTATTTTTAGCAAACATTGTTTAAACAATGACATTGAGATTTTTAAAAGAGCTGCCCCAGTTATTCAGAGATATGGATACAGATTATTATACTAATAAAGGGCTTTGATCACCTCTGCACTTTGCTTTAGTCACCCTGCCAACCCTGTCAATTTTAAGGAAATAAAATTTTCCACATACTTTAGCCTGGGTGCTTTATAGTTTATGATAGAAGGTCCTTTATGCTCTTAAGCACAGCACCTGGTATGAGTCTTCCAACACCAGGTTGACAGGGTGTGCTGAAAGCATTAAGTTAAATTTGTGAAGGATGAGATTTTACTTTACGTTTAATTTGCATTCCTATCACTTTATATCTTGCTGAGTCACAGAATTTTTGAGTTGAAGGGATCCTGGTGATGATCTATCTGAGGAAGATAAAGCTCAGGGTTGATGACTATGTCAAGGTCTCCAGGAGGAGAGGAGGCACGTTAACCTAGGAATCCTGATTTTGTATTCGCCTTGGTTCTTTCTACTATAACAGGAAATAATTTTTACTCATTTTTCCTATTTCTCCATAATATATGTAGCTCGGTCACATATTATTTCCTTCTTGCTCATTTGTAGCTCCCTCTGTGTAGCTCCTAAGTAAGATAGCCTAAGGCAAATAAAAATATCCACAAGGAATATTTGCGTCAATTTTAACTTAGAGAAGAAAGCTAAAAATTACCTAATTATATATTTCAGGGTCATTGGAGGTTGGAAAAATACTACCATTTGGGGAGGCCTTTTTAATCATAAACATACTTGTCTACGCAGATCGAAGACTGCAAGTCCAAGAGTCAGAAGTAAATCTGTATTTACATTGACTGCCACTATTTCAGTCTATTAATTATTCACTCAGAGCAATAGCACGGGCATATTACTGTGCATTCACTGTATTTCATAGAGCAAAGGAAAAAGAGTTGTTAGGTAATATTTATGAAACAAAGTTCCAGCTCTCAGTCTTTGCTAATGAATGGCGGCTTCAGCTACAAGAGGAAACAGTGATGAGCGAGGACCAGGAGGTACCTCCAGGTCTCAGAGCTGGTTAATGGCAGAGCTGGGACTAATTATAGATTATTTGCTAGTTATGGAGATACAGGAGAATACTAGGCAGCAGCCTTAAGTGGTGATTAAGAGGCTGGCTGAGAGTCAAGAGAGATCTGGCTTTGAATCTCATTTCCTCCACTTACTAGCTCTGTGACCTTGGACAAAATAATTAACCTGTGTGGGGATAAGAGCAGTGCCTGCCTGTAGGGTTGTTTTGATGACAGAGATAATCCATTAAGTGCTTAACATGGTGTGCCTAACACTTAGGAAATACTAGTATTTGTTTCATTGTTGTTGATTATATTTTAATAAAATCACTATACATACATTCTAAATCTTACTGAAAGGAGCATTTGATGAAGTTTCCACCCTGAACCTATTAAAATCATTAGCAAAGAGGAGTGAATCTGCCCCAAAGAAATGACTGAGGGAGTGAAAGATCATAAACACCTAAACATAGAATCCATACAGATGCCATTCTACATTGTTTAAGTGGGATGTTTTTGCAACTAATAACAAGTTATGTCCCGTATTTGATTTAGCATCCTTCTCATAAGCCTTGACCTCCTCAGCTCTCAAGATGGTTGGCAGAAAAGAAAGCCCTCTTTTTCTCATCCCAGTGGTACCACCATCCCCAGGACAAAATCACTCTCACTCATCCATGTAATTTCCTGCTGCTTGTCTTGTACCAAATAACAGTGCGAAGTTTACAGCTATACCAGTGATGAAGGATTCTGTGGTTGCCTTGTATTTGGGAGTGGATATAAGTGTTGCTGAGATAGTAACTTCTACCTATTTTAAGAAACTAAATACTTTATTTCTTACTTTCTAGTAAAATGTAAATAGTAATCCCCAAGTATGGTATGAGATAGTTTTAGGCAGTTCATTGTTAAACTGTTTTTAATTTAGTGATAATTTGTTTCTTTCAATGTGTGTTAGGAAAATATTAGCTTTCCATTAATGGCAATGATTTAAAAACCCAGCTTTTAAAAATATGTAAGTAAAGAAGTGGGTCAGTCTAAAGAAAAATATTAAGTGCATAAGAGTTTTTGTTAGATACATAATACTACTTTGGTTTTAGGTATACAACATAGTGATTCAACAATTACAACATTATGAAATACCATGGTAACTGTACTTACCATCTGTCCCCATACAAAGGTATTACAACATGATCGATTGTATTCCTCATGCTGTTATTTTTGCCTCCATGACTTATTTTACATTTGCTAGTCTATATGTCTATATCCCTTTCACCTATTTCTCCCATTCCCCCACATCCCTCCCCTGTGGTAACCACCAGTTTGTTCCCAGTGTTTATGAATCTGTTTCTGTTCATTGGTTTGTTCATTTGTTTTTGTTTTTGTTTTTAATTCCACATGTAAGTCAAATAATATGGTATTTGTTTTTCTGTGACTTATTTCACTTCACACAATGCCCTCTAGATCTATCCATGCTGTTGCAAATGGCAAAATTTCATTGTTTTTTTATGGCTGAGTGATATTCCATTGTGTATATATATATACCACATCTTCTTTATCCATTCATCTATCAATGGACACTTAAGGTTGCCTCCATATCTTGGCTATTGTAACTAATGCTGTGATAAACACAGAGGTACATATATCTTTTTGAATTAGTTATTTTGTTTTCTTTAAATTAAATATCCAAACATGGGATCACTTAGTATAAATTCCAGAAGTAGAATTCCAGAAGCAGGTTGCCTGGAATTTCTATATTTAATTTTCTGAAGAAACTGTAGTGTTTTTCCATAGTGGCTGCCCCAATTTACATTCCCACCAACAGTGCACAATGGTTCTCTTTTCTCCACATCCTTGCCAATACCTGATACTTTTTGTCTTTTGAACAGTAGTCCTTCTGACTGGAATGAGGTAATACCTCATTGTGGTTTTGACTTGCACTTCCCTGATGATTAGTGATGTTGAACATATTTTCATGTGTCTGTTGATCATTTTTATGCTTTCTCTGGAAAAAATTCTATTCTGGTTCTCTATCCATTTGTTAATTGGATTATTTATTTAGTTGGTGTTGAGTTGTGTGAGTTCTTTATATATTTTGGATGTTAACCCCTTTTTTAGATATATTATTTCCCAATACTTTCTTCAGTATGGTAGGTTGCCTTTTCATTCTGTTAATGGTTTCCTTTGCTGTGCAGAAGCTTTTTAGTTTGATGTAGTCCTACTTGTTTAATTTTGCTTTTCTTTCCTTGCTTGGGAAGACACTATGCAGAAAAAATTTGCATATATATATATATATTAGTAGTTTTATGTTTTCAGGTCTTACATTTAGTTCTTAATCCATTCCAAGTTTATTTTTGTGTATGGTATAAGACAGTGGTCCAGTTTCATTCTTTTGCATGTAACTGTCCAGTTTTCCCTGCACCACTTACTGAAGACTGTCTTTTCCCCATTATACATTCTTGCCTCCTTTATTGTAGATTAGTACAAGTGTGGGCTTATTTCTGGGTTCCCTATTATGTTTCATTGATCTTTCTGTCTGTTTTTATGCCAGCACCATACTGTTATGATTACAATAGCTTTGTGATATAGTTTGAAACCAGGGAGCATGGTACCTCCAACTTTGTTCTTCTTTCTCAAGAGGTCTTTGTCTATTCAGGAATTTTTGTGGTTCCATACACATTTTGAATATTGGGAAACCTGATTTATGGAAAGGACTTGTAGGGAAGTGTGACAGGATCAGTACACGCCTGCCTGTGCTGACCACATGTTTTGCTGAGGCACATGGAACACTTCAAACACTGAAATTTCCTAACAGGTGAGAGAAAGGAAAGGACTGGAGCAGGAAGAGCCTGGTGGCCTGTGAAGGAAAAGGGGGCAGAGATTTGTAGGTATGAGCATGAGGTCAAATAAGTTAGCAATCCTGTTACTTTGGGTAAGGTAAGAAGGTATTTGAGGGAACATTTGTCTCCCATTGCTCGGTTTTTACTCCCATTGGCATTAATGTGTGCAGAGGGGCAGCCAGACCACCAGGTCTCTGAAAAGGATATTAACATAAACAGAAATACAATTTAGAAATCTGCCACATGAAGCATGATAAAAGCAAAGAAAACCATTCTGAACTCTACATGAGCTGTGTCATATACTGATTCAAATATCAGAATGCTTGAGCCCTGTACCTTTAATATAAATGTAGCAGTTTTGCCCAGAATATGAGAGTACTGTTTTTTAATTCAATTTTGAGTTCTGCAAAGAGACTAATTTATCAGAGAAGGTGTTCTCCGGCCTTAAAGTGAGCTTGTATTCATTTTGATCTCCTCATATGTCTGATTAAAACACTGTGAAGGTCAGACATCAGAACACATCTTCTATAACCTTTTTTACAGTAATTCTATCATTAACAACACTTGAAATCTATTCTCTTCCCACGCTGTTGTTTTGAAGAGAGGCTGAATATAGTGTCAAACACAGGGTAAGTAAGTAAAGGGGGAGAAAGAGGGAACCATTCCACTATGGCAGGTATAGGAGGTTTAAATAAATCTCTGGCAGGCAACCATAACATGAATAAATATTCAGGTTATGCATGAGCAGGCTTCCCAACCCAGAGGCTCTTGATTATCATCCCATCATTTGAATTTCTGAATTTTACTGATTTTATTTTTTTTAAACTAGTTATAGTATATTTGGGATTTGGTTTGCTGTTTACTTAAGCAAGAACAGTTCTCAAGTCAGACCCCTAAACCCTAATATAAAGCATAATACTTGACCTTTGCACAAAGATGTGCTTTTCTGATTATATACATCATTCAGAATGATATGGAGGTCAAGGCTACATGCAATCTTGGACTTACTAATTCATTTTTATCTCTGTAGCACAGTTAAAGGCATTGCCATTTTGCATGACACAGTGTCTTTGCTCTACAGGTTTCATATGACAGAAACTTCTAAGTAGCAGTCCTAGAGAAGAGCAACTTAGAGGATCTGTCTGGGATGTAGTTCAGTAAGATAGCTATGGTAACAGCAACCCTAGCTTCTGTTGATCACCTCCAGAGCGCAGAATGAAATTCAGGCTTTAAGTTATCATGCTATTATCATAGTTATCTGGTGGTACTACATCCAAAATGACCTTGAATAATTCTGTGGCTGGTGGTTCCAGACTATACTTTGAGAAATCCTGTCCTATATCAAAGAACTTTGTACATGCCACCTAGCAAATGAAAGTTTAGTAGAATGCTTAACAGAAATGCAGATTCCTGATGCCTCACCTCTAACCTAATAAATCTAAGGAAAGAGGCCTGGAAAAAACTGCATTTTTAATAAACTCCTTATTTGATCCTCATACATGCCAAAGCTTAAGAAGAACTTTATTTTCAGGGGTTGGGAAATTATGGACCATGGGCCATATCTAGCTAGCTAACTAGTTTTGGATATCCAGAGGTAAGAATGGTTTCTACATAACTAGTTGAAAAAATATATCAAAAACATAATATGTTCAGACATGTGAAAATTTTACAAACTTTATATTTCAGTGTCCCTAAATAAGAGTTATAGTGGAACACAGTTAAGCTGTTTGTTTATATATTGACTAGTTTGTTTTGCACAAGAACAGAGTTGAGTAGTCACAATACACACCATCTAAGTACCTACATCATAACCTCAGTTTTACCTCTTGACCAGCATAAAATATTGACTACTTAACCCTTTGCATAAGAAAACCTCACTGACCACTTCTTTGGATAACTTTTTCTCTTCCCCATACAGATCTTCAAATTTTGGTTCAAGGGTAGCCTATCCAGGATACACACAACTGGAGTCTGTATGTAACATCTTCTTGAGTCTGATTACAAGCTGGACTCAGTAGGGAGATTTCTTTCCCAGGACCTTAACTTCACTCTAGTATCAAAAGGCTCGACCTCAGTACTTGGATATACATTGAAAATCCAGAGGCAAACAATCAAATCATTGGCTGAGAGAGAAGTAAACAGTGTGGCAGACCCTGGAATGCTGTATTCTGTTAGATTCTCCAGGAATTGAGGAGGCTTCACAGTGCTGGGAGACCGTTAGGCTAGGGGATAATCCTAAAGCACAAAACATATCAACTGGGGTTTTTCAAGACACTAATCTCCTTATGAACTTCTCACTGTCGCCAGCCTAGATCAGTTGAACTGTTCCACATTTAGTTACACATCTGTTGAGTTTCAGGTTGTTCTTTTACTAATATAATTTTGTGTTTACTTTTGAAGTTGCCTTAGATACAAATTTTACTGATTTAATCAGAATTTTAAGATTTCTTAATAACTAAGTCAAAAGATTTCTCTTTTTTCTGTTAAAATTTTTTTAATTCAGTGCACAGAATTACTTTCATAATAAGAAAAATAAATAAATTTGAACTTTGAAAGACAAAGGTTCTCAGTAAAATTTAATTAGGGCCCTATTACCCCTAACAAATTATTTTGTATTTTCATTCTCCAACCCTGCATAGAGAAGATGCTCCCGTGGCTTACTGAACCTTTGATTGATTCCGTCATTGCCAGAATTAGTGCTTATTATCCATCCAATCAAAAGTTTATTTATGTTTAGAAGAAAAGATGCTATCAAATACATATGTATAGCAGACAGAAAGGAAATTTTCTTACCAACACCAAAGAGTTTCCACAGCCTTACTACAGCACACTACATCAAATTCATCTGTTTTAACTACAGGACATTGAAAAATGTCGACCTATCCATGCATAGCATGACCAACACAATAATGTTGAGTCTATTCAATGGTAAGCTCTTTTGAAAGTGAGTTTGAAGCCTGCATCTTCTATGTAAAATGATTCAAGACTTTATCCATATTTGGGGATTCATCAGAAATCGGTAAGCAGCAATGCCATTTGGCTGCAAACCCACAACAAATGCTTTTAACACAGGGCCCTTATAACAGGATACATTTCAACCTAATTAGATATCTTCCACTGGAACCAATTATTTCTCGGTGATAATTAAGGGTCTTTCTAATAGGATTAACACAAATTCTGACCAAAGGCACCTAGAGTAGGAAGGAAAAGTTTGTTGTTAGAAGTGCTAAATGCTAATCATGTTAGGTCCTATGGTAGAAGGACAGTGACTCAAATATTTCAATATTAGATCCTGTTAGATGTAAGAAGTTGGCAACAGTTCACTAAGATAGAATCCTAAAGAAAGGGTAGATAATTGTGTCTCTTGTTCTTCCTGTGTTCACAGAGCATAACATAACCTAGAATTTTTTCTACAAAGACATAAAGCCATGATCTTGATGAAACAGACCAGAAAAATTTCCCCTGACATTATTGTGAGCTTTAATAAGGACTGGATAAATTTAATAAATTGTGTACCTTTAGCAATATCAATCATGGAAAGAATAATGCCTCTCTATTTTGTTCTGTAAAAAGAGCTTCTCACCTCTTATAATATTGAGAGTTAAGTTTATTAAGATTGCATACCATGCCAGTCTACCCTGACTCCTCCTGCTCATCATTTCTCCATCCTTAGACCAGAGGAAAGACATAATTATTTAACCTTATGTTTCTCTATGCCACCTCTGCCTTTCCATAGGAGGGCCTTTGTGCTGAAGGCAGGTTTCACATTCTCGGTTTTGGTATGAAAGTGCACTGTGGGCCAACAAGATTTTGAAAAAATATCAACCTTGCCAGTAATCAGGGACATGCACATTTAAGCACCAGTGTGGTACAATTTTTTTACATATAGAAGGTTGACCAAAGATACAAATCTAACAAATCATTCTGTTGGTGAGAATGTGAGGAAAATGGTACCCACCCACTATGAGTAGGAATACAAATTGGAAAAGACACTGTGGAAAACAAGTAAAATAATAGTCCAATCTCCATGGCCCAGAAATTCCATTTCTGGATATTTACTGTAGAGGTTCTGAAGTAGACCTGTGAAGATATTATGTTGTTATTTGTAATGACAAAAATAAGTAAATACTCCTGCTAATTAAAGTATAATGTATATGGTATCATTTAATATAATGCATGTAGTGTGATACATTAGAAAATTAGTAATAGGAAATAATACCATATAATGTTTAAACATAAAAATACATGTTCAATGTAAGCACTAATTCATGATACTATTTGTGAAGGGGGTGTTCTGGAGCAAGGTTATGTGGAAGAACTTTGGCTGTATTGGTAATATTTTAGTTGGGTAAATTTTTAATGTATATTCAGAGAGGGGAAAGTCTGGAGGTCTGTTGACAAAAATGTTAAAGACTATATTAGTTCTAGAAATGGGAACATGAGTATTAAATTATTTTTTGTAGTTTTATGTGAATAACACCTCAACTTAAAAAGAAAACCTCAAGTCAGAATTCTTCTATGTGTTTAGATACTGCAGTCAAAATTATCCAGAAAGGGAATCTGGTTTTTAACTTCTCTCCCACATATTGGAGAACAGATGAAACCATTTTACTAGTGATTTTTAACCTGTTTAATCCAAATGTTTTCCTTTAAGTACAAAGCTCTACAGTAGAATGAAATAAATGGTTTATTTCCTAATGAATCCTGATTAATCAAAGTAAACAAAACAAACAAAAAAGGCAAGCAGAATATAACTCTTTGGCTTCATTAAATGTGAAGCACATAATTAATTTCTTTTCCGGCAATTCAAAGAGACTTGTGTTGTAATGATTCAGTTTAATTGAACTTATTACCACAAGCAGATAATAAGAAATATATTGAAGATATCCATCTGGCTTGCACTGGAAATTTCACATGTTTCATTCTTCATGGTTATCACAGACCATACTAATTACCTCATTTCAGCTGTTTTACAATCAGTATGATTTACCTACTAATGTGATAAAATCCTTACTCAAGAGGAAGTTGATATTAAAAAGCATAGATCTCTGACCTACCTCAGCTACCACTTCTAAACACATCCCCAGCATTGTTAAAGTTATATATTTTTCAAATACATAAATAAAAATCCATCTCTTTCTCACGCATATCTTTCTAGGTTACATCTGTCATTTTACTTCTTGCGGTACAGTGATTCCCCTACTGTAGAAAGAAATGGTTTATGGTGAGCTCTTCAGTCTATAAAATGTTTAAAAATCAATGTGGTTTATTTTCAGCTATGATATGTTTTCTTCATTATAATTTCCAAAGCTGGAATGTATTTTAAGTGGCTAATTGCATAATAAATAAAGAAGAAAGTAAAATTAGCCACTGTGATCTTCTGTTCCTAAATGCCGGAACTGCCTATGGTTGGAGAATATGCGCAGTCACACGTGCTGGTTTTACATGGACATGGTCTCCCAGCAGCAGGGGCAACGGCATGTCTGTGTGTGTCTCTGTGTGTCTGTGTTCTAAGCGGTCTGTCTCCTTGTGTTTTAGAGGTGGTCCCGTGGGGGAAGCCAACACTTGGTCCCAGCTCCAAAAAGGAAAGTCTGTCCTATTGCAAACCCTGAACCAGAAGAGAGACATGTGTCAGAATAATTCATGAGGGACTCTCACTTTCCTTCCTTGGCATTTGTTTTCTGTGCCAGAGGCAGGGGGGGGTATTGCTCTCCCAAAGGAGCAACCCCACCAAACCGTAATTGAATTTCTGTATCAGTCATAGGCGATCAAATCTAAGAAAACCATCCCAAAGGCTGTAAGCCTTTAGGTTAAATACAGAATCTGCCCAAGATGAAGCGAGTTAATTAACACTTCCGTCATCTCTCTCTGATTTAGTCTAGCAAGATCCATTTCTGAAAGGTTAAAATGGTTGTTTCTCTTATGCAGCCATTTGAGGAGCTGAAAGTAGGTTACTGGTTATGGGAGGAAAAAAAAACATAAGCAGAACATTCAGAGCAGCGGTGGCTTTCTGCATAGCCTCCTACTACTTCTGCTGTGTGCAAAAGCTCAAGATGTGTTTTTTTTTTTTTAATGGTAAATTTTGCTATGTATATTTTACCACAATAGATTTTTTTTTTAGATGACTATTTTTTATTGAAGGGTAGTTAACACACAGTATTACATTAGTTTCAGGTGTACAACACAGTGATTCAACATTTATATACATGATAATTCTAGGTACCAGCTATCACCATACCAAGTTGTTACAATATTTTGACTATATTCCTTATGCTATACATTACATCCCGGTTACTTATTTATTTTACAATTGGAAGTGTGTATATATATATATATTTTTTTTTTTTGTGAGGGCATCTCTCATATTTATTGATCAAATGGTTGTTAACAACAATAAAATTCTGTATAGGGGGGTCAGTGCTCAATGCACAATCATTAATCCACGCCAAGCCTGATTTTTGTCAGTCTCCAATCTTCTGAAGCATAACGAACAAGTTCTTACATGGAGAACAAATTCTTACATAGTGAATAAGTTACATGGTGAACAGTGCAAGGGCAGTCATCACAGAAACTTTTGGTTTTGCTCATGCATTATGAACTATAAACAGTCAGTTCAAATATGAATATTCATTTGATTTTTATACTTGATTTATATGTGGATACCACATTTCTCTCTTTATTATTATTATTTTTAATAAAATGCTGAAGTGGTAGGTAGATACAAGATAAAGGTAGAAAACATAGTTTAGTGTTGTAAGAGAGCAAATGTAGATGATCAGGTGTGTGCCTGTAGACTATGTGTTAATCCAAGCTAGACAAGGGCAATAAAACATCCATGTATGCAGAAGATTTCTCTCAGAACATGAGGGGGGAGGTTCTAAGCCTCACCTCTGTTGATCCCCAATTTCTCACCTGATGGCCCCCCTGCGACTGTGCCTGTCTTAGGTTGTTCCTCCCTTGAGGAATCTTACCCGTCTCTGGCTAACCAGTCATCTTCTGGGGCCATACAGGGAAATGTAAAGTTGGTAAGTGAGAGAGAAGCCTTATTGTTTGAAAAGGATAGCTTTTTACTTCTTTGCATATTTATGCCCTGTGGCTTCTATGCCCAGCATTTGACTTGAGGTATCGTTACCACTTGGAAGAATTATGATACTCGGTAAATTTGATGTGAGGCACGAATTCTATTTAAGGGTTGTAATTAGGAAGGAAGAAGAAAAGCTATAGAAGTAGCAGGCGGAAGAAAACATGGGAAGATTCATTATTTCTTTGACATGTCTTCTTGTAGAGTAACTTCAGCATGTATACGTTTTAAACTACTAATTAAATTGCACACACACATTAACATAATAGGAGTACAGTTACGTAACCAAAGCATATCTGTAATTACCAGCCATCTCCAGTGAAACCAAGAAAACCAGTTAGGCACCTTAGGCATTTGTGAAAACTTATCTGTGATATGGTGGATATTGTCCAACTGAACTTGTAACAGTCTGAGAGAAATCAGACAAATTAAAACAGTCCATTCCTGGGGACTGTTCACATCCCATATGTTCTTTTAACAGTAAATAGTTTGTAGTTGTAAGATTTTGGAGAACTACAATTTGCACTTCTCCTAATTCTTGGTTGAGTTCCAACAGTATAGATCCAGTCAAATTTGTTGTTTTAACTGTATGCACAGGCCAGCTTAGATATCTCCTTCTTCATTCCCATGGCAAGTTCAGGAACTGGTGTGATGAGTGCATCTACACCTGTAGCAGTGCGTGGATCTTTGTTGGGGTTTTTTGATGATCATCTTCTGGCATGAGTCTTCCCGAGAGTGCTGATGTTGGAAGTTCTCTTTCATATCATATCTTAGTTCATTTTTGGGGTAGCCAAATTAGGCTTTGATCCTCTGCATAAACACAAACAGACCCTTTGCCTACACTTTTACATGCCCTTTATATCATTGTGTAGAACTCATTGGAGGTCACCACACAGGAACTGCTTTTTTTTTTTTATCATTAATCTACACTTATATGACGAATATTTTGTTTACTAGTCTCTCCCCTATACCAGGTCCCCCCTATATACCCCTTTACAGTCACTGTCCATCAGTGTAGCAAAATGTTGTAGAATCACTACTTGTCTTCTCTGTGTTGTACAGCCCTCCCCTTTCTCCCACCCCCCTTTATGCCTGCTAATCTTAATACCCCCCTTTTTCTCCCCCCCCTTATCCCTCCCTACCCACCCATCCTCCCCAGTCCCTTTCCCTTTGGTACCTGTTACTCCATTCTTGAGTTCTGTGATTCTGCTGCTATTTTGTTCCTTCAGTTTTTCCTTTGTTCTTATACTCCACAGATGAGTGAAATCATTTGGTATTTCTCTTTCTCTGCTTGGCTTGTTTCACTGAGCATAATACCCTCCAGCTCCATCCATGTTGCTGCAAATGGTAGGATTTGCCCTTTTCTTATGGCTGAGTAGTATTCCATTGTGTGTATGTACCACATCTTCTTTATCCATTCATCTATAGATAGACATTTAGGTTGCTTCCAATTCTTGGCTATTGTAAATAGTGCTGCGATAAACATAAGGGTGCATTGGTCTTTCTCATACTTGATTGCTGCATTCTTAGGGTAAATTCCTAGGAGTGCAATTCCTGGGTCAAATGGTAGGTCTGTTTTGAGCATTTTGATGTACCTCCATACTGCTTTCCACAATGGTTGAACTAATTTAAATTCCCACCAGCAGTGTAGGAGGGTTCCCCTTTCTCCACAGCCTCACCAACATTTGGTGTTGTTTGTCTTTTGAATGGCAGCCGTCCTTACTGGTGTGAGGTGATACCTCATTGTAGTTTTAATTTGCATTTCTCTGATAATTAGCGATGTGGAGCATCTTTTCATGTGTCTGTTGGCCATCTGTATTTCTTTTTTGGAGAACCGTCTGTTCAGTTCCTCTGCCCATTTTTTAATTGGGTTATTTGTTTTTTGTTTGTTGAGGCGTGTGAGTTCTTTATATATTCTGAATGTCAAGCCTTTATTGGATGTGTCATTTTCAAATATATTCTCCCATACTGTAGGGTTCCTTTTTGTTCTATTGATGGTGTTTTTTGCTGTACAGAAGCTTTTCAGCCTAATATAGTCCCACTTGTTCATTTTTGCTGTTGTTTTCCTTGCCCGGGGAGATATGTTCAAGAAGAGGTCACTCATGTTTATGTCTAAAAGGTTTTAGTCTATGTTTTTTTTCAAGAGTTTAATGGTTTCATGACTTACATTCGGGTCTTTGATCCATTTTGAGTTTACTTTTGTATATGGGGTTAGACAATGGTCCAGTTTCATTCTCCTACATGTAGCTGTCCAGTTTTGCCAGCACCATCTGTTGAAGAGACTGTCATTTCGCCATTGTATATCCATGGCTCCTTTATCAAATATTAATTGACCATATATGTCTGGGTTAATGTCTGGATTGTCCAGTCTGTTCCATTGGTCTGTGGCTCTGTTCTTGTGCCAGTACCAAATTGTCTTGATTACTATGGCTTTATAATAGAGCTTGAAGTTGGGGAGTGAGATCCCCCCTACTTTATTTTTCTTCCTCAGGATTGCTTTGGCTATTCGGGGTCTTTGGTGTTTCCATATGAATTTTTGAATTATTTGTTCCAGTTCATTGAAGAATGTTGCTGGTAGTTTCATAGGGATTGCATCAAATCTGTATATTGCTTTGGGCAGGATGGCCATTTTGACAATATTACTTCTTCCTAGCCACGAGCATGGGATGCATTTCCATCTGTTAGTGTCCCCTTTAATTTTTCTTAAGAGTGACTTGTAGTTTTCAGAGTATAAGTCTTTCACTTCTTTGGTTAGGTTTATTCCCAAGTATTTTATTTTATTTTTTTGATGCAATTGTGAATGGAGTTGTTTTCCTGATTTCTCTTTCTGTTGGTTCATTGTTAGTGTATAGGAAAGCCACAGATTTCTGTGTGTTGATTTTCTATCCTGCAACTTTGCTGTATTCCGATATCAGTTCTAGTAGTTTTGGAGTGGAGTCTTTAGGGTTTTTTATGTACAGTATCATGTCATCTGCAAATAGTGACAGTTTAACTTCTTCTTTACCAATCTGGATTCCTTGTATTTTTTTGTTTTGTCTGATTGCCGTGGCTAGGACCTCCAGTACTATGTTAAATAACAGTGGGGAGAGTGGGCATCCCTGTCTAGTTCCCGATCTCAGAGGAAAAGCTTTCAGCTTCTCGCTGTTCAATATAATGTTGGCTGTGGGTTTATGATATATGGCATTTATTATGTTGAGGTACTTGCCCTCTATTCCCATTTTGCTGAGAGTTTTTATCATGAATGGATGTTGAACTTTGTCAAATGCTTTTTCAGCATCTATGGAGATGATCATGTGGTTTTTCTCTTTTTTTTTGTTGATGTGGTGGATGATGTTGATGGACTTTCGAATGTTGTGCCATCCTTGCATCCCTGGGATGAATCCCACTTGGTCATGGTGTACGATCCTTTTGATGTATTTTTGAATTCGGTTTGCTAATATTTTGTTGAGTATTTTTGCATGTATGTTCATCAGGGATATTGGTCTGTAGTTTTCTTTTTTGGTGGTGTCTTTGCCTGGTTTTGGTATTAGGGTGATGTTAGCTTCATAGAATGAGTTTGGGAGTATCCCCTCCTCTTCTATTTCTTGGAAAACTTTAAGGAGAATGGGTATTATGTTTTCCCTGTATGTCTGATAAAATTCCGAGGTAAATCCATCTGGCCCGGCGGTTTTGTTCTTCGTAGTTTTTTGATTACCACTTCAATTTCATTGCTGGTAATTGGTCTGTTTATATTTTCTGTTTCTTTCTGGGTCAGTCTTGGAAGGTTGTATTTTTCTAGGAAGTTGTCCATTTCTCCTAGGTTTCCCAGCTTGTTAGCATATAGGTTTTCGTAGTGTTCTTTAATAATTCTTTATATTTCTGTGGTGTCCGTCATGATTTTTCCTTTCTTGTTTCTGATACTGTTGATTTGTGTTGACTCTCTTTTCCTCTTAATATGTCTGGCTAGAGGCTTATCTATTTTTTTTATTTTCTTGAAGAACCAGCTCTTGGTTTCATTGATTTTTGCTATTGTTTTATTCTTCTCAGTTTTATTTATTTCTTCTCTGATCTTTATTATGTCCCTCCTTCTGCTGACCTTAGGCCTCATTTGTTCTTCTTTTTCCAATTTCGATAATTGTGACATTAGACCATTCATTTGGGATTCTTCTTCCTTTTTTAAATATGCTTGGAGTGCTATATACTTTCCTCTTAAGACTGCTTTTGCTGTGTCCCACAGAAGTTGGGGCTTAGTGTTGTTGTTGTCGTTTGTTTCCATATATTGCTGGATCTCCATTTTGATTTGGTCATTGATCCATTGATTATTTAGGAGCGTGTTGTGAAGTCTCCATGTGTTTGTGAGCCTTTTTGCTTGCTTTCTTTGTACAGTTTTTTTCTAGTTTTATGCCTTTGTGGTCTGAAAAGTTGGTTGGTAGGATTTCAGTCTTTTGGAATTTACTGAGGCTCTTTTTGTGGCCTAGTATGTGGTCTATTCTGGAGAATGTTCCATGTGCACTTGAGAAGAATGTGTATCCTGTTGCTTTTGGATGTAGAGTTCTGTAGATGTCTATTAGGTCCATCTGTTCTAGTGTGTTGTTCAGTGCCTCTGTGTCCTTACTTATTTTCTGTCTGGTGGATCTGTCCTTTGGAGTGAGTGGTGTGTTGAAGTCTCCTAGAATGAATGCATTGCATTCTATTTCCTCCTTTAGTTCTGTTAATATTTGTTTCAGGTATGTTAGTGCTCCTGTATTGGGTGCATATATATTTATAATGGTTATATCCTCTTGTTGGACTGACACCTTTATCATTATGTAATGTCCTTCTTTGTCTTTTGTTACTTTCTTTATTTTGAAGTCTGTTTTGTCTGATACCAGAATTGCAACACCTGCTTTCTTCTCTTTGTTGTTTGCATGAAATATCTTTTTCCATCTCTTAACTTTAAGTCTGTGCATGTCTTTGGGTTTGAGGTGAGTCTCTTGTAAGCAGCATATGGATGGGTCTTGCTTTTTTATCCATTCTATTACTCTATGTCTTTTGATTGGTGCATTCAGTCCATTTACATTTAGGGTGATTATTGAAAGGTATGAACTTATTGCCATTGCAGGCTTTAAGTTTGTGGTTACCAAAGGTTCAGGGTTAGCTTCTTTGCTATCTTACTGTCTAACTTAACTCACTTGTTGAGCTATTATAAACACGGTCTGATGATTCTTTATTTCTCTCCCTTCTTATTCCTCCTCCTCCCTTCTTCAGATGTTGGGTGTTTTGTTCTGTGCTCTTTTTAGGAGTGCTCCCATCTAGAGCAGTCCCTGTAGGATGCCCTGAAGAGGTGGTTTGTGGGAGGCAAATTCCCTCAGCTTTTGCTTGTCTGGGAATTGTTTAATCCCTCCTTCATATTTAAATGATATTCGTGCTGGATACAGTAGTCTTGGTTCGAGGCCCTTCTGTTTCATTGCATTAAGTATATCATGCCATTCTCTTCTGGCCTGTAGGGTTTCTGTTGAGAAGTCTGATGATAGCCTGATGGGTTTTCCTTTGTAGGTTACCTTTTTTTTTCTCTCTGGCTGCATTTAATAGTTTGTCCTTGTCTTTGATCTTTGCCATTTTAATTATTATGTGTCTTGGTGTTGCCCTCCTTGGATCCCTTGTCATGGGAGTTCTGTGTACCTCTGTGTTCTGAGAGGCCATTTCTTCCCCTAGTTTGGGGAAGTTTTTGGCAATTATTTCTTCAAAGACACTTTCTATCCCTTTTTCTCTCTCTTCTTCTTCTGGTATCCCTATAATGTGTATATTGCTCCTTTTCGATTGGTCACTCAGCTCTCTTAAAATTCTTTCATTCCTGGAGATCCTTTTATCTCTCTCTGCATCAGCTTCTCTGCATTCCTGTTCTCTGTTTTCTAGTCCATTTATGGTCTCTTGCATCTCATCCATTCTGTTTTGAAGTCCTTCCAGAGCTTGTTTTATTTCTGTATTCTCCTTCCTTAGTTCTTGCATATTTCTCTACAAGTCCATCAGCATGGTTATGACTTTTGTTTTGAATTCTTTTTCAGGAAGACTGGCTAAATCTATCTCCCCAGGTTCCTTCTCAGGGGAAGATGTAGCAGATGCCGAAGCTGTCTGGGTTAGTCTTGTCTGGATCATATTTTTTTGCCTTTTCATGTTGACAGGTGCTATTGACTGTCAGCTGGGAGGGCCAAACTTTTCACTTGCTACTGGCCTTTCTTTACTGGGACAACTGCGACCCCTAGTGGCTTGTGTTGTGTAATTGCGTGTAGGCTGGGTCTTTGTGTCTTTCCCGGCCCAAGTGTAGGAATTTTCCTTTCTGCCTTTCTGTGGGTGTGTTTTGCCTTAGGCTGTTTCTCTGCTTTCGCAGCGCCCGGAGGGTAGTGGACGGGGGGGCTGTTTGGCTGTTTACCTCCATGTGGGGTCTCAGAGCTGTTGCCCAGGGGGTTAGTGCGCCCAGTTTTCCCTGTAATTTCCAGCCACTGGGCTGTGACCTATGCTGTTAAGTCCCTGTCCCTTTAAGACTTCAAAAAGCACTCGCCTTGCTTTGTCACAGGAGCATCAGCTTCGGCACCCGCTCAGAGGTCTTGCTGCCCTATTTCCCTAGTTTCCAGCCCTCCACGCATGCTCTGTGCCTGTGCTCTGGTGTGGGTGGCTGGGGCTGGGTGTTTAGCAGTCCTGGGCTCCCTCTCCCTCCCGCCAGGAGCTGGGGGGAGGTGTGCTCGGGTCCCGCCGGGCCGGGGCTTGTATCTTACCCCTTTCACCAGGTGCTGGGCTCTCGCATGTGTGGATGTAGTCAGGCTGTTGTCCTGTGTCTTCTGGTCTCTCTTTTAGGATTAGTTGTATTTGTTGTATTTTCAAAAATATATATGTTTTTGGGAGGAGATTCCCACTGTCCTACTCATGCCGCCATGTTGGCTCCACCTCCTCCACAATAGATTTTTTAAAAAAAACAACCAGAAAACATAATATAATGGGATTGGAGGCAGGGAGGGAAGAAAGAGTGGAGTTGGAAAGACTTAGGAAAACAAAGAAGAAAAAGACAGGGTGAAGGCTAGCAGGGGGCAGGGCAGGGTGAGAGGGTGGGAAAGGGGACACTGCAGACCCTGGGAGCAGTCATCAAGATGTGTTTTTAACTGAAGTTTAGAAACATCCACTTTGAAAATTTCCCAAACTGGAAAACATCATATTCTTTTCTTCCCTTTTCTCTCTCTTCAGGAGTAGAACTGTTTATAAATATAAGTAAAGCTTGGGATCTACCTGAAAGACTGGGATCTAAAGGGTCTAATCAGAAGTGCCTCCCCCTCCATATCTACTTTCATAAGCCCCAGCCCACATCCCTTTGGATGTAATACGTGTCTCAGCCATCGGCTTTGTCCACAACTTAAGTAGAACGTCTGGTCCCCATGCTATTTGTACAAACACTTCTCAACGGTTAAGGCAAAGAAAATTAAATTATAAAGATCAGTAGAGTGAATGACAGGACACTCTGATGCAGTCCAGATGTGAGGAATTGGTCAAGAGATACACAAGACATACTTATCTCCCTCCCTCTAGGACACTGTTGTCCAAAGACCAGAAGCATCAAAATTGTTCCAGGACTTTTTAATAATGTCCAGAGAGGATGCCCCTCAAAAACTGTTTATAGGTCATATTTCAGAAACTGTGGACAATAAAAAGGCAGATACTTTGATTTTCTTTTTAATAGAAAGAAAACAGATTCCATCAACCATATCTCAATGATCTTAACACCAACTACAAGGGAGATTTTTTATCTTCTAAGAGCACTTAGAAGGAAAAGTGGTTGTCACCAGCATAGGATTCTTTAAATTATTTTTAAGCATGTGGTAATCCATGTTATTTATAGAAATATTAGAGGAGAAAAAGATAACCTCATCATTCAAAAAGATCCACACAAATATATTTTGTATTTTTTCCCAAATTATATCTTGGCATGCATATAGGTATATGTATATAAGTGTGTATATATTTAAATCTGTATCCATCTGTCTTCAAATATGTAAATAAATGTCTTACCACAAGAAGATCCTACTGTACACCATCTTTTGTAACCAATAGGGACTCCTGAGCCAGAAACAAGGGATAGCCTTATTTTCTTACAAATCTGTTTCTTTCTCCTGCTAGTCAAAATAGCATCAGCATCAGAACTCCTTTGTAAAAAAAGAAATGTTTTTGATACCTATGTGGTCAAGATAAAGTGAGGAGGGTGGAGGGGAGTTGGGAGGATTGGTTAAAATGGCTTACCCTAAAGTGCTGAGTAAGGGGTTAATGTCAAGCTGGGGGTGGGGGGATCCCTTTGCCCTCTTTCCTCAGCCTTTTCCTACTGAACTGTCTTGTGTCACTACACATGATGTTACTAATAATATGCTGATCACATGAATCCTTAGGGACTAGATGAATTGACAGAATCGGCATTCAGAGTTACCTTGAGAAGACAACCACATGAACCAAAACAACACAAGTACTTTTAGTAGTGGCAAATGTAAAAATTTGTACTTGGCCCTAAAATCTAGAATCAAGAGAGTCACGTTTTAGGGTCAGGCTGTATGTTAAAACTCCTAGTTGACTTAAGGTCATTGATAAGTCCATCCCTATTCTGCGCTTTAAAAAAAAAATGAAAACAAGCAAATTGAATCTCAAATGTAACAGAGTATCTAAAACTAGAAGGGGAAAATCTAAATAAAATGCTGAAGTAGCAGTGATAAAAATGTGGTTAGAGGAGGATTGTAGTTTTGTTTTCAGGCTGACACTCACATTAGAGATCAGCCTGGAGGAAGACAGCTGATGTAATGATAGGAGGCGTAGCTGAAGAAACTGAGGCAGGTTAGGCCAAAGAAGAGGGCTTTCAAAGGGTGGGAAGGGAGGGGCGGTCAGTGATTTCAAACATGTAAAGAACTATCAAACTTCACGTGACATCAAAGGGCATTTCCAAAATAGATGGGGGAGGAGGGGCAGGAAAGTACTGGAGCAAAGGACATTTGTATTCACTAAAAAGGAAAAAGTTTCAAATAGGCCACGCAAAAGATGAAACTAATGATTGCTTTATTATTGATGTTGATCAGTTCCAGTCGACTTCTGGGAAACCTTGCAGAAAGAATCCACGTGTCACGTGGGAGTGTGTGGTCTGAGTGGTCTGAAAGGGATGTGTTCTAGTCATTTTAACCTTTGCATGGCCTACTTGGGTGATTTAAAAACAGTGACCCATATGAACCTCCCAAATCTGAAATGTTATCATTCTAGGATCACATGGTTTTAAAAACTTTGCTTTGTGTTTTCCTACCCATGAGCAAAAGCATACCCTGGCTTGAATTCTGTCATGCTGACTTTTATTTTCTTACTGTGAACTTTTCCCCTTTTTCTCCTCCCAGCATTAATTTTTCCATATAGCAATGCCATGTGGGTTGAAAACGTTATTCTAATTATGAATAGTATGTTTTTAAAATAGATTCCATTAAAAGGATCCCTTTTCTACATCATTGTGTGTTGGAATTTGAGGCAGTTTAATAAACAGCACCTTTGTTCTATGCCTCAGTTTTAAATTGTTGAGAGGTAAGTCAAGGTAGTCAGACAGATGGCAATCAAATGTCAGCCTTGTTACAGATATAGCTGATAAGAGAGAATATGGCTAGGTACATAGCAATAGTGGACTTCCTAGTGCTGAACTCCAAATTAGGTAGATCTGTGCCACTGGACAACTTTAGGTGTCTCTCACTCCAAAACTCAGTGAAGAGAGAATCAACCCACGTTCGGTGCTATTGTCACACTTCTGGGAGAAAAAATTGTGCACAGCCAGTAATCCCTTTTTTTTTTTTTTTCACTCCAAGCCCACCACTGGATAAGGAGGAGTGAGGAGAGGAGGAAAAAGAGGGCAGGATGCATCAGGAGTGTTTAAATGTCAGCTGTAGACCATGCATTGTAAAGTGGTGGCTCTCATGGCAAATTTCACATGTTTTGTTTGGATATGAGCATGTTGAAAACTTTCTACTTGGAATGCCTTTAAAGGGGGGCATGCCTTCTCTGCCCCAGTGTTATTATTCCTATTGTCTTTTATCTTTAAATCACACAATTATGATACTGCCAGGCCCTCTGTAATCACTTGACATGCAACATCAAGGGGGTCTCGTCACTCTGTGGGAAAGGTTGGCCTTTTGATTGTTTCCAATTATTAAATTATTAAATAGATGTAAATTGACCATGCTGGGAATCTGAGAAGAAGAAGACTGGAGATGGGCATGTTGCAAATCTTTCTGTTTATAATTCTGTACATGATTCTACTCTGAATCTGCATTTCACTCTCATATCTATACCAGGAGGTTATCAGTGGGAATAGAAACTGTTATCTGAGTGGACAATGTCTTCTCAGGAGCAGCCAGTGGTTAATTGGGACAAGAAAACACAAGTCATATCTCTGAGAAATCTGAAGCAAATTGAGGTAGGTTGTCACCCCTCACCAGGAAACAAATTAGTCCTGTCTTTAAAAAGACTCTGCTTTCTCCAGCTGCTGACTTGGAATTCCTGTCAGCTGCCAAAGAAATAGGGAGACTGTTAATTAATGGTACTAAAATAGTGGACATGAAATGCCCATAAATTCATATCTATAAATATATCTAATTGATTTGACTACTGTTTGAATGACAAAATTTGTGCTAAGATTCAGCTCCAGAAAATCAGGGTGCCATCTTTCAGCCAAGATCATTAGCATACCAGTCTGTTTGGAAAAGCTCTGTCCATAAAGGAAAAGCCATAAACTGGAGACAAATAGCTCTTTCCCTTAACTAACTTATCTTTGTGGACTCCCTGCCAGCCAGCCTGGGGTTGGGGGTGGGGGAGAGATTATAGCACAAAAAAGAGAGACAGAAATAATAAAACAGTAGACAGCATGCTAGGTGATAAAGATTGTGAATAATATAAAACTTGGGAAGATATGACCTACTTTTTCTAAATTTTGTGAATAGAGGGATGATTACGATCTAGTGGAAAGAACAGTGAACTGAAGTCTTGCCCACCTGAGCTCTGGTCCCAGCTCTGTTACCAGCCAATTGTGTGATCACAATTAGATCATATCACTCCAGACTGCAGTTTTGTCACCTATAAAATGCAAAGCCTTGAAGAGAGTTAAAGCCTCTTCCGATTCTAAAGTTAGTTCTAGGATTTGATAAAGAAGTACTTAGTTGGAATAAAGCATAAACACCCTCCAATTTCCAATTTCTTTTTCACTCAACAAAACAGAAAATCAATCCAGAGGTACTCTAACTCAGGCTCGAAATCCTTCATGTGCAGGAGATTTGCATTGTGTGAACATTTATTTTGCATGAATTCAGGTTATCCTTAAAGAAAAGAGAAAAATTATGTTGTAAGTGCTATAGGCAGTTTTACCGAGGGGTGGTCGTGAGACAAGGATCTGGAAGGACGCTAGGCTCAGCATGCTTTGGTCTTCATGTTTTCTTTAAATGTGATCGACTCGCTACATGGAATGGGATTCCAGTGTTTGAAGGCATGTGGATTTTATATAATATGGCCACCAAACACGAGCCAGGCAATTCAACTAGCTCATAGCCAAAGAAAGAGCTGGAGAGAAAAACAGTTCATTTGGGTAGCATACTGATTCCAAGGTGGTACATTCCTGTGGGATTTTTAAGGGCAGTTTTCAATACAGAAAACATTTGTATTACATACCAACTTTAAAACTGAGCTCTATGTAGTTGTATCAGAAAACCATGCTCATGGATGTTCACAGCAGCATCGTAATAGCTCAAAGTGGAAACAACACACATGTCTATCATATCAGCTGAAGAGTAGGTAGACCAAATATGGTCTATCCATTCAGTGGACTATTTTTCATCCATAAAAAGAAATGAAATACTGATACATGGATGAACCTTGAAAACGTGATGCTAATGAAAGAATCCAGACAAAAAGGCCACATGTCATTAATTCCATTTATGTGAAATGTATAAAACAGGAAAATCCACAGAAGCAGAATGTAGAACAGCAGTTGTCCATGGACAGGATTGACTCCTAACTAGTACAGGGTTCCTTTGTAAGGTCATAGAATGTTAAAGAATTTGGTGGTGGTGATGGTTGTACAAATACTGATTACACAAAAACCATTGAATAGTATGCTTTAAAAGGGGTGAATTTTATTTTATATGAATTATCTCTGAATTTAAAAAGGAAAATAATACGTAATGATCTACTTTCTATACAAAAGAGAGAGAGAGAGAGAGGAAGGAAGAAGAAAGTGAAAGAAAAGAAAGCAATAAAGTCAGTATAACAACTGTGAAATCCAGGAATGATATAATTCCTGGAGCTTGACCCATTCTTAGGGTTCACCAGCACCAGCACTCATGTATTTACTCCCCTTTCCTTCTCTGACCCGCAAGCCCCACACCTGGCCAATTGGCTGTATTCTACAAACCATGTGTATTTTCTGTTGCTTACCTGGCTTCACAAATAACATGTTTCTGCCCTGTTGATTCTATCTTTTCTTCTCAGTGAGCTTGAGTGCTTCGTCCTGAGCTCCCTCTGATTTGTGCATGCTGCCATCCACTCAGTCCTCCAGGGTCACGGAACTGGGAGCTCTCCTTGATCGCTACCTTGATACTATTCCCATACGGCTTTATGTGCATCTCTCTCATTGCACCTGTCACATTTTTTGTGGCTGTCTATTTATGACTCCTGCTTGATTATTGTTCATTTTTCAATCTCATTGCCAAACATAAAGTTCACCACATTTTGATAAAGCGATGAGAAACATCTCTTTAAAAGGTGGGGTTTTGGGGGCGGAAGATGGCGGCGTGAGTAGAGCAGCGGAAATCTCCTCCCAAAACAACATATATCTATGAAAATATAACAAAGACAACCCTTCCTAGAATAAAGACCAGAGGACACAGGACAATATCCAGACCACATCCACACCTGAGAGAACCCAGCGCCTCGCGAAGGGGGTAAGATACAAGCCCCGGCCCCGCGGGAGCCGAGCGCCCCTCCCCCCAGCTCCCGGCGGGAGAAGAGCAGGCAGAGCGGGAGGGAGACGGAGCCCAGGGCTGCCGAACACCCAGCCCCAGCCATCCGGGCCAGAGCGCAGGGCCCTCGATACTGGGAAAACAGGGCAGCAACAACAGTGAGCAGGCACTGGAGGCTGGGCGACAGAGGACATAAGAAAAGCGCGCGACCATTTTTTTTTTTGCTTTTTTGCTGCTTTGTTTTGGCGAGCGCTTTTTGGAAGTCTTAAAGGGACAGGGACCCCAATATTAGGGAAACAGGGCAGAAAGACCGGTGAGCAGAGGCCTGAGGCTGGCACCGGAGAATAAAGAAAAACGAAAGACCACCTTTTTTTTTTTAATTAAAAATTTTTTTTTTTTAATTAAAAAAATTTTTTTTTCTTCTTTTTTTTTTGTGGTCGTTGTTTTGTTTTGGCGGGTGCTTTTTGGAAGTCTTAAAGGGGCAGGGCGGGTCACTTAATCCAGAGGTAGGGAATCCGGGGTCTCTGGGCACCCTAACCCCTGGGCTGCAGGGAGCAGGGAGGCCCCTTACGGAGATAAATAGCCTCCCAGCAGCTCCTGCTCCAACGCGACTCCACCATTTTGGAGTAGCTGCCCGAGCCAGGCCACGCCCACAGCAACAGCGGAGATTAACTCCATAGCAGCCGGGCAGGAAGCAGAAACCCTGTCTGCGCGCAGCTGCGCAGCACAAGCCACTAGAGGCCGCTGTTCTCCCAGGAGAGGAGGGCCACAAACCAACAAGAAAGGAAGTCCTTCCAGCCGTCACTCATCCCAGTTCTGCAGACTATTCCTATCACCATGAAAAGGCAAAGCTACAGGCAGACAAAGATCACAGAGACAACACCAGAGAAGGAGACAGACCTAACCAGTCTTCCTGACAAAGAATTCAAAATAAGAATCATAAACATGCTGACAGAGATGCAGAGAAATACGCAAGAAAAATGGGATGAAGTCCGGAAAGAGATCACAGATGCCAGAAAGGAGATCGCAGAAATGAAACAAACTCTGGAAGGGTTTATAAGCAGAATGGATAGAATGCAAGAGGCCATTGATGGAATTGAAATAAGAGAACAGGAACGCATAGAAGCTGACATAGAGAGAGACAAAAGGATCTCCAGGAATGAAACAATATTAAGAGAACTGTGTGACCAATCTAAAAGGAGCAATATCCGTATTATAGGGGTCCCAGAAGAAGAAGAGAGAGGCAAAGAGATGGAAAGTATCTTAGAAGAAATAATTGCTGAAAACTTCCCCACACTGGGGGAGGAAGTAATCAAACAGACCACGGAAATACACAGAACCCCCAACAGAAAGGATCCAAGAAGGGCAACACCAAGACACATAATAATTAAAAAGGCAAAGATCAAGGACAAGGAAAGAGTGTTAAAGGCGGCTAGAGAGAAAAAGGTCACCTATAAAGGGAAACCCATCAGGCTAACGTCAGATTTCTCAACAGAAACCCTACAGGCCAGAAGAGAATGGCATGATATATTTAATACAATGAAACAGAAGGGCCTTGAACCAAGGATACTGTATCCAGCACGACTATCATTCAAATATGACGGTGGGATTAAACAATTCCCAGACAAACAAAAGCTGAGGGAATTTGCTTTCCACAAACCACCTCTACAGAACATCTTACAGGGACTGCTCTAGATGGGAGCACTCCTAGAAAGAGCACAGCACAAAACACCCAACATATGAAGAATCGAGGAGGAGGAACAAGAAGGGAGAGAAGAAAAGAATCTCCAGATAGTGTATATAACAGCTCAATAAGCGAGCTAAGTTAGGCAGTAAGATACTAAAGAGGCTAACCTTGAACCTTTGGTAACCACGAATTTAAAGCCTGCAATGGCAATAAGTACATATCTTTCAATAGTCACCCTAAATGTTAATGGGTTGAATGCACCAATCAAAAGACACAGAGTAACAGAATGGATAAAAAAGCAAGACCCATCTATATGCTGCTTACAAGAAACTCACCTCAAACCCAAAGACATGTACAGACTAAAAGTCAAGGGATGGAAAAACATATTTCAAGCAAACAACAGTGAGAAGAAAGCAGGGGTTGCAGTACTAATATCAGACAAAATAGACTTCAAGACAAAGAAAGTAACAAGAGATAAAGAAGGACACTACATAATGATAAAGGGCTCAGTCAAACAAGAGGATATAACCATTCTAAATATATATGCACCCAACACAGGAGCACCAGCATATGTGAAACAAATACTAACAGAACTAAAGGGGGATATAGACTGCAATGCATTCATTCTAGGAGACTTCAACACACCACTCACCCCAAAGGATAGATCCACTGGGCAGAAAATAAGTAAGGACACGGAAGCACTGAACAACACAGTAGAGCAGATGGACCTAATAGACATCTATAGAACTCTACATCCAAAAGCAGCGGGATATACATTCTTCTCAAGTGCACATGGAACATTCTCCAGAATAGACCACATACTAGGCCACAAAAAGAGCCTCAGTAAATTCCAAAAGATTGAAATCCTACCAACCAACTTTTCAGACCACAAAGGCATAAAACTAGAAATAAACTGTACAAAGAAAGCAAAGAGGCTCACAAACACATGGAGGCTTAACAACACGCTCCTAAATAATCAATGGATCAATGACCAAATCAAAATGGAGATCCAGCAATATATGGAAACAAATGACAACAACAACACTAAGCCCCAGCTTCTGTGGGACACAGCAAAAGCAGTCTTAAGAGGAAAGTATATAGCAATCCAAGCATATTTAAAAAAGGAAGAGCAATCCCAAATGAATGGTCTAATGTCACAATTATCGAAATTGGAAAAAGAAGAACAGATGAGGCCTAAGGTCAGCAGAAGGAGGGACATAATAAAGATCAGAGAAGAAATAAATAAAATTGAGAAGAATAAAACAATAGCAAAAATCAATGAAACCAAGAGCTGGTTCTTCGAGAAAATAAACAAAATAGATAAGCCTCTAGCCAGACTTATTAAGAAGAAAAGAGAATCAACACAAATCAACAGTATCAGAAACGAGAAAGGAAAAATCACGACGGACCCCACAGAAATGCAAAGAATTATTGGAGAATACTATGAAAACCTATATGCTAACAAGCTGGGAAACCTAGGAGAAATGGACAACTTCCTAGAAAAATATAACCTTCCAAGATTGACCCAGGAAGAAACAGAAAATCTAAACAGACCAATTACCAGCAACGAAATTGAAGAGGTAATCAAAAAACTACCAAAGAACAAAACCTCCGGGCCAGATGGATTTACCTCGGAATTTTATCAGACATACAGGGAAGACATAATACCCATTCTCCTTAAAGTTTTCCAAAAAATAGAGGAGGAGGGGATACTCCCAAACTCATTCTATGAAGCTAACATCACCCTAATACCAAAACCAGGCAAAGACCCCACCAAAAAAGAAAACTACAGACCAATATCCCTGATGAACGTAGATGCAAAAATACTCAACAAAATATTAGCAAACCGAATTCAAAAATACATCAAAAGGATCATACACCATGACCAAGTGGGATTCATCCCAGGGATGCAAGGATGGTACAACATTCGAAAGTCCATCAACATCATCCACCACATCAACAAAAAGAAAGACAAAAACCACATGATCATCTCCATAGATGCTGAAAAAGCATTTGACAAAGTACAACATCCATTCATGTTAAAAACTCTCAGCAAAATGGGAATAGAGGGCAAGTACCTCAACATAATAAAGGCCATCTATGATAAACCCACAGCCAACATTATATTGAACAGCGAGAAGCTGAAAGCATTTCCTCTGAGATCGGGAACTAGACAGGGATGCCCACTCTCTCCACTGTTATTTAACATAGTACTGGAGGTCCTAGCCACGGCAATCAGACAAAATAAAGAAATACAAGGAATCCAGATTGGTAAAGAAGAAGTTAAACTGTCACTATTTGCAGATGACATGATACTGTACATAAAAAACCCTAAAGACTCCACCCCAAAACTACTAGAACTGATATCGGAATACAGCAAAGTTGCAGGATACAAAATCAACACACAGAAATCTGTGGCTTTCCTGTATACTAACAATGAACCAACAGAAAGAGAAATCAGGAAAACAACTCCATTCACAATTGCATCAAAAAAAATAAAATACCTAGGAATAAACCTAACCAAAGAAGTGAAAGACTTATACTCTGAAAACTACAAGTCACTCTTAAGAGAAATTAAAGGGGACACTAACAGATGGAAACTCATCCCATGCTCGTGGCTAGGAAGAATTAATATCGTTAAAATGGCCATCCTGCCCAAAGCAATATACAGATTTGATGCAATCCCTATGAAACTACCAGCAACATTCTTCAATGAACTGGAACAAACAATTCAAAAATTCATATGGAAACACCAAAGACCCCGAATAGCCAAAGCAATCCTGAGAAAGAAGAATAAAGTAGGGGGGATCTCACTCCCCAACTTCAAGCTCTACTATAAAGCCATAGTAATCAAGACAATTTGGTACTGGCACAAGAGCAGAGCCACAGACCAATGGAACAGACTAGAGAATCCAGACATTAACCCAGACATATATGGTCAATTAATATTTGATAAAGGAGCCATGGACATACAATGGCGAAATGACAGTCTCTTCAACAGGTGGTGCTGGCAAAACTGGACAGCTACATGTAGGAGAATGAAACTGGACCATTGTCTAACCCCATATACAAAAGTAAACTCAAAATGGATCAAAGACCTGAATGTAAGCCATGAAACCATTAAACTCTTGGAAGAAAACATAGGCGAAAACCTCTTAGACATAAACATGAGTGACCTCTTCTGGAACATATCTCCCCGGGCAAGGAAAACAACAGCAAAAATGAGTAAGTGGGACTATATTAAGCTGAAAAGCTTCTGTACAGCAAAAGACACCATCAATAGAACAAGAAGGATCCCTACAGTATGGGAGAATATATTTGAAAATGACACATCCGATAAAGGCTTGACGTCCAGAATATATAAGGAGCTCTCACGCCTCAACAAACAAAAAACAAATAACCCAATTAAAAAATGGGCAGAGGAACTGAACAGACAGTTCTCCAAAAAAGAAATACAGATGGCCAACAGACACATGAAAAGATGCTCCACATCGCTAATTATCAGAGAAATGCAAATTAAAACTACAATGAGGTATCACCTCACACCAGTAAGGATGGCTGCCATCCAAAAGACAAACAACAACAAATGTTGGCGAGGCTGTGGAGAAAGGGGAACCCTCCTACACTGCTGGTGGGAATGTAAGTTAGTTCAACCATTGTGGAAAGCAGTATGGAGGTACATCAAAATGCTCAAAACAGACTTACCATTTGACCCAGGAATTGCACTCCTAGGAATTTACCCTAAGAATGCAGCAATCAAGTTTGAGAAAGACAGATGCACCCCTATGTTTATTGCAGCACTATTTACAATAGCCAAGAATTGGAAGCAACCTAAATGTCCATCAATAGATGAATGGATAAAGAAGATGTGGTACATATACACAATGGAATACTACTCAGCTATAAGAAAAGGGCAAATCCAATCATTTGCAGCAACATGGATGGAGCTGGAGGGTATTATGCTCAGTGAAACAAGCCAAGCGGAGAAAGAGAAATACCAAATGATTTCACTTATCTGTGGAATATAAGAACAAAGGAAAAACTGAAGGAACAAAACAGCAGCAGAATCACAGAACTCAAGAATGGACTAACAGGTACCAAAGGGAAAGGGACTGGGGAGGATGGGTGGGTAGGGAGGGATAAGGGGGGGAGAAGTAGGGGGGTATTAAGATTAACATGCATGGGGGGGTAGGAGAAAAGGGAGGGCTGTACAACACAGAGAAGGCAAGTAGTGATTCTACAACATTTTGCTATGCTGATGGACAGTGACTGTAAAGGGGTTTATAGGGGAGACCTGGTATAGGGGAGAGCCTAGTAAACATAATATTCGTCATGTAAGTGTAGATTAGTGATAGCAAAAAAAAAAAAAAAAAAAAAGGGCAGTTCCTGTGTGGTAACCTCCAACGAGTTCTACACAAGGGTATAAAGGGCATATAAAAGTGTAGGCAAAGGGTCTGTTTGTGTTTACACAGAGGATCAAAGCCTAATTCGGCTACCCCGAAAATGAACTAAGATACGATATGAAAAAGAACTTCCAACATCTGCACTCTCTGGAAGACTCATGCCAGAAGATGATCATCAAAAAACCCCAACAAAGATCCACGCACTGCTACAGCTGTAGATGCACTCATCCCACCAGTTCCTGGACTTGCCATGGGAATGAGGAAGGAGATATCTAAGCTGGCCTGTGCATACAGTAAAACAACAAAATTGGACTGGATCTATACTGTTGGAACTCAACCAAGAATTTGGAGAAGTGCAAATTGTAGCGCTCCAAAGTCTTACAACTACAAACTATTTATTGTTAAAAGAACATATGGCATGTGAACAGTCCCCAGGAATGGGTTGTTTTAATTTGTCTGATTTCTCTCAGACTGTTCAAGTTCATTTGGACAATATCCACCATATCATAGATAAGTTTTCACAAATGCCTAAGGTGCCTAACTGGTTTTCTTGGTTTCACTGCAGATGGCTGGTAATTACAGATATGCCTTGGTTATGTAACTATACTCCTATTATGTTAATGTGTGTGTGCAATTTAAGTAGTAGCTTAAAACCTATACATGCTGAAGTTACTCTACAAGAAGATATATCAAAGAAATAATCAATCTTCCCATGTTTTCTTCCGCCTGCTACTTCTATAGCTTTTCTTCTTCCTTCCTAATTACAACCCTTAAATAGAATTCGTGCCTCATATCAAATTTACCGAGTATCATAATTCTTCCAAGTGGTAAAGATACCTCAAGACAAATGCTGGGCATAGAAGCCACAGGGCATAAATATGCAAAGAAGTAAAAAGCTAACTTTTTCAAACAATAAGGCTTCTCTCTCACTTACCAACTTCACATTTCCCTGTATGGCCCCGGAAGATGACTGGTTAGCCAGAGACGGGTAAGATTCCTCAAGGGAGGAACAACCTAAGACAGGCACAGTCGCAGGGGGGCCATCAGGTGAGAAATTGGGGATCAACAGAGGTGAGGCTTAGAACCTCACCCCCCCGTTCTGAGAGAAATCTTCTGCATACGTGGATGTTTTATTGCCCTGGTCTAGCTTGGATTAACACATAGTCTACAGGCACACACCTGATCATCTACATGTGCTCTCTTACAACACTAAACTATGTTTTCTACCTTTATCTTGTATCTACCTACCACTTCAGCATTTTATTAAAAATAATAATAATAAAGAGAGAAATGTGGTATCCACATATAAATCAAGTATAAAAACCAAATGAGTATTCATATTTGAACTGACTGTTTATAGTTCATAATGCATGAGCAAAACCGAAAGTTTCTGTGATGACTGCCCTTGTACTGTTCACTATGTAACTTATTCATTATGTAAGAATTTGTTCTACATGTAAAAACTTGTTTGTTATGCCTCAGAAGATTGGAGACTGACAAAAATTAGGCTTGGGGTGGAATAATGATTGTGCATTGAGCATTGACTCCCCTATACAGAATTTTATTGTCGTTAACAACCATTTGATCAATAAATATGAGAGATGCCCTCACAAAAAAAAAAAAAAAAAAAAAAAGGACAGACTTCCAATGGTAAAATAAATTAGTAACCAGGATGTAATGTATAGCATAAGGAATATAGTCAAGATATTGTAACAGCTTGGTAGGGTGATAGCTGGAACCTAGAATTATGTATATAAATGTTCTACCACTGTGTTGTACACTTGAAACTCATGTAATGTAATACTGTGTGTCAACTACCCTTCAATAAAAAATAATTATTAAAAAAAAAAAAAAAAAAAAAAAAAAAAAAAAAAGGTGGGGTTTGCTCTTCTGATGAAGAAGTAACTCTCAGCTAATGGACAGCCAATAATGGTGGGTCTATAGCTCTTTTTTTTTTTTATTTCTTATGAATTATTTTAGTAAAAAAAATTATCTGTTGGCCTGTGATCTGCTTAAGAGCTAGAATATTACTGGAAACTCATATTTCCTTACATGTTCCTGTCCTAACCCATCCCTCTGCCTTCACCCTGCCCCCAAACCACTGTCCTTCTTTAACACTTTCACACTTGATCTCTCAGATCCATGCCCACTGAGTCCTATAGACAAACGACACTGATAGCTTTGTGCATGGATTAGAGCATAGGCTGTTTTTGTCATCTTCTATTATTAATTTATTCCAATAAAGGAAGAGATGATCTAGTATCCACAGGAAAACAGTACTGGCCACTTTAGCTGACATAGCACACCATCCCAACTGAGTGAGGCAAATGCAAACAGGTATTGTTTCCCCCATTTAAGAGATGAGGAAACTGAGGCTTAGAAAATTAATGTACCATGGTTCAGGTACCCCGCTAGTAAACAGCAATCCCAGAATCAGAATCCAATATTCAAAGTAGATGTCCAATGTGGCCATTATACTCGGCTGTCTCTGAGACATTGAGTCAGATAAGCAAACAGTGAGAAGAGAAATGGTGCCTACATCATAAAAATTTTGATAAAATTAAATGAGATAAACTTTAAAATGCTCAGTACGATACCTATCCAAGTGGTAAGCATATAATAAATGTTGGTACTAAACATTACTACTGTCATTATTGTATAGATTGCTAATTCTAAGTCTGAGACCTCTGCAAAATCTCCTGTGAAAGCCACCGTGGAGTGAGCTAGCACTGCTGGCTGTGTCACTGGGTCAATTACCTGGAGACCATGTTGCTGAGACACAAGGGGTAGAAGTCGTATGTTGTGCTCTGGGTAATACCAATCCCACCAGGACACTGTCCAAGGCAAACCTTAGTGCTGCAGTAAATGGTAGTGTCTGCTCCAGGTGGGCTTAAATAACCTTCACTTTAGCCTAATTGGTTTCTAAGCCTGGGTGACCTTGACCAGAATCCGTAATCTCTCTGAGCCACAGTTTTCTTATCTAGAAAGTGAGGCACATCTGCTTCATTTCTGTGTGTATTTATGTGTTTTCTATTGTTTTTGTTCTGATAATGTCATAAGAAGCAGGGTGTATTTGTGTGTATGTGTGTGCAAATGTGTGCACGTGCATGTGAGTTTGTCTTTGTTTTTCATGTTATTTATATTCATACTATAATTACAATATTATGAGGTATTTGGATAATTTTTCTCTATATTCTAAAACTCACCACCCTATACCCTAACTGCATTTTGTGGCTAACTCCTCATGCTTCACATCTCAGATCTTCAGAAATCCCATCTGACCATCTTCAATACACACACACACACACACACACACACACACACACACACACACACGGCAACAAAAAAAATAAGAAAGTTCTTCCTATTATTCTCTATCATATGGTCATAATCTAAGAACATTTTTTGTTTTTGCTTACTGGTGCATCTGTCATCTGTCACCTTAACTAGAATGTAACCTTCATGAGGATCAGAACTGCTCACCTGTACCTAAAATATAGCACAAGCCTTGCAAATTCTAGGTGTTCTGTAAGTGTCTCTTAAATGCACGCATGCATGCATGCATGCATGAATGAATGAATGAACAGACCACATAACCAGGCCTCCTTTTATAGCATATTAGAATCATCTGTCCTCATATTTGATTCATAAAGCCCAACTGGAAGGACCCTTTTGGGATTCTTGCAAGAGATGAGTTCATCTCTTCCAGCCCCTTCATTTGTAGAGGAAACTAGAAGGGGAAAACTTCCTACCCAAGCTAAGGCCCTATGGCCTGTGCCCCCTTCTCCTATACCCTGCTGGCTCCTATAGGACCTCAGAAAATTCTTATTATTAAAGTAGCAGCTGATCAAATTAATAAATAACAGACCAGGGGGAAGTGTAGGTCCTCACTGGGGCACAGTGGAAGGGATATGGGCTTTGCTGTGTGACAACCAGGTTTCCTATCCCAACCCCAGCTCTTCTGAGCAGCCCTGTGACCTGGGACAAATTAAGTTTCCATTCCTTCCTCTCTAAAATGGGAAGTCTTATGTGTTGTAAGAATTACAATTCTCTCTGTAAAGCACCTAACAGCCCTTGGTATTTAATAGGTAACTTTAACTGATAGTCAGTGTAATTGTGCCTCTGTTTCTTTTGTTGTCTGCTCTCATTGCCTCCACTACCATTTATACAATAGCAGCATCTCAGAGTGCTTAACTCTGTATCCTAAGGTTCCTGAAAAATGTGCCAAACATCCAGCAGTGTTTTTGCAGCAGCACTGAGTCCTGACAGATTAGTCATTCTCTTTGCAGAAAAAGTAAATCATTACTTTATATCTTTTTCTTATATTTATGTTGTTTACCATTGTGCATGTATTATAAAACCCACAAATCAATGCTCTCAGCAGGCAAAACTGTTCAAACCTGCAGAATGTTTTGTTCTGTATTAGGTTTTTGACAAACCAGTATCCACCTGCCCTGAATTCTGTTTTCCTAGGGACAGTGGTGTGGGGAACTGGGGTCTCTGATTGATTTCTGGTGACTTGTACTTTACCAAGGAGCAGGTATAATTTCCCATGTATCTGATTAACCTTCTCTGTAAGATTGCCACCATTTCTGTAATGCCAGAGGATTATTCTATGCTTGGAAAGATGGATATCAGCTCCTTTTAATCAATAGCCCACAAAAGGTGTCACCTGGGTCTGCCTGTGGTTATCTATAATGTCTGGCCAAAAGGGTGCTGTCATTTGTCAAATAACTTGGTTTAATTTAAAGCATCTAGGAAGTGAAGTTGCCTTTATTTTAAAACAGTATGCAGAACAATACATTAGGTTTGTAATGCATACACTTATTTTCTGGATGATACTCTGTTAGGAAGAAAGAATACAAAGGGGTAAGATGCACTCTTATCTGCCTCCATCACACAGGGCTGCTCTGGTAACATGAATGTTTGCATGGGAATAAGAGGAGTAAGGGGTGCAATAGATTCTGTGCTGGCATACAAATGGGAAAGCAATGATGAAATATCACTAGGCTGTTATACAATTTTTCATTCAAAATAGAGTGAACAGGCTGCCTTTATAGACTGGGACAGCAGAGGTAAACTAGGACTGGGCAAGAGGGACATACGGCCGCCCTATGTTACACCATCATGGAATAACTGGGACGTTTGAAGTTGATATTTCTGTGCTGTGGTCTGCCTCGGATTCTCTGAAGAAAGTCCTCTGGGGCATATACTAGTCATCATTTATTATTCAGCCACATGTAGGCTGCACAGTTCCAGAGTTGAGCTAATGGTTCCTCCTAGGAGAAGAGAGCTGTTAATTCTTGGGACAGATAATCTTACATCGAGTTTGAACAGCTTTCCATCTGTACTAAGATACTTTTTCATTGTCAGTATAGGAAAAATGCTAATGCCTCATCCCAGAATCTCCACTTGGAGATGTAGTGAGTCAAGCTGAAAACTGCCATTCCCCTAAATGAAGTTTAGGTGACAGAACAAGAAATCTGTCAGGAAGCATTTTTCCTGGCTCAGATCCTCCAAAGAACACAAACAAATCTGGAGCTGAATTTTTCAAGACTCAGTAACAATGGACCAAAGAAGCAGGATTTACACTGAGAAAACTTTAGGAACCTTACATAAAGGATGGCAATATCCCCAACTCATTCAATACACTGGGCAAGATTCAGATACGTGGTGCTATGGGCTCCTTGGCATGAGCTCTGAAACCTCCCTTAACAACCTGATTTCACCACTTCCTCTCTGAGTTTCTGATTCTGTCTTTGTAAAATGAAAGGAGGATACCCACTTCTCTGAGTTGTTGAGAGTCTTAAGTTAGTAGTATTATGCAGAGCAATTAGCATATGACCTCACCCAGTCTCTGCAAAATAATAGGTCTTTCCCCTTCTACTGGCAGAAGGAACTATACTGTCACAGTTAAGAACACCCACGGATTCAGGCTGAAAGTTCCCCTCTGCTACTTACTAATTGTGTGACCCTTTCAGAGCCTCAGTTTCCTCATCTTGGAAAAGGGACAACAATGTCCACCTGATATTTTGTTTTCTCACCTGTAATTTTTCCCACAGTTATATATGGACAATGAATAAACAGTGAAGTAATTCTAAAGGAATACGTCTAAAAAATGAAACAATTCTAAGTAATTTTTAGTATAAGGAAACCTTCCTGCTCTCCTTTTTCCCTTGCCCAGAGGCAACTGCTTTCAACTCTTTGGGCTTTTTGTTTTGGCTTATTTTTATTTTGGTTTTCATATCTTTAAATAATATGTTTATATTATGATCTCTTGATTCTTCCATTTTATCTTTTAACTTCTTATTATAGAAAATGAGTTTTTAGCTCTTTCACACACCCTCCCCACATAGTACCCTTCTTATTCTCCATCCTCTTAATATGAATAAATCATAATTCTAGTTAGATTATTAATCCATGATTACATAATCGTGACTATGCAATGCTATTCCCAAATGAACAATGGAACAATTCCTGATTTTTTTTATTTTTTGGCACATCTCTTTTTATTTCCCTACTATTTTTTGTTTGTTTACTTAATTTCTATATACATGTCACTAATTCAAACCCCAAACTTTCAGCCATTTTTCAAAATCGTTTAAAAAATGATTAGGCACATACTATAGAATATCCTTCTAAGATGTTTCTTTGCCATCCCCCTGGGAATTCCTATCATCTCTTCCCTATTTTGGGTCTTTTTTACTTCCTGGATCTCATGTGTTCCTTCATTCTTTGAAGCATATCAGTGACCTCCTGGAAAACACCTTCCTTCTCTCCAAGTTTCTTTTACTCGCACATATGATGATAGTTTGGCTGGGAATAGAATTCTTGCCTAGAAATAGTTTTTATTCTTAATTTTGAAATGATTGATCCACTGTCCTCAGAATTCCAGCATCACTATGAAGAAATCTGAAATAATTCTAATTTCTGTTCCTTTGCATGCTACCTATTTTTGTGTTTATTTTTCTCTGTCTCTCTCTAGACACAGACTATTTTCTTCATCTAATGTGACATCTTACAGTATTGTGATTTAGTATAGAATCTAATTTTCTCTTTTCTAATTAATACTCAGTGGGCTTATTTAATTTGGAAATGTATGGCCTTCCATTCTGGGAAATTTGGGGTACTGTTTTGCTGAGAATTTATTTCTCTACTGTCTTTTGTCTGTTCTTTGTATCTAGAGTAGTCTTGTAATTTTCTCTCATACTTCCAAGTTTCATATCTTTGTGTTCTTGCTTTGTCTTGAGAACCTTTCCTCAGATTCTCTTCTACCTATTTTTCATCTCTGATACTGACAGGAGAACAGGCCAGCTGCACACACTTCATACCTCCTGAAGTAGCATTTCCAAGAAGATATTCATGGAGACATAAGCAGTAGTAGTAGGAATACAATCCTGCATTGTCCGTGGCATTCTAGGGCAACCCATGAAGGTCTAATAAATTGACTATCAGATGACAGAAAAGAGTGTGGAACCTTGAACTGTATGGTTTCAAAGTACATGATTGTGGAAACATAACATTTTTCTTAGCATGGTCTGCATTTTTAGAGACCAAGCCTGTGGTTTCTCATATGGGAGCAAGTGGCAGGAACATCATGTCAGTGTTCACTGTTGGGGAAGTACTACACCTTCCCTGGAATGATGGAAAGCTAGGGGCCAAGTGTTAGGTTGATTAGAATTTACTACCTTAAACACTGGGACATGTCTAGTTCCCATGGGGCAGTACAGAAAGCCTCCTCCTCTCCTCCTTTCCTGGAGGGCTGCCCACAGGAGATTAGTCTTAGATAAGTTAATCTTTACCTCTCAAATATCATGACTTAACATTCTAGGGACTCTCATTTAGTCTTTAAATGTTTCTTATTTGTAGTGTTGTCTTCTTGTCTGTGCACAAATTCAATATTTCTCATTTCTCTGAAAGTACTGGCAGATTTTCTTTACTTAATTTGGACTTGGTCTTTTATGTTAGAAGCTGTCTTCAGATGTCTAGTGATTCTTAGTTGTTGCCTCATATTGAAGAATGAGGAACCAGAAAACTGACTTGAAGCCGTGAACCTTTGGGAAAAGTTTATGGACTATAAGGTCAATACAACTAAGCCATTTTCTTGGGGAACACCCCTCAAAGTCACAAGTTTTAGGTTTTTACTTTTGGGTTGACCACAGTCCCTAAAGATAGAGTATATAATCTCCTTCTTTGAAGACAGAGATCTCACTGCCCATGTTCTGGAAGTCCTATAGAAGAAGGGATCTGGGAATCAGCATTCACTAAATAATCATTCACAAAATCCCTGCTGACCTCATTAGAACCTGGTTTCCTCTGGCCCAGAGACTTTCCTCTGTTATCTGCTTAAAAAGTAAAATTCTAGCACACTCCTGGCATAAGGAGGGTTAGTTATCTAGGTGCTTGGAAAAATGGAGAGTATCTAGGGACTAAACTGACTTATCAAGTGTTCCATTACCTGAACTTCCAGGTACATCTGATGCTGCCAATTCCTGAGTCTTTGGGGAATATTCTAAAGAGTTAGTCAGTGGGCTTCTTGTATTTCCCTACTGCCAACTACAGAGTCCTGTTCACAAACAATGCAGTTTCTTCCCAACATCCCTGGTTTTATTGGTTATGCCTCCCAACCATTTTCTCTGTCCTTTAAGGCTTATGCCTTTAAAAAAAAATCTATCCCTGCACTACTGTTTAAAGAGGTTTTAGAGTTCTCAGAATCCTAATAGAGTTATTATGAGGAGAAATGAGATAATTTATGGAAAGACAACACAGTGTCTGTCACACAATTATAGTTATTTCTTTGTTTCTTTTTTATTACTCTCTCCTTTAAAATCATCCCAATACATAAATTATTTTGGGTCTGTACTATATAGCCAAAGAGCATAGAAAGGGAAGACCCCTGTGAGCCTAAGATTTATGTAATTTACCTGATTTATTCAGGTCCCACTTTCCATAGTTCTTAGGCTATCTGGTAACCATAATCACTTAGATTGAGCTTGTAAAGGAAACAGGGATTGAGTGTGCATGATACCCAGCCACTAGCATGATATGGATTCCCAATCTATGGTTAGCATCATGTAAGTACACTTCTATATTGGAATCCAGATCTTTTAACTACTAGTCAGTTCTACTGACTCCTGTTGAATGAGGATTGACCATCAGGAGTGTAGTACCCCACCTCCCCACATATTATTTGTACAAAATCAAGCAGTATGCCTTAGGGTAGCCCTGTGAGGTAGGCAGTCTTACAGTTTCTAGAAATTTGTGCTGATGCTCCCCAAAGCAACTCTTAGTCCTTGTTTGGTTTCAGGCCTGTGCAAAATTATAAAAGGGAAAACAAACATTTAAAAAAAGATCCTGTGTTTTAAAGCTAAAGATACCACTTGCCTAAGCATTATTCAGACCTTTCATGTTCCTCAATGAAGTGTATTTCTGGATATGCCCCATAAACTATTCAAATAATCCATTAAGATAGCTGTAGAAATCAGCATAGCAAACTATCAGTGAGCTAGTTTAGTTATTCACCGGTTATTAATCTTCTTAGCTCAGGGTCATATTGTCCTGTCTTCATCATTTTTCACAGTGTCTGATGATGTCCAGAGAGTTAATGGAGGTCCTGGAATGTGGATACAACAAGCATGATAATCTCCTGACTTGATGGCATTCAGGGGATCATCTTCAAACTTGGTGCATTGCCCTGGCAAATGAGCAGGAAAGCACCTGTGCCTTGTATCTGGATGTTTGTACACTGTTCTGGCGAGGAAGTGTCTGTGTACAGTGCTAATTTACTTAGGATAGTTTCACTAGCAGCAAATTCTTTAGAGCATCCGTTACGATTTTTTTGTAGCTGTCAATTTCATTTCCTCTTTGGCTTCCTTGTAAAATTGAGGCAGATTTTGTCATTAGTTAGAGACATACAATATTTCTTTGGGGATTTATATGGACATTTTTCTCTACATAAATTTTGCTCTGCCTCTCCCCAGTCTCTACATGTTTGAGGAAATTGTTTCTCTTTGAAAGTTCTTGCATGTTACAGCGCATGGACCCAGGCACAAATGAGGTCAGTCATGATGTTAATGACCATGAGAGTGTGAGTGAGGATGGTGATGATGACAGTAATACCATGCACCAAACACTGAAAATGTCAGAGTTATCGTGCATGCAGCATAGGATTATTACAAGTGAAGAAAGAAGTTAGCTGAGTTCCAATTCAAGTGACCTACCTAAAATCAGTCAGCTACTGAGAATGGAGCTAAAATCCTCATTGAGATATTTGACTGTACGTCTTAGTTTCTTAACTTCTAGTCTGTGAGAGCTACTTTCTACCTAGAATCTGTACCCTGCTTGTTAATAGGGTCTGGATAAGCAATTTTCAGTTTTGATCTGCAAAATATACCTCTACCTGAAAGAGGTTCTTTTAATTAGGATTTCTATCTTCAACAAAAATTCCCATTGAATTCAGGTAGGGCATTGTTGGCTAATGTAAGGATTTGGGTATTTACTGTGAATGAAATGTGGAGGCCTCTTTGTTTCTGCTAGAGTCTCAGTAACCGCTAACATTTATATGTGTCAAGCTCCAGTTTCAAAACTTTATATTAATGTGCTCCTTTAGTCTTCAAAGTATGAGGTATATATTATTATTTCCCTTAAATCTGGGTAAACGGAGGCACTGAGAAATGAAATAACTTCCCTGGCATCAACACAGTCTCTAAGTGGTTAAATTAGGATTAAAACTCTGGAAGTCTGCCTCCACTGTTCACGTTTTTAATCCCTAAACACAACTGCCACTCATTTAAAGGGTCCAATTTTCTAATATATAATACTTTGTAGTGAATTTTTTTTTTAACTTGGAGATGTTTTACGTCTATGTATTTCTGCCTTCTCTGGATCTGAGCCTTCTTCTATGGATCTGTGTTCCATATATAACCAAAACATTACTGCCTTTGGGAGCATTTGACAACGGCGTCTGATGATCCCTTTTTTGCCTTTCCCAGAGCCGCTTCTTGCCATTCTTCTCTTGAATCATTTTCTCACTTCATCAGGCTGGGCTCTGTAGGATTCCCACTTTTCCCTCCCCCTTCTTCTGTCTTGACTCCTATAAGTACCTCTGGTTCTAGCACATTACCTCATTCTATCAGAATAAGAAGAAAATTAGGCAAAGCTCATTTATACCTAAACGCTGGCAGCCACCCAAATGCCTCTTTCACAGTGGCTTAAAGTGAGCAGTGAGCTGCCGTTATATTGGAATAGGAGTCAGTAACTTGCAGGGCTTTCCAGTGAAGCAGACCTGGGCTGGAGTACTTATTTTCTTCCTCTAATGAGGTCTGTGGCCTTGGGCAATATATTCAGCCTCCTTAAGGGAGCCTTGGGTTCATTGTCTATAAAATGGCGGTAATAATGATATCTGTATCATAGAGTGGTTAAGTTTAACTGCTAGTGATTTATTTTATTCTTCAGATATGTTTTGAGCACCTGTTGTGTCAGTAACTATGCTATGTATAAGGTATCTGTGCTGAGCAAGCAATACACGTTCTTTGTCCTCACAGTGCTTATATTTTCATAAGGTCATAAATGCAGGTATTTAACTCAGATCCTGGCACATGGTATATACATGGTATATGTAAGCTGCAGAGATGACCATGTTCAATGATGACTGATAGTATTTAATGATGGCATCGTGACCATTTCACCAAGAAGCTGAAATGATAATCCCAGTCTACAGGAACGAAAGGGAAGCTACTTGTCTTTTATCTCCTCATGTAAATGACCTACCAGGTAACCACAAAACAAAAGGGAAAATGTTTAATAAACAGATTATTTGACTATCTGGAAAAATAAAATGCAACCATAACTCCTGGTTAGAGTCAAAAAGGTGCACATTTTAACAATTTCTTTTAAATCACCCACTGACAGATTTCCAGAAATCACACATGAATGTAACTTCTTCTAGAACCAAGGGAATGGTCAGTGTCATCATGAGCAAACAGCACTGTTGTCTTCTTTATCACCCAACCCTACAGATACTGTGTTTCCTCTATTCATGGCTTATCTTCTTTTCTAAACAGTGGCTTAATTACTCTTTTTGAATTTGCCACCTCTCTCATCAGTTCCACAATCACTCCTCCTTCTGGGTAATTTTCCAGTGACATCCTTTCTGTTTGCAATGTACATTTATGCAGCCCTCTGACTTGAGAAGCCAACATATTGTCGGTGCATGAAGCATCCTTGGTGTCTTTTCACTGAGCTGCTAGCTTGAAGCATCTGGCAATCGAACATAAAGTCCTGTACTTGAGCATTCATGCCTGAACCAGAAATTACTTTGTCATCTTCACTGGCTTTTATTAAGCAGCCAACAGCTGTCTTGGAACTATGACTTACTACAGTGAGTTCTTTACCTTAGAATGTCACCCTCTTCTCAGCCTCAAAATAAGTCTCTCGTTTTCCATTTTTTCCCAACCAAACCTTCAGCATCAAGAGTAACAGCAAGAATAGTATCTCACACTTGGGTAGGACGTTATGGTTTATGAAGCATGTTAAAATCCATTGACCCACTTTGAATTTCATCATCGTCCTTGGATGCCAAATCCCATCACATCCAAATTACAGATGAGAAAACTGCAGCTCATAGATGTAAAAAATGACTTCTTGGTGGTTACAAGCCTGATCAGTACTAGACAGTCAAACCTGGAAACTAGGTTTGTAAGACACTAAGTAGAGTATTTTATACATTTCATTATGCTGACCTTTTTAGCAAAACCTACGCCAACATCAGAGCATCACTCCATGAGAAATAACTCCCAGCTACCATTTCTGGTCCTCTAGCATTGTTTTAATTCAAGTAACTAAGGAATAAGTAGCCTTTGCTTCCTTTAATTTAAGTAACTGTTTTTGGAATGAGGAAGTTGTTAGTATTATTATTATTTTTTGTAATTAAATAATACCTAGCCAGAAAGCTATTTCTCTTTTTGCCTTTAGTAAATCCCTTTCTAAAATATCTGTCCAATTTTTAATGCTGATCACAACTCAGTATTTTCAGGCAGTGTTAGCACTATGGTGCTTCCCACAGTCATCTTGGCAATGCTTAGTTGTCATTGCAGAAGACAGTCCATGAAGATGAAGTAAATGTGGGGCTTTGGTTCAAACCAGAACCCTGACTTAAAGTCCAATGACTCTTTGGATGGAAGCAGAAGGATGCAGTGTATCTGTAAATGACTACAATAATGTAAACTGCCTGGGTCTTTTTTAGGAAAAGAAGGGTTTTTCCTAAAAACCACAGAATGGAATGTTGCTAAATATTTAATATCCTAAAAACCACAGGATGAAATGTTGCTCCACAAAAGACTGCTTTTCCCTTTCCAAGTATTTTCTGTGCGGCTGTGTGTCTTTTGGTGTGAGTTTCTCTTATTCAGTTGGTAATCTCTTTGTTGTTTGTGGAGAAGGGCACTCTGCTGCTTTCTGCCTGGGTCTTTCTTGCTGTTTCTTTGAATTTCCATCTCCTCTTCTCCATCTCCTTGTTTTCCCCTTCTCCCTCACCTCCCCTATCCTTTACATAGATTAGATTTACATTTTAATTATCTGATGCATGTTCAGATGTTTATGCCCCCTGTACCTTATTTAAAAGGCATGAAAAGTTGTAAACATCTCTCCAAAAATAAACTAAATTAAGGTGCTTTATACTTCTCTGACCCTCAATTGATTTTTTTTTTCTCTTTGGTTCAGGAACTCTCAATAGAAAGAAAAGTTTTCCTATCTCTGGTGTGGAAGATTGGACTAAATATGCTGTAACCCTCAAATCTACCCCCAGAAAGTAGTTCTTCCCTGCAAGAGTGCATTTTCCAGCTATTTGCCCCCTTCCTCCTCAAAAGGAAGAGCAGTAACAAAATCTTAGCTGAGGATGCTCTTAATTTTCATTGTTCTTCTTTTAAACACCATTGACTGTGTATACAATTCACACTTTGAAGTGTGCAATAAAGCAGGAAGAAGGCTGTTTTTTAGTTGCTAAACGAATGATGTCTCACCTGCCAGGCATACAAAAGGGGCATTTCACCAATTGTATGGTCCTAATAATTGTCCATCCTGAGGACTTCAGGAAAAAGTTCGCTTAGAACTGTTGACAAGCCCCCAGATAAGTTGGTCAGTAGCAGCCCAGACTGGAGAGGGTGAGGGGAGTGCTTGATTTTGTTTGCAGAAAGCTTTATAAATCAATCCATCCTGCATCAAATAAAGGAAGGGCAGCTAATAATGTCCACCAAGATAGTAATACCCTCTGTTTTAAGCTTCATATGCTCTTCATTGACCTTTTCTCAAATCTAAGAACAAACAAAGAAATGCTGTTTTAGAATATGAGAATCACTGTCTCTTTCCCAAGATGCAGAGTCCTTAAACTGAGGAATTTGAAAACAAGTATAAAGTTGCTGACAGGAGCAGGATAAACAGAAAGGGATGCTTTCTCCTTCTGCTGAGGACCTAGCACCACCTACTGACCAGATAGATATTAAACCTTCTCCAAAGTTGCTACTTTGCATGTAATAACAATGGAAGGCATTGTCTGTGGAACTCACTGTCCTTGCCACAAGGTGTACTTTTGTTTCTTTTGTAGTTTCTATAAATATTCTCTTACCTTGTATTAGTAGATACAGCCAGTTGCCCATCAGGTGCAATAACATACTCCTTTAATCAGCAAAGACCTCACTGTGCCATTCTTATGCACTGTCTATGATAGGATTTACTGTATTTAGTAACACTAATGGGACTTCTTTGGGACTCTTTTGCCCAGTGGCTCACTAGAGAGAATTATTCATATGAAGTAGCTGAAAGAAGCAGGCCTATAAACCCTCTTTCTCAAACAGTAAGAATTCTATTATTTGATGAAAATGTTTTTCCATGGATAAAAGATGTCTGCAGTTCCCATTTATCATTTTTTAAATCTTCCATCAAGGTAAAAAAAAATGTCATAGAGTAATTCTAATGATACCTTAACTGGAAGATACAATTTGTTTAATTTGTCAATGAGAATAGTTCTTTCCAAGAGTCTGTTTAGATCATTTCCTTTAAAGCATAAAGAAAGCTTCATAAAGATCTGAGCTGGTAAATACAGCATAGCCCCCTCCTCTGTTATCGTGACTCCTTCACTTTAGGAGTATCTCATTCGTGCTGGAAGCTTTAGGCACCTGCAGAAAATTCTTGACATCCCAGCTGAGAAGCCCTGTTACTAAACGTGGCACAAATCCCAAACCAGGTGTGCTTTTCCTGGTGGCAGGTAAAAATAAGAGCAAATGGGTTGACCATGAATGACTTTAACATACAGTATAACTTGCCTATTGAAAAACAAAACAAAAACCCCTTCTTAATAGCTGTAACCAACTTGGAGACCTGAAAGGCAACCAAGAGCCTTTGGGTGTCCTTACAACAGTCTCACAAATAAATGGATGCTCTGTACTATATATTTTGACCAGGCCAATGTCATAACTGTGTTTATCATTTGACTGCTTATTCCCGAGCACATATCCTTGGCCACCCTCATTTGGCCTGTGCATAGCAGTTCCCATTTGTGGCAGTCAAGCTTATTAAACAGAACTGCTTTGTGTTTTTTTTTCATTAGTCCTTGAAAATAGATAGGTAAGCATCCTTCTCAGGGGTGATTTGTACATTGCTGTACAGAAGGCAACCATTTGTGCTCAGTCCAACTGGGGCCAGACTTCGCCTTGTGTTTTCTCTGATGTCATCTGTCAGGCTGCACAGGCAGTTCAAAAAACCATCTTACAATACAACGTGGCAGTGCTTCTTGGCATGCATTGATTAACAACCTGGACTTGGGAAAGTGTCCTGTGCCATGACTATGTTTTTTCCACCACTTTCTAAAAAGAGGTTTTCCTGTCTTCAATCAATATAATTTTTTTTTCCAGCTGGTTCTCCTTTCCTTCTTAATACAGCAAACTCATATTAATTGTGTTAACAAGAGGAGAGGTAAGATATGGAGAAAAATATCCAACATTTGTTTTATTTATTTATTTTTTGATTCTCTATTTACAGGCACAACTGCTCAATAGAAAGAAAAGGAAAAAACCTTAGTGAAAAGTACATGATTAAAATAAATCAGATATATAAAGGATTTCCAAAAGAGTAGCGATTACAACCAGAATGGAGCCTTGGAAACAATGCCAAATACATAGATGCCTGATATTATGCAGATGATCATACACTAAATATATTTTATTTCATCAGAATGATTTGGCATATAAAGCCATCTACGACTAAAGCCAGAGCCTGGATCTCAACTTCTTGCCAGGAAACTGGGGGAAAAAAAATCTGTGTCCAGATATAAGAATTTTAAAGGGAGTTTATTTACGGCTAGAGTGGGCAGGAAGGCCTTCTAAGGAAACAAGGGCCAGGCCTATAAACTATAGGGTAGAATGTCCTATATTTTGTTACCCTATAGGATGCAAACCCCAAATCCCTCACATACCTGATTTAGGGCTTTACAATTCACAATAGGGAAGAATGCTCATAAGGAGGAAAAAAACTTATAAGATGAACTTCCAAACCAAAATTACAAGGACAGTGAGGAAATCTGCCACCACAAGAGACGCCAAATACAACAGAGAAAAGAATTCACATGCCCAGACGTAGCCGTGAGAGGATAATCTAGAAAGAACTTTTGGCGAAGTAGTGAGGATTTCTCAAGGATAACCTGACCCACCCCCATCAGTTATTTCCCTACTTCCCCACCTAACTCCCTGACAGAATGGATTCATTTATGAAAATTAACTCAGGAAAGGACAAACTGGAAAGTATGTTGTTGCTTGTTTTTTGTTTTGATGTGTTTTAAATGTTTTGAAATGTAGAGCCTAACTATCCAGCAGAGAAGAATGATTAGAATATTGATATTTCTTCTATTTAATGATGAATTGTTCTCTAAAAGCTTAACATACTTTTTAAGTAATGCCTTCCTCTTTTTAGGTATTTTATTTTAATGGATTCACTCAGATTTGCACTCCACTATGAAATGCAGAAAATCAAAGTGTTTTGATTTTAGTAGTTGTAGCATAAAACTTTAATTTTTAAATGGTATATTCTCTTGAATTTGAGTTAGCCATCTTTTTGTTTTTATTTCGCTGTTGTGTATTCACTAGAAAGTTTTACTAAAGCAATGTAAGTCCCATATTCCCTTCCATTCTGGTCCCTTACCTTCCTAGAGTCCCTTCTTTTCCCAGCACAGGTAGTCAACACAGTAGTTGAGGATACTGGGCAGTAAGGTGGGTCGGAGAGCTGTATGGAGGCTTGGGTTTACAGGCCCAGAATCCCAGGAAGTGGGACAGTTGAGGGTGGGAGCAGTGGTGGTGGGCAGAGGAGATAGGTGACAGGTTTGGGGGATTGGTTGTACTGAACCAAAGTAAGTTGGTTAAGCAAATAAGTAAATTTTTTGAGGATAATGTGTAGAAATAGTTACAGATGTATATGTATATGCATTATATATGTGTGTATGTATGTGTGCAGGCACTCTATTCTTTGCCTGATAGGGCCAAGAGTAGTGATCACATGGGTGTCCACATCGTGGTTTCTTAAAACCATCCTCAACTGAAAAGAGGATTTCTCTTTTCTCCTCCTCCCTGGAGAAATTGCTGATTCTCAGGCTTAGCAAAGTATAAGGTAAGCCTGGAACATCTCACTGGCGAAAAAGTAAGGAAACACTCAACAAATGATTCAATGTCACAAGGACACGGGAGCTTGCTGAAAAGGGCTCTTACTGACCAAAATGGAGAAATTTGAGCATCAAAATAAATAGTGATATTAATGCATTACAAGCCACTGAATAAAATAGGAAGCTCAGAGTGAGTGAATGAAGGAATGGGAGAGGAAAGCTCTTCAGTAGAATGCCACTTGAATACAAGCAAAGGCAGTAAAATATTATCAACAGAGGGGTCTGTGTGAAGGTATAAGAGTTCTTTGTATTTTTCTGGCAACTTTATGGTAAGTTTGAAGTTATTGTCACAATAAATTACTTATTAAAAGAAAAAAAAATTCTAAATGTGGCCTTGGATGCAGAAGTCAGTAATTAGCACAGAGGAAGAGCCAGAATTTGCCCAGTGAGTGAAGTGAAACCTTAGATGGTTTCCTTTATATATATATATATATATATATATATATATATATATATATATATATTTTATTAATGTATCACTGATATACAATCTTATGAAGAGTTCACATAAGCAAAATTGTGCTCACTACATTCACCCATATTATTGAGTTCCCCCCACCAACCCCACCACAGTCACTGTCCATCAGCGTAGAAAGATGCCACAGAGTCACTACTTGTCTTCTCTGTGTTATACTATCTTCCCCGTGACCCCCCACACACCATGTGTGCCAACAGTAATGCCCCTCAATCCCCTTCTCCCCCCCTCCCTACCCACCCTGCCACACCCCCTTTCCCTTCAGTAACCTCTAGTTCCTTCTTGGAGTCTGTGGGTCTGTTGCTGTTTTGTTCCTTCAGTTTTGCTTTGTAGTTATACCTTGCAAATGAGTGACATCATTTGGAACTTGTCTTTCTCCGCCTGGCTTATTTCACTGAGCATAATACCCTCCAGCTACATCCATGTTGTTGCAAATGGTAGGTTTTCTTCTTATGGCTCAATAATATTCCATTGTGTATATGTACCTCATCTTCTTTATCCATTCATCTACTGATGGACCTTTAGCTTATTTCCATATCTTAGCTATTGTAAATAGTGCTGTGATTAACATAGGGGTGCATATGTCTTTTTGAATCTGTTATCTTGTTTTCTTTGGGTACATTCCTAGGAGTGGATTTCCCCGGTCAAATGGTATTTCTGTTTTTGGTTTATAAGGAACCTCCATATTGCTTTCCACAATGGTTGAACTAATTTACATTCCCACCAGCAGCGTAGGAGGATTCCCCTTTCTCCACATCCTTGCCAACATTTGTTGTTCCTAGTCTTTTTGATGCTGGCCATCCTAACTGGTGTGAGGTGGTATTTCATTGTGGTTTTAATTTGCATTTCCCTGATAATTAGCAGTGTGGAGCATCTTTTCATGTCTCTGTTGGCCATCTGAATTTCTTCTTTGGAGAAGTCCATTCATATCCCCTGCCCATTTTCTAATCAGGTTATTTGCTTTTTGGGTATTGGGACATATGAGTTCATCATATATTTTGGATGTTAACCCCTTGTCAGATATGTCATTTACAAATATATTCTACCATACTGAGGATGCCTTATTGTTCTACTGATGGTGTCCTTTCCTGTACAGAAGCTTTTTAGTTTGATGTAGTCCCATTTGTTCATTTTTGCTATTGTTTCCCTTGCATGAGGAGACATGTTAAGGAAAAAAGTTGCTCCTGTTTATATCTAAGAGATTTTGCATATGTTCTCTTCTAAGAGTTTTATGGTTTCATGACTTACATTCAGGTCTTTGATCCATTTTGAGTTTACTTTTGTATATGAAGTTAGACAATAATCCAGTTTCATTCTCTTACATGTAGCTGTCTAGTTTTCCCAACACCAGTTGTTGAAGAGCCTATTGTTTACGCACTGTATATGCATGGCTCCTTTACTGTATATTAATTGACCATATATGCTTAGATTTATATCTGGGCTCTCTATTCTATTCCACTGATCTATGAGTCTGTTCTTGTGCCAGTACCAAATTGTCTTGATTACTGTGGCTTTGTAGTAGAGCTTGAAGCTGGGGAGCATAATCCCCCCAGCTTTATTCTTCCTTCTCAGAATTGCTTTGGCTATTCGGGGTCTTTTGTTGTTCCATATGAATTTTAGAACTATTTGTTCTAGTTTGTTGAAGAGTGCTGTTGGTATGTGGATAGGGATTGCATTGAATCTGTAGATTGTTTTAGTCAGGATGGCCATTTTGACAATATTAATTCTTCCTATCCATGAGCACAATATGTATTTCCACTTATTGGCATCTAATTTCTCTCATGAGTGTCTTTTAGCTTTCAGGGATAGGTCTTTCACCCCCTTGCTTAGGTTTATTTGTGGTTATTTTATTCTTTTTGATGCATTTATGAATGGAATTGTTTTCCTGATTTCTCTTTCTGCTAGTTTATCATTAGCATATAAGAATGCAAAAGATTTCTGTGCATTAATTTTGTATCCTGCAACTTTGATGAATTGAGTTATTAGTTCTCGTAGTTTTGGGATGGATTCTTTAGTGTTTTTTTATGTACAATATCATGTCATCTGCAAACAGTGACAGTTTAACTTCTTCCTTAGCAATCTGAATGCCTTTTATTTCTTTGTGTTGTCTGATTGCCATGGCTGGGACCTCCAGTATTATGTTGAATAAAAGTGGGGAGAATGGGCATCCTTGTCTTGTTCCTGATCTTAAAGAAAGGCTTTCACGTTTTCACTGTTAAGTGTGGGGTTGGCTGTGGGTTTGTCATATGCAACCTTTATTATATTGAGGTACTTGCCCTCTATACCCATTTTGTTGAGAGTTTTTATGATGAATGAATATTGAATTTTTTCAAATGCCTTTTCAGCCTCTATGGAGGTGATCATGTGATTTTTGTCCTTCATTGATGTGGTGTATGCTGTTGATCAATTTTTGAATATTGTATCATCCTTGCATCTCTGGAGTAAATTCTTCTTGATCATTATGTATGATCATTTTCATTTATTTTTTAATTTGGTTTGCTAATATTTTGTTGAGTATTTTTACATGTATGTTCATCAGGGATATTGGTCTGTAATTTTCTTTTCTGTGGTTTCTTTGCCTTGTTTTGGTATTAGAGTGATGCTGGCATAATAGAATGAGTTTGCAAGTATTCCCTCCTCTTCTATTTGTTGGATAATTTTAAAGAGGATGGGTATTAGGTCCTCACTAAATGTTGGATAAATTCAGTGGTGAATCCATTTGGTTCAGGGGTTTTGTTATTAGGTAGTTTTTTTATTACCAGTTCAATTTCATTGCTGGTAATTGGTCTGTTCAGATTTTCTGTTTCTTCCTGGGTCCATCTTGGAAAGTTGTATTTTTCTAGAAAGTTGTCCATTTCTTTTAGGTTATCCAATTTGTTAGCATATAATTTTTCATAGAATTCTCTTAATTCTTTGTATTTCTGTGGTGTCTGTAGTGATTTTTTTTCCTTTCTCATTTCTGATTCTGTTTATGTTTGTAGACTCTTTTTTTTTAGAATTCTGGCTAGAGGTTTGTTTATTTTGTTAGTTTTCCCAAAGAACCAGCTCCTATTTTCATTGATTCTTTCTATTGTTTTATTCTTCTCAATTTTGTTTATTTCGGCTCTTATCTTTATTATGTCCCTCCCTCTACTGACTTTGGGCCTCATTTTTTCTTCTTTTTCTAGCTTGAAAATTGTGAGTTTAGACTGTTCATTTGGGATTGTTCTTCTCTCTTGAGGTAAGCCTGTATTGCTATATACTTTCTCCTTAGAACTGCCTTCTCTGTGTTCCATAGAAGTTGAGGTGTTGAGCTGCTGTTTTCATTTGTCCCCATATATTACTTTATCTTTCATTTGGTCATTAATCCAGTGATTATTTAGGAGGATGTTGTTAAGCCTCCATGTGGTTATGGGCTTTTTTGTTTTCTTTGCACATTTATTTCTGGTTTCATACCTTTTATGGTCTGAAAAGTTGGTTGGTACAGTTTCAATCCTTCTGAATTTACTGAGGCTCTCTTTGTGGCCTAATATGTGATTTATTGTGGAAAATGTTCCATGTGCGCTTGAGATGAATGTGTATCCTGCTGCATTTGGGTGGAGTGTTCTGTGAATGTCTGTTAGGTCCATGTGTTCTAATGTGTTGTTCAGTGCCTCTGTCTCCTTACTTATTTTCTGTTTGGTGGATCTGAGAATGAGTAGATTGTTGTTGAACACGTGAGTAGTATGTCAAAGTCTCCTAAAATAAGTGCATTGCATTCTATTTCTCCCTTTAATTCTGTTAGTATTTGTTTCACATATGTAGGTGCTACTATGTTGGGTGCATAGATATTTATAATGGTTATATCCTCTTGTTGGACTGACCCTTTTATCATTCTGTAATGTCCTCCTTTGTCTCTTGTTACTTTCTTTGTTTTGAAGTCTATTTTGTCTGATACAAGTACTGCAACTCCTGCCTTTTTCTCCCTATTAGTTGCATGAAATATCTTTTTCCATCCCTTCACATTTAGTTTGTGTATCTCTTTGGGTCTGAAGTGAGTCTCTTACAGGTAGCATATGTACAGACCTTGTTTTTTTATCCATTCAGTAACTCTGTATCTTTTGATTGGCACATTCAGTCCATTTCCATTTAGGGTGATTATCGATAGATATGTACTTATTGCCATTGCAGGCTTTAGATTTGTGGTTACCAAAGTTTCAAGGGTAGCTTCTTTACTGTCTTACAGTCTAACTTAACCCACTTAGTATGCTACTTCCAACACAATATAAATTATTTCTTTCCTCCTTTCTTTTTCTTCCTCCTCCAGTCTTTATATATTAGCTGTCATATTCTGTACCCTTTGTGTATCCCTTGACTGACTTTTGGGGTAGTTGATATAATTTTGCATTTTCTTAGTGCTTAGTGGGTCTACTTCCTTTATTGTAGTTTTATTTTCTCTGTTAACAGCTCTTTAGCCTTACAAGCACTTCCATCTAGAGCAATCACTCCAAAATACACTTTAGAGATGGTTTGTGGGAGGTAAATTCCCTCAACATTGGTTTATCTGGAAATTGTCTAATCCCTGCTTCAAATTTAAATGATAATCTTGCTGGATACAGTATTCGTGGCTTCAGGCTCTTCTGTTTCATTGTATTAAATATATCTTGCCACTCCCTTCTGGCCTGTTAAGGTTTCTCCTGAGAAGTCTGATGATAGCCTGATTGGTTTTCCTTTGTAAGTGATCTTTTTTCTCTCACTGGCAGCTTTTAATAATTTGTCACTGTCTTTGATCTTTGCCATTTTAAATAATGTATGTCTTGGTGTTGTCTTCCTTGGGTCCCTTGTGTTGGGAGATCTGTGCACCTCCATGACCTGGGATACTATTTCATTCTGCAGATTGGAGAAATTTTCAGCAATTATTTCTTCAAAGAGACTTTCTATCCCTTTCTCTCTCTCTTCTTCTTCTGATACCCCTATAATGTAAATATTGTTCCATTAGGATTGGTCCCACAGTTTTCTTTATATTCTTTCATTCCTAAAGATCCTCTTTTCTCTCTGTGCCTCTGCTTTTTTGCATTCCTGTTCTCTAATTTCTATTTCATTTCCCATCTCCTCTACCTCATGTAGTCTGCATTTAAATCTCTCCATTGTATGTTTCATTTCAGATTCTGTATTTTTCAAAGTTTGTCTCTTTTTTTAATTCCTCCCTGAAGTCATGAATATTTTTTTGTGTCTTTGTGAGCATGTTTATGATTTTTATTTTGAAATCTTTATTAGGAAGGTCGGTGATTTCAGTTTCACTTGGCCCTCTTTCTGGTGTTTGTGGGATTTTGGTTTGTACCAGGCTCTTTTGCTATTTCATATTTGTATTTGTATTGATTGCTCTGGAATAATAAATTTGTGTAGGCAGCTCCCTCTAGTGTCCAGACATTCTACTCTCTGGAGCTGCCCAGCACCTGGAGAGATGGCAGGGTTTGCAAGTGAGTGACACCGGTGCCTGTCGGGAGGAAAGAGATCTTTCCTGCTTCCTGACTGCAGTGTCTGCCTCCACTGCCAGGGTCAGTGTGCCAAGTGTGCAGGGAAGAGCCTCTGTGTTATGCCCCTGTAGCTGCTGTTGATGAAGCTGCCCTCTTGCTGGCCTGATGCAATGGCAAGGGCAGCAGGTTTGCGAACTGGTGTCAACCAGGTGGAAGAAGTGGCAGGCTGCATATCGCGATGGACTGCCTGAAACTCCTGAGAGTTCCCAACCTGCTGGGTTTAGTGTGCAGGGACGATTTTGTCCATCTGTCCTTTCTCCTGAGCAGCAAACTCTATGTTATCCTTGCCCCTTTAGCAGCTCTCTCACTGTTGGGAAGTCTTTCTAAGTCCCTGCCTTTCTTTTGTCCTAGAGTGGCCGGCTGTGGTACCTCTTTTCCCTAAACAGTTGGAGTCTCAGTCTCTCCTAGTATTCCGCCTGTCTTTGCCTTCTCCTCTGATCCCCAGAGCACCATGTAATGTAGGTTCATGCCCTGGGAGCAGATCTCCAGGTCTGGGTGTTTAGCAGTCCTAGGCTTCTACCCTTTCCCCGCTCCATTTCTCTTCCTCCTGCTGGTGAGCTGAGACGGGGCAAGGGCTTGGGTCCTGCCAAATCATGACTTTGCTACTTTACCCTTTTCCATGAGGTCTTCTCTTTACTCCAGATGTAGGCAGTCTGTCACAGGCTTGTCACTGGTAGCTATTTCAGGATTCATATTTGCTATATTTTCATATGTGGTTTTGGGAGGAGCTTTCTGCCTCACTTCTCATGCTGCCATCTTTAAGCCAGTCTCCCCTTTTTATGTTCTAAAGTCAGGCTGAGTCAGGGTAAGTAATGAGAAACACAATGAGAAACACAGCACAGCAGTTCCCCAGTCTACCGTCCTTCAAGATTTCAAGGATTTATTTTCATCAGCAACCAAACACTATCATATGCAAGTCATCAACAACTTACATTTAACCAGCCAACTCTCATGAATAGAGACAGGGCTGGGTATCTGGGCTTTATAAAAGTGTAAGATATGGTCCTTGACACCCAGGAACCCAATTATATGGGAGAAATGAATATACGTAGATGATATTCCACAATAATACTGAAGCGTAATGTTGAAGAAATGGAACAGTTAATGCCTTGGACTTCATGAAAGGAAAGATTACCAGTGAGTAAGGTGCTCAGGAAAGCATTAGGGATATGGCTTGCATTCATATTCTCTTCAGATAGATAATAGTCTTCATCCAGCCTGGCTGGCCCTGAGTGTAGCCTGACAGCCCCTCTCTGATGGTGCCCACCTGTCATTGAATACTTCCAGCAATGGTGATTTGTGTTTTCCTGAGGTGTCCCATTTCCCTTTTGGAAAGGTCAACTTATTAAAAATTCCCCCTTCTGCAGAGCCAAAACATGCCTCTTTGTAGTTACTCTCTGCTTTTTACTTTGGAATAACACAAAATAAGCTTAATTTATCTTCTGTCTATAAACCCTTCAAGTTTTGGAACACCACTCTCATGGCTCCTCGAAGTTCTTTCTCATGTCAAATACCTGCCATTATTTTAACTGTTACAGATTTATTAGATCTTTCACTAATCTAAATGCACTATTCCATCAGTGAATCCCAAGGATGTTCATGGCAAGCTGGGGTCCCATTATTGCCAAATACAATGTGATTTTTACCTCGCTGAGTTGGAATACCACATGCTGTTAGTGCAACCTGAAGTGGCAGCAGCTTTCTTTGGCGGCCACATAGACCCTGTTGAACCTGGAATGCTCAAGTTTTTTCCAGGTGAACTGCAAATCCAGCCTTTCCCCAGCCTGTACATGATATTTTTAAGGGTAGTTTTTTAGCCTTTATCCCTATTAAATATCATCCTAAATGAAAGAATTGGTCCAGCTTGAAATCACTCTGAATTCAGATTTTCTTATAATGTTTTAGATTTGTTTTATGCTGAAGTGATAAATATAGTTCATCTATCACTGCTTTTATTTTTGTTGAAAAAATGGAAACCACCTGGAGAGTGCTAAAATTCTTTCCCAGAGAAACTACCTTCAGATTTATTACGATCATTCATCGACCATCTTTGTTGTGGTTATTTAACTACTATTAAAAACAGTCCTCTGTCCAGTCCCTCTTGTATCATTTGAGGTGAGCAGTCAGCTCTTTAACTAGCTCCTGTTTTTGAAGAATCCCATTTTTAAAACTTATCCCTGTAAAATGCTATACAAAAAATATACAACGTGGCCTCAGTGCATCATTAATACCATTCCAGTCAAGAAATTGACTAACAAAAGGAGATGTATACCTTCCAGGAATGAAAATGACTAAAGCACACATTACATACCTTCCTGCCAGGCACCAAGTGAATATCTTGACACTGTACATGAAAGGTAAAGAAATAATAAGCTGAAAAGGAAGGGTTGATAAAATATAAGGAAACAGCATCATAATGGAATTCTTATCCTGTGAACCCATAAGCACTTGTTTTTACAGATAATAAAAACCATAAATCAGAATAAAACCAACAGTGAAAGTCAGAATATAATATGACTGGGATAATAATTAGTGTTGTAATTTATGCATCTAATTGTTTACCTAATCATTAACAGAGTGGTTAAGCATTAAATCTCTCATGGTTGTCATGATCTTCAGAACAAAGGACTTTCTGCCCTCTATATGTTAGAAAAAACAATATAAAACACAAAAGAAATGTTGTTTTGTTTTTCAAGGAGAGTTAAGCACTTGGTAAATATGTGTATTTTAAGCATATGTTCTCTGCCATTCTGATGGTATCATTCTCAGGGTGAACCAAGCATAAACAGGAAAGTTTATGGGTGCTGTTGGTCCTATTTACTGTTGTGATTTAATTACATCCAAATTCAGACATCAATTCACATCTTGAGTTCTAATTGCATTTGAGAGTTGTATGCACAGAACAATAGCTGGAGTGACTCTTCAGAGCTGAAGTTGTAAATATAGGTTCTTCCTGATCTTGATGAATTAAAACCCAAGGAGGGGAGACAGTTTGGTTTTGAAGAAGCCATCTGTTTATTTGTGTACAGTGTTTGTATTCAAATTTAAAGAAATTAATCAAGTAAAAAGCATCAGAATTCACAACACAGAGAACAGGAGTACTGAGCAAGCATACAATTTGAGAAAACCAAGTAGCTACTGAGATTTTGAACCTCTTTTAGTTTAATATCTTCTATCCCAAGGAGACCTGCCTGGTATAGTACGTGACTTGCTGTGCATTGATTCTTTCTATTTTGGGGGTCAGAATATGAATCGGTGACAAGGGCTAAGTTACTGAATTAGCAGCCCTCGGCACAGCAACTGTACAAGCATAATCCTTGATTCAGGGAACTTTTCTCATCTTTGGTTAACAGACAACTGAGTTCACCAATAATAAAATGTGTCCCAGATCCTTACATGTGCATAAAAGGATGGACATTTCTTCAGGAAGCAAATGTCAATTGAAAATGTGAGCCAGGATTGCAAAACGACTCTAGGTTTTGAAATATGTGTCATCTCCTTTTGCTTACCCAGAAGTTGTCAGGAGAAAGGGAGCCAAGGCATTTTAAGGACATGAGCCTGGACATTTGGCTCTGCATTTGTAAGTTTAATGTGTGGGCTTAGAGCTGGAGCCAGAATTTCAGGCATAAAGTCATCACTGCTTTTCACCAGTCTAAGGCAGTAACTTCATTACTTTTGTAGCAAAGCTTTCTGAAACCATCTTCACCCCCTGGCCTTCTTTGAATTTCTTCTGCATTTAAGTATCTTCAGTTGACTGCACATAATCAAGAGTGCAGATAGCTGTGCTATGCCCTCAAACTTGTTTTCTGGATGATTTGTAAATGGATATGTTTTCAGCTAAATGAAGGAAGGCAGCTGAGCACAGTAGATAGTTCCTTAACCTCTCTTAGGTATCAGTTTCCCTTATCTATTAAGTAAGGATGATAATGGTACCTATTTGTTAGCAATAAATGAAATACTTAATGTAAAATGTTTAACACAGTGTCTAGAAGGTAAGGGGCTCAGTGAGTCATCCCAAATGTCATTATTCCCTCAGTCTCCTTTGTATAACTCTTGGTACCAGGACACTGTTATCCATATACCACACAGTACATGCTTGGTGGATAAATCAACAAATGAAAATCTAAATTGCAAAAGCAGTGAACATCTATTTAAAGTAGAATTAGGCAGTATCTTGCCAAATAAAAACCATAGACTCATATAATTTTAGCCTGGAATAATTCATTTTTCACTTTATAGATACGGAAAAATTAAAGTTGAAAAATGATAAATGACACATTAAGTAAAAATGGGGCTACTCCTAGATTCTTTGCTTAGAATTATCCTAAGGGGATTCGCTGTCCACCCCGTTTCCTCATTTTAAAAAGAATCTCAATCTGTATCTGTTTCCTGCAGGTCATTTAATCAAGAAAGCAGATTTTGATTAGGCAACTTGTAAAAATAAAGCAAGCCTTTGGTTTTGCAATAAAGGATTTTCCCTCCCCATTACATCTTAGCTGACAATACCTGTTTTTCATCCGATTTCATAGACATCACCCACTCAACAATGACTAAAAGCACACCACTCCACTTATCATGATCTTTTCCTATTTTCAGAAAATAGCAAAAGTGCATCCCACCACTCACTTATAATTTATTTGTAGACACACACTTTCTTTTTCTAACAGCCTAAGATGTTTGCTTTCGTTAGTTGAATAAAGGGTAAAATAATTGTTTTAAATACTCTCTTTAAAGAGGATATTTTAGTGTTGGTTTCTGAGAACTAAGACCATCAAAAGTTTCCAATGAGATATTATTTCAAATATCCAGTTGAGATTTTAATCTAAGAGGTACACTTAATAAATATTTATATATCCCACAGCCTGAAATACTATCCTGTGGGTGTGGAAGGGGATTAATCAATGTTTTTCTAACTTTTCAAAATTTGTTTTCTCTGTTATGGTCTGATTGGTTGGTTTTGTTTGATTTGATTTTATACGAGGGATTTCTGGAATATCGTGGAACACAAAATTTTGTTCTTGCAGTACTTACTTGATCTTTGTTTTTGACTCACATTGCTTTTCACCACTGTACCCTCTGACAACACTTATGAAATCATGTTGGAGTGAAAAATAAGAGCCCATCTTTGTGTGAATGTAGTTTAGGAGCTTATGAATTGTCTCATCTAAGCAAGCCTGTTCCATTTGCAATTAAAACTATAATGTAAATGGTGAATTTAAAAATGTGCTTATTGTAAAGAAGTAATATATAATATATCATTTTATCATTGATATTCATTATATTATTTGTATTTAAAATAAAATTTGCTAAAATGCCTACTAGCTTCAAAACAGTTAAAATTATGAACTTAATAGCACATGATAATTCATATTATAAAGATATGGGAATAGAAATATCAACCCATATTAAGTAGATTAAAAAAGACAAGAAAATCATATGTGTAGTATATTTACAATAATGCGAAACAAAACAACTGAAAAATTAACCAAAAATACAGCAGTGGACAGGGGGAAGAGATATACTAAAATAAAAAAAAGAAGTTTTATCTGGACAGTAAGTGAATAAGTAGGATTTTCATTTCATTTTATTATGGTTTTTTGGTCCCTTCTGTTAACTTCCCTGGGTTTTCTAAATTTCCCACAGTAAACATTTATCACTTTTATAATAGGTGGGGAAAAGCCCAACTTCAAATTAACATGGATTTTCCTGTTTACCCTCAGCTGAAATATCGCTTTCTAGTGAAACTGGGGAAATACAAACACCTTTTTAAGAGGCAGTTTCAGAGCAGGCAGCCAGAGAGGCCCTTCCCTCGTGTCTGCAGAGATCTAACCTGAGTGCTCCCCAGCTGAGTTCTGTTGCTCAGGGAACGGTCATGTAATGAATGTTTTCATCTTTTCATATTAAAAATGACTTTCTGGCCTGAGTCTGAGCTTCCCAGGTGACTGAGGTTTGCCAAGCCTAGGTAAAAATAAGGCAGAACTACTTTGTACTTCATCGAGCTCTCAGATCCTACCTTCTATTTCCTCGCAAGCTCACAGGCTTTGTTGTCTTGTTTTGTTTGCGCTCCAGATCCAACAAGGGTGATGGTGCCCCCTTCCAGTATGGATGTCACTGTTGGTGAGAGTATCGTTCTGCTGTGCCAGGTGACACACGATCACTCACTAGACATCGTGTTTACTTGGTCATTCAATGGACGCCTGATAGACTTTGACAAAGATGGAGACCACTTTGAAAGAGTAGGAGGGGTAAGTGTTAATACCAGCTATTCACAGGGTATATACATTGTGCCACCAAACTTCTCAGAAGAGACTCAGACAACTTTAGACCAAGCTGAAAAGAAACGCAAAGTCATTATTTGATAATGTTGCTCTAACATCTTATTTCAAGAAAACTCTGGGTTAACCCTTGCTCCTTTTTTGCATAATAAATGCAGCCCACTTACAAAGTAACCCTATATGGCACACCTTGTAATCTTCACAACAGTGTGAGTCCAGTTATTCATTCTTGCATATGAATGAGGAAACTGAGGCCTAGAGGAGTTGTATGGCTTGCCATGGCCTCATTTTCAATTTACTGCAGAACTCAGCTTTAAACTTCAGATCCCAAGCTCTGTTCCCCATACAGCATCATATCCCATAGAACCTGATTAAGAAAATACCTTAAAGACAGTTTACTCAGATGTATTTAGGCTGCTAATTAAACTCTCTATGGCTCTTACAGTATACTTATAATTGTGATGCTAAGGCTCTCTTGCATCTAAAAATCTCTTCAGAGTATTTATTTTCTCCAGGTAACTTGAATACTAATAGTTGAATTTTCCAAATGCCTAACTTTCCATAAAAATACATCTCATTGAACATACACCAAGATGAATTTAAATCTGGAAATAGTTTGTGTCTATCACAATTGTTCTCAAAATTCTTTTTCTGCCCTAACACAGTCCTACATTCCCATTTGTAGTAAAGATTCACTCTGGCCACCCTTCTCATGGCAGGATTCAATCAAAGGACAGCAGAAGATTAACAAGAATTTATGATTTGAAAAGCTCTCCCCATCCCCCAAGCTGCCATAGGAACCTGACTTCCTCCTCCCACCTTATGCAAAGAATAAAGGGGCTCAAGCTTATAGAAGTATCCATATTATACACTGAAGGCCTATTTTCCACTCAGCTGTAATACTAGTTCTGTTAATTACATTCTTACTGCCTTTCTCAAGCAGTGTCTCTCAACTGAATCACAGAACAAGAATGATTTTAATATTTTCTCAATATTTCTCCCAAGGATCATATACAACTGGTACCATTTTAGATGCATAGGGGAGAAGCTAATTCATGACATCAATGGGTGCCTCAGGTCATTAGGGATTCTCTCTTGGAACCCTGGCTAAAATATGCTGGATGAAATTGCCAGTATTAGTGATTCTGGACCTCTGTTATGTGATCCAGCCTAATGACCAAGTGGGAAAGACATTAACCACTTCACAAAGGCATTGAAGAAATTCATTGTCTTCAAGTCTAGAAAAGGACATAGTCCAATAATGAATAAATACCCAATGTCTACCACAAAAGAAGTACATTAATAAATTTTAATGTTTGTATTAATTAAAGGAAGGGTAACATTGATTTTAATAACAGAAAGTATAAGCTTTCATAATAAGTTTAACAGAATATTTGTTTTCATACTAAAACCAATATCCTGGCCAGGAGAGATTAAAAATATTATCTCCCAGGATGACATGGGCACCAACCAATCAGAACAGGTGCCTGACCAATCGGAATAGATGTCCTGCCAATCAGATAGATGTGGACTTAGTGCTGGACCGGCTGTAGATCAGCCAGGACTGAGGCACAGGTGGAGCCACCCTGCCGGAGTCAAGCACTAATGGCCACCTTTTCTAGACCTCCATCTGTGGAATCACTCTCATTAGCCTTCTATATGGGAGGTGTTTGTCTCTTCTGTAAAACCAGCCTAACACCAACCAGCTATTGCTGAGAAGTAAGTGCAAAACCAGGACCGCTCTGCAAATGATGAGAACTAAGTACATTGGCCACCAAGATCATTAATGTCTGTAGAGTTAGGACTTGACAATAGAAGAGGGAAGCAATTCTGAAGCCCATTTTTCAGTTTCTTCTTCCCTGGTCAGCATGGCAGTAATGAGGCTTGGCAGAGCCAGCCTAATACAGTCTTTGGAAAAGCTGCTATTTCATTGTCCTCTGATAGCCTCTGAGTGCTCTGTCAGGAGCAGAACAGACCAGAGTAGGGAAAATAAGCTGGTGCTGTTTTGTTCTCTTTAGTAGCAACATAAATGTAGATCTCACTAAACAGTTTGGTCTGAATGACTCAAAGGGAAAGAGAAAGTTATTGTGGTCTCCTTCTGTGAGATGCTGACCTCAATCCTGACTTTATTTTTTTTTGTTGTTTCAGTTTTACTTTAAAAACACAAATCTGGTCAAAATAAAGAAAGCACATTCTAAATCATAGAGTCACAAAATTCTGTGAATAGGTTACTGTGCTCTGAAATCTCCAGGCTCCAACTAGTTTCTTTGGCCTTCAAGCCTTTGGTGAATAAAATGAATTATTGAGATAGGGTAGCTTTTCCTTAAAAGCCATATGCATCCCACTTTCGCTGCATTGTCTGTCTCATGAGGCATATTCTTTGTTTAAGCCTATATGCAGAGTCCTAACATGAGAAATGTCTCGGTTAAATAAATATTGATAGTGATGATGGTGCTTTATGCAGGCACAGCCCCTTTTATTACACTTCACTTTATTCCATTTTGCTGATATTGTGCTTCTGGCAAATTGAAGGTTTATGGCAACCTTGCATCGAGCAAGTCTGTTGGCACCATTTGGCCAACAGCATTTGCTCACTTTGTGTCTGTGTGTCACATATTGTTATTTGTCACAGATATATCCAATTTGTTCATTATTATATTCTTTATGGTGGTCTGTGATGGGTGATTAGGACTCATTGAAAGCTCAGATGATGGTTAGCATTTTTAGCAAAAAAGTGTATTTTAAGTAAAGTTTATACACTTTTTTAGGCATAATGTAGATTAATAGACTACAGTGTAGTGTAAACATAACTGTTAAATGCACTAGGAAACTAAAAAATACATTTGATTCCCTTGATTAGAATATTCCCTTTATTGTGGTGGTCTGGATGGAACCTGAAGTAGTATCTCTGAGGCGTGCCTGCATTTGCAAAGTGCCTACTCATGTATGAAGCACTTTCATATTTCAGCTCTTTAATCCTCACAGAAAACCTGAGAAAGAGGGTAGCAATTTTTACCCTATTTTACTGAGAAATTATAAGACTTGGTTAGTAAATAGTAGAATCTGGGTGAGAACCCAGGTATTATAAATAAAAGCACTTTCAGGCAAAAAAAAAATCCACAGCTGTTTAATATCTTGGACACTATTGTTTCACAAAGCAAAATTGATCATAGTCATCAATAATACCAGTTTGAATTTACTCTGTGCCCCACAGTTTTCAGGATTTCACATACACATACAATTTCATCAGATTCTCACAACTTAGTACAGTAGGTCAATCAGCTAAGACCCAGAGAGATTAGGAGACTTTTGTGAAGTCACACAGCAGGGATCAGCCCAAGACAACTAAGTCCGGAAACTTCGGCTCTTCACCACACTCTATGCTTTTGTCTCACTTCTAATCCTATTCACAACTATGGCAGTTCTGTGTCTTCAAGTGTCCTGAGTACAGAACAAAGGAAACCAGGGACACATTAATTTAGAATGAGAGTAAAGTCTTTCTGGATGGTAGAACATTTCAGTTAAGAACAGGTACTGGAACACGTGGGTTCACAGCCTGGCTTTGCCATTGGCTAGTGTCTTCAGGCAAGTTATACAACCTCTCCGTGCCCTAGTTTCCCTGTCTGTAAAGTAAGGATAACGAGTACCAACAGGATAGGACATGTGTTCAGTGAGTTAATATAAATAAAGCACCAGGAAGTGTTTTAATACATGCCTGCCGCATATTAAATACCATTAAGCATTATCCAACATTATTATCGTTTGGAAGAATAGCAACAGGTCCAAAATAACGCGTGTCCTCCTGCCATCTACTGGGAGCTTAGAAACAAGCATGCTTTCCTGATCTAGCCCCGAGGGCATTCTCTTGCTCAAATGTCTGTGCTCCAACCTTTTGTCGAAAAGAGCTATGAAGCCAAACGCCAAGGTGTTGAGGTTTCAGTTAAAACACCACCTTCATGATGGCCTGTGGAGGCCTCTCCTGATACTTTTTGCAAGTACCAAGCTGGGGACAGTGTAGAAAAATTTCTAGGGCACAGAGACATTCATACCAGGCAGCAATGAGTCCTATTCTTCTGCTACCCAAACATGCATTTGGCACTTGGAAGACAAATTTTCACCATTCCACACTAGGTGATGCAAGATTATCTGGGCAATTCTGGTCCTCATAATCCTTTAATTCAAATCTGGGAGCAATCAAAATGCTGGCTAGAAGACCAGGTCATGCAGTAAAACACAAATGCCTGCAGATGTGCGCTTGTCTCCCCTGTGCACGTGTAGGGTTCCCAAGGACTGTAATGCCAGGGAAGGCATTAGTCTCAGGGCATTACTTGAAAAAACTGATAGGACAAGATCAAGAGCCACCTTGCACAAGTTTAAGTGCTTCCAACATGGGTGGCAAACTGCTGCCGAGACCCAGACAAGCCATCCACCTGAGGTCTTGTCCAAGGTGTGTTCTGAAAACTTTGGTGTTCCTATCTCTCGGATAGGCTCACTTATTTTTAATTGGCCATGGCGTGCCTTACTAATGTTTTCATCAGCCAGTGTAAAATAAATCTATTAGTCACAGTGTCCTTCATGTGATAATGATATTTCGAGCTCATTAAAAAGTAATTGTAGACCCTTTCCCCTACTTTATCAGCAGGATTCAGCTGGCGATTTGATGATCCGAAACATTCAGCTAAAGCATGCTGGGAAATATGTCTGCGTGGTCCAAACCAGTGTCGACAAGCTGTCTGCTGCTGCAGACCTGATTGTAAGAGGTATGAGAATTTGGGGTTTCATTCTTAAAACGTTTTTGTAATCTCTACTCCTGCACACAGTGCTAAAAAACTTAAGTAGTTTAGAATTATGGAGAAGTCAGGTAGAAAATGCGCTTTGTAAACAATGATTAGCAGTAACAGAAGTTTATGTGTATCTCCTTCTCATAGAGGATCATCAAGAAATGCAGAGCAAATCCAGTTAGTCTGTAACTCCTGTACTCACCCTGAATGCCCCGATTTATGGCTGCTGGAGTTGATCTGACCTTCTACCTTCTAGAATAATTTTGGATTAACAAGAGCAAAGGCTTAAGGAGGGATCAAACTGTGCCTTTCGACGTTTCATCTGAGCTAAACCAAATTAAGGTTTTAGGCCACTGATAGAACAGTGGCTTAAATAAAATCATCACCAGTTTTTCCCAGATTCCTTTTTTTCCTAAAGTTAAGAGTTCTGTCCAGTTCCTCAAATACAGTTTTAGAGGGAAACACCCTTTGACTGCCTGGGATGTAATAAATAAGCCGGGAGTCGATATAAAAATTGACGTATGAAATTCCTGTGAGTACTACCCTCAGGGCCTAGCTTTAACCTAATGTCTGCACATACCCTGACTGAGCCCCACCAAACCAATTTGCAAAGGAATATAAAATGGCTTTCTAGAACATCAGAATAATCTTGGTGTTTAGGTAACTTTGACCAGCAGAACTTTGAGTGCAAGCACAACTCCAGGAGATACCAGATCTGGAGGCAGGGTGAATCTGAGTGCACAGAGAACGAGATGCTGGAAGCAACAGAAGTGTAGCTACATGCTGTCAGCATAATGGGGAGGGGTGTGTGTGGGGGGGGGGGAATTAGCAAGTTACACAAACTGTCAAGAGAATTTAAATAAAAATACCTTCCCATGTATCTGTTTTGCTTCCCCTTTAAAATGCCTAAAAAATCGTTTCAGTAATGATGTGGTAAGGGCCAGATAAGAGAACTAACTTTCAACCTGGGTAGTGTTACCCATTGAATAACTTAAGAAAACATGTTTATTTCCATCTTAAAAAACACCAGAGCTGGTCTGTTTTCCCCTTGGGGACAAAAGAATTCTGATACTGAAAATATATTCTCTATTTAATTAGGCTAATGTTCAGATCAGCAGTTTAAACACCAATAAATTAGACTAATAAATATTTAAATCAGTAATACTTGAAGTTCTTAAATGATATTGTATACTTCATTTCACAGAAAATAACATTAAATACCAAGAGAAATTTGCAAAAACAGTCTAAAAGAAAATCTAATCGGTTAATAAGGCCAATAAATTAATATGCCATTTGAACTATAATCTTTCATTTTATCTCCTCTAGCTCTGCCCTTGCAGCTTTTCTGCACATTGCAAAGGGGAGGAATAAATGCATTTTGCTGCCCTGTAAGAGAGTTTTGCATTTGAAATTAGTAAGGCTGAATCTTGGCTCCAGCTTCCTTGATTCTCTGATACCTACTTTGCTTAATGTGTAGCCTTCTAATGGCAGCTGTAAAGGCCACCCTTCTCCCAGAGAGAAGCAGAGACCTGATACCAAACCAAGATTCTCTCTGCTGTTGGCTGTGACAAGAAGTTCTGTGACCCCCTGACCATGGTAACATTCTGTTCAGGGGATAAACATTTGCTCATTTTGTCATTTTGAAAGAAGGACCCAACTTCCCCAAAACAGAGTCAGTAAACATTCTGCAAGGTCATTTCTACACCCTGGAGTAGTGGGTGACACAGGAACATAGCAGAAAACAAACAACTGTGATAGTACCATCTTCCCTCCAATGGCCAAGGCCACACCACCCATCTCCTTTTCCTCAGCTGCCAACAATGGGCTCACACACTTCCTATCAATTTAATTCACTGAGGAATTTAGAGGGAAACACATTTTTACTTCTGGTACTTGGGTTTTTAAAGGCCACTGAAGGAGCATCCTTTAATTTAAAAAGTTATAAGAATGCTAGGAGGAGAAAGTTGGTGGGGGGAAAAAAAGATTATATTGTCTCCTGGACGTTATCTGGTTAATAAGAGTCCCAAAGACCAGCGGTTACCTCAGCTCTATCTGGGTGGCATTAGAATGACATGCTGAAATGTCACCATGGAAAATTAATCAGTTCCAGAATACAGATTTCCAGACCTTTCATTCAGAAGTAAGAGGGAGAAGATAAATTTAGTCTCACCTGTGGGCCTATAAAAATGACTTTTAAAAAAGGAAAGAAAAATGTAGGGCATCACATAAAGGGTGCAGAAATGAATCCCAGAACAAAGTCTTACTTTGGGAAATTGCCACTAACTTTTTGCCACTCCGTTAGAGGTCTCCTTCTTTCCTGCCCCTGCAACACCGTCCAGTCGAATTTTGGCAGTATGCTTGATTGCTATACTGCGGCTTGGCAAACCCCTCCTACAAATTCCTCCTAATTCCAGCCTGATGGATGTGAGGTTCATCATTATGTCTCCCGCACAGTCACCTTCTCTCCAGAGGTGGTCAATTGTGCCTTGTTAGAAATGCATTCAGCTGCCTGGTAAGAGCTTTTCACATTTGAATCTAGGATAGCTTTGGGTCTTTGCTCTGGCTCTGTTGATATTTTCTGTTTATCTGCCAACCATCTCCAGCTCTCTGTTTATGATTTCCAAGCCTTCATTTAAAACTGATTTCCACCTGTTTCAATGGTGTAAGTACATGGGCCGAAACAATGAACACCAGGAGGATAAGTAGAAAAATACAGGTATGGCTTACAGAAACTGCAAATGAGGGTCTTTAGACTCCAGCCCAATTTTGAAATTGCTTTGAAGAAGCCGCAGTCTTGTGACTCTGCAGCACTGGCCATTTTCACAGCAGTCCCCTCGCACACAAGTGTGGGCTTACATTTGATGTGGGGCAGGGACCGAGGTCAGTCATTACAGGGTGGTAGGAATGTACAGAGCAACACTGTGACCGCCAATGTTCTAAAACCATTTCTGCTCAAATCCGCATCCTCACTGGTAGGAGCAACCATTTCCCAAAGGCAAATTGTCATTTATCCCCAGATGACAGGGCCTGCCCCATAATAAGAACCTGCAAAAAATGATGGGCAAATTAATAGTACCACGGTACCCCAAAATTCTCTTTTAGTAACTAGTACAAATATTCTATTGTAATTCTTTATTTACCTGTCAGCTTTTCCTATTATACTGTAAGCCCCAGAAGGAAGGGGCTGCATCTCATTCATCTCTGTAGGTTCAGAGTCTAGAAAATGCCAAGCACCCAACAGGTATTCAAAAAGAAATGGACAAGTGATGACTCTGTGAGTGGGTGAAAAATGGTTGAATGGGTCAGCACCTCATTCGATTAAAAGGTCGGTCCCTTGGACATTTGAACACACTGCTCCACTTCTGAGGGTCTTGATCTCTTGCAGGTCCCCCAGGCCCCCCAGAAGCTGTGACCATAGATGAAATTACAGACACCACCGCTCAGCTTTCCTGGACACCTGGGCCTGACAACCGCAGCCCCATCACCATGTACGTCATTCAAGCCAGGACTCCATTCTCCGTGGGCTGGCAAGCAGTCAGCACAGGTACCACATGGGGTGCCAGCAGCAGTGTCAGAGCAGCTACTGAAACTCAGTGGAACGAACGAAGCACTGGACAGAGGCCGAGGGGCATCTCAGTTCTCATTCAGACACAGCCACAGATGATGCACTGTGGCGGTGTTGCCTAGACCTCAGCCAACTGTACTGTCATTTGTCTCTTAATTCTCTTCATATCAACTCATGTTTTTTGTTGTTTGTTTTTTGACTTGGGAATAATGTCAGTGAAATGATAGTTCTAAATGTTGGTTATGTTTTTTTCTTAACACACATTTGAAAGTACATTAGCTGTAAAGTAAAATGCATCATGCTGTGTGTTACCTAGAATCATCTGTGCGCTGCTAGCAGTACACTTTGGGAAGCAGTGGTCTAGGCTAGTCTATGATCACAGTCTTTGTAAAGTTTATACATGGCTCTCGAAAAACTAATAACTAAGGACCGCACGAAGCCTCTTGACTCGCAGCCCATTTTTTAGACAGATAAATTTGGGCATGAAGAGGTGAGAGACTTTTTACATTTAAAAAATGAGTTAGCCATACCATCCCTGCCCTTACCAACATGCCCAGGTGGACTTGTTCTGTTATTTCATTTAGGTTTCATTTAAGGAAAAAATGGACAAACAAATAGTTATTACAAGTAAGACGCATACTCCTTTCGGCCCCAAGGGTTACTGGCATATGTAGCCTTTGTGTTTTCAAGTAGAAGTAGTAACTTGCCCAGTTTTGTGCAATTCTGGTGAATTGTATTGATTTTAACAGTATAGGTTTTTGTTTTCATTTTAACGTATCCAACCTCAGAAATGGCTTTCTGTGTTTCCAGCTGAACTACTGGCTCTTCTGAGTCACAGAAGGAAAGGTAGGAAAACCTGGAAGGCAGGACATGAGAATTCCAGTCCTGACTCTGCTACTTCCATCTCGATACATTTTTGTTCTCCTCGTCTCTTAAATGGGTGTGATAAGGATTGTTTGTGACCCAGAAGAGAAATGTTTGAGAAACTTTTTAAAAAATAGGAAGTGCTCCACAAACGTAATGGAAGAAAGGAGGAGAGGGGTGGTGATGTTGCTTTGGCTGATGATAGTGACGGTTTAAAAAAAAACCCAGAATTTGTTGAGCCCTTAATATACCACCTGCTCAACTAGGTGCTTTTCTTACATTTCCTCAACTGTGCTGTGAATAGGTATTGTTAATCAGCCTTATTCTGTGGGAAGGAAACCAAGGGCTGGGTAAATCAAGCAACTTGCCCAAGGTCATTTGGCTACTCAGTGTGGAGTCAGGATTAGGACCTGGGTGGTCTGAATCCAGAGCCCACACTCTTCACCTCTGGAGGGTAGGGGTGCAGGTGTGGCCCAAGGAGGCTGGCAGCCAGGGAGCCCTGGTCACAGGACAGTGCACTCAGCTTCATCACAAGGGATCTCTCTGGAGTCTTTAGGGCTGGGAAGTCTTTATGGTAATGAATTTAAAAATAGAACAGTTGTGTGGTGAGCACTGAAGCAATGTCTGGGGCTTCGTTGCTTGGGTGCTGAGCAGTGGGCTGTGTCCCTTCTCCACATACTGAGGATGAACACCATCAAACTCTGCACCTCTGACTCCCACTTTTTGTGTTTGCATGGGCCATCCCTTTTATGTTTACAGAATCTTTCTATAAACCTGCTAATACAGTTCATCAGCAGTGGTATTATGGAGGCTGTCTCAGAGTAGTATTATAACATTACACTCCCCCTGGTATAAGTTATAGACCATGCAGTCAGACAGATGTGCAAATCCGGTGTGACCTTGGGTGAGCCACTTCGCCTTTATAAGGCACATTTTCCTCAGCTGTAACAATGAAGATAAGAAGTTTACCTTACAGGGTAGTTGTAGGAACTAAACAGCATACCTGGCACCATACAATAAATACTGAAAAAACATATTAGGTGGTAACAGTAATGATTACAGGCAAGTAGCTTTGGGCCTTGAAGGCTGTGTCTTTTGTGATGTCATCTGCTGGTATCTGATTTGAGCTTATTAGTTTAGCGCGGAGAGTTCTAGGTTTGCCTCCCTGTAACAACTAACTGTGTAGCTACTCTCAGACCACCCACAATCATGGTGATTTTGATGGATGAAAGTTGCTATCTTCCTAACATGGAATCCAGTGAAACTGCCCCACCCTTTGATGTCTTTCAGTCCCGGAACTCATTGATGGCAAGACGTTCACAGCAACCGTGGTGGGTTTGAACCCTTGGGTCGAATATGAATTCCGCACAGTTGCAGCCAACGTGATTGGGATTGGGGAGCCCAGCCGGCCCTCAGAGAAGCGGAGGACAGAAGAGGCTCGTGAGTAGCACCCAGGATACAGATATTCTATCCCAGTGGCTTCCGCTCCACAGGGAAAGGCTTTGAATTATGCTTGCTCTTCGGCCCTCATGAGGTTCTGTATGAGCACACCCTTCCCTTGAATCATTATAATGATCAGAAATCAGACCAGTAGATGTTCAGCTTAACCAGCAGTGACCTTCAATCAATACTTCTGTTCTCACTCTTCATTGGGTCCCCTGTAGAGGACAGAACTCTGTGCTTCATTCTCTCAGATACCAACTCTTTTCTTAATGCTTCATTTGTCACCAAGATTCTCCAACAGGACTTTTTTTAAATGCACACCCCACATTTCAAATGAATCAACTCACAGCAATCACTCTTGACAAGGAATAAGTTCTTCAGAAATGCCCAGTAAGATTTTCTTATGGTATATATAACCTATTCCTAGAAGCTGAGATTCAGAACAACCTGCTAAACTTTACAAGCTTAGTCAGCAATTTAGTATGGCTCTCTCTGCACACAGCTTGAATGAACCCTGGGAGAGAATAACAGATATTCATCTGCCTCAATTGTACCTTCATTTCTGCTTTATGTGGGTCTGCATAGAGTTCCAGCTGTGATGAGGCCAGATGTTAGTTGAAGGAATGGGAACTCTGACCCTAGTCTTGAACAGAAATCCATCTAGATCTATTTCATGGGCTGACCGAGAGGATATACCCAGTCACCAAGTATATGCTCTAGCCAGACATTCTAAAACTCAGTCTGAAGTCTTTTCCTCACATGATAAGATAGCAAACTCCCATGCTTTCTTTTCCCCCTTCAAAACCACAATTTAAGGTGGAATCCTGGGGTGGAATCTTGAGGTGGAAGCAATCCTGAGGTGGAAGCTAGCATAGATTCCCCTCTTTTACAGAGAAAACTGGAGATCAAAGAGGTTAAGCACAGTAAGCCAAGGGTCAACCTCTGTCCACCACTTCCTTGAACACCCAGCTCAAAACTCACCTTGCTCCAAGAAGCCATTAGCCCAACCCTACTCTGAGCAGCCTGCTACTCCAGAACATCACTGCCCTACTCCATTCTGTCTGTACTGTACCGTTGTTTATTGTTAGCCTTGCTCTGTACTTGTCCTGCATGTGCCCTGTCCCACCTACTAGATTGTAAGCTCTGCTCGGGCAGAGTGTATGTTGTCTCTTGTGTACCACCACCTGGTTAATAAATGCCTACCCAAGCATTAGAACCAGAACCTGTTCTTTCCTCATCCCACTGAACCTCGGCCTTTAGGAATGGAGCTGAACAATTTGGTCAAACATGTCAGATAACATGTGTATCTTGTTGAATGCAAAACAGGTAACTCTTGGCAATTTCCTTGGTATATTTTGCTTCCTCAAGCATTGGGCCCCTTGACCACACTGTTTCACCATTTCTGATCTCAGAAGATAAAGGTGTGTACATCAAGGTATTCACTTAAAGGGAGTCATCCCGGCCAGGCCACCTTCCTGGCCACCATCTGCCTTTGCCACCTGACATGACTTGTCTTTTGTCTCCTGCACAGTCCCTGAAGTCACCCCGGCTAACGTCAGTGGAGGTGGAGGCAGCAAATCTGAGCTGGTTATAACCTGGGAGGTAAATGATGTGCAGAACAGAGAGAAGTACAGTAGTCTAGGCTATTTTATTTTGTCCCTCTGTTAAACATTTCTGGAAAGTTTCCTCCTCTGCCTTTAATAGCTAATGCTCATTTGACTGCAAACACTCCCTCTCACCTAGCTAATGGGTAGCCAGAAAGGATGGTGCTTGCCCATTAATTTGAGTTAAGTTTTAATTCAAATTATCATAGGAAAAACAAGCATGAAAAGGAAGACAACACAAGGGGAAAAAAAAAAAAATATATATATATATATATATATATATATATATATATATATATGGCTTTGCTTCGGGGGCCCTCTTTTATTAAGCACTTTTTTAAACAACCTGGAGGATGGTTAGTCACCAATTAATTAAACACTGATTTTGAGAGAGGTGGTCTGACTGTTAAATAGTGCTCTTAATGTCTTGAACGATCCTAGATGACAAGAAGTTAAAGGCATAAAGGCTTGTATTTAACCAAAGCCCCAGCCGCGGAAGGAATCATGCCCTTTCAAGCTCAACTCTTTGGTTCTGAGAGGGAGGAGCTTGCCTGAGTCAAGACGATCTTTCCTTCTTCAATGAGATCTTTTGTTCGTTTGGCACTGGGGGGAGATTCATATTATGTGGTCATGTTGGAAATGTTACTTTCCAGATTAATTATCCTCTGTCTTTCTTAGTTATTTATGGTGATTTCAGAGCAGTCTCTCCCATCTAGAATCCAGGCTTTCCACTGCATATTTCCATTGATTATTTTTTTTTAACCCTTGCTACAATACCTCATGAAAATCTAAGGTAGACTTATGACAACCCCCAAATATAAGACTCTTGACAAATCTCGAAAGAAGACAGGTGGGGAAGAACTTCGACAAGAATGTTGAGGGGTAGGAGGGGATAAAACAATTCTAGCATTTGAATCAAACTACTGTGATTTCTGAAGCATACCTTCCTTCTTTCTCAGACAGTCCCTGAGGAATTACAGAATGGCAGAGGCTTCGGTTACGTGGTGGCCTTCCGGCCCTATGGCAAAATGATCTGGATGCTGACGGTGCTGGCCTCAGCCGATGCTTCCAGATACGTGTTCAGGAACGAGAGCGTGCGCCCCTTCTCTCCCTTTGAGGTTAGAGTGGGGGTCTTCAACAACAAAGGAGAAGGGCCTTTCAGTCCCATCACGGTGGTATATTCTGCAGAAGAAGGTACAGTTTATGCTGCCTAGTTATTTGGTATTTCTTCAACTCTGAAATGTTAATTTTAGGACATAAAATCAATTTAGCACTGTATCCATACACTGAAGACATACCCTGATTTGAGAAAAGCATAATGTAAAAAATATGGTTTGTCATCCACTGCCCATCTCTTAGAAAGATGACAGTGCTACTGTATGTAAAAACAAATCGCTGGCCATTACTAAGTCCACTGCTCAGGACCCAAATCACAAGTACCATGTAAGGTCTTCATATCTATTTATATGGTATCATTCCTTTCAAAAGAATTATTTTATTTGCCATTAAGCAAACACCCAAAAGTAATTTGCATCCCCTCTCACCACTTATGCTTGTATAAATCATAGTGTGCTCTTAAGTTATCCTATGATTAAAGAAAAGAGCAACTCACGAAGCAGCAGGATTGCCCTCACCCTCATCTGCAGCATGATCCAGGTCTAGGGGTTCCCCCTCACTATTACAGCCCATGTGCTATGCCTGCTCTCTGGATTCCTCTCACACACTCTTCATTACCACTGGAGTTCATCATTGTTGTTTCAAAGTGGCGTTCAGTATGAGACCATTTTAAAACATCTAAAAGTTGCATTGTTGATTTTCAGTAAGTGAAGATGCAATAAATTCTTACCCCAGGTAAAGAAGGCAGCCCCCGAGATGCAGCAGCCCTCCATGAGCTCGCCCCTGCCTCTTTGTTCTGTCTTCACTTCTGCTGGTTTTCCCCAAACACTCCATGCTCCAACCACATCCAAAGGATTTGCAATCATCTGAACAAGCTTGAGCCCCCTGCATATGCTTCCACTCCTCTGGTGTTCCCTGCCTTGCCCACCTTGGGATTTCATGATCATCCTTTAAGACTCAACTTGAACAACCAAGGCCTTATCTCATTTCTACATCCCAGCTGAATATAGTCCTTCTATTTTCCAGTCAGAAATAAACTTTGGGCTCAGGGAGAGTCAATCAGAAATGGTTAAAGACCGTGTAGTTAGGTCTTTAAAAAAATCATGAAGAACTCCATTTTTAACATTACTACTGTCAATATATTAACATTTGTCTGATATAATTCTCACCTAATGTAGTATAGATTTTGATCTTTAGTTTTATATCCTCACTAAAATGTATTTCTTGAGGACTGGCTATTTATTTTTAACTTCTGTGTCACCAATGTCTAAATGTCCATGACACATAGACCCTTAATAAACACCAAATTAACATATAAATTGAATTTTGCATTGTTATAGACACACAAAACTTTAGGTCTCCCTGTCCAGTGCTCTCTGGAACATGACGTGGGTTCCACAGGGAGTCACAAGTTGATTGTAAATGGTACCAGGTGAACTTTTAAAAATATGCAATAGTTACATATAGATTTTAATTACATTAGGAAAAAAACAACTATCAAATCAAAACCAGGATTTCATGAATATTACTATTCACAACATGACTAGGATTTTCTTTAAGAAAGACCACTGAAAGAAAAACATAAACACAGGAAAATGGCACAGAGCTCTGGCAAATATAACTGAAATTTGGGACAGTCTTGGTCCAGATTCTCCTTTACAGCTGGAAGGTGCTGAGGTCCAAAATTATATAAATGACTCATCTTTGATCACACAGCTTGCTGTGTACAGCTGAAGCATCACTGGCTCCCCTGGATCTTAGTGAAGCCACTTGACTATTTTTCCTTTTGCTCTCGTTTTCATAATCTAGTGACTCTCACTTATGACAAATTCTGAGTTAAGAAGGATGTCTGTTAAGGGAATAGAAGGATGTCTGTTAAGGGAATCACTGGCTATGAAACATTGGTACTTAAACTTACGTAGCACTGAGTTACTCCCCTTCCATCCACACCCACATTGAGAAGCCAAAGTCTTTGGACACGTCTCTTCACCACTGTCTCCATCTCCATGCCCTCCCAGCTGTTAACCATGGCTCCTCTGTAAAATGAGGTGTGGGTCATAATCACAAAGGGCTATTAAACAACCAAGGATTCCTTGTACCTTGTAATCTAGAAGTATCTAGAAGCCTGTCCTGATGCCACTAGTAGAGTAACACCATTTTCCACACTCATCTGTAGAACCCACCAAACCACCAGCCAGCATCTTTGCTAGAAGTCTTTCTGCAACAGACATTGAAGTTTTCTGGGCCTCCCCCATTGAGAAGAATAGAGGACGGATACAAGGTTATGAGGTAAGCAAGAGATTGGTGCCTGAGATCAGGAAAAAGAGTCCCTACCCCTCAGTGCAAGCTTCAAGACACCTAATGGGAAAAGAAAAAAAAAACAAAAAACAAAAAAACAGATCCCCATGTAGAGGTATTTGTTTTAGAGAGCTACGGCTTCTAGCAGAACATTAATGGAATCACTAACATTCCCATGCAAGATTACCCTTTTCTGTGTATGCTCCAGAGATGTTTTTCAAAACACATACAGCTCTACATATATCTAAGATGGTTGGCAAAAAGATCTTTGACCTCTGGTATGCACAATATCACTTGGGCTAAAACAAAGGTTGGACAAAAGGGAGAAACAGCCAACAACAGTTGTGCCAATTTATCATCTCACTGTGAAGCCAAGAACAAAAATAGGTCCTTCTCACTGTGGATAATTTCTCAGTGCCTACAAAGCTCTTGGTTCTGAAAGCTGTGTTTAAGAATCGGTATAGAAAATTAACTCTGTCATAAGAATCTGTATTTTTTTTTTAATTATCTGATGACACTGGAAATATCCCCAATAGATATGATTTCCAAAGTCTTCTTTGTTTTCTAAGGTTAAATACTGGAGACATGATGACAAGGAAGAAAATGCTAGAAAAATACGAACAATCGGAAATCAGACATCAACAAAAATTACCAACTTGAAAGGCAGCGCACTGTATCATTTAGCTGTCAAAGCCTATAATTCTGCCGGGACAGGCCCCTCCAGTGCCATGGTCAATGTGACAACCAGAAAGCCACGTAAGAATAACCTTGCTCAGAAACATTTTAGGGATTCATCAAACATATTCCAAGTTCATTCCCCAACCCCACCTCCCACTGTTCATTTGCATACTAATTGGTATCATTATGTGGATTCAGATTTACCTTCACATTTTAACTGAACCTTTCCGAATACCATGCAAAATTCATTGCTCCAGAGGACAGAAAGATAAATGTTTTTCTCCTCACTGGGAAGGGCTACTACTTTTAGCTATAAATGTTAGGCGACCAACTGAATCTTTTTCCATTTGCAATGCTGTATCTTGTCAGATTTTAGTGACCTTGAAGACACATATTAGTGCAATGGCCCATTAAATTGCCTCCGCTCTTGGATTCTAGTAAGGAGATATTCCTCAGAATCCATTGAAACTTAATAATCTGTGACTTCGTATATCTTAATTTTTTTACAGCGCCAAGTCAACCCCCTGGAAACATCATATGGAATTCATCAGACTCCAAAATTATCCTGAATTGGGATCAAGTGAAGGCCCTGGATAATGAGTCAGAAGTAAAAGGATACAAAGTGGGTAATTTCTTTTTTTGCAAAGGCACCTAATTCCGCTGTTAATGGTGACTGTCTTTTCACATAAATAAGATTAACCATGTTCTCACTTTCTCCAATGATGCCTTACAGCCTCTTTACAAATCTCTGCCCCCAGAGTGGTTTGGTCTGAGTTTTATAAATGGTTCCTGGCAACTAGCCAAGATTCAGAGAATTGCCCAAACTTTGGGCTCAGGCAGAGTCAATCAGAAATGGTTAAAGACAGTGTGGTTAGGTCTCAAAAAAATCACAAAGAACCACATTTTTAACATTACTACTGTCTGCTCTGTTTTGTTCTTATCTTGGCTATATTTTTTTAATCAGCAATAGTAATGTCTCAGTATTACTGATGGCTAACCATTTTCATTCACGTCCTATGGCTAGGGAGGTTTATATAGAGAAAAATAATTTTTACCTGGAATTTTTATCCTGACTTTAACTGTTAACCTGACTTGAAAGACCTGGAAAAGAAAATGTATGCAGCCTTGGTGCCAGAACCAAAGGTAGTTACATGTAACTTGTTTTGTTTTACTTTTGAACAACACTTGAGGTGATGCAGTGCAGAGCAAACAAAAGTGGTCTGCAGGCTGCATTAAGCCTGCTGGCTGCTGGTTTATGACATTTTTGCACAGAGTTCTTAAAAGCAGCTGATAGGCAGTACTGTCAGGTACTAATTAAAGAACACGGAACTATTGGAAAGTGATCGGTAAAACCAGAGCTGGAATCAGGAGTTGACATAGTGGTAGAGCCTTGGGTGATGTGATAAGAGAAGGATTTGAAAAACCCTCCCTGCCACAGACTATTTATCCTTCATCCATATGGCATAGTGATTTGTATTCTACCAGCAAAGAAACATTGCTTAAGATCTAATCTTAGTGCCTTTCACTGGGACCTTGTTTAAAAGCAAACTCTTTCTGGAAGGATCTTATAATATATAGTATAAAGACATAGGAAACCCACATTTTAGTCCTCCACTGGCTATGTGACTTTAAGAAAAACACTTAATCTCTCTGAGACTGCACTTTCTCTTTTATTAAAGGAGAGATTTTATTTTCTAGTATCTTCATTTTCCTCTGAGCCTTTGCATCTCAGTTCCTTCACTCTGGGATTATCACCTCTTACTTCCACATTCTTACCCAGTCACTTGTCTTTCAGATCTGAGATTGGAACCCTTCCCTGATGGCCAGAGCTCTCTCTGCTTTCCAGATTTTTTAAAGTACTTTCCATCCTTTTTGGTAATTGTAATTGGCTGATGCCTTACACCCAGAGTTTGGGCCCCGAGAGAACAGATTCTTCTAGACATGAACACTTTCACTGTGGTTGTATTAGAAAGGAGCTTTCATTTCCTGAACTCTGAAATCATTAATGTTTTCATGTGAAATCATGTGAAAGGTTTGATCTGATCAGTTTTACCTAGGACAAGAGAAGCATTGGGCTGGGTAGGCTGGAAGATCAAAGAGAGAAGAACAGACTAAAATGAGAAAAAGGAAGAAGGCAAAAGTGAAGACAGACCGTTGCAACTTTGGAATTCTGACCCAGGCTAACACAGTCACGACCTTCCTCACCTCACAAAGTGCAGATGTGATCTGGGCTGAATTACTTTAACCAAAGCAAAGGGAGTGTAAACCAATACATGAGAGAGAAATTCTTCCTCCCAGCTCCCAGGTGCCCCCACTCATAAGAACAGACAGAGAAAGCACAATAAAAATGCAGAAAGCTTTAGGAGTCCCTGAGCAGGGGCACAAATTCCACGAGTGAACCTTTAACTAGATATTAAGCTCATGTTCAAGCTTACGCTGAAATAAAATCAAAAGTCAGAGAGCTACCTGAAGTATTTCAGGTAACTCAGCGAAATTATTAGCTGGGCAAGAAATCCTGGATACCATCTAGCTAAAGCCCTTCTTTTTACAGATGTGAATAACAGAGCCCATGGGGCAAAGTGCCTTGGACAGGGCATGGCTCTGTGTGCTCCCTGAAGTTTGCTTCAGTGAACTGAGTCTAAGAGCACAGGCACTGCTGGGAGGAAAATCGTGGACCAAGTATCATTGAGTTCCCTTCTTGGTAGTGCTGCCACCTCTCAGAAATAGAGATGAGCTTGTCTTCACAGCACCTTTCCAAGAAGCCCTTTCTTTTGTTTTTTTTTTAAACTCAGCAGACACTTGCAGACATCTAGGAGATCCTCTTGAGCAGCACAGGTTAACATCAGTGTGGTGGAGGGAGTGAAGCAGGTTATTCACCAACTAGAAAACACCTGCTGGGCTTGGCACAGGATCTGAGGAAGCTTTTGTTTTTTTCATTTCTATGGGACTAGAATAAAACATTGGAACAAATTACAACTGGAAAGTATGGAACTCTTCCAGATATGAGGTGGTATAACCTATTTAAACTGTCGATTTAGATACTTTCACAAATAGGGTTGTTCATGTTGCTTCACTGTATCTTGTAGATCTCAACTGTGTCTATGAGAAATACAGTGGCACTTCCAAGATAGGTATTTTGTGTCTAAGGAAGCATTGCTAATGGGTGGATATCAACTGTGTAAAATGCTGCAGAAACCATGTGTGCTGACGGTAGAGGAAAGAGAGGGAGTAACAAGGTTAAATTAGATGGTAGGAAAGGACTCTTTCTGAGTCTTCTTGATTTCTGACTCAATCCCTTTCCTTCTTTTAGGGCTGGGACTGGAGCGGCCAGACTCCCTAGACCTCCCCTTTTAGATCCCAAGGAATCTCACAATAACTTGCTGTAGATATTGAATTGCTATCTATATAATGTAAATGTTCAGGGATATACCAATTTTTTAATTACACACACATATGTGTACATATTTTTGCTTTTTCACCTCAAATGCCTACATTCCTATAATTTTTGCTTGGGTAGACAGTCTCAAAAAGAACTTGACTTTAAAAAGTGTAAGGCCAAGGATGTTCTGTCAGCACAAATCCTCAAGCTACTTTATGACACTTGAGCCACAAAAAGAACATCTGGTTTCAGTATCACAAACTAAACCACCCACAGAGCTAGACAGGCTACCTATATGGGTTAAGTAGACTCAGTCCTTTCAGCAAATGCTATGAATGTATGTACCAAGCACTGTTCTAATTCATTTTAACTTTATAATCACCTGTGAAGTAGGTGAAATTATTAGCCCCCAATTTTACAGATGTAGAACCATGGCACAGAATTTAGTAATTTTTCTACTTCATGCAGTATATTTTTTCCCAGCTTGGTTGAGATTCAACTGACATATAACACTGTGTAACTTTAAATTGTACATATGTTGATGTGATGTGTTAATATATTGCAAAATGATTGCCACCATAGCAATACCTAACACCTCCATTCTATCACATAATTACCATTTCTCTTTTGTGGTGAGAACAGTTAAGATCTACTCCCAGCAACATTCAAGTACATGATACAGGATTATTAACACAGCTAGCATATTGAAGACCTGAGGTCTGAATATGGGCAGTATGGATCCAAGGGCCCATACTGTGTACTGCTCAGCTCTTCTTCCTGTCAGCAGTATACAAATATATCAAACGCTAATAAAATAGTATGAAGAGAAATAACTCAGAGTGAGGGTAATAGAATAGACAGTGCCATAGAATAACAGGAGAGACATTTATTTATATAGAGGCCATGAACAGCATCTTTGAAGAGGGAGCATTTCATCTGGCCATGAAAGAAAGAGAGAGTAAAACAAGCAGCTCTCTTGGAAAGAGTGTTCTAAAAAGAGTGAACAGGTTGTGCAAAGGTCCCGAGGTAGGCACATGCTAATGTGACACAACAGGAAGTGTTGTGTTGGAGACTATGATAAACTGCAGTTTGTGGTTGTCCAGAATACTCAGTGGTTTCTGAGCCCCAGCCTGTTGTTGCCATATAGGAATATAAACAGTGTTGCCATACCTTCTCATTTTTCAGTAGAACCCCAATTTTTTCACATATAATTTATTGGTTTTTGAATATTGACATCTAAATAAAAAAAAAAAAGTGAACACTGTAGGAGGCAAACAGTTAACACTATTAGGACCAAACAGTTAGCCAGCCATGTGACCCATGGGTCACCAGCTTTCTACTATCTAATCCCCTTGTCTTGCATTCATGAAGACAGAGACTAGAGAGGGGAATTAATTTGCTCACAGCCACACAGGTGGTGGCCAAGCTGGTCTTAGGTAAGAATCTAGGCTGTGGACCCAGACTACCTGGGTTTGAATTCTGGGCCCACCACTTACTCGCCATGGACTGTGGGAAAACTGCTTAGCACCTCCAGGTTGTCCAGAATACTTTGTGATCAGCAAACAGATGTCCTCATCTTTGCTATCAGCATAACAACAGTGCCTCCCTCAAGAGTCAGTCCATGTTAGCACTTAGAACGTACAGTGTTCAGACATATAGTAAGCATTCAAAAATGTGTGGTGCTATTACCATTATTGCCACAAATCCACTCTTCCTGCTTGTCTTCTGCCCTGGGTTGTATGAAATGGGAGCACAGCCTTTGGGTCAATCAGCTGAACCAAGTGTGTGGTATAAATAAAGGTTTTACAGGCCTTTATTTAGGCTCCACTGCAGCCTAATATTACAAGACTGATAAGCAGTGCTGATAAAAGGGCTGCTTTTTCCTGGAAGTGTTTCTTTTGGATTTATATTTGAAACTAGTTGAATTCTCTGCACTCTGGCAAGAACCAGAGGTAAATCAAAGAAGCAATTTATTCCTCAAAGCCAGATGTGCCCTTGCATCCCATCAGCCAGCCTAGGTTCCTGAAGGGCTGTGATGAGATGCTTTGACACTCCTGAATGTACCCGAGGATTTATTTGAGCCCAATTATTAGCAAGGGGTTGCTGAGTTTGATACAACTGCTGCTCCAGAGAAGGAAGGGGACGCTTATGAATCTTTCCACCTTAAGGAAATTGGGTATTGCTATGGTGGCAATCATTTTGCAATATATTAACACATCACATCAACATATGTACAATTTAAAGTTACACACCTTAAGGAAATTAAGGTGATGAAATACTAGGGAACAAATAGGATCTCAACCATTTTAAGGGAATTTTTTGAGTTTTATTGTGTTTGGTTTTTCTTGCAATAGTAGAGTGACCTTATGTCTCTGACCTCCACAGATCAGAATTTATAGTGGATCTTAGGGAAAGATGACCTAGTTTTGCCGTTCTCAAAGGGTGGTCTTTGGCCCAGAGGCAGTGGCATTATCTGGAAACTAGTTAGAAATGCAGATTATCAAGTCCTATCCCAGACCTACTAAATCAGAAACTCTGGAGTGGGGCCCAGAGCTCTGTGCTGTAACAAGCGATTCTGCTGCATGCTCAGGTTTGAGGATCCCTAATCTAATCCAGGGTTCCCAGACCAAAGTAACATCACCTGAAGATTTTTTTTTTTTTTTAAGTAGTAGGACCTCATAGCCGGAACCCTGCCTCTATGGAGTCTGACTCAGGAGAGCTGCAGTGGAGCCAGAGCAGGGTTTCTCAGTCTCCTGCCTTTTGCCTCTCAGCTGGATAATTCTCTGTGCGGGCCTGTCCTCTGCACTGTAACATGTTTCCCAGCATCCCAGGCCTCTGCCTTCTGCACATTGGGAGACCTGTAACAACAACCAAACCTGCCTGCAGAAATCAACAAATGCCCTGCAGAGTGGGGGCAAAATTGTTCCTCCCTCCCCTCAGCCCTGTTGTGAACTGCTGGGCTTGGGCATCACTATTTTCACAAGCTGCTAAGGGCTTCCAACATGCAGTCAGGATTGAGGACCACTAATCCCACCCAACCCTATCTTCTTAAGGCAGGAGCCACTGGCCAGGTGGGTTATAGTTATTTGAGTGCAGGTTTCAGAATCCTCACATTGCCGCTTGCCAGCTTGCTGATGCCTCTGGACCTCAGCCTCTTTATCTGTGGGAAGGCATAATAATGCCCATCTCGGTGGATTGTTGGCATGATTATACAGGTATAATGCTGCTAAAGTGCTCAGCTCATTGTAAACATCAGCAAGTACTTGCGGAATAACTGTCATCACAGTTGTTAGATCTGGAAAGGTAGATCTGCTTCTCCAGGCCTTTATATTTTGTTTCTGTTTGGGGCTGATGCTGACCAGAGTAGGCAGTGCCAGGCAGGTGAGGGTGGTGTCGGGAGAGCCAGCTGGCCACCTCACCAAATGAGCCACCAACCCAGACTCAGACCCAGACCCAGGGGGCCAAGAAGGGAAACGGGATCCTGAGGGGAAATGTTGAAGCTGCAGACACTTCTGGAGTGATGGTGATCATATACATACCATCCCCCCTTGTACGTAGCTCAAAAAGGAGGAAAAGGAGGCTCCTGCCCTTGCCTTTCAGAGATCCTCTCCCTGTGCTGAAATGTCCTCTCTCCAAAGGATTTGTGATGATAACAACTTATCATACCTGTCTTGTGCCTCTGACCTTTGCCAAGGGTGTGTTTGTCTCCTGTTGTCTTTAAGCCTTCTTAGGTACTATTTCTTACATGCTTTCTTTGAGCCAGGCCCTCCACTGTATTCAGTCCTTCTGCAATCTTGAAAACACCCCAGAAAGGTGGGTATCATCGTCCCCACTTTGCAGATGAGCAGGATGAGGTTCAGAGAGGTAAAGTAAGTGGACCAGTCTGCTCTAATGCCAAAGCCACTCCCGTGTAACTGTGGGCTACACCCCCTCAGAGAGGGATTCCATTTCCAGGAGTTTTCACTGAGCCTTCCAGAGGTTTTGTAAGGCCACACAGCACATTGGGAGACTCCTGCCACCCCCGCCCCCGTGCTGCAGGGTCCTTCAAACTTTTCTCATAACGAAATGGTTGCTGCAGACACATTCCTCGCTATAAATGAGCCTTCCAAGTGCATGTGGGCAGCCTGACAGCCTCAGCGTCCTGGCATTGCACTGGTGCCCGGAGGTGAAAACCAGCGATGCTCCATCTTTGGAGCCTTTGTGAGGACGGCAGTGACACCTGTTCCTCCTGTTTTGGCAGGTCTTGTACAGATGGAACAGACAAAGCAGCACTTCTGTCATTGAAACAAACCAAACATCGGTGGAGCTTTCTCTGCCTTTTGACGAAGATTACATAATAGAAATCAAGCCATTCAGTGATGGGGGAGATGGTAGCAGCAGTGAACAAATCCGAATTCCAAAGATATCGAGTAAGAATGTCTTTTTTTCCCCTTCTCTCTGAGGCCTGCCTCATCTCCTAAGGCTTCCCAGATGAGTCAGAGCCTGGAAGAAATTAAGCCCACAAGGAAAAGCTTACAATAAAAATGCCTGATACCACCCCCCTTTCTCAGATGACTGATGTTGGCCAAACACAGGCAGTTTCATGGCAAAGACGGTTTGACTGGTTCTATCAGTTGCCAGTCAAAAATCAGAATAAAGCAGCCCCAGATGGGTCACATTGGTTTTTCCACATGGACCCATGTGGTTTGCATCTATAATAACCCCAAAATTATAACTAACAAAGCTAAAAGCATGACTCAGCCAGAAGGAACAAGCAAAAGGTTCTTTAAAATGCTGTGGCTATCTGTCTCTACCAAAACAATGCAGTTCAGTGTCGTCGGCTGAAAATATTTTGAACTTGATCCTATTTATGTTGACTGTGTAGATGTAACATGTATATAAATAAACATGTCTATGTCTAGTCAAGATTATCTTTGTTTACAAAGATTGTTGAATAGTGTTTGAGAGTATCATTTGTTGAGCAAATACATTCAATCCTGTTTTTCAAATACTATGTTTGCAAATATCTCAGCAGCCTATTATTTTTTGTTGTTTTCTGTCATTTATTTGAAAAAAAAAAAAACAGAATAGGCAAAGCCATAAAGACAACAGTCAGATAGTACCTGGCCAGTGATGTGAGTTGGGCCCTCTGGGTATTAGGTTTCCTTTTGGGGTGACAAGTTCTGGAACTAGGTAGCAGTGCTGAGTGCACAACATTGGTGTGTAGTTAATGCCACTGAATTGTCCACTTTAAAACAGTTATAATGGTAACTTCTGTGTGTATTTTACCATAGTATTAAAAAAATAGAGATTCAAGTTAGATACCTAAGTGTAGATTTTCACTTGTCTTCAGATTTAACAGCTTAGAGATAAGGGTTCAGTGAAGCCTGGAAATATAAATTTTCAAGCCATCAGTGGAGAGATGATACTTTAAATCATGGGCAAAATCCTCACCACAGAGTCCCGAGTTTTAGCACCTCTGCTAAGTGTCCATTATAGTATTTTTCAGCTGAGGAAAGGGCCAGTATGTCTTGCTGATGCCAAGTTGTGTAGCATCCACTGAGTAATTTTAACCGCATCTGTAAAAGTTGGATTCCTCAGATCAGCAAAGAAAATAGTCATTGGTAATTTCATCCTTCTTCTGAATAAGCATTTGTTAGTGTTAACAAACAGAACAGGGCTCCAGGTAGGAGGCTGCCTCAAGCCCTGCTCCAAACTCAGGAGTGATTTGCCAGTTTCCAGATGAAGTATCTATTTACTACAGTTATATGTTTTTGGGGGGTTTTTTGCATTTCTATCTTTTACACAACTGGGAAGAATTGGATTCTACATTTTGCTAAGCCCAGAGCTCTAATTTCTGTTGAAAGAAACCTGATTTATAGTAAGATGTGGAGGTAATCCCCGGGCCACAAAAACACAAGATTGGGGTTGTTTTGGGGGTTAATTTATCTTACTTTTAAAAAATCTGACTTATTTTCTTATCATTGCAGGGATTCTTTTTCTGTTGTTATTCTTTTTATTTTTAGGCTAACTAATGATTCTTACTTGTATTCATCACCAAACCATATTTTAATCAATTGTAGTTGACCCTTGAACAGCACAGGTTTGGACTGTTTGAGTCTACTTACTTACATGTGGATTTTTTTCAATAAATATGTTGCAAAATTTTTTGGAGATTTACAACAACTTGAAAAATAACATTTTCTTTTTGTTAGCTTATTTTATTGTAAGAATATATGATATCCATAAGATACAAAATATGCATCAGTCAACTATTATGTTATTGATAAGGTTTCTAGTCATCGGTAGGCTCTTAGTAGTTAAGTTCATAGGGAGTCAAAAGTTATATGTGGGTTTTCACCTTTGCAGGTGCTGATGACCCGAAGTGCCACATTGTTTGATAATCAACTGTACATTAGTATAATTATTAGATAGATGATAAGGATATAACTGAGTAACCCACACTTTTTCTTAATGAGATTTTCCATTTTGTTGGTCAGAGATCTTACAGTCTTGAGGAAACTTCAAATGACAATTGGTAACCTCTTACTATGAAAATTCTAAGATTTGTAACAGTGAATTTTATTTGAAAGGACTGAGATATATATATATATATTTTTTTTTGAAAATTAGGCTATATTTAGACTGACATGGGTTTGAGTCCCAGTTCAGCTCTTTAGTCGCTAGGTGATCTTCCAAATTATCTTACTTCTCTGGGCCCCATTTTCCTCATCAGTTCAATGGTGTAATAAAAATACTGGCTATTCTTAGTTTTTGTAAGAATTAAGTGTCATATTGGTCTGTGCCCAGGACACAGAGTTCAGCAACGAGTTAGCAATACACATGTTGCTGCATTGTTGATGTATCATAATATTTATTAGTAATGTTACTAGTAATATTGAAGTTTCTTCTCACGGTACACGTGGATACCTCTGTTTCACAAATACTTAAATGGAGGTCTATAGATGTCCCATAACCTGCTCCCAGTTTCACAGTTAGGTAGTCATAGGATTGATATTAAGAAGTCATTAGGAAATGGTCATTTTCAGTAGAATCCACCTCGTTCCGCTGCTTCCCAAAGCCCCGTGGCCTTGCTTCCTTCGGCAGCCTGGGAGAGGCAACGTTGAGTGACTTTATTCTCTCTTTACAGACGCCTATGCAAGAGGAGCCGGGCCTTCCACTTCAAATGCATGTACGCTGTCGGCCATCAGTACGATCATGATTTCTCTCACAGCTAGGTCCAGTTTATGACAAAAGTTAGCTAAAGGACTTGCTGTTCATAATATAAGCAACATTTAGCTAGTCGTTCTGAAGACACCCAGTACTAAGTAATATTGTTGTTCAAGTACATCTTATTACTGGAAAAAACAAACGTTTTTTGCTTCTTTAGGAATGGCATTACACAGTACTTCCTCCAAGCAAATCTAGCTTTGTCTGAAGCTTCTTTGGAAACTCTGCAATGCACTGAAGACATCTGTAATATGATGTTACCAAAGCAGTTTACATATGTCCTTATATGCATATTTTTTATTATATATTTAGTGTTTTATAGAATTTTTTAAAGTTAACATGAGATGTAGATAATCAGTTTTTTTCCTGTGCTATAAAATGCTATGGGTGACCCAATCACACAATTATTATTTGAAAACATTTCCTTTAAGGACAGAGTTTGAAACTCATCTTGGTAAGTAAATTGCAAATTACTTGTGCAGTTTTCCAAGGATCTCGCGGCAGAGCAGCTGAAGACCTGGTCTCTAACTCAAGGCTGCTGTACGCAAATGACTTTGTGGATGGTTAATGGAGCGAATCGAGTCATTCTGATGCATACCATGTGTTTGCCCACCCTGTTGTGAATTTTGTTGCTCAACACAACTTGAGATAGTTCCAGGAATGGCTGCAGTCTCAAAACCTGAACTAACTGCCTAACAGATGCCTTGTGCAATACCCCCATCCCTGAATTTAGCGTTGTGTGGTAGGATTTTCTTTTCACTCAACTAAGTTAGCATTGTCTTTGTAAGTAGCATTATCTTACACATTACATTGGAAGTTACATATCCTGTAGTAACATAGGCCAGAAGTTACTATAGTCAACTGAGTCTTTCAGAAGATAAAAGATAATTTTACTCTCTTTAAAAGTATCTGTTTTGAATGTACATTTTTAAGGCAATTTTCTGTTAATGGATTAATAATTTCTTTATATATAATACATGTATCTCTTTAATAATAGAGCCCTTCTTTTGAATCAAAATCATGTATGGAGTTTGGCAGATTTCTCCTATTTCAGCAAATAGTTTCCACAAAGAATTTTTTTCGTGACCCTATGAAAGATCTTTAGTACAATTGTATGGTATCTTGATGATTCTCCTGTTTTGCAATAGGTAGCCTAATTGCTTTATAAGCTTTATCTTCTAAGTTTTAAAAATTATACATTGGAAAATGACAATATCAACAAAACCATATTCTTATGAAAATAGCTATTTGTTATAATGGGGGAGGTTTTGTAAGCTGATGCTAGTGGAACAGTGCATATAAAAGGCAATGAAATTTTCTATAAAAATTTTCAAATGTAAACATGTTGCCACCTTTTCTTCTTTCTCAGATAACTCAGATTTACCTGTAATGTGTCATTTTTGCTTACAAATCATTTAAGTTTTCAACCTTCTAGCTATATTTATCCAATAAAGTCATAATCAGGATTTCACTTGTGTAAAAACTAGGGTGGTAAAACTGGGAAAAAATATTGTCAGTATTTCACACTGTTTGCTTTCTTAGTTTGATATGGTTACTTATGTGTTAAAATGAAACAAAATATAAGATCACACACAGAAAAAAAAAATCAACAAAAGAATAAAATGAATGAAAAAAAGAAAATGCCCAGGTAGTCCCCAGCCCCAGTGTAAATGATATTTACCAGTGATCTAGCATATGTAATCTTTTTTTAAAGGTATTGTTAATAAATATTCTGTCATTTGTAAAGATACTTGTCTTTTGGGAGCATTTTTCCTGCCTGCCTGTCAGGGAATCTGTTAGCTCACCGTTGTGCTAGTTGTAATTTGAGATCTTCGAGGGACTCAGTCTCTGGCCCTGATCTAAACCTAGATGACCCAGAGGTATTCCTTTGGAATTGACAGCCCTAAAGACACCATGTCAAATCTTGTTTGAAAGTAGAGAGGGTCAAAATCCACAGATAAATGTCCTGAAGATCAGACTTGAATATTTCTTCTTGATTAGCTATGTCTTTTGTATATTCAACCTAAGGATGTCTCTTGTTTTAAGGTTTCCCCAACCCTGCCGCCAAAGGGAAAAAAAATCTCAACTTGAGCATTTAAGGCCCTTCTTAGTCTAATAAGAACTTAACTTTGTGCCCAGCCATGCTGAGCCCTCACTGGCCCCTGAACCCTGCTTGCTTTTGGTCTCACCTCTGTGCCTTTTGACCATATGGATACCCCTTCCTGAAATGCCCTCCCCACTCTTCTTTCTCACCCAAATTCCACTATCCTAGGGTAGCTCCAGCCTCAGCTCATCTGTGAAGCCTTCCCGCACTGTGGTCCTTGTGACGTCCTTGCTCTGAGTCAGCTGAAAGTCCTGTCCATGCAACTGACTTAGTAATTAATCAGGTACTGCTTTTGGAAATTTCTTGTACTGTTGTTATCTTGCATTTTAACTTAACTCCTGTACTGTTACTTAATTTTCCTTGTATTTATGCCTTGTCTTCACAACTAGATTGTAAGCTCCTTGAGGGCAGGGACTTTGGTCTTATCTTCCATGTACTCTCTATAGTGCCTAGCACAGTGCCTTGCAATAAATAATCATTGATTAATTGATTGAAGGGGTCTTTGAAGTAGCATTTTGCATCAGTTGCCTGCCTGTGTGCCATACTGACCCCACCAACTAAGACTGTATCACTGCGTTTATGAGGTGATGGAAAGCATTAGAAGGCCTGGCTTCTAACTTTGTGCCTTGAAAAAGTCTAATCTCTCAGCTTCATCATTAATAAATAAGGACCTGGATTAGCCGAGTCTGACTGACTTGAAGGTGTTTTAGAAAATGCCTCAGAGGCACCTTCACCCAAACGTGTCTGATTTGTTGGCTTCCATGGCCGTCGCAGGCTGGGTTCATGGGAGGCAGGCAACAGAAAGCAGCTCTAGCTAACTCGAGCGCAGGAAAAGGAATGACACGTTAGAATGCATGAGCCAAGGAGATGATGAATGACTGTGCCTTGATGAGGATCAGAGCCAGGCCACTCTGGGGCTCCAGGCTGTACACACTTTGGACAGTCTTTTCTGGGAGCTGTTGTAGGGATGAATTGGCTGTTTCTGCTTTTTATGTCACTCTGTTCCATACCCAAATTCCCAGGAGTCTGATCAGTCCAATTTGTGTCACACAGCCAGCACACCTTGATCATGCCAAGCCTGCACTAACAGGGGAGGACTAGCTCCTAAAGGAAAATTGAGGTGATGTTTCCACAAGATGGGATACTAGATGCTGGGAAGGTCTAAGCAACACAATTCCCATGCTTACCTACCCAAGAGGACCTCCCCAGGCCCTAGGCCCAATTGGCCATAGGTCATTTGGGATGTATTCCTGCTTGGACTTTTGGCAGTGACTCTGAACAAGGAGCTTATTTAACCTTTCCAAGTGCTTACTCTTACCCTCTTTTTGCATGTGACTTAACTGTATGAAAGGGATTTCTGTTTTGCCAGATAATTGGATTCTCTCAATGTCCCTGAGTTTTTATGGAGCAAACACACCCTATGTACAAAATAGCACCTTTCACAGGGGCAGAAGACATGGGTGATAAATTTCATTTATCAGGTGAGCTCAGAATTCTTCCAGCCTGGGAGGTGGCAGCTGCCATCAACTTTTCATCTTAAGAGCTAGAATAAGTTATTTCTTTTAACCAAATTCTTGGTTATGTACATCTGGAAAGCAACATTCAATCCTGATTAATCCTTTCCCAGTCTCTCCTGCCACCCTTGCCTTACTGCAAATATGCTCAAAGAATGTTGAATTATAAAAAACACATAAATAGTACATAATTAGTTATTAAAATGTCATGTCATCTTAAAGTAATTTAGTGGAATGTAATCAGCTACCAGATGATTTTTTTTCTATACCATATTGGGTTATTGATGCCACTATTCCCCTCCATCAACACAGATAATCAAGAACTGACTATTTTCCTGTTGTTACAATTAAAAAAAATTCTCTGTCCAACAATTGTGATTTGAGGGGAACACCTTTTAAAATCAAAGATTAGTCTATCACAAATGACTCACCCTTGGGCCTTACACAGGGACCAGGAATATGGCTTCTGGAGGCTGACTGCCTGGGATGCATTCTGACTATTGGCCACTTAATGCACAGGGTAAAAAGTCTGCAAAAGTTCTAAGCACACAGCTCTCCAAGCATTAAAATAATCTTGTAAATCAGCTCTTGTTCTCTTTCTGAGCTGCCTTGAGACAATCACCAAAACCAGACGTAGAGTGTGGATGCTGCCCATAAGCAATATGAGTTGAACTCAATGGACACATCTACTATCATGTTATTTAAATATTTTAATGCCTTAATATAAATTTTAATGTCTTTTTATATAATAAAATAAATAAAAGCATTTAATAATACTAGTATTTTAAAAGAAGTTAGGCAGTAGGGTCCTTGATCAGATGTCAGATTTTCTACAAAGCCTCCCTCAGTTTTGCCATCTGTTGTTGACCTCCTGTTTCTCTGACTTCCAGGGCATGCCATTTAGTACCCTCCCCCGTCTATCATCCCAGCACCTGGTATTTAAATCACTTGTGTTCGTATCTTTTTTTCCTCCCAGGAGACGGAGAACATTTCAGGGTTAGAGATTGGATGTGATTCTGCACTGCATGCTGTATCTCCCCAATCTCTGACCCTAACGAAGTGAGAGGGAGGAAACTTTTCTGGCCCCATTTCGAGTGATTTTTCCCTGACCCCTGCCTTCCTGCCAGGGTGTGATTACAGTATGCCAGTCAGACTGCTCATTCCAAAAGGAGGCCTCTTTCCCCTCGTGCTAAATGGGCCTTGCAGATTAAAAGTTCCAATTCCACAACTCAAGTGTGAACTACAATACTCAACAGAGCTAACAATTTAAACAAAATCAGCCTCTGACCCTTTTCATCAAGAGTTATGGCCAGTTGTAGATGAGCAGAGCTCTAACAGCATAGAGCACAACTGACAGAAAGTAATTTTTTTTAAAAAAGTCAATCATGTAGATCTGACTGGCGACTGCAAGGCTGCAGTAACTTAAATGTGATCCTCCCAGTGGCTGAAAGCTGGTCTTTTCCTGCATGTGCTTACGAACTGGGATAAATAGTACAAACGGTACCTGGAAATACATGTGTCCTAGGATTTTAACTAAAAAGAGGAAGATGTTTAATTTGTTTTTATAGTGTTCAAAGTCCTCTTCACACCAAGAAGCAGGAGATGCAAGCTTTATTCCTTTCTGTTTATGGAATAAAGGCAAAGAAGTGACAGTACATGTCCAGCATAACAGACAATTGGAAAGTCAGTGCTAGAGTTTAGAGCTCTTAATTCAGTGCATTTTAATACCTAGAAGTAAGTATTTACAGAAAGAAAAGACGAAAGAGTGAGGTGCTCGTCTCAAGTTCAACTAGAGAGCAGTCAGGACATGGGTAGGCAAAAGGAAATGGTGAGGCTGAGATGTGGAAGCGGAGTTCTTAGTGATGACAGGCCCCGGGCCTAGCCACTTGGAGGAACAGTCCCTAAAGTGGGTTTCAGCTCATCGTTCAGTGAGGGACTAGTGGTCACTCTGTGTATAAGCACTGTTCTAGGCACAGGGGAATGGTGTGGCAGAAAAAGATCCCATGTGTGCCATGGAATGGAGATGAAGACACTCTGAGATTGGCTGAAGTCGCCTGGTTTGGAATCAGGCTGTGTGGGGGCAAGAGCCAAGGGCCCAGTAATGATACTTTGTCACAATAGGGGAAAATGCAATGATAGTAGTAACTGACAACCATTACGCTTCTAGCATCAGGTCACACAGCCCATCAGGGAGGCCAGGAATTCAGTCAGGCACCACTCCAAAACATTAGCTAGGTAGACAGACAGACTGACATTGGCCCCCACACGGCAACAAGAGAATACAGTAGTGGGCTTCCCAGGAAGTTGTGCACGGGTTTGTGGAAAAGTGCCAGGGCATGAGGGCTGAGCTCCCAGGGGTAGAATTCCTGCAGAGGGAGTCCGTGCAGCTCAGGCATGGTGGTTTCTCTGCTCCAACGTGGCCCAGTTTGGCTGCTTCTTTCTTTACTGCAAATGATGTTTTTTTGCTTATTCGTTGTGCTTAATTTCAGGTGTCTCAGAATTGTTTTTCAAACTCTGGCTATCCTGCAAGATGTGGGTTGCCAGATAAAATATTGGAGGCTCTTGGATTTCAGATTTAAAAATTAATATTTGTTTAGTATAACTATGTGCCATGCAATATTTAAATGAAATTTAAATTTAACTGGGCCTCAATACATTTATTTGCTAAGTCTGGCAACCATATTGCAAGGAAGATGCATCCTCATTGAGGTAATTTCTAATCCAAAATTTCAGGATCTTGCTGATGTGGTATTAGATCTCTAGATTGGCTCTGAGGATGCAACACGAGGTTTGCTGTTTTGAATTCTTTTTGGTTTGCTGAATTGTCCTACCCCTTCTTTTAGATGGGTGTGTGTTGTGTGTCTGTCCAGGAAGCTAGGCCTGGTGGGTGAGGTTCCTGTTACAGCTGGCAGCAGAGCACATTAAGATAAAGGGATCTTTCCAGCACAAAGCCAAGATTATGTGACAAGGAGTTGAACAGGCAGTTCCAAAAACATTTTGAAGGGTGATAAAAATGGGCTTCTTGCCCAGAACATAACCATAGCACAACTAGTCGGAAAACACATTATGTGGTTGATGGACCATTTATCAGTGTTTAGAACAAAATATCTGAGACCAAATAACTGGAAGTTTGAATTGGTCTAGTTGTTCCCCTTTTATTTATCAACAAATAACACGTTGGGTGCGGGGGTACTGGAAAACAGAAGTAAACAGCATTAAAGCTCCCCTTCTCACAGTTCATGGGAGGTGACAGAAACACACATTTAGTTGAAAGACTGTATGAAAGTGTGAACAGATAAAAAGTATGAACAGAATTCTGACCCCATGTTTCTTGCAAAACCAATTTATAAGGTTAAGTTCAATCAAACACAGCACATTTTTCCACCACTACATCCGTCCCCCTACATAAGAGTGGTTTTTATTTTAACATAATTATTTTCTCAAATTGGTTACTATGCCTTTCCTTGAAGAGAAATAACCCCTAATTAGGATCCATGAGGTCAGATGCAGATAAATAGCGACCACCTGTCCCGATGTGGCTCCTGGCCTGTTTCCTGTAAATAAAGTCACATTGAGGCGCCCGCATGCTCACCCCATGCGGCCCGTGGCTGCTCTAGGGCTGCAATGCCGCCATGGCAGGGATCGGAAGGCAGCTGAATGTAGTACAACCGGGCGCCTCACGTCGCGGCCGGCTGACCTTTGAACTATGACCCGGTGCCTTCTGGTCCATTTTCATTCTGCCATGTTCCCCTCCGGTGTTTGTGTTACTTCATTTTATGCGGACAGGAACAAGTCTTTGCTTTTTGTTTTAATAAATGCTGCTAATAACACACCTCCGTGGTGAAAAGAGCCCGCTGCCGCTTTACACAGAAGCCCGTGGCTGCCGTTCGGGTCGGCGGGAGCGTCGCGGAGGCCTGCCCGGAGGCCGGCGCCGCGGCCACTGTGAGTTTCTGCGACTTATTCTTACCCTGATGATGGTTCAGCCTCGGGCGCCGGACAGCTTCAGTCAGGAAGGGGCCCCGCGGAGTTGTGTAGGTTTAAGGCGAAGGTAGTTCTGTTGTGTGGTGTCCTCGTGAGAACCTGCGTGCTGTCTCCGGTCGGTTGCACCAGCTCCTCCTCGGCTGTTAGGCGCAGACACGACGGGACGCCGCCCGGGCCTCGGAGCGCTGCCGCCTTAAGCCAGACGACATGCATCCTCATAGGATGAGGTACAGGAGAAGCGGACGGGAGGTGCCGCAGCGGCGCGGGAGGCCTCCGGGACTTGGGAAATAAAGTGTCAGAGAGGTTGAAGGGGCTTTTCTACCAGGGAAAGATCCCCCGGGGGCCCGAGGGGCGCTGCGGGGACGTGGCTTTGGGGGCTTCTCTCGGCCTGAGGGAGGCATGCGGGGCTTTGGATGGGGTGAGGGAGGCAGCTGTGCCCTTTGTACAGATCCTTCAAAACACAGGAAATGAGGGCTGCCGGGAGTGCGGTGTGTGGCCTAGCAGAAGGTCAGTAGTGCGGACAAGGAAGGATTCAAGGGGAAACGCGAGAAATGTGCTTCTGTTCAGTTTGCCACCTTAGTTCGCTGCCATGGGTGTTAAACATTTCTCATTTCGAATTGCATTTATGTTCACATTACTACCTAAAAGAGAGGGATAATGGGAGCACGGAGGATTTTTTTCTGGTTCAGTATAATATTAAAAAAGGAATGGTTTTCAAATGCTTCTACTTTGGAACTTGATGTGTAGGACTTGGGGCAGGAACAGCTACAGTCGTCACCAGGATCCTGGGTTCAGTCCTTTTCTCATTAGTTCCCCTCTACTCGTGCCATCAGAGATTGTTTTCCGTTCTTTGTTCTTGCTTTACCAAATTATTAGCACCTAAGTTTCATTAATTCCACCAACAGATGGTCTTGACACATGTAAATCTCCCCATGAAAACATTTGGATTTTTAATGGGTATGCTTTTTGCCCACGTGGAATTCTCCCCCAGCCTGCATTAGTAGCTCTAGGCCTTGAGGCATTTCAATGAGGCTCAGCTGGCTGGGCTGTTGGCAAACTGAACTTTCCCCCCCAGACTTCCCAGCACTTTCCCTGAGCTGTGCTTGGAGAATTACAGATGCCAAAGAAAGAGACTGAGCTGAAATCTTTCTGGAAAGGATGTGTTAGGGAATCACAGTTTGTTCAAGTCTGTGACTGAAGGCTTTTAAGGAGGAAGGTGGCTGGCTCTGCACCCTGTTGTGGGAGGTGAGAAGATGTGGGTGCCCGTGTCTAATCAACCAGCCCACAAGGGTATTTCCTGGCATGTGAGTTTTCACACAGATTTGCCGTGACAAGGCTAGTGAAAGCAGAACAGGCCCCTCAAAATGTGCCACTTCTCAAGCCCAGCTCTTTTTATATGGCAATTTATGCATCACAACTTAGCGACATCATCGGCAAAACAAGACCCAGGCTGCACCAGCCAGATGGTCAGGCACACATGTACCTCTTGTTTGTTTCCAACTGTGTTCTCATTAGACATCCTCTTCCTTCCCATATTATTGCAGGCCCTGACCTGATCTCTGACAAATAGTGTTCATTCCTACCCATGTTTGAGGAGAGGGCTTAAAAGAAGGTGCTTTCTACGGGCCAGGTACTACCCTTGATCCTGCAGATAAAAAGGTGGATTTCACATGAGCCCCATCCTCCCAGAGCTCAGAGGCTAGAGGAGAGACATTCGAACTGTGAACATAGTGTGACAGCTCCAAGAGCAGGGATGAGGCCGAGAACGAGAACCCAGAGGCAAGAGTAACCAAACTCCTTTTGAAGGCTTCACAGAGGAGGTGGTGAGGGATATGATTTCCACAAGCCGAGCAGCAAGGAAGAGGAAGGTCATAATCCTCTGGGGGGACCACATGACTATTCTGTGTTGCTCCTGACACACTTGTACCAAGAGCCAGATTGTGGCCTGTCTCAGTACCCAGGTGACAACTGGCTGTTGAGGTCGAGGGAAGCGTCTGTGAATTGAGCACCAAAATAGAACTGGCCACATTGAGGATGGCTCCCATCTTCTCCAGCCTCCTAGGCTGGAGCAGTTTCTGAAATCCTAGGTTTCCAGGCTCGTTTGAAAGAGATGAGACAGAGTTCAATAAGAAAAAAAAAAAAAAAATGGGTGGAGGTGGGGGAACAGAGGTTTTCTTTTGCAGGACTTCTCCATCACTTAATCCTTACCAGTTGGTTTTCAAATTTTGGTCTTCATCACAGTTACCCAGGGCAGCAGTTCTCAAAGTCGGGTTTAGAAACCAGCAGTGTCAGCATCCCCTGGGAATTCACTAGACATACAGATTCTCAGGACCCCACCCCAGACCTTCTCAATCAAAAAGGCTGAGTGTGGGCCCAGCAATCTGTTGTAGTGATCCTCCAGGCAATTGAAATGCATGCTCAAGTTTGAAAATGCCTACCTAAGAATATTCATTAAAAATGCAGGTCCTTGAGCCCCCTTCACAGAGATTCTGGATCAGTCAGGTTATCAAACACTTCGCCTGTTATTGCAGCCGCTCCATGGGCCATGCGCTCTCAGTCCCACCCCTAAGCAGGTTCCTGCTTCTTTCTCACAGCCCCCTCCACATTATGGGTCACCTGGGCCTGGTATTTAACCTTCCACTATGCCATTTCCTATCTCAAAATCTCTCTGAACCTCAGTGAGTACATCTGTAAAATGGGAGCAGTAACACAGATGGTGTGGCCTGTTGGGGTGAGAGATGGCATGTTTGAAGTATCTCTGACAGCTCCTGACACTTGGTGTCAGTCAGCTCAGGCCTTTGTAACAAAGGACTGCAGTCTGTGGCTTATAGACAACAGCAATTTATTTGTCATAGCTCTGGAGGCTGAAAGTCCCAGATCAAGGTGCACACATGGTCAGGTTCTGGTGATCCCTCTTCCCGGTTGCAGAATGCCCACTTCTGGTATCATCACATTGGGGACAAAGCTTTCTGGGGTCTCTTGTAAGGGCAGTAGTCCCATTCAGGAGGGCTCCACCCTCATGACCTAATAGTCCCAAAGGTCCCGCCTCCCAGTACTTCACACTGGGAGTGAGTTTTAGTATATGAATGGGGGTGTTGGGGTGGGGGAGACACACAGCCTGTAACACTTGAAAACAAGCAATAACTAACAGCTGTCACACCATTGTGCCTGCTGCCCTGTGCCCAACTCCCTGCTCGTTGCAGTGATGATTTGGGTACTTACAGGCTCTTGAAGCTTTTGTTAGTAATTGTACCCATTCTTGGATCAAACTGACCACAGCAGCTGGAAAGCACATCGTGTGTGCCACCGTGGCAGGGGCCCTGAGCACTGCCACCTCCTCAGCTGCCACTATCCTCAGCTTCCTGTTCCAGGGCCATGTGCAGTCAGCACTGTTTGAGCCCCTTCAAGGACTAATTGTCCCTGCTTCCTGCTCTGTGCTCAGGCCATACCTGTCCTTGGTCCTGCTTGTACATCACCCATCAAAAAGGTGTCTGACCTAGAGGGCAGACTCACATAGGAGGATGTTGAGACGAGGCATTAGGTTAGATTTAAGATGTTTCTGGGATGCCTAGGATGCCTTGCAAACCTAAGTCAACCATGTACTGCCTGACCAGATGCCCAGTAAGTTACTCTAAACTCTGCAAGCAAACATATTTCCAGCATGTTCATTCTTTTTTTAATATAATTTTTTAAATTAAAGTATCATTGATATACAATCTTATGAAGATTTCATATAACCAACATTATGGTTTCAACATTCACCCATATTATCAAGTCCTCACCCCTCCATTGCAGTCACTGTCCATCAGCATACTAAGATGCTATAGAGTCATTACTTGTCTTCTCCATGCTGTACTGCCTTCCCTGTGACCTACCTATGTTGTGATTGTGAATTATAGTACCCCTTGATCCCTGTCTCTCTCCCTCCCAGCGCCTTCCCTTTGGTAACCGCTAGTCCCTTCTTGGAGTCTGTGAGTCTGTTGCTGTTTTGTTCCTTCAGTTTTACTTTCTTGTTATTCTCCACAAATGAGTGAAATCATTGGGTACTTGTCTTTCTCCACCTGGCTTATTTTACTGAGCATAATACCTTCTAGCTCTGTCCATGTTGTTGCAAATGGTAGGATTCATTTTCTTTTTATGGCTGAATAATATTCCATTGTGTATACATACTACATCTTCTTTATCCATTCATCTATTGATGGACACTTAGGTGGCTTCCATATCTTGGCTATTATAAATACCACTGTGATAAACATAGGGATGCATATGTCTTTTTGAATATGAGAACTTGTTTTCTTCAGGTAAATTCCTATGAGTGTAATTACTGGGTTGAATGGTATTTTTTAAGTAGAGTTTTTGTTTTATTATTCTTTTTTTGAGTGGTATTTCTATTTTGAGTTTTTTGAGGAACTTCCATACTGCTTTCCACAATGGTTGAACTAAATTACATTCCCACCAACAGTGTAGGAGGGTTGCCCTTTCTCCACATCCTTGCCAACATTTGTTTCTTGTCTATTGGATATTGGCCATCCTAACTGTTGTGAGGTGACATCTCATTCTGGTTTTAATTTCCATTTCCTTGATGATTAGCAATGTGGAGCATCTTTCATGTGTCTGTTGGCTGTCCACATTTCTTCTTTGGAGAAGTGTCTCCAAATCCTCTGCCCATTTTTAAATGTATTATTTACTTTTTGAGTGTTGAGGCATGTGAGTTCTTTATATATTTTAAATGCTAACCCCTTATCAGATAAATCATTTACAAATATTTATCCCATATTGTAGGATGCCTTTTTGCTATGCTGATGTGTCCTTACTCTACAGAAGCTTTTAGTTTTATGTAGCCCCATTTGTTCATTTTTACTTTTGTTCCCTTTCCCAAAGAGATGTGTTCAAGAGAAAGTTGCTCATGTTTATGTTCAATAGATTTTTGCCTATGTTTCCTTCTGATAGTTTTATGGCTTCATGACTTAAATTCAGGTCTTTGATACATTTCAAGTTTACTTCTGTATATGGAGTTGACAGTAATCCACTTTTATTCTCTTACATGTAACTGTCCAGTTTTTCTAGCATCAGTTGTTGAGGAAGCTGTCCTTTCCCCATTGTATACCCATGGCTCATTTATCAAGTATATTAATAGGTCATATGTGTGTGGGTTTATATCTGGGCTCTCTATTCTGTTCCATTGATGTATGGATCTGTTCTTGTGCTACTACCAAATTGTCTTGATTACTGTGGCTTTGTAGTAGAGCTTGAAATTGGGGAGCATAATCCCCCCAGCTTTATTCTTCCATCTCAGGATTGCTTTGGCTATTCGGGGTCTTTTGTGGTTCCATATGAATTTTAGAACTATTTGCTCTAGTTTGTTGAAGAATGCTGTTGGTATTTTGATAGGGATTGCATTGAATTTGTATATTGCTTTAGGTAGGATGGCCATTTTGACAATATTAATTCTTTCTATCCATTGGCATGGGATGTATTTCCATTTGTTGGTGTCTTCTTTAATTTCTCTCATGAGTATCTTGTAGTTTTCAAAGTATAGGTCTTTCACATCCTTGTTATATTTATTCCTAGGTAGTTTATTATTTTCGATGTAATTATAAATGAAGTGTTTTCCTGATTTCTCTTCTAATTTGTTGTTAGTATATTGGAATGCAACAAATTTCTGTGTATTTTGTATCCTGCAACACTGCTGAATTCAGTTATTTTAATAGCTTTTTGGTGGAGTCTTTAGGGTTTTCTATGTATTATATCATGTCATCTGCAAACAGTGGCAGTTCAACTTCTTCCTTACCAATCTTTTATTTATTTGTGTTGTCTGATTGTTATGGCTAGGACCTCCAGTACTATGTTGAATAGAAGTGGGAAGAGTGGGCATCCTTGTCTTGTTTCTGATCTTAGAGGAAAAGCTTTCAGCTTTTGACTGTTAAGTATGATGTTGGCTGTGGGTTTGTTGTATATGGCTTTATTATGTTGAGGTACTTAACCTCTATTCCCATTTTGTTGATAGTTTTTATCATGAATGGATGTTGAATTTTTTCAAATGCCTTTTCAGCATCTATTGAGATGATCATGTGGTTTTTGTCCTTCTTTTTGTTGATGTGGTCGTGGATGATGTCAATTGGTTTTCGAATACTCTGTCATCCTTGCATCCCTGGAATAAATCCCACTTGTTCATGATGGATGATCTTTTTCATGTATTTTTTAAATTGGTTTGCTAATATGTTGTTGAGGATTTTTGCATTTATGTTCATCAGGGATATTGGTCTGTAATTTTCTTTTCTTGGGGTGTCTTTGTCTAGTTTTGGTATTAGAGTGATGCTGGCCTCATAGAATGAGTTTGTAAGTATTCCCTCCTCTGCTGCTTTTTGGAAGACTTTAAGGTGGATGGGTATTAGTTTTCTTTAAATATTTGATGAAATTCAACCATGAAGCCATATGGACCAGGCATTTTGTTCTTAGGTAGGTTTTTGGTGACCAATTCAATTTCATTTCTGGTAATTGGTCTGTTCAGATTTTCTGTTTCTTCCTGGGTCAGTCTTAGAAGATTGTATTTTTCTAGAAAGTTGTCCATTTCTTCTAGGTTATCCAATTTGATGGCATATAATTTTTCATAGTATTCTTTAATAATTCTTTGTATTTCCTTAGTGTCTATAGTTGTTTTTCCTTTTTCATTTCTGAATCTTGTTTATGTGTGTATACTCTTTTTTTCTTGATAAGTTTGGCTATGCCTTTATCTATTCTGTCTGTTTTCTCAAAGAACCAGCTCCTGCTTTCATTGATTCCTTCTATTGTTTTAGTCTTCTCAACTTTATTTCTGCTGTGATCTTTATTATGTCCCTTCTTCTACTGACTTTTGGCCTCATTTGTTCTTCTTTTCCTAGTTTCATTAATAGTGAGTTTAGACTGTTCATTTGGAATTGTTCTTTCTTGAGGTAAGCCTGTATTGCCATATATTTTCCTCTTAAAACTGCTTTCACTGTATCCCACAGATTTTGGGCTGTTGAGTTATTATTTTCATTTGTCTCTGTATATTGCTTGATCTCTCTCTTAATTTGTTCATTGACCCATTGATTATTTAGGAGCATGTTAAGCCTCTATGTGTTTGTGGGCTTTTTTGTTTTCTTTGCATAATTTATTTCTAATTTCATAGTTTTGTAGTCTGAGAAGCTGGTCTGTACAATTTCAATCCTTCTCAATTTTCCGAGGCTCTTTTTGTGTCCTAGTATGTGATCTATTCTTGAAAATGTTCTATGTGCACTTGAGAAGAATGTGTATCCTGCTGCTTTTGGGTGAAATGTTCTGTAGATGTCTGTTAGGTCCATCTGTTCTAGTGTGTTGTTCAGTGCCTCTGTGTCCTTACTTATTTTCTGTCTGGTTGATCTGTCCTTTTGAGTGAGTGGTGTGTTGAAGTCTGTTAAAATGAATGCATTGCATTCTGTTTCCCCCTTTGATTCTGTTAGTATTTGTTTCACATATGTAGGCACTCCTATGCTGGGTACACTGATATTTATAATGGTTATATCCTCTTATTGGACTGACCCCTTTATCGTTCTGTAATGTCCTTCTTTGTCTCTTGTTGCTTTCTTTGTTTTGAAATCTCTTGTCTGATGTAAGTACTGCAACTCCTGCTCTTTTTTCCCTATTAGTTGCATGAAATGTCTTTTTCCGTCCCTTCACTTTTAGTCTGTGTATGTCTTTGGGTTTGAAGTGAGTCTCTTATAAGCAGCATATAGATGGGTTTTGTTTTTTTATCCATTTTGCATCTCTGTGTCTTTGATTGGCGCATTCAGTCCATTTAGATTTAGGGTGATTATCAGTACATATGTACTTCTGCCATTGCAGCCTTTAGATTCGTGGTTACTAAAGTTCAAGGGCAGCTTCTTTACTGTCTAACAGTCTAACTGAACTCACTTACTATGCTATTTCAAACACCATCTAAAAATCCTTTTTTTTCTCCCTTCTTTTTCTTCCTTCTCTACTCTTTATGTATTAGATGTCATATTCCATACTCTCTTTCTATCCCTTGACTGACTTTGTGTGTAGTTGATTTAATTTTGTATTTGCTTTGTAATTAATTGGTCTACTTCCTTTACTGTGGTTTCATTTTCTCTGATGACAGCTATTTAGCCTTAGGAGCACTCCCATATAGAGCAGTCCCTTTAAGATAGACTATAGAGATGGTTTGTGGGTGGTGAATTCCCTCAGCTTTTGCTTTATTTGGAAATTGTTTAATCCCTGCTTCAAATTTAAATGATAATCTTGCCAGGTAGAGTATTCTTGATTGTAGGCCTTTCTGTTTCATTGTATTAAATATATCATGCCAATCCCTTCTGGCCTTTACAGTTTCTGCTGAGAAGTCTGCTGATAGCCTGATGAGATTTCCTTTGAAAGTGATCTTTTTTCTCTCTCTGGCTGCTTTCAATACTCTCTCCTTGTCCTTGATCTTTACCATTTTAACTATTATATGTCTTGGTGTTATCTTCCTAGGGTTCCTTGTGTTGGGAGGTCTCTGTATGCTTCCATGACCTGAGAGACTATTTCCTTGCCCAGATTGGGGAAGTTTTCATCAATTAGTTCCTCAAAGATACTTTCTATCCCTTTTTCTCTCTCTCCTTCTTCTGGTACCCCTATAATGTGAATATCTTAACTATTCTCTCATTCCTAGAGATCCTTTTTTCTCTTTGTGTCCCAGTTTTGTTTTCCTGTTCTCTAATTTTTATATCATTTACTCTCTCCTCTACCTAATCTAATCTTTTAAATCCCTCCCTTGTATATTTCATTTCAGATACTGTATTTTTCAAAATTTCTCTCTCTTGGTTGAAATCTTCCCTGAGTTCTTGAATATTTTTCTGTAGCTTTGTGAGCATGTTTATGACTTTTATTTTGAAATGTTAAGATTTGTGATTTCAGTTTCACTAAGCCCTCGTTCTGGCATTTTATTTCTTGTAGTTTTGTTTGGACCAAATTCCTTTTCCACTTCATTTTTTTAGTGTTTTCTGTGGAATAATAACTTTGTGTGGTGCCCTTTAGTGCCCAGAAGCTCTACTTTCTGGAGCTGCCGTGCACCTGTGGTGATGGCAGGGGTTGCAGGCGAGTGGAAGTGGTGCCTGCCGGAAGGAAAGAACTTGGCTGGGAGGGTTTCCTGCCTTCCCGGCTGTAACGCTGCCTCCACTGCCAGGCCCAGTGAGCTGTGTGTGCAGGGAGGAGCCTCTGCATTATGCCCCTGTAGCTGCTGTAGGTGGGGCCACCCTCCAGCTGGTCTGGCACAATGGTGGGGGCAGCAGTGAGCTGGACCAGCGCCAGCAGGGAGGAAGGAGTGGCTGGCTCCCTACCACAGTGGAGGGCTTCAGGCTGTGTTGTCAGCCAGGGGCATGGAGTATCTGCAGCTCCTGAGAGTTCCCAACATGCTGAGCTGAGCATGCCACAAAGGTTTTGTCTACCTGTCATTTATCCTGAGCAGCAAGGTGTGTGTAATCCTTGCCCCTTTAGCACTCCTCTTGTTGGGAAGTTTTTCAAACTGCCTGCTTTTCTTTTGTCCCAGTGGGCTGGTTGTTCATAACTGTTCTACACAAGCAGCTAAAATCTCAGCCTCTCTGAGTATTCTGCCCGTCTTTGCTTTCCAACCCCACTAATCTCCAGAGCACCATGTAATGTGGTTTTGTGTTTCTGGAGCAGATCTGCAGGGCTGGGTGTTCAGCAGTCCTTGGATTCTACTCCTTCTCTGCTTTGTTTCTCTTCTGCCTGTTAGCTGGGGTTGGGGAAGGGCTTGTGTCCTGCAGGACTGTGACTTTGCTACTTTACCCTTTTCTGTTATGTCTTCTCTTTTCCCCAAATGTAGGCAGTTTGTTCTGCAGTCTTCAGGTCACATTTTCAGGATTAGTTGTATTTGCTGTATTTTCATTTTTTTATGTGATTTTGGGAAGAGGTTTCTGCCCCACTTCTCATGCCACAATCTTTTTTATTTTAGCAAGTTCATCCTTAATCAAGTGATCCCTTTCACAACACAATTCCACCCTTTACCTTTCTAAATACATTCCTAGAATATCAAGTCTGCCTTCAGTAATATAATCTTCAAGCAAAATCCTGTCCTCTCATTTGGTGTGAAATAATATATTAGGTTTTCATTTTATAATTAGTTTGCCTCAAATTATGCTACTGAAATCATGCTTATGGAACTTGAGATAATCTTTATCTCTCTCACCACCACCCTGCCCCTGGTCCCCCTCCACACACACTACCTGGAAAAAATGGGGGTAAAAAGGATTCTAAAACTCAGGGGAAAAAAAGCACCATGGCTCCCACTTGCCATAGGAAAGACAGTCTTGAATCCAAACTCGCCAGGCTGGTACAAAATGCTTTTTTCCTGGGATTTTAGCTGGGTCTTACCACTGGCAGTTTAAACAGCCAAGCTGGCATTCCCAGAGGAAACACGGTTAATATTATCTATAAAAATTGTCTCCTGCACAGAAGTTTGAGGGAAGTAATGCACATCCCAAAGCCTGGCAGGTAAGGTGCTACCCTGTGTGGAGTGGGAAGGATAGACATGGCTGAATGGTCAGATTAATCTGTCACCCTGAGTGAGCAAGAAGATTTTGATGAGGCATCTACGCTTGTGAGAGATTTGTCTGGGTGTATTGCCTTACCGCTAATTGAGTATTCAGTAAATTCTGAACTTCTAGCGAACAAACAGCAGTTTCTGTTCTTACTGCTTAGGCATGTTGAGTATCAGTTCAGTTTTGGAATGGCACGTGGGCCATCAGAACACAGAGTCTTCGAGGATCTCCAGTCCAGGCTCTTCCATGTAACTTATGACTTCAGTTTCTGTTTCATTGGAACCACTTTTCTGCAAAACAAAACACCCTTCCTTACCTGTCTTTTAGAGAACTTCTCATTTCTTCAAATTTCCTTGCATTTGGTTTTAAGTCTGTTTTGCTTATAAAAGTAATAAAACTTCACTGAAGAAAATAAGGAAAATACAATAGGAAGAAGACAAAAAAAATACCCATAAACCTACATCCCAAACAGTACCTACTGTTTCTCTTTAGCCCTTTTTTCTAGGTATACAGTTATTTTCACAGTTCTATGAAGGCAAATGGATAAACAGCTTTATAAATTGATTTATTTCTGTTAGGCATCATATCATATTTTTAATTATATTTTATGTGTTCTTTGGCTGAATGATTTTTTAAAGCACCATCACATTCTATCCAATGTTTATTGTAGTGTCCTCCTAAATTTGGATATGTGTTATATCCATTTGGGGCTATTATAAATAATGCAGATATTAATTAGAAAATTCATGACAAAAATAACATCACCTGTAAGATCATATTTCTCCACCTCATTTATTCATCCAACAGATTTTTAATACCTACCCTACCCTGGACACTGCTGTGCATTGGGTATGCAGTAATAAACACAACAGGTATGGTCTCTGCCTTCTGGACTTTACCTTAAATAGTTTATAGTTACTGTCTGGTTCCCACTGTAGAAACAGAGAACAGCTGGAAACCAGTCTAACAAATTGAAAGCTCAGAATAAGATTCTTTACAATAAGCCTACTTTTTTTATTGCTAAAGGCCAAGTTATTCCCTCCTTCAACCCACCCTCCAACTCCAGGATCTGTCTCTTGAGTTTTACCAAAAAAATCCCTAACTCAGGTCTAGACAAGCAAAAGCTTGCTTAATGAGGGCTCTGGGATGGCAGACGCCCTCTAATCCCAGGACGTGGGCTCTCATGCCAAACTCAGGGGTGCAAGTTGTAATTAAAAGCAGAGGGTTTACTTTCCCATAGCTGAAGGCTTCCTGGTGGTTGGCCAGACTGTCCCTGCCAATAACACTAATGGGCCCTCTTGCTGCCCTTGTAGCAGAGGCCCCAGGAGTGGGACGGCCAGGCTCTGCCTTTGGAGGTGGACGTGGAGGTGGGGGCGCTGCCCCATGTGGCCCCCCTGTGGTCAGCTCTGCACTTGCTGACTTATTCTTGCAAATAGAGGATTTTGCTCTAGGGCAGAGAGCAGGCAGTGGCATCTCATTTGTCCAGTTCTACCTGCTATGTCTCTGGGTCTCCTTGTCTCTGTTTCTGTCCCTCTCACTGGCCTGTTTACATGAAAGTGTACCACTTGAGAAGAGTGTAAGTTGTCGTGAGGAGCCTGGTGGTGCTGAGCTCTGACATTAATCCTGTGTTTGTTCTGAAACCAGCTTTGTCAACCCCAAGTGGTTATTTTGTACACATGACTTGATTTTAATTAACAACAAACCACAAGCTTATATAATAAGCTCTTAAGCCAGTTCCCTTCACCAACCTCAGAATATTAAAGGAAATCTTTGGGGACTCTGTAGGGAAATTAAATAACAGCATTAAGATGTTGCATTAAGAGGCCAGGACAGATGACTTCTGTCTGCTGCTTAAACACAGTTTCTCCAGGATGAGAAGAGGGGTTTGAAAGCCCAAATTCAGATGCACTGAAACAGAGCACCACGCTGGAGCCCCCTGTCCTTCCAGAAATGCTCTGGGTTAATGAGCAATCAGCTGCACCCCAAAAGGGAGGACACAGGAATGGAAAGAAGAGTGGAGTGGGTTTTTTGCCGGCCTCAGTTCTCCGTCACTAGGTGAGAGGTTCTCATTGTTTACAACCATTCCCAAACCCAAACTGCAAACCCTAAACAAAGGTCACAGCTTATTAAAATGAACCATTTTGATGAGTATTTCACCTTAGCTGTCCCTCCAACCAGTCACCAGCTGATTCATCCAATCCTGTGTTACCTTATTAAAGAAGGAACTTAAGTTGTTAAGGAAATTGCTTGACTTGTATTAACAGTCTGCAGTCTATAGCCTGTGGACTATATCTGGCTCACTGTTTTGGTAAATAAAGTTTTACTGGCCAGAGCTGAGCTCATTCATTGGCATGCTGTCTGTGGCTACTTTCACACTATGGTGGCAGCATCGGATCGTTGCGATAAACCATTCGGCCTTCAAATATTTGTATCTGGCTCTTTATTGAAGTTTGCTGATTCCTACTCTTAACCATTCAAATTAAGGACAAATTTGACAAGCAATGTGCAGTAACTACACTGAAAATGACAAAACATTGCTGAGAAAAATTAGAACTAGAGTGATGTGTGATGTTTACTACAAGTCAAAAGACTCATTATTGTTAAGATGTCACTTCTCTCAAAATTACCTGTGATACAATACAGTCCTGATCAAGATCCCAGCAGCTGTTTTTTTGTTTGGTTTGGAGTTTTTTGTAGAAATTGATAAACTGGCTCTAAAATTTATATGGAAAAGCAAAGGACCTAAAATAAGCAAAACAACTTTGGGGGGGAGGATCATGTTTGGAAGCTTTATACTGCCTGGTCTCCAGGTAGGTATACAATAAAGCTGCAGTAATTCAAATGGGATTGTATTGGCAGGAGGACAGTCAAACAGGCAAATAAAATTAAATAGACCAGAAATAGACCTGCACATATATGGGAAAACTGATTTTCAACAAGTATGCCAAGACAATTCACTGGGGAAAAGGATGACATATGTGTGTGTGTGTGTGTGTGTGTGTGTGTGTGTGTGTGTGTGTATTTAACCAATGGTGCTAGAACACTTGGGTAGTCATAAGTGAGTATTCAGTTAAGCCTAAGAGCTCTGAATAGTGAATAGGGCCTAAGAAAATTAATATTTGGAGAAATCAGTTGCCTTCTCACTGGTTCTTTATACAAAGGAACTAGGAAAAATCCCCTGAAAAACTTTAGTGATTAGGGTACCTGTGGGCAGAAACATGGATTCTTGAAATGTCAGAGCTAAAGGGACATCAGACAGCTCATTTTTGTTCCTTACCCTAAAAAAAGGGAAGTCCATGTTGGAAGAATTGCCCAGGGTCTGTTAAGAGATGACTGATAGAAAATTAAAGTTCAAGTCTGACTGGTGACCACATGCATAACTGAATACGAACTTTCCAGTATTCAAAGACAATAATGAACATGTATAACAGAACAACCTGCCAGAGAGCAGAGTGACTAAGGCATGTGGCCTCCTGGGTAAAGACCCTGCCATGTAAGGTGGAGAACCAGTAACCCAATGGCAGATAACTGTGGACACAGCCATAGGCAGACATGACATATCATAAGGACCTTCAACATTACCTCATAGTTGATGTTTACAAAGAAATCTTTAATACTGCTTTTCGGTGTTGGGACTGGTGGAAACAACTTGGTCCATAAGTGACATCTGAAAGCAAGAAAGGAGGGAGTTACATGAGCAAGAGTGTCCTTTCTTATCCTTAAATAGCTACTACAGTAATTGACCTAGTTAATCCCCAAACCTGCTGTTTTGTAATTGAAAATCTATTGACCAAGGCTTCCAAATGCCTACATTACCCTAGGGGTACTGCAAGGTTCTGCAGTATCTGCCCTCTTAGTTGTCCAAAAAAGACAAAATGGTAATTGCTTCATGTCAGTACACGTTACCAGGCCTAATTTCTGAAAATGAGTGATCTCTGTCATGTGTGCAGTGCCCCGCTGTTACCTACAGGGCTCGTTGGCAGCCCTCCAGCTGTGATGGCTCACAGAAATCACTTTCTTTTTGGTAATGAGTGGAATCATAAGAACATTAATGTGAAAGCCGCCTCAGAAATGAACAGACCCCCAAAATTCAAGAATGAGCAATGTAATGGCTGAGCTATGCGGTGCTCTGTAGATAATCTGATGTTTCTCATTTTTTGATATGGTCCGCCCTCATCTTGCAAAGCCTGTCCAAAAGACACAAAAGTGCCATAAATTCCATCTGGTAACAAGGACTCTAATGGATGCACAGCAAGAAGGTAAAAATTCAGTTCTCAGACCCCACAGGAAGCACCCCAAATATAAAAAATATTACCTACTTTCTACAGATGAGTGAGAACATTAACAAGGTGAAGCAGATGGTTGCCATAAACACAATAAGAAACCATTCTGTTGAGGGCTTCTGCTCATCATTTCCTGATTAAAAAGAAAAATCAGCTAGAATCAGCAGCAGATAAGAGAAATGAGTAGTGTGGGCAATCGAATGCGTGGGTTTGAGGTGTAGGCATTGGGTGAGGCCAGGCCAGTAGCTTAGCCTTCCTGAGCCTCAAATTTGTCATCTGTCAAATGGGGTGGGCCTGGGGGGCTAATCTCCACCTCATAAAGGCTAATCTGAAGATGAAATGAAAAATGGCAGTGAGGCCACTTTTCATGTTACAGTATTATTTCATCTATCAGCAGGTATTCATGGAGTACATTCCAGGTACTGTGCCACCTGCATCTTGGAGCTTAATCAGTTTTTGGTTGAGTAGTAAGGTTTTTTGATTGAAAAGCTACAAAAACGTAAACCTACTTAGTAACCTTATTACATTACAATGAAAATACAAAGTTGGAAATTGAACTTTTACAGGAAGTAAAGTATGGAATGATGCTCATAGTTAACAGTAAAGGCATCAGGATCTGCTGTACATGCTTTGCAATCTTAACTATCCTGAACACACCCTTTTCCAGATTACCACTACACAGACAGGAAAGTATGAGGAAATTGCTCTTAAGTCAGTACAGAAAGTATAATATGGTGCATGTCACCTTACTCTCTAGTTAAAGTTGTTGCTAATCTGCCCACTTTTGTGGGCTTTGAGGATAGCTCCAGGGTGTGTGTGATTTTTTTTTTTAAGGTAGTGGTAATGCATTCGAGAAAAACCCAGGGCCATTTACCAAATGTTATTTAAAGAGGTAACCACTTGCTAAATTTCCTGATTCACTTCCAAATGAAAATGCAAAACCAGAGCTATATCCCTGAATACAACTTTCGCTTTCTGTGGTGGAGGCCAGTAGCAAATTCATTCCTTTATTCACCCATTCAACACATATTTCTGAGTCCTGTTATGTGTTTGGCACTGCACAAGTTGCGGGGAGGTGGGTCACGATAACACGTGGGCTCTCCCTCCTCGCAGATCAGGATCCCTCAGGGAGGACGGACACTAAGCAAGTCCTGACACAGGTGCTGATCCGGTGAGAGATGCGCAAAGTCCCGAGGTGATGGTCAAGCCACCCTGCGCCAGGAGAGGCAGCTCCCAGGCCTCAGTTTCCATTAACTCTTCTTATGTCACGTGAGAAGTGAACAAGTGGAATTTTCAAGTCCCTGTAAATATCCTAAGACTTTGAAAAGCTCCCACAACACTTCAAACTCAAAATGTCCAGGTCCCAAGAGGGAGGGATGCCTTGAGGGTTTAAGGCTAGTGAATCCAACTTTGCCCTGATCTCTCTGCTTGCCTCCGGAGAGCTCTTACTCGGGCTTATCTCCACCTCCCTAAAGCTTTCACCTCTCCCCCTTCATCTCTGCGCTTCCTCCTTCACATATTCGTGGAGTCCTGTATCTTGAATAAGCCATTCCTTTGCTCTGCCATGTCTCCCAACTATCATCAAATGCATTCTGACTTTATTTTCCAGGCTAATTTCTTGCAGGGAATTCAGGCTGTTTCATTTCCCCATTCCAGAAATTGCTTCTTTATTCACAGGTGGTTTCCTCCTAGTTGAATTCAAAGGGCTTTTGCTTCTTTGTTCCAACTTTCTTTTTCCTGACCTTCCCTCCTGAATTTTAAGCTTAGCAGTTGCACCTACCTTGAAACCAAGCCATTGCCTCTTTTCCCCCAAATTCCTCCTCTTCAGGGGAATTTCCTTCTCCTCTTTTTAATTTCAACTGACTCTCTCAGCTAAGTCCTTCATCCTCTGATGTTTTCCACCATGGTCTGTTCTTTAAACTTTGAGACCTTTGCTGAGCACAGCTTTGCCTTTTAATTCCATGCATTCTTCTCCCAAGCCTCTATTCCTGGCCCAGCCGTGACATGCAACTCTGAAACTGCCCATGGGTGAGACCTGCACAGATGTTTCTCCAGCAGGACAACATTCAAATTCAAACTCTTGCCCTTCTTCACATGAAAACAACTTCTCTCACTAACTCCCCCAATCTTGGAAGAGTGGAGATTCTTCCAACTTCCCAAACTGGTATCCTTGGAGTCACTTTGATTCTTCACATTCTCTGTAGCCCTGCCTGCCTTCCTCATTTATTTGATTTGCATCATTACATCATAGCCAGTCATAAATGCAAGTGAACATCCATCCTTGCCTAGTGTGGAGACTGAATTCTGTTCCCAGCTTGCTGAGAAGGTGTCTGTAATGGACCTTGGTTCCCTCATCTATACAAATCAGGGAGGTGGCATATATGACCTCAATGATCCCTCCAATCCCAGTGCCTTTTCTAGTACCCTTGACTCAGTCCAGGGTATTGTCATTTCCTGTACACATACCTCTAACAAAAATTACTTTAGAAAAGTGTATATGTATGTTTCTGTTACTGAAAGTTATAGTGAAGTGTAAAAAACTAAAACAAAAATAATTAGTAACTGGAAGTAATAGCTTATTTTCTATACATATTTTTATGTTTGCTTTGTCTGGGAGCTCATAGGTAACAAATGCAGTGCAGAAATGCTTAATGTGCCTTCTCAGTGTAACTTCACAGGAATGCTTCGAGGAGGGCACCGCTATCCTTACTTTACAGATGGAGCAGAGGAAGTCCGCTGAGGGCACACAGCTAGTGGGTGGGGTGCACACGACTGGGCCAGCGGTAATGCTCTTAAAAGAGCATGGAGCAGTGATACTATTTCTGCTTCCACCCCCACCATGCTCTGGATAGAACAGGTGGTGGGTGCTTCTCTCAAAACGTCCCAAGTGTTTCTCCGTCTCTGAACAGCTCCGGAGCAGAGTCATCTTCCTGGTGGGATCGCACTGCCCTGCAGGGGAGCGACCGCCCTGTGTCCTGCGTGACTGTGGGAGGTTGCTAGGTGTGCAGGCTGCTTCTCCAGTAGAAAAGCTGCTTTGCAAACTACCATTCTCCTGACATTTCCTAAGCTTTAATTGAGATTGAATCACTTTATCAAAACCTACAACCAGAGTATTATATGTGTTTACATGTGTTATTTTACAAACAAGCAGTTGCCACAATTTGTAAAATGATGGAAAATAGAGACTCAGAGAGGCAAACCTTTTATTTTCCCAAAAGCTACAGATAATCAGTGGTTCTAGGATTAATATTCAGTTGTCTGGATTGTAACTGAGCATCATAGTCACTGTTCAACTTAGTTTCTATTGCAGTTGCTCATAGCTAATATCAAGAGCAACTGGGATGAACTAATATCAAGTAAAATACCATCTTGCTTTATTTCCTAGTCCAATTTCCTGAATAAGGGAGTCTGCCTGCTTCATTTCCTCCTCTCTGAAACTCACCAGTCCATGCTCTTAACCATTATGCAAGTAACCTAATCCGTATGTTCAGAAACTCTGTACTCATACACATGGAATATGAATTTAGTGTGTCAGCAGAAAAAAAAAGTTACCCTGTTTACAACCAGGTTAGACAAGACAGGTAGGTTTCGAGTCCTGTAGAAAGAATGAGCAGTGTTGTAAATAATATCAGGGTTGCACAGTCGGTCCCATTTTTGTCTCAAATTTTGTAATGCTCCATCGCCTGATATGCCAAGTCCTGATAATAGTACCGTTTATTTTTTTACCACAATTGCAAAAATATTTTCAGTTAAACCACTCTGTATTTATTCACTTCCACTCTCACTTTGATTAGCAAAGATTCTCATTGAATTGGCAAAAATACAGAGGCAACTTATTTTATTTCATGCAATCAAAAAAAGTTATTGATGCACGCAAGGTATTAGGTGTGAAGCAACATGATGGTCGCTGCCTGGAGGGAGTTGGCAAATTAGTCATTTCTCCTGGCATGGCTGCTGCACTGTCCCGGAGTGCCTTGGAACTAATCCCCTACTGCCATTTGAGAACAGAACTAACCCCCAGAGAGTGGAGGGAAGGTTAATTTTACCACAAAGAAAAGAAACTGGCAGGTAAATTTAGTGCAAGAAAAAGCTTTCATCTACCACCAAATGGAACTTATTTGTGGATTATCTACTGTTTAATTATTAATGCAAAAACTTGAGTCAGTTATACAAATAAATGAATTAAAATTAGCTTCTACCCTGGTTTCATTGAAGGTAGAAAAGGGGAACAGGTCTCACTGCTCACTGACAATATATATCCTTCAGGGCAAATGATTAAGAAGTTCAATACTGTACAGGTTGGGAGGCCCTTGAGTACATCATTCATTTGAATTCTGGGATCTCTGGCCTTAGAGACATTCTTGAGAACAAGTATTTCCAGATAACTTGGATCTTTTGTCTGACTCAAGGAGAATGCCTTTCCTGCCATTAAAACGGAAGCCACAGATGTTTCTTTTCAAGAAATCAATGAGCACCACTATTTGGTTATGCAGAGATGAGTTTTAGAAAGGGGAAGTCAGCAAGCCTGTCCTTCTAAGGAGGAGCAGCCCTTCAGACCCTCCACCTCATTCCTGGCTGCTCTTTGGACACTAGCAGCTTCGAGTGCTCAGGAGCTCAGGTGTGTGGTTTCTGGTGACCTTGGCTTCCATTGCTCCTCACATCTCAACCATTTGACCTTGAGAATTAGCCAACTAATGAAAATTCTGCCCTTGTAGAATGTGAGAATGTATATGTGGGGTCAGGGGGATGAAAAGGGGTGGGGTGGGATGGTGGCAACCAAGAGGGCAGAAAGTTGTAGGCATCGGTCCAAGCTTCATCCCAGATGTGCCTCTGGCTGCCAGGGGAGCTTTGCCAAATCACTTCCCTCCTTGTGCTGCAGCTCCTCTTGTTCTAGAATTCTGTGATCTATGTAGTTCAGACTAACAACTCTGAGGAGGTCAGTTTGATGTGGCTTGTTCCACTGTAAATTGTCCATACAAATATGACCTTAACTGCTTCCATATTGATTTTGAATCTGATTTCAGATTCAGCCACAGGTTTCCAGGGAAAAGAGCTAATTAGTAAATTGATGGGACTCATCCACTGAAACAGCCCTACTCTGTGTTCATAAAACCAGCAAATACAGGGAGCAAAAGTGCAATAGGGCTGGGTCATGGAGAGAACCCTGCTGTGTTAGTCTGAGAGCTCCTGTGGCTTGCCTCTCCTTGTGGGGAGGGGCTCTGGCGTCCTTCGTGAAGGGGCACCCAAACCAGGTCAGGCTTACAATGCAAGCAAAGGTCAGAAACAAACCTTTTGGGTAGCTAAGCTTTCCGAAACAGCTGACAGGTGGACCATGGGCTTTACCTGACTTAGGGAGAAAAAGAGAGGAGGCAGTAATCACAGGCTTAGTGGACAAAATGTACACTTGTCCAGGGCCCAGAGAAAAATAACACAAAACTTGCCCTGTGTTTATCTCTGGAAACTGGGCTCAAGCAAACTGAAATACGGAGAAGAAATGGTGACCCCCTGCGTGTATGTGTGCACATGTTCAGGGTTCCCCAGACGGGTCGCTGTGGTGTGGTCTGTCTACATTCCTCCCAGTCCGCACAGGGCCACACTTGTTGAAGCTGAATGGAGAGTGCGGGCTTCCCTACACAGCACCAAAGACGATGTGCCTCCTGGGCCCTACGTAACCCAGAACTTTCTCAAGTGTAAGGGACTGCTAGTCCTGTTCTGCTAACCTACTAAAACAACAGAAAGCTGGCTGCAGCTATCACAAATCACAAAGAAATAAGAAACACAGGGTGAATAGGTTTAATCCTGGTTCTGCGACTTGCCACGGAGGTGACCTGAAGCAGGGTGAGACCTCCAGTATCCAATGTCTGCTGTGCAAAATGAGGATAAGAACTGAATGAGCTGATATGCATAAAGTGCTTAGCGCAGTGGTAGGACATAGTAGGTGTTCAATAAATAATAGCTACTATAATTAGGGTTACACACAATGTTTCAGAACTGAAGCATCACGATACTATATGTAATTTAAAAAAACTAAATGTCATTTAAAAAAACTAAAATGTGAGTACTGTGAGAATCCCCAAAACGCAGGGCAATCAACCCCTGGAGAGGAGAAAAGCACACCAAATAATCCAGAAACTAGGGAACTGAAGGGGGCATAGGGCATGCCTGGTCCTGGCCCTCTGAGATCTATACTAAAATGAAAATTATATGCAAGCTGATTGTGAACTGGCACAAACCCCAGCCCCCACTGCCCATCTCCTGCCTCAGTCTCCCTGGCTGGCACCATGACCCATGGGATGATAAAGCATCACAGGGAAACTGCTGTGGAGCTGGTCCTGTGGCTTGGTCTAGGCCCAGCCCACCACTTCCGGGTCCTGTCACTCTGGGCATTTCCTTAACCTCTCTGCATCTGTTTTTTCATCTGTTAATATCTACAATTGGAAAAACCTGGTGTTTGTAAAGATACATAAGGTAATGTAGATAGACGTGCCTAGCTCAGTACCTGGCTGTCCTTCCTCTAAGCTGATGTCCCATCTCAGACTCATGATGCAGAATTCACACATGGATGGGCCCAGCGTGGCATAGGCACTGCTGGAGGTGGCCATGCCTGAAAGCACAGTGGAACGCTTTACTCCTGACAGTTGGGGACAAAATCTGAAAATTCATGCTACCCTCCTCCTGGCTATCAGGACCACCATTGGGATGCGGGGGTCCTGACCCCATTCGGGGAACCCTGGAGGGGCCGCCAGGCATGGTCTAACCAGCCTTGAAACCATAGGAGCTACGTACGAGGCGGCTGCTGACCTAACCAACTACTAAATTTACCCACCTGAAATCCTCCACTGGTGTGGGAAACCCAGGATCACCCCAAGTTGTATTAGTGTCAGGTAAGCCTCAGTGTGTTTTTCAGGCTACTGAGGGAACCCTCAATGTTTTTCAGGTTATTTCAGGTCAACTTTTTATTTTCCAACCACTTTTTGTACCTGTTGACCCAGAGGGTGCCATCAGTTACTTCAGGAAAGCTTCCTGCAAAATTCTTTGGGAAGACCTAGGAGAGCCTAATCTTGGACCACTACAGTGTTTCCACTCTATGTTTATATTCTCTGATTTTCTCTCTGTTTCACCACAGTGTGAGAATTTAGAAAGAGTATGTGGAAAAAGATACAGGAAGAAAGAGGGCAGAGGGCTGAGGGTAGGAGCCGCACGCCCCCCTATGATGCCTGCAGTGTGAAATGAAGAGATGAAGTAGACATCAGAAGTGGCTGCAAGCCCTCCAGCTTTGGGTTCTGGGTGCCCAGGCCAATGTACCAGATTCTGTGGCACTTTCACGCCCATGAATGTCAAGTCAGAGGACAATGGAACTAGTTTCCCTGTGGGAAGCTTACTTGCATCTCTGCCCAAATTCTTACACGCCTCCTTGTTTTATGCCTCAAACTGTTGTCATTAAGTCCTTCTGGACTCTAGGATGAGCCACTTTCCTCTAAGAATCAACCCCACCCCCCACACTGTGCCAGGGAAGCCAAGGGTTTCCTGTGAGTAGCACGTCTTTGGAAGGAGATGCCCACTCCCCTGCATGTCGGAGCCAGCGGAGCACTGCCCTGAGCCTGGCTCTCCTGCACTGGGTGCAGGTGCTGCACACCACAACCCTAAGGAACCCTGGTTCACTAACACATTTTCATGGTACCTACTCCACCGTAGCTTCAATCCTGGCCTTCAGATAGAGCTTCCAGTGAGGTCAGGGCAAACCCCAGTCGCTGTTTGAGGTGCCATCATGCCTGTGACTGTGGGTCAGACCCGTCACTGAACACAGTTCTCAGAAGGACTGGCCAAGGACGTGGCAGGAAATAAACACAGAATGGACTCCTTAAAATGCTCAATGCACCAAATCACTGTAGGGAACTATTTTCCTGATTGCTTGCTTCATGGAGGAGAGAGAAGAGAAAAGGGCAAACTTGAGGAAAGAAAAAGCTTCATCACAGGCCCAGGGGACAGAAGGCTTTGGTAAATGGGAGATAACACAGAGAATAAAGCAACAGAAGAATCCGGAAGTGAAGAAAGTTTCAAAAGGAGAAAGACCATTAAAAGTGGGAAGTTAGCTCTTAAGATAAGTGGAGCCAGTTGAGGAAGGCCAGTTGATGACGAGTAGTGATAAAATGAAGCTGTTACTTCCGTTTGGAAGAAACCGAGTATTCCATGCTCTGGAAATCCCAGCAGGAGCGGGCCACCCAGAGCAGAGTGTCAGGGAGGGTGGGCGTGCGCTTCCTGCCTGTGCCCCAGCTGCCGGCCCCTGTGCCGCTTCCCTGTCGGGGGACCTTGACGCCGCAAGCTGGACAGCAGTCCTGTCTCCTCGTCAACCAAAGCTCACTCATCCTGGCCCTCGCTCTTTATTCACACCTTGGGCTATGATGGGTCGATTAGTGAATTGAATCTAGTTCAGTTTGATAATTGATTCAGATGTTACCTGTTTGAGAAAATTGTCCATTAATAGCCACTTCTTGGCTGTCTGATAACTAGTGAATTTTTAATATTGTTGGGCCTCCATTTTCTGAAAATAAAAGAGGTGGATGGACTTAATAACATCTAAGAAAGAGGTGATAGTTAACTTGGACCTTGGAGTGAAACTGGAAGGGGAAGACTCCAGGGTGCCATTTGTACAACAAGGTAGGAGAGGAGGAAGGTGTCTAGAGGAAATGAATGTAGCGGCAAAACTGCCTGATAGATGGCAAGCTGAGCATAATTATTGCTGCATCCTCAAGGGGTAACGAAGAGCCATGTGAAATGTCCCAGAGGGGCCTAGACTTCCTATTATGTTTATTAATCATCTTGATGAAAATGGCAAGTGTGCACTGACTAAATTCACTAACGATCCTAAACTGAGCAAGGGAGTAAATTCTAGAAACAATGGATTTGTAAGGTGAGTAGTCCTATCAATCAGCTCATCTTAATGAAAAGGGTGGAAGCACATGAAATGGGGATCTGCCATAGATAATGGCAGTGAGGTGCACCCGGTAGGGGGGTCTTGAGCCCAGTTCCAAACTGGGAACCTGTTATTTAGGAAATAATAATGGAAATGTGGAGAATGAATAATAAATTAAAAACAAGCTTAAACTCATTGTAGACCAGTTTCTCTCTCAGCATTTTGGTGATGGGCTGATGGAGCATTGAAGTAAGAAAACAGCAGGGTAGGAATGAACTTTGGGGTGCAGGGCTCACATTTCACGGGTGAGGAAACAGACCCAGGTTAAGCGTGTCTCACTAGTCAGGAGCGGCAGAGACCTGGCCTACTCGCCGTCACTGTCCCCTGCAGTGGTGACAGATCACCACACCTGAGGACCTACACGTTCCCTGAGAATCCACCTTGTCACAGCCCTCTCAGCAGGCTCTGTGTGCTTGGCTCATGATGTTACACTTGCTGTGTCCAACTTCGGTTACTCAGCTCGGCCCTGCAGTGTCATGGCTGAAACGTGGCTCTCCTTATTTGTCTCTCGCTTCTTCCTTACTCTCCGAGTCCTAAATTCTCCAAGATTTGCACTAAGTAGGACTTCAAAACTCAAACGGGAACAGAACTGGCCCCTTAGCCAGGGTTCCCACCTTGGTCTCCACCATGTTGGTTTGAGGTCCTTGGACAGCATTAAAAGAACCTCTTAATTCTAAGTGTAGTAATGTGGGCAAGACACGTAGGAATATCTTGGGGCCAAAAGAGTTTTGTGCCTTGGGGATAATAAAGCATTTGAAAAAAGAAACCCACCAAATGCTTGAGTAATTAACCTTCTACCATAGGCATTTGATAAAATTAATAACCTTATTAAAACCCTGGGGTGAGTAATGTGACTTATGTTTCCCTCTTGGTGAGCAGAGAGCATTTTATTGTGCAGTGAAGCCACACAGAGAGAGCTTCTGTGTGTGCTGGGTCTCTCTAGTCAGGTCAGGGCATCAGCCGAGAAAGGAGGAGAGGGAAGACTGGCCGTGGCAGAATCAGGAAGGAGGTGCAGTTGGCCTGTTCTTGGTTCCTTTTAGCCACCTTTCGGTTGCCTCTGCCAGGAAGGCTAATGCTGCTCCTTTGAGTCCCAGAGAGATGATGGCAGGGCCACCCTGTAAGGCTGTGCAGGTTACGCATTGCACAATTTCAGGTGGTACCATTCCCCTTTGGAAACTCAGCCTCTCTGCATGACTAGTCCCCTTGCAGACTAAGGACAGCCTCCGTTTCCCAGACTGCTCATCTCTAGGAATTTACCTGGTATGTGTCCTGACTCATATCCACCTAGGCCAGTGTGCCACTGCCCTGTCAGCTCCTGAAGACCCGCCCGGTAGCCTAAGTGGATGAGTTAAAGAACAGGAATTTTTAGCATGTACCTGAAAACAATCTCTCCTCCTTACAAATACTCTTCAAGATGCCCCATAGGATGAGTGAGAGATTGTGTTTACATGCTTGACTAGCCATCAGCACAAAATTAGCTCCTTTAGAAATCAAGTAAGTAAGTCTAATTTATTAAGCACTTTACAGCTTGCAGAATCTGGTCACACCATGCCGTCAAGCTAAGAGCTCTGGTGTTGGAGGCAGTCAGCCTGAGTTTCAGTCCCATTTCTGCCATTCTGAAAAGCAGAGTTAGGCAAATTGCCTAAACTTTCCAAACTTATTTTCTCACCTGCAAAGTAGGTTTGTTGATAGGATTACAGAAGGTAATGCACACAAAGCATTTAGTACAATGCTTGGCAAAATAGTCATCAAAAAAGTGTCATCTGCTATCATTATTTTTGTTTCACAGTACTTTGGGAGGCAGGCAAGGTGGATATTACTTTCCTTTATCCTAGAAATCAAAGCAAGGGTGGAAACAAGTGATTTGTCTAAGGGGATGCAGTCCATATATACCAAGACTGGGCATTCACCTGTGCTCTCTGTATAAGATTCCACTCTTCTTTCTGCCATCCTGTGTTCTCATAGCTCTTGTGTGGCATGTAACCACCTATGCATCCCCAGGTTGCACAGTTGTGGCATATGTTTTAGCTATCTCCTCTCATAAAATGCCTGTGAATGCCCAAGACACCCAGATAGTAGCAAACAACAGTGTGTGAATTTTCTGTCTGCAAGGTGCAAGGTTATGGGATTGCTGTCAGCAGCAGCATGAGGATGGGAAGGCCCCCTTTCATTCAGACCCTCCGTGGGGTAGTTCATTACCCTTCACAAATCCCACTGACAGCTACAGTGATCATCTTATTTGCCCAGAAAACTAGTCAGTTTGGTCATAAACAAAAATAGCTGCAGAACCAACAAAGGATCCCAGGCCATACCCGGTCCTTTTATGTACGTTACACCGAAGGCTTCAGGGCTGGATCCAGATTTTATGGTCCCTGATGCTTACTCAGTTATAGAATTTTCTTTAAAAAAGGAAACAAAGGTATGAATTCATATTTAGGTAAGGGGAATGTTGGAAATGGAGAATTAGGGATTAGTAGTTTCCAGGGGTTAGGAATAGAGGAAGTATTTAGAAAAGAGCGACGGACACGTGAACTCACCCATGGGATAGAATTGCCCAGAACTCAGTGGGCTCACAAATGAGTACATATAAAATGGATGACATCTGAATACGATCAGTGGGCTGTATCCATGCCAGATTTCTGGTGACGATAATAGACAGTGGTTTTGCAAGATGTTACCCTTGAAGGAAACTAGGTAAAAGCTACAGAAATACTCTATTATATCTTATAACTGCATGGAAATCTACAATTATCTTCAAAAAAGAGTTTGTAAAAAAACTGAATAGAACTAGAATCAGATAATATGAAAAAAAAATAGGCACAAGACTTTGAAAGGCTCCTGGTAGCAAGAAGCTTGCACACTTAAGCTTCATTGGCTTCCACGTAAATCCATCTCTCATCAAAAAGTGGGCCGACAGAGGAGGAGGTAGAGTAGACATGTGAAAGCTCAAGACCCACAGTGAATGGGTAACACACTTCCCAGGATTCTCTGTTTTAACCAGGAGTGAGGCCACTGGCTTTAAAATACACACAGGATACTTACCCACATAAATAGGCTGACTCCACTCGCTCCAGAGCCCCGCTGCTCTGCACACGGAGCTCACAGTTGCTCTCACTTGAATGGAATACTTAGAAATATCATCAGTTACCACGGTGAATGTATTGGTTGTCATTTTTTCTGTCTAAATGGGAAAAAATGGACATTATAAGAATCTCTGGTCACATAATTTAAGGAATGCCAATTATCAGATTGGGAGATCATATATATGTAAGAAATGTGACTCACTGTACAGTGACCTATTTTAAATCAACAGGACACCTGTTGATTAGTTTACTCAAAGTCTTTTAGTGTGGCTTGTGTTGGCGACTGCCCCCCTCCTTCAGTGGAAAGCTCTCTTCTAACCAGCAATAAACAAAATGGGCAACTGTCAGGTCTAGCTGAGCCATCGAATCTAATTGACATTTCCCGATTGAAAGACTGGAGTGGCCTATGGCCGTCTGCATGATCCTCCTCACCTTGTCCCTCCACATTCTGTAGTCACATCACTACACTATCACTTGGTTTCCGTCATACTTAGCAGGCATCCGAAAACTACAATCTGCAGGCCAGTCTGGCCAGCTCCCTGTTTTTGCAGGGCCTGCAAACTAAGAATGATTTATATATCTTTAGTGATTGAAAAATATCAAAAGAATAATACTTCATGACACCTGAAAATTACATGAAATTGAAACTTCAGTGTCCGCTCATAGTCTTCCTGGAACACACCCACGCGTCTTTGCTAGTGTGTTATCTATGGCTGCTTTTGTTTTGCAGCTGCTGAGGTGCATAATTGTGACAGTAACCACATGGCCTTGGAAGCCTAAAATAGCTGGCTCTTTACAAAAAAAACATTCGCTGAATGTCTCAAACAACTGGAGCCAGAAGTTGGGAGGAGGGTGTGCATAAAGAAGAGGAAATTGCAGAGACCATGAATCTAGGAAGGGCTGGGTTTGAATACTAGCTCTACCTCCAACCAAGTGCAGGGCAGATTCTTTGACCTCTCTAAGCCTCAGTTTTCTGATCTGTAAAATAGAAATAACAAAACCTAATGTATTATTGAATTAAGTGGTATTAACTTTGTAAAACCCAAGCTTAAGATGATTAAGTTGAATCATAGAAAAACTGCAGATATTCAGACCATTTTTGACCTGCAAAAATACCAGTTTGGGATGGTTCACTCAAATAACATGTCCTCAGTAAAGGCTAGTTTGCCACACGCAATTTAGTCTGAATGTCTAGTGTTGAAATGAGGCTGTTTTCTCACAGATGAGCCCTTCTCCTGTATTCCATCTACTGGAGGCTGCAACCGCTATCCAGCTAATTGCCTGTGTCCCAAACCAGTGCTGAGCTTGGATACTGCATCTCACATACTCCTGGATGTGTTTATCTCTTCCCCATACCTGCCCCATGACCACTGCCTGTTTTAGGTCTGGTGGACTTTTTGCTTGGACTATTGTAGTACCCATTCACTATGACCCTTCCCCACACACTTCCAGCTTTCAATCTGCTACCAAAACTACTCTTAGACTGCAGATTCGGTCATATTTTAATACTAAGCTTTCAGTGGCTTCCATGGTCTATGGTTGTGGTTTTAAAAAGAGAAACAATATCTTTCTTCCTTTTTTCTTTTTTCTTTTTTAAGTAAAATCTTATAGGTCATTCTGGGAGAAGTCCCAGTGTAAGATCTAGAGTCATGATTACAATGCAGGCTTCATGTCCAGGCTGACTAAATTATGCCACTTGGCTAAGGAATCATGTGCTCTCAAGCCATTAAGTTATTCCTTCTCCCTAGCCCCCCACCACTCAAAGTGTGGTTGGCTGCCTAGTGCAGGTCAGGAGCAGTTTATCACAGATCTGCAGAGAGGTAAATACAGACATTGAGATGTCCGTTTGGGAGCCTTCGTAGCCATTCGACATTGCCGCGTCATCTAAGTCTGTGATCATTGCCCTTATGTCTCAGTGTTTGGTTTTTCTAGCAAATCATTTTTACTGTATTTTACAAAAGTACCAATCTGTGGTGGATTACAAATTAAACAAAGAAAGCCAGTCTTTCACCACTGGTATTTGGGGAAGCACTGGCTAAAAAAGTCCTTCTCCTCTCTTTCCAGGCAAGTTTTGATTCCTCCTGTAAAATGCCGTTCAATTCCTGTATGTGGAGCCTGGCAGGTGCTCTGCCCTCTCGCTCCCTTGTACCTTTACTATGGTGAGGTGACTCTGAGGCTGGGTGAGTGTGTCCACTAGCTGGGCCCCTGGATAGCAGAAACAGTGTCTGTCTTCTCCTTATTATCACCCACAAAGAAGCCAATTTATAAATGTTTGTTCAATCAAACTGAATTTGCTTTGCCTACTATCAGTAAGGCATAAGTTTTGATCCTGATTTCTCTATTATAATTTTCTAGCTTTTTGATTTTGGGCAAGTCATTTACTCTCTCTGTTCCTCCCTTTCCTGTAAAATGGGAAGTAAAAGTATATAATCAAGTTACTATGAGGATAGAATAAATTAACATAGTAAACGTTGCCACATATTGGAGCTCAATAAATGTTGGCTTTCTTCTCATTTCCTTTCCCCTTGAACTTTTAGTCCACTGGTGCAAAAGAGTTTTTTAAGTTGGGGTAAAATACACATACATAAAATTTACTATCTTTACTATTTGTAAGGATACAGCTTAGCAGTTGAAGAACATTCACACTGTTGTGCAACCAATGTCCACTCTTTTCATCTTGCAAAACTGAAACTCTACCCATGAAACAACAACTCCCACCCCTGCCCCCCAGCCCCTGGAAACCACCATTCCACTTTCTGTCTCTCTGAATTTGACTGTTCTTGGTATCTCGTATACATGCAATCATACAGTAATTGTCTTTTTGTGACTAGCTTGTTTTACTTAGCATAGTGTCCTCAAAGGTCATCCATGTTCTAATATGTGTCAGAATTTCCTTTTTAAGGCTGAATAATATTGTGTCCTATGTATGTACCACGTTGTTTATCTAGTCATCCATCCGTGGACACGTGGGTTTTTTCCTCCTGTGGCTATTGTGAATAACATTGCCGTGAACATGGATATACAAATATTTTTCTTTGAGAACCTGCTTCAAATTTTTTTGGATTTGTATATCCAGAAATAGAATCACTGGATCATATGTTCATTCCATTTTAAATTTTTTGAGAAACTGCCATAGTATTTTGCAAACTACATTTGACATTTTCACCAGAAGTAGTGCTTAGGAGTTTTTAATCTGACCTTTGTATTATTTTCAACCAAAAGTAAGTCTTTTCAAGATAAAAGACCACTAAGGTATGGTTTATTTTCATAAAAACTGGGTAAATGGAAGTTACCTGTGACCTTGTTAGTTCCAAAGCTGTAACCAGAGCAGTTGCTGAAGATCATTTTTTAAATATTTCTAAAACAGTGCTATCAACTGTTGGAGTGATCTGAAGAATTACCTGAAAATAACCTTTCCTTATGTTATAAATTTTTACTTCATAATCAAAGCAATGGGTTGGAAAGGCAGAAACAGGTTTCTCCCATTGGATAGAGAGAGATGTTCCTTCAGTCTCTGCTGTGACATTCATTGGAGGATTTACTCGATCTAGGTTAGAGAATGAGAGATCAGTGATGGGCTGACAAATCTAATCCACTCGCGCCCCTCAAGGCATTTCTAAAATAGCATCTTCTCAAGTACTTACCCTCAGGATTTAATTAGGTTATCTCCCAGCCACAGGACTCAGTGGTTCATATTTGCCTCCTGTTTTCTATCATTAAGAGGTAGAGATGCCTCCTGTAACCTTCAAGGACTGACCCAGTTGTCACTGAATGGTTGAATCCCTTCTCCCTCATCTCATCGCATGACCCACCCCGCCACCATCCTTCTTACTTCTTGCGTGGGACCAAGCCAAAGGCAAACCTGGTCCTGGAGAGTAATTGCCCTGGAGCTCCTGCCAAGCCCTGCCTCTGTTGAGCAGGCGGGAGACCATGAGTGATCACTTCCTACTCTGGGCTTCAGTTTTTGTTTCATTTTGTTTTAGGCGTCTTGTTTTGATTTGTTTGGGAGGTAGAATAGGAAGCTCTTGCATGAAAAGAATGGATTGGGCTAAATGTGTCTTTACTTACAACTGTACAATTCTTTCCCATGGAATCTTACTTGATTTTCTAAAGGCTATGTGATGTGAGTGAAATTATTTCTAAGTCAGTGTTCTTGCCTTAACTTATGCGACTTATGATTATGTTCATGATTAATGAACAGTAGAGACAAAGTAAGAATAAGACCCCCCCAGTGCCAGAGCCTGGCAGTCCCTAAGCAGAGCATTTTTAACCAAGAAAATATTTATTCCTTTTAGTAATCTGAGGAGTTTGTCTCAATGAAATGGAAAATATACAAGAAAATGAATTCCTGGCTGTACCAGGTTTTGTCCATTTTCATATTATTATTTTCCAGGTCCTCCTCAGCATTTATTATTACCTGTTTTCATGAAAGTGACATTTTTAGGTCATCTAAGAAATATATTACAGAACTGAATTGCCTAACCTACTTAGTAGGCTCTGTGATTCTTTCAAGAGTCATACTCCATTTAGATATAGATATAAATATAGGTGTATCACAAGCCAAATCATATCCTTTAAATAATAGTAGTTTGTGTATTTATTGGATACTTACAGAAGGCCCTGTTGTAAGCACATTATCATTATCAACACACCTAATTCTCACTAAAACCTTGTAGGAAGCATTAATTTTTGCCCATTTTTTAGATGAGAAGACTGAGAACACTCAGCTAGTCAGTGATGGAGCCAGGATCCAAGTCCAGGCAGCCTGGTTCCACAGCTCACACTAGTTAACTGTGCTGCCATCAGTTAATAAACAAGCATTACTAACCAAGAATGCTATGTGAAAGGCTCCTGAGTTTCACTAATGCAAGTATCTAGGATGAAGGAAAATATCTCCTGTTTTGAGACCTGAGCAAATGAAGTCTTAAATACTATGTGTAGATCTGAGAATCACATGCTAAGAGAGGCATGATAACTCAAGTGCATCCAGAGGAGACAGACCAGGATGGGGAAGGATCATGAGAAGGACTGGGGGAGAGAAATCTCAGGATGGGAAACCTGGCTGCCTTTCGAGAGCTAAGAGGCTCTCTTGTGGGGAAAGAGACCAGAATTGTTTGGGGATCCATCACAGGACCTGTGGACAGAATTTTGATGAAATCAGAGCTGCTAAGAAATGTAATGGGCTTCCTTCATGAGTGAGTACAACTCGGGGAGCTGAACACATCAGTGGTGCTGAGGTTGAGAAGCCATAGTATCAGAAAAGTGGTCAGACTAGGCAATCTTTATAACCCCTGCTAATGCTGAGATCTGGGGATTCTGTTATTTTAGCTGTGAGTTAAGTCTGCCTTACCAATTGCATGAAGAGCAAGCAGCTGATCATGTGGCTTGATTGCCGCATGCTTGCTTGAGCCGTTAACGTGCACTGCCAGGGTGTCCCGCCCTTTGCTGCTGATAAACGTCCTTGGGAACCAGCATGCAACATTTCTCTTCCGTGTGTCTTTGCTGTATTCTTGGCATTCTTCTGTCCAAGAACCATACCTAAATTGGGACACTCAAAAGTTTTTTAAGGCGGAGGAAACAATCCATTTGCATAAGTTAAAACAGGTACTAACCGATAGTAGAGGAAATACTGCGTATCCTCAGGGGCATCCTTGCCAACGAGCCAGGCACAGTGAAGAGAAACTTGGTATGGCCTTGAGTGCTTATGACTGTTTACCATGGTGTTTGTAGTGCAAGTTAAATTCACAACTGAGGTTCCAGGAGATCCTGGGTGGTCAAACATAAGCAAAAAAACATTGCTCTCAATACCTTGTGAATTTTGTACTTCCTTTGATACTGTAGTGATTGGGAACATCTTAACTGTCATCAAAAAGTAGTCATCACTGCTTTAGGGAAACCTATGATTTGCAAAGGGCCACTTCAAAGGGGAAGAAGCTAGGCTTGCAAAGCCTGAGTTTCTGACATGAAAATGCTTTCTAGCTACTTAGGAAGGAGTTTTGCATAACATACATGTATGACAGTTCAAGAACAGAATAATGTATTGTCATTCAGAGGTTGGTGTTCAGCAGCCTGGTTCTAATGCCACATTTGTCAGGTGCTCTCTGTGACACCTTGACCCCTACCACTGCGGGCCTCGGTTTTTCCAGTTAACTGTAAATGAGAGAGTTGGTCAAGGAAGGTGTCCAATGCCACGTCCCATCCTGAATTGGCATGATTCATTAGGTGGTACACAAATGCATCATGAAAAATGTAGATTGCTGCTCAGAAGGAATGAGTTGTGTCTTCACTGCAAAATAATACCACCTCTTTGGAGACTCAGTGCAGACTAGCAGTTAGAGTCCTCTTTAAGATGCAGGGTCATCAGGAAATCTTGAGATGTTCAGTGGAACCTGTTATGTTCACTTCACCCAGGATTTCCCATGGTTATTTGACTGGAAAGCCTTGTTTTCCTTTGGCCCCCATTGTCAGCATGTTGACTGGTGTTCCTCAGGACACACTCTGGGAACACTGCCCTTGTGGTTGCTCAGAGGAGGAAAGAAGCACGGTGGGCTGAGGGGCAGCGAGGACCTCATCAAAGCGGGAGTCTGCAGACTCAATCCTGAACAACAGAAAGGGGTCTTGAGCCTAGCTTAGGTCAGGGGTGAGATCATATTTATCAGTGTCAGCCTGTGTCATTCTCTCCGATGTCTCCTCTCTGGAAGAGACAACCCCACACCCCTCCTGTTGTCAGTAGAAAAATTAAAGACAAAAGGAAGACTGGCTACTGTGCGCTATCAGCATGCACTGTCAGGCATGTTTGTTTCTATCCATCCACATGCACGAATGTGGAAACCCAGAAATGCACATGCCTTGCACTGAATGTGCTATTCCTGCACTGACTGAGCCATGCCTGTACAGCTTAGTTCCCTGATGTCTGCTGTCTCCCAGTCCCCTTGCAAGGAATTGTTCAGAATGAACTCATTTTGATTCATGAAGAAATAATTTTTCATTAGTGTCAACCTGTATTGGCATGCTCAGAGAATAACTAGGATTGAAGAGATATAATTGTGAAAGAATGAATGGGAAGTGACACTGGACACCTTCCTTGACCAACTCTCTCATTTACAGTTGGAAATACTAAGGCCCACAGTGGTAGGGGTCAAGGTGTCACAGTGAGCACCTGACAAATGTGGCATTTGAATTGTGAAACATAGTTGTGAATTCTAGTTATATATTATGGAGAGGTGGAAAAGTGGGCTAAGTAGGTACACAAAGACCTGTCTGTCATCTTGTGTCTTTCTTGTATTACTCTCTGTACTTGAGATCAAGCCCATTGTGGATCGGCTGCTGTATTGTCTAGACAACATGTCACAATGAGGAAATAGGAAAATCTTTACCATGCTGCATTCATTGCCAACATAATTCTCGGGGCACGGCCTTTTCGTTCAGTGACATGCAAGAGATCTTATAATTACCCAGGGGTCAGACTGGCTAGGATGACTGTTATTAAGTGCACTCACATATCCCCGGCCTTGGTGACCTGCTCCTCCTATTTCCCTCGTGTGTGTCTGCAAGTGTTTCATCACAAGTGTCCCTGGCTGTATGTATTAGGAACCCTAACTTGCCCCTTGAGAACAGTATGCAGACACTGGGATCCTCATGGCAGTTCGGTGGTTTAGTTTCATGGCTTCTGTGAACTGTAAGCAAAGTTTTACTCAGTTTGGTATGAGAAGCCATAGAATTGAAAACAAATCTACAAACACAACACAGGGGAATACTCCGTTGAAGGTGTGTGTTGCTTGCTGTGCTAGATGTAATACGCGTGAGGCAGTGTCTCTGCCCGCCGTGGGCGCACAGTCGGGGATGGCCGCCTGGGAGTTGGTTCACTGTGAAAGGTCAGTTACGTGGTAAGAACCCAGTGAGGAGCACAGCCCGTGAGTGGATTCTGAGGAGGAAGAGCACCGCCAGTGCACAGGGTGAAGAATAAAAGGGCTTTACAGAGGGGGTGTGGCTTGACCTGGGCTTTGGAGTATGGGAAGGATTCAGAAAGGCAAGCAGAGGAGGTGAACCCAGGGAAGTCAAGGCTCTGAGGCAAGAATGAGCCGGCTGTGGGTGGGCCATGGTTAGAAATCCTTCTGAGGAGAGCAGCAGATTCCTGTAGGGTGTGGCTGGAAAGATGTCTCAGAACCGTCATGAGGGGCCTGATGGGCCCTGATGTGTGTGTGGCCCTGTGGCTGTGGGAGCAGGGGAGTGAGAGGTATAAGCAGTGCCTGCAGGGACGTGCCCATCGGAATCGGATGGGTTATGACACTTGGAAGCGGTCACAGCCTAGCTTAGGAGGTTGCTAAGGTGAAGAATATGTGGCAGGAAGCAATGACTAAAAAAAGAAAAGTGAGTTGTTTTCAACCTTCCCATATCTGCAAAGTCCAAAATACAAAATGGGACTTGAGGAGGCCCACCTTACCCAGTGGAGCTTTCAGTTCAGCAGAAACCCAGCAGCTTGGCCTGAGAGAGTGGCCGTCCCATGGGACGGTTTGCACACTCGCTGAGAAGCCCTCGTGAAGGATGGCCACACGCTTGCTTGCAGTGTTCATGGTATCATACTAAAAACACAACACATAAGTCATGATACATAAAGAGGAAATAGCCTTAAAACTATTTTAATCTAATGTGCATTTCTTCCATTTTTTGAAATGTCACATAAATAAAATGCATCAATTTTGTTTTGCCAGACAAAAGTAATATTCTGGTTTCATGACTGCATACTTACCCCACACTCAGCAGGGTGTGTACATTAAATACATACAGCTTTGTACACATCAGTCATACCTCAAGGTTGTTTTTAAAAATTAGTAAATTGCCCAAGTCTAGTATTTGGACATGTTTTTTAAAAAGCAATATGATAATAACATAGTAATTCTTCAATGATACATGAACACATTCTTAAAAACAAACAAAATGTCAGAATTAAGGCCACATTCCCTTTGACCACCATCTCTAGTTCCAGTCTCTCCAGAGTAAAGAATTGACAGTAAATTCTCCAGAATTCCATACTGAGTGAAAAGTAAGTTAATACCAATTTTTTCTCCTCTCATTTAATTTTATTATGCACAGACTAGGTACCAGGTGCCTTATATATCCCTACAGTGACCTGACACTCTGGGAGGTTAGATGGCTGGTCCGGGGTTGTCTGGGCAGGAAGTGGATGAATCGGGATTTGAACTTGGCTCCTTGGGTTCAGCACCCTGCCTCCTCCCATTTTACTCAGCTTCTCTTTTTTCTCTTGGCTGTCTTATAGGAAACATAAAACCACTATCAAATCCACTATACCTTAGAAGTTGCTAATTTTTTTTTTTTTTTCGGCGAAAGCATTGTCCCAAACTGAAACCATTCTGTGCTGCTGTTAAATGCCAGGTGACATGCTTAGCACAGGTTCACAGGTTCCCAGCCATTTCAATGGAGGCACTACGGGGAACATAAACAGCCTTTTTTTTCCTTCTTTCTTTCTTTCTTTTTTTTTTTCAACTATCAGGGAAAACACAGTCAAAATGAAGATTGCAACAAGGATCTCTGTCAGAATAAACTTACATCTTCTTCTTGTGGAGTGTGTATTCTCACGTGATATCCTATATCCTTTTGCTCTTGATCAGGATTTGGTTCCCAGCGTAAAAGCACTTGAGCTAAACCAGTAGCAGTGAGGCTGAAGTTGACAGGTGGGAGAAGCAAAACGGCTAGGCAAAAGCAAAAAAAGCAACCCAGTGGTCAGTTGTATACAGCAGCATTTTCAAAATTTTCAAAATGCTTTGCATAGTGTGGTATTCGACATGGCCATTAGGATGTGTAATACCAAAATAATTTTAGAAGCAGAATCTTTAAAACTGCTTTAAACTCATTCTCTTTCTTACTTTGCCTATATCATCTACAGTTTTTTGTTGAAAGAGGAATGTTTTTCTATATCATTGTTCATTATAACTGTAGGTTTCAAACTGAGGGTCATTATCCATTGATTGGCTTGGAAAATTTAATGGTTTAAGCTAACAAATAGTTTTTTAAGACATGGAAGAAAATAGACTAGAAACAACAGGGTGCGTGAAATAGAGTAGTGTTTCATGAATCTCTGATTTCCACTATATAAATCTCTTTATGTATGTGTGTGTACAGGTTCATGATGTAAAGTGGATTTCTTCCTTTTGCTTCAAAGCCAAAAAAAAAAAATTGTGAGCAAAAGTACTTAAGTAGACATTTATAGAAAGAAAGGTACTTTTTCCTTAATGAATCATTCTCTACCTTTGCTTTCAAAAACACGATTTTTAAGTTACAAAATCAATTCCTATTCAGTTTAGAAATTTTGTGAAAAGCACAGATGAGAAAACAAAAAAACAGAAAACAAAACATAACTACCCACAACCCCACCACTGAGAATGGCATGAACATGTGATATATTCATTATCTTTTTTTTAGGAGTATATGTTTATATGTTTTTACACATTTTTTTTTTAATTAGGAAAATATGGTACACAAATTTGTGAACCCTCCTTTTATATTCATTTGCTTCCTGGTCAGGGTGTTTCCACTGACTTATAATATTTCATAACTTTCCATAACTGCATCCAGACTTGCCATGTACCAACTGCTGGGGTTCTGTCTGTACCACACTGTCCTTTGGTAGCCGCTGGCCAGATGCGGATGTTTAAATTAGTAAAATAACATCAGACGTGCATGAGCCATATTTTAGGTGTCTGATAGTGGCTCATGGCTGGTGGTCGCTGCGCTGGGAGAGCAGGTATAGGGCACTGTCGTGTCACAGTCCTCTCAGACCACAGTGCGATAGGGACCATGTCACAGTTTCTTAGATGCTGTCCTCTCACCACGCCCATAGATCAACAAGTTTCTGAATCAAACAGTAAAAATTAGATGTTTTACTGTTTGGTTGTGAGGTCGTCTTACCATTCCCTTGCATGGGAAGACATGTGGACACCAGCTCCAGCTTTATTCCATTGTGGCTGTACACCCACACTTGGAATATGATTGCCTATTGTAGCATAAAACATCCACTGCGACCAACTTTGCTTTCTTAAAATATAGCACGTTTAAAGAGCTTGTATTTCTGATAAGAATGAATAATCTATTCCTTTTTTAAAAAATCCACCTATCGTTTCCTAAGGGATAATATAGAAGAGAACATGCTAACATTTTTGTATTGTACTTACTTTTTTTTTTAAGGAAACACTGAGTTTAATAGATGATGGTACTTACATTTTTTATCAGGAAGTAAGTGTGCTTGCAGTATTGCTGTGGCCCCCAAAAGAAACAATAATGCAGGTGCCATGATGATCACATCCTACAGAAAGATGAAAACTGAAATCGCCACCTGTTGCCATTTGTAAGAAAGTTCAATGGTACTATCTAAAGTAAAGTGTAGTCATTTGTCCATTTAACATTTAGGCAGTATATGTTATATGCTGGAGCTAAAAATATGAACAATTTTGGACTTTGTCTTTCCAATGTAGATCCATAGCCTCAGGCAGAATGAAATGTAAATCAGAATTTTGCGGACCAGTCTAAAAGCTGTTTCAATAAAAATATGTATGGGGTAGAGGAGGAGCAAAGAGACGGCTGAGTTGACTCCGCAAGGATGAACTAGAGTTCTGGACACAAAGTGGGGCAGGGCATTCGTGGTGGGATGGATATGCGCTAGAGTGAAGCCCGGAGAGAGGGAAGTGTGGGGAGAGGAGGGTGTTCAGGGGGAGGCAGAGCCTATCTTGGAATAGTACAAATTTGAGACACAGTTAATCAGGTTGAACATAAACACCATTACCATTTTCATGAATGAATATTTACATGTGAACCAACATGACAGACTTAAATGTAGAACAATTATAATGTTGCAAAGAGAAACTTTCTATCACATGTCTAGAATAAACCTGTGGTACTTTGAGCTTTGGAGAGGCTGATTTTTTTTTTTTTTTTAACAAACTCAAGTGGGAGCAGGGTAGGAAGGGAATTAAGAACATAGTTATAGGCCTGGAGAAAATAAAAAACAATGTTTCTGCCTACTTGAAACAACTGGACAATGAACATCAATCTAGAGCAGAACTGTTAGGATGATGCAGTGTGTGTCGGTCTGGAAAGGTGGTTAAGTCATTTCAGAGTGTTTAATATGTGGAAGAAGAGAATTGAGGATCTCTTGTTAGGAGTTGTAGGTTAGAAAGCACTTCTGAAACTTTTGAGAGGTATTTTTCACGTGAACTTAATTTTGAAGTCCAAATAGTAACAAAGCTGCCCTTTTCCAAAAGCTGCGGGGCTTTTCCCTGCTGGTCCTGTGTGTGCCTCTGTGCTTATTACCCAGTTTGCAATGAAGAGAAGGAGTCTGAAAGGTTAAATAATTTGTCAGTGATCCAACAGCTGGTAAATAGTGTAACGTAAGCCCAGTGTTGGCTCCTCGAACAGCAAAATACATGTTCTGTACTAATTTAAGTGATTATTATTTCCAGTTTAAAAACTTATTTAGATGGTTTGGTATTTTCCAAATAAAGTTTTGGTAAAACCACAGAAGAAAGACCTTAGCTGAATGGATACCTTCAGGAAATAGCAAAACCACTCTTTAGTGTTACATCTTGAACTAATTAACTACTATCACTGCTTAACTTAAGTGTCACAGTGTAGAAGACAGAAAACACATAAATCATTCAATTCCTTTTTCAAATTAACTTAAGTATTGCTAATCAGAATTATGCCACCTCTGACAAAAACAATTCTTTTTTTCTCTGATGATTCCACACCAGGTAGAAAAAGAAATTTTAAAACAAAGACAATAAAAGGAAGTAATCTGATATTTTTAAATTTTTCAACAAGTGAGAATTTTAAAGAATTAAAGGGAAGCTTGAGAAGCACAGATAAAAAACACAAAAATGGTAGCTTCCTCATCAAGGTAAGATGATGTCTTTGAAATGTCAGCATTCCCTGAAATGATATTATTTATGTTATTTTATTCCTAGGAGGAATTCTAGGTCAGAAAAAAAATGCAAAATTGGTATTCTCTGGTGACTGGATAAGTAAGTGGTATGTGGTAACCATGTGTGTAAAAATAATAAATGTTTATCCTTTATAATTAGAAGTAATAAAACTTGAATATCTCAGTGGGGAGATAATTTGAATGTTCTACACAACTAAGCCCTCTCCCCTAGAATTCGTTATGTATTCTGATTTTTATAGCTATTGAAAGTACAATTAGTTTTCAAATTTGATGATTCAAAAATGTTTTGTGATTTTCTTTTTTTGCCATACCACAGCCATGCATTTTTTTCACATCTCATTGTCACATTTTCTGTCCGAAAAGATAACCTTGAAAGAAAATCAGTCATCTTATAGAGACAACACAAGATACCCAAATAGGAGTCTAAATGTTTGCAAAAATATCCATATTTTGTGAGCCAAATAAATTCCACACAGGCAGGGAATTACTGGCGCTTCAACAGTTGACCCATATTTTCCATAATACTGTTCACTCTCTGCTCTGTGCCCTGAAAGCTACCTCAGCCTTTGCCCTGGCCCCTTAATGTGTCTGGGCCCAGGCACAGCCATCATCTCTACTGGAAAAAAACCCAAGTCTCGCTGGGTTGTCTCTTTAATCCAAAGATACACCCTTACATAGATGTCAACTGGGCGACATTTAATTGGGCAAACATAGAGCTACTTGCCTAGCTTAAAAAACATATCGAAATGGTAGTATGTTCAACTCATTCTTCTCATGGCTACCAGTTAAAGTTCAGCAGAAAACCATTAAATTGTTAAAATAAGATTCAAAGTAAGCAAAATAAAGCAAACATAAGCTACCTACAATCATCAGAAAGATATGTTCAGTCTCGTAGAGATATCATAGACTACTTGCTCATAAGATATTTCATTGACTCTATCGAAAATTTCTCAAGCTCCCTCTGAGAATCTGACTTCTGGTTGGTGTCATATCCTTTGAAATTTGGGAGAAAAAAGGAGCACAATCTCTTGCACTACAAATGTTTCTAGAGACTTGGGTAAAGTTTTGACAACTGACAATGGATTTCCCCAGTGTTTCTAAAAATTGGTCAAATTCTACTGAAGTGCAGACTTACAAATATTTCCCCCTTTTTTTTCTTTTCTACTTATTTTTCTGCCTGGGGCATTTGCTTTATAACTTTAAGGTTGTACTGAAGCCCTGTTTTTAGAGCTTTTTGAGTCAGCTGTGGTGACATTTAATTCCAGACACAAACTCAGTGCACAGAAATTAAAAACCAACTGAGAGGATTTATGCTCTGTTAGTCCCTTAAAAGTAAAGAGTTTACTTTTTACTTCCTCTTTTTTTTCTTGTATAGCGTAGTCAGCAATAAAACCTATCTCTTGGGGGATGAAGAATAAATAAATAAACCAAGTTGTAAAATGCAGATTTCATGTTTAACTGGGTATATTGCATTGCCCCCAGATGAAAAACTGCAGACTCCTAAAAGTGTAAATGAGTAAATAAGGACCACATATAATGCATGAATTAAAAAAATTTTTTTACTACTACTGGACTTAATAATTTTCTGAAATGGCCATAAAATACAATTTGTAGGTTCAAATTGTTGCCACAGACAATCTTTAGCCAAGTATAAATAGTGCTGCCGCCCTAAGTATTTTGAATATGGAGAAAGGAGGAATTAAAGGCACATCTCCCAGTGGTTAAATTTCACATGGGGTGATTGGTCATCCCACATCCATGCCATACCTGTTTCCAGCGGTCCTCTCTCTTCCAGTGCCCGTATTCAGTGGGAGAGGGCCAGGACCTCGTGCATCATGTTCATGCTTTCAGCCGCAGGCGGCCCTGGCACCTTGCACAGTGTCAGGCATGGGGCAGATGCTCAGTGTGCCTGGGATTGTGTAGAATAGAGGCAAATTAACGCACACCCCTTAACAAGTCAAACTCTGTAGGGTCACACCTAGTGTAGGTTAGGTTAAATCTGAGCACAGCAGGCTAGGAGCATGTATCAAGTCTGGTCCATTTGGGGGAAGTGTGGTCCGTTTGGCAACTTGTGATTTTCCCCAAGCAGCATTTCAGGTAATGAAAACAAATAAGGTCATTTGATTTCCAAAACTTTATTATGATTTGAAAAGCAAACTGCAGGCATAGAAAATGAGCCTTATCTCTGGGTGCACCTTTGGACTTAGAGGCAGTTAACAAATAGCTACATCATTAGTGTATTTTTCAATAACCTGACAGCAGGTATATAACCTTTCACACAAAATAGAAACTGAGGTAATGAATTTTCAGCATTATAATTCATTTAATCGAGCATCAAATATGTTAATATAGCTATTAAATTAGTCACTTTTTCATGTGATTCTGAAGTTAGGCTCATGGGGTACTAATAGATTCTATTTTCTTCTTTTTTATCTCTTTCCTCCTTTCTTTTTCCCTCCATTTTTCTTTTTCATTTCATCCTTTTCTTCTGTATATGTGGAAATAGGTTTACATCACTTTAGATAAATAAGCTAGTGAACATAAACTTAAAACCAAGTTAGAAATTTCAGCAAACTTTTGTATATTTTATGTAAAACCGAGCAATCCTGAACACCCCGAAGCCCCAGGAGAAGCAAAGAGCAGAAAGCCTTCAGAGGCCATGCGATCATCTCTCTTCATCGTTGGTGTTTCTTAATCTGTAGCTTTCTTAATTCACTCTGAAACTTCCTCCCCGAGATACTTCATTGTATCTTATACCCTATTTTCTAAACTCATGCATTTTCTAAGAAGTCTTGGCAGAATACATGTTCTCATTTTAATCTCTAAAGTATGTGCAGCAGAGGGAAACAAAACTTACATAAACATCAACAAAAACTCCAGGTGTTATTTTACTATGACTCACCTTGCCCTGGATTTGCACACCTCAGTTACTCAGCCAGTGCAGAGGAAGAAAACACTTTGCCCAGAATTGGCATGACTTGCACGTTTTATAGCACCATTATTAGTTCTGTCCTGCTAATAATATGTACAAGGGGTTTTGTTTCCCCTTTTTCTTTATTTAAAAGCTTGCCATATATTTATAAGGCATTATTTCTCACTTTTCCTATACTTCCGCCGCCACCCCTGATGTAACGAAATTATTAGAAGGTGGAGCACAGGGTATCGTTACAGAAAAAAGGCATTTGCTCACTCGATGCTGAATCAGCCCTGGATCCCCACTTACTGAGAAGCGATGCCCTCAGAAGCAGCTGCAGGCACAAAAATGAACCTTATCTCTGGGCGCACCTTTGGACTTGCAGGCAGTTCTTCACTGTTTCATCATCGCAGCTGTAATGGTTAAAAACTCACAGGCAGTTTCCTTTGTGATAGGATGGCAGTGGGGCTTCTCTAGCAAATACAGGGCAGAGTTTTTAAGAAGGCCGTAATAGGCGAGCCTCAACCAAAGCTCCCAAGGACCAGACTGCTGTCAGATGCAAGGATGTCTCTTGTCCAGAGAGCCACTATTTGATAGCCGTCCCATCTCCATTTTCATTCTCTTGCAAGATGTTTTTTGCTTTATTTAGGAGTTGAAAGTAATGTTTACGCCTGGGTGACAAGGTGGTCGACTTTCCTGTGGGTACTCTAAAGCGTTGCGTTTCTATTTTCTTTATGTCCTTCCTGCAGCCAGGGCATTTATTGCAGCTGTGCGGCAGACAGCACCAAGCACTTGATTGGACGAAAAGAAGTGGGGCGTGAGGAATCCGCCTGTCTGTGCATGCTGAGCCGTGGCGGCAGTTCTGTCTGGGGAAGGCTTTAGCCCTTCTCTGCTTTGTTAGCACGTCCTGTGTACTCAAGTAAATAAGTGTGTAAAAATCCTGCAGTGTAGGGAGTTTTCTGGGTGTGAGAAATCGCTGGCTTCATAGCCTGGACCCAACCTGTACAAATGGGGATGGCAGCCCATCCATTTTAAATGCAGAAAATTTATACTGATTGTTTAATCTGTTCTAGATGTTAAGAAAACCTTTATACCCTGTAGTATGTTAAGTAAACTTTATAGCCCCAAAACATTAAAATAGTTCCTGTTTCCAGTTATACCAAGGCCTTACATTAAATTGCCTCCCACTTCATTAACTTGCATTTTGGACAACCAAATTCCAGGGAATATGGTTGAAACACCAAACAGAACTATATTCATTTTCAGACTGAGGAGGGTTTTCGTCCCTTTTTTTCCCTTCCTGTCAAGGACCTTCTCGCTCCTGTCATCTCCTGGTTTCCAACTCGGCTCCTCTGCTGTCCTCAGTATATACTTCAGTTTAAGTAAAACTAGTTGGCTTTTCCTGTCCTTTGTCTCATTTCTTGAAAATTTTGAAGTGACTGACTAGCAAATCTGACTTTTTAAAAATGTGGCCAAGAGTGTGACTAGACAGGAATGGTGCTGAATGTATGAAGTGTCTGAGCCAGGTAGTTAGTGGATGCCTTTGGAAGGGGACCTCTGGTGTAGCCCACATAGATGGGAAGCCAGTGCAGGAGAAGTGGGAGCCTCCCAAGCCTCAGCAGCTTGGCAGGGAGGTCAGGGTTCTCTTCGCAAGGTGCCAGGCCACGGGCACCATGAATGAGACATTGGGGAAGGCTCAGTGGGTATAACGTGTGTGAACAGCAGGGGTCCCAAGGTAACCATTTCAGCAGGTGCCAAAATGAAACCATATCAGTCATTCTTAGATGACCTGAAATTGTTATTTTCTTGGGGAAAGGGAAAATAGAAGAAAGAACACAGAGATCCATTTATTTGCTACAAAGCACCCAGAAAAGTTTAGATGTAAGGAGTAGGCCAGAGGCCCTAGACATCACTTAAAGTCCTGCACATCTAATTTTAGATCTAGTGTATTTGTCACTATAAAAGCCTTAAAAATAGTTATTACTCAATGTGCAAGCAGGAATTTATGGCCAGATAGGCTGTGTTAGCGATCTGTTTCTTACATTCATTTATTCACATTCATTACTCATTTAATAAACTCACTTATTCACTTGTGCACTATGCCAAGCACTGGTAAGGATTTAATGAACATTAGAACTGGCTGTGCTCTGGATACTACTCTTTGGGTATATGATTCCTTATCAGCTATGCCAATAATAATAATAATAATAATATTAAATGTGCTCACATTTAGTCTCTGCCCTATTTTCTTTGCATAAGTGCAAAGGAAAACGAGAGCCAGGCTCTATACATTTTATTTTTTGTGACAGTAATTTTTTTCTTTACAATAAACTGTAAATGTCCAAAGACAGTATAATGAAACATACTGAAAAAATTCCCAAAAAGTTTTTTAAAAAATGAAATAAAAACTTACCATATTCCTTAAGAATATTTGATTTCTGTGGAAATCAGAGCCACAGTGAGCTAGCTCTTTGTATCTACTAGGATGGCTATGATTAAAAAGACAGACACATAATAGTGTTGGTGAAGATGTCGAGTAAATGGAACCCTCACAGACTGTTGGTGAGAATGTAAAATGGTGCAAACACTTTGGAAAAGAGTCTGGCAATTCCTTAAAAAGTTAAACATACAGTTACTATATGAACAAGGCAAATACCCAGGAGAGTTGGAAATACACTTTCACACCCACATTTGTATGTGAATATTCATAGCAGCATTATCCATAATAGCCTTAAAGTGGGAACAGCACAAATGTCCAGCAGCTGATAAACAGATAAGGAATATGCCGCGGAGTGTTATTAAATAGCAAAAAGGAACAAAGTACTGATACATGCCACTCCATGAATGAATCTTGCAGCTGTGAGGCTGAGTGAAAGAAGCCGGTTCCCAAAAGACCACATATTGTATGATTCCACTGCTGTGAAATGTCTAGAGGAGGCAACTCTGTAGAGAGGGAAGGTGGCCTTGGACTGTGGTGATGATCGCCAAATCTGGGCACCCACTAAAAACTACTGTGTCGTATGCTTAAATGGGTGAATTTTGTGACATATCAATTACATCTCAGTGAAACTGTTAGAATAAAGTAGAAATATGCCCTAAATGGATTTAAATAGAATTCTAGGTAGTTATTAGAACAAGTCCAGTATAAAATGAATTGTGGATTTACCACCTACAGCTAAAATTAAAAGAATGTCTTTATTCAGTGAAGAAACTCAGGAGTTTACGCTTTTTCAGTTCTTCACTCAGTAACCAGTTCTTGTTTTTTTTTTTAACTCTTGCTTTTATTTTTATTTTCTCCTGTTTCATTTAGATGTAATTGACATACAACATTGTACAAGTTTAAGGTGTACAACCTGTATGTATTATGTTTGGAGGCATGAGGGGAAAATCTGTTTTTTTTGTCTTTTCTAGCTTCTGGAGGTTCCCTAGTCAAAGAACTACGGACCAGTTCTTTGCTCTCAAAGCCACAAAGCCAGATACAGGAAATCACTTGCAGTGTCAGGGGGAGAAAACAAACAATGCAATTAAGCTGGCTTTATTAGTTTAAATAAGTGTCCATTTCAGTCAAGAGATAATCTACTGTGTGCTTGGGACTGTCAAATGCTTCATACACATTATCATGTCATAGACCTATAAACCTGTTTTACAGATGGATAAACTGAAGTGCACAGAACGAACTTAACACAAGCTTCTTTGTGAGGCTCCATGAAGTCATGGCAGAACTTTAACTCTGGAATTATCATCATTGTTTTCAAAGACAAACTATAACAAGTAATTAACTAAGATTAAATATCTTGGTAGTGATGGGGGAGGAGACTCCTTTTGAGAAACTTCTAATTATTTCAATTAGGTCTGAACATCACCTCTTACAGGACGTCCTCTCTGACTCTGTCTCCTGCATGTGCATTCAACTGTTGTGTGTATATGCCTCTTTTATTTTTATGTTGTACTGAATGTTAATTTACATCTGTGTGTCTGCCACTAGATGTGAGAACAGGTCTTAATTTTATCTGGCCTGGTTTTGTTAGACTCCATCAGAGTGATCCAGTTTTAGGGAAAGAGGAGGGGATCTATGTTGTTACACTGGGGAGGTCCGTATGAACCTGGTTTTAAAGTGAGAAATGCTACGGAGAACACTCCATGGAAGCTGGCTTAGCCACCTTTTGGTTCTGACCTGAGGCTGCTGCTAAGGCAGAATTTTGAAGGTGATTATTCCAAGTCTTTACTCTTGGGCCTCTGTTCTTTTTAACTATTATTGAAGTCCCATCTTTTAAAATTAATGACCCCAGTATGAAATTTCAGAACAGCCAAAATTGATTTGTCTATTTACTTACCTCTTTTCAGTGTAAAATAAAATTGCATTTGTGTGTCAAATCCCCCAGCACCAGTGAAAATTGCGATTCTACATTTGCTGAGAAATATCTTTATTTGTCCTCTGGGAGATCTTAAACTTTAGTTGGCTTCTATTAAACTTTTATGAGAACAAAACGAGTGAATGACTTCTTCTTCGAACTAGGTACTTTTTAATTTTTTCAGAGAAAGAATATTCTTGAAACAGAACATGTTCTTTTAAGCAAATTACTGTGTTGCTTACAAAGGAAAAAAGAAGAGGGTGGGGGTGGGTCTGAGGGGACCACCCGGACCACCCCCACCCCCACTCGAAACTGCAGACTCTGAGAGTTAGGTCACAGTCACTTTTTTACTGGACTTGTTTAAGCCTGGGCTCACCTGTCTTCCCCAAAGGGCATAATATACTATTATTATAAATTAATTTCTTCATGAGAGGCATTATTCTCCCTTCCCTGTCCTGTTTTAAAATGCAGATGCTCCCAGGAGCAGTGAGGGAGTGGGACGGGGGACGGCAAAGGGTCGTGGGGGAACCTGCTGGGCGGCGGGTGCAGAGCTGGGCCTTGGGAATCACTGCCCTGTAGTGGTTTCCTCGTTCAGCCACGTGTTTTCACTTGAAATTGAATCATCTGCCTAACACCATGAAGGGGAAAAATGGAGAGAGTCTTTAGCAGTAAGGTTGATGAAACTGTCCCAGGCTGAACTGTCGTTTTGTAATGTATTAATCCTTGGTATTGCCATGACTTCCCATCCCTGTAAGCACCACAGCTCACACTTGGAGGCTGCAGTAGGCTGAGTAAAGCCCCCAAGAGTGTCCATGTCCTAATTCCCAGAGTCTGTGACCCTGGGAAGGTCTGTGACCTTCCACTGCAGATGTGAGTAAAGTGGGGTCCTTTCTATGGGAAGATTACCTGGATTACTCAGGGGGCCCAGTGTGATCAGAGGTCCTTCTCAGAAAGTGGCAGGAGGGGCAGAGAGGAAAGATGTTCTGCTTCTGGCTTTGAAGATGGAGGTAGGGAACCTCCAGAAGTTAGAAAAGACAAAAAAACATATTTTCCCCTCATGCCTCCAGCAAGAACGCAACTCTGTGGATCCATTTTAGGCTTTGACCTCCAGAACTGTGAGATAATGCATTTGTGCACCAAGCCTTCCAGTGCATTCTCCCTGCTGCCTCAGACTAACTGCAAGAAAACATGAATGGGGCTGTGAAAACCCCTGTTTAAACAGCCTTTAATGTCTTCGTATTTCCTTTCAATGAAATGCAGATGTCCTCCTGTGAAGTCCCCAGCCTGCATGACCTGGACCATGCCTGCTTCTCCAGCTTGATCAAAGTACAGTAGTGTCTTTGAGTCAGAACCTTGGGTTTGAATTCTGCTGTGCTGCTTGCTACCTGGGTGACCATAGACAAATTATCCTCTCCGTGCCTCAGTTTCCTCATTGGGAAAATACCTCAATGGGTGTCCCTGAGGATTAATGAGATAATAATACAGTATTTGCACTGTTCCAAGCTCAATGTAAATTGTTAGGCAGCTGTCATTATTGTGAGTATTCACACAGGCCATTGGCACATAGTAGACACTAAATAAACATTTGATGAAATAATGAATGGAAACTATATATACACCAGTACTCTTCTCTCTGGTTTGCAAAAATGAATTCATTTTAAAGAAACACAACCAAAATGTAGGTGGATGTGATAAGGAAAAAAATATTCAACACAGCCGTCAAGGTCAGCAAACAGCTTTTTTCCTCCAGTTGGCAAAGCCCTCCCAGCTCCCTCCTCCCCTCCTCCCATCCTCCGGGCTCCTCTTTTGCCCTGCACATGCTGAAATGCCACATATCAAAATAATATAAATTGCTCCCCTTGTTTGTGCTCAGGGCTCAGACCTTGGGAGATGACTCCCCTCAGCACTCCACGACCTCCGAGCGCCGCTTGGTTCCTCCGTCAGTGACCCAGTCCAGGTTTACCAGTATTTTCCGAAACAGATAAAGAGCTGAGCAGTTGGGAGTCACATTTTGGCTACTAGATCTATAGAGCGGAATCAAACATCTGATTTACTATGAAGAAACACGGAAGTTGTCCACTCTTGAGGGAATCTTTAACTGGCCCTGAAGTATATTCCAACCAGCATTAAGTGGTTTTCAAACCAGCATTGATAACTGTTAGGACCAAAAGTTTCAATATATAATAAATATTGCTATGTGTTTCTAAATGGTTTTTATCTCATTTTCTTGACCTTCCTTTTTAATAATGCATTGTGTTTCAACCACAGAAGAATACTCATTTTGTGGGGTTTCCATGGTCTGATGAAAAGCAGCCTGATCCTAGCAGTGCTCTCTCTCTGTTCATGATATTTACCTTTGGGTATGTTCTTTATAGGGAGAAATACTTCCTGTAGGATCTCTGTAAACCTTAGCAAATGTTAGTTCCTCTGCAGATAAAGTTTTATTTCCCTCGGAATGAGTATATTAAGAGATAATAGTGAACATCTTGCCTAAAGGCCACTTTTGGATCTCTTAGATTGTGTTAAAAAACAGAATTTATCCAAGTAAATTTGATCTAACTGACTTTATTAGTGATTGATGAACCAGGCAGCATCCCCTTTAGCAAACAGAGAGATGCTCTGAAAAATTGTAGAACATGGAGGGTTTTATAGATAGGAAGATGGGGAAAAAGTTGTTAGCAAAAAGAAAAAAGGAATTATTTCAGGCAAGGTCACTTTCTTTTAGGGGAAAGAACAGGGTTTTTATAATGCAGATTACCTCATCTTTTAGGGAAGATGGAGAAGACTCTTTACAGATTATTTTATGGATGATACTGACCAGAAAATTCCTGACTGACTCATATCTGTGGGAGGTTGGCATTGTAATTAAGTTTGGGTATTAAGCCCCCATTTGGTGACTTGGCCTCGCAGAGGTGACACCGTGTTGGTTCCACGTTTTTCTTTGTTAACAGTTGTCATGAGCGGCATATTGGGGAGGGTTGCTGACATTTCCTTTCCCCCTTAATTTAATGACCTCAAACTTATTCATCCCCCTTCCCTATGTAAATGCTTTAATAATTGAATTCACATGAATAACTAATCCTTGAAAGCCTTTTAAAATATGTATTTTAAATTACATGTTCTGGTTGTTTTTTGATAATAGAAAGACACAATTGTGGTCAGGTTTATTAAGGCATAATTTATGTACAGGGGAGTTTACCCTTAGTGTATTTGATGCGTTTTGACAAAGACACCTGGTCATATAATCACCACCATTATCAAGATAGAAGACCAACCCATTATGTCTCCAAATTCTCTCATGTCCCTTTATAGTGAACAACTACCCCAGGGTCCAGTCCCTGGCCCAGTTTGTTTTCTATCTTTATAGTTTCGCCATTTCCAGAATGCCACATAAATACAAACATTCTGCATGTAGCCTCCTGAGTTTGCTTTCTGGACTTGAGATTCAGACATGCCATGTGTATCAGTATTGAACTCTTTTTTTTTACATTACTGAGCAATGTTCCTTTATATGGATATCCCACAATTTGCTTACCCAGTCACCTGTTGAAGGGAATTTGGCTTATTCCCAGGTTTGGATGATTATTGATAAAGCTACTCTTAACCATTCACATACATTTTTTTAATGTGACCATAAGTTTTCACTTCTCTCAGGCAAATACCTATGAGTAGGATTGCTGGGTTGTATGGTTATGTGTATATAACTTATCACAAACCGCCAATGTTTTCTAAAGTGGCAGTAGCAGTTAATATTCTCACCGTGGGAATTTACCAGCACTTGATAGTGAAGTTTTTTGCTTAAAACACTGCAGTAGGTGTGTAATGGTATCTCGTTGTGGTTTTAATTTACGTATCCCTAATCACTGATGATACTGAATATCTTTACATACCAACCAACCATATAGCTTTTGTTACATTTATTCCTGTTTTATGAATCTGTATCTCGATATAATTTTAGCTATTGAAATCATAATTTATGTATAAGTACTTGCTATTAATAAAAATACAATTGATCTTTATTTATTAACCATGAATGCCAAGACCTTGATAAATTCACTTACTAGTTCTAATAGTTGTTTTGTCAATTCCTGTGACTTCAGTGTGAACTTTTTATGTCATCTGAAAACAAAGGCAGTTTTGCTTCCTTCCCACTTATTACATTGTTTATTTCTGTTTCTCGTCCTGTGTTAATGATTATGAACTCTGGTAAAATATTGAGGAGAAGTGGAGTGGGCATCCTCATTGCTGATATTAAGGGAAAGGTGGTCAGTATTTTACCATTAAGTATGAGAGTAGCTGTACAGTTTTCATAGGTTCCTTTTACCAGGTCGAGGAAGTCCTCTAATTCAAGGTTTCTGAGTTTTTATCCTGAATCGGTGTTGAATTTTAAGTGCTTTTTCTGCATCTATCGGCATGATCATATAGTTTTTCTTCTTTAGTCTGATAATATAATAAATAACATTGGTTTTCAAATGTTAACTCTACCTTGTGTTCCTAGGATAAACCCAACTTGATCATTCCAACTTGCTGGATTCAATTTGCTAATATTTTATTAAAGGTATTTGTTTACATGTTCATGTAGATATTGATCTGCAAATTATTTATTTGGCATTATCTACTTCAGGTTTGTTATCAGTATTATACTGGCCTCAAATGAGAGGAAAAGTGTTCCCTTCTCTATTTTCTGAACAAAATTTGTTCAAGATTGATGTTATTTCTTCTTTAAGTGGTTGATATGTTGAACTACTGAAACCATCTTCACCCAGAATTATCTTTTTGGGAAGTTTGTTGAACAAAATGCAGTTTCTTTCATAGTAAAGGGCTATTCAGATTTGTATATTTCATTTTGTTGCAGTTTTGGTAAGTTGTATTTTTCAAAGAATCGGTTCATTTCATCTGCACGGTCTAATTGGTTGATGTAAAATTGTCCATGATGTTTCCTGTTATCCTGTTAATGCCTGTAATGTCTGTAGTGACATGTTCTTTTACACTGAATTTGTTCCATTTGGTCACTATATGTGTGTGTATATATATATATCATTACTATGTTAAGCAGTTGTATTGAATCAATGCTTTGTCCCTGATAGCAGTTTGGGGAGAGGTAGTTCTGTGCTTCACCAAATGGGATACTTAACACCCTTGAAGAGGTCTGACCATTGGAAGCCACAGAAATACGACACATGAATTTCTGCAGCAGAATTTTAGGGAATTAAGTAATTACAGGTTATATTAAAAAGATTAGTAAAAAATTTTAAAACACGACGTAAGACGTAGTTTTCTGTTTTGTGTTTTTAAGATGATCGGCAATTTCTTTGGAAGTTTTCCATTTTAATGACTTAAGTCTCTGTACTCCCACTCCTTTGTCACTTTCTTCACTCTGCTCTGGTAAAAACTGAGTAACTGATTCAAATCCAAGTTCTTCACTTTCCAGCTGCAAAAGTCTTCAAACCATAGAAGCCAGTGGTTACAAAGAACAGACAGGAAAATAAAATTTCCCCATTTCAAATGAACTAGAAGGTTTGGGTTTAGAATGTCTTGAACACTCTGCTTCAGTCTTGACAATGTGTTTACGAATCCGAGTATTTTAAAACTTGTGCTCTTCACTCCTGTGCAGATGTTAGGGTATAGAATACTACTTGAGTCAAGTGCAAATGGAGAAGCAGACAAAAATAACTTGCTAACATCTACTGAGAATTTGCTCTTTGCTAGACTTGATATTTAAGCCCGACAATACTCTAGGATAGGTTTTATTGATAATTTTCATTTTACAAAGACAGTGTCACTTCGTATGCAGTGAAGGTGGACGTCGGACTACCGCGGAGCCAGCAGAGAGATACGGTGAAATGTAAAGTACGTGAGCAGACCGGGGTTCCTCGTGCCCCGCGGGCGCACGGCCCAGCCCAGCCAGAGCCTGCATCGGCGCTCTGTCCGCAGCGGAGCTTCGTGGGCGGGGTGGGGGTGGGGACCCAATAGCGCGTTCCCCGGGCCCCTCCCGCGCACTGCCGTGCCTTCCCATTTGTCGCCGGCCGAAGTGCCGGTGATGTCACGAGCGCGCCGTCCGGAAGTGCGCGTGGCGGCGGCGGCAGAGAGGCGGTGAGCGAGTCCGCCCCGCAGGGAGGTCTGGGGGCGGCGGGAGCCGGGGATGCGGAGGGTCGCCTCCGCTGCAGCGAGCAGAGCCCAGCGTGGAGGTCTCCGGGCGCGGCCGTGCCATGTCTCGCCTGACCGTGTGCTTCCCCTTCTCGCAGCCAGGCCCCCGGGGATCTCATCGAGCCTTTTCGCTCCAGCATCTGGTGTGGGGGCAGGTCACGGCATTTCAGGGCCGGGGTCCCCTGCGGGTTTTTCTGAGTTGCGGCAGTGGAAGGAAACAAAATATGTTTCTTACCCACGTGGTCTGGGTCAGGGGAACTCGCCACCTGGTGGGAAACGCCGCTCTTTGAAACCTGCTTTCCAAGGAAAGGCGTGGTTCTCTAGTGGTTTCAGTTGGGCTTGTTTGAGAGCTGCTACTTGGATTCCCACCTTGTGTGGAAAACGGGGTGTGGTGATGGAGAACAGGAGGCGGTGTTGTGTGGGGAAAAGTGGGCAGCAGACAAGTCGTGGGGAAATACAATGCCTGGGAAATACTGCTGGTCATAAATCTCAGATGCGTGTAGGAAGTGCGGTGCTGTACACCGACTACGACGTGTTCTGGAAACCAAGTGTTCCTGCAGGTGTTCAAGTGACATTTTCTGTAACTGCTGTTCTTGGCAAGACCGTATCCCTCAGGCTTGAACTGAAGCTCCATCCTCAGAGTTGTAACAGCAAGAAGCAATGTGTGAGTGTAGCAGGAAGTGCTTTAGGAATACAAAACTGGTAGTTAAAGATCTAGTTGTAACTGCCCCTCAAATTGTCGCTTTTCAGTTTTTCATCTTAACAGGTGAATGTCTCAGTTGATAGATAAAAACACCGTGTTCTTTTATTGTCCTTGAGTTTTTAAGTTTCATTGCTGTGCTTCGTGTCTGTCTTATAGATGTGTGGTTGGTGACTTTATCCCCGATGCTGAGGCGTCTGTATCCCTGGCACGGGCCGTTCCTGAGCTGCAGCTGGAGTAGACTGTGCTTGCTGAAGCAAAATCTGTTCACAATGAAGTTGCAGTCTCCAGAATTCCAGTCACTTTTCACAGAAGGATTAAAGAGTCTGACAGGTGAGAGATTAGTGTTTCTTGCCTTGGAAGTCTGTGTAAGTGGGGGGCAGAGGGTTAATGATTTTTAGCCCCCTTTCCTCATTTGTTGATGTTGAACTAATGGGAGAGAGGTCTGTAGGTAATGCCAGCTCTAGCTGGATCACAGGAAGGGGCAAGAAGTGACCACACTAGACAGTGTGGCTTCTCTGTACTTCACAGACACTGCAGGACCAGGCCTGCTAATTTAATGAGCAGGTACATTGTCTCATTTTTTGGATGAAGAAAGAAAGGTTTAGAAATGTGAAATGCCTGGCTTTCGTTTTTTAACTAATAACTGGAGATCTGGGTTTAGAGCGGTGTGTTTTTAGAATCCAGCTTGTAACCACTAAGCTGTATTTTCTCCCTAGATGTAAGTGCTTTCCGAGGGAATGAAGGCAAAAGGAAGCAGGAGTTACCCTCCATTTATGCACATGCAAAACTCACAGGAACACAGGAAGTGGCTTTAGCTCAGTGCCTGATGGCAGTAGTTTGATCTTAAAACAGCTTTGTCATTCCCTCTGTCGGTCCAGTATCAGCTACTGCTCTTGCTGAAGCAGCCACACAGCTGGATTTCAAAGTTGTGGTATTTTAGTGGCACCTTAAAAAATATATTGAGATGAGTGTATGTAGAAACATGACTTGCATAGTAGTTTGTAACTCTGGCTGTCCATTGAACTGGCCTGGGAAGGTCAGTGCACATTTTAAAATATGCAGACGCTGGGTTCCCACCCCTGACCTACTGAACTGGCATTGCTGGCAAGGATGGGTGTCTATAAATTTTTATAAAAACTCTACTCCGTTAATGCTGAAGGACAGAAGTTGAATACGAGCTGCTGCTTTCTTTATATACCTTTCTTGGCTCCTGTCACACCATCTTCAGTGGCAAGAGGCCTCCTGGAAAAAAAGCACCAAAGGATTGTATGTAGGCTGTTAACTGCTGGTGGCCTGTGTGATGTGTGACATTTCTGTGTCATGTGTGATGTTTCTGCATTTTTATTTTGGAAACAAAGGTCTGCCTATTGATTATTCTCAAGTTCTTGAACATTTTTCATTTTAACAACTGCATTTGGCGTCTTTGCCCTGATTCCAAAGCTGAATTTTCTCCACCTGGAGAGGTGGAGCACCAGCTGACTGTAGTTGGATATGAGGGGAAATCCTCGGGAAGTTAGGAACTAGATAGTGTGGGAGACAGAGGGAGGGTTTGTTTGAAAGATTTGATATTTTCTAGGCTGTAGTAAAATTGGATTCTTTAGTACAATTCTCAAAAATTAGAAAAATCAGATAATTGCTTTTATTTGACCTTTGCTACTTGCTAAACTCATGGGTGTCCTGGTGAAGTTCAACGGACTCTTCAACAACATGAGTTTGAACTTCATAGGTCCACTTGCAAGCAGATTATTTTCAGTATACAGTATCTGTAATTGGATGTAATGCAGCAGATTCCATGGGTAAATGGTTGATAGAGATGGAAATGGAAAAATGTATGGAGCGACCTGCCCCATGACCTTGGTGTTCCTAGCACTGTGCCCCAGTCGACTGAGCTAACCTTACTTGCACATTTTAAAGTCATATTCAACTAAAAAGTCAGCTGGTATTTTTCTTAGCCAAGGTTAAGAAATGTCTGTTTTTCTATAAAAAAAGAAAGGGAAAAGAAATCCCAGGTGCTGGCATGGGTGAATTTCTGGGAAGACTCAGACCGACTAGAGAAGTCTCAGATGAACGTCCCTGTGCAGGGTTTCCTTCCAGGTATGCCGAGAAGGCCCAGGGTGAGCGTGAAGCTGCTGCCAACCTGAGATGGCTGCGGGCAGATCCCTGTACTGACCAAGGAGCCACCTCAGTGCAGAGGTTGGGGGACCCAGAGGCTTCTGCATGGGCTACAGATTCTCCCCTCAGGAGGCCTCTGTGGGCAGGCCAGCTCCTCCTGGAGATCTTGAGATCCTGAAACTTGCACCTTCTCGCTGCACTGGGTGCTTCCGCCGTCACTGTGACCCTGACTCTGGCTGCAGGGTCCAGGCGTCTGGCTGTCTGCCCGGGAGTCACGGATCTGGAGCTGCAGTGCCACTTATGGGACACTTGGTGAGGCTGCAGGGGATGGAAGGACAGTTGGGACTGGTCCTGTGAGAGCCTCTGATCCCTCCTCACCCGTACAGACCCCCCAAATATGTGACAAGAGAAGTCAAGACCAGGGCAACTTAGGAGTTGGGGCCTTATTTGGACTAGAGAAATGCAGGATCTGAGAGGATCCAGGGTTCTGGTCTGGCAACTCAGAGGAAGCAGGTGGGGACCCTTTGCCCCTTGGAAGTTCCCCTCTGGCAGCCCCAGCCCAGCTAACCCACAGGCAGGTGTCACCCTGCAGGGACCTGTCGAGCTGCTCATGCTTGCTCTTCCCTGGTGGACCTTACCACCCTCCCATTTTTTTTCTGCTTTTCTATGCTTTGGTCTGTTAGTTACATTTTTGGGAAGGCAGAAGTTACACACAGAGTTTCGTGTATGTGTATATGTGTGTGTGTGTGTGTGTGTGTAGTTATACACAGTTTCAACTGTGTGTCGGGGGGGAAGGCACAAGTTATACAAAGAATACACAGAGTTTCAACTGTGTGTGTGTGTGTGTGTGTGGCAGGGTGGGTGCGTTTGGTGCCTTTAACCCCCCACTTTGTTCAAGGATCGAGTGTATTGTCTTGCATGAAAATAACACACAAAATCATACAAACAAAAAACACCATGGCTGTTGTATGGTAATGCCTTACGGGCTAATACTATATACTATCCCAGTTCTCGAATCTTAATAGCTGTTTCACCACGTGTAAAACTAGTTTCCAGTATGTCAGAATTGGGAGGTTAGGGTCGTGTATTCTGTATTCTGCTCCTATAGAGCTTTATCACTGGTCAGTTTATTTCATGTAATTTACTTTCCTTTTGCTTGAGGACAACCATGTAATGCTAGCGGGGCATCTGAGGTGATCTCTCCACTGTATATGTGATGCTGAAGTTGCAGGGTGGTGATGTGGGCCTAAGCCCCACAGCAGGTTGAGGTGGGGCTTCTTGCACTTCGCTGTGGTGCACACTCACTGCTGAGCAGCAGTTGAAGTGTTGGCTGTCAGCTGCCAAGGCGTGGGGTGTTGGCTTTCAGCTGCTGAGACGCGGGGTGTTGTAAAGCCGTCACGGTTACATTTGGAACAACAGGGACAGCTGATCACTTGAAGTTGGGGGATCCTGGAAACACTGAAGAGCAGACTGTGTGTTTTCTGGTGGTAATAGCCATGCGGTGGTCTTCCTGTTGACGCCTCCCATTCACCTCTGTCTTCACACCTTTAACACGCAGGAATCAAAACTGTACAGGGGAAATGTTACTGAAAATTTGACAGAAAATTTTAGAGAAGAGACAGTTGTAAAAAGCTCTCTGACACACTAAGGCTGTGGCGTCTGGAAGTGCTAATGACCGTGTTAACAGTGGCTTAGAGGTGGCAGTTGAAGCAAAGTAACACATTTTTGAAATGGTGAGATTCTGCATTTTTTGAGTCTTAGGCTTAAATTTACAATGAAATTTAGTTGCATTGGGTGTTATTTCACTGAGTGTGTTCTTTACCAAATTTGTCGGAATGGGGGACTGTTTCTGTAAATGGAAGATGTCAGTGATTGAGGAAAAAGAGTATTTAAGCTTGATAACCCGTACTGCTTTAGGTCGGTATGAAAGCATGCCTTTCTTAGAGTATTAAATGACTGTTACTGCACCCAGGCCCACACAAGGGCTTTTATATACCTTCCTCAATTTTATCAAAATGTTAGAATTGTGAGGTTTTTTTGGAAATAGTTACCCATTTCCATAGGGCGAATCAAAATGATAAATATGTCACAGTTTGTTTCCTTGTGAGCCAGGGTGGTGTAAAGATGAGTAAGAAAGGTTTTGTGCCCTGAGAAGTGGGGAGACAAAGATAGTAGCAAGCAATTTTAGTTTATTAGTATGCGTGACAATAGGCTACTCTAGCAGTTTAGGAGAAACTTACCTCCACCATCCAGAGAGGCTTCCTCACAAATCACAAAATATGAGTGTGCATGAGCTAGATCAGTGGCTCCCACCATTGAAGTCAAGTTAGTGGCCAAGACTAGCATTGAAGAAACAGAGGAAAAGAAAAAAGAAGATAGAATAGAATGAGCTGGATTGCAAGGTACGAAGTAAGAGTAAGGGTTATTTGGGGCAACTTCAGTTTACCACATATGCTATGAGTGACTGCTCTGCAGAATGTCATCCTTAGTGTGGCCTGTTGATGGCCAAGTGCTCAGCTAGATGAGTGTGCTGGGAAGGTGTTTAGCAGAAGTGACCTACGTGAGCCGAGTTACAGAGGGAAACCGCAGGGAGGGTTTTGTGTTTGTAAAGTGAGGTGCAGGGTGGGGAGGGTTGAGGCGGATCATGAAGGCCCTCGGTCATTGTGTAGAGATACCAGGAGGCCGTGCTGCGCAAGGGTGGGAGGAGAGATGGCATGACCAAGCTGGGTGTGGAGATGCGGAGGCCCAGACCCTGGAGACTCGATGTGAGGGCAGCACTGGAGGCAGGAGAAAAATGAGGGTGCTCTTGTGGGGCTCTTAGTCCAGGAGGGAGACCGAGAGGCGTGGACTAGGGAGGAAGGGGAGGTAGAGCCCAGGAACACCTTGGCAATTCTTATACGTCTGCCTAGTCCTGGATCTCTATAAAACCTCATGAAAATTGGGGACCGACACACAGGATTTTTACATTTTCTTTGAAGGGTACACGGATCCCATATAAAGGGTGCTTTAATAGGGATGCGTAGTCAGTGGGGCTAGGTTGGAAATTCAGAGGTAAAGGAGCATGAATCCTTGGCCTTGGAGAGGCTCAGGGACATGGCCTCCCGTGGGAGAGCTTAGTTAAGGTGGAGGGAGGGAGCGTTGACTCAGATCATTCTGGGGAGCCTGCAGAGTGGGGCTGGAAGGTGTGGGTAGACTAGGTGAGGAGGATGGCCAAGAACAGAAGTGGAGGTACGGGGGGAGGACGGAAGGGTGCTTAGGTCAGGGCCCTACAGCCATGGGCCTGCAGGAACACCCCTGGTTGGGCAGTGAGGGGACCTCTCAGTGGAAGGGTTTTAGAAAAGATTTCTTATAGGATGTGGGCTTGTATCACACAGTTTTACGGTGGGTTTAGGATATGGGCCTTTGCTGTGAATTAGGTGGAGTCAGAAACCGGGGATAAATCTGTGATTGTGTGTTTTAATAATTTTTACAAAGAAGGTAGGAACACAGTGGGAGTCTAAAATGCACTGTGGTAAATAACGAGCATTCACACACTTGAACTTAATAGGGTGGAGTCTGGGAAGGTGTTCATGTCTCCTCTGTTCAGCCATGATTAAACGTTGTCTGTCTTGTCCTGATCCATCATGGTTACATAGCGGCCTTGCTGATGTGAGTGTTGTTCAGCAGGAGAACCCAGGGTCTGCTCATGGCAACACAAGGCTTAGCTGTTTGTATCAGGCCCGTTCCTGGATGTCATTCATTCTAGGTTCCAGGTGGTGTCCCTGGGGTCTTAAGGGTCTTGAGACTGGACTCTTTGCCTGGTCCTAATCCCCGGGGATCAGCTCTGGGTCTCCTGTATGGAGACCATGTCAGTACTTCGAGCGTCCATGTGGCCTTTAGAGCAGAGCTAGGAGTTGGTGTTAAACAGCATTCACAGGTTACTTCTTGAAGGATTCTTAGCTATAGTATTTATTTGTTGTGTGCAATGGGAGAGACTCATGCTGTTTGGCGGTTTCATAGTTTCACGCAGGAGAACACACTGTCACATCACATCCTGAAGCATGTGCATGAACCTGGGAACAGAAGAGCTGTTCGCCTTACCCTGGCGATCGGATTTGTGTTGCCCACCCTGAGGCGTTGTGGAATTCTGAATCGTCTTCCCAGTCAGCAAAGAAGTCTGCAGGTTCCCCTTCTCCCTTCTGCCAGGCACTGCACTGTGGGCAAGTCACTGCACCTCCACGGGCCCTAACCCCAGTTTCATAAGAGCAGCTCAGTGAAATAACTGCAGCCCCTAATCAAACTTCTGTCATTGTGCTGTTGTGATTGTTAAAAGAAACACTGAAATAAATATTTTCTTACTGCAGAATTATTTGGGAAAGAAAATTATGAATTAAGAATAGCAGGAGGTGCAGTGAGGGATTTATTAAATGGAGTAAAGCCTCAAGATGTGGATTTTGCTACCACTGCGACACCGACGCAGATGAAGGAGCTGTTCCAGTCCCTCGGCGTCCGGATGATAAACAACAAAGGAGAGAAGCATGGGACGGTCACCGCCAGGGTGAGCTAGCCGTTGGGTGGTGACTACTTTGTCGTCTTTGTAATTTAAAAACCGTTTATTTTTTTCTTTCTAGTTAAAAAAAAAAAAGAAAAAGCCCAGTAACAAATGTCTCCTCTACCCCCTTAAGCCCTGCCTCCTCTGCGGTAGCCATTTTCAACTCATTTGTATGGTACTTACCTGTTACCTCCTCATTGCTAAAAAAAAATCTGTGCTGCAGTGTTTTTGTGGTTAATTTCCCAGTTTTAAGAGGCTGTCTGTTGACACCCTGTGAGGGAGGCTGGCTTAGCCTCTGGGCACCCTGACCCCTGTCGGTGGTAGCACACAGCCTGCCTCCCCTCCTCTTCTCAGTGCTCAGACCATCGGGTAAGTCAGTGCTCGGGCTAACGTTTATGGCAGGATGGTTGGAGTGGGATGTGAGAATCGGGATGGCCTCCCCTGGGTGGCGTGGTTTGGGTTTCCGGGCAGGTTCGAGCCCTCCTAGCCATGGCCACCCCCGTGCTGAGCACTGCAGCCACGCAGGCCCTTGCGGGGGGCCCAGGACACAGCGAGCCGCCACCTCTGGGCTGGGGCCACCTCGGCCGGCGCCCTGTAGTCCCCCCGCCGCGCCGCCCGGGCCACTGCCCACACCCACCCTGGTACTTCCCTTGGCCGCCTTGTCTCAGGCCTGTTTCCTGGAGCCCATGTGGAATTCTTTATTGGTTTATGCCCTCATTTTAATACTCTGGAACCTGAGAAAGTCTTACATGTCTGAAAATACTTTTATTTTGCCGTCACACTGGTCTGATGGTTTTGTTGTTTGTGGAACATGAAGCTGGGGATCATTTTCACTCCAGAATCTAAAGGCTTTGTTTTCCACCTTCCAGTGCTGCCTCTGAGGCATCTGAGCTGGTTCAGATTTCTCCCTTGAGACCTTATTTTTTTCATTCTGGAAACTCTTCTGGTCTTTTTATCTCTGGTATTTTTAATGTCAAGATGCTGTGCCTAGGTTTGCATCCACTTTTACTCCCTGTGTTAGGGCCCTTACTGGCCCTCCCACCCTGCTCTCGTGGTTCCACCCCTCTGGGAAATGTCCTGTCCAGCAACTCCTGTGGTGCTGGACCTGATCTTCTAGTTTTAGTTCTTGTCTTTTTTCTCTTCACACATCTCCTGCTATACTTTCCATGAGATTGTCTTCATGTGGCAGTCACATTTTTCTATTCTATTTGCAACTTCTGCTTACGTTTGGCCGGAGAACCTGGGGCCTAGTTGTGGGTGCCAGGCCTGCTTGTGGCTAAATCTAAATAAATTTTCAGGTCTGTTATAGAATATTTCTTTGGAAATCTTCCTGTTTTTGTTTCAGGTGCAATATTTACCTCCCTTAGAATATCAGTTATGACTATTCCCACAGTCTCTTTTTTTTTCCTCTGAGATTTGCTCGCTCCTTAAGCCTGGGTGATCTCCTAATGTTTGTATAATGACCTGAGAGCTTTACCGTAGGTGAGTGCCAGCCAGTTAGCTGTGGGACCACCAGTGTCAACATCAGTAGGCCTTTCCATTAGGAGAAACCAGAGGAACCCTCTCAGGTCATGCAGGTTTGAATAAGCCTGGTTATTAGCATTTTGAAAAGCGCGTGCGGAAAGGGATGGGGGTAGTGTTCACTTTGTCACTTACTCTTAATTTTCACTGTGGTGCTTCACTCCCTTGACTGTGTTGGTGCCCCGAGTTCTGAGTACTTGTGAGTCAGCCTTTCTAGTCGGTCAGTCTGGTTCTCTGGGTGAGGGGGGGCAGTCTGGGGAACTAATCGTTTTTTGTTTATTCTTTTCCAAAGAGTCCAATGCAGTTTATTTTAGAACTGAACAGGACAGACTGAATAAAAGAAAGTTTTATCTTGAACTTCCCTGAGAGACTTTTCTCCCCAAGCTCCATGTTACCAATTTTAAGTTCCATCAACGGCCTTCGTAACAGTCATAAAGGGTATATACAAATTATGTCATTTGGTTGAGGAGTGAAGTTTGAAAATGACAATCTTTCAATTCTTTTTTCTTTGAAACAAATCTCAAAACTTTTATTATGCTTAGCTCATAATTCGGTTAAATTTTTTAAAAAAATAACTTCAGAGTAAGAGAATCATTCACTTTATAATATATTCAAAAGCAGAACTCATCCATGTTTTCTAGTGTTCCAAGGAGTGAAAAAAAACGGTCCAACTCAACAAATGTAGCGAAATGTGTGTTTCCTATTTTGGCTTCTCTTAGTGACCATAGGAAATCCTTTGTTGTTTTCATCTTTGTTCCCACATAAAATAGTATCAATAAGCTTTTCTTCCTCTGAATCTTGACCTGGTATCCAATATTGATCGTTTACATTTAAAAAAAAATGAGTATTTCAAAGCTTTGCTGTTTCCTTCCTTCAGACCCTGCAAAGGGGGTTTTCCTCCCTGGAGCGCAAGGTCGGGGCAGCAGACATGCCCCCCGGGCATTGCCCCGCCTGCCCCCCACCACAGTGGCTGTCCACCCAACTGGCCTCTCATTGTTTCTTAAAATGCTTGTCAAACTGTCTTCATATTTCAAACCCTTTTCTTACTGCTTGTCTTCAGAGGTTAACTTGTGCCCCAATTCCTGAGTTCTGGAACTGGATAATGAGAACCAGCATGTTTCTAGAGGAGAACATGAGATTGAGAGGAATTCTGGCGCAGACTGACGATGATGAGTGCCGGCTCTCAATTCCGAAAGACGACATTCCCAGCTCCTGCCTGGCGCGTCACGTTCTGGGCGCCTGTCCCTCGTGCTGGCGCGCACTTCTCTTAATGGACCCCCCCTTTCTCTCTGCTGTGCCTTGTGGTCTTTACATTTTAAACGTTCTTCCCACGTCTGCATGTACAGATCCTACCTTTTCAGGGCTCAGCTCACAGGTCGCCCTGCCATGGAGCGCCTCAGCTTTCCCCCGCTGGAGGGAATCTGTCCCGCATTCAGCTAGCGCTTCATTGTGACTTCAGTGAGGATCGCTGGTGAGGGAGCTGCAAGATATGTTGTTTGTATTCATCTTCTGTTAATCCTTTGCTCATTGGTAGATAGTCTATAAATTAATATTCAGCTCTTTGAGAGCTGGAGCTTTTTAACAATTTCAGAGAAGCCCGATTTGAAATGGAAGAACCAGAATACTCTGTTGTTAGGGTCCCACCCTTTGCCTCATGAATGTCAGAGCTTGCTTTTATATTTCATGGTCATGCCTTTAAGTTATGATGGATTTGTTATTTTATTTTCAAAGAAAGATCTTTGAATCTGTCTTTGAATGTCGTGGATGTCTTTCTGATTCAGGTTATGTATGCACTAGGTGACTTTTAAAAAAGAAGATTATACCTGTCAGGATTCACATATTTTTTTCAGTCCATCCAGTGATACTAAATACTAATTTTTTAAAAACATATATTTAATCGCAGCTTCATGAAGAGAATTTTGAAATTACTACACTACGGATCGATGTCGTCACTGATGGGAGACATGCTGAGGTGGAGTTCACAACTGACTGGCAGAAGGATGCTGAACGCAGAGATCTCACTATAAATTCTATGTTTTTAGGTAATATGTGGCAACAAAATAATGTTTTTTAGTCTATCTGAATACTTTCTTTTCCTATGAAGTCTGCATCCTGGAAAGGTTCTCCAACATGAGTTTGCATTAGTTTCTTCCCAGAGACAGTGTGGTGTGTCTGTTAAAAGATGACTCTAGAGCCAAAATCCCTGGGTCCAAGTTTGGACTGTATCAGCCACGATGGGGGTGTTAGTATCAGCTTCCTTTGTAGGGTTTGTGAGAATTACAGTTCATAATTTTAAGTCCTTAGAATACTGCCTGGCACTTGGTCACAGTGTTAACTTACTAATTGCATCTACAAATGTTAACATTTCAGGTCAGAAAAATGGACACATACACACCGCATGTTGCTCGTTTTTCTCAACACTGCCCCACAGGCGTGCAACTCTCCTCCAGCCCCAATACTCCCCACCTGGTACCCAGGGTGCACATGGGGACTGACCGCTGCATCTTCTCTATTGCTGAGCCAGACACAACCTCAAGTTCTTTCACAACATTACGTTTTAGGAATCCTCTGCAGTGAGAATCATGTTGGGAGTAGATGTGAATTATGCCACTGTCTTCGTACATAACTGAAGCATTATTTTTTGTACTTTGAATTTTAGACACGCCCTTTTAAAACTTTTCAGAAAAGAGAGAAATTAAGCCATCCATTTATTTGTTATTCATAGAAGTAGTGAAAGGATAAAGTACAGGTTTCCCCCACTACTCAAAAGCAGAGCATTCCTATGAAACCTTTTATAAGCCGAAATGGTGCAAAGGGAACAAACAATTACCATTTCGTAAAAGTGAGAATCCTCTTCAGATTCCTCTGGGTTAGCAAAAACCCAGCTGTACTAATGGAGGTTTTTTTGCAAAGTGGTGTGAAGTGAACATTCATGTAGCAGAAGAAACCCTGTAATAGGATTGTTTTCAGGGGATGGTGGAGGGGGTTCCTTGCTGATCATGTTAATGACACCTGTGGAGTTTCTAGGCACATCTGTGGTCAGAAATGAGGTAAACTTTCTCCTATTTAGCTCTCAGAAAAACTTCATGAAGTAGGCATTAAACCCATTTGACAGAACAGAGACGTTAAGTAATTCAGCTCAAGTCACAGAAAGCCGTGATTTGAGCCCGGGGTTTCCAGAGCTTTGATGATTGCTGACCAGACCCCTGTCGGTGGCATGTTTTGTTTTCTCTCCATTATGTGCTCAAACTCCAGCTGTTTATTTTTTCTTCTATCATTCTGATCAGACATCATATTGATATCTATCAAACTCCAGTGCAATATAAAATCCTGTAACTAGCTTTTCAGAAGCATACTTAAACCAGTATTCTTTTTCAAGATGTTATTTATAAAAGGCAAGAGACAGCTACATCACATTTATAAGTTGTCATATTTTTGTCTGTATACACTTTTTTTCCTTTTCATTTCGTCTGAATCTGGAATCTTTTAAAATGGTTTTAGGAATCAAAATGCCGTAGAAACCAAACCAGCTTGGGAAGTGTTGAGCCTGAGCTTACCCGTTCTGCAGCCTTTGGGGTGATCTAGGACCAGGGCAGAACTAAGTGGGCCAGGGAGGGGGGCCTCCCTTCTGCGGGTGCTGCAGGGCAAAGCGTCTTGGGGGCACTGACCCCTGGCTGGGTGGTGCCTGGGTCTTTGCCCCTGTTTTTCTTTCTCCTCAGTCCCTGGGGTGACGGGCCTTTTCAGTTGGCCAGAGACGTGCAATTTGCATTTTTAAAACCCGGAAAGTCCTGGGATAATTGGGCTGAATCAGTCACTCTACTACTAATATCTGAGACTTTATGTGCCTTATGTTGAAATCGCTTTGTCACTATTTTTCTTTTCATTCAATATGAGGAGACATATTGTGGTGGAAATTTCTAAAACTTTTTGAATGGATATTAGGTTCAAATGGTTCAAAATTCAGAGTTTAAGAAGCTGCATAATGAAGTCTCCCTCTCAGATTCGCCTGCGCCTGCCCCTGCAAACAGTGCGATCAGACTTGGATCTTTGCCATTCAGACAGAGATCTGAAAAATGCTGTCACATAAATTTGCATTTTGTATTACTAAGGTTATATATCTTCAAAGTTTTTAATATTTCCTATGTGGTCTTTTTATTTATAAGTTTTTGTATATTAAGTAAATAAGCCATTTGGTTCCAATACTGACTGACATACATGTTTTTCTCAGTATGTCATCTTATGCTCTGCCATGCGGGCATATCTGATTTTTTGCAGTTAAATATATTAATTTTTTGAAGACTCCAGTTGTGTGTGCATTTATATTTTGTTTTCTCAGTAGTTAGGCTTAGAAATTCCATTCTAGGATTATTTTTTTGCTGTTTTATTGTTAATTTTTTAAATTGGTTTTGCTGTCCTGCCCCTGGCCCACTTCATACTCTCACATTTCTTAATTTATTACTAGATTGTTCTCTTTGTAGTTGCTTCTGTAAATGCTCCCTCACACCCCACTGTTGTCTTCACTCGGTAGTAGGTACAGATGAATGCATTTGGCTTAATTTTTACTGTTCGTGACGGTTTTAGCTGGTATTCTTGTGTTTTGCAATTCTTATTTGCTAATAGTAATTTTTCTCCCTTTTCTAATAAATAGGCTTTGATGGTACCTTATATGACTACTTTAATGGTTATGAAGATTTAAAAAATAAGAGAGTGAGATTTGTTGGACATGCTAAACAGAGGATTCAAGAAGATTTTCTTAGAATTTTAAGATACTTCAGGTAAGAACTTTTAAAAATTACTTGTGTGATACAGTTGGTAATATTTGACCAGCCCACACACCTGGTGATATGAATTGCACAGCAGGTCGGTGCACAGAATGGTGACTTTCCCAGGTGTCTGCTTGCTGGGGAGTTAGCAAGCTGGGGTTAAAAAGTAAGCTGTTACTTTGTATTTTCATTCACCAACACATACATTATCTCTACTCCATTTTGTGATCATCTTTTATATAGTTCAGCTTTGAATCATTTTTTTAAAACATCCATTATTCCTTTTGATTGAATCCCTACACTGCTCATGCATTACACAAATATTTGAGTGTTTACCACAGGTGACCTCTGTGCTCACACTTTGAACACAACGCGGGTGGAGGGGTTTGCCTTCATGTGGCTCAGTCACGGCTGTCATGGGGAATCTCTGAGGTGGACGCGGGGAGTATGAAGTGGGGTTGAATGGATTTGCGGGTAGCAATGATTTTTAAATTCTAAGCTTGAACCTTTTTAAAAAAACTATACTATTCTAACTGGCCAGTTTATGTCTGCTAATACTAATTTTTCAGTGGTTGGGATTACTCAGAATATTCTCTAACAGCTGACAGGTTTTTGTCAATACATGTTGTTTCTTTAAACTTGAGTATTTGCAGTGTTTGTAAATAACAGAACAAAGACAGACTTAGCCAGAGTTAGCCATTAGATCACTAATGAATTGTATTTTAGTGACAGTAGTAGCGGAATGGGTGGACTTCAAGGCTTCAAATTCTGATATTCCAGGAAATACATTTCAGTGTCTGCAAGTAGATTGAACAGATTCAAAACTTTGCTTTCTAAGTACTGATGTGTACAGACAGGCAAGCTTTGAAGGATTCAGGCTGCCCCGTCCCGCTCGGGTGCCCTTACAGGCTGCCCTGCCCTGTGCATCCACTGTTAAGTGCCAGTGCAGGAGCTGCATTTGGTGGCCATTTTGAGAGTCTCAGTCAGGGGTTTGGAGTCCAAGGGAGGAGAGAGGGGATTCTAGTTGTAACTTTCAGGGGCCCACTTAGACTTTATAGGATCTCAGGTTTTCTTACCAGGGAAGAAAAGAGAAGGGGGAAAGGTGGCCAGGGGATGTCTGAGGTCCCGAGATCCCTCCTTGACTTATTAACTAAATCTCTGTTGTTTCTGATTAAATTGACATGTGGCACAGTACTGGCAAAATGAAAAACTAATTTTTCTGATATTTGCCAACACAGAGGAGATACACCCTGAGAATTTTGTGTTGTAGGTTTTATGGGAGAATCGTAGACAAACCTGGTGACCACGATCCTGAGACTCTGGAAGCAATTGCAGCAAATGCAAAAGGCTTGGCTGGAATATCAGGAGAGAGAATTTGGGTGGAACTGAAAAAAATTCTTGTTGGTAACCATGTAAATCATTTGGTTCACCTCATCTACGACCTTGATGTGGCTCCTTACATAGGTGAGCACAAGTTAAGAAGTGTTTGATGTTTTGGTAGTGAAACATCTGGTATATAATACTGTAAGAAAGAAATGTTTGACTAATTCTAAAAAGAGAAATGGAATGTTTTCAAACCCAACATACGTGGAGGTCCAGCGGAGGTCAGCTTTGTCGGGGATAGGAAGCAGCTCACAGGCAGCAGGCTGTCATGGGGTCGGGCAGACCTGGGTTTGAATGTGGCTTTGGTGCACCAGCTTTGACTGCAGTTCCTTAACCATCAGCCTCTAAATCTAAAAGATCTAATGGAAGGGCTGAGAGTACATGTCAAACATTTGGAAGACTGGCATACTTTGGAAAACTTGGGTCTACTTGCAATAAAGACAAAATTATTTTTAAGCAGGGGGTGGGGGTTCTGTCAGTGGGTAGTCAGGAATCTGGAGTATGTGTCCCTTGGGAATCTGACCCTGCCGTCAGCGTGGCCTCTGGACCTCCTGGTATCGCTTAGTAAGGGACACACAGTATGGGCGACGACAGCGAGGGTGGTTTCCCTGTGAGCTGGCGCATCAGATCGGACCAGTAGTGAGGGGTAGCGCCAGGGCGTTTCTGTGTACTGAACAGTTGCTTCAGGTTCTGAGCGTTTGTACTGAATTTATTATACCCTATACAGATGAAAAAGTGCTTTTTTTCCCCCCCTACAGGCCTACCTGCTAATGCAAGTTTAGAAGAATTTAATAAAGTCAGTAAAAATGTTGAAGGTTTTTCACCAAAGCCAATGACTCTTCTGGCCTCATTATTCAAAGTACAGGATGATGTCACAAAGTTGGATTTGAGGTTGAAGATTTCAAAAGAAGAGAAAAACCTTGGTTTATTTATAGTTAAAAACAGGAGAGATTTAATTAAAGCAACAGATAATTCAGAGCCATTGAAACCCTATCAAGACTTCATTATAGATGTAAGTATATACTAGGCTTGGCCAGAATGTAAATCTTCTTCACTAGTTAATACTAAGACCCACTGGGATTCTGTGAATTCCATTTATGGTCAGTGAAAGCAGTCACATCAGTATTTACTTAAATTTAGGATAAGATCAATTAGCAAGTGTCTAATGTGTGATGCAACTAAATGTTTGCTTTTGGCATTTAGTCTAGAGAGGCTGATGCAACCGCCCGTGTGTGTGAGCTACTGAAATACCAAGGGGAGCCCGCCCTCCTGAAGCACATGCAGCAGTGGTCCATCCCTCCTTTTCCTGTCAGTGGCCATGACATCAGAAAAGTGGGCATTTCTTCAGGAAAAGAAATTGGGGCTCTACTCCAGCAGTTACGAGAACAGTGGAAGAAAAGTGGCTACCAAATGGAGAAGGATGAACTTCTGAGTTACATAAGGAAGACCTAAAGTGGACTGTAGCTGCTACTGAACAGAAAATTTGGTAAGACTTAGATTTTTTCCCCTCCTCCTCCTGAGTGAGATTTTTAAGAGACTGGGCTGAATAAAAGCCATTTTACGGGACCTCTCGAGAAGAAGGTCTGTCTTATTTTGTGACACGTAGTTTTATTTCAGGCACTTAACCTACTCCTAATCTGATTTCTATCTATGAATCTGGTAATTTTCTTGGAACAGTTCCTACCCCTTTTGTTCTAGGCTTTAAGTTTTTTCTTTTTTTGCATAGGGCATTACTAAGATGGATCTTAAAAAGGGGTAACTGTCTTAAAGAAAAGTGTTTGCAACTGAAAGAACTGAGTTATTTAAGGTCTTATCTGAATTACAGAATAATCTTGTGCCTGAAAATAGGTGACAGATCTGTATGAAATGTCCTATTTAGATGTCCCAGGGGGCTGGAATTTGTACAAGGTGTGTTGGACTGGTTTGTTGAGGTTGTTGACACATCCTGTTAGTGATTTCCTTCACTGTGCACTCCAAGCCTGGGAAAGGTTAGCTTGAGGGTTCTCCTCTTGGGCCTGTTATTTTCATAAGCATTTTCCTTGGGTTTGGAAGATCATGTGTGTGGTACCTGAGTATCAATCAGGTGGCCTGTATATGCAAGTGACAATACCCCTGCCCTTTGGAGTCCATTTCTTTCACTAATGAAAAGGGTAAGCCTATATAATTTGTTCTTTCAAGATTTGAGCCCTAAATATTTTTCATTGGGTAAATTTTCATTGGGTAAATAGGTACATAGCACGTTATTTCAACTGTGACATTCTGGTTTTCCTTACTGTGTGGGCAAATACCAATTTCAGATCTTAGGAAAGCATATTTCTGTTGAAGCCCAGCTAACAGGAAGTGTGACACACAGAGTACTAACCGAGGCTACACTGCACTCATTTGGACCCAACATTGTAGAATCCCAGGTTTGTCATGTACAAAAACACTTAAAATAGTAGTATATGCATGTTTTTATGTATCAGAGTAGTTTTTATTTGCAAGTGTCAATTTAGCAGTCTGAGTAAACCCTGCAGGGGGCAAATGTTCCCTCTGCCACTGCTTTAGATGGTGATGTAAAGGTGCTGCTAAGAAGACAAAGTAGTTTGCAAAAAACATTACCACCATCCTGGGCTTGTGAAACAAGGCCTAGGCTAAAAAACCGACAGCATTTTTGAGCTGCTCTTCCTTTACTTGCTTTACGTGCTACGCAATAGAACACACAGTTTGTGGTAAAAGACAAGTTTTTGACCTAAAACAAAGTTTATAGTACACATGTGAAAGGATCCAATAAAACCTTGAAGGTTTAGGCAAAGAGGTAGGTAGCAAATTGGTCTAATTCTAGAACTTGACTAGAACTTGAAAATTAGATCTAAGGTTGTTGTATATTATTTAAAATGAATGTTTAATTTCATTTTTCTCTTAAAGAGTCTCAACTCTGAACAAAACAACCTTTAACTTATCCCTTCTAGTGTCTGTGCTTCAGAGTTCACTGTACCAAAGTTTAAGGTGAACCTAATCACAATCATAGTTCAAACACGCACATGAAAACAGAGGGGGGATGGGGGAGCAGCCCAGAATGTATAGCTTTTAACTCTCTTTAATATATTTTCAAAATTTACAAATGAGTATCAGAAGTATTCAAACAAAAAAATTAAAATAATAACATTGCCTGGCCTCCTTCCAAAAGGGACATGTGCTGGCTACTCTAGCTTTTGGAACTTGAGCTATTTGGAGCACTGATAACAGACATGCTATTCCGTTCAGAAGCAGATGATTAACCTCACATTGCAGGAAATGCAAATACGCTTTGTGCCAGAAACAGTCTCATCCCTTTCAGAGATGTCTTCATGTCCTACTGATGACATGCCACTAGGCAGCTCAGAGTCCACAAGGTAATGGCACCTGAAGTTGGTATTCCTAAAAACAAAGCATTCTGGTCTGCTTTTTAGCCTCCTCACATACCCTTCAACTAAGAAACTGCAACTTTCCATGTAATGTTACTTTTTACTTAGGTATGCATAAAGAGCAGTTATTTCCAAAGCAAATCTGGTTTTAGAATACCAACTTGATAAATAATGTTATCCTACCGTGTTGCTTTACAAGCAGAGTATTACTTTGTCTGGGCTTATATCATCTTCAGTGTCTGGGATTGTGGGTAACAGAGCTGATCTAGTCAAACCCCAAAATTTTTGGGGTGACATATCTTTTTTAGTGGCAGTAAATTTCCATCCAATATGGCTCGCACAGATCCTGCACTGGGCAATGGTCCAGGCATACCTGCAGAGAGAGAGAGAGGCATCAGCTACAGAAATGCATCGCTGTCCCCTAAGCCTACACAGAAACACATCACCAAGACAGACCTGAGGCAAATTCTAAAGATTGAGAAGAACAAATACCAGAACAAACTTTCTAATTTGTATGTTTCATTATGGTAAGGCATCCATTTTTACATATGAGTTATTTTTTTCCTCAGTGCCAAGAGAAAGTAATATTAATAGGAGTTCCTTTACAGAAACTGCTGGTTACCAAGATCACATTCTACTACAGCTGCTTTTCCTTTGTTGTTTGGTATCACTGTCAGCCTAGAAACACACACTTCTGTGAGCATCACACTTAGGGAATTGGGGGAGAAGATAAGATTTTTAACAGATATTTAATCTCAGAAATACAAGCCGTGTCATGTAAGAAGATACTCAGTCCAACTGGCAAGATGAGTGTATCACTGTTCCCCACTCAGCCTGCCTTTTTCAAAAGAAAAGGCTGACCTAGGATTTACTGGACAGAAGACAAAGAGAGTTCCTGGGTGGTGCTGCTGGCCTGGAGTTAATACTTTGAAAAACCAAGGCCTACTAGGCCAAGCACAGTTGAGTGCTTTCTGTACCTTCATCTATTAGATGTGCTTCAGGTACAGTTTCCCAAGTTATAAAGCAGTTGATTCAGAATGAGCTGACAGGACTAGGAAGTTTGGATGAACTGTGTAACTTTTTTACTCAAGTAGCTGTTTGTAGCCATTCATGAAATGAAAGGCTTGAAAATTATCTGCTATATTACAACAACTCTGCTTAAGATTCTTGAGTTTTTCTGTTTTCTGCCCAGTTAAGACAAAACCAAAAAAGTCACCACCATGTTACCCGGGAAACCAGCTGTGCTCTGTGGAAGGCCGGCCTATTAGATTCAGGTTGCAAGCCTTATACACGGTAAGCGTCTCGTGCACGTATCCGTGGGGATTCACGTAAGCTGCCATCGGCCCACATAAGGATAAACTAAAACAGAATGAGCACAGAGTCAAGGCCACATGAATTCTAGTGGTTAGATTTTTAAAAAGAACAGATTTTAAAAACAGTTACAGATTTTAACCACTTCAGTAGTAGCAGAATCTTAGTACAAAAACAGGAGGTTGGCAGCCACTTGTAGTCTCAAGATACAGGTGTGTATGTGTGTGTATATAGTACAATACACTGAGCTCACCTTCACCTAAAGGAATCTCAGAGCGGAAATGCAGGCACAAGGCACTGCGTGGTCATCCCTGGGCAGGCATCGTAAGCTAAGACACAGTGTATGCTCAGCAGCATGTCCCACTTTACCTTGGGCTGTTTGTGCCCACAGCCTTCATTTAAGTCCTTATGATGTTGTTACATAATGCACAGATTTTCAACAAAGATTAGGGGGAAATGTAATTACTAAAAATGTAATAAAGAACTCACCTGAATATTTCATTTTTGGTTGTGATTTCTGTTTCTTGACATTGTTTACAGCAAAGGGATGTACACTAAAAAAATTTACATTCATGTCATTAAGTAATTGCACACAGCTCATTGAAAAACTTCTCTAAGCAGTTTATATGCCCCTGCATGTTTCCTCCCAACATTCAAAAACACTTTTAAAGATGGAGCAAGAATCTGAGATGGGCTGTTCACATATAGTGACTGATATAACTGTAGCTGTACCATGAAGAAATCAAGTGTTTTCACAAACTCTTAAGTATTTGAACGTAATGTTATTTGAGTTTCTATGATGCCCAATGTAATTTTTATCCTTTAAAACATTTTGAATGTGAGTTTTCTAACTGCACGACCATGTGCCTAGACCGTCTAGGCAGCTACTCCGCTCGTCCCAACAGCACAGCACAGCTGCACGCCGACGGGGGGGGGGGAAATGCGCGCGCTTTACTCACCTTGTTCATGATGTCTAGTTCACAGCGCAGTCGCTGGATCGCACTGCCGATTTTAAGGAGCTGAATTCTTAATACATCATCAATAGGAAGACAGGCAGCTACTCTGTAAGAAAAATCTTGGAGACACAGTGGGTTTTTCAACTTTAAACTTAGGAAGCAGGTAGATACCAAGTATATCATGACTCAGATAAACCTTTCTCTACAAGGTCCCCAAAGACCAGGTTCCACACAGTGACAGACAATACTAAAATATACCAACTACTAACTATATACTCTTATAAACATGAAATCCACGTTAAGTAAAAGATGTCACTTACTTGCTTAGAGACTAGAAAAATAACTAACCTGTACCTAATACACAGATACAGGTTAATAAGGTCAGTCCTAAAACTGGGGTCACTTTGTAAAACTACTTTAAACAACAGGGAAAGGAGATTCTTTACACTTAGAAAGTGTTTCTATGCGTGAGCTATGTACTGTGATTTGAAGTTCTTACGAAAACCCTGCCTGAAATCGGGGCACAGAACTTAACAACTGTTACATTAGCTACAAAACAGTAATTTTTTAAGCTGCTCTAAGCAAGAGCTTTGCGTACACACTTGAGAATAAAAAAATACTAAACTTTTGTTCTCATTAAAGTCTAAATAACTTCTTTTGGTAAGAAGACATCAGGCCACAGGAAGGAAACGATGTTTCATACCTATTGGATTTGAAGGAAGAGAATCCTCTTTGAGATTTTCATCCCACTCACGTAGCTGTTTCTTGATTCTATCCATTAAGGTTTCCTTGTTAGAAATAAAAGCAGCCGTAATAAGGTGCACGGAACTTTACATTGTCACCTGTCCAACTCTTAACAGAACTAATACCTTGATAGCAACTGAAGAAAGATCACTATGTAGTTAAATCTGAGCCCCAGTTTCGACATATCTGCCTTCCACAAACAAGCCAAGTCCGAGTCCAGCCCCTCAGTCCGCAGCCAGGCTGGCTCCTCCAGCCTCTCTCACAGCCTGTCTGGGGGCCCTGCTCCCAGCTCGCTGCCCTGCAGGTACGGTGTACGCACTGCTTGGAACTGGCCTCTCTGGTCCCCATTTCTGACTCAGTCCATAGGGACTGCAGGGCCCGCACTATCTTCCTACAAGTGTATGCGAGACAGCCTCTTGTGCGCTGTTTACTTGTAATGGCTCTGAAGCTGCTGGAGGGCAGAGGGCGATATAGTTTCCTTTAATGTTGTGTACATGATAAGGGCTCAAAATCTGCTTGTGTAGTTTTCCCAGGACTTGAGTTTGTGGGAAAGGTGATTCACCAAGGGAAGTGACTTAACATTTGTTGAATGTGTACTACGTGGCAAGTATAAGAGCTGCCATTTTCCCCATTTAAAAAAACCCCTTTAGAGATGTAATCTGCTCCAAGCCACAGAGAAAACTGTGTGTGTGTGTAAAACCCAGATCCTCTGAAGTATTCCAACTGTCTCCCAGTGAGTTTTGCAAGATGTGGCAATGCATACTCTTAAAACCCGAGGAGTGTAAACAACGGCCCTTCTGACGTGGCTTACCCCAAAAGAATATTCAAGGTACTTACGGCATCATATAAGGAATACAACCAGCGAGGCCATGAAGTTAAATTTGCACAATGAAACTTTCTCTGAAAACAACCAAAAAAAAGTCACTTAAAAAAACCTATAGAATAAGATTCCTCTGGTGGAAAGCAACATCTGAAAAAAGCATTTTGACTCAAGAAAGGATTTCCTAATTTCAGAAAGATGGAAAATTCTGTGGACAATCCTCTAGTAGATAATAATTAAATATGACCATCATGATTTTATATCCTTCAAGTATATACTGCAACTAGAATCCTGATTCTTAATGTAAGAATTCAAATATTAAAATTTCAATGCTAAAGACAACTTAGTAAAAATAAGATGAGCCGGAAGAGGACTAAACATCACACCTCTATGGACTACGTCATCTGCCTTGACACTAGTAATTACTTGTGCATTATCTGCAGTGAAAGCCCCATAGTGTAATCTGAACTGTGTCAGAACTTTAGATGGCTCTCCCTGAGTCCTCCAGAGACCGGCAGCGGCAAGAACTAAATGATGGTATACGCTTGAGACTTCATGGTCAAGTCCCCTGTTTTATAAAACTGGGAGAAATGAGAAAACCATTATGTATCTCCAGTTGTTGTATTTTGGGATCTGAATCCATATAAAAATGTGAATTAATATTCAGTGGGAAGACCAAATAATTAAGATGCCAGTGCTCAAAGTATTCAATGCAATACTAATGATAACTGGATTTTAGAAGCATAATTTAAAATTTATCTTGAAGAATAAACATGTAAATACAACCAAGAATATTTGGGAAGAGAAGTGGTATAAGAGAAAAATGATTGAAAGGATGCATTCCCGCCCGCAGTGCTAACAACAACACACATTGGAAACCTAAACATCAACTAACAATACTTCAGGGCATTAGAACATGTTACATTATGGAATACTCTCCACCCCATCAAAGAAGGTACGTCAAACCGACAGAATGAAGAGTGATCACATTTTTCTCAGTAAGCAGAGCCTGACAGACAGATCTCTGGTTGTCATCAGTGACCAACAGGCACGGCAGGACACACGAGACAAGGTACAAAAGTAATAACGCACCTGAAAAAGGACTTTACCAGAGTGGAACAAGAAAAGCAAGTGAACGTTCACCAAAATAAAAGGGAAACCCTAGGCTTGCAGCTACAAGACCAATGATCAGGCATGGAGTGAGGAAATGTGGGCCCTAGCACAGGTACACGGACCTGGGGCCCGCCAGCAGGACATGACCAGCAGGCTGCAGAGCTCATCCCTTCTGCCCTCCCTAGTCTTCCCCAGCTCTGGGAGCTGAGACAGTACTCTTCTGTGATGGTGAGCAATGGGAGCTCCGTCAGGAGCCAGGATGCCGGGGAGGAGGCCCGAGTCAACCTGAGGAGCATTTAGTTTGGAGCTGCTACGTGAACAGGCACGGGCTTGGTCTGGGAGGCCCACAGACTACTTACACCAACAGGTTTTTTTACTGAGATTTTTTGGCCCAATATAGTTCTTGCATTTGAAGCAACCCAAAGACAGTCCGGGATGAACTCCAAGTACAGAGGTGCCTTGTTTGACTGCACTTGACCACACTATACTTGGCAGACACTGCATCTTCACACCTCACCACGCAAGATGTGTGGCGACCCTGCTCTGCACATGTCTGCTGGCACCATCCTCCCAGCATTTGCCCCCTTTGTGCCTCTCTTACCTTTTGGTAATTCTTGCAGTATTTCAAACTGTTTCATCATTTTTGTATTTGCTATTTTGATCTGTGATGAATGATGTCACTATTATAATGGTTCGGGGGCAACACCCTTCATAACCTGACAGATAAATGCAGTGTGTTAACTGCTCTACCCACCAGCTGTTTCCCTCTCCTGGGCCTGCCCAGTCCCTGCGACACAACACTGAAATCAGGCCACTCGCAAACCAAAATGGTGTCCAAGTGAGCAAGTTGAAAGGAAGGGCCACACATCTCCTTTTACGTCAAAATCTAGAAACAATGAAGCTAAGTGAGGAAAGCATGTCAAAAAACAAAAACTAAAGCTGGGCCGCTCACTCAATTATAAGGGGTACTCTGGTGAACACATGACTTAAAAGGAAGCAAAAACAGTCTTATTGTCAATATAGACAGAGCTGTCAATGCTGGGGGCTAGTGAAGGGCGTTCCATTCCACACTGTACACTACACAGCCCGTCAGGCCCTGGGGAAACACCGATCGTTAGACCACACCTAGCAACAGCCTGCTTAGGAAGGTACTCTGAGAATACCCACCATAAATCACAGAAGCAATTGCCCTGTCGGTCAGTGATTCCACTTCTCAAAATTACATCTGATGACCTGTATGGAAGGTCATTTGTACACACACTGAGCACACAGCTGTCATCCATAAGGGACTGGTTATGCAAAGGATAGTGTATCCATGAAAGTACAGCTTTGAAAAGAAGGAAGCAGTGTCCAAAACTGACACACAGAATTTCATACACAGTTAACAGAGAATAAGGTCCAGGACAGCATATATCCTTTCACAGTGAGGAGGAGGAGGACAGGTGCAAGAGTATTTACTTGGGCATTCATAAAGAAACTGTTGGAAGAAGACTAAGAAATTGACCTGTTGAGGGCCCTGCCCTTCTGAATGGGCGCTCACGTCCGCCCTGCTCTGTAGGATAAGCCGGAGGGGCCGTGGCTTTCACAGCAGCAGGGACTAGAACAATGGTCATCGACCCTTCTTAATATGTTCCCAAATTTGATTTCTTTTTCACATTTCATATTCAACACTTCGTGGGCTTTATAAACAAGCAGACAGTCTGGGTAGCAGGGAGTGCCTGTAAGTAGAGGTCAGAGAGCAGTCTCCCCACTCCTGGAGAAGCCCACTGCCATAAAGCCAGTGAGGAAAGACACTGGGCTAGGAAAGGAGACACGTGAACAGTACTCTGAAACACCGAATCACAGAGCACGCAAGGCCTCCGGCCGAAAGTGGGTTTGGGGAGTTTCCTGACTGCCAGTCATTAGGGACATCTCTAACGCTCCCTTGTCAGAGGAGAGTACATACAGGGAACATTCTGGAAGCTACATAACTAAGTCATTTGGGATGGTTGGTTCTCAATTGAAAATGTTCAGAGGTTACACGGTTTCTTGGTTCACTGAATACAGCTCAGGAAGAGCACACTGCTGGAGCCTACCCTCACTACCCTTTAGCAGGGAAAGTGTGTGGCCACCCGATCCGCTTGAGTCAGCTTAACATCACATAAGCATTTCCCAATTTTGACCACATTAACCACCTCAGACATGGACACACATGGATGCACTGCTTCAAACTGCGGTGGGACGTACAAACCAGATACAAATAGGTTCCACAAAGAAAGGAATTGTGGCCCTAGACTGTCTAACGAGAAGCAGCCTCACATCCCCCAGCTCCATGATAAGTGAGTGTTCAGGAAATGGGGCAACACGTCGCACCACTGGGGCAGCACCACCACACGTGGGCTTCCTGCCGACATATCCACTGTCTTCTCCCTGCATCGGGCTCCAGTTTTGATGCGCACAGAATGGCTCTAACTGGTCTCTCCAAAATGGAACAGGGCTGAGAGGTCATCTGGAGTCCAAAATGGATAAGCTAGCAATTCCTCTTGGCAGAGTGATCTAGATCCAAATTCCAGAACCTAAAAAACTCTACTCAAACGCAAGGGAACCCGTTAAACCCAACTCTGAAGTAGACATGGGATAAAGCCATGTATCTTAAAACCTTTTAGGCCTCTCTCATTACTTAGTGCTTTCTGGTTAGTCCTGGGTGAGTATGAGAATAACTGAAAGCTGATGTTTGAGAGTCCAGAATTGTTATATTATCAGACAAAAAAGACAACACAGAAAGGCCAGAAGATCTGGTCTTTGCACACTTGTGGCTTCTGGCCCTTGTGAGCCAGTGACAACCCACAGCAAAGGCCAAGTCCGAATGCCCTGGGACCAAGCTGCGTTGCTGTGACCACACACTGTTAGTCTCAAGGTTGCTTGGACTCTTAAGCAGTCTAGTTATAACTTTCTTAGTAGCTTGTCTTAGAAACACTGAAACACATAAAACCATGCTTCAGACTGGTCAAGTGAGATACAGAGTAACAAGACCAAGAAGTCTACACACACCCGGTTATGAGCCTGATGCCCAGCAGGCAGCCTTCCCGCCTATGAAGATCTCCCTGAAAACTGGATTAATTCTACCGCAAGAATGTTAAAACTGGCAGGACGCAGACTACTGTATGAAACCCCTTTAGGAATAATCTATATGATGTACATAAAATTAGGATCCTATTCTAATTTACATAAAATTAAAACCTGCACTCGTCTACCTGACAGAGGGTAAGGGATGATTAATGTAGGAGTTTTCAGGTTACAATGGTAATTGTTTTCCATACTTTTAAAAGATACACCTCAATAAAACAATTTGTTCTAAATTTGTTTTAAATTAAGAAATGAGTACTCTTTTCCTTTAGGCAGAAATGGTAAAAACTTAATGTTTTATCCTCAAAACTGGTACATCTCACAGATGAGTAGAAACAAGCTTCATCCATTTTTTTCTAAGAGAAAGGATGATCCGGTTAAAACGATTATATACCTATGAATTAAGGCCCAAACAAGCAATACTTTTAAAGAGCATGCCATCTCAAGCCAATTTTGGTGATGTGACTGGCATTGTACAAAAAGATGGCTAAAACACAGCTTTTCTTTCAGAAGTGCAGAAGTAAAACATACTCTACTACTGCTGTGCTACCAGAAACTTTCCTTTCCGTAAGAAAATCTGTTTATGACTCAAGAGCCAAACATCTGATCTGATGATAGTTTAGCAGGTGATTACTATACAATTAAAAAACAAAAAGCTATTAACTAATATACGACAGACATGCTAGCAAGAACACCCGGGAGCGCTGTGACCTATGACGCCTTCTGCAAACTACTTTACATAAATGGCTGCCTACAGAAGCTTTAGAACCTCTAGCTTTGATCAAATGCAGCTACAGTACTGCCAGAGGTGTCTGGGAAATGAATCATGAGAGTTTTTTTTTTCTTAAAAAACAACCTTGTCTTCATTTTGGAGGATGCATAAAAAATTAGTTTCTCACCTTCTGGTATTTCTGCCACCATTTATATGAACACTCGTCTTCCCATGAGACAGGTTTTGAAGGAAATATCTGGCACTTATTGAGGGATTCTAACTGAACTGCAGACATGGTTGAAGGCAATACACATTCAGGAAGAATTTGCACTTTAGCTTGCTGGATTCTAGAATGAAAAGAACCAAGCATGGTGTTCACTTTTAATATAAACTAACTCAAACTATTAAGTTTCTAAACATCACGAGTAATTTTAAATACTAAGACTTTCAAACTCCTTTAAACATATTGATCAAATGCAGATATCAACATACAGGGAATTTTCAGAAAATGCTGTATTTCACAAGTTACACCAAAGTTAAAGAAAGCCTAAGGTTATGGGTTTTTAATCTCACTGTGGGAGATCTCTACATTTCAGGTAAATACAGTTTATAAATGAAGTTAAAAAAAGGCAAATACAACCAACTGCTTCTGCATACCTCGATACTTATCAATGAATTTCTTAGCCACTCTCTGACACCCCACCCCTCCCAGCTCCCTGTCTCCTCATACCACCTGACTTACACTTGTCCCTTCTCATTAAGTGCAATCTAATCCAAGGAAGAGAAAATCAAGAACCCATTCACATGGATGAGTTAAAATAAGACTGGAGAACTACATGTCTTTATTTCTATGTGCAGTCCTTTTCTTGTTCTCAAACATTTAACTTGAATACACAAAGAATCAAAATATGCATTACCTATACTTAAAAATTACTTACAATTCTCATAAGAGTAAAGTCCTCATCTCCAAAATGCTACTTGTGAGTATCATAATTGCAAACATCATGAACTAATGCTATCAGGAAGGCTGTATTCTATGAGCTTTTCCCTAAGGAGGCACTGTTATCTCCTAGAGTATAGCTTTTGAAATATAGAATGCTTCAGTACATTCAAATGCTGAGCACATCACTGTCAGATTGACAAAGTTAAATATATTAAAAGTGTCTTTCATCATTAATCATGTTTAGGAATTCTATGGTGGTCTTTCATATTAACCACTGTCTTGACCCACAAAAATTTAGGGGTCAATCTTTTTATTAAATGGAAACAACTAAGTGTGTCTGAAAATACATGTTTACCTTAATGGTACTATTAGATTCACTCCACTAATTCCATTCTTTCCTGCAAGCTCAAATTTATGTTTATATGACTTTGGAAAATGTAAAAAAAAAGAAGAAGAAAAGGCTGTGTCCAAACTGTATTAAAATGTTCTCACACTAGAGTTCATTAAAAAGTGAACTTTAATGTATGACATATGAACATAAATTCTTGGTAATCAAATTTTTAAAGCAAAAGTGTATACCATTCTATAGAAATTTTTAAAAACCTGCTTCTTCATTACGGTCATTGTAACTAAATTAAGAATTATGTTTTATCCAACTATTATATAACATTTTGTTATGATCAAAACATTTATGTTACTGGAATCGGCTTACTGATCATTTTAATAATTAGTCTACAGTGAAAGTGGTCCGTCTTGCCCTGCAAGGTTAAGCAATGATGTTACTTGTGTTAAGCGTGCCCAGGGTCTCTGCTCACACACACAGCTCGGTTCTCTCCCAGCAGCTAATTTGTTTTTAACATGAGCTACTTTTGTTTCTTCTCACCTGTTTATGGCAGTTTTGTGATTATGGTTACATAACTTATGCAACATAAAAACCAATGAAATATGAATACAAAAATAAACTTGCTTTAAGAAATACTAAGTTGAGCCATAAAAAAAACTTTAAAATTTGCTTCAGACAGTTCTGACAGTAGAGAGAAAAAAATGCACAAATCTGGAAGGATTCTGCACTCAGACTGCCTTGTGATTACTTTGGGAATCTCTCTGTAAAGAAAAACTACAAATATAAACTGTAGAAACATGAAGCATAATGAGAGTGGTTTATGTAAGAAAAGACTAATGCCATCTCCAATCTGCAGACCCAATTCAACAGAAGTTATCTTGTCTCTGCATCAAATGAAAAATGAATGAAGGTACAGTTATACATTTTAAGTTAGAATAAAATGTCTAAGATATATACCTTTAACTACCTAGGCTTTGCAGCTTTATTTAACTTGACAGGTAAGAACTTCTCTTATAATTCCAAATGGGATATTAATCTCCTTTCTCTCCACATACTAAGAGATGCTGTAGAATTTCTGAGGGGTTTTATAGTGATGCAATAATATACTTTTTACAAAAATTTATTTTTCAAAACAAATTTGTGTGTTCAGAACATGTCAAAGACAAAGAGTCTTAACCTAGGAAAGGTTATAAGACAACATCTAATTTTTACATCTGAAGGGTCACTTATATCAAAGAAAAATGACTGATACCCGTTCCTACTTTGCTGAAAAGGAAATTGGCGTAACTTTCAAACATGCTATGGAGGAATGCTGGTCTCGTGGAAAGAGCACTGGTTTGGGAAGTCGGGGACCTATAAGCAATGCCCTGTTGCTTACTAGTTGCATAACTTAGGGCAAATCACTTAATTTCACCAGTATATTAATCTTTCTAGGTTTTCTTATTTGGAAAAAGAGAAGTAAATAAATACTTGATGATCTCCACAGATTCTTTCTTCCATCCCACCTTTTCTAGTGAAGGTAGCTCTAGGACAAGTGAGACAGTGCAGCCAGAGAAATCTCATTCCATGGATGCCTCTTACATGAAGACAGTCATGTCGTGAGAGGCCTTAGTGTGTCTATGAAACACAGAGGCAATGCACTCTTTCCAAGTCCTGTTCAGCCCCATCAGTTCGACGTTAATCTTTACTAGAGTCAAACATGTTCTTGGACCTGTTTTCAGACTTAATGGTTTACTGCCATCTTGTGTTCAAAATAATTTTCCCACAATCAAAAGTCATTGATATCAACACAGTCTCAGAAATACACTTTCTTAATACAGTATTCACAGATCATTAAATTTTTATAAGAAGGAGGATAGGAAGTACTTTAAAAATGAAACTGATACTAAAATCTGTACTAACAAAACAGCTTGCTAATTACGACTACGTGGCACCCTCATGAGGGCATTCTTTCATTCACTCATTTAACATTCATGGTCCTAAACGAAGCATGTAAGGAAGTCTCAGTCACTGTCCTCGAGCAGCTCGTGTACCGAGACAGACAGAGATGCAAACCAGTAAGGACAGGACAGCACCCTCGCTGCTGTGCGAGCCGACACAGTAAGGGTTCTGGGGGAGGACCCCGGGGAACCACGGCGGGACAACTACAGCCCCCCTCACGCTCTGGCGCCCCGCCCCTACACCTTCTGTGCTCTCTAGCCCAAAAGGGTTTCCTCACACATCTCTACACGTGTGACTCAGCAATATCCAAGCATGCCCACTATGTAAGCAAAACAGACCACCTCTGAATTGCCATGTGTTCGGAAGGTAGTACCCGTGCCACACAGGTCTGACGAAATTTTGAGCTCTGTTTATAGCTAAGAGCAATTCACTAGGACCAGGCAGACCCCAGAATCTGAATCTGGCCAAGATTTCCCAGGTGATTCCTATGTACCAGAGTTGAAGAACCACACCCCTAAGAGAAACATATGATGATCAGGAAAAATACTTTACTTGTTTTTGATTTTTGGAAGGGTAAAGTGAGGTGAACTGGATTTTTAAAAAATGAGGTTAGTATTCCTTAAACTTGTCAAAACGCCCTAAACACAACAGCCATGCCAACGTGGTAACAGCCAGAACTTACACGCAGAGGGTTCCACAATTCACAAGGTACAGAAACAACAAGCATTATCTGATCACCTATTATCTATGTAACACATTTACGTGTGATAAAAATTCACCCTGGGGTGGACACTAACTAGGTGGTGTCTACAGCTCACATGGAGCAGCTGGCAGGTGAGCACGGTGGCTTCCGGAGAGCAGGGGAACGCTGCGGATACAGCCACCCAGCGAGCTCTGCGGGGGAGCCGAGCTCTGGCCTCTCCATGCCTTTTCGCTCAGAAGAGAGGTCTTCAATCTCTAAGAAGCCAGGCCCTCACTGACACTCCTTGGGTTTATGTTACTGTTCTCAACCCTGGGAGGATGTTAAAGTCACCTGGAAATCATGGCAAAAGATGGTGCAGCCTCAACCCAGACTAAACCACTGTCCAGGGTTGGGAAATGAGGCTGGAACTGAAGCTTCTATCGTTTTAAAAACTTCCAGGTGATTTGGCTCCAAAGCCAAGATGCCAACAACTAAGCCCTAGCTAGTTACCAAAGGAAAGAGAACTAAACGTTACAAAATGTGAAGGGTGAGTGTAACAGAAACATATCAGAAAACCAATTAATCTTAGGACGTGCACTTGGTTTTAAGATACATAGTATTTCTTACCCATCGGACTGTGTTCTTAGCTCAAGGACTTTGAACCTCTGTCTCCCAACTGCTTTCACTTTCACTATCTCGATTCCAAAGTCCTGTTCTTCCCGGTAGGCATATATCTCTGCTGTGGTTCCAAACTGGGCTTCCCTTTCCTGTATATTACTTCCAAGGTAAATTTTAAAAGGAAACAGGTTAGAACATTAAATTTTTGAATATGCAAAGATGGCAAAAGCAACACATACAGGAGAATGATTCACAGCAATCAGCCCTTAAGGCAAAGGTACTCTAATTTTATTTATTTTAAAATCACATATAAGGAGGCTTCAGGAAGGACAATCAGAGCACTGAGGAAAAGAATCAATTGCTCGTCACTGACCATGATCTAGGACGGAGAGGGGTTTAAACTCTCATTCCCCAAACCAACCACGATTCCTTCAGTCCTACAGACCATGTGTGCTGCTGCTTAGCAGCACTGTACTGAGGCGGGGCTTCCTATAGGCACCTCCTGCCTCTACCAGCATTTGCTGCCAGTTGCCCGAGGATACCTGAAATCCAGTCCGAGTGCCCACCGTCTTTGGGGCACTGCTTATGAATTTTTGAGAGAGAGAAAAGTGCAAGCCATTCTTTTGTAAAAGTAATACTTTACAATAAAATGTGAAAACCCTTTATCTTTAAAGAGCAACAGTTCTTGAAAATAAGGTTCTAGAACTGTTTTTTAAATTAAATATTAATGATTTAAAAAATTTTGAATACTAGGAAGTCCAACTCTGCATATGTCTGATCTAGACAATAATGGTAACAACACAAACACTCCAACTTGCATTTTCAATCTTTTCCTCAAAATCTTTCACTTCACAGACACCCAATCTCCCATGGCCACAGAACAATGCTCGGCTTTTGCTTTACCACTAACCTTACGCGAGGGAGAATGTGGTCGGCAAATTCACCCTAAGAGGTTACCTGTACGCGAGAACTGCAAAGGTCCTGTCTTTCTGGATTAAATTCCGCACCATGCTGACTTCTTGAGGGTGAAAAAGCTGAAGAGGTAACGTCTGCCCGGGAATGAGAATCATCATGACCTGGGGCAGCACTGGGATCACCTGGCAGCTGTCGTCATCGTGCAGGGTCCTGCCGTGGAACTCTTCCATGTCGGCGCCCAGATACTGTCGAAGGACACACACAGGCGCACGTCAGCACAGATGCGTAACACAGACACACGCTCTACAACTGAGGAGCAAATCGGATGAAAACAAATATAAACAGAAGGTACAGATACACATTTTATAATAAAGTTGGTGTACTGACATTCCACATGGAAATCTACTTTTGACTCAGAATTTCCAGTATTTTGTGATCAAACTCTCACATACAAAATTAAAAGCAATTTTTTACTTAAAAACACTTTATTCTAAGATATCTCTGTCCAAATATCAAAAATGACTAGTATAAAATGTTAGTATGTTAAATAACACCCCTGTAAGCAAGTAGTACAGAGGGTAAGAAGTACTTTAGTTAGCTCCACTACTAGCAAAAACCTGAGGAGACAATTCCACAAAGAACTACACCAGGACAGAGTGTAAAACTGCTTGGAAATCACAGCTGAGGGTGTTTATCTATCAGCAAATGGCCTGCATCCTCATCCACATTGTGAGGCAATATCCAATAATGCTAAAATCAGTCCTGCTTTTAGGAACTTTTATCTATAGTTAAATGTATGTATTTGTCATATTAGATCCGTCGGTAAGTGACATACTGTGTGTGATGTCGGCAGACTGGTGTCAAAGTTTATGACGTTCGGTTTCTGGGCGTCTTTGCTATCCTGGTCTTCAACCTCCATTTCAATTTCATCTTCTTCCTCGCTCTCTGCTGTAAAAGCAGAGTTATTATAAGAAAAGAACCAGACAGATGAAAATGTCCAAGCTGTGTTCCCCTTCAAAAGCGTAATTCCTTTATGAAGATCCCGAGCCCTTGAAGAGGGCCTTCTCAACACCACTTACATTTGGTCATCTCCACAGTATGGTCAAGAGGCGGGCCGGGGCCTATGCTCAGCTCTGCCTCTACTTTTTTTTAACTAATTTTTAATTTTTAAATAGTTTTTAAGATTCACAGAAAGGTTGCAAAGATAGTACAGAGCATTCCTGTAATCTCTAACATCCAATTTCCCCTACAGTTGACAGCTTATATAAGAATACTACATTTGTCTCAACTAAGGAATCAGCACTGGGATATTACTACTAACTAAAGTCCTTATTTTATTCGGGTTTCCTTAGTTTCGAGCTAATGCCTTTTTTCTGTTCAAGAATCCACTCCAGGACACTGCTTTACATTGGCGATCTCGTCTCCTTAGGCTCCTCAGGGCTGCTCTCCCGGACCTGCTTGTTTCGATGGCCTCCACAGTCGAGGAGTACTGGTCAGACCCTTTTGGAGTGTGTGCCTGATTAGGATTTGTTGGATGTTACTATCAGGATTACACTTTGGTTATGCATTTTGGGGAGGAAGACCTCAGAGGTGAAGGGCTGTTTCCACTGCATTAAATCCAGGGTCCATACTATCACTACAACATGTCACTGCTGATGTTGACCTTCATCACCTGGCCACCTGGCCAAGGAAGTATGTCAGGTTTCTCCACTGCAAAGTTACGATTTCCTCCCTTCCACACTGTACACTTTGGAAACTCCTCACTAGGCAAAACCCACATTTACTGGGTGAGGGGTTATACTCCAGCTCCTTGAAGAGGGAGTATCTGCATAAATTATTGGCAATTCCTCTGTAAAAGAGATCTGTCTCTTCTCCCTTGCCAGTAACTAATTCTGACTCCTGAGACTACTCATTCTACCTGATTAAAACAGACTCCACCTCTAAAAAATGATAGGGATGAATTAGACAATCTCTAAGGTTTTAAACCCTTCAAGAATTCCTACAGAAGACAGGAAGGAGGAGGCAGGGGAGGAAGGACAAAAGGGAAGAAGAGCTGTTAATTAAAACTGAAAAAAGATATCACTTCTACCCGAAGAAAAATTTTCACAAGCAGTCACATCACTCCCCTGCTATCACTATAATATTTAAACATGAAATATTTGTAATCATTTTACTATGGATTTTTTCTTGAAGTTTTAAATTGAAAAATAAAGTTTGTATGAAAAATAAGACATATTTTAAAGGAAGTGTCTTAGAAAGCTTTCTCCACAACAGATGTTTTAGGTTCTGAAAACTAAACTGATCTAGTTTAAAAACCTTATGTTACCAATTACAGGGATGGAAATTAGAAAAAGCTACACTCTCTGGGTGCTGTTGTGTTAAATGGGAGTCTGTCCTTTTCAAGCCAGCTTCAGGTTAAAACACTCGTCGTGGACCAGGGGTTCTCAAGCAGGAGTGATTTTGCCCCTCAGTAGATTTTTGGAAATGTCTGGAAATATTTTTGGTTTGTCACAACTAGAAGAGTCCTACTGCTATCTCGTTGGCAGAGGCCAGGAATACTGCTAAACACCATACAAGCCACAGAACAAACCCTCACAACACAGAATTCTCCAGTCCCAAAGGCCAAATGTCTCAAGGTTGAGAAACCCTGGCCTAGACAAACCACAGAGATCTGCTCAATCTCCTTTCTGACCTCATTTTTCTTGTACTTTTAAATGCCCCCAATAAACTTCTCAGCAGATAAAACATTATGGAGAGACCCACTTGATTGATCCCTTACATAAAGCTTAGAAGATCAACTATTAGCTGAAAGGCTAAAATTTGTAACGTAAAATTTTACATTTTAACTGTTCTTACTTCTAGTCTCTAAATGATTTCCTTATATGCAGTAGTCTTCTCATAAATATGGCTGACACCCATTTTCTCCTATTTGGCTGTTTATTAATGTTTCCTTTGGCCAAGAGAGATTCTTTGTATCTTAAATATTAAGCCATTTCCATAGCACCTAAAGAGGACTGCTCTTCAAAACAACTCATACTACATGGATTTACAGGTAATCCAATGTTTCTGTACAAATTAAATTCATGTATGATTTAGAAAAGCATCATTATTGTATTATAACCTCTCTGGGTCCTTCACTGCTCGTATTTTTGGACAAAACACACACTGTTGAGAACCACCAGGGTGAAGTCTGATGACTCAGCTTATGCGGGAACCCATGTGAGGGCGGACATAGCATCAGTAGCCCTCTCTTCTCTCCACCATCCTCCCTGAAACGCTGGACCTGGCACCGACAGAGAGGGGCTGATGTCTGTGAAAGGAACAACAGCTCAGCTCTTCCGTTGAAGGCTGACCCATCTTTACGCCAGTTCAGCTAGGATGGCGTCAGGAACAACCACTGACTTTGACTCTGATTTGGTTTTATACAAAAGGCCCCTTCTGTATGCATTTAATCTCCTCCTCCTATCCATGCAACTCCCATGGACAAATCAATCCTCTCAGCACCTTTTCTTAGCCAAATGCCTGAAACACACAACAGTTCCTTGGCAACCCACAGGAAAAAACAAAACAAAACCAACACCACTGGCAAGAGATGCAAACTCCCCAACTACCCTCAACCTAAGTCCGAGGCCACCTTCTCTACAACCCCACCCGAAGTACATGCTTTGAGTATCTGCAGACACACCTCACAGTGCTTTTCCCAGTTCCTCTGAAAAACCATAATAGCATTCACGTATCAGGCCCTAAATCACCTACCAGCTTACCAGCTATATTTTGAGGAGCCTCATGTAGAGATTATATATAAAACTCAAGTATCACAATGGGTATCATACCTCTTGGTCACTTCCAAGACACTCAAACACACTTCCTGCCTTACAGTGAAGGTACTTAGCTAATGGCTTCAGTTTGGCTGATAACACCTTTTGTAAAACATCTGATCTATAGCACTCCACGACAAGTCAGCACAATTATCACATGTATTTTTTCTAACAGTATGTGAACATAAGACCAAGGTCTAATTTTTTGCAAAACATAAAGAAAAGAGAAAATTGACTTTAACATCACACTCCTTAGTCTAATTCAGCATATCCTACCACGTGCTTGAACTCCGCACCTGAGAAAAACAGACCAAAGACTGCCTTGGCAGTGAAGTGGTTGAGAAATGCCGGCTATGCCGACAGACTCAGCTGGACTGCTCACTGCAAATGTGTGACCTTGGGCAAGTCATTAAACTAAACTGCCAATCCATTTCTCACCAAATCGGGATGTAGGGAGGATTAAACATTGAAGTGCATGCAAAGCGCATACTGCAGGGCCTACGACGGTCCATCCACGAATGGCAGCTGTCACTCATTTCTCAAAGGGACGAAGTCCCGGAAAAGTAATGGCTGCTAACCTGACCCGGCCCCCCACGTCGGTCCATTTCCAGACCGCTGCCTCGGAGCCCCGGCGGACAAAAAGGTCAGGGTCCCCGTCCCTGTGAAGCCTCGCCCCCGGCCCGCGGCGACCCAGCAGGGACGGGAGCGCCGCGACTCGGTTGCAGGCCGGGGGCTGCCGTGCGACCGCTTCCCGGTGCGGCCCCGCCGCCCGCCCGTCTCCTCCGCGCCACTCGCAGCTCCGGCCTCGCCCTTCCCGCCGCTAAGGACCGGCCCTGGGAGGTTACCGGGCAGGAGTGGCAGGTGGTTGCCCATGTTGCGCGCAGCGTCCTGCGGGTCTCGCTCGTCGGCCATGTCTGTTTACCCGCAGAGGAGCCCGGGATGGGGCGGTGCCCGGGAGGAGCCGAGCTGCGCAGCCGCCGCCCGCACCCGGGCCACAGCGCCCCCTGGCGGCCCCGGCGCACACGCACAGCTGCCGAGCCCTCGCCTGTTCCAGCCCCCGGTATGGCGACCACAGGCGGGGAAACTGAGGCCCAGATGCTTGGCTCCACCTCGCTCAGGGGCGGGGAGCAAACGGAAATTCGTTTATGCAGCCTTAGTTCCAATTCTTAACATAAAAAATGTCTGTTTAGAGACTAGGAAAATGCATCAGTTATTCTGAGCGTGGTTGGATGCTAGCTGATTTTAACAATTTTCAGTGTCCACATATATTCTAAAATTAGCATGTATTAATCAGAAACAAATACTTGAGATGATGATTACACAGAATAGAACACGGCCTCTGACTGGTCCGTAAGACTGTCAGAATATAAAACAGCCTACTCACTAAGACTTCAACCAAGTAAAAATACGTCATCACACGGCAAAGAAGGGGCCAAGGTGTGCAAAAGTGAATAGAATCCCGGTATAGCAGCGGTGCTGTGAATGGCAAGATTTTTGTTTGAACGATGGACAAAAGTTGTCTTTTGTGTCTTTTCAACATCATTTTTTTCAGTAAAAGGGGAAAACTGAAAAATGTTTAACTGAAATAAAATAATCTAAAAATGGTGGGGAGGAGAGGGGTGAGAGGAGGAGGCAGCACTGTTCTGGAGAAAACAGTAAGGAATCTGAGATTTTAAAAAACTGTTCAGAAAATTGGCCTCACCAGTAGTTAAAGGCCAAAAACCTCCCAGTGAGGCAGGCTCGTGAATCCATTCTCTGTCATCTGACCTTGCCCAGAAATCACTCCGCAGCCTTGGGCAAATTATTTATGACCTCAGGGCTCAGTTTACCCATTTGCAAAAGGAGAATGGACGCAGTATTGTCCCAGGTGTGTTCCGGTTAATCGAGGCTGCGGGATCAATGCCAGCATCGCCTTTTATGGCCAGGTTTATGACAACCTCGTGGAATATGTTGTTATGACCGGTGGCAGTGGGAGGGTCACTCCAGTTAGCTGAAGGATGACTCCCTGCCAGAATGCCAGGAAAGCAAATGCCCGACAGAACAGAATGATGAGGGAGTAACTGGCAGAGGGGCCAGGGGGCGAGGGTGAACGCGGGTATCATGCATATATACATGTTTCATGCCATCGCCTTTCCATCTCACCATGGTCTGCACAACTTCAATAAACTGCTTACCTGCAGCAGGAGTTTCTTTACACAGCAAACATCTGGCCTCTAAATAAGGAAGCTCTGACCTCCCATAGTGCTCCCAGAGGTGGCACCGCAGAACTGGGCCTGTACCCTGGATCAACCAAGAACCCTGTGGACAAGACAGGACAGCTGTGAGCCTGGCGGGGTCAGAAGATGTGGCTAGAAAAACATTAGCTCATTTGTTCCTCTGTGCGCCGCTCCAGGGTCACTGAGGCTACCATCTGCTTATCTTTTTTTCCCCCTCCATTCACATTCGCCATCTGCTCCCTCCTTCATTGCATCCTTCCAGAGTCTACCCAGTCATCCAGAGACACATCGTTCAATAGGCATAACACCATGATATCCTTGAACAAAAACATCACAGCAAGGAGGTTTCTTGGATTAAGCCCTAGTTGATACAACCAAACAGGAAAGCATGATCATTCACCATTTATTTTTAATTCAGCAACTTTATCCTGAAACAGTGTCATACTGAGTTCCTCACATTTCTTCTTGCTTGCAAGGAACTCTGCAAACCAGAGGGAAAGGAACTATATGGGTTCATAGATTGTCACCTTATAGCTCAATAATTAACTTCAATAGTACATAATTCAGGTAGGAATTAAGATGAGAGAAAATGAGAATGTGTGAAGAAAAAGCCCACTGCTCTTTTGGTTTCTGTCTTCTATACTCTATTCGCAGCAAGGGATATACATACTGAGAAGAGAAATTCTGACTCCCTTCTGTTTTTTGTATTATCTGTATCTTTTCTGATGTGTTAAAGAATGCTACTACCTTGCTCTAAGCAGTCAAGACTCTCTTGCCTGGATTACTGCAATAGCCTCAACACTGGTTTCCTGCTTTCCGTCTTTGGTGCCTACAGCTCATTCTCAACAAAGTAGCCAGAGTGGTCCTGTTAAAGCAAGTCAGATCACATGACTGCCCCGCTCAGACCCCTACCTTCACTCCCCTCTCCCTGTAGGCCAATTCTTCCCCGTGGCCCTCAGGGTTCTTTTCATGCATGGGGGGCTTCCACAGCCCTCCCTGACTCCCCTTTACTACTAGGCTGTCCAGGGTCTCACTCCTCTACATCAATCCTGACCTTCGTGCTCCACAACCAAGTGGGGGCCACTCCCACCTCAGGGCCTTTGCACTGACAACCTGGAATGCTCTTCCCTCAGTAATGCATAGCTTGCTCCCTTATATATTCTGGATCTTAGATTAAGGGCCTCTCCTTACGGAGTCCTTCCCAGACTACCTAGTATCTCAGTGCAAGCCCACCCCATTCCCATCATTCTCTCTTCTCCTCCCCTATTGTAGTTTCCTTCAAAGCATTTATCATTTTCTAAAATCCTATGAGGCTTCCTTTTCAAAACTGGCCTCCTCCTCCAAGAATGTAAGCTCAGTGGGGAAGTCAGAGATGTCTGCCTCTTTTGTTTACTTTTGTGTCCCAGGGGGTCGGCAAAGAATCTGGCTCTTAATAAGGGCTCAAAAAACATTTATCAAATGCATGCATGCATGAATGAATGAATGAATTGCACAGTAATGGCAGAGGATACTATTGCCCCACCCAACATCAACTCCTCTCTTCTTCCGTGCTAGGAATCCTCATTTTGTTTGGGGTAACAGCATATCCCATGGGGTCACGCTTGCACTAAGCCCATCAGGGCCCACTCCTTTCCCCATGATCCCTCGCAGCTGTGGTGGCCGTGTAAACAGTTCTGGCTGGCAGTTTCATGACACAGAGAAGGTTTGCTTGGCAGCCATGGGAATAGTGAGAAGAGGAGGGCAGCTTCTGGATTTGTTTTCCCTTTTTGACTAAAGATCTTTGATTAGAGGGCCCTAGATTCATGCACAGAAGCAACGGTCTTGAACTAAGTAAGCAGTAGCTGTCCTACCCCTTACAGAGAGGCAGCCAGACTCCCACCAGCCAGTTTGCTGCCTGCCTGGATCTAGACAACCATCTGCCCAGCAAGTCATGTTCACGTTTAGCCTCCTATGACCAGAAAGGGTCTGAGTTTGGGATCCTTCAATCCTCTGTAGCTCTGATTCCTTCATAAAGGGGATCATTTTCATGAAGTTTCTTTGAGCTATTCTAGTCATGTTGTCACTAACTTCAAAAGGTCTTTAGAATAAAATCATGGTGATTCTCATGTTTCCAGTCTCCAGAAACCTTGAATAGCTTCCTAAACATTTCCAAGTTGAGAAATATTTTTAATTTTTTGGCAACCGGTACATCAAGAAAAGTAATAATATATATGGCAATGCATCTTTTCTTCCATCTACTGCTCACCTTCAGGTGCTGGGTCTGGCAGCCAGTGTGATGGAATGTGTATTTCAGCATCTATTATCCTGTAAGTCCCAGAGTTATGAGGGATGGAACATAGATCTTGTCTGCTTTATGCGGACCTGCAGGAGAGAGAACCGGAGAACCTGCTCTGTGAGCAATAAAACCAGAGGTAGTAAGAATATTTCATAGCTCTTCAAAATGTTGACAATTTTATTAACTATTCACTTTCATATATCAGTAATACGGTGAATAACTGGGGATTTGAAAAAAATACCTTTATATACACCTTCTACTGCCATGGTCATGTTTTCAGGTACATGGGAGCCTATTCAAGTCCCAAGCTTGTTGGATTATTTGCAGAAATGATTATTTGTGATGATACTGAATGTTGTAATTTACACTTCTTGCAATAACATCCATCTATGACTTGACAGGTAAAGTAGAGAAGATTTTGCAAGACAGTAAAATGTTGGGCAATTTACGGTTTTAAATTTGCATACGGCACTGTTCCATGACTAGCCTGCTGCCTCTTCCTGATGCCCTGTGCTACTCCCACTGTAGTTAAGGAAGCAAAGGGGTACAGGGAATGCAGAGGGACCAGCACAAAGCAAGGGGAGATGAGTCCTAGACTGCAGTCATTCCCTTGCTTCCTGCTGTGATCTTGGGTCACAGCTGGGTCGTTTCAATGTCTCCCCCCTTGTCATTGTGCGTAGGGTTTGCAGTGGCCAGGATGCCTGAGGTCTTGCTGAAGTAAGAAGATCTCAGTGGCTTAACACAAGTGCATGTTCTGCTGTGAGTGTGGTGACTCTGGGAGATGGATCCCCAGGCTAGGCGGCTTCAATCTTGTGGCACCCCAGTGTTGGTATGTACTTCTACAATTGCTGCTGGCCACAGTCAAGGAAAACAGCCTCTTAAATGTCTTGCCTGCAAGCAAGGCACATCATCTCCACTCATTTCACTGGCCAGAGTGAATCCTAGGGCCAGACCCTGATTCAGGAGGTCAGAGGAGAATAGTCTGTATTTTGGTCGCATTAGGAAAGTCTGTCATGGGGTGGAAATAAATCAGAAGTTTTCTTGTGTGTGCGTCTGTGTGTGTGTGTGCATGCACATGTCAATGTAGACGTATAGGCACCTATATATTCATACATACATATACGTATGTTTCAGCATACTTTTCTCAAAAGATATTTTACATGATAAAGAAAATAAAGGAAAGTAGAAATGCTGAGGTGGATGCTTTTTGCTCTCATGATCCCTCTACACTTGAAGGGGGCCTGGGTTTGCCAGTCCCTGCACAGCTCTAAAACGCTGTGAAGCTCTATCCAGACCCGGAACTGACTAACTTCCTAAGTCACTAGCTTACAAATAAGAGACCAGCACAATGAACAAACTGATATGTAACCAGAAAAATGCTCGTAGTCATGTCTGTACTACCTGAGAAAGTCTAGCAACTCATGAGGGAAATTAAAAGAGAGGGAAAACTGATCAAATAGGGCCTGAATAAATATAATCCCAAACATATGAAGAGAGTTTGTGTCCCCGAATTCTAGTACGTATATTCTACGTGTGACTAACATTAGCTTGCCATCTGTTATGAAGCAGCAGAAAAATTCAGAACCTAGGTGTTAACTGGAAAAGATATTTCACATGAAATTATTAAAAGATACATGAGTATTGTGGCTTTCAATTAATAAAAAATAGAAAGATGGATAATAGTCTAATAATATGTTTGGTAGAGGAGCTACTGGGAAAGTCACATATGTAGAAAAAGCCTAAGGTGATGTGCAAGCCAGGCCCGAGCTGAGAAGAGAACCCAGATGTGTTCTGAGACAAACATCATGGTAAGACTCTGGGCTCTGAATGACCTGGCTGTTTTTCCAACTCAGATTAATAAACATATTCTTTGCATGTGTTCCAGGTGCCAGCGGTCATCACAGGAACTGGGGAAGCTGACAGAGAAAGAAACAGAAGTGCCAGTCCTCACGGGGCTTATGTTCCACTAGGAGAGTGAGGGTGATGAGCCAGGAGAGAAGACGACCACCCAGGTGTGATCGCGCCCCTGGGCTGGGTTACGGTTTGAGGGTGGATGTGGGTGAGGCAGGCATACAGGCAACCTAACAGAGCCGCCACTGCAGTGGGCCGCAGTGTAGGTATTTTTTCCATGGTATGTGAACCATGATGGCTGCTTGTGAAGGAGGGGCTACATATCTATAAGAAACACAGGGACCTTCTCAGAGGAAAAGAATAAGTAGAAGGTTGGCCTCAGCCACTCTTTTTAAACTGCTGGATTCTGCACTGACACTAGGTCACTTGCAGTGACAGAGGCAGTTCACAAAGACTTCTCTTCCAAATGTCCAAGATTCAACAGTGACAACAGACCTCTGCATTTGGCTGCAGCAACAGCCACAATTTGAACAGTGAGCCGTTGGTGGTCCTTATAGGATATGCATGTTAGATATGCAACCATGGAAGGGATTTTTCACTCATTTTCCTTCATAAAAATTACTTACAGACTTAAACCAGCCATCCAAGAGCTTAATCAAAATTAAGGACCCCAAAACAGTAATCTCATAACCTAAAAGGATTCACCTGTAGTCTTTGCACCTAAAAACTGTAGAAATAGCTCAAAGAGCAGACAAAAATCTATGCACAAAGAAGTTCATATCAGCATTATTTAAAACATGGAAACAAAGTAAATGTTCAATATTGTGTGGTTATCTGATATCTTTCTAAAGGATTACTTTTCTGCTTAAGTGAGCCTGTTAGTTTCTGTTTATTACTGACAACTTTGGCATATATATAGAAAGAAATGCCAGGACAACATAATACAGAACCAAAACAATGAAATATTTTGAAACAGTGATTGTCTCTGCATACTAGAATTTTTCCCCTAATGATTTTTAAAACCTTGATATATTTTTTTTGAGATCATAATTATAAGTAATCTATGAGTTAACATAATTATAATTAATTACTTTGGTAATTTAAAAAACTTAAAACTTGTTTTTGTTTTCATTTTTCTTTTAAGAGGTCACAATAGTAGCTGAGATGAAACATATAGATAAATAATAGCATAAGCCACAATGTAGCAAAAGCTATCTGGAACTCCTTGCTGTGGCAGTATAGCATATAAAGAATTACTTGACTACACAGACATATACTGAACCTGGGGTTCACTCCTATTTGAACAGAAACACAGAATATCCTTCTGAGCTTGGGCCCAGTATCACGCTCTCAAGATTGCCATTTCCAGGGTGCGTGGGATTGTGGGAGGCCTCACAGCGCACTTCCTCTAAATTAGAAGATGTAGTTCTGATTCTGTCACTCACGGATGAGCAAACATTTGTTAAACACTCTGATCCAATGCTGATACACAGGCTTTGCATGTATCCTTCCGTTGAATTTGCAGCAGTTTTGAAAGGTACCTGCTATCGCCCCTATTTTTTTATGATTACAAGTCACTTTCTCCCTCTGAAATGAAAGAAAGGTTCAGGCTGAGTGATATCTGAGGTCCCAACCAGCCTTCATTCTCTATGACTCTGAATTCAGTGCTCCTGGGACCTGCGCTCACTGTGCATTCCTTACCCTGTGGCCTGTCCACTCCTGCCTGCACACACCTCCAGATGCCCAACTAAAGACTGCTTATTAATAAAGTTTAAAAATATGGATAACTAAAACTTGGCTTCCCAAAATAAATTTCGGGCATTACTAGAGTTTGCTAAAGACGTTCTGATGTTCTAGCAGGAGCTCTAGCAGTCTCCCAGTGCTTTGGTAGGTGGCAGAGCTTCCACTGAGAACGTGCAGGCATGAAGCGAAGGCAGTTGCAGGGCTTTCTGGAAGGCCGCATTAAGTGTGCAGCTCTGGGGCTGTCTTAAGATCACCTAGGTTTTGGATTATTGCTCTTATTGTTGCACTGAATAATATAGCTGAGAAATTATATTGGGATTTACCGTTGTTGACCACAGTGTTGGTTGATTGATGATTCCAGAGATTTCTTTGTTACGTGTGCATCCCAGCGCTTAGCCATCACACTGTTCTTTCGCTGTAGGGAGTCACAATGCATACAATACACGCATTCCCATCCTATGGGCTTTTTGCTCTGCTGTCTTGAGTCCAGATCTAAAAAGTCGGAGAGCCACTAATTAATAGCCCAGCCTGATGTCCTTTGTACTTTATCGCAGGGCCATGTTCCTTCTGGGAGGACTCTCTGAGTGGTGGCTGGCTGACGCGCAGCCACCACATTCCAATTGAGCAGACTGACTATGCTGCTTTAAATTTATATGGGGCCTTTCCCTGGGAGAGCAGGGTGTCCTGGGATGAGCCAAGACCCACCACAAGCTCTTTCTGTGCCAGGTTTGAGCTTGAAAGAACAGAGTGGTGAAGTTCTTATTATTCTGAAACACTCAAGCATAAATCTTGCTGATGGCAGAGTTTGGCCCAATGCCCTGGGCAGTGATATAACTGATGAATGCAAATAACAATAACACTTCCTGCACAAGCATCTCCTACCTCCCTCAAGTGTCCCTGCATCCAGAAATCTTTCCTGATTTCTCCAGGCAACGATGGCATTTGCCACTTTACTTTGAAATTTTATTTTTGTATGTTCCATCACCCAACTTTGTGGAATGTCTATGGAGGGCAGGGACCATGCCTCAGGCACCTGTATGCTCAGCAACTAGCCCCCTAGAAGAGCAGGCCGGTTGAGAAATAATTGTTGGACTGAATTCAACCCATAAAAAAATGTAACAGAGAAAAGGCCAGCCGATGTCATCTAGTCATGGCACGTGCTGTTCCAGTGATGGCTTACGGAGAAAACAACCGTCTGTATAAGCAGTGGAGACCTCAGACTCCTAGCTAAGACAGAAGGAAGGAGGAGACGCTGAAGACACTGGTTGCAATGACCAATCTCAGCTGAACACTTTGCATCTGCCAGGCCCTGGGAGAGGCATTTTCTATGCCTTACGTCGGTGAATCCTCCTAGCAGCCCTGCCTAGGCTTTTGTGAGCCATCTAGAAGGGAACCAGATGGGTGCAGGTGCAGAGCTGTGAAGGAGGCTCCGCAGCACGGAAGAGGCAGAGCTGGGAACTCAAACACAGACAGGTCTGTCTAAAAAAGGGACTCGGTACAGTTGAAGACAATGAGAGGCATTCTTTGAAGACAGAGGGGCAGGCAGTGTGGGAGGAGAAGAATGAAGGGCAGGCGCTATGGTGTGAGCGCTGGTGAGCACGAGAGACACTCAGGCCCTAAAACAGCAGGAAAGGAAGGCACTGCCGAGGCGGGGAGCGGGGCGTGCGCCAGGCTGAGAGTGACCCCCCGGTCATGGCCGCACCCTCTTCCCTGGAACCCGCGAGTGTGTGACACGGCAAAGGGGCCCTTGCAGATGTGTGAAATTAAGATTCTTAAGATGGAAAGTTATCCTGGAATATCTGAGGGGCTCAACATACTCACTAGGATCCTTACAGGAAAGATGCAGCAGGGTCCAAGTCACAGAAGATGGGCAAAAGAAGCAGACGCCCAATGAGGGTGACACCAATGACCGCAGTGGCCTCTAGACACTGGGAAAGGCCAAGAAACAGATCCTCCCCAGAGCTTCCAGAAGGAACACAGCCCTTCCAACAGCTAGATTTCAGCCCAGAGCCGGATCTGTGCTCCCGACCTCTGGAACCGTAAGGTAACACATCTGGGATATTTACAGCTGCCAAGTTTGTGGTCATTTGGTGCGGTGGAGAAGGAAATGCACGCCGGGCAGAACGCGCAGATGCAGAGATCTGGAAGCAGAGAAGAGATCGCTGAGGCCGGGGCCCCTGAGGACGGAGCAGGGTCTGCAGCTTGGGCGGGGCTGGTCAAGGTGGGCCCGGGATACCCATAGCGCCGTGTCTGGGCCAGATCCCTGGGCCCACTGAGAACCTCGTGATCTGACTGCCCATGCAGTGACCCAGCCTCACGCGGGCTGTGACAGAAGTGTAGCAACTAAGTCATAGCCTATTGAGATGGATGAATTAATGAAAGCAACCAAGAGGAGAATGCTGGTGGGCACCGGCCTCTGTGGAGGGGCACTGTAGACCAGATCTAGGATAAAGAGGTTGCCCCTGTGCCCCAGCAGCTGTGGTCATGGGATGTAATGTAAGTTAATTCCCCCTTTCATGACATCTTTGTTGCTGAAGGGTGACCATGTCCCAGGGCAGTATTAGGTGTTTAGCACACACAATGGTGAACAACACAGGCATGCCCAACCTCTCCCAGAGCCTACAGTCTAGGGACAAAACAGGTATGGACTGAACAGACATGTGAGCCTATATCATAGGTCAGGAATGCCATCAAGAGAAAAGCCTAGAAGCTACTGGCTTCTAACTGGAGGGAGGACCTGACCGGTCTGGGGAGGTAAATCAAATGATCAGAAAATGATCTCTGAAGCATTAGAAAGGAAGGGGGTTTATGTGGGGGAGAATGTATGAAACAGCACATGCAAAGGCCCTGAGGCAGGAGGGCCCCAGTGGACTGGAGTCAGGGAGTAAAGGTGATGGTGGCTGAGGTCAGGCTGTAGGAAAGCAGTGCCTGGTGCACTGTGTTACCGATTCCCACCTTCCCTAAGCAAGACTCAGGTCGTGAGATCTGCATGTGGCAGGTAGCATTTGGCTGCAAGGTGAGGGGCACTGGGGAGGGGGGACTAGGGGTGCCCGCTGGAGGCAGGGCAGGGCTGCCACAGGGCCTGAGAGCGGAGGGTGCCCAGAGCCTTAGCCTCTGCCTCTGATTCCACAAGACTGCTGCTGGTTTGTCTTTTATAGGAAGTCAGCGTTCAGCTTATCCCACACTTCAGCCTGAGAATAAGTGACTAAACGACTTCTCACATTTCCTCCACATGTCTGACAGTCAGCATGTTTGGGCGGCGGCCACAGGAGAGTCTGGAAAGGGAACCGACCCTGCCTACAGGCGGTTTGGCTGCGTCCCAACAATCCCCTACGGAGGTTGCCCAGTGCTTGTGGCTTTGGGGCAGCTTGGGTGCACATCGGAATCCTCGAGAAGACAAAGATGACTGCTGTCACCCGAAGAACAGAGTATGGAAACGAGACCGACAGGCAGTGAGGTCGCTTCCGACAGCCCATATAAACAGGCTCTATGGGTTTTTGCCAGTGACAAGGACTCCTGAAAACCAACTAAAACAACCCTGATGCTGTCCGCCTTACTTTTATGGGCTAATATGACTGGAACATATTGATTACTGTAAAGTTCCCTTTAGTAAGGAGACCTACTATTAATTTTCATGTCTCATTTACCGTAACATTTTATGTAGCCTTTTTTTTTTTTACAGTAAACCCTCTTTAGTTTTGAATTTGAATATTAAGATAAAAATTAATGAGCATTGATCTGGTTTGCCGTATCTACTCTATCTGGTACCACTTGGCTGTACAGCCTTGGGCACTTTACTTGAACTCTCTCTGCCTTTATTTCCTGCTCTTTCAAGTGGGACTAGAGAGCATCTTGAAGGGCTGCTGTGAAATGAGAGGCGATGGGGCGGTGCAGCCGCAGGAGGAGCTGGCGCACGGCAGGCGCCTGCACGGACATGGGCGGTTAACTGCTGCGACACGCACGCCGACATCTCGGCTCGCTGCCGGTCGCGCACCCTCCCCCACTCTGGCCTGCGTTTTTGTTCTCTTGTTGGGTGTTAAACTATTGTCTCTCGCCTCCAACCCCAGGCTTCTCTCTTTCTCATCCAGGCTTTGTGATGTTGCGGCTTGGACACTGCAAACCAGGGCCCTGCTCTGACAGCTGCCAGTGGGGGCTGGGGGTGCGGAGAGGACTCCCCCCCTCTGTCTGCTTCCTGTTCCCCGGGTACCATGCCAGTCACACTTCAGGACAACAGCATCAGTGTGTGCCCAGGGCAGCAAGAGCCCTAGTCCGTAGTTCCTCCGGCTCTCAGAGACCCCACGCCAGCTGCCCAGCCCCACCCACCTCCACAGAGCCCCAAACTGCAGCTCAGCAGGCTTCTCCAGCCTTCTCACCCTAACGGTGTCACCCTGCCCCTTTGTTCCCCAACCCGGGTGCGGAGTGGAGGTGACTGCTCCCTGCACTCAGTATTCCCACTCCCATGAGGCCCTAGTGCTCCCCTTTGCCTGTTCTGTCACTTAGTTAACAGCTTTTATCTAGTTAACAATTCTTTGTATTAAACTCTCCTTTTCCAGAGAACTGGACTGGTTTATGTATCTTGACTCTACCCCAAAGGAAACACTCCTGTGAGGTCTTTTGATGAACAGAGTTCTCATTTTGAATTTAATTCAACATATCAAAGAGCTTGTACAAATTAAAAAAAAAAAAGACAATCTAAAGAACAAATAGCAAGAGGTTTGAACATGTAACTTGATAGAAGAGGATATCCAAATGACCAAAGAACATGAGACTGTGCTTGACTTCCTTAGCCATTTAGGGAAATGCAAATTAAAACTCTAACGACATACCTACTCAACTGATTAATATTAAACATGCTGAAAATACCCAATGTGGATGAGAATATGGAACAGTGGGACCTCGCCAACTCTAAAGGTATGAGTACGAATTAGTGACAGCCACTCTGGAAAACTATTTGGAATCATTTACATAATCCTCATCATATTAAAGGGGTGCAGAATAAACCTCCCCAAAATATGCCACTTTGGTATGTGGACTACTTTGAGCTGAAGACAATCAAGAGCCTGTGGGCTCAAGAGGAATGAGTGACACTATTATTCCTACCTTAACTACGTAGAAAAATCTAAATTGAGGGGTCTTCCCAAAACAAGGATATTACCAAAGATAATTTTATCTGAGTGGCAAACATCTGATTACCAAACATCTGCTCTACTTGCCCTGTGAATCACCCTCCTCCTCTTTGAAGCCCTGGCCCAGACTCTTTCCGTAGCTCAGGACGGCATCCGTGCCTCATCACACCTTTCTCACTTTGAACCTCTTGTGCATGTGGGGCTCCCATGCGTACGAAATTAAATTTGATTTTCTCCTGTTAATCTGTCTCACGTCAGTTTAATTTTTAGATCAGTGAGAAGAACCTTGAAGGGCAGTTCCCCAAGGCATGTGTAAGAATGTTCACAGAAGCATTTTCTACAATAATTCTGATCTGGCAGCAACACGAATATCCTCCGACAATAGAACGGATAAAGGAACTGAAGTGTGTTTATTTAGTGAGGTGCTATACAGTAACAGGAGTGGATGAACTGTAGTGACCCAGAACATGGGTAATTAACATAAAAATATTGTTCAAAGGAGCTAGATCTAAAACAATAAATAAAGCGTGATCCATCTGCACAAAGTTCAAAAGCTGACCAAACCAGTGTGATGCCGGGAGTCAGAGCAGCTGGCACCCCGGGCTGAGGTAAGGGCCGGCTGGAGGACAGAGGGGACCTCGCGTTGGCGGCGTTCCACTTCGTCACCTGGGTGGTGATCTCCCAGAGGTCATGGATGCATGTACTGATTCCCTCCATTATGTGTTAATTCACAGAGATATTCATTTTGATTTATGTACATGTGCTATGCTTCATTAAGAAGAGTTAAAATATTTAGTCACATTTCCCATCTTCACTGAGAATTTATTTTGAAAAACTGCCAGCGTTTTCCTTACTATACTTTAACCTTTCTTTATCGTCTCTACTTTTGGTTTCTTGGAATCCCCTGCAGATCTCACACACAAAATGAAGTTGCTTTAACCATTGTTTATGGTGCCTGATACTGCCCACTAGGAGAACAACTCCTTTAAGGCAGAGTTTGACTTGGTTTTGAATCTCTAGGACTGAGTACATTGTCTGACACCAGCAAGTGCTCAATAAATGTCTGCTGAATGAATGCTTGGGTATTTTTGCTCAGAATGTCTCATTATTATTCTCACAATTCTACTATAGTACCTTGCATAGAGAATACTTGCAAACATATTTATTGGGTGCATAAAAATGAATTCTGAAACCATGATTATAGTTTAAACTACATGATGCCTAACTGGAAAATGAACTTTGAATTCTTTTGAACTGTTCATTGAACTGTTGCCAATTTCCTAAGTGATGTAATCACCATCCAAATACATTTTCTGCTATTTTTTTTTTTCCTGCCAAAGTTTTTAGGCACCCAAGAAATTGGTTATTCAATTTCCAGAATTACCATGCCAGGACAGAAATAGCAGCGGCTAGTCCTGCTGAACCACGGACTGGTTGATACTAGCAAATCCTTCCAAGTAGGCCTGGCCTTAGGCTCCTCACCTTTAACATGAAGATGTTGGAACCGTTAAGGATAGCAAACGTGTGCCCTTCCACTGACCATCCTTTCCTCCTGCCCGTGGCAGACACTGCTCATCAGTCACATTAGACTTGCCTGCAGACCTCATCAGTGGGCTCAGAACTCTAAGCACAGCCCCCTGAGCCGTGCCACCCGACTGCACTGGCAGCTATGGGTGACGCAAAGTCCCTTCCAGTGCTGAGACTCTGTGGTCCCGTGATCTATGAAAATAATATGCTCTGCGATGACTTTGAGGCACTGCAAAATGTAAAGGCATCCAGAACTATCAAAGAAAGGTTACATTTTATGATGCACAGTTTCAAAGTTAAGAGTGTTTTATTGCCTTACCAATCTTGGCAAATGGACACTCCACGTATAGTGCTCATTTAACCCGACTCTTCTTACCTGTGGGTTTTGTTTCTAGGATGACGTTTGAAATTAACACAGGGACACATTTCAGGTTTCCCAGGAGAATGCAGATGTCCCAAATCTGAGACCCTTGTCTCTTATGTGTTAACAATAAAATGAATTTTCCTAAAATGGTAGCACTTGACAGGCAGGTACTTCATGGGCCTCCTCAATTGGAAAATACATTTAGAGAAATCAGGAATAAAGATCGGACAATCGCCCTAACAAAGGCCTGAGGTTTGGAGTATTTGAGTAAGATCTTCAAATTAGCTGTAATATCCAATTCAAGTTTATCTAATGACTCCAGATGGACACCTTTATCTAATGTTAAATACATTAAGCTGAGCATCTGGGTAATCACTGAGAGTGTGTTAGCATGGCGTCACCTGGTGGATGAAAGGAAAGCGAGAAGTCTGTGGTTTTCCAAAACACTGTGGTGGTTCCAGTATCAGATCACTGGTGAATGATTAGTGCTTTCTACTCCATTCCCCTTGAAGAAGGTGTGTCCTCAGCCTGGAAGGAATGTGTTTTATCTATCCACTAAAGAGCTGTGATTGCAGGTCCACTTTTTATTTTCTCTATCAGAGCACATGAATTTTGACCTCAGGAGACCCAAGTCCCAGACTGACAGTTAGGCAAATGGTAGTAGGTGGGGCTGATACTGAAAATATGTTTCACAATGCTTTGAGGGTCTTCATGAGAAAGCATCATCTAAGTTTCAGTGAGCAGAGGGGACGAGAAAGCGCCCGGGAGTTGATAAATGGGGGTGAAATCCTGGCTCTGCCCCTGGGATGCATCCCTTAACTACTGGGCTGCTTCCATTTCTATGACTCTGGGGGAAAACTAAATGTTCTTAAAGTTTCTTCTCCCGCTAACATTCCAGATGGTGCCCATGAATGTTTGCCAAGGGAGAAAACAGACCAGTGATGATATTCAAATTATCCAGATATTTACGCTAAAGTGGACTGGAGACCTCTTGAAATGCTGATTATTATTTCGAGACACGTGTGCCTGTCTCTAGCCAGCATGATCGCTTGTGTGAGTGTCAGTTCTGATGTGGCAGCTGCCTCCTCTTCCGCCTGCTGCCTCCGTGAATCATGGCCCCCTTCCTGGTTTGAATAGTAAAACCTCAAAATGTGAGATACCATGCAATTTACAAGGTAAGCTTGTGCAATGCAGAGTCCAGGACACTGCGATGGAAGTTCACTTTGCAATCCTGCTTTCCTTTTGCTGATAAGAACTTCACTATGGCAGAAAGATCACTTCAGGCATATTATACTTGAAGTCTGGGGACAGCTCCTGATCCTCTGAGTCTCTGTTCAGTGTCCTGTGAAATGAAGGAGGCGGCCTGGGAGATTTCCAGGGTCTCCATCTACTCTATAATTTCACACGTATCCAGATGCTACTGTTACCCTGAACTTTCCTCAGACCCAGACTAATTACCTGCTGATGCAGAGCTGCATGACAGGGGCTACTTGCCTCAGAATGGCCTCTTCCTATGTACACTACACATTGCAGCATAAATACTAAACTGCATCACAACTGGCTGAGCCTGAGTGGCATTTGTTATGAGCTGTCAATTGTGCTTTGAGAACATTCAGTGGCTTTTCTAGAGACACTGAAAAATTAATCTGGCTGAACAGATCTGACTGGGTATATGTGTGTACACACACACACATACATACACATGATACATATACCCACTTTTCAATGAAAGTGTTTGGAGATCACTGTCAAAAAGTCAAAGTTTGATGACTCTGATGAGTATGAGACCTGGGCTAAATGACCCTCATGGAGCCCCTTACAAGAGGCTCTTTACTCGGTCAATAGGTTGTGGAAAGTGCCAGATGGCTGAATATTGCTTATATTCTTAGGGCGTATTTGTTTGTTTTTCTATTGCCACCATAAAAAAATTACCTGAAATTTGGCAGTTTAAACAATAGAAATTTATTATCTTACAATCCTACAAGTCCGAATCCAACATGAGTCTTACTGGGCTGACATCGAGGTATCAGTAGGGCTACACTCCTTTCCAGAAACTCTAGAGAAGAACACAGTCTGTTGTCTTGCCTTCTCCACAGTCTGCACACACGTCCTGGCTCCTGGGCCCCGTCCTCCGTCCTCAAAGCCACCAATGCCCCCCCTTACCTTTCTTCCGCAACCACATCCTGCACTCTAATCACAGCCAGGAAAGGTTCTCTGATTTTAAAGGCCTCTGATCAGACTGGGCCCATGTGGATGATCCAGGCCAACCTTCCCATCCCAAGGCCCTTGGCCTACTTACATCTGCAAGTCCCTGTTCCCTGGCAGGCCACACATTCACAGATTGGGGGATTAAATGCTGACCTCTTTGGGGGAGCCATGATTCTGCCTCCCATGTTATAATCAATGGAGGTCTTCAGGAAAGTCTGTTTTGTACACCTAAGGATGAGGTATGTGAAGAAGTCCAAAGCCACAAAGTAATACTAAATAATATGCACAACCCAAAAGGGTCTTGGAGACCATCCAGTTAAGTCTCTCATTTTACAAATGAGGAAACTGGGGTTCAGGCATGCGCAAGATTTGCTCAAGGTCACACAGCAGATTAGCAGAGGAGGCAGTCCACCTTGAACCCAGGTCTCCTGGCTCAGGGCTCAGTCCTCTTCCCACCACCCCTGTGGCCCCTCTGACTGCATGCCCACTGCACAGCAGAATTTTGTTTTTGTAAAACCACTGATGGAAGTCTCTGTTCCACTTGGAAGAATGGTTTAGGGATGAGAAGAGAAATTTGTTAAAAGGTTTGTAATGAAATGTCAAGATGGTTTGCCATTTTACAAAATATCATTTTTAACCCCAAGTGACAAAATTACTCTGTTGCCAAAGGGAGATGGTATTTAAATAAAGGTCGCACAAAATTGGCGAATGCAACAATACGATGTATCAGAAATTTAAAGATAAGTTCAAAGAACCTTTGGACCTTGGAAATTTTACCATTCTCTCATCTACTCTTGATCACCATCTCTTTAAATCCCTCAATCTACATATTCATCTGTCATTCCACCTGTCATGTCACTCCACCCTACGCGTTATGCACTGCATGCTGACCATGTGCCAGGAGCGCTTGGGATACAGTGGTGGAGACAAAGAGTCCCCACACTTAAAGGGCTGAAAGCAGTAAACTGAGGTGTCCTGAAGTGTGTTCTGTGCCTCACTTGATTACCAGATTCCTGGCTCCTACAGAAAGGTAGAAGGAGTTTAGCCTAGGACTCTGCATTTTAGCAAGCTTTGAAAATGACTTTAACACATATTAAATTTTGAATCATACAGCAATAAATCAAAACAATTTGGCTGGTAGAGTCCTACTTCCATACTCTCTCCATGATTCTCTGGAATTTCCAGCAAGGATTGGTATGGTGGGGAAAGAAAGAAGAGCAAACCAGAGCACACCCTCTCCCCTAAATATGACTAGGACTTTAATTCCTCACCACTCCACTTTCCCTTGGGAGGTTCTCAAACTGTCAGTGAGGTGAATAATCCCCCTTGATGAACCTTTGGGAATCCACAAGATGGCTCTCTAAACTGAATGAAGTCAATTGAACACAAAATCTATGTGGTGTCCAATTCAAATCCACATTTCTACCTCTGTTTTCTACCTCTCCATTGGTTTTCTGGTGTTCAAATAGGCTTTGGCCATAACAAGAAAACTCTTGGCATTATGAAAAGTCAAAGTATGGATGTGGCACTAATTTAAAACAAATGTTTGATACAAACAACTAAGTTCAGATCCAAGAAGCCAGACTCCTGGCCCATTGCTTCCAATGCACTGACACCCTTAAGCTTAGGCAGGTTATGAAGCTCCCAACAGTGGGGCTTAAATCAGTTGTTTAAATATCATTTAATAATCCAGTGGAATCTGACCAACATCAAAATGTGAATTTCCCAGCTGTTCTTTGAGTTGACTGTTGCTTATGCAAGGCACCAGTTTACCGCTGAAGACCCCAGCCTACAGAAGAGGGCTTTTCATTACTAGTAGGTATCACTGAATGAAAGATGCATTCCAGCTGTTTTGCTGTGAGCAGCATGGCCCTAAACACTGCAGTTTTGAAAGCACCAGAGATATAAATCCAAACCTTCTTGACTGAATTCCTTGAGAAGTTCATTTTAGTCAGAGAGATTTTTCTAATTTATGTGTGTTCTTATGTTTTTTTGATGTAAGGGTAGATTTTATTTATTAAGTATTGTTAATTCAGGAGGGGGGTAAAAAAATTGTGGCATGAGTAGTGAGGCAGAAGCCTCCTTCCAAAACCATATGTAACATGAAAATACAGGAAATACAACTAATCCTGCAAAAGTGACCAGAAAAATGCAACAGATGGCTTACATTTGGGGAAAAGAGAAGACCTCATGGAAAAGAGTAAAGCAGTAAAGCTACAATTCAGTGGGAATCCTGCTAAATACCCAAAAACTGACATTACATAGTGCTCTGGAGATTACAGTGGTTGGAAAGCAAAGACAGGCAGAATACTTGGAGAGACTGAGATCCCAGCCATTTGTGGAGAACAGGTACCCACAACTGGTCACTGTGGGAAAAAAGAAGGTGGGTACTTTGAAAGACTTCCCAACAGTGAGAGGGATGCTAAAGGGGCAAGGGTCATACAGAGTTTGCTGTTCAGGAGAAGTAACAAGCGGACAAAATCATCCTGGCACACTCAGTTCAGTAGGTTGGGAACGTTCAGGAGCTTTAGGTGCTCCATCCACACCATGATACACAGCCTGCTGCTCCTTCCTCCTGGCCAGCACCTGCTTGTAAACCTGCTGCCCCTGCCACCTTGCCAGGCCAGCCATAGGGCAACACCACCTATGGCAGCTACAGGTGCATAATGCGAGGCTTCTCCCTGTGCACTTGACACACTGGTTCTGGCGGTAGAGGCAGGCACTGCAGTGGAAAGCAGCAAAGAGCTCTTTCCTCCTACTAGGCACCAGTGCCACTCACCTACGACCGCTGCCATTGCTCCAGGTGCTGGGAAGCTCCAGAGAGTAGAGCTTCTGGGCACCAGAGGGCACCACCTACAGAAAGTTATTATTCCATATTATTCATTAACAATATGAAGCAGCAAAAGAAACTTATTCAATCCAAAATCCCTTAAACACCAGAAAGAGGGATCAGTGAAACTGAAATCACCGATCTTACTGATAAAGATTTCAAAATAAAATCATAAATATGCTCACAGACCTACAGAAATATATTCAAGATCTGAGGGATGACTTCAAGAAAGAAACTGAAAAATACAGTATCTGAAATGAAACATACAATGGAAGGATTTAAAAGCAGACTAGAAGAGGTAGAGGAGAGAGTAAATGGAATAGAAATCAGAGAACAGGAATACAAAGAAGCTGAGGCACAGAGAGAAAAAAGGATCTCTAGGAATGAAAGAATAATAAGACAAATCTGTGACCAATCCAAACAGAACAATGTTCGCATTATAGGGGTACGAGGAAAAGAGGAGAGAGAAAAAGGGATAGAAAGTGTCTTTGAGGAGACAATTACTGAAAACTTCCCCAATATGGGGAAGAAAACAGTCTCTCAGTTCATGGAAGTGCACAGATCTCCCAACAAGAGGGACCCAAGGAAGACAAAACCAAGACATAAAATAATTAAAATGGCAAAAATCCAGGACAAGGAGAGAATATTAAAAGCAGATGGAGAGAGAAAAAAGATCACCTACAAAGAAAACCCATCAGGCTATCATCAGACTTCTCAACAGAAACCATGTAGGCCAGAAGGGAGTGGCATGATATACTTAATGCAATGAAAAGAAGGTCCTTGAATCAAGAATACTCTACCCAGCAAGATTATCATTTAAATTTGGAGCAGAAAGTAAACAATTTCCAGATAAGCAAAAATTGAGAGAATTTACCTTCTACAAACCATCTCTACAGTGTATTTTAAAGGGACTGCTATAGATGGAAGTGTTCCTAAGGCTAAATAGCTGTCCACCAGAGGAAATAAAACCACAGTAAAGGAAGTAGACCAATTAATTACTAAGCATATGCAAAATTAAATCAGCTACCCAAAAAGTCAGGTAAGGGATACTCAAAGAGTACAGAATATGATATTGAACATATAAAGCATGGAGGAGGAAGAAAAAGAAAAAAAAAGAACCTTTAGATTGTGTTTGAAATAGCATAATAAAAGACTTAAGTTAGACTGTTAGATAGTAAAGAAACTGCCCTTGAAGCTTTGGTAACCGTGATTCTAAAGCCTGCAATGGCAATAAGTACATATCTATTGATAATCACCCTGAATGTAAATGGGCTGAATGCACCAATGAAAAGACACAGAGTTACAGAATGGATAAAAAAACAAGACCATCCATATGCTGCCTATAAGAGACTCACTTCAAACCCAAAGACACGCAGACTAAAAGTGAAGGGATGGAAAAAGACTTTTCATGTAAATAATAGGGAGAAAAAAGCAGGAGTTGCAGTAATTGTATGAGATAAAATAGACTTCAAAACAAACAAAGTAACAAGAGACAAAGAAGGACATTATATAATGATAAAGGTGTTAGTCCAACAAGAGGATATAACCATTATAAATACCTATGCACCCAATACAGGAGCACCTACATATGTGAAACAAATACTAAGAGAATTAAAGGGGAAAATGGAATGCAATGCATTCGTTCAGGAGACTTCAACACACCACTCACTCCAAAGGACAGAAAATAAGTAAGGAAACAGAGGCACTGAATAACACATTAGAAGAGATGGACCTAACAGACATCTACAGAACACTCCACCCAAAAAGCAGTAGGATACACATTCTTCTCAAGTACACATGGAACATATTCCAGAATAGATCACATACTAGGTCACAAAAAAAGCCTCAGTAAATTCAGAAGGATTGAAATTGTACCAACCAGCTTTTCAGACCACAAAGGCATGAAACTAGAAATAAATTGTGCAAAGAAAACAAAAAAGCCCACAAACACATGGAGGCTTAACAACATGCTCCTAAATAATCAATGACCAATTTAAAACAGAAATCAAGCAATATCTGAAGACAAATGAAAACAGTAGCTCAAAACCCCAACTCTGTGGGACGCATTGAAGGCAGTTCTAAGAGGAAAGTATATAGCAATACAGGCTTACCTCAAGAAAGAAGAACAATCCCAAACTTACAATTTGAAACTAGAAAAAGAATATCAAATGAGGCCCACAGTCAGCAGAAGGAGGGACAGAATAAAGATCATAGAAGAAATAAATAAAATTGAGAAGAATAAAACAACAGAAAGTATTAATGAAACCAGGAGCTGGTTCTTAGAGAAAATAAACAAAATAGATAACCCATATCCAGACTTACCAAGAAAAAAAGAGAGTGTACACACATAAACAGAATCAGAAATGAGAAAGGAAAAATCACTATGGACACCATGGAAATACAAAGATTTACTAGAGAATACTATGAAAAATTATTTGGTAACAAACTGGATAATCTAGAAGAAATGGACAACTTTCTAGGAAAACATAACCTTCTAAGACTGACCCACGAAGAAACAGAAAATCTAAACAGACCAATTAACAGCAATAAAATTGAATTAGTAACCAAAAAATTACCTAAGCAACAAAACCCTAAACCAGATGGCTTTACTACTGAATTTTATCAAACATTTAGAGAAGATCTAATACCCATCCTCCTTAAGAGTTCTCCAAAAAGTAAAAGAGGGAATACTCCCAAACTCATTTTATGAGGACAGTATCACTGTAATACCAAAACCAGACAAAGATATCAGAAGTAGAGAAAATCACAGACCAATATCTCTGATGAACATAGATGGAAAAATACTCAAGAAAATATTAGCAAACCAGATTAAAAAATACATCAAAAAGATCATCCATCATGCACAAGTGGGATTTATTCCAGGGACGCAAGGATGGTACAATATTCAAAAATCCATCAACATCATCCACCACATCAACAAAAAGAAAGACGTAAATCACATGATCATCTCCATAGGTGCTGAAAAGCATTGACAAAATTCAACATCCATTCATAATAAAAACTCTCAACAAAATGGGTACAGAGGGCAAGTACCTCAACATAATGAAAGCCATATATGACAAACCCACAGTCAACATCATACTTAACAGTGAAAAGCTGTTTATCATTCAAAGCAAGAGCATTTAAATTTGAATCAGGAATTAAACAATTTCCAGATAAGCAAAAGTCGAGGGAATTTACCTCCCACAAACTATCCCTAAAGTGTATTTTAGAGGGACTGCTCTAGATGGAAGTGCTCCTAAGGCTAAATAGCTGTCACCATGCAACATATTCCAAAGCTTTTTCTCTAAGATTGGGAACAAGATAAGGGTGCCCGCTCTCCCCACTTTATTCAACATAGTAATGGAAGTCCTAGCCGTGGCAATCAGATAACACAAATAAATAAAAGGCATACAAATTGATAAGGAAGTCATTAAACTGTCACTGTTTGCAGACATGATATTATTCATAGAAAACTCTAAAGACTCCACTAAAAATCATTAGAAGTAATTACAGAATTCAGCAAAGTTGTAGGATACAAAGTTAATACACAGACATCTATTGCATTCCTATATACTAACAACAAACTATCAGAAAGAGAAATCAGAAAAACAACCCCAATTATAACTGCATCAGAAAAAAAAAAAAACCCTAGGAATAAACCTAACCAAGGAGGTGAAAGACCTATACCCTGAAAACTATAAGACACTCATGAGAGAAATTAAAGAGGTCACTAACAAATGGAAATTCATCCCATGCTCTTCTTGGCTAGGAAGAATTAATATTGTCAAAATGGCCATCCTGCCTAAAGCAATCTACAGATTCAATGCAATCCCTATCAAAATACCAACAGCATTCTTCAATGACCTGGAACAAATAGTTCTAAAATTCACATAGAACCACAAAAGACCCCGAATAGCCAAAGCAATCCTGAGAAGGAAGAATAAAGCTGGGGGATTAGGTGCCCTGACTTTAAGCTCTATACAAAGCCACAGTAATCAAGACAATTTGGTACAGGCACAAGAACAGACCCATAGACCAATGGAACAGAATAGAGAGCCCAGATATAAACCCAAGCATATATGGTCAATTAATATATGATAACGGAGCCATGGATACACAATGGGGAAATGACAGCCTCTTCAACAGCTGGTGTTGGCAAAACTGGACAGCTACATGCAAGAGAATGAAACTGGATTACTGTCTAACTCCATACACAAAAGTTAACTTGAAATGGATCAAATACCTGGATTTAAGTCATGAAACCATAAAACTCTTAGAAGAAAACACAGGCAAAAATCTCTTGAATATAAACATGAGCAACTTTTTCCTGAACACATCTCCTCAGGCAAGGGAAACAAAAGCAAAAATGTACACATGGGACTACATCAAACAAAAAAGCTTCTGTACAGCAAAAGCACCATCAGCAGAACAATAAGACGTCCTACAGTATGGGAGAATATATTCATAAACAACATATCCGACAAGGGGTAAACAATCAAAATATATAAAGAGCTCACATGTCTCAACACCCAAAAATCAAATAATCCAATTAAAAAATGGGCAGAGGATCTGAACAGACACCTCTCCAAAGAAGAAATTCAGATGACCAACAGGCACATGAAAGGATGCTCCACTTCGCTAATCATCAGGGAAACACGAATTAAAATCACAATTAGCTATCACCTCACACCAGTTAGGATGGCCAACATTCAAAAGAGAAGGAACAACAAATGTTGATGAGATTGTGGAGAAAGGGGAACCCTCCTTCACTGTTGTTGGGAATGTAAATTAGTTCAGCCATTGTGGAAAGCAGTATGGAGGTTCCTCAAAAACCTCAAAATAGAAATACCATCTGACCCAGGAATTCCACTCCTAGGAATTTACCCAAAGAAAACAAGATCCTTGATTCAAAAAAACATATGCACCCCTATCCCTATGTTTATCGCAGCACTATTTACAATAGCCAAGACATGGAAGCAACCTAAGTGTCCATCAGTAGATGAATGAATAAAGAGGTGGTACGTATACAAAATGGACTATTATTCAGCCATAAGAAGAAAACAAATCCTACCATTTGCAACAACATGGATGGAGCTGGAGGGTATTATGTCCAATGAAATAAGCCAGGAGGAGAAAGACAAGTACCATTTTGTCTCCCATTTGTGGAGTATAACAACAAAGCAAAAACTGAAGTAACAAAACAGCAGCAGACTGACAGACCCCCAGGAATGAACTAGAGGTTTCAAAGGGAAAGGGGGTGGGGAGGGCAGGTGTGAAGGGAGGGAGAAGGGGATTAAGGGGCATTATGAGTAGCACACATAATGTAGGGTCATCATGGGGAAAGCAGTATAGCACAGAGAAGACAAGTAGTGACTCCATAGCATCTTGCTGCATGCTGATGGACTGTGACTGCAATGGTGTGTGTGGGGGGGACTTGAGAATATGGGTAAATGCAGTACCCACAATGTTGTTCATGTGAAACCTTCATAAGATTGTATAGCAATGATACCTTAATAAAAAGAAGTATTGTCAATTCTATTAGACTCACTTGACAAATATTTATTGAGTGTCTATTATGTGCCAGGAATAATGCTAAACACTAGAGACAGAAGAGTGAAAACACAAAGGCAGACCTTAATCTTGTGAAATTTACTACATTCTAAAAACAATGCTGAGAAAAAAAGCAAATAAAGTAACACAAAGTTGTAATAAATAATCTGAAGGAAATGATAAGGGGCTGAAATAGAGAAGGATGAGAGAGACCTACTTCAGTTTGAGTGGAGAAAAAAAGCCTTCTCAACTGTAATCACAATTCTGGGCAAATTCTCAAGCTTAGTTTATGGGTAAGATTCTGCAAAAGGATTTTCATCTATTAAATTTTTAATTGCTCTTCATTTCATAATGAGTATTTTACCACACTCATCTAATTAATTTACACTTCACATTCTAGGCAATATTCATGGCATCCTAATTCATATTTTATTTAAAGATGGGAGGTAATGACAAATTGTGATACCGCTGTTTTTCACATTTGATGTTAATTTTTCGTTTAAGCTGTATGCGCAAATACCCATTGGCCACAAGATGGCGCACTTGATGTTTACAGAGAGTGCCTGCGGTGGGTCAGAGCCGGAGCTTTTGAGAATTGCTCACACACAAGATACAGACAGACACGCGCACAAACTCACACACACGTTCATCTCTCTCTTTCTTCTTAACGAGTAATAGAACAAAAGCAGATGAGAGAAGAAAGGCATTTTGAAAACACGTTCAACTAAGGTTTTAGAAACAGAAAAATTTTCCCTCACTTCGTCAGCGACAACGCCCTGACTGGGTTCACGGTCCTTCTTAGGTGAATGGATTCGACATACTGACGCCAATGGTTTCAATTCATCACTTCCTAAAACATATTTGCTATTAGGATAACCTCATTCCCTGTCATCAAGGCAAAATAAATAAAATTAATTAGTTAATTTAAAATATATGAAATGAAAGAAAATACCCTTTTGGCTATGGTTAGAGCCTCACTTGTGTGCATGTGCATGTGTGCGTGTGTGTGTTATCATGTGTCAGGCCATGATAACAAACACTGACCTTTTTCTCCTACTTCTTCACTGGGTCACCCCCTCTCCCTTGCTCTGAACCCACCTGCACTGCACTTCCCTTTCTAAATCATCGCAGTTTTTATCTTCTGGGGTAAAGGAAGGGGAACCCCTGCTCTTCATTCTTTGGCTCATTCTCCTTGCCAGGTGAACCCTTTCCTTGTGTATTTTCATTCCTGTAAATAAATGTCCGGACCTCCTCGGGTTGGCTTTATACCTCAGTGTTTGCATTTTCACATTATTCTTCTAAGGACACCTTCCGCATGGCCCTCCCCTTTCCATGGGCAACTGCTCCCCACTCCCCCACCCACTGGATCTAAACCTCACCCACCCCGTGGATCTTCTTTTCTGAATTTCTCCCCTTTGCCAGGAACATATTTTCATTTCAATGGAACAATAAAGATTTCTCATGCCTACTCTTGCTCTGGGCACACCTCAGATACATTTCAATTTCATCTGCCCTGGCACTGGAGACAACCTGATACTCATATTTTGCTAACTGATTCTCCTCACAGTGTGGAGCCTTAATGAAAACGAGAGCAGGTCACATTCACCTTGTTTGAGTCCAGTTTCTTTGTTTTGGGAGCAAACAGCTCATACTTTTTATCTGGCTTATTGGAGTCTACCTGACTAGCATGAAACCAGGAATGTGGGCAGCTAGTTCTGACTTCTACACATTAAGTGTGTGGCCTTGTGCCTCACCACCACTTCGGGCCTCAGAGTCCTCTGCAGAAGGAAGGCCTTGGAAGACATGCTCTCAGAGATGTCTTCTGGTTCTGAAGTTTTCTAATTGTGTAAATCAGTGGCTTCACACTTTATCCAACCTTCTATTACATGGTATTTGCTAACTGTTAACTAATAAGGGCAAGGCTGCTCTGGTGGGGGTGGGGAACCTGCAGTAATAAAAAGGAGGGTGCGGGAAAGGGGAAAGGGGGCAGGACCCTCTACTGCTGCTCCTCCAAATCCTGTCCCACTGCAAAAGTACCCCAGGGATAACAGAAAGAGAACTGAAACCTCACCTACTTAAGGTGACTTACTAGAGCAATCCTATTTGGAGCAGTGCTTGGGATAACTATGACAAATCCATAATGATATTAAAACATATAGAAATTCAACCTTCAAATAACTTTTAGGCATTTCTTCCTGACAAAGAATAAATGAAAAACTGCTGCTCCCCAAAACATGAATGAAATACCAGTCCTTGATTCCCCACACCGATCCATAGGCTAGTGGGTCTCCAACCTCTGTGGTCCATCAGTATCATCTTGAGACTCCTTAAAACACTGATGGCTGAGCCCCACCTCCCTAGAGTTTCTGATTCTGCAGGTCTCAGGTGAGCCTTAAGAATTTACGTTTCTATGAAGTTGTCTGGTGCTAATTCTCTGGTGATGCTGCTAGCTCAGGAAACACACTCAGAGGACCACTGTCACAAGCAAAGCAGGTGGCTCGACCTTACACCTTTCACTGTTCTGCTTGCTCGTCACTTGCTCTGGGGTGGAATAATGGCACCCCAAACATGCCTATGGCCTAATCCTCAGAACCTATGAATATGTTAACTTACATGGTAAAAGAGATTTTGCAGCTAGAACTCAGTTGAGGATCTTGGGGTGGGAGATTATACAGGATTTACCTGGGTAGACCCAATGTAATCACAAATATCTGTGTGAGAGGGAGGTAAGAGGGTTAAGGTGAGAAAAAGGAGATAAGACAGCAAAGCAGAGGTTGAAGTGATGTATTTGAAGATGAAAGACAGGGGCCAATAGGCCAAGGATGCGAGAAGCATTTAGCAGCTGGGAAAGGCAAGGAGACTGAGTCTCCCCCACAGTCTTTTCCAGATTTTAGAAGCTTCCCACATTCCTTGACCCATGGCTCCTTCTTCCATCTTCAATGCATCACTCCAACCTCTGCTTCTGTTGCCACACCTCCTTTTTTTTCTCACAATGACCCTCTTGTCTTACTTTTATAAAGACCTTGAACTTTAGGATTTGACCTACAAAACTGTAAGATAATGAATGTCTGTTGTTTTAGGCCTCTAAGTTTGTGGCAATTTGCTACAGCAGCAATAGGAAACAAATACAGGCTCAGTCCCCTCATCCACACCCCTTTACCTCCAAACACCCTTAGCTCTTAAAGGCTACCACCTATACGCCTTTTAACTAGATTTCAACTGAATAACTAAATTCCACAAGGTTATGGTCCCCATACTACCCAAGCCTTGCATGGCTGAGTCTTCCAGTTGTCTCCATATATGAACTACGAATTGTTTAGGTTATAGACATCTTAAGACACCCATAAAATCCCCATCAAAATTTATAAGGAGGAAGCAGCAAAAGCAGTGCTAAGGAGGATACTTAGTGGTAAACGGCTACCTCTAGAAACAAGAAAAGTCTAAAACACTAACTCTGCACTTAAAGAACTAGAAAAGAAGAACAAATGAAGCCCAAAGTTAGCAGAAAGAAAGAAATAACTATGACTAGAGGATAAATAAATTAAATACAGACTAAAAAGACAACAGAAAAGATCAATGAAAGTCAGAGATGGTTCTTTGAAAAGAGAAACAAAATTTATCTAGATTCACCAAGAAAAAAGGAGCAAGACTCAAACAAAATCAAAAACAAAAGAGGAGATATAACTGACACCACAGAAATATGAAGGATCAAAAGAATCTACTATGAGCAACAATATGCCAACAAATCGGATAACCTGCAAGAAGTGGATAAACTCCTAGAAACATAAACCTGCCAAGAAGAATCATGAAGAAGTACAAAATCTGAACAGGCTGACTACCAGTAAGGAGACTGAACCAGTAATAAAAAAAACCTCCCAAATACAAAAGTTCAGGCCCAGATGCCTTCACTGGTTAGTTCTATAAATATCCAAAGAATTAATGCCACTCCTTCTCAAACTCTTACAAAAAAGTAGAACAGGATAGACCTCTTCAAACTCATTTTACAAGGCTAGCATTACCCTGCTACCAAAACCAGGCAAGGATGCCACAAGAGAATTATAAACTAATATCCCTCATGAACATAGATGCAAAAATCCTCAACAAAAGAACAAATTGAATTCAAGAATAATACAGTTAAAGGATCATACACTATGATCAATTGGCATTTATTCCAGTGATGCAAGCCTGATTCAACATCAGTCAGTGTAATACATCACAGTAAGAAAAGAAAGAAAAAAAAACATACAACTATCTTGGTAGATCTAGAAAAGTTGTTGACAAAATTCAATATCCATTTATGATAAAAACTCTCAACAAAGACGTCACAGAGGGTATATACCTCAACATAATAAAAGTCATATATGACAAGCCCACAGCCCACATATATAATGGTGAAAAGATGAAAGCTCTTCTTCTAAGATCAGGAACAAGACAAGGATGCCCACTATTCCCACTTTTATTTAACATAGAACTGGAAGTCCTAGACAAAGCAATTAGGAAAGAAAAAGAAATAAAGACATCCAAATTGGAAAGGAAGAAGTAAAACTTTCACTATTTGCAGATGAAATATTATATATAAAAAAACCCTAAACACTCCATCAAAAAAAATGTTAGAACTAATGAGCAAGTTGAGTAAAGTTGCAGGACATAAAATCAGTGCACAAAAGTCTGTCTTGTTTCTATACACTAATAACAAACAATTAGAAAGAGAAATTATGAAAACAATCCTATCTGCAATTGTATCAAAAAGAACAAAATACCTAGAGATAAATTTTGCCAAGGATGTAAAAGATCAGTACTGAAAACTATAAGACATAAATAAATTGCAGAAAACACAAATAAATGGAAAAAGATTCCATGATCATGGGTTGGAAGAATGAATATTATTAAAATGTCCATATTACCCAAAGTATTCTACAGATTCAAGGCAACTGCTATCAAAATTCCAATGGCATTTTCACAGAAATGGAATAAACAATCCTAAAATTTGTATGGAACCACAAAAGACCCTGAATAACTAAAGCATTCTTGAGAAAGAATAAAGCTGGAGGCATCACACTTCCTGGTTTCAAATTCTATTACAAAGCTATAGTAATTAAAATAGTATGGTACTGGCATGAATACAGAGGCATAGAACTATGGAAAACAACAGATAGCCCAGAAATAAGCCCATGTGTATATGGTTAATAAATTAATGCAAAGGAGCCAAGAATATAGCATAAGGAAAGGACAATGTCTTCAATAAACTGTATTAAGAAAACTGGACATCCAAACGGAAAAGAATGAAACTGTATCACTGTTACACCATACACAAAAATCAACTCAAAATGGATTAAAGACTTGAGACCATAAAACTCCTAAAAGAAAACATTGGCAGTAAGCTTCTCGATGTAGGTCTTGGTGATTTTTTTTTTTCAAATCTGACAACAAAAGTAAAAGCAATATAAACAAAAATTAAGGGGACTACATCAAACTAAAAGGCTTCTGCACAGCAAAGGAAACCATCAACAAAGTGAAAAGGCAATGTACTGAAGGGGAGAAAATATTTGGAAATCATATATCTGATAAGGGGCTAATACCCAGAATTTATAGAGAACTTGTACAACTCAATAGCAAAACATCCCAGACAATCTGATTAAAACACGGGCAGAAGATCTAAACAGACATTATTCCAAAGAAAACATACAGATGGCCAACAGACACATGAAAAATACTCAACATCATTAATCATCAGGGAAATGCAAATCAAAACCACAGTGAGTTATCACCCAATACCTATTAGAATGGCTATTATAAAAAAAGACAAGAAATAACAAGTGTTGGGGAGGATGTGGGTAAACAGGGATCCCTGTGCACTGTTGGTGGGAATGTAAACTGGTGCAGCCACTATGTAAAATACTAGGAAAGTTCCTCAAAAAATTAAAAATAGAATTACCATATGATCTAGCAATTCCACTTCTGGGTATTTACCTGAAGAAAATGAAAACACTAACTTGAAAAGACATCTGCACCCCCTTGTTTATAGCAGCATTATTTACAATAGCCAATAGGAAACTACCTAAGTACCCATCAGTGGGTGAATGAATGAAGAAAACATGGTGTGTGTGTATATATACGGTATTCCATTGCATACACACACACATATGCATGCACAATGGAATATTATTTAGACATAAAAAGAATGAAATCTTGCCATTTGTGACAACATGGGTGAACCTCAAGGGTAAGTGAAATAAGACAGAGAAAGACAAATACCATATCATCTCTCTTACCTGTGGAGTCTTTTAAGATTTATTTTAACAACACAAAATCCACTAAGCTCTGAGATACAGAGAACAGGTTGGTGGTTGCCAGAGGAGTAGGTTGGGAATGAAAGAAATGGGTGAAAGTGGTTAAAAGGTTAAAACAACAACAACAAAAAATAGTAGAGCTATATGGGAATGGAAATCATATAACCTAGGCCCTAATATTACAGATGAGGAAACAGAAGTTTCCCATTATTATCATATTATACTTCTATTACAAAAACAAAAAACCCAACTCTAGGTATTTCTCTACAGTCCTCTGACATGAAGTACTGCAGAAGTGGGCTCACGGGCATCCTGTGTGGACTTCTTTATGCGGATCTAGACTGGAACGGGATAAAGTCTCCCCATTCCTGGTTCCTTTTGCAGGATCCTGTACCTCTGTCCAAAAAAAGGATTTCCTTTTTTCCAGTTATGTCTTTATCACTTTCGTCTAAACATTCTCTTCCCTCCTAGCTCATATGTGGTCCCCTTGTCCTCCACATTCATCGTTCCAGGGCCCCTCATCACGCTGCCCATTTTGTGTCCTACATTCTGGAGGGGTTCTCAAGTTGGTCCTACACAATGCCATCCTACCGTGCTCTCCCCTTACAGGCCCAGTTCCCTCTGCATCTGTCCTGTAGGCTTTTCATGTCCATCTCTTTTTTTTCACAAGACTTCTCCTGTCAAAGAAACTCTTTCTTCTTGCATCCTTTTGAAGATGCCTAGTGTTTTCTTCTGAAGTGTGTCTGTATTCAAAAAATGTCTCTTTTCTAGTTTTGTCATATTTGTCTCATTTTTCCTTTTTTCATCCTGCAGTGTGGGAAGATTGAGCCAAATAGTCCTGCTCTTGGCCCTATTCACTGTCCATGTGTCACTGCCCCTTTATAGGACATGGGAAGGTACACAGCTCAGAAACCCATTTCCAGAATGTAACAGAAACCCAGCTTCTGTGGTTCTGCCCTTGCCAACTGTTTGTCCCTTGGAGCTGATTGGATACATATAATCTATAATATATAATCCTGCATTAAACTTTATTTTCTTTTACGGTTACTTTTTTTGGGAAGAGATCTTAATCACAATGAGTTAGCCAACATTCTGATCTGGCACTGATCCAAGTGCTGTATGTCTATCAATTATTTAAATCCTTGCAAACCCTGAGAATTAGGCACTGTTATCCCTACTTCATAGATGAGTAAATTGAGGCATAAGAAGTTAAGGAATTTTCCCAAAGTCACACAGGCAATAAACGATGGAACCAGGTTTCAGATCCACTGGGGCAGAAGCAGCTGCTCGCAGACTCAGACCTGCGTCTCTCCATCTGGCTGCTCATCTCTACCTTTTATGTATCCCTTATCATAAATCAGTAAGTGTGTTTCCCTGTAATCTGTAAACCACTGCAGCAAATTATTAAACCCAAGGAGGGGGAAACAGGAATCCTAAGTTAAAGCTGGTCAGACGGAGGTACAGGTGGCAATCTCAGACTTGGAATTGGCATCTGAAGTGAGGGTGTCTTATAGGGCTGCACCTTAATCTGTGAGGTCTGCCCTAACCCCATGTAGAGGGTGTCAGAACCAAATTAAATAGTAGGACACCCAGTGTGGAGGCCACAGAATTGCTTGGTGTGGGAAAAATATGACACACCAGGTCATGGAAGTGTTCTGGATGAGTTATAGAGGAAACACAAGCTTTTTCTATAAGCACAGTGTCTCTCCTATCTCATTTTAATAGATGCAGGAAATTTCACCCATTTTGTAGAAATGGGGGGAGGCCCAGGCCTGGCATGAACATGCACTTGCAGACTATTCCCCCTTTGGCCCTACCAGGCATTTCAGAGTATGTTTTTTCATAAAGACATGCTAGACAGCTGCTCAGTGTGTGACTTTGTAAGCCTACTGATTCCCAACACCATCCAGCAATATCTGATTTACAGAACTTATAGAATTAGAGGCATTGAGTATGCTTTCTAAAGCAGTCCCTGTTATATCCCCATCAGTGACACACTTGGAAGGCACCATGTTTGTTTACATTTAGTGCCTCTGAAATCATGCCTATTTTAAGGACCGATGAGTAGAATATTTCTAATAAATCCTTGATTCTTCATAGCTCATGAAATACACATAACTCTTCTCTGTAAGAACAGAGAGCTTGAAGACTTCCCCACTCCATCTACTGGGCAAGGCAGTGGGCAAGTCTTTGCAATTTAAGCTGAAGTCTCTTCCAGACAAATCACAATTACCCAGGTTCTAAGGCTCAGTATTGAAAGCCAATAAAACTAAGTATCTGCAGTCAAATATATGCTCCCACCAAGTAGCAAATATACCTCCCAAATTGCACTCGACAGCCTGTGTTCCTCTTTTCTTCCTGTACTACCCCTTACTTAGGGTCCCAGGATTCTGTGCTATCTAATATGATAGTCACTAGCAACATGTGTCTATTTAAAATGAAAAAATTGAAGTTAGGTAGGAAGTTGAGGTACAGAACAGACAAGTTCTGCTACATTTTCAAGACCATATAGCAGTAAGTAACAGAGACAGGACTAGAGTAGAGGTCTCTAGTCAAAGATGTGGCAAATCATGGCAGCACCAGCCACAAGATACTGTACCCTTGTCACCTCCCTGCCACCCTCTGGTCCCAGGCCTGGAGGGGCAAATCAGCTGAGGACCAGGAGACCACAAAGTAGTCCACAGGGCTCCCCTCCCTCCCCATGTGCTGCCTCAAAATTAAAAGGCTCAAACAAGTGCTGAACTGGGGGCTGAGAATTTCAGCTATCAGATAAGAGTCCAGAGTTTTGCTTCTAATTTTTTGATTTGAGATTGTTTGGGAAATAGAAAGTGATGGGGACATTCTCTGATCATGACCCCCCACAAATTCTGAGGTCCAATCAAAATTTCATTCAAGTGGTGTGTTTGGACATATAGTGGGGGACAATGTTTTCTTACACATTGTAGTTGTTTTCTGCTTGTGTATTACTGAGCCCAGCTGCGTAAGAGAACGGTTACAAAAGTTAAAATGAAGTTCGCTACTGTCCAGGTTTAGGAGTTCCTAATTTTATCCACATCTCTGCTCAGCTCAATTTGCCACCCCTCTGACTAGAGGTTGGGCTATTTTAAAAGCCAGAGGAGAAAATCTCTAACAATCTATGCTGCCCAACTTCCTCCTACACAAGACTAAGGAACTGGATTTCTCCTGGAAAATGTGAAGACAGAGCTCATGAGGGCCTGTGCCTGTGGCCAGACCCCTGTGAGAAGCTGCTTTGCCAGTCCAGGACCAGCCAAAAAGTTGATTAGGAAAGGAGCAGAAAAGAAGGGCTCACCTCCCTCATGCACTCTGGGATCAAGCCCCTGAAGAACTTTCATGTGCCAGGGTAACTGGCGAGTGCATTTCCATCAGTGAGCTGAGTATAAGTTACATGGGCATTAAAAGAGCTGAGTGGTGTGGCGGCTCAGGAACTCTCACAGCGGGTGGGGATGCAAAATGGGGCCGCCACTTTGGAAGACAGGTTAGTGGTTTCTGACAAAACCATACATCCCCGTGATATCCAGCAATCTCACTCCTTGCTATTTATCCAAAAGAGCTGAGAACTCACATCCCCACAAAAACCTGCACCAGATGTTTATAGCAGCTTTATTTATAATTGCCAAACTTGGAATAGACCAAGATGTCCTTCCCTAGGTGAAGGGGTAAATAAACTCTGAGATATCCAGGCAATGGAATTTTATTCATGGCTAAAAAGGAAAGAGCTATCAAGCCATGGGAAGACATGGAGGAACTTTAAATACATATTAGTAAGCAAGAGAAGCCAGTCTGAGAAGACAGCATACTATGAGGCCAAACATGATATTCTGGAAAAGTCAAAAGTATGGAGACGGTACAAAGATCAGTGGTTGCCAGGGGATGAGAGGATGGAGGGATGAATAGGCAGAGCACAGAGGATTTTAAGGCTATGAAAATACTCTGCATGCTATTATAATGCCAGATACATGTCATTATACATTTGTCTAAACCCACAGAATGTACTAATGATGAACCAGTGCAGGTCCATCAGTTATAATAAACATGTTACTCTGGTTCTGGACTTGATAGTGGGGGAGGCTGTGTGGGCAGGAGGCTATGGGAACTCTCTGTTCTATTCAGTTTTGCTGTGAACCTTAAACTGCTTCTTAAAAAGTCTGTTAAAAATAAATTAAAAAATTAAAACGGAAAAAAAAAAGAGAAGTGGAGTGAGAGGCACACCAGGACCTTCATGGATCTTTCCCTATCTTTATCTCTGACTTTCTCTCTGTCTCTTTCTTGCCTCTGGGTTTCTCCCTTCTTTTGCCATTTAGTTTCAATGAAAAATAGAAGCTGGCCGTAGCTCTGGCTTGCTGAGTGTCTGACTCTGTCCTAAGGATACCCACCGTTTCTCTCCCATCACTGCACCCACCCAGGGCCAAGAGAGGGAAGTGGATTAATTACAAAATGTAAAGCAGAGACTGGAAACTGGCAGCATACAGGCCAAATTTTGCCTGCCGATGTATTTTGCTGGTCAGCAACTTACTTTATTTTCTAATTTGAACCACTTGTTAAAATTTAAAGTTGCTAAGTTTCACATAAAAACCTATTGTTGGCCTTCCCTTTAAAAAAATCAGGACTTGCAACAACAGGCTCAGATTTCCCCAGAGCAGTAGTTAGCCAAGGGAGGTGTTTCATTTGCATTACCTCCCTGTTCTTCAAAGAGCCATTTCTTGGCACACTGATCTCATGAGTCTCCCTGAACACAGGGTTTCATTTCCAGATAGTTTGGGAATACTGAATCTTTTATCTGGGTTTGGGAGGCAACCCTTGAATATTGCCATATTAAAGAGTGTTCCTACAGGAATCAAACTTGGATAACTTTGTTTAATGGAGCACATTTTGCCAATTTACTTGACAAAATATAGCATTTATTAACATTGTCCCAAAGTAGCATCCTGGGTGATTCACTTTGATGAGTCACAGCTACATTGAGAGTCATCCAAAGCTCCTGTTGTCCAGGGGTGCTGTGAAAGGTTTTGCCTACTGGTTTAGAAATTTGAGGGACTTTCACTACAGGATGTTTTGAATTAATTCATTTGCATTTTATCCAGGTTTTTTTTTTTTTTTCTGGCGATCACACTCTTTTTCTCCCTTGCTAACTATGCAACAAATTAGCAATGGAAAGGAAACTTCTTTGCATTATTTGAATTTGATTTTCCAAGGTCTTCCTTCTCTAGACATAATGGGTGGTCATCCCTTCCAAAGTGACCGTTATGCTGCTAAAATATTGAAGTCTGGCAAAAGCAGAGCTGTTGTGGAAACATTAAGAAAACATAATTACCGTACAATGGCACCACCTAATTTGCATATTGTTGAAGTGCATCTTGATGGGAGAAGGAAACAATTTTCAGAAAATATTTTCTGTGCCCTGATTTCTGTCCTCTTTGTTTCTCTTGTCCACGTGGGGCCGATCAGAATGCTTTATTACACAAATATGAAATAAATCAGGATTTTAAAAAATCTATTTCCCACGAATGAGGCAAGCTTAATCTTTTATGGTACCTCAGGGGTGAGTTTGGGAGTCCCTGAAAAATATAGCTCCTTCCGGAGCACTAAATTCCTTGAAAGAACTGATGGAAATGCCATTTCCTTCCAGATGATGGGACTTCCACATGCAGGCATGGAGGAGTTTCGCCTTTGAGCCGTTGTAACAGATATTAAGCAAACCATTCACTATGACATGAACGAATTTAGATTTATATTTTTAAAACAGTCTGAATGGGGACATTCAGCTTCTTCATATAGAGCTCCACTTTTTTTTTTTAACAGAAGTGGAGATTGCTCCAAATATTCTTTCTAACACTGAATCTCAGCTCTTCCTGTTACCGTTTCTAAGGCACTCAGTGGTGAGGGATTTGATACCGACAAGACATGGCTTCACTAGTTCGCCTTCAGCAGACTGGAACATATACTCTCTGCATGGAAGAGACTTGGTCTAGCATCTGAAAAGTATTTTGATAGCAATGAACCACAAATCAAGAGTCCAGACCATTAAGATAAAATTTGATGGTAACACATATATACTCTTTTACTAAAGTTCAAAGAAGTAAATTGTACAAATACCCAATGGATATCTGAGCTGGGGAACATGAGTTAATCTTATGTTCATGTGAGCACATAAGTTCTTAGGTTTTATTAATAAAAGCACAATATTTAATACACATGGGAGGTTTCTGTCTGTCTTCCAGTCCAGATGAATACTATGGGTTCTGGTCCCCCCCATGCCCTATTTTCACAGGAACAGTGATAAATCAGGAAGGATATAGAAGAGGCTGATGGAAGGGGAAAGGAGGGATGTCTGGAACTCTGAGAATTTAGAGACTGTGAACTCTTTAAGGCAGAGGTTGGGTCTTGAACAGCTTTGTGTCCTCAAGTCGCGGATGGCTTGGAAGAACTGAGACTGTAAGGACCAAGAAGAAAGGGCTGAAAGGAGCAGTGATACCTGGATGCCCTGCGGAGGAAGCAGCTGAACGTCTCTAGGGAAAAGAAATAGGGGCTCTGTGACCGTGCACGCTGTGATGTGTGCGATCGTAATGTCCAGTGTTAGACACCCAGTGCACTCACACAGCCTAACATTTTCTACTTTTTACCTTTCCCCTATTGTCTGCCCAGAACCTGTGACATTTCTCAAGGCAAAAGGGCCTTAAATGGATTTTCATTAATTGATGTAGATTTACATCAAGGCTTTGTGGCTTCTCCCCCTTCCTGCTGCTTCAACTAAATGCTGTAGAGTATCTCAGTTATTTTCTACATGATTTCTCTTTTTCTATCCCCAACAACTTCAATGATAAGCAAAATTTAGATTGTTGAATCACAACATGCAATATAACATTGGAGTTAATCCAATATTATAAATCTAAGAAAACTAAATCATAATCATATTCTCCCTTCATGCCCCTTTTGCTAAATGGATTGCTGTAGTGACTGGGGAAAAGCTATTGTACACATAGAATCTCAGCTTAAAAATGTTTGTTTTTCCTCCCCATCTGGGCTTGGATTTGAACTGGCATGATCCCTATTGCATAGAAATGCTATGAGCTTATGAAGTGTCTCGTGATCCTTCTAAGTAGTTGCTACCTTACTTTTAATGTAACTTAGTTCCTGAACATACCACAACCACAAGAACAAGGCAGCAGGCAGGCTGGTGTGTATGTGTGTGGAGGAGTCCATAGCCATAACACATGAACTACACAGGAGGAGGCTAATAGTTCTAGAACTTTTAAACAATTAGAATCATCTGACAATGTAAATTGTAATAATTTCCTGACCTGACCCTTATAATACAAGACATGTTGGATTACTAGGCTATTTCTGAGTTTTCTACTATTCCAAATCACCAGAAAGCAATAATTAAACACAGATGGTATAGATGTCCTTCTACCTGCTACCCATGAAGTAAATCAGTTTTCCTGTCCAATGCCAATAGAAGGGAAGTATACTCCATTTTGCTGTCTGAGCTTGAAAGGAACATCTGTGGTGATATGACCCAGAAAGAGGAAAGTCCTGCATTGCTTCATTGCAGGGCCCATCACTTTCTACCCTCTAGGGATCAAACAAGAGAGCAAAAATGTTGAGGGGTGAACTGATATTCAGCCAACATACACTGAGCTTCTACTTTGTACCAAGTACTTTGTTAGAACTTCAGGAGATACAGAGATGAACATAAGAGTCCCTTTCTTCAAAGGCATACAGCCTAGCTGGACACACAGGAAGTGGAAACATCTCTCATTCTTCATTCTTGCCTCATCCCTTCCTGAAGCTACCTACTAACATCATGGACTCAGTCTCCAGAGAATAGTTTTTCCTCTTCTTGCTCCTTCCTTCTCCATCTTGACTAGATTAGATTTGTCTCTTTGGGCCAACTGCCTCCTAAGTGACCTTCAAATATCCAAACTTGCCATTTCTAATACATTTAACACTGTGCCACCATCACTCTGACCATGTTATTTGCACCTGAAAAACTTACTCTGACTTCCCTACATCCTCCCGAAGGAAGTCCAACACCCTAAGCCTGGCATGCAAATCTCACAGTTTTCTGCTCCAAATTACTTTCTGCCATTCTCTATGGATTCCTTCTGTGATATTATTTGGATACATGCAACATATAGCCATCTCCTTTTTTGTCAGCCTTTTCTGACTGTTTTCTCTAGCTGGAAAGTCTTCCTCCTAATCGCTAAACATTTCAATTTCACTCTCCTTTGGGATCAACTCCTCTGGGTCCAAGAAGTCGATCTCAATTACCTCAGTTGGAAGTAACCACTCCCTTGTCTTAAATGACCGGTAGCACTACACTATCCCTTTCTTAAAGCTGTTTTCACCATCTAGCTTGAACTATATTTTGCTATATAAAGTCAAAAGGAAGGTTTTTTAATGTTTAAAACTGCATTTAGGAAATGATGAAAGAAGACACATAAATGATGGCTTTTAAATTTAGGTAAACTATTTTATATGGCATTCCACTCAAAGGGTATATGCCCTATAATGAGCCCAAGATGGGAGACAAGAATAAACTGCTAAGCCCAATTGGTCCAGTCCCGTGGACGTGCTTTCAGGGTGTGCTATAATATAAACATGTATTTTCAACACTATTCCCACACAGTTTACTGAGACGGTCACATAGTAAACTCTGACTACAGAGGTGGGCAGATGGCTTAGGATGAACCAAATGGAGTTCCCAAGACAGTGCTGAGGATCACGAAATTCGGTTTGGTTTTCCTCTTCCTGGGAAGTCAGCTATTTCATATAATACTTAACCAAAAACCGATGATCTGCTCCAACTACAGCAACTGGCTGTGCTGGACTTACTCAGCAAGGTGTCTTGGTCAAAGGAAGGCCCATACCTTCCTCTGGGACCTCAGGAAGAATGCTCTGTGAGCAGTTTTTGCCTCTCATACTGGCTTTAGAATCTAGTTTGTGTGCCATAGATGACTTCATGATATACGCCTTATCTCCCCAATTCAAATATGACTTTTGGGTATTGGAATCAGGCCTCTGTCATCTCAGAAAAATACCTAAGGTACTTTGGGCACTTCCTAGGCGTCCACTGAAGGAGAGAATGAACAACCCCTCCACTGTGAAGATGCCACGGTAAGGTATGCCCTTTAATCTTTTCTTCAAATTCTAGGAGTAACAACACCTCAAAACTGCTCCATCCATTCTCTTCCACAAAATCTACCTGGAGTATTTACCAAGTGGCTAATCTGAGGCAGAGATCTTAGCCCTGGCCACAGAACAGAGTGAAGCTAGCTGACCCCCTCCACCCACTCCCACCCGATGGGATGCAACCAGTTGTCATTATTTCCTGAGAATAATGTTTTAATGAAAGGGACCGAGACCCAATTTCTTGGTAGAGAAACCAGTAGCAGACCCAGAGAAACTGGCAGTCTAATAAAGGTGGACTCCAATCTCTGCATTCCAGAGGTGCTCTTTTCTCCGCTTTGAGACATACGATGCATAATGTAAAACCGATTCGTGTTAACTATTGAGAACATGGCCCAGCTGATGGCTGTTTTCATATTTACCAGCCTGTAGGTCAGCCATATTTCACTCAGATACACAGAGTGGGCTGTACTGTGAATGAGATGGTATCACCCAAGCCATATTTCACTTAAGAATAAGAGATTGTCAACTTATTGAAAATGTGTGAAAATAAATCCACCTGATGTATATATTTTTTATCTATTCTAGTGGGACATGATAAAAATGTCTCTGGGTATATTTTATTCCTGATGAAAAGCACAGGATGACAGCCCATGGGGTAGGCTTGCAGAGCACACAGCCCATAGATTATGTCTCCTCTCCACTGCCGCATACTCTCCTTTTTTTCCTCCTTTTTTTCTTCAGATCCATCCAGTTGAATCATAAAGTGTCAAAGTTGGAAGGGGCCTGATATATCATTTTCTAGGATTATGATCTGAAAAACATGAGCTTTGAAGGATGTTGAACCCCTAAAATTGTGTTGTGTATATGCAGTTTTTGGGTCCAGAGCTTCTACAAGACTTTTAAAAATGACCATGGTACCCAAAATAATAGTTTTTAAACTTAGTTTTGACATTTTACCTATGGGAAATAGACCCCCGGATAAAGAGTCTATTGTTATTCTCTGTAAGTTAGAAATAGGACCAGAGCTCAATGTTCTTGGCTCCCAAGCCACTGAAGTTAGTGACCCACTGCAGTCCTATCACACAGCATGAACAATGGTTACTATTGCTCAGAATTACCCTTTTTTTCCCAAATCCCTGTCTGTAATAAAGACCACAGAGATGGGCACATAGGTTAGGCTAGGTCAAACACAGTTCTTATGGCAGAAACTACATTGTGGGATAACCAAATTCAATTTCACTATCTTCTTGGGCACAAGAATACTTTGCTGTTAGATGGGGCCATATGAAGAGGTGGGATGTGGATGAAAGTGGTGTATACAATTTCCAAGTATGGCCCTTAAAAACACCGTTTATAAACTCCTAGCTTTCTTCTTACGTCTTGGGACCTTGGAGGCCAGATATTTATTTAGATCAAGTGTCACAAGAAGATGGGACCCTAGACACCTGAGTTATTTGATGGAGGAGAGCTCCTGCTACTTACATACTGGTGTTTCTGTGATTAAAGTCTGATCTGCTAAACCATGAATATTTGGGCTTTCTTACCACAGCAGAGCCTCAGCTGCCTTTAGTACCATCCCTGGTACAACAAGTGGTCCAAGAGAATGCACAGGATATAAAGATGGCCCAGGGGAGCCTTTCTTTGGCATATCAGGTGGCTTTGTTGCAGAAACCAACATCCTCAATAGCTCAAGACAGCGAACATTTACTTTTCTTCATGTTACACACGCATGAGCAGCTTCAGGTAGGTCTGTGCCTCCCAGTATCTTTTTACCCTGGGGCCCAGTCCTCGTAATGGGCATGCATGTCCTGCAACAGAGAGGAAAGTGAAGTCTGGTGGAAAACTGTGATAACTCCTAAAGCTTACGTTGTGTGTGGCATATATGCATGTCACATGGCCAAGCTGAAGCTGAAGAGGTGGGATGTACGCTCGTCCTGGGAGGCCAGGCAAGTGCCACACAGCAGTGCCATGGCAATAGTCGGGGAGGTCCTTTTATGGGCATGGGGGTAAAAAGTTATCTTGAATAATAACAAGTAATTTCATACCTTGGATTGGTTTATAAATGTTGGGAGAGAGAAACTCTATTTTGTCTGGGATTTACAGTTAAGGCTAGGGTTAGGGTTATTAGGCTTAGGGGTTGCTATCCTCTGGAAGAGGCCCATCAACAGTGAAGACATGAAGTCCAATGTTCAGCAGAAGAAGGCCAGAACAGGCTGCCAGGTGCCTGGGGGCAGAGCGTGTCCTACGGGCTTGGAGCGTTCTGCTCCGGTTCAGAGATGCTGGTCCCTGGAGACTATTTTTTGGTTCTGTGAGTCACCTTCCCCAGTATCCTTCCCACCATACAAGGCAACAGAGTTCCCCCTTTTCCCCCTTTATTGTCTGTATTTTTGTCTCAGTTAGCTTGTTTAGAACTTCTGTCACCTTTTTTTTTTTTGTGAGGGCATCTCTCATATTTATTGATCAAATGGTTGTTAACAACAATAAAATTCTGTATAGGGGACTCAATGCACAATCATTAATCAACCCCAAGCCTAATTCTCAACAGTCTCCAATCTTCTGAAGCATAACAAACAAGTTCTTACATGGTGAACAGTGCAAGGGCAGTCATATCACAGAAACTCACAGTTTTGATCACGCATTATGAACTATAAACAATCAAGTCAGATATGATTACTCATTTGATTTTTCTACTTGATTTATATGTGAATCCCACATTTTTCCCTTATTTTATTTTTAATGAAATGCTGAAGTGGTAGGTAGATGCAAGATAAAGGTAGAAAACATAATTTACTGCTGTAAGAGGGCAAATGTAGATAATCAGGTCTGTGCCTATAGACTAAGTATTAATCCAAGCTAGACAAGGGCAACAAAACATCCACAGATGCAGAAGATTTCTCTCAAAACAGGGGGGGTGAGGTTCTAAGCCTCACCTCTGTTGATCCCCAATTTCTCACCTATGGTCCCCCTGCGACTGTGCCTGTCTTAGGTTGTTCCTCCCTTGAGGAATCTTACCCGTCTCTGGCTAACCAGCCGTCTTCCGGGGCCATACAGGGAAATGTAAAGTTGGTAAGTGAGAGAGAAGCCTTATTGTTTGAAATGGTTAGCTTTTTATTTCTTTGCATATTTATGCCCTGTGGCTTCTATGCCCAGCATTTGTCTTGAGGTATCTTTACCACTTGGAAGAATTATGATACTCGGTAATTTTCGATATGAGGCACAAATTCTACTAAAGGGCTGTAATTAGGAAGGAAGAAGAAAAGCTATAGAAGTAGCAGACAGAAGAAAACATGGGAAGATTGATTATTTCTTTGACATAACTTCTTGTAGAGTAACATAAGCATGTATAGGTTTTAACAAACTACTAATTAAATTGCATATACACATTAACAGAATAGGAATACAGATACATAACAAAGGCAGACCTACAATTACCAGCCATATCCAGTGAAACCAAGAAAACCAGTTAGGTACCCTAGGCATTTGTGAAAACTTATCAATAATATGATGGATATTGTCTAACTGAATTTGAATAGTTTGAGAAAAATCAGACAAATTAAAACAACACATTCCTGGGAACTGTTCACATCCCATATGTTCTTTTAACAGTAGATAGTCTATAGTCACACAATTTTGGAGCACTGTAACTTGCACTTCTCCTAATTCTTGGTTGAGTTCCGACAATATAGATCCAGTCAAATTTGTTGTTTTACTGTATGCACAGGCCAGCTTAGATATCTCCTTCCTCATTCCCATGGCAAGTCCAGGAACCGGTGGGATGAATGCAGCTACAACTGCAACAGCACCAGGATCTTTGTTGAAGTTTTTTGATGATCATCTTCTGGAGTGACTCTTTCAGAGGATGTTGATGTTGGAAGTTCTTCTTCATATTGTATCTTAATTCATTTTCTGGGTAGCCAAATTAGGCTTTGATCCTCTGTATAAACACAAACAGACCCTTTGCCCACACTTTGATATGACCTTTATACCATTGTGAAGAACCTACTGGAGACCATCACACAGGAACTGCTTTTTTTTTTTAAGAGAAAGAAATATTATCAGAAACATGTACTTCCATAGCTGATCATCCGACACCCTTTAAAAGATCAAAATTAAGGATATGTAAAGCATGCATTAATTGTTGATTTGCAGTTAATTTTATCCTATCAGGGAGTAATTCCCCCCTTTTCTTTGTTATCATTAATCTACAATTACATGGAGAATATTATGTTTACTAGGCTCTCCCCTACACCAAGTCCCCCCAACAAATCCCATTACAGTCACTGTCCATCAGCACAGCAAAATGTTGTAGAATCACTACTTGTCTTCTCTATGCCCCCCACATTATACATGCTAATCATAATACCCCCTTTCTTCTTCCCTGCCCTTATCCCTCCCTACCCTCCCATTCTCCCCAGTCTCTTTCACTTTGGTAACTATTAGTCCATTCTTGTTCTGTGATTCTGCTGCTGTTTTGTTCCTTCAGTTTTTCCTTTGTTCTTATACTCCACAGATGAGTGAAATCATTTGGTATTTCTCTTTCTCTGCTTGGCTTATTTCACTGAGCATAATACCCTCTAGCTTCATCCATGCTGTTGCAAATGGTAGGATTTGTTTTCTTCTTATGGCTGAATAATATTCCATTGTGTATATGTACCACATCTTCTTTATCCATTCATCTACTGATGGACATTTAGGTTGCTTCCATATCTTGGCTATTGTAAATAGTGCTGCGATAAACATAGGGATGCATCTGTCTTTTTCAAACTGGATTGCTGCGTTCTTAGGGTAAATTCCTACAAGTGGAATTCCTGGGTCTAATGGTAAGTCTATTTTGAGCATTTTGAGGAACCTCCATACTGCTTTCCACAATGGTTGAACTAATTTACATTCCCACCAGCAGTGTAGGAGGGTTCCCCTTTCTCCACTACCTCGCCAACATTTGTTGATTGTCTTTTGGATGGTAGCCATCCTTACTGGTGTGAGGTGATACCTCATTGTGGTTTTAATTTCTATTTCTCTGATGACAAGCGATGTGGAGCATCTTTTCATGTGTCTATTGGCCATCTGAATTTCTTCTTTAGAGAACTGTCTATTCAGCTCCTCTGCCCATTTTTTAATTGGATTATTTGCTTTTTGTTTGTTGAGGTGTGTGAGCTCTTTATATATTTTGGATGTCAACCCTTTTTTGGATCTGTCATTTTCAAATATATTCTCCCATACTGTAGGATACCTTTTTGTTCTATTGATGGTATCCTTTGCTGTACAGAAGCTGTTCAGCTTGATATAGTCCCACTTGTTCCTTTTTGCTTTAGTTTCCCTTGCCTGAGGAGATATGTTCATGAAGAAGTCACTCATGTTTATGTCCATGAGATTTTTGCCTATCTTTTTTTCTAAGAGTTTTATGGTTTCATGACTTACATTCAGGTCTTTGATCCATTTTGAATTTACTTTTGTGTATGGGGTTAGACAGTGATCCAGTTTCATTCTCTTACATGTAGCTGTCCAGTTTTGCCAGCACCATCTGTTGAAGAGACTGTCATTTCGCCATTGTATGTCCATGGCTCCTTTATCGAATATTAATTGACCATATATGTTTGGTTTAATGTCTGGAGTCTCCAATCTGTTCCACTGGTCTGTGGCTCTGTTCTTGTGCCAGTACCAAATTGTCTTGATTACTATGGCTTTGTAGTAGAGCTTGAAGTTGGGGGGTGACATCCCCCCCATTTTATTCTTCTTTCTCAGGATTGCTTTGGCTATTCAGGGTCTTTGGTGTTTCCATATGAATTTTTGAACTATTTGTTCCAGTTCGTTGAAGAATGTTGCTGGTAATTTGATAGGGATTGCATCAAATCTGTATATTGCTTTGGGCAGGATGGCCATTTTGATGATATGAATTCTTCCTAGCCAGGAGCATGGGATGAATTTCCACTTGTTGGTGTCCTCTTTAATTTCTCTTAAGAGTGTCTTGTAGTTTTTAGGGTATAGGTCTTTCACTTCTTTGGTTAGGTTTGTTCCTAGGTGCTTTATTCTTTTTGCTGCTATTGTGAATGGAATTGTTTTCCAATTTCTGTCACTTTTAACCAAGAGAATCCTAATATATCACATTATAAATATTATCACATAATATATATTTTCTAATTTACATTTGCCTTGTGGAATTAGCTAGGGTGATAAAAGCAAATAAGGATAGGTCGAATCCACTTCATCTTTTCTCTAGTTATATGACCTTAGGCAACTTATATAAACTTCATGCTTCAGTTTCCCCATCTGTAAAATGGCATGATAATACCTAATACTTAAATGCATAGAGTTAAGTTAATTACTCCTTCCTTAGCCTTTACTGTCTCAGAAAATGGCAAGTCCATTTGTCCAGCTGCTTAGGCCAAGTCCCTGGAAATGTTCTTGTTTCTCTTTCTCTTACACACATTCCACATTCAAACCATTAGCAACTATATTTAGAATTCAATCACTTCTCAGCTGATTCAACCACTTTTACCACCACAGGCCAGGTCATCATGGGGTGCTGACTCTTGCCTCCTTCCACCCTTACTTCCTGGGGTCTGTTATACAACAGTTGGAACAAACACCGAAACACAGTTTGCATCAAAGCTCCCCACCTCGCTCAGGAAAAACCCGGTTTCTAACCCTGAAAAGACCCCACATGTCCAGGCTATCCCCTTCCCCCCTGAACTCACTTCTCTCACTTCCTCTGCACTCCATCCCACACCTACTTTCACACTGCTCCTGAGAAACCCTCACCACACTCCTGCCTCAGGGCCTTTGCACTTCTGGCCCTTCTGCTTATACCACTCTGCCAGAGCATTTACTCCCCACCGTCCTTTTGATCTTCACTCAAGAGTGATCTTATAGTGATCTTATCAGAGGCTTTCCCTGACCCCTCCCCTCTCCCAGTCACATTCTTTATCCCCTGCCTGTGCTTATTTTCATCAGAGCACTGGTAATCACCTGACATGCTATACATTCATTTATTTCTGTAAGCCTTAGGAGGGCAGAGACTTTGTTTTATTAACTACTTTTTGCTATCTCCATTTTGGGGAAACACACTGATGTTGTTTAGTAAATACCTATAATATAAATGAATATGTAAATCAATACAATTGTTATAGGGATTAACTTAAAGCATAAAAATGTCTGTAAAATGTGTCAAGTAAGGCCAGGGACATAGTAAGACATCAAAGTATTATCTCAAGGTGTCCACATGCTGAGCCTTACCTTTGTCCATGATCCTTTAAAGAACAGAAGTTGACCTGGGAGAACTGAGGAGCAAGGCCCCTTCCTACGTGCCTGAAGCCACACATTACAAACAGCTGTCTCTGTACTGAGTCTGTAAGATGAACCCTGATCTGCAGACAGCTGGGGCCTAGGGAGGGGGGTCCAGCTGTGACAGTCCCTGGTCCCTAGCAACACCCCAGCTGTGACAGTCCCTGGTCCAAAGCAACATCTCGCTCAACCTTCCTTATCAGGACCTCTCTGGCAGCTGCCATGAGCCTCAGAAAGACTTACCCTCCCCACTATGGCCCCTCCAGCACTGTAATTCCAGTGGTCCTAGTTTTAATATATTCTGGGACTTCATCAGAGCAGAGTACAGATACGGCAAGGGCATGAAGTAGTGACCTCATCAGTCTATTGCACATTCCCTCTCACAGAGCGCCTATCGCGTGCCCTTTGATAACCACACGGGGATTGTGTTTACACAGAGCTGCTTTATTCTAGCCAAGATCCCACTGATAACCTGTAGGAGCCATTCACTGGCTGGCAGCAGCAACTGCAGAGGAGACAGCATAGCTACGTCTCTCCACTCGGCCCTTCTCTCTCTCCTACTCAGTCTGTCCTTCCTCTGCCTGCTCTGGGGGGCTGCTTTGGACCTATTTGTGTTCTTCCCTTCAGTTGCCTCTTCTTTCTCTGGCTCCTACAGCACAGCCCCTCATCCCACCTCCTCTTCTCTCTACCTCTCTCGTTACCCAGATTTACATGGCATCTAACCAACCTCCTCTCGGCGCCAGTACTCGTTCTATACTGGCATGGTCCCCGTCCTCATGGGGCGTATGGCCTACTGCTGAGTATGTGTCTCCCAGGAAAAAGGAGGAGGAGGAGGAGGGGAAGAACATGACATTCAGAGGAGGTAAGGAGTCAGGAAGCTTTATGCACAGGCACTAGAAGGATGGATCTGGACTTGGTGAAAGGGGGTGGGAAGCGCCTGTGAGCAGGAAGGACTGACATGCACAAAAGCCTGAGGGTGAGCCACTACCAGGGAACAGAGAGAAGTTAGATTTAGCTTTGTAATAGCTATCACTTCTGGTACACCTACTTTATGTCAAGCATGAGGCTAAATCCATGACACAGACTATCTCATTTAATTCTCCTCTAAGCCCATGATGAATGACTCCTTTTACAGATAAAGATAAAGGCTAAGAGAAATTAAGTAACCTTAGCCAAAGCCCCACAGCTAGCTAATGGTAAATTTGAAATTCAGCACAGACCCATGAACCCAGACTTTACTACTTTTTGGGGTGAGTACTTAGAAATCTGTTTAAAACACAGAAGCAAAGGCCAGATGGTGAAGGGACTTGAACACCAGAAGGACTTTCAAATTTCCCTGGTAGGTGATGGTTGGGTGGGAAGGAGGGTTTTAAGTGAGAAACGCAGTAATGAGCTCTCCCACTTAATCGTTGTCTTACCCCAGTATAAACAGGCACACACACGCAAATTAATCTCCCTCACCACAGTTAACTAACTGCCTCCCATCCCTTTCATGATCCACTTCAGATAAAGGTATTGTTATCAGAATTGTTTCATCTCTTCCTATTCCACTGCTTCTTCCAAACCTCTTGATTACTGTTTGATATTATTACAAGGGCATCCTAAATCAGCTAGTTGGAACAGGATTCTAGAAATCCAGGTTTCATCAGTGTTGGTCACTGCGGATTTTAGTGGTTTTTCTTTCTAGCACATTATTCAGTAATGCAAAAACTTTCTGGCTCAGAAATTACGGGCTAATTATCATTTACTTAATTATGTGGTAAACACATTCCCAAATTGTGACTTTTAAATTCTTTCTACAGAATCCCCAAGAATTTCACTTTCTTTAAAAATGTGCTAATTACTTATTCATAAAATAGATTTATCCTGAAGTAGATAATATCATCTCTCTTGAGGGCATGTTTCATTACCTTTCCTTAAGGTTAATAGATGAAGGTCAGATATAAACATGCCAAAGAGCTTTTAACTCTCTTCTGCGGCCATTATCTGGATGGTTACTGGCTGTATTTCACAATATTCTACTAGAGCTTTGTTGATTAGGGACTTGACCTTTGAGCGCCTCAGTGTAGCCCCCAAGGCAGAATGTTAAGTAAATGAACAGTCTGTCTCTTGGGAATTGGGTCCTGCTACTAGCAGTTTCACACATTCTAGAGGATTCTTTACTTGGGAAGAAGAAAAAGGCATTAGTTTGTTTTTATCAAGACAAGCAGGCAAAGGCTTCCATTTAAGCTTAAGTAAGTGTAAACATGAGACCTCCTCATGGGGAACATGGGGAGGAGGGAAGGAAGTCAAAAATGAGTAAATGAGTTCAGGTGGATTCTAAAGTACTTGTCCTCTTTTTGTGTAAATTTCTGGCAGATCTCAAAGTTCCCTGGAAAAGACACAGGAGTGGGAATCAATGTTCTGATAATCATATATCCAGTAGTCCAGTATGAAAACCTCTAGGTTTTAAGATTTGTGGTGCACATGTCCAAATACTGGTGTAATTTTCCTAACAGTAGGCTACCTTGGTGTGTGAAGCATATACACACTTTTCTTCTGTATTCATTCATGTACTGATTCACACTTTTCATCCCCAGAAGAATACTGTGATGGTTAACTTTATTTGTTCACTTGACTGGGCCACAGGATACCCAGAAATCTGGTGAAACATAATTTCTGAGTGTGTCTGGGATGGTGTTTCCAGCTGAGATCAGCATTTGAATTGACATACTGAGTAAACATCAGATGGCCCTCCCCAGTGTGGACGGGTATCACGCACTCTGTTCAGGGCCTCAATGTAACAAAAAGGGCAAAGAAGGTTGAATTAGCTTTGCCTGATTGTTGAGCTCTAACATTAATCTCGAGTCTTGCTTCTGATGTCCAGGTTCTCAGGCCTTCAGACCTGGACTGGAAAGTACACCACTGGCTCCCGACCTCTCAGGCCTTTGAAAAATACTCCACCCGTCTTCTTGGGTCTCCAGATTACAGGTGGCAGATCATGGGACTTCACAGCCTCCTTAATTGCATAATAAATCTCTTTATAGAAATACATATCTTAATGATCCTGTTCTTCTGGAGAACCCTAATACAAACCATAACACTAAATGACAGGGATCAGTAGGCTGAATCAGGGGTCGCTGGCCTAAGGGGCTAAGGAGTTGGGAAGAAAACAAGATAGTGTAAGACCCGCCTCCCATGTTCTGTGAAACATGCAGCCTCTCTATTTTTCATTTTCCCACTTTCCTTAGGGACATGGACACATGAATTATTTCACCTTCACTCCTTCTTAAAAAAAGATTTGCACAAATACAAAAATAACAATTGATATTTTGCCTTCATAGGGCCCCCAGGACGTGATGAGACTGAGGCACAACGCAAAGTGCTGTTTGGTAAAGACGGGCCGAAAATTGTTACCACGCCTTAGCTGGGTGGTGCAGATGGCAAAGCAGTACATCAAGCGCTGCCCTTTCTTAGAAGAGAAGCTAGAAATTCGGATTTATGCAAACAATCTAGAAACTGGCCACTAAGGCAAATTTTAAGAAATCACATAGGTTTGGGGCAAATGTTTATGGGCATTCTCTGGCTTCTGGATCACCAGTCTGAAAAACCTGGGGTAAACGGGGAGACAGAATCCTGAATGAGGTGGAAGCGGGGAGACAAAGCACTGTAAGAACACGGCGACCTCGTCATCCTCAGAGCAGGAGGAAAGCAGATGTGCTCAGAGGGCCTCCTACCCCCCACGGTGGGAACTTGTCAAATCAGGACCACGTTCATTTCAAGGTAGTTATAAAGATTATCATAATGATATGTTGGTGATTTGAATTAATTGCATAGTGATCCATCACAGATTTCACTAAGTGATGGAGAATATAAAAATAAACACTGAGCTGGAGCAGATTTTCAGGAGGAGCAGAGACTGACTAATCCAGATAAAGTGGTAGATATGGGATTGATAATTCCTATTCTTTCCTTATTTACTGAAAATATGAAGGGGGTTAATAAAAATATGGACAAAAATGTTATACTTATTGCTCCTTTATGAATGATTTAAAATTCAGAAGCACCATCAAAGGGTCTTCAAAATAGTTACCCTTCTTGTCTGGAAATTGTTTAATTGGCTTATAGTGATTTTATACTCCATCTAAATGTTTTGTATAGTGTAGCTCCAGGAGGAGGGGTTCCCTGCCTGGGGCAAGTTCCCTACGAATTCATTGAGACTGAAGACAGGAAAGGGCAAGGAGCTGGGAATTAAAGGGGTTTACTCTCAACAGCTCAGTCTCTCCGGTATCACACCGGTGGCTCACTAGGCTCCCTCCCTGTTCTCACGGCTCCAAACCCTGGCTGCCTAGCTGTCTCCCCCCAGCATCACTGGGAACCCCCCTCACAGGGGTCCCCAGCTCTCTCTCTCTCCTGCTGCACTACTCCACTCCCCTCCTGTACTGGGAGGAACTCTGTGGGTGGGTCCCTGGTGACTGGGAGGTGCCTGACCAGTTACATGCCAGGAACGGAGGAGAGGAGAGAATGTGTGAGTCCTCTCCAACCCCTACTCTTGACCGACAATCCTGTGACTGATCAGCAGATCTGTTGCTGGTAACCACCCCACAGATGTGCAAGCAGAATACCTGTTAAGGCCAGGCAGGAATCCTAGTCAGAAAGTTCCATTTTCCCCAAATATAGTTTGTTTGTAACCTTGGGACAGTTGACAATCTCATTCAGCCATAATTTCTTTATTTGGAAAAGGGAGGTGAACTTGATGGCCTCTGAGAACTGTTCTTTCAACTCTACTATTTTTATGAGATTCTATTACAAGAGGTGATAGTTGTTCAAGTATACTGGTACTGGAGAAAGATCATTTAAAATGAATGCAGTTAAAATGGGGACCAAAAATTCATAGTAAATAGTGAAAAGTTTGCTTGCCATGTTATCTTGAAAAATGAATTCAACTATGCACAAAATGTCAGAATGATCACAGTTTGAATCAAAACGGTCACTTCTGCAAAAGTGACTGAAGGCTTCATCAATTTTTCCAAGAGGCTTTCTTCATTTTTGGTATTTAAATCTTTCTCTTCTGAAGTATCTTGTAATCATTCTTGTCAATTTTCTCTTATTTGTTAACTAGGATCCTTACTAGATTGTCTACTACATCCTTACATGTGAGTGACTGCTCAATTAGAACAGTTTTCCTCTTTTATAGGCTTTCTGAATCCTTCATTTCAGAAGCAAGATTTCTTTGGAGTTGCACTTTCATTTTTCAATTTATGTGTGGTGTTGAAGCACAGAAACAGCAAATATTCAATCAAGGAAGCACCGCCCAACATAGATAATAGCATGGGTTGATTTTGTAAGGGGTCAATTATTGGTAAATATTTTTGTGTTTCCAAGATTCTCTGTCCTCAAGTAATTCTAGGATAAAAACCAAATAATTAAATATTCTTTCATTCATTTATGAAATGTCTTCATAAATGAATTTAAAGCCTTACATGATTCTTCTCCATTTTAGCAAGTGAAACATTTTAGCAGTAAGTATTTCTCACCGAACACAGAATAATTTCATTACAGAAAAACTCTGATTTTCCATCTCCCCACTAATAGAAATCTTTAGTGAACTAATCCTTCCTTTCTAAAGTTTATATTTAGGAGAAAGGGACAAGAAAACAAACTCATGTAATTGGCCTGAAAAATCCAATTTTCAGGTGTGGACCAAGGTCAGGACAATTTCAGACCAGGCTCTTCAATAATGTGAGTTAAGGCTCAGATCACCAAAATCACATCTGCTTAATTGTGTGTGGTAAATGATATGTTATTATAGAAAGATTTTTTTTAAAGTAAAATACAGGTTACAAGTAAAAGGGTAAAATAAGCTAAACAATAAAGATTGTAGGAGAATCTGCAATGAAATGGTCAAAACAGTGGAAATACTCACACTCCTTTGATCAAAAACACCCACGTGAGGTTCCTTAAAGCAGAAACAATTAAAATATGGTTAGCAAAAGGCATGTACATCTAGTAATAACAGGATGAGGGGCAAGACTACAGCTCACTGCTGAGGTACCCTCTGAACTAAAAGTTAAAAGAGAAGACATTTCATACAGCTGGCCTAACCCAGGTTTGAGCTGCGGGCGTCCACTTATATGTGGGTTTATTTCAATAAATACAGTATAGTACTATAAATATATATTTTTTCTTTATAATTTTCTTAATAACATCTTTTTTTCTAGTTTACTTTCTCATAGGAATACAGTATATACACAATATGTGCTAAATGACTGTTTATGTTATCAGTAAGGCTTCTGGTCATCAGTAGGCCATTAGTAGTTAAGTTTTGGGGAGTCAAAAGTTATACATGCATTTTCCACTGCACATGCATGGTGGGAGGTCAGCTCCCCTAACCCCCGGGTTGTTCAAGGGTCAACTGTTATCTAATATTTTGTATAGAACAAGGAAATTGCAACCACAGTTCAAATCATCTAACACTTGCCAACTATAATATGATATATGAACTTTGTCAAACAGAGACTAGGTCTTCAGATAAGACAAGCAGCACCGGCCAACTTGCCGCCAGCCCTTATGGTGAGGTAGAGCAGGGCCTTCCACCCGAGCACTACTGCCATGTTGGAAGGAGAGCTCTTTGCTGTGCACTGAAGGATGCTCAGTGGTGGCCCTGGGCTCTACCCACGGGATGCCCACACCCACCAAAAACGAGCCAACTCCAACTCTGTCCAGACACTGCCAAATGTCCCCAGGAGGGCAAAATCACCCCCAGTGGAAACCTCTGGGACTGAGGCTATTGCTTGAGGGCAGTATCCCCCCTCACACTGCCATCCGTAAGGGCTCCTCTAATGGATTTCAGTGGAGAACATGTTAAATTTTGGTCATTCTGGTACCACATTTATCTTTTTGCTCATCACTGCATGCCACTTCAAAGAATTCAGGTAATTTTAACACCATTGGTACTATTATTTACTTAGCACTATTCCTTAAAGCAACCTTTTTTTTGGCACATATCTAGAATGCTAAATGCTAAGGTGGGAAGTTAATTCACAACATGCAATAGGTACCTCTGTGTGTTAGAGCTTGATTCTTCCAGGAATCTGGATTGAGAAAGGCCGCATCTAATCTGAACCCTGGCAGCTGCCCGAGAGCTTCATCTCCTTCCCTCCTGCAGGCATTTTCACCCCATTCACATGGCAGAGCCTCACAGGTAGATTTGCTGAGTAAAGTTCTGTCTACTTTGTATTTTCCTGAGGGGAACACCCTTCCTTCTTGTGTGTAGGTGTGTATGTATGCATGCATGTATGTATAGGGATGTAATTAACATATAACACTGTATTAGTTTTAGGTGAACATCTTAAAGTTACTTTTAATGGAAATAAATTTTTCACTAGACAGGCTATTAAGGCTCTCATTATGGCATAAAAAAGAGTGTAATTTTTTCACTAAATTACTTAATCCATGTTACTTAATTTCATGTCCATATTAAATTTATGTGTAGATGACCAGTGGGGTACAATGCCCCCCTCCGGGGGATACTCTCCTCGTTTATCTGTGGGTTTATCTGGTCTGTGTCGCAACAGCTGCTTGCCACGCAGAGGAGATTCTCTTGGGGACAGGGTATAACGCACAGTCATTGCCAGCATGGACTTTTTAGCTGGATAACCTGTTTGGTGACCTCGATAGTAACTGATAATAACTGTATCACCTCATAAAGTTGTCATTTGAGGATTATATGAGACAACTGACATGTGAGGTAGTTAGAGGGCTTACAACACAGTTGGCATATAACACTACTGAAAAATGTTTTTTAACAATGCCAGTCCTCTGAAACAAAGCCTCTCTTTCTTTGATGTTCAGTCTCTCCATCAGTAAACTTTCATGAAAGTCAGACCTCTCTTTTACTCAATAAAACAGTGTGTGATTCTGAATATCACTATGTGGAAAATTCACAGGAATGTCTTCCCTAACTTCTAATTCCATTTCTTCAACTCAAGAGGCTTGTGAAGGTCAGCTAGGAGGGCTTGTCTGAGAGATAGGCAAACACTCCATCTAATAAGTTCACCATCTCCAGTCACAGTTGGCAATTCCTGCTAGGCAACCTAACCTTTGGTTCACTTGGAGGACGGTTGTGATTTCCACCTGGGCTCATCAAAGGACCAGATCACATGGGGACTTCCAGTCAATTGCCAGTTCACATGCTTGGCAGTCACAAGCAAAATCCTGCAGCAGGGATATCCACATTCCTAGGCAGCATCTATCACCCCTTGTGACGTGAGGCATGAGTGAATGAAACTAACACAGACTAAAAGTGCTGCCATAGGCCAGGCGCTGTGCCAGAGCCTCCTGGCTTAATCTTCCCCACCATTTCATGAAATTCCTATTATTCCCAATAAAAGACAAAAAAATTTAAGGTTCAGTGAAGTTTCAAAACCTGCCCAGCCTTTCATGTTAGTAAGTGGTGGATTTGAATCAAGATCTTATTTCAATATGCTTGTTACACGTGATCTGTAGCAAACATACCCCTTGGGATGTAAACAAATCTACTGAAAATGTTAGTAGTCTGCATTTTGTAGTACTTTAGGCCATTCAAATAACTTCACTCTACTATTTCATTTATACTTCACAACCCCTCATTCTGCAGAAAAGAGACTTTTGGATTCCAGGGAGTGGCTAACCTGGGGTTTCACAGATATGAAAAGTATCTAGTCAACTTACTTTGGCAATAGGGGCTCGTTCTAATACAACTGTGTGTCCTTTGGTCCTCTCCAAACAGATGCTACAATGCCAGGGCTGGAAGAGCTTTTATTTGTATGACCAAGTGTTTCACTTAGTACTGATTGATTCTTGAGCTGAGATAGGTCTAGACTTTTCCAGTTTCAAAATCCCATGAAAGCCAAATAAATTTTAGAACAGAGAAGCGAAGGGTATTTGATGTCTCCAGGTGCACATATTTCATCAAACCTACTCTACAATTTCAATCTGGTACATTAGTTTCTTCTAGCACTGGGCATGTGGGCTAGTATATACTTTCATGGTTATTTTGAAACTACAGAAAATGATGGACTGTACAATTCTGATTTAGATTACTCAGACACATTGAAAAGATTACACAAGGCTTTAAAATCAATATCCTAGCCTGTTTTATTTTCTTTGGGAGTGCCTGCCTTATTTGTTTCCTTATTGTTTTTCTTTACCAAGATACTAACTTGGAGGTGACTGCCTCATTTTCCTGTTCTCAAACCCAGAGAAGAGGCTACCTGGTACTCTAAAGCCTATCTAAATCAAATCACAAAAGAGTGGATGGGAAAGTATTGCCTCTAGGAGAGAGAGGGATGTTTTAGAGGAGGAGGCAGAAGTGCTAGAAAACTCACCTTGAATGAAACTCCTCTATGGGGAGTTCATGGGACTGAGTCTGTGCTTTGAAGCCAATTGTCAGCTCTCCAATTTCTTTGTTTTTGGAATCTAGTAATTACCAAAAGCAAAAAGGAAAAATATTTCCCTTCTCTTAAAAAGTGTTGGTAGATATCCCTTTTACTTTCTGAAGGCATGAATTTTGAAGGGCCCCCCACCTGTAAGATGGCGAACTTCCTGCTTCTCTTCCGGGTCTTTGGTTCCCGCCGGCGCCACCCAAGGCCCAATTACCTCTCGCACCCCCCCAATCCCAGCACCTGGCCAATAGCCACCAGTCCCGTTGAAGTGACACCTCAATCAGCTTATGTCCCTCCCTATATAACCTAGTACTTTTCCCCAATAAAGTGGAACTCTCCGGTGAATTGCTGCTGTGTGTCGCTCCTTCCTTTCATTTTGGTGCCGAAACCCGGGAGACGGGACACCCCAACTGGGCCCCGTCTTCCCCCGACAACAGCAGCAGCTTGCCCTCGTCCTCTTTTTCCGGCGCTGGCTCCTCACACTCACCACTCCTCTCTGGCCTTTGGGTAAGTTTTCCCCCGGAGCGGGCCACTCTTCCCCCAGCTATTGCAGTGCCATTGACCGTGATCGTCCAGCAAGGCCCTGATGCTTGGGGACGAGGAGGGAACTCTCCCTGCCTCAGGCCTTCATGGCTGTGGTGGACCCTCAGGCCCCTCCTCCGATAGCCATAAACGAGGTGACTCCTTTGCGGATGAGAACGCTCCCTTTTCCCCCCCTCCTCCTTCCGTTACTTCTGCCGAAAACTCCTAGTACTAGGTTCCTCGTGACTCCGGCACTCTGCCTTCTTAGAGAAGCCCGGGTGACGACCCACACTTCCTAAGAAGTTCCAACTCATATACGAGTTTCCGCAGACCCCCAAGGATCATCGGGGATGCCCTTTGTCTCCTTGCCGTCTGCTCCCAGTCCGAGGATCTCCGTTCGTCTTCCCCTGTTTGTCTCCTTCTCTGTCTTTTAGCCATGGGAGCCTCCTTATCCCTCCCTAAAGATTCACCTCTTGAATGCCTGCTCACGCATCTAGCCACCCTCTCCCTGACGCCTGATATAAAACCAAAACTTCTCCGTAAATACTGCTCCCAAGATTGGCCAACATACCCCCTAGACAATCACAACCAATGGCCCGCAGGGGGAGCTCTTGATCCTAACATCACTCGCGATCCTTTAACTACTGCCAGCACCTGAAAAAATGGAAGGAGATTCCCTATATCGAGGCTTTTCACCTCCTAGCCCAAAATCCCGGCCTCTGCACCACCTGTTCCCCGCCCCAAGTTCTCCTAGCCTGCAGGCCGTCTCCCTCCCCTCCACACACTCCCAGTCCCTCTTCGATTACCTTTGACCTGGCCAACGAACCTCCACCATACAGGCTTCCCCCTTCAGCCCCTCCCCCTCCTACAACCCCTCCGCCCTCTTCCGCCATCGCTGCCGCCTCCACCTCCTCCCCCGCAGAGGCCTCCCACCCACTCCTTTCCCCTTCTTCTCCTACAACAGCCCTTCCCCCTTCCTCCCCCATCTCACCTCCTCCGCCTTTGCCCCCCTCACCTGCCCCTCCCCCACGGATTGAGCCTGAGCCTTTCAACCCCCCCTTTAACTAGGTCCCGGGGGCCTCATCCGTCTTTGCCCTCATCACCTGTTTCTCCCCCACAGACTGAGCCGGAACCCTTCAGTGCCCCTCAGACTCAATTCCGGGGGCCTCCCCAAATTATCGTGCCCCTCCAAGAGGTGGCAGGACCCGAAGGCATCGTGCAAGTTCACGTACCTTTCTCCTTAGTGGATTAAGTCCAACTTGAAAAACGCCTTGGTTCCTTTTCCACTGATCCCATGACATACATCAGGGAGTTTCAATGGACCCTCCAGTCTTACAGCCTCATACATCATGACATTTTCATGCTCCTAGCCAATACCCTCCTTCCTGAAGAGCGTAGATGAGTTTGGGACTTTGCCCAAACACATGCTACCGAAACCCACAGGACTGACCCCACCTATCCCACTGGCCCCACCGCTGTCCCCAAACAAGACCCACACTGGGATTATAACACCGCTGTAGGTCTCCACTCTCGGGATATTTTTGCCTCCTGCTTAATAGCAGGTCTGAAAAAGGCAGCTCGTAAAATAGTCAATTTTCAAAAGCTCCAGGACATAATTCAAAAAAAGGAAGAAACTCCCTCCAAATTCCTAGATAGACTCACCCAAGCCCTATTACAGTTACCAGCCTGGACCCAGACACGCCTGACGGGAGACATGTCCTAATGACATACTTCCTAGCTCCAAGCTACCCCGACATTAAAGCTAAACTCAAAAAGTTAGATCAGGGCCCTGCTACCCCACAGACTGAGATCCTAACAGTGGCCTTTAAAGTCTTCCATAACCGTGAGGAGGAGAAAGAACGCCGTAAACAAAAGACTGATCAGGCCAACTTTCAGATGTTGGCCCAGCTGATAAAACCACAACCTGGGTGCCCCTCCACAAACAAGCCCCCCCCAGGAGCTTGTTTCAAGTGTGGAAAAGAAGGACATTGGTCAAGGGCATGCCCCTCCCCAGACCTCCTACAACCCCATGCCCCAGATGCCACAAAAAGGGCCACTGGGTGTCTGATTGCCCAACCACCTGATGGGGAGACTGGATGGACAACCCCCATCCTAAGCCCGCTGTAGTGGGACTGGCGGAGGAGGATTGACGGGGCCCGGGGTCTTCTCACCCAACCATTTCCATCACCAAACAGGAGCCCAGGGTTACTTTAACAGTAGACGGTTGCCCCATCTCCTTCCTCCTAGATACAGGAGCCACCTTCTCGGTCTTGCGAAAATACTGGGGCCCTACCACACCTGCCATTACTCCTATAGTCGGGGTAGGAGGAAAACAGATCTTCCCATTGAAAACCCCTCCCCTTTTATGCACAATCCAGGACAATCCCATACCTTTCTCCCACTCCTTCCTGGTTATGCCCCAGTGTCCCATCTCTTTACTAGGACAGGACATCCTTTCTCTCCTCCATGTTTCCATAACTATTTCCACTCCCACAGCCCCCAGTACCCCCTTTCTGATGGCCCTCATAGCCGATGACCCCCTTCTATCTGATGAAAGCTCCAGTTTCCCCCTCATACACCCTGTAGATCCCAAGGTCTGGGACATTACAAGTCCCTCCATGGCTCTATGTACTAATGCCTCCATTAAAGTACGGGACACCTCACAGTATATCTGTCAGGCCCAATACCCCCTAACCACTTTGGCCCTCATAGGCCTCCAACCCATCATTCAAGATCTTTTAAACAAAAATTATCTCAGACCCACTCACTCTCCGTTTAATACCCCCATATTAGCTGTTAAAAAAACCAACGGATATTTCCGCCCAGTCCAAGATCTCTGCCTCATTAACATGGCCATCATCCCTATCCATCCCTTAGTTCCAAATCCATGCACCCTTTTATCACAATCCCTGACTCAGCCTCCCACTTCTCAGTCCTAGATCTCAAGGACTCATTTTTTTCTATCCCTCTGAACCCCTCCTCCCAAGATTTTTTCGCCTTCACCTGAACGGACCCATACACAAGACATTCTGAACAACTCACTTGGGACAGTTTTGCCACAAGGTTTCCGAGATAGCCCCCATATTTTTGGACAGGTCCTAGCTCAGGACCTCAAACAGTTTCATCATGATCACTCCGAGTCCACCTTATTACAAGACGTGGACGATCTTCTACTCTGCAGTCCCTCATGGGAACAGTCTCAACTTGACACTGCCTCCCTACTTAACCTTCTAGCTTCCAGAGGTTACCAGGTATCCCCCGTCAAGGCTCAAATCTCTTCCCCTTCTGTCACTTACCTCGGATTCCTTCTATCTCAACAAAGAAAGTCCATTACCTTGGACAGAAAATGACTCCTCTCTGACCTGCCCATTCCCAAAACCAAGACAGAAATCCTTTCCTTTCTAGGCCTGGCTGGGTATTTTAGAGTGTGGATCCCTAACTTCTCCCTGTTGGCAAGACCCCTATACGACCTCAGCAAGGGCCCCCTGAAGAACCATTATCCTCCTCACCCCGACACTCCTTCATTAAGCTCCGTCAAGCCCTTGTGGAAGCCCCAGCTCTCCATCTCCTTGATTTGTCGAAGCCCTTCTCATTATACATTCATGAGAGGTCCAGTCAAGCTCTAGGAGTCCTAGGCCAATATTATGGCCCATCCTTTGCCCCAGTAGCTTATCTTTCCAAGCAATTAGACCCCACAGTTCGGGGATGGGCCCCCTGCCTATGGGCATTAGCAGCTGGACAGCTCTTGCAGAAGGAAGCTCATAAACTGACATTCGGGGCGCCCCTTACCATTCTGTCCCCACAACACCTAAAAGACCTCTTAACCTACAAAAGTTTACAGACTCTCCCTCCCTCCAGACTCCTGACCTTACTGTCCTCTTTCCTCCAAAATCCAGACATTCCTTTCCTCCCCTGCCAGCCCCTGAATCCGGCCACTCTTCTTCCTCTACCCTGCTCTCCTCATACTCCCTCGCATGATTGCCTGGAAGCCCTTCACAACTTCCTTCCGTGCCACTCCACGATCTCCGAAGGAGCCCTCTCACACTCCGACCTCATCTGGTTTACTGATGGGTCCTCCTTTAAACATGAGGGCACCCACTACGCAGGATACGCAGTAGTCTCCCTCAAAGACGTCATCAAAGCACAAGCCCTACTCCCCGGTACAACCAATCAACAGGCCGAACTCATTGCAGCCACCAGAGCTTGCACTCTAGCCCGGGACACGTCTCTCACACTGTACACTGACTCCAAGTACATATTCCACATTCTCTTGTCCCATGCGGCAGTATGGAAAGAATGAGGCCTCCTCACCACAAAAGGAAATTCCATCACTAATTCAGCCTTAATTACCAAACTTATAGAGGCTTCACAACTCCCACACCGACTAGGCATAGTCCACTGCAAATCACATCAAAAGGATGACTCCCCCATTACAAGAGGTAACAACAAAGCTGACAGAGTAGCCTGGTCAGTTGCCCTATCAGAAGATGCACCAGACAACGATCCGTCTGTCCTTGTGGTTTTAGCCTTATCACAAGACACCCTCTGTTCCCAGGAGAAAGAGTCCCTCTTCCGCTTCTTACACGATCTGTTCCATCCTAGCCCACAATCCTTGATTCATTTTTTACAATCCTTTTTCTCTCTCTCTCCTGAAGACAAAACCCTACTTAACCAAATCACCCGCAGGTGCACCATCTGCCAACATACTAACCCTAATACCCCCCTCAAGGCCCGACCCTTCCCGGCTCATCAAGCAAGGGGTAATGTCCCCGCCGCAGATTGGCAAATAGACTTCACTAACATGCCCCCCATATGGCGTACCAGATACCTACTCATGTTGGTAGATACATTATCAGGATGGGTTGAAGCTTTCCCCACCACTAACAAATGAGCGTCCACAGTTACCTCTATCCTCGTCACCCACATCTTTCCTAGGTTCGGGATGCCCACTTCCCTCCAATCAGATAACGGCCCTGAGTTCACTGCCCAAATCATTCAGAACCTCTCCAAGTCGCTCTCACTTCCCTGGCATCTACACTGTCCTTATCGACCACAGGCTTTGGGAAAAGTAGAAAGAGCCAATAGGACTCTAAAAGACATCCTGACCAAACTATCTCTAGAATTACACCTTGACTGGGTTCGCTTACTGCCCTTAGCTCTATTCCGCATTTGGACCCTCCCCAAAAAACCTTCCTTCTTGTCACCCTTTGAGATCATGTATGGCCGCCCAATTTTACCCCCGGGGCTCCCTCCCCACAAAGGACCAATTCCTCCCAACATGGCCCTTCCACTACTCTTTCTCCTCTGCACAGAATTATGGAAATATCAGGATTGGCTCCTCCCGGATCCATCCGCTTCCCAAAACCCTCCTGTCTTACGACCCGGTCAACTAGTTTTTTATAAGCCTCCAGAAAATAAGCCCCCTCTCACCCCAAAATGGGAAGGCCCACACCCATTCATTCTCTGCACCCCCTCGGCCGCTAAGCTCTCACTGCCTGATAACTCTGTCACCCCTTGGATTCATATCTCCAGGTTGAAACCAAACACCCAGGACCCACCTCCTCTGGACACCCAAGACCCAACGCAGAGTCCTTCAGATACAGCCCAAGACACTGTCTACTCTTCCATGCTTCATCCCTCTGATCCCTTGAAACTCCGCATCTCCTGTTCACCCCCTTTGCCATCCATACCCGAATCATGACCTTTTCTTCCTTTATTGCTCTCTCACTCTCGTTCCTCATTTCTATCGTCTTCCCTGTCACCTCAGCCTCCTTTGTATGGCAATTCAAGGTCAGACAGACTTACACATAGCATCAAACAAAAACCACTGCCCTCATTACCACATCAGACTGCCCTCTAAAAGGCTGCTCTGAGCCTTTGTACCTTCACTTTCCTCCCTCCACCGAAGTGTTCACTAGCAGCCCCCTTTTCACTCCCTACCTCTGCTTCCTCTACGACCAAAAACAAGCCTCAGGCAGGCAGTGGCCAGACACCTATGGGGGATGTCCCTACTGGTCTTGCGCCATTCACTACATGGGTAACTCCCGGTACCCACAGTATTACTCCTCCAACCGTTTCATAAAATATCCCAACAGCTCATTCTCCTTATCAATCCCTGATCCCTGGGACCCTCGATGGGCCACCGGAGTCACAGCCTCAGTCTACTACGGGGGGTCCTCGACCCCTCACGGTACCCTTCATATCTCTCAAGAGTATGTTCCTTCTCATTCCCAGATCTCTCAAGTTGCATCAGATATTGGACATTCCGAAAAAGTCATTATTCAAACATTTGACGGCACCTCTTCATCTTCCTATCCCCGCCCCTCTTCTAATTTCTCCTACTCTTGGTTACAGCTCATTCAAGACACCACCATCTTTCTCAACCACACCCTCAACACCACCAATTGTTTCTTGTGCGCATCACTACAGCACCCACTGCTGGCTGCCGTGCCCCTTAATATTTCCAACTACTCCTTCCATGCAGAAGGACAACCCCTCTGCCCCCTGGCAGACATACCCCTATGGGAACCAGAATACGCAGATAATCTCACCATCCACCACTGTGTAGGCCCAACTCCATCCACCTCCAGCGCACTTCACTGCCTCTCTATCTACACCCCCACCTCCGACTCTAAAACTTTTACACAACCAGGACAGTTCTTTTGGTGTAATGGCAGTCTTTTCAACTCACTGCCTCCCAAATCCAATATACCCTGCATTCTCGTCACCCTAATCCCACAGCTTATACTTTACAGCATGGCAGAATTTCTTGAGCTCCAACCTCCCTTGCCCTCACGCACAAAAAGGGCTGCTTTCCTTCCCATCATGGTTGGTATCTCTTTGACCACCTCAGCCATTGGGGCAGGGTTTTGGGGAGGGGCCTTGGGTCACTCTCTGTGGGCAATTAAAGATCTCAACGCCAAACTTGAGGGAGCCCTGACATCCACTGCCGATTCCCTGGCCTCTCTCCAAAGACAGGTCACTTCGCTAGCTAAGGTCACCCTTCAAAACCGGCGGGCCTTAGATCTGCTTACAGCCGAGAAGGGCGGCACCTGCGTCTTCCTTCAGGAAGAGTGCTGCTATTACATCAACAAATCCGGCATTGTAGAAACTGACATTACCAAACTCACCGACCTTGCCTCCAGCCTCCACTCTGCTTCCAATTCCAACCCATTCTCTTCAATACTAACAAACCCCCTCCTTACCTGGCTCTGGCCCATTGCAGGCCCCATAATAATCATTCTTCTCGCCTGTCTCTTCTTACCCTGTATAATAAAGTTCATCAAATCCCAAGTTGGAAAAATCTCTAATCAAACTTTCAACCAGCTTTTACTCAGGAACTATCAGCTTTTAGCCACAGAAGATCCCTCACCCTCACGTGACCTCCCCACCACACGCTGAGATGGACCCCTCTCTCCCCTGGAAACTGTTCCTGGAAACAATGGCCACAGATGCCTGGCTCCTGACACCCATATCCTCTTGGCACCATTGGAATCAGCAAGTCCTCGACCTATGGTTACAGGGAACCTTCATTAATTTCCAGTCTGAAGAAGTCCACATCTACTCGTCCTTACTGTGGGGAGTCCTATCAACCCTTTCCTCCCGGTCCTCAAGCCCTCACTCCCTTCTCTGCCCCTGTTCAGCAGGAAGCAGTCAGAGAGAAAGCAACGTCCACAACCCCATAGAGGAGAAAGGGGGGAATGAAGGGCCCCCACCCATAAGATGGCGAACTTTCTGCTTTTCTTCCGGGTCTTTGGTTCCCGCCGGCGCCACCCGAGGCCCAATTACCTCTCGCCCCTCCCCACCAATCCCAGCACTTGGCCAATAGCCACCAGTCCCGTTGAAGTGACACCTCAATCAGCTTATGTCCCTCCCTATATAACCTAGTACTTTTCCCCAGTAAAGTGGAACTCTCCAGTGAATTGCTGCTGTGTGTCGCTCCTTCCTTTCAAATTTGGTATCCTTGTACTCGGTGCACAGACAAATGGTTCTATTCATACTCAGCATGGGTGCAGCCACTGATCTGTGTAATCTGGCCTGGCACATTCAGTAAGGCTGAGTTCTCCCAGGGGACAGTTTGGCACAGCATCCAAGATGCTCTACAGTAAGCCAAGCCTGTTTTTTCTTGCTCTCTTCCCCATAGGTCTTCGGCAAACTATAAATTGGAAGCTTATTTTAACTGTCTCTCTATTCCCTTACCCTCTTGGACCCTTCTCTGCCCTCATTTCTAACTTGGATTATTACAACAGCTGGAGAATGTGACTGGCATTGGTATGGGTTTATGAAACTTTTTTCTCTTGGGTATCAGCCCATATTTTCCATCTCCTCTGAGTTTGGGGGTGGGTGGCAGGCACGTGACTATGTTCCAGTCAATGGAATGGGAGCAGAAGTGAGGTCCCTAATTTCCAGGACTTTCCCAGGCACACAATAATTGACTGTTTCTAATCAGCAATGAGGCACTAAGAACTAAAGCACCAAGTTTGTTGGAATAGCACCAAAATTAAGAGAAAGGCAGCTGAGTTGGAACTCTCCAATGAATGGAGTTCATGAACTCTAACATTAATGATTATCAGGCATATATTAGGCATAAGTTTTGCTAGGACAAATAATGTGCTCCCCCTGCCACTGCCCCCACCAAAGATTTCCACAGCCTAATCCATAGAACCTGTTAATATGTTACCTTATAAGGCAAAAGGGACTTTGCAACTGTGATTAAGAATCTTGAGATTAGCCCAAACTATCTGGATGGGCCCAGGGTAACCACAAGAATCCTTATAAAAGGGAAGTAGAGGGAATTTGACTAGAGAGTGCCAGGATAAGACTTCATCAGCCATTGCTGGCTTTGGGGTAGAAGACACCACTCTAGATGTTGGCAAAGACAAAGAAACCAGAATTCTGAGAGCCTCTAGAAGGAATGCAGGCCTGTGGGCACCTTGACTCCAGTTCAGTGAGATTGCTTCAGACTTCTGATATCCAGAACTCCACCATCACAAACTGATGCTGTTTTCTATTAGATTTGTGGTAATTTGTTACAGCAGCAGTAGGAAAGTAATACGCAGGCCTTTAAAATTTTATCCTGCTTCTCTTTCATATTCTCCTTTATATTACTGTCTAAGGCACTTTGAGTAACTGAGATTGTCCTGTGAATAATAATAATAATAGCGTCAATGATAGATACTATGTTCTGAGTGTTAATATGGGCAGACTACTGTGCTTATCATTTTTCAGGTATTTTTCTTTATCATTTCATCTTCAAAACAAGCCCGTGAGACAGGTCAGATTATTAATTTTCTATATTTGGAAAATGAGGACAATTCTTACAGAGATTAAGTAATTTATCTAAGGTCACACTGATTATCAAAACATGCAGTGGCCTGATACCACAGCTCATGCACACACCGTAGGACTGTAGGTATCACCGTGTGTGGGGTATAAATGCTCTTGAAGCTTCAGTAAAACTTGACTTAGAAAACACTCAGCATATATAAAATGATAATAAAAACACAGCTTTAAAACACTCCACTTAGAATATGTATTCACACTTTCTCAGGCAAAAAGGGCACATTTTATATTCATATGTGCTGTGACTTAAAGATTAAGCGATATATCAGGTTAGGTTGCAGCATCATTATTATGTAAGCAGCTCAGTTTCTGCACTACGTAAAGTAAGTGTAGTAAAAATTAATATAAGCTTCCCTTATCATACTTTAATAGGCTATAATGGAGTAAAATTATGTAGAGTACTTAAATTCTGCACAGAACTTATTAGGTCATTTTCAATAACCTAGTTTTACTCAAGGAACTTTTAGGGAAACCATTTAGATTGTGCAGATATTCTAAGGGATCACAGCAGCTTTCACCTTTCTAAAATACAGATGCTGTTACCATTTGGAAGAAGGCAGAATGTTGTTTTGCATATCCTAGGGTTCTACATATTCTGCTAATTTCATACAGGGACGTCCAATAATTAAAGGTGAACCAGCTGACTCACCGTGTGTGTGTTTTGGGGGACTTAACTCTCTCTGGTCTGACTTTCTTCATCTATAAAATGAGGTACCTTCCTGTCCTGTTTACCCTGTAAGGTCATGGTGAGGCTGAACCAGATCACATGTACGGAAACACTTAGAAAACTAACAACTTTTTGAAATGAAAAGGATTACTGTTAAACTTTAATCATAACAGAAAATACAAAAAATACTTATCCATTAAAATCCCAACTTTCAAAACAGCATGTGAGGTATTATGAAAAGGGAAACAGACATGGAAAACTCCTTTGTTTTATGAAGTTTCAGTTTAAGAAGATGGAGATTCTCTTTGTCTAGCGAGAGCCTGAGAAAGGCAACATAAAACTCCCTGAGTCAGATTTACATCTGTCTGGCTCATCCTTGTGATGTGCTGGGTTTCTTGGTCCTCCTCAGCTTTGGAGAGAAGCAAAGGCCCGGATGATTACATGTGCCGTAAAACCCTTGCTGTATCTCCCAAGAGCATTAGATATTCAAAGTATCTCACCAGCCCCTTCAAGTAGGAACTGAATCAGAGGAAGCCTTCCCCTAAGCTACTCTGAGTCAATTTCCAACATCTGCTCCAGGAAAGATAATGGTCCCTGTGAATTCAGGAAGAAGCTGCTTGTGCTAGAAGGGAGAACAGTTAGTTCTTCACTGCACCCCCAGCATCTGGAATAGGGCCTGGCAGGAACCAAGCCAACTGAGCTGCTTGTCAAACATCAAGTGAAGACAGAGGCCACGCTCTTAAGTACATACACAAAGTCAAAACAGGGTTGCAAGTAGTCAAGATGAACAGAAAGAATAGGAGAAAGGAGAAATCACCACAGGAACTGCCCACCCTTAGTATTTACCACTCTCATATAATGATTTAGCAAGTAAAATATATCCAGGCAGAAATATCGAATGTTGAATGTAGAGATCCATGACACAATGAAGATTTGCCAGAACTATGACCCTTTAACCCCAACTTAATTAGACTAAACAAGACTGCCTGGGTCCAAATCCTGGCTCCATCACTTACAAGCTTTGTGACTTTAGATAAATTCGTTGTCTTCTCTGTTTCTGCTTCTTCATTTGTAAAATGAGATAATAATAGTAATTCTACCCAAAGATTTGTGAATATTAAATGAGTTACTATATAGCTTAGAACTGTGCCTAGAATTTATGATTTATAATGGTGGGGTGGTAATGGCTCCCAGAGATATTCCCATATCCAAATCCCTGTGTGATAAGTAATTTTTATGTGTCAACTGGGCTTGACCATGGTGCCCAAATATTTAAACATTATTCCAGATGTTTCTGTGAAGTGTTTTTTGGGTGAGTTAACATTTAAGTCAGTAGACCTTCAAAAGAGCAGATTACTCTCCATAATGTGGGTGGGCCTTATCCAGTCAGTTGAAGGCCTTAATAGAACAAAGACTGACCTTCCCCAAGCAAGAAAGAATTCCACGAGCAGACTACCTTTGGACTCAAACTGCAACTCTTCCCTAGGTTGCCTACCTTGCAGATCTTGGACTCACCAAACCTCCACAGTAACTTGAGCCAATTCCTTTAAAATAAATCTGTCTCTCTTTCTCCACACATATGCACACAAGTGTGCACACACACATCCTGTTTGTTCTGTACCTCCAGAGAGCTCTAATACACCCCAGAACCTATGAATGTTACCGTATTTGGAAAAAGGATCTTTGAAGATGTGATTAAATTGAGGATCTTGCAGTAGAAAGGTTATCTTGGACACCTGGATGGGTCCCAGTTCCAGTCACAAGTGTCCTTATAAAAGACAGATAAGAGAGAAGATGGACACGTACAAGAGACTGCAATGTGAAGATGGAGGCAGAGAGTGGCGTGATGTGGTCACAAGTTGAAGAAAACTGAGGAATACCAAAAGCCACCTAGAAACTAGACAAGGCAAGAAATGGATTTTCTCCCAGAGTCCAGAGGGAACAGGGCCCTGCTGACAATTGACTTTGGACTTCTGGCATCTAGGCTGAGAGAGTATGCTCCTTTTATTTTAAGTCATTAGGTTTGTGGTAATGTGTTACAGAAGCCCTAGGAAGCTAATACATTTATTATACAGGTATTTTCTCTTAGTATTAAGTATCTTATTAGCCATAAAGCCTCATGCAGTTGTAACAGAGCTCAGCACCAGGAAGAAAGCAAATACAATTTCTGAATACCCATGACAAGGTTTACCCACTATTATTTGCACACTTCCTCCACAGACCCTCACCCAGAGGATCCCTTCAATGTTGGCCCCTATTATTACAGATACTGATGGAGCTAAGTCCCCACTCCCCTGTTCTATGGAGGATGGCACCCCCAGGTTGCCTTGATCCCCACTGGGGTGGATGGGAGAACTCACATTTGAGCCACTCAGTGAATCTCCTCCCCATCCCTTAGGTTTTTCTAGCAGTGGTCAGTGGAGCCGACCCTCCACTGACTGGAGAAGGGGCCAAATCACCATAGGACGGGGGGACTGTCATCTACCCTTTCATGTTTGAAGCTTATCCCAAAGGATAAGCTACCCAATCCCAGGGGCTGAGGGGTGAAGACGGTGCAGCTGGGTTCTAAAGTTGGCAAACACAGCTCAAATTTATCTTTATCCTGCTTTCTGGCCCTGGCTCATGGATTGGGACAGGCCGAGGCTCTTGGACAGAGAACGTTTGCTTCAATCTGGCACCACGGAAACCTCTAGGGAGGTCTAGGGAATCAAGGACCTAGCTGGGTGCAAGATTCCTGATTGCCACTTCTGCTCATTCAGTCCTCTGGTTTCAGGTTTCCTGACTCCTGGCCATCTGTGAACCCTCCATTAATTTTTCTTTATCTCTGTACCTCCTGTACTATTATTTTTTAAATAAACTACCACTTTTATCTTAGCTTCAATCTAAACAATTCATAAATTCATGAGTTTGATGTTCTGTGATAGTTGTTACTCAACGTGATCATGGACATATTTATACCATTGAAAACTACCTTCAGGAGCCCACCTATCATTACACACGCCACTGCAGAGACGTGACTTGGGGCTTAGGGCTCACTGGGGCCTATGAGGGCCACTGGGTGATGAGGGAAGGGATTAGAAAACTCCTTTTTTATTTGGCGCTAACAATATTAGCAAATGGTCCAGATGGAACACCAGCCTCCACCCACCTGCCTCCAACTCTTCTCTTTCCATCCCTCCAGGGGAGGCAAAGCACTGAGTTATTTCCTTGGCAGGTTGTAATTGGCACCTTTTGGATAAAGTGGTCTTGAGATGGCAGGGAGTAGAAGCTGGCTGGCCGGAGGGATCTGTAGCTATTCCAGGTCAGAGCGCCAAGCAACAATTCACTCACGGCGGAGCCGGGCAGGCTGGCGCGACAGGATCAGGTCATCCAGGAAATCTGACCAAGTCGGTAAGAGCCGCACCACCGCACCACACCCCCTTTTATATTCACCAGGGAACCGAGGATTTAGGACGGGTCAGCAGCAGCAGGTGCGCCCGCCCCATGCAGTGGTGGGAATGCAATGTCGGGGCTTCTGGACTCTGAGCTATGGAAGGGGCCCTGGTAATTGACTCTGGGAAAGAGATGCCCATCCATGGAGCCGCAGCAGCTGGCTTATTCCAGGGTGGGGCCCACCACTCTGCCCCCTTCCTCAGGCAGCTTCGCACGCAGGACCTAATCACATTTCAGGATCTTTTCAGCTGTTATCTTGTCCTGCTAGCAGTGGGGAAACCCTGGTCATGGCCTTTTCCAGGGCTCCGCCACACACTGGTTTTATTTGCACTCTCTGCTGGGTTCCCTCAGCAAAGCAGCAGAAAGGCAGACAGTCTGAAAGGGGAACTCGGCCTTGTCACCCTCAGGGCTCAGCAGCATCTCCAAGCATCAGGCAGCTGGGTACCACTCACCCCAGGATGTGGGAATGGCATCGCCTCTGGGTAACGCCCGCAGCTGCCCCCTCACTCCTCCGCTGCACCTCTGTGCATCTTCCTCTTCCTAGAAACCTCCTCCTGAGAAACAGGCACCCCAGAGGTACTTTCTCTGCACAAATTATATTGCTTCTAACATTATCGGTCCTGGAAAGATTTCTTTTTAATGTTAATAACTTGGTTCATTGATATACAAAGGTCAATATTAGAAAATGTCTTTCCCCCTGGTGTTTCATCTCTACCTTCAGCAGTGTTCTATCCTTGCAGCACACATCCTGTGGCACCAATGCAGGAATAAGTAGGTGCAGATGGAAACGTTTATGAGAAAAGCCAAAAATCATTCTGAAACTGATGCTGACCTTTTTTTCCAGTGTAGTTTTTGTGTGTTTAATAAAGCACCTAATGCAAGAAATTTAAAAATATTGATATGACAATGTCAATTTATTTCTAGTGGATCAGCAGTGGCCATAAATCTAAATACAATTTTCTATTTAATAAAACCATCCACACTCCCTGCATTAGAGTCCAGGAAACTGATTTGCTTCACCCCAATTGCTTTTCTTGCACATTAAGGTGAATATTGTATCTAATCATCTGCTTTGGTGTCTTCCAAACACACCTAACTTAAAACCTGCCTCAAAATCTGTCAAGTTCATAAACCTTGTTATGCTTTTAATATGACTTATGTTGATTTTACCTTCTTTTTTACATACTTCTGAATTATCTTTGCTGCCTTAAATTTATAAGTTAGGCCACCTAAAATGTACAAGTCATTATCTCATTTAGCTTCACTTTTATCTTTGACAGTGTGTTCTCTAGCTTCAGAGAACCTCCACAGTTTCATTTTTATGCTTTGCCTCTGTGTTTAATACTTCTTTGAAGTCAAAACAAGACATGCTGACAATTTCTTCTGGTAAGTGTGAAAGAAGGGGCTGGGATGGAAATATGTGTGGGGAAGGGGGCGTGGAAGGCAGAGCTTTTTTCAAATAAGTTTTGAAATAGTAATAGCAAATGTACACAGCTCAAATTATGCAACCTCATCCAAACTTTGGGGGCCAATTGCCCACTCAGACTGAGTAGGTAACTATTTTTCAATCGGTAGGGGTTGTTTAAGATACCATTTCATACAGATTATGTAAAATAGACATTTCTGTATTAGCAAGAGTATCTTATGACAAATCATATAAATGAACTGTTCCTGTAGGTCAAAGCGGTTCAGTGGTGGCAATTTCAAGTGGTTCAGACTGAAAAGGGAGGAAACCTAAAACTTCTCTGCCTGCCTAGTAAATACTGCCGGCATTCCAGAAATTCCAAGGGTAGAGGCATGTCACTGAATCATGTAAATCAAAAATACCATTAGCTGTAGTAGGGGCTGGGCATATGGGTTTACCTCTAATGGTGGTGGGCTTGGGACAGAAGAATCAAAAGATGTGGAAATTAGCCCAGCTCTAGCTTAGTTCTTATTTTCTGCACCATATGAAAATTTTACCTGCCCTTCCTTTATCTTGTCCAGCTATCTATAGCTATTCTTCATTCAAGGAAGGCCTAACGAAAGCCTAGTGAGGCCACTTCTTCCAGGATGTGGTGCTTCCCAAGGCTACTGGTCTGATCTTTCTATATCCTTTCTCCCCAAAAGAATATGGAAACCTATTTTTGAGTTTTGAATGACAGACTTTCTTTTTGTGAAATATTTAAACAATTCAGCAGCAGTTAAATTTCCTTCACTATCCTGAGTCCCTGTGATATAAGCACACCTCCCAGGTCCTTTTATAAAATCAAATAAACACATATATCTGAATAACAAATCATACTATATTTGCCATTTGATATGTCTTGATTGCATGACAGTATATTATAGATATTTCCCCAAAACAACATGTAAGGATTTGCTGTAACCACTATGACCAGTACTCCTGTCCAATACCACACCATCATTATAAAAAAAATCTATTTTCTAAATAAGGACATTTGGGCTTATTCTAGTTTTTTGTTATTATGAATAAGTCTGCAATAAACAAACATTCTTGTGCATATATATTTGTAAGCTTGTATGATTATTTTCCTAGAATCAATTACCAGAGGAGGAATGGCTAGACTGAAATGAATGCACATGTCCCACATCGACACACATGCTCAGATGGCTTTCCAAGGTGTGATTTGCTGAAAGTATGTGAGGATTCATTTCTCGTGGCCCGACCAGCCCTGGGCACCATTATTCCATTTTTCCTCCCTTTCTTTGACAGAGAGCTGATAATGTTACAATTTCACTTCAATTTCTTTAATCCTTAGGATGGCAAGGAACTTCACATACATATATTGATGTTGGATGTGTTCTTTTGTTTTCTCTATTTGTCAGGACATTTTTGCAATTACTAGTTACCCGTCTCAAATTAGGCTAAAATCAATCGACCGAAACAAATGGAAGGTACTGACTCACTGGCTGGGTGGGACCCTGGAGTGGCTCAGGAAATGGAAGGAACCCAGGAGCCTGCGTCTCACGGACTGGATGAGGAAAGCGATGCTACCAGGCCTCCGTGTCTCATTCCTCATGGTCTCTGCTTGGATTCAGACAGCAGCCAGGCTCTCTCTACACGGCAAGGAAAAGAGCCATTGGGACTCAATTCACTTCTTCCCAGTTTACTGACCTTGGGATAAGATAAACACCTCTTTTTCAATTTCTGTTTATTAATCCCAGAGAAGTACTCTAGCTGTGACAATAGCTGCTTGGGACAATAGCTGTGCCTAGGAAAACAGGGTCTGGTGGTCAAGTGCCCCCCCTTGGGTCAAGGAGAGAGGTTCTGTCATGGGAAGTTTGGCGAGGATCAATGCCTTGGGCAGCCCGACATTACAGTCACCAGCGCCGACGCCATGGCCTTGCCCACCTGCCTGCTCACTCCCTTGAATTCTCATGGCAGTTAGAGGCACTATCTACAGCGACACCCACCAAGTGCTGCTTGTATAAGTTTATCCTCGCCTGGTCCTTGGGGCTAGATAAATAGATTTTTACAGTTGTGGCCTGGATTCTGGCTGCACAGACCTAATGCCACTAGCCTGTTTCCTCCTCCCTGGAGCTGGGAAGAGGGAGAGTTTAAATTTCGAAAGTACGTTTAATTCAAGTCCTTTCCCCCTGAGGCCTAAACTACAATCCTTTGGAGATGCTATCTTTTATTTATTTTGTATCTTTTTCAGGGTTCAACAAAGATGGTATCTCCTAGACCTTCCAAATCCGGACAGAGCGTTCCTTCCCTGTGTTCCGTCAGCTCCCCTGCCACCCCGCCCTCCCACTGCCAGGACTCTGCAGCTCTGCATTCCCGTCATTCAGTCACTGCCCCGTGAGCGCCCTAGGAGCATGGGGATTCGGCTCTCCTCGGCAGTGTGCAGCACACACCGGGCTCTCAGTACACGTGTTGAATAAGGAATGAATTTGCAAAATAGGGGAGTTACACCCATGATTTCTGAGCTTCTTTGTGATTCTAGTATTCTTTGCACATTATTGAATCCTTAATGTCTTTACCTATCCAAAACATACATATTAGAAAGTCTCTAAATGAGGGGAAAGGATCAGGTTTAGGGAGCCAAGTTGATAATCTTGGTCAGCTTACTTTGTGCTATGCTGCCATTGCATCCACCTCGGAAGATGATTAATCTATAGAAAGAAGCCTACAGCATAGGACCAGCCCTAGCCTAAATTCTGATTCTCTTACTTTGTAGGCCTGCGACCTTGAGTCACTTACTTCATCTCTTCAGCATCCTTGAAAGGACAAAAACAAGACTAACAGTGGTTGCCACCCAGGAATGTTACAGGGGACGCAGAAGATAATGGATGTCAAACACTGAGCACAGTTCTGGTACATAGCAGACACTCAAATTAGTTGTTGAATGAATGAATGAAGCAAGCACATCCCTGCTCTACAGTCACTGCTTAATGACAGAATGCCAGCTAGATCTGGACTAGCTCCCAGATACCTACAAGAGGCCCGTGGAGCTAACAGAATTAGACTCATATTAATGAACTGAGACCATCTTGCACCCACCTTCCAGTGAAAGCTACTTAAAGCCACTAATCCTTACTCCTGTTCTCTATAATGAGAAAATGTAGAAATCCACTTGCTCTTGTCTTATGTGAGAATATGTACAGTGAACTTCACATAGCTCACTTTTTAGCATCTTACCATACTGCACTCTTAATTGGTTCACATGACTTTATCAACTGCTGTAGTATTTCCTGGGGTTTCCTTGGAGGAAGTTTGGCCAGGTCTTTGTTCCCGGCTAAGTCCGCTGTGCAGTTCTCAGGGGAAATTTATGCAGGGGGCTCTAGCACAGAGCGGGCTTCAAGGGAAAAGGATAATTTGCATCAGAGAATAGAATGGGGAGCGCAAGCAAGTTCTGCCTGTGAAGTACAAATTAAATTAATTTCTCCTTTACAAAACCTGATTTAGGTTATGGGGCTTATAATGAATGTGCCAGACACTATTCACAAGAAAGAGTCAGAAGAATGTGGGATTCCAAAAGTCCTGATTTTAGAAACAGTTGGGCATTTATTTACCCTTCTACAACTCATCTCTTTGGAATCACTAATTCTCCTTGGAATTTATTTTTTAAATGGAAAAATACAGCATAATGAAGGGAAATACAGCATAATGAAGGGAAATCCAACTTAATAGGTTAAATTTTCTATTGGACTTGTCTTAAATGGGTTAAGGGGCTACACAATTATATTAAAACTGAACTTTTCTTACAAGCTGGCCTGTGTTGAGGAAGAAGACTGCCCTGACTGGCTCTGTGACTTAGAGCAAGTCACTTGACCTCTCCAGGACGCAAGCTCCTCCTCACATAATCCCATCACTGGACCAGATCAGTAGTGCTCAAATTATACTATTATTATGAAACTGTAAACAGGATCCACACTCCTACTCCTACACACACAAACATGTGTATGTGGCAACCAGAGCAGCTGCATATGTTTTCATTTTTTAGGGATTTCATGTAGAAATTGTTTTTTAGGGATTTCATGTAGGGATTTCACAGAAAAGCAGCTGTACAATATAATAGTCATAAGAATGTGCTCTAGAATCAAACCGACAAGAGTCCGAGTGGCCATTCCCCAACTGGCCAGCTGTGTGAAGTTATATAAACCTCCATTTCCACACCTGTTTAGTCATTATTAACAACAATATATTCTTTATCTTTTATTGTTGACAATACTCACCTTCAGGGCTATCTGGAGGGTTAAAAGAATATAATGCAAAGTGTTTGCAACAGTGTGTCTCCTATGCAAGGTCTAGTTGAAAATATATTTGGGGAAAGGATTCTGAAACCTAAAAATGACTTAAAACTTCAATGGACTAAATGATCTCTAAAATTGCTTCTAGTTCTAAAAATCCTTTTACTAAAAAGTGGCCTATGTGAGAGCAGAAAGGAGCCATCAAAAGACAGTTTCTCAGATTCCTTGCCTTCAAACATAGCATGTCTTACATGGGAAGAATATACATATGTTCAAGTGTATTGAGGCAAAATTTACATACAGCAAAGTTCACCCTTTTTTTGGAATACAGCTCTATGGATTCTGACCAACACATACAGTCATATAAACACCACCACAATCAAGATATAGTTCCATCATCCCAAAAAGTGTCCTCATGACCCTTTGCAGTCATGTCCTCATCCCACCCAGTCCCTGGCAACTACTGGTCTGTTTTCTGTCCCTAGAGTTTTGTCTTTTCTAGAAGGTCAGGTAAATGTAGTCACACAGCATTAGACTTGAGTCTGCCTCTTTAACCTGATTACATTTGAGAACCATCCATGCTATCCAAGGTACCAGTAGGTCACCTCTTTTTATTGCTCAGTAGTGTTGCATTGTGTGAATAGGCCATAGTTTGTTTCTCTATTAACCAGTGATGACTTATGAAACATTTACAACAGACTCTTGAGTGGATGGATATATGTTTAAATACCTAGGGATGAGATTCCTGGATCATATGTTAGGCATATTTTTTAACTTTATTAGACACTGCCCAATTTTGTTTTCCAAAGTAGCTGCACCATCTGATACTCAACCAAAATTTAGGAGAACTGCTATATTAGTTTTCTATGGCTGTTAGAATAAATTACCACAACATTTGTGTCTTTAATCAACACAGATGTATTGTCTTATAATTCTGAAGGTCAGATGTCCAAAATGGATCTCTCTGGGCTGAAACCACAGCACGGGCAGGCTGTGCCCCTTTGCGGGGGCTCTCCCAGGAGGAGCTGCTTCCTTGTCTTTCCAGCTTCTATTGGCTGCCCACATTCCTTGGCTTGTGACCCCCTGCCATCTTCATAGCCCGCAACGGCTGGTTGTGTCTTTCTCACACGGCATCACTCTGCCTCCTTCTATCACTTAAAAAACCCTTCCTTGTGTCTACATTGGATAATCATCTTATCTTAAAGTCAGGCTTATTAGCAAATGTATTTTGACTTGCTTCCTTAATCCCCCTTTGCCATGTAACATAACCTAATCACAGGTGTGGGGATTAGGACAGGGACATCTTTGAGGAGGAGGGGCAGCATTATTCTGTCTACCACAGTCTGCAACCTCCCAAGCATATAATACTGCCTTTTTTTTTTTTAAACCAAGTCATTTCAGTGCTTGTGTAGTAGCAATTAATTATGGTTTTAAATTGTATTTCTCTAGTCACTAATAATGTTGAGCATCTTTTCAGTGTTTTTCTTTGCCATCATATATCTTCTTTGGTGAAATGCTTGTTCAAATCTTTGGTGCTTTTAAAAAGTTGAGTTGCTTGTTTTTTATTGAGTTTGAGAATTCTGTACATATTCTTGCTTGTACTCTTTTATCAGACATTTGGAAAACAATTTCTCCCAGTCTATGGCTTTTCATCTTCTTTAATAGTGTTTTTGAAAAGAAGATATTAATTTTAGTGACATCTAATTTGTCACTTTATTGATGATTCATGGTTTTTATGTCCTTGGAAATCTTTGCCTAACCCAAGGTCACAAAGATTTTCTTCTAGAAATTTTAGTTTTAGGTTTCACATTTAGATTGATGATCCACTTTGTGTGAAATTTAATAGGTACAAAGTGTGGGTTCAAGTTTACTGTTTTAAACATGGATGCCCAACTACTCCAGCACCATTTCTTGAAAAGAAGAAATTCAGTTTTTATCTTCACATATTTCTTCTATTTAAAAAAATATTTAAGGAGAACTTTTCAGCTTTTTTGATTTTTCATTTCATTGCTTCAGAACTTTTTAGCTGGTATTGATTTTTCATTATCTATGTGCTCATGACAACATGCTCTTGAAATTGAAGCACTCATTCATTACAGACCAGGTTAGACACAATACTGAGATGGTCAATACACATCCCCAGATTTATGATGAATAATTGATTTCTCACTGTCATGAGTAGGACCTAAGTAATTTGATTATGTATTTAGCTAGTAATGGAAACTCATTAGCAGAATCTTATTCCATGCTTGTTTGCACCTGCTAACTATTTCTTCTTGTTTAAAGGATTGTTCTATTTGGTCTACCTGATATAATTTTGCTCTCTTACACTATATGGATGACCATCACGCAACCACACCTAGAAAGCATGAGGAGCTCTCAAGCATCCCTTCCCACCTTTTTTGTATTTCTCCTAGTGCCTCAGTGGCATGAAAGCCTTGGAGCCCCATGACTGTGTTTGAGAACGGGCTCTGAGTGGCTCTGGGAAAGTTACTGAAGCCAAGAACAAAAGCATGGGAGGCTTTTGATATTCTTGAAATCACATTAGTGTGTATATAATAAACTTTTGACATTTACTTTTCATGACCATTCAGTTTAAGCATTCTGTTCTCTTATGTGGAGCGGTTAGAGGAAAGAACACTTCAAATACTGAGTGATTTGGAAATTACTGGAAATAACCTTTTACCATACAGAACCAATGATGATTGCTTCAGACCCGAGTATCAATGACCCATGCAGAATACAGATTCTTCTTTTGTTTTGCATATAAGATCATAAAGCAATCAGACTGAAGTTTGAAATCAAACTTGAAGTTTCATTTTTTAGGGCTGGGCATGAGCATTGATTTAGCCAATGGAGCTGTGACTGGCTGTTCTTTTCCTGCATGAGCTGCAGGAGTCATTTATCTGCAGTCCTTCAGAGCACAGAGTAGCAAGGATGCAATGACTCAGGAGGTGCACCTTGAGATACTTGATCAGCTACCTGGAAGTGGCTATAGAGCCACAGACCTTGGTCTCCTGGTGTGAAAGCAGCAAGGAAGGAGCCTGCAAAAACTTGAGAAATGTTTGGCACACTTTGGGGAGACATATGAGACACGTTAACCATTCCTAGAAGTCCTGCAGCAAAGACACTGGCTTTATTGTATTGGGTTCCTGAAAATGTCTGAGCACAGAACACCTGTGTTCTCAGCGTACCTAGTCCCCTGCAGGTGTTTGTGGCACACCACTGGGGAATGAGCTAGAATGCTGAGAGCTAGAAGATGTTGAAGGTCATTCCATTTATACTATTTGTTCTTATTCTCTGAGTTTCTTAAGTTTTCTTCTGCTACTCCTCTACTGTCATTTAATTTCATTTTTCTTTCATCCTCTTATAAACATGTTTTCAAGTAATCCTGGGTTGGTGAGATACATATTTTTTACTACCCATAAAGTCAAATGTGAGAATAGTGTCAGGACCCTCTTAAGAAAGAAGATAATATTATTGTTTAGTCTTGCTATTGTGAAGGTTAAGTGAAAATATAGTGTTTGGAAATCCTTAGTAAAATGTACAGTAAGGATCATATTTAGCACTTCAGAGTTTTGTGTTTTGTTTTGTTTTGTTTTTTGGTCTCTTAAGTTGAACGAGCTAGTCTGGCCTAGGTCAAAATACTGAAAAGCAGAGGTTTCTCACTGGGCAAACAACTGCCTCTGATTCCTTTGCCATTCATGGATGTCTCCTTTCTGTTATATTGTCTTGCTGACCTTTATCTTCTCTCTCTGGCCTGCTCTCCAGAAGGGACAGAGTTACTTACACTTCAAAATGAATATAGGAAGTTGCATTTTCAGCCCTAGGTGAAGAAGTGGAGAAGTGAGTTTGAATGGGGCCCACTCCTCACTGCTTGTCACCAGCCCTCGGCTCAGGGGATGCTCAAAGCTCCAGTCAGTCCCGACTTGGTCCCGTCAGGAGGATTTAATGGGTTATGCTACCTTGGGAGCTTTTAGCCTCCTTGACAATCTTCACATTCTTGTGTGCTTTGGAGAGACATTTTACATGCTCCCACATAACTTTAGACTTCTAGGAGAGTAAGAGAATGAAAGAAGGCTCTCTTAACAGTCATTAAGATCCTCCCTAGTAAGACTTTCTAATTTTGAAGGGAGAACCCTCGGGTCTCAGAAAGGTGATGTGAGTTATCTGAGAGTAGAAAGCTCTTATCTGGGACAATGCGTGGGCAGTAGGTGACTCTATGAGGGGGCAGGAGGTGAGGTGGGAGGGACACTAAGTCTTAAGCTCAAGTCCTCAGTATTATGTGGATACCATTTTCGACCTGTCTCCCAACAGTTCTGACAGCTTTCTGAACTCAACCATCCAATCATTTATCCAGCCCAACCCTAAATGAAGTGGCAGATGTCACGGCTAGACTTCAGGTATGCATTTCCTTGCAGAAATCTTCAGTGTTTCAAGCTGCCACTGGCGTAGGACCTCAGTCCTTTCTGGCTGAGATGGAGCAGCAGAGAAGAAAACTCTTTGGAAAGATTAACAAACAAAGGAGAGGCACAGAGACTTGTAGCTTCCATTCTTTGAGTATCAACTTGGCAGAAGAGAAATAAACTCTTAGGCGCTCCTCTTTGAATTGGATGATTTGAATCATGACTGGAGAGTTGGGCACAAGAGCAATTAGCAATATGAGTCATGGGCCAGAGTGACATCCCCTCATCATCTCTTTTTCAGAGCACTGGGCACACACACAACACTGCCTGCTGCCTCTGAGGCTGCTTCCTCCTGGGAGATGGATGGTACATTGTTAGGACTGATAGGCTCTTGTGGTGTCCCAGACCCAAGGTTTACAAAAATAAAATTGAGAACATAGCCACTCACTATGGGAAGAAAGAAATTATGGAAGTCCTAACCTTTTTGCTCAATAAAACATTGCCAGAATTGACTCTCTGTGTTACTTCTGATAACGTCTCCCTTTGGAGGACAATCTTACAATATTTCAGAGTTCTGTTACATCGTCCAAAAGGAGTCAGAAAAAATGTGGGGCCAGGTTTTGTGGTTTTGTTTTTTTAATATTCTTTGCCCCTTTACCCAAACAAAAAATTATCTTTATGGCTCCCTGGAGAGTTACTGACCTGGAAATAAGTGATTTTGTTTTGTTTCATTTTATAGCCTAAAGAGATGTTCTAAGAAATATTTTGACAGAACAGCACTCAAGGTGTGCACTTTTCAGCCAAAGGGAAGAGCAGATTGGTTTTCATGATGACGCTTCTGAGGTGGTAATTTAAGGGGTGCTGCAGTAAGCTCCTGCAGTAAACTAAGCTCAGCTTTCCCTACAATTTGTCAAAGTCTATGACTGGCTGGATGGCTGAGTCTTTAAGAACATGTTCTTGGCTCTGGCAAGTTCTTGTTTAGCTCTTGGCATTTAAGACTGTGCTGCAGTGACGGTGAACTGCAGTCCATCTACTGCAAGGCTGCCCTGACTGGATCCCTACAGGAATCATTTGATTTGAGGCTAATTTAGTGGCAGCTGCTGAATTCCTTGTGCCTGCTAACAGCTTCATGTGGAAACCTTTATCTGCATGATGCAGGCAAACCCCGTATGCTGTATTAAGACTCCTCCGAAATGTCCTTTTCTGCCTCTGCCTTTCTAATTTCCCCACGACACACTATGAATTGAGACAAAAGGATATGTAGGGGCCAGAGTTCTACTGCTTTGGCCTACACACTGTGCAAGAAGAGCCATACAAACGATTATTCTACATCTTCCAAAAGATGTAAGGACAGACACAGCTCCAGTGTTGTTAAATGTCACCTCATTAAATGCTTTCAGAATCATGCTTAGGAAAAAACCAGTACACCTTTGTATTGCTATAAGATTATAAGAACATGGCAACATACTACATTTCCTTTTTTGCACTGGCTGCCAAGAAGCTCAGAAATTGCTGTGTGATCTGTCCTTAGTGAGTTTCAGTAATCTCAATTTTCTCACAGTTTTCCTCTCCCAAGACACTTTGTTACACTGATTTTGACCTTTTTTCTTTGTTTTTAATCATTCTGTTACATCTTTGTCTTTCAGTGTAAGCAGCCAGAAATAACTGCATAGAACCCATTTATTCTGCCAATAGACTAGTCAACATGATACATCTTTGTTCCTGGTTATCTTTAGAGCAGTAACATTCATACTGGGGAATATTCTTTTTAAGTGTTTATTTTGGGTACATCACCATCGGTACTGAGGAAATATAGGAATACCAGGTATGTGTGGTTCAGAAAAGGCTCCTTGGTGAATGATCCTTCTTCTTCCACTCAGATTGAGAGCTATTTATGAAGAGTGGTATTTTTAAATTTAAGTATGAAACATTCTGAACCAGTAGGTCTAGCATAGGGTCCAGAAACATGCACTTATTATTATTATTTTTTTTCTTAAAAGAATGTCACACAGGAGATTTGAAACACTCGTATGAAGACTGTGGCCAGCAATGATTAGCCAAAGCCTAAAAAGAAAATGGTGGGGAAGGGGTAGAGATTAACTTCATGCTACAGATCAAGGCCAAATGCACTTCCAATTCTCCTAGAATAATGTCTGCCCTCAGTGGAATTGAGAAGTTGGTGATCTGGACTCTAGTCTCTGCTCTGCCTGGCATCCTGGTGACCCTTGAGGAATTCATTTAATGTCGAAGTGCCTCTGGACCTCCTCAGCTACAAAATAAATCAGTGGGCCTATGATCAAAAGGACTCTTGTCATTTGGAAAATGGAATGACCCTTCTCCACCATCTAGGGAGACAGTGAATTTAGCAACAGGAGGACTTTTAGTGCCATCAGATAAGCAATGAGCTATGAGAATGATGGGCAAAGCCTTTTCCGTAAAAAGCCAATATGGCTTAGTTCTCTGCTACAGAAACACATCTCCACTTTCATTCCTCAGTGTTATAAGTGTGAAAAGCAAATCCACAACTTGTGCAAATGGCTGTTTCATCAACAGGAGTTGGGAGCCAAAGGTACCTGTTAAACATTCACGATCCATAAAACAAATCTGCAAACTTGATTTTGCTTGGAACAAGGGAGCCTGGAGGAAGAGATCTCTGGAAGACCCTGAGCAGACCAGCAGTGCAAATGCGTGCAAGCTCTTGTCTCTTTCCTTCCAGATCCGTCTCACCCAAGGATTACAATTCCCCCAGCTCTGAAGACGGAAACCCCTTTGCAGGAATGACCACTTGAAATTAACGAGATCATAATCCCATGTCTCTCTTGGAAGCAGTTATGACCAAGACTAATTACCTTCAGTATAAAAAACACTTAACTTTTCTCAGTAACCTCAACTCCTTTCCACTGTGGTACCTTACAGTACAGCACTACATTTTAAACAGAGAAGATGTAATTAAATTAGAATTCATGGTGGAAAGCAGAGTTAGCTGATAATAATTGCTTTTCAGAGACTGCTGTAATTGGTGCTCCAAGGATTTTATTTCAAAGCATCAAAGTCAATTTAGAAGGCTTGCTTTATCTTGACTTGAGCTGCTTTGATGAAGACACTATGTCTTCATGTGTCTAGGTTTTCTTAAATTTAACTAAGCTGTTTCTTAATGATTATGTTAATAATTACAGTACCATGATGCTGTTTTATGGACACTGGAAGATAAAATTCAAATTCCCCTTCTGCCTATTAGTTTAAGTTGTAACCACAAAATGTACACAATCCTTGCTCATTAACTGTTTGATAAGACCTTGAAATTCCACAAGCTATAAAAATGCCTTTATCATTCTTTTCTTCTCATTCAGTATTTAATACATTTAATCAAGGCACAAGAGGAAGTTTGTTAATAAACATCCTGATAAACAACTTGTTTTTTGCTCATGCTATTTTCCTCTGCTTGGAATGTCTCCTCCTTTTTCTTCTGGTCTGGTGGGTAAAATTCTCCTTATCCTTGAAGTCCCAGCTTAGATGCCAGCTGTTACAGACTGAATAGTTGTGTCTCCCTAAAATTCATGTCAAAATTCTAACTTCCAATATGATGGTATTAGGAGGTCCTTTGGGTGGTAATTAGGTCGTGAGGGTAGAGGCGTCATGGGTGGAATTAGTGCCCTTAATAAGAAGAGACAAGAACGTGTCTCCTCTCTTTCTGCTTTCTGTTATGGGAGGATCAATGAGATGCCCATCTGCAAACAAGACAGAGAGCCTTCACCGAGAATCCGACCGTGCTGGCACCTTGATCTTGGACTTGCAGCCTCCAGAGTTGAGAGAAATAAATGTTTGTTGTTTAAGCCCCCCAGTCTATGATGTTCTATTACAGCAGCCAATTTAAGACATCAACTGCTTCTTCCATGACGTCTCCCTTGACTGCCAAAAGAGGAGCCAACATCACAAACCCCTGATCCAGGAGCTTCAGTATTTTTTCATCTACCATATGGTGACCACGGGCTATGCCCAGGATAAAATGAGCTAATCTCTGTGGATACTGAGAGGATATGATTATCCCTGTTGCGAGTTTTTCTCTGCTTACCTGTTAAGATGTTGCCCTCTTAAAGACATGGGATACAACACAGATGTCAGAGAAAGACTGGAGTTTTCAGGTAAAAGTTTTCACCTCTAAACAGCAAGTACTAATTAATTATCAGCAGATGGTGTTTGGTGTTTGAAAGAAAGCACTGGGGTCCTACTGTTGACATACCATCTTATTATGTGACTGAGGGAAAGTCATTTCTGGGTTTCAGTTTTCTTTTGTACAAAGCAAAGCAAAGTTTTCCAACTAAATTATCATTAAGATGACTTTTGCCTCCAGTATTCTATAATTACAAGTGGCACAAACTTGAAAATCGTGCCCAAGGTTATTTATAGCATTAAAATTAATTAATGACCTAATCATGCCAATAGAGATCAAGTTTCTCCTATGCAATTACTGTTTCTGGCTTCATAAAGACAAAGTGAAACAAAATTTCATGATCTCACCATTCCATGCAACACCACTTAGTTGTGTGACATATGCTGGGGAATGAATGACTGGCATGTAAACTCTCCATCTCACTGTTACAGAGTCAACTTGACAAAATATGAGTCCCTCCCCTCTTGCAGGGACTGTACCAAAATCTGTACATGTTTGCTGGTTCTGTGAAGGAGAGAAGAGAAAAAAAAAACACTCCTCAATGGTAGATAAAATAGTGGCTAACACAATTTTTATTATTATTATTACTTGTAATAATAGCAGTAGCAGTAATAGTGCTAACGTTTGCTGAGCATATACTACGTGATGGGCATTATGACGGATGTTTCATATGGGTTATATTTACACAATGCTGTGAGGTAGATGCTCTCATGATCCCTCTTTGCTGAGGAAGTTGAGGCTCAGAGAGGTCAAGTAACTCGATGGGGATTACACAGCTGGTGTGGTAGAAATGGGATTTGAATGCTGTTCAAGCTAACTGCAGAGTCCTGGCTCTCACTGGAAGGTTAAACTGATTCGCACACAGTTATCACTGCTCAGGGCAAGGTGCGAGGAAAGGGACGGAGCTTCTCTGTCCTCTCTGAGCGTGCTTCTCTCCTCAAACCTCCATGTATTCAACAGCCTGGAATCTCTCTGAACACCCTCCTTGTGGGGTTTTATGCAGGCTTCATTACATAGTCAGGATTGACTAAATCATAACCTCCCGTTCCTCGCCCTCCCTGAAGGCTGGGGGTGGGACTCAAACCCTAATCACATGGTTGAGTCCACTGGTAACCAGCCCCCACCTTTAGGTACTTTCCAAAAGCTACCTCATTAAAAGAACAAAAGACACCTTCACTCCTCACTTAGGAAATTCTAATGGTTTTAGGAGCTCAGTGCCACAAATGGGGACAAAGACCAAATATATATTTCTTATCATAAATCACAATATCACAGAGGCTTTACCCATCCCTGAAATACAGGAAGAGTCCTACTGGCTAAGAATCGTTTCTGTCCTGAGTGCATGTCCCCTGGTCCTGAGCTGCTGTGGCACCCCCTGTGCTGGCCCCCCTGACACCTGCCTAGTTCCTGGTATCTCCTCAAGACCCAGTGACAGTTAATACCTGTCACAGGGCAGGCCAGGACCTTGTCCCAGGATTCAGGCTGGCATCTCGTTTGGCTGGTTGTTGCCCATGTGGTAATGATGACTTCTAAAGAGTATCACCCCTGGAAAACAGGAGTATGCATCAGTGTGTTGTGCGTTTTTGGGGCTGAGGGTCTGTGCTGGTTTATGGGTGGATGCGGGTGGCTGGTGTGGGAGACTGTCTCAGTCCGTTTGAGCTGCTGTGACAAAAATACCATAGACTGTGTGGCTTAAACAACAAATACTCATTTCTCACAGTTTTGGAGTCCTGGAATCTAAGACCAAGGTGCCCCCAGATCTGGTGTCTGGTGAGCTCGCTTCCTGGTTCACAGCCTCTGCATACTTGCTGTGCCTCACAGGGCAGAAGGGCTAAGGTCTCTTTAGGGTCTCTTTTACAAGGGCACTAATCCCATTCACTGGGGCTCCACCCTTCATGGCCTAAGAGCCTTCCAAAGACCCTACCTCCTATTACATCACATTCAACCTATGACTTTGGGCACAGGGCACAAACATCCAATCCATACCAGACTTCCTGAAGCCCTGGCCTGACAGGTAATATTATAAACAATGAATTTGTGACACTTCAGTGGTACCAGCTCTAATGAAAGCAACTGAGCTCTTTGGTTAATTGGTGGGTTCCAGGGATAGGGCAGGAAATACACAAAATGAGTCTGCAGCATCTTGGAGGGCCAGTCAGTGAGGAAGTGAACAACAATAAACAGAACAGGAAGGGTGGGAGCATACTGAAAAGGCACAGGACACAACTTCAAAGAGCTCTGAATGGCTAAAGTTAGAACCACTTTAACATCAAAATAAATGACAGTGTTGGATTATAACCCAAAGGACAAAATTAAATATCCATGAGCCCATGCTGATATAAATAAGTAACTGAACAAATAAATGAGGGGGAAGTCATAACTCTTCTTTCCAGATGAATTCCAGGTAATAAACATAAAGGGAATGAAATAGAAAAATCACCTTTGGAACACCACAGGAGTAACTGGTACTAGCAAGATCCACTGATGGACGGTAAAATTGGAGGGTGAAAATTTAAGCCGAAAGGAGTAAAGCCCAAACACTTAGTAATTACAAGGGGGAAAAAAAAACTTTACAGTGGAGAATTCTAGCATGTTAAGTGTAGTTAACATCCATAATGCCCTTCAGTATCATACCCACCCTGATTTGACACATGGAGAAGGACACATCACCTCTATGATATCCTTTCCAATAATGCATATCCCTAGTTTAATGGTGAGAAAACACTGGACACAGAGACACTATCTATAAGACAAGTGACCAGTTCTTTTAACAAGTGTCAAGATCATGAAGACAAAGAAAATCAACAAAATTGTCATACATTAGAGGGGACTAACAAGACATGACAGCCAAATGCAGTTTGGGCTACTACACTGGCTACTGGGGCAGAAAGAGGTCATTTGTGGAAAACTAGTGAACTTGAATGCTTTCTGCAGTTTAGCTAGTAGGGCAGAAGGTTAATTTCGCAGCTTTGATCATTGTTCTATTGATTTCTAAGAGGTTAACATAAGGGAAAGACAAGTAAGAAAGCATGTGGGAACTCTCTGTAGTAGTTTTCCAACTTTTTTCTAAGCGTAAATATGTCTCAAAAGGTTTTTAAAGATGAATTTAGGAATCAAAACCCGGGAGAGTTTTCTCTATCATGGATCATTCCCCCTTTTTCATCAAATGTATGGAATTGTCTATGGAATTACCACAATAAACACAAAGATTGGAGAAAAGTGCAAAGCCTGAAGAAAAACTAAACCACTGAAAGGAACATCTGTTACTTAAAAAGGTTAATTCAAGAAAATTTATGGATCTCCTACTATGACCTAGGTACTGTACTATCATGAATACAGTCTCTGCTATTTTATATAACTGTCACTTCAAAATCTTTATTCTGACATAGGAAGTGGAATTTTCCAGACATAAGCCTGCCTATCTTCTTTGAAGAACTTGTTTCTGGTCAGGTTGTGCCACCAAAAATGGCCCAGATGGGGTTTCTGGTTTATTTGTTTCCTTGTGCTACTCTGGATGCCACTGGCTATGTGAGAGTTCAGGAAATTTTTGCTGTATTCAACTCTGGAAGCATAAATCATAGTGCTTCTGAGTTCCCTTAGTAAATAAGTGAGACCATGTTATCAAGCCAGTCAGCCTGGGAAACATCAGGCTTAGCTGGTCTCTCACTTCACAGGAGAGAAGAACTAGGAGTGAAATCCTGACAAGGTAGTATCAAAGTGTCCCCCTCATGCCCACCATAAAATCTACCATCATTTCAATGTGATGCAACTTAATTTAGGGTCGCTGGGCTATAGCTTCAATAATGTGCATAACATGTACTGGGAAAATCAATCTAACTTGATAGTTTTGCTCATGGATAATATTTTAAATGCACAGTTTGATGAGAGGATTACATAGCATCTTGCAGGGAGTAAGAGGAACGTAATTATGGGACATTATAGTGGTTGTAGTTTAGTTAGTCGACATGACATACTTTCAACCTATCAGTTTCTTTTGTATGCTTCAGCTTAAGTGTTTGCTTGCCTTAAACACTGGACAACTGATTAGAAAAATAAAGGCCTACTTGACAGATTTGATGGTGGTGAGCTGAGGAAAAAAAAAGATAAATCAAAATTGCCAAGAGAATAGGAAGGCATGCTTGAATCTGAGGTCTTCTGGGATAAGGAAATACTTGTGGGTGTGATAATTGTAATATTAATGATGACTTATTTAAAAAACCCAGATAGAATTGTATATAGGACATACAATAATTATAGATAGATATTATATACAACATGTGTGTATACATATATATCTGAAGGTAAGTTATGTATGGGGAGAAAAAGATTGGGGACATAAAAGTTATTTGCTTTATGGGGGTGAATCTGGATGACAGGGTGTAACCTAAATGTATATGTGGGCTTCATATGGCCCAATATATAGACAAAGTTTCACCCTAAGAAGCACAGCCTTGGCATTGAAAGGTAGTAAAAAAAAACAAAAACAAAACAAAACAATCCTTGTGCCTTCTGCAAAACATTGAAGGAACCCCTTTCACACTGGTAGGGGTTCTTCGCCAAAGCTCCTTCCTGCATTTCCCAACTCTTTCTTATACCAAAGCACCAAACTCAAATCTGAGACAAGGGCTTCTCTTCTGCTATTCATATTCTTTTTCTCCCACTTCTTTGTATGTAGGTCCAGTCTACTAGGTGTCCACTTGCTTCTCTGATCTGCTTTGTCCCTGTGATTCTGTTTCATAAAGCTCCGGAAAGTGGAGTCTTTGAGACCCTCTTTGAGCAGGGAGGTGATGACAGCAGAGGTGTGTGTTTTTGGTGAGGGTGGCGCAGTGGATCTGGGCACAATCCTACGGCCATGAAGCCTGAGGTTTGGGGATGGTTTCGGCTCCTTCACTCTCAGTCTGAAGTTAGCACCGTTCCTATTGTCCACAAAGAGGTTTCGCCTTTCCCACACACAGCAGCTTTGCTGTTGTGCCCTCTGTTACAGAAAGAGCTTAAGGCTTGAGTCAATTTGACTTGCAAGGCCGCAGCAGTCAGACACTGGGCAGCCCGAGGGAGGGCTGTTCCGGCGAAGCAGCACTCACCTCAGCCAGCTTCTCTTTCCCACAAAAGTTTCATAAAATCATTTTATCACATAATCATACTTCTGTGCTTTGTAGTTATGTGAGGTAACTCACAATTAGCATGTTTAATCAGGAAATTAGGTGTTATAATCACAATATGGAGCAAAAATTCGTCATGAAGTTTTAGCTCATAAACAAATGGCTTTTTTCTTTAAGGAGGGGAAAAAAATCCCACAAAATCAATGTCAACTTTCCATTTTGGCAGATAGTGAGATTTAATTTATGTTTAGCACTAAGAGAGAGCATTCCATCTGCTTTCCAGATGGAGCCCGCCTCTCCCCTTTAGCTGGGAATTAGTCACTGTGCCGTGTAACTGTCCCCTCAGTCGCTCCTGGGCTGTACTGGGTTTTCTCCAGAGAGAGGATCCTGAGCTGGCTCACCTTGAGGCAGGTGCTGTACAGCGCTCAGGTTCGGCTGGTCCTGCTGACTCCCTTCGCGACATGTTTAGTGTGCTCTGTCGTGCATTAGGCATCCTGAGGAACTGATGCTGAGTCAATCAACTTAAGGGAGAGACCACCTTTGACACACATCAGGCACTGACAGAGGGGTGTCAGGAATGCTGGGATCACGGAGACAGGAGTGCCCGATCAGGAGGGCAAGGGAGCCACCAGCTGTCATCTCCCAGGAAAGAAAACCTACTTTTGAACCAACCATCCAAACTAAGTTGCAAAGAATTTGTTCAGATCCACTGTGCACACCACACCATAGTTCTTAACACGAAGTCCAAGGCTCCCCTGGAGATTTTATGAGTGGGCTTCATTGTCCTCTAGGCCTTGCTTCATTCTATCTGAGAGCAGGTAATGAATTTATCTATTTTGTGACATGATATGAAATTATAGGTAAAAGTTCATGAATGTGCATTTTCCTGGAGAAAATGTACATGACTTTATGTTTAAATTACATATTCTCAGTGGTATCTGGGACCCACAAAATATGAAAGTTACTGATGAATACTGACACACACATAAATTCATTCATCTATTGGGACCACTGTCCCAAGAATATTTTCATATATCTATGAATTCCCTAAATACAGTCTCAGAGAGACACAGCCTCTATTTCTGAGCTAACAGGGAAGAAAAAGAACATAGGGATGGCAGAGATGGCCAGTTAACTGAAGATATATGATCCTTTTCCATAAAGTAGCCTTGTTGCTAGGAAGCAGCTGTCCAGCCAGGACTATTTTGCAGCTGTCCCTGCATTCAAGTGTAGCCACATAATGAGCTCTTGCTGATGACACGTGAGTGAGGTAACGTGTGTCCCTGTTAGGCTGACAGGGTTAAGAACTAGCTCTAACTTCGCCACTCCCTTCTGCTCTTGGAATGTGGAAGATGGCGAAGCCACAGGATGGAAGGAGTAGAGGTTCCTGAGTACCCAGGGAAGGCTGCTCACTGTGGGGACTGGCTGGAAGAGGTTCAGTATGGCCTGAGCAGAGAATGGGATACGGGTGGAAGTAAGAGAAATCTGCAAGATGCATATCTTGAAGGAGTTTAAGCTTGATCCAAAGGACAAGACTAATGGGTTATAATCAGACAGGGGTTTCTGAAAGGTAATTCTGGTGGTTGTATGAAGGATGAAGGGAACAAGACTACAGGCAGGGTGGCCAGTGCAAAGGTAGCATTCTAATCTTGGAAAGCAGGGAGGGGAAGTGGTCCCAACCAATGAGGAGGCAATGGGACTAGAGGAAGTGGCAGGATTTGGTGGCCAGTGGATAAGGGAGAGAAAGGGTATAAAGAGCTAGAGCCAGAGAAAAATGCTGCCATGGGAGGCGCTGGTGCAGAGAACGTAGATTACATGATAAATTGGCCAGTTTTGGTTTTGCTCTTAGGTTAGTACATGGATTTTATCCCTGTAGGTTCAGGTTTACTGTACAATGTAGATGAGAAGCCCTGGCCTGCAAGGTATTTGTCAGGATTAAATGAGGCCCTGCACGTGGATCTGGCATTACAGAGCTTTATAAAAGGATGGCTGTTACCCAGAGACAGAACCCATGTCAGCACTGTCCAGTTCCCTCCACCCAGAGGTCTAAGTAGCACTGTAACCTTAAGACCCTTGAGAGGTGCAGTTTTCTGTGGAGAAGGATCACTTTTTGCTCTGGTGGGTCAACCTCACAATTACTGTGGGGTGGTGTCCTCCCCAGTGAGCCCAACATTTCCCTCAGAGCGTGTTAAGGATAAAGCTGAGTTTTCCTTAACTAGCTTCCCTGAACTGCACTTGGGGATGTCACATGCTCAGATGTCTTGGAGGCCATCCTATCTTCCAGCACATCCTCTGAGGCCTTGCATTTCGTAGTTTCCTCAAACTACTCTTATGTCTCAGTCTTTTGGCTACTAAGAATAGTAAGAAATGTTCCACGATGGGAATAAGTGTTCCTACGTTTTCTCATTTCTTCCAAAGGCACTCAGGCCTGTAGATAGTTGGACAATTCAGAATAACCCTTCTTTACAATAATATCAAATTAACTTTCAAAAGGCCTCTTTGTGAACAGGTGGAAATGCATGAGGTGCTCAGTAAACATTTACTGTGCAGGTCCTACTATCCCATAACATACCTCTAGTGGGGTTCTTTTCCTGGATCCTTGATACCAGCTGGGCTCACTGTACTGTAATTTACAGTTAATGATCAAGACACCGACCCTGCATTTAACTCATAAGATTTAGATGTTTAAGTTTGTCTTAGAGAAACACTTGTCAGTTTACACATCTGGACCTTGAAGATAATTCAATGAATTCCTCTCTTCAACCAGATTGACAAAGTGTGTTTTGGACTAGAACAAACCCAGTTTAAGCAATTATTCTCACATCTACTTTCCAAAGCCTGGCCAACTAACTTGGCAGGTGGCGAGTTATTCTTTATAGCAGACTGGCTCTTTGATTGAGTACCTGGGTCAAAGATGAAAAGGAGCTGTTCATACAACATGGCAACTGGTATTACAAACCCTTTGCATAAAACAACGATTTGCAACAAGTGTAGATGTATCATTAGCGTATTTGGAACCATAAACCTCTCATTTGGTTGTGCCATCAAAATGTTTGATGGGGTGTTTTGTGATACCTAATTTAGTCTCCAACAGCAGCATGGATGATGTTTCTCATTTGCGCTTGCAATTCATCAAGCATCTGCCTTTTTCCTGTGATGAGAAATGACTGCAGAAGGGAAAGGAAGGGCACAGGGTGGAATGCAGTGGGGAGTGTCAAAGAGCAGTGAGGACACACTCATGGTGGCAGCCCCAGGCAGATGGCACTGGGAGCAACTCTGCCTGGGTTCTGCTCCAGAGCTCATGGTGAAGAAATGTGTGTGAGGGGCATCGGCTTATCAGCTTAGCATGTATTCCCATCTTCCTTCTGGTAATAGGACCTCCCTTCCTTTGGGAAACTCCTCCACCAGTACATGTGGACTTTGTGGGGCTGTCAATCATAGTTCTCTGTTCCTATCCAACACTGCGACTGGACTAGGTGTGCAGACTGTCTGGACCAGTCAGTCCACTTCCCATCTGAAAAGGGGGATTGGCTCTGGAAAGTTTTGTAGCCAAAGTCAGTCCAGTCCAATCTGATTTCTGGACTTTGGACTTTGCCAAATTAGAGAGACAGCTTGCTCTTAGCTTTGGCTCAAATGTTGTGAACACGTGGGCCAGTGTCATCAGCACCCATCTTTCCCATCATGTGGAAAGTACCACCCTGAGGCAGGAAAGGACACGACAGGTCACTAAAGAAAAGCAGGGCCAGACATGGAGAGCGAGTCACAGAGCTGCACTCATACTGCATCCTGGTGGCAGAGTAAATCCACACTTGGACTCTCCCAGGTACATAAACTTTTATCTCACTTCCTCTGTTTCTTCATGCAGCCAGTTTGAGTCAGGTTTCTAGCACTTGAAATAAAGAATTCTGACTAACAGAGTTATTTTAAAAATGCAATTTAAATGAAGGGATCAATTAAACTTTTCCATACCTCATTCTATCATGACCCATGTCTAGGCAAGACTCAGACTAGATTTCTGATTTTAGACTACAAGAAATGATTATTTGAATTTCTTTTTTTTTTTTATGAGACTGATAACAATCACATTAAGGTGAAGTCAGGCAAGAGGCCATTTTTTTTCCCCCCACATGTGGGAGGAGACTTTGTTTAAATTTTAGAGCTAGGATGTTACCATCACTGCCAGAGCAGCCCCAGTGGTGTACAGCCATTTCCACTTGGACAAAGACAGCAACAGCTGTCTTTAAATATAAAGGGCTGTCATGGAGAAAAATAATCCCTTAATACTTGTACCCTACTCTCCATTTCAGGCCTCCATTTTCTATCACTAATTTTTTTAAGTAACAGCTTTCTGAGATATATTTCATATATAATTCACCTAGTTAAAGTGTACAAATCAATGGTTTTAGTATATTTAGACTTGTGCAATCATCACTACAATCCATTTTAGCAGATTCCCATCACTTCCCAAAGAAACTTTATACCTTTAACAGGTGCCTTGCAGGTCTCCCTCTTTCCCCTGGCCCCTGGTAAACACTCATCTGCTTTCTGTCTCTATGGATTTGCCTATGCTGAGATTTCTTATCAATGGAATCATACAATAGGTGATCTCTTGTGACTGGCTTCTTCACTTAGCATCATGTCTTCCAGGTTCACCCATTCAGGTATCAGTGCCCCATTCCTTTTCATGGCACAGTAATATTATTTTGTATGGATATACCACCTTTTGCTTATCCACACATCTGGCTGTTTCCACTTTTTGGCTATTATGAATAATGCTGCTTTGAACATTTGTGTTCATGTACAATGTTCATGTGGACATAGATTTTCATTTCTCCTGAGAATGTCCTTGGATTGGACATGCTGGGTCACTTGGTAATTCTATTTTTAACTTGTTAAGGAACTTCCATGCTGTTTCCAAAATAGCTACATAACTTTATATTCCCACCAGCAGGGCACAAGGCTTGCAATTTCTCCACATCCTTGCTAGTACCTACATGTCTTTTGATTTAGTCATCCTTGTGGGTATGAAGTGGTTATCTCATTGTGATTCTGATTTGCATTTCCTTGATGGCTAAGGAGGTTAAACATTGTTTTATGTGCTTAGTGGCCATTTTTACATCTTTTTTGGAGAAATATCCATTCAGATTATTAGCTCATTTCTAAACTGGATCCATCATTTCAATAGCAGTGGCAATATGTTTGGTGAACAGAACTTGGCCTCAGGTTTTGGAATGACTATCTATTGCTGGGAAATGCACTCTGTGTGGTAAATGGAACTAGGGATATGAACATGGAAGGGGATGGAGAAAAGAGAAGCTACACATTTCATCTGCATCCTAGGGCAGGAGGTAAGGTAGATGGATGTAGGGGGTGAATGTTAATACCTCCTTTCAAACTTTAGGACTCAGTTATATGCCACCTCCTCACAGAAATCTTCCTTGATTGTTCTTTGAGCATGAATTATGTTTTACATTAGAAAATTTTTTTTTAATTTCCTTCATAACATTTTAATGACTTATAATTATTTGACTTTTCTGCTTTCTCTTTTAACTCTGTCCTCCAGCAATTTGAGGCAAAGTCATGTCTGCTCACTACTGCTGTGTTCTCAGTGGCTACCTCAGTGCCTGGTATATTGCCTTTGCACAACAAATATTTCTTGAATGTAGAATAGCTCAGTTTGTAAGACAAAACAGTGATGTTAGTTTATTTTCCCCAAATATTGGGGAAAAAAATTTATGAAATAGTCCCCACTAAAAAACTAACTTCCAAACAGACTTTTGCCTTCATATCTGTAATATTCACTCATCAGAATCAACATCTATAATGGGCTGTCAATAGTCAATCTTGAAAATTAGGACAATGTACCAGACACTCTTCATGCAGAAGAAAGTTTAACTCGAGATAGGCTCTTCTTGGAATCTATTTTCCAGTGACCAAAAGGATTTTATTACTAAGGCAACACTGTTTATACTATAATCCTACTGACTGCACTAATCCCAATGTGATAGAATTTGAAAACCCCCCAGGACTCTGTCTTTTGTTCTGTATTCCATGTTAAGGTAAAACGCTCCTTGGAATGAGAATAATACATCTCATTTTACTTAAGCACAAGTTCTAAATTCCACTGTTACTAAAGCACTATCTTCATGTCAATTCTTACAATGGTCATGCTTATAAAGAACAATTGTTTGAACAATATTTGGAAATAAGATATGAAATCCCAGACTGAGATATGAGCATTAAAAAAAATTGTGAATGATTTTTTTAATGCTTGTTCATATGTTTACCACATTGTAGAACTCTAGGTAAATGGCAGAGTGGCTGACTGCATACTAAAGAAAAGGGAGGCATCTGGGTTCAATTCTCAGGTGACTGGGGTAGTGTCACATTTTGAGATGGGAAGAAGTATTCAGGGTAGTATTGCCAGCGGGTCTCTCTAGGTTTGAATCCTGACACCGCCACTCCTGGCTATGCAACTCTGGGCAAGTTACTCAATATCTTATTGCCTCCATTTCTTCATCTGTAAAATGAAGATAGTAACAGTACCCAACTCGTTGAACTGGTGGAAGGACCAAATTTTTTAACACACATAATGCACTTAGAACTGTGCTAGAAGATAGGATGCATAATTATTTGCTGTCTTCTCCTCCTCCCTCATCTCCACTAATAATCATCATCATTGAGACTACAGGAAAAGGAGAAATTAAGGGGCATATAGGTAAATTGTTGATAGGTTCCCTTCTGGACATGCTTGCTGTGAGGTACCTGTGGGATATCAGCAGATAAACGGAAACATTGTCCTGGAGCTCAAAAGGAGATTTCTGAGCTGCTGATGTCATGTGGGAACTAGTTGCTAGAGGTGACAGAAAATGTGTGGGACTGGATGAGAGTGCAAAGGGAGAGCAGGGGGAGTGAGAGGAGAACCAGAGTTATGGGAAATGCCTCCCAAGGGAGTACAGAGGAAGAGGAACCAGTAAACAAATGTTAGTGGGCATAATAGTAGGAAGATAGTAGGGATACTGCTGTGATGGGAACTAAGGAAGGAGGAAAAGGTCTAATAATGGGAGTGGTTCATAACAGTAAAGGACCTAGAAAGTTCAAATAACATAGGGACTGTGAAGCCCATTGAATTGAATAATTGGAGGTCACTGGTAACATATACTAGAGCAGAGAACACAGAAATAGCTGAATTGAAGGTAGAGGCCATGACCTGTTGCATAATCACATGATAATTACATAATTACCTCTGCTAGGGAAGGAAGGAAATGGCTGGGGTTAAGAATTCAGGGAGCTGTGTCTTGCCTTGGTAGCTCTTTCTCTTCAAGGTTGTCAGTGCAAGAAGCTTACTTCCAAGGAAGAATAAATCTAAGAACAGGAAAGAAGGTAAGAGCTTGCAGCCACTTGGCAAACACTGAATTCTAACAGGTAGCCTTTTTTGATAAAATCAAACTGGAGCATGAATCCGAACATGTGGCCTGGCCCTTGGAATCAAGCTTCTCATCTTTATTATATGGAAACAAGAAGTTAAAGAGGTGGTGGGAAGAGTGTCCTCATAGGACGGGGATAGAAATTGAAGAGGGAAGTGGGAATGGTTGTATTGTTGACAAGGTACAGGTATCCTGCTGCTATGGACTGACATGTGTCCCCCCAGATTCATATGTTGAAACCCTAACCCCAATGTGTGGGTATTTGGAGACAGGGCCTTTGGGAGGTAATTCGTGTTATATGAGGTCCTGAAGGCATGGTCCTCAAGATGGGATTACAGTCCTCATGTGAATAGAAAGCTTTTTCTCACTTTATTTCTCTATGTGAAGACACACCAAGAAGAGACAGCTGTCTGTGAGCCAGGAGGGAGGCCCTCCCCAGGAACTGAACCAGCCAGTACCTTGAGCTTGGGCCTCCCATCCTCCAGAACTGTGAGAAGTAAATGTCACTTGAAGCCACCCAGTCTATGGTATTGAGTCACAGTAGCCCAAGTGGACTAACACACCTCACTAGGAAAATATGGCCCTGAGAGCACCCCACATGAACAGCTCTTCCTCTGTCGGGAACTTAGTGTTCCCTCATGAATTTGCCCTACAGAAAAAGCCAGAATCATGAGATGAGGGGCCTAACTCTGCCCCTCCCTCTCCTGGCAGTTCAACTGAGCTGAGGTTGAGTGTTATAGGGTATATATGACAGAGGATGTGATTTCTGTATCTGGCATATGATCCACGAAAACAATAGTTTCTTGAGCTTCTAAAAAGAGTTCCTAATGAGAGAATACTTGGAAGTTACACTCTTCTTAGAACACCATGCAATGTTGATACATTTAATTCTAGGAACAATTGCAGGCAGAAAAATATGGCTCTATTGTATGTCACAATACAAAATCATTACCACAAACACACAGCCTCCAAAAAACCATGCTGTTGAATTAAGAGTGATTGGCTGTTTGCATTAACTTTTGCTTGCTACTCATTCATTTGATTTGTTATCAGCTAGCACTCACAAGCAGATGAGCAGGAGCAGGTGCAGAAAGGCTGAAAAAATTTGGCAAAGAAAAGCTTAGAATTGAGAAAATTTTATCCATTAAGCTATATTTTCTGGAAACTGCAAAAACCCAGCAATTATTTCAATTTTGTGATGGAACAGACTGTTTTGCAGAGACTAAGAGTCTTGAAACTCTTCTTAAAATTCATACTACAAGTTGTTCTGTATCACAAGGGCCGTAACCTCTCCCTTAAGAGACACTATATTAAGGAAAGAGCTCAAAATCAGTGGGATGAGGTCAGCTACGGAAAACTGCAGTTTGTACTCCTTTGCCCTTCCTCACATGTAACTTTCCAAAATTTTTGTGCCACGTGGAAAAGAACAGCTGTCTGCGGCAGAGAGAACTGTGATGTGGAGTCTCTCCTGCTACTTAGTTGTGAGAGCATCTTGCTGCTATGTTCTAAATACTTACTGGGTAATTAAAAAAAAAATCTCCAGTAGAACTGCAGCACTGGGTGAGGTCTCTGTGTTAACAATTGCTGTACCCATAGCATTTACACTGGGGCCTGGCACATACTAGGTGCTTAATAAGCATTTGTTCACTGATTCTGAGTTCCACAGAGGCCATGTATTTGAAATGGAGTGACTTTCGATGTAATACATGCCTGGATTTGATCTCGGCTTACTATGTCAGCCAAGGGACATAAAGCCTCAAAACTGTTTCACACATCTGTTAAATTGAGGCAATAGTACTGACAGCATTGTTATGATAACTAAGAGAGTTACTCTAAATGGAGCATTAATATAGCATTTTGCACACAGGAGTTAATAAATGTCAGCCACTGTTTTTCTAGACTAAAAAGGAGATTTCTTGAAATTTTATAGATATTGCCAAGTTCATGATAATAAGGGAATGTGGATTTTGTTAAAATGCAATCTTGACAATATAGCATTTCATATTTTAAAAATCTATGTCAATTTGCATTGTCACAATTAGCAGTCTACAAAATGGGAAGCTATTTCTTGTATTTGATTTAAACTTCTATCATTAATAAAGACAAAGAACTCTATCAGAGATGCTCTAAAAGTATTTGGTTACAGAGAGAGTTGCCAAAAGCTCAGGAAGTGCATGATTTTAATGGAAATATTTTTTGTTCTCATATATTAGTGCCATCTTCACAAATTAACACCAGCAGATACTCTATGATTATCGTTCAAGGAAAACAGATGGGCCCTGGGTTTGATAAGCCAATTTTCTAAGTTGATTTATTTATATAGAGAACTACTGTGAACTATTTCTATAATGGAACAGTAGGTTTACCATTTATATATCAAGTTAAATTAAATAAACCAAAAAAAGCTTATAAACAAAGTCACACCATTAGGCAAAATAAAGTAACAGAAACCACTTGAGGCTTTCGGAGCTAAACTTCAGAATCTGGATAGCCCTCTGATAATGATTCAAGCTGACCATCTCTATCTAAAACAGCAGCACTCTCCTCAGCCACTAGGTAGAAGTTTGTTTGTTTGTTTTTTTCTTTTTGTGGTGATGTGCTAGGTAAGTAAAAGTGAACCACCACCTTCTTGCTGCTCTCACACATACAACCCCAGGCTTGAATACACTTAGCTGGCAAGGGTACTATCCATTTGCTTACCACAGATGATGATAAATGTCATCTCCAGCCTGGTATTAGGGAGCAAGAGCAAATATTAATAACAAAAATGAGCCTGTAAATCTAATTTTGGAGAACTGGTCTCAGAAGGTAGCCCAATATATGTAATCTGAATGAAGGGACATCTGTCACATATAGTTTCCCTAATCTTGACTCTGCATCTTCCAAATTTCTAGCATTAAAGATGAGCTGATTACTTCTAGTGGCTCCTGTTTAAAATGTATGTATTTCAGTTACTCTTCAAGCCAGTTATTTATTGAGCACCTTCATCCCAAGCACTGCTGATAAGCAAAGAACAATAATCCTAAAATGAATAATGCATTATATCATCAATGCATTAGTGTGAATACCTTTATCAGAATAATGTCCCCTATAAAGGGGAGAGAGGAAGAGGTGGGAGGGAGAAAAGCAGCGGAAACATTCAGAAGCTGTGGTGTAATTAGTCACAACATCTGGTCGTTAGTAACAGAAGATTCTCTATCTTAAGATACAGTCTTTTCAAAGGTCCAGCTTTTGGTTTGGCGCATTTTCTTTATTTTATTTTCAATTTTATTGACTACCCCTCTAATGTTTATTATTTCTTTTCTTCTGCTTGTTTAAATGGAGGCTTAGCTTACTGATTATAAATATTTCTTCTTTTCTACTATATGTATTTATGCTGTATATTTCCCTTTAAATGCTTCTATGCTGCAGTCTATAATTTTGACAAGTACTGTCATTTGGCTCAAATTATTTTAAGATTTTTCTGGACACTTTCTATGATGCACATGTTATTTTGATGTATGTCATTTAATTTTTAAGATACTTTGGAATTTTCCAGTTATACTTCTATTATTGATTTCTACTTTAATTCCACTGTGGTCACACATCTCTTTTACATAAAGAACATAATTTGTATTATTTGTGTAAATTTATTCAATAGGTTTTACTGTTCAGAATGTAGTCTATCTTGGAAGTTCAATGTGAGCTGGGAAAGAATGTGTATTCTGCAACTGTTGAATGGAGTATTCTATAAATGCCAATCAGATCAAGTTGATTAACAGTGCTATTCATATCATTAATATCATTACTGATTTTCCACCTGCTTGACCTATCAGTAACTGAGAAAGGAGGGTTGAAGTCTCCACTGTAATAATGGATTTGTCAATTTCTCCTTTGGTTCTATCAGTTTCTGCCTTCTGTATTTTGACACTCTTGTTAGGTTTATACCCAGTAAGGAGTGCTATATTTTCCTGAAGACTTGAATCCTTTATCATTACATAAGGCTCCTCTTGGTCCCTGAAAATCCTCCTTGTTGAAAAATCTTCTTTGTTTGAAATTAATATAGCTATGCCATGATTTAAAAAAAATTAGTGTTAGCATGGCATGTCCCTTCTCATTTCACCTATTTAAATCTTTAGGTTAAATTGGGTTTATTATAGACAACATATAGTTGGACATCATTTTGTTTTTGTTTTAACTCACTCTTACAATCTCTGACTTTTAATTGGTATCGTTAGACCATTCACATTTAAAGTGATTATTGAGATAATTTCTATCAGGTTTGTTTTGTATTCATTGTATATAGATAGAGTCTGTATTTTGTAACTCTTTCACAGGCATAATCCACTGTTGTTATGATGAGGCCCTACTAGTGTAGTGCTAAGGGTAGGGAAAGGGGAGCATTACAATCTGATTAAATCTCAGTGTTTCAGCGGGCCTGAATCTTGGCATTGTGACCTTCACAAGTATTTCTCCTGTAGTATACATTTTTCTCCCCGTCTCCTATTCCCTTCTCTGTCTAAAGCTTTTGCAATCTATTTCTTGAATCTCTGACCCCTGTTGAGTCTTCATGCCCCATCCTCACCCCTGAGAGGAAAATGGAAAGCTTGAAGAACTGGAATTAGAGGAATACCCTTTCCCTTACTAGGATAAGGCTCTGGTAAGGTCTTTTCCCCTGGAGAGTAGATCTTTGTTATGGAGAAGGTTCTGGGTAAAATTTTATAGTGCTCACTCTTCCCCTGCCCCCTGCCTGCCCCATGAGCGGATCTTTCTGGGATCTTCACCATGAAAATCCACTCCACCATGAGTGGGGTCCCTAGAGGTAATGTTCATGGAAGGGTGGGCTTCCCAGAGTCTATGGCCCTTAGGACTTTCAAGAAAAGTCCAAGGAAATTACCTGATTCTCAGTTTGTTCAGCTTTTTCTTGTTATGAGAGTGGGAATATGCCCCACAAGCTCTTTTCACATCAGAGATGATACCAGAAGTCCTTGTCTCAAGAAATGAAGACATATTTATCTACCTACATACATAAATTCACGTGACAGGCAGAGGCAGAGCTGGCTTCAGGAACCACCAGGATTAAAGCCTTAATGATGCTAGGACTGCCTCTCTACATTTTGATTCCTCTCTGTTACAGCATTGCTCTTGACCCCTGATGACTGATGATGACCTGTTTTCTCCATGGCTACAGTCAGCTCTGGACTCACACCCTAACAGCTCTGTTACCACACAAGCAAAGAACCTTCCTCTTTAGCTTCAAATTAAAAAAAAAAAAATCTGGGGAAGGGTTGTGATTGGCTTACCTTGCATCCCATGCCCATAGCCTGGACCAGTCACCGTGGCTGAGGAGGGGAGGGACTATGATTGGTTCAGCCTGAACTATGTGCACACCCTATGGGACCATTGCCAGGAAAGATAGTGGAGATTCTTCCTAGGCATAAAGACAACCATTTTAGAAGGAGCATATAGGAAGGGAAGGAAGACAAATAATCCATATAGAGGAAGGGGAAATAGGGAATAGCTCACTGAAGACAAAATGTGCCCACTTCACAATTTCATCTATTTAGAAACCCTTTTAATTCTCTCAGATGCTTATAAGAAGGGATGATGCAAAGCCTTGCTTCCTTCCTGTACTTCTTGGTGAAGTGGATAACAGTCTATTAATCTGACAATACATTTAAACTTAGTTATTGGGACAAGGGACTTCCATTATCTATTTCATCTAGTTGCAAACTGTCAGAATAAATCTCATGAGGAGAGAGGATCAAAGCTGCTTTCTTTTATTTGCCACTTCTGTATTCCATGGATTCTTAGATTTGACGTGGTTTAATGCACAACTTAGGAGAGAAGTGCAACGTGGTGATTTCCATTGTATGTTCCTGCATCCAAACCCCACAACATAAAAGTAAAAATCCCCTCAAATGATGATTCTTGGCATCTCAATCCAAATGAGACTGTCACTTTTTGATTAATGTTTGCTTATTCACATTTGACCTGAAATGTCCTGAATATTCATGAAAAATTCTTAAAAAGGAACCAAAGTTTCAATAAAACATTCTGTAAAAATAATTAGGTGGGATGTAAGACCTTCATTTGTTAAATCCAACTTGAACTCACTTAAGCAAAAAAGGAATTTGTAGCCTCACATTAAAAAAAAAATCTATGGGTCAGGGAGGGCTTAATCTAGGGGTTCATACATTGTCATCAGCACCCACTCTTGCTCCATCTCTTGGCTTTACCCTTTGTAATGAAATCATTCTCATCCACTGCCTTATGAGTTGATGTCCAGTGAGAAGAGAAAGTATGTCTCTCTCTCATAGCCCCACCATATCTAAAGGTTATAGATGATCTGTTACACAGAGTCACATGGCCAAGCCTCAGTCCATCACTGTGCCAGGTGATTAAGACTTTAATGGGCCAGAGAGGGCTAAGGAGGATGGAGGGCAGACACTGATCTATAGTAAAGGAAGAGGTCATTCCTCTCACCCATGTTTACATGGCTAAAAAGTAGTAGAACCAGGATTTGAACCTAGACAGTTTAGTACTATTAACCACTGCTCAATATTGCTGCATCACAGCCATGGGATGATAAAAGCCAAAGAGCTCTCTTGGAAGGCAGGGTCCAAGAAGAGACAATGGTCAGTATGCCTTCTTGGAAGGCATTTCTAAACATGCTCTTCAGCTGACTGTAAGTTATATCCTGACCCAAGACTATCTGGTCTATTTGGAAAAGGAACACATCTGGGATCAAAAGCTAAACTGTTGACTTTCAGTTTCTGTACTCTATTTTGGCCCTATCTTTCTAGTCTCAACTTCAATAAATACAGGGCTTTCTTCAAAGGAAGGATTAGGTTTGAGGTGAATCTTGGTTTGTGTGTGTGTGTATCTGTCGCATTTTGTTTCTCCCTTGCAGAACAATATCTCAGTTTGCAAACATGTAGAAGTCAGCCGGCTCCTCCATTCCCATGGACTCCATTCCTATGGACTCCATTCCTTTTTTCCTCAGATTCCATGGGAACAGCTCTGAGCTGGACATCTTGAATTGATTTCACCCTCCACCACTATGCCCACATGCAGCGCCCTTTGACAGCAGATGAATTTTAAGAGAATCCCGATGAGAATTTGCACTGGTAAGGCAAAACATCTTGTTTCAACTCTTAGAGATACTTGTGGAGTTTGTGGGAAAAATGGTTTAAGAAAATTTAGAGCCAGGAAAAATCAGTGGAAGGAGAGAAAACATTTGGAATTCTGGAGTTAGGAACTCTGAATAACCTAGTTTCAAAGGAAACAAAGTCTTGATGAATTCAGTGAAGAATATTTTATAAACATGTATGAGTATGATTTTTTTAAATTAGATAAGTTGATATGTTACTAGACTTAAGCAGGTATTTTTCTTCCTGAAATGGTTTATGTTACTTCATAAACCACCTAGAACCTGATGGCATAAAACACCTGATGGCATAATAATCCTATCTTTTATCTCTTCAGTCTGCAGGTTGACTGGGGTTGGCTCATGTAGGCTGGTTGGACCAGGGATGGCTCTGCTCCACGTGATTTTCTTCCTCCCCTCAGGATTAGCATGTCAATTTGGGCATGACCTTCTTACAATAACGGCAGGGCTGGCAGAGAGTGTGAATTCAATTGTGTACACATTTTCAGGCTTCTGTATTGGGTCTGCCAACTTTCCACTGGCCAAATTAAGTCACACACCAAGCCTGGAGTCCAGACATGGGAAGTATGTCCTACCAGGATATGTACCACAACATCACACAACACAGGGAGTAGATCCAGGGAGGGCTGAGGAGCTGGGGCCTTTAATGTTATCTACCATACCCTACCTCTCAGTCTTTGCTGATTAGACCGAGGGTTGGTAGCTGACAAAAGATCAGTCCTAAAAATCTTGTAAATTGACCAGGGGTCCAACCCTGGCTGGAGTGAGCCAGTCAGTTACTAATACCAGCAAACATCTATATTATGCTTGCTGTACACCATGCACAGTTCTAACTATTTTACATCTATTATTTAGACCTCCCTACATCCTTATGAGATATGCACAATTATTACCCCATTCTACTCAAAAGAAAACTGGAGCACAAAGAGGTGGAATAGTTTGTCCAGCTACTAAGTAATAGGGTCAGAATTCAAACATGGGTGTTCCGGCTCCAAAGCTCATACCCTTAATGGTAGTTTTTTCTCTCCTGGAAGGAAACAAGAAGAATGTGCAAAATAATAGGGGCAGAAGTTAAAAAGATGCCATGGCAAACTAAACCCACATGTAAGCTTCATTTATGAAGAAATAAGAAAGCATGTAGACATTAAAGAAGTGGGTATGAAGACAGAGGAGGAGAACAGAACAGATGAAGTACAGACCGGAAATGCTGAGATGAGCAGCCAGGCAGAAGGAGGTGGAGGGACTTCCAGCACTGCTCTGAGTCCTGAGGAGTTCCCAGCTCCAGCTTTCTTCCACAGAGACCTCTGCTCAGTCATAGATTCCTGAAGCCTTAGAGGTAAAAGCAGAAACATGGCTAAAGATGACACATCTTCCATGTAGTCACTTCCTGGGACATCCCTTTCCCAATTCTCTGCTCTGAGATGAGCTGTTCTAGTTAACACTGACCCAGACTTTAAGCAAATTTTCTCTTAGAGGGTCAGAGAGTAAATATTTTAGGCTCCAGAGGCTGTTACAAGGACTCAACTCTGCCACTGTAGCACAAAAGTATACAGAAGCAACATGCCAATGAGTGTGCATGGTTGTGTTCCAGTAAGACTGTGGTGTGGATACTAAAATTTGAAATTCATAATATTTTCATGTGCTATAAAATCTTAATTTTTTCAACTATTTTAAAATGTGAAAAACTCTTCAGCTCACAGGCCATTTAAAAATGGGTGGTGGGCTGGATTTGGTCTGTGGTTTGTAAATTGCTGAGCCCTGAACTAGACCTTCATCAAAGAACCCTCATGGAGAACTCTACCTGCATTATGTATAAAGGAGAAGGGACAATCTTAGATAAATGCTAAGCAGGTGTGTAATATATAAAATATGACTTCAACACCCAAGGTTTCAAACTCTGAATGTCCTTCATCCCTTAAGATTCTTCCTCTACCAACTCACAGATACTTGCTCTCCTTTTTTCAATCCATAATCTCTTTTATTCCATAGTACACAGAATGATTTAAGAACCCATCTGAAATTCTGCAGGTGTGAGATCCCTTCCTGAGAGCAAGGTTTAACCTGAGGGGCTAGGGAAGGAACAGCCAGTTTTTCCATTCTTAAAGTTTTAAGATTCTGTAACAGAGACAGAAGGTGGGGGAAGCTGAAGACAGTCAGAAGGTAGGACTTCGCTCTCTTCACTGCCTTGCTTGGGGCCAATGCTGGTGGCAAATCCCCACAAACTTTCTAATTTAGGGTTCTAGAAATGTACTGCCAAATCTCAATTTACTATGCCAACCAGACAATGGAGCAAGCTTGGATGATCGAAATCTAACCAACTCCTGGCAACTCTTCTATAACAAAGTCTTTTAACAAGTGCTTCTGGACCATCTGTGGTTTCTTCCTCCCCCTTTGGAGCCAATTAACAGGAAGACAGGAAATGAAAGGAGGAAGATGCTCTCAGGAGGGCCTCAAATGTAATCAGCTTCAGAGCAATTAAGAATTGACTGTATTTTTATTATCATCTAGTTCCCCTTTGAGGTCGATGTTAAAAGCTAATTCTCTTTGGCTGTATCTCTAATGTACAGGATTTATTTTTGAAAAAGTCATTTGCAGAAGAAAAGCAAGAGAAGACAAAGCTTCTATTTTGATTGACTATGGTTTGTTCATTGCTTGACTGGTCAAATTAAATTGAAATAAGTATCATGTCAGCCAAAAAAGTCACTCACTCACCCATAGAAGTAGCCACAGAATATACAATAGAAAATAGATGGAAGTAATCCACAAAATTCCTATTTCCCTCTTACCTTCTTCAGAAACACCTCACAATTCAACTTTCCCATTCCCCAAAGAATTGATTTAACCTGAAGCTTTGCTTTTCTTCTTTTCTTTGATTGGATAAACATCTGAATAAAATACTCTCTGAAATATCTGTTGAAAACACACGGAAAAATATGATAAAATGGTAATTTGTGAATTTGTGAATGTCACTCTCTTGCCTTTTTTTTTTTTTTTTTTTACAGCAGTCACCCTGGCTCATGTGATTCTTTGTGATCAGGGGATATGGTTTAATGTAAACACGAATCCATGGATACAGGGAAGAGGGAAGAAAATCAAAAGTGCATATCTTAGAATCCTTCTCTGTTGGGGAATCAGCAGTTACACCGACTAATTGTATTTTTTGCAAACTCTAACTATTCTATAAAGCACTAAAAATCTTAATTCATGATTTTCCTCGAAGCTGTCATTTGGTCTCAGTGGGTGGTCAGGGAGTGAAGTACAAAACATCAGTGTGTGGTGTCTCAGTGAGCCTTCCCTTTGATCAAACTTGGAACCCAGACAGGAAACAATATGCTCTTTGCTTTACTGCTTTTGCAGATTGTTCATTAGTTTTAATTATTTTCTAAGATCTAGAGGGAGCCATCAAAAAAATTTAATCATGAATGGAAGGCAAGGCAGCCTTCTGTGATCATAAAAACCCACAGCGTTTTGGATTATAGACGTTTTATGATTTACACTCAAATTTGAACTGAAGGGGGCATATGGTACATCAACATTTATTAAGAAAGAAAGGATTTATGATAAATCATAAATCTTGTACAATAAGTTGCCTTTCTATTATGTTTTTAAAGTCATGTTTGTGAATCTGTATGGGGGAGTCCCTTCTAATTTTGACACTGTTAGAAAGTTTTTTTTAAATAGCATCGCATCGTTAAGGGAGATTTTGAAGATTAGGCCAATTACACAAGTTTGAATTTTCTCTAAATGTTCTTATCATGCTCAGGAAATTCTCTTTTCTGAAGAAGCCTATTTCCATTACGGAAATTTCAGAAATTCAGAACCCTGGCTATCCATGACTTCACCTACTCACTGACCACTATGGTTTCATAAAATAAGCCCAGTCTTTCTCCCATGAGAGCCCTTCAAGTAACAAAGCAACTATTGAATCCCCTTAAATTTTCTGTAGGGGTTTAAGATTGTAGGCTCTGGAATCCAACTGCTCAGGTACAGTTTGGGGATCTACTGCTTATTACAAGTGTCTTTGGGCAATTACTTAGTGACTGTAGGCCTTGATTTCCTCCTCATAAAAATAGTTTTGAAGATTAAATGAAGGTATCTATCCAAAGTGTTTGAGAGAGAGTATGTCAAATGGTAAGCACTCAGTAAATGCTAGTTATTACTATCATGTCTGTTTCTGAAGAGGCAAATTCCAGTATGTCCTCATGTGACATGGTTTTGAGTCTCCTCACTATCAGGGTGACAAACTTATCTTGCTTTTAAGAGTGAAAATCCACATACTGGGAATCTCTCTCTGTGCCCAACAAAATGTGACAATCTGCCACTCTACTCACCATGTTGGTTACTCCAGAAATTTTCTGCCCCAATTAAAGTGTGTTTTAGATGTCCCTGGAAGTGTTAGGCAAAAAAACAGACATGAGTGGGGTGGAGAGAGAATAAAGCCAGTTAAGCCCACCAAAAGGGACTCAAAGAGTTAACTCGATAAAACCAGAGAGCCAGAATGGACTCACATATTAATTAGTTAATTAGTTGAAATTTCAAAGGTCAGGAGTGTCATGGAATGTTAGGATATTTCCCAGATAAAGAAAAACATCAGAGGGCAGCCCATGTCTTCAATGTACCAATTAGATCAGGCCTCTAAGGCCAAAGATTGTCAGTCAAGGACTTCTCTGCTCTGCCTCATGTGGTGGGGCACGGAAACGGGGCAGGGGTCATGCCACTGCAAAATCTTCTTAGCCTGTGAAAAAGGTCCTGCTTATTCTTTATCTATATACTATTATTTCTCTTCTCCTAGACCCTTCATCAATTAAGTAACTGTAACCAGGACAAAGAGATACCACTAAAGTGTAAATGAACTTAAGTGGATAAAGAATGCCAAGATCTGGACCAATACAGTCACCTAAATAACCCCATTTTTAAGACAAAACTTCAAAAGAATTATGAATCACCTGTACACATCATGTATTATGCTGACCTCTATCCAAAAGGCTTTATAAAACCCCACACCCTTAATCCTTAAGGACACTGCACTTAAGTGCTTGCACTTTCCTTTCTTCAAGCGTGCACTTTTTGCCTTAAAGACTTCTTACTGCTCAACTTACTGTTCTTTATTTTTGTGCTCTTCCAGTGGTAAGAGTCTTTGTTACTTTGCTATTTCATTCTATTTTATAGACTTAGGCACAAGTCTGCACTCTCTCTATCCTACCTCAGACAAGGAGGGAGGGGCTACTGAGAGCTCTGATTTGGGCTTGCAAGTTCCCATTGCCTGGGTGACCTGGACAGGACTGCAGCTATACGACCATGCTCTTCAGCAGTCTGCCTGTCTAACCTCAGGCAGGCCCTCTCTGTTACTCTATTACAGGATGCAATAAAGTTTACATTGCTTTCTTGACTTTGTTTTCACTCTGATTTCCCTGTGTGTCTGAACTGAATTCCTTCCCAACAGAAGGACCTGCCACATGGGCAAGTCAAATTAAAAGATGCTTGGAGTGCCAAGAAATGTGTTTGAGAATATTTGATATACTCTCTGATCAAAGCTGCTTCCTTTCTGATAACTCTCTGAACGCTATAGCCTTGGCTTCAGATTTGGGCTCATTCTGGATTAGCTTTTAGTGTCTCATTAAACATCTTATTTGATCCATCACTACTCATCTACCTATGCAAGATGCTGCTTCCCATATCACAGATGGAACTGAACTGGTGTTCCTTTGTGCTTACCTGGTACTGAGCTGGCATTCTCCTAGAGACTACCACTATCTTGTCCTCCGAGACTGGGTAAATCACCCTGTACCAAGTCGCAGATATGGGCTTGGAAATCAGAGAAAATGGATTCATCTTCACCCTCAGGTATTGGCTTTTCAACCATTTTATGGGCTTGAAATGGCTACTGTCCTTTAATGCATACTTTCCTGTATCTGTCCATAATCACATTATGAAAGAACTAGTTGATGCCTTTCTGCAACGTCAATATACTATTTCTCCCACATTAAGTCTCTTCTGTTCTGGAAACCCTTTCAAAAAGGGAAATGAGTTTGGTCTGGCATAGTGGCTAGAGCCTTGATTGCTCCAGCTTGGAAACCATCTACAGGCTTGTTGTAGTGCATGTGATTCATGAAAAGACAGCAGTAGACTCAGAAACAAGATGCAAGTTTTCTTTAATTGCAAAGGATAAGGAAATTTATCTGGTTAGAGGTGACTTCTCAAAGTAGGAGATACTTAGCTCACTCTTGGCTTCTCAAATTCCCCATGGGAACCTACAGCTGGTACCCCCTTCATGCAGTGTTGGAGCCTCCATAAGCAAAAAGCTGGCATCATCTTAGTCTCAAAGGTCTTTATATCCTCCTTGCCTTCCAACTGCCCTCAAGGTTTAGGCTGTGAGCCACTACTCATCAGGTGCAATTAATTAGTAGAAAACAGCCCCAGCACATTCCTGAGTGTTCACTGCCAGATTTAGGCAAATCTAAGATAAATTCTCAGGCAGAGTCTCCTTCTGCAGAGTCAAGTTTCAGACCTGCTGTTGGTTTCTTTGGATATTGTATTTCAGAAAAATTGCCTGAGATTATAATTAACACACTGGTCAGTGGTGCACAAAATCCAGTTTTCTCCTCCTCTTTAAAATTCAGAGGTAGATTTGCTCATCTTAAGGCTTCTGCAGAGGTTCCACATTGCTTTCTCTCTTTTGAGACTTGTGGTGTTTCTGATTCTGTTTCTCAAAATGGAACATCTCGAGTGGAACATAACTGGGAGCTCTGGAGGGCTGGTAATACATTAGAAGTTATAAGCAGGTTTTAAGGAGGATAGAGTAGTTACTGGAAATCTTTCTCTTCTGCACTTCCACAGAGTGTAATGCCCTTCTAATGTACATTTTACCTTTTACTGGTTAAAAAAGCAGTAAATAGGTTTCATTTATATTTATAGCTCTCATAGTATTTAGCATGATGTCTTACAAATCTGTATTTTGTGTGTGTGGAAGAAAGGTACATTCTAAGTATAGAAATCGATCAGCTATACCCCTCAAGGTATAAAAGTGACTTTGCTACAACTACCACTATCTGGAATGCCCATTAAACTGGAATTCAGCATAGGGATTAACAGACACCATTGAAAGAGGGCTGTTTAGTGGAGTTCCACAAAATGTGTCTGTGTCTGTCTGTCAACCAGCCCTCACCTGGCTCTCACCCACTTCCAGCACAAAAAATATTAATAACAATTTCCATTTGTATGATAGTTAATTGTTCATAAAGTCAATGCTAAATCCTACTGTCCATTTCCTCAGGTAGGTTATCAATAATCCCATTTTACAATTGAGAAAACAAAGGCTCAAAAAGCATAGGTGACTTAACCAAGGAAACACCTACTAAGTGCAGGGCTGAGACCTGAGTCATTTGGCTTCTCTACTCCTGCCCTTGGGCCTCTATGTCTTCACTCATTTGCCTGTGCTCCCACGGCACGTGGAAAGCAGAGGTTATGTAAAGCAGCAACTGAAGCCACAAACCCAGGAGTTAACCTTTCTCTCTCTCATCTCTACATCCAATTCATTAGCAAGTCCTCACAATTTTTCCTTCTGAATTGGTAATTTTGTCTTTTTCAGTTTTGAACAGCTGCTGCCCAAAGTCTAACCCGCCATCAGCCCTGCCAGGAGGACTGCAGTAGCTTCCTAAGGGATCTCCCTCCCATCATTCTTACGTCTGCACCAGTGGTTCTCAATTGGAATGCGCATCAGAATCCCTGGAGGGCTCATCAGAGCACAGAGGGCTGGGTCCCACCCTGGAGTTTCAGACTCCGTATTTCTGGATGGGACCTGAGAATGCACATTTAATAAGTTCCCTGGTGCTGCTGCTGCTGGTTGCAGGACCACATTTGAAAACCACTGCTGTACACAATCTGTTTCTTATGTAACAGCCAGAGTGATCTTCCCTAATTCAAATCAGATCCCCACCCTTGCACACAAGCTTCCGATACCTTCTCATTTATATCCATTACACATATCTGACCCCTCACCCTGGCCCATGACGTCTTTTTGGATATGGCTTCTGAAAATCCCTCTGACCTCACTTCCTACATGTTCACTGAGCCTATTTTCCGCTGCTCATCATTCAAGTTTCTTCTCACTCAGAGCCTCTGACCAGGAATGTTCCTTCCCAATCTCTGAATGTATGGCTCCTCCTTGTCAGGTAAGAGTCAGGTCAGGATGGGTCTCCCCACAGCGGCCCTCCCTAGCTTGTTAGGAGTTGCCCTCCTAGTGACTTCTCCCACCTTGTTCTTACCTTCCTATTTGTTGATCATTTTCTTCCCCTACCACCAGAATACACACTTTAAGAGAACTGAGCCATTGTCTGCCTTATCTACTACTCTGGACTCTGTGCCTAAAACCACATCTCGTGTATAGCAGTATCTAGTAATTACCTGATGAATGCCGGAGCCTCTAAGACTGCCTTAAAGCCCACAGTATCCCTCAGGTTAGTGGTCTAGTTGGGACTCCAGGTCTTGTGCCTGTGAATCTCTGAGAGTCAGTGATCAGTTTGTTAGGTAGAAAGACTGACATGAGCTGCTAGAAAAGGGCAAGATAAGTTTCAAAGAGAACGTTGCCCAAACTCTGCCCAGGTAGGGGGCCCACGTGAAGACAACAAAGGCTTTGCAGGGAGATAACTTCCTGCCCAACCAGATCCTGATGTAGGGCAGGGACCTGGGACAAACAGCATAATTAACTTTTCCTGCCTATGATGAAAAATGCTGAGATATAAATAGTATAGTAAGAACAGGAAGGATTCCAACTTAAAGCTAAGATTCCATTTTAAAAAGCAGGAAGTTAGGAAGTAAGATTCCTAACATATTCCTAATTCAATCCACTTGACTGATATATTCCCAGAGGGAGGCTGGTATCCTGGAGAGTAACTGACCAATTTCTGGTGTTAATTTTGCAGAATTTCTGACTGATAATAGAACAGAAGAGACTTAATGTCTCTCACCAGAGATAAGCATTTTGAGACCCCTTTACAAGTCTACACTCCGTGACCCTTTGAAAAATCCTCAAAAGAGGGAACACCCAGCCTTTTAGCGCACCTCCTCTCTGAGGATGACTGCACTTTTTTTCTGTTTAAGTGTGTACCTTTAAATAAAGTTTTCTCACTGCTCGACTTACTATGTTTTGTGTTTTTGCTATTTCATTCTATTCCAAGTCTCCATTTTACCCATAAGTAAGGAGGGGCTAGTCCTCACGCAGTGCAGATCCAAGCAGACATGGGATGCCAAGTGACTCTGGCTTTAAGAGACGGCAAGGGAATCTGCCCTATACTAAGAAATTGTTTAGCAAACTTTCCCTCTGCATCTCTGCATTCTCCTGCTCTCAGCAGCCTGCAAGGCCACTGGCATTCATTTCTCCTTTTATTCTAATGGATTTCTTCCTAACCTACACTCTTCCAACCTGCTTGAGAATTCTTTCTCATTCAGAGTCAAGAACCCTCCCAATCTAGGCAGAGGTTTCACCTGGTGCACAGGGAGAAACCTCCCCAGATGCAGCTGCCTGGCAATAATCCCTATGGGGGCATAACTGAACGAAACTAAGAATTGCCCAAATCACAGCTCAGCATGGGGAAAGTACATGCTCCCTGAGAGGGACTGCTACACAGAAGGACCTGTAAACCAAGTAACCCCACCTTGTCAGTCCAAGAGCCCCCTCCTAACCAGAATGCAGCAGATAAGCTTCCTGCCTAATGGAAAGTTTTTCTGTCTACCTTGTCTCTGACCTGCTCCTCGCTTGGAGCGTACTCAAATAAAAGGTTCGCTGTGCTTTGCTACTGCATCTCTGCCTTTCAATTCTTTGCTGCACTGAGGACAAGAACTGAGGAGAACAAACTCAACCTGGAACAAGTTCAATGAAGCCTGTAACTTTCTTTGCCATTATGGAAACAAAAACAACTATGGAAGACAAAGGCCATCTTACAGCTGTGTGAATCAGAAACAAATTCTGGGAAAGGAATATGGTGACAAGAAGGGCCACCGAACAGATTTTCCTCACTATTTGAGTAAAGTACAAAACAAGGTCTTTAAGGGGCTAATGAATTTTGAGAGATGGGACAGTGACTCCAAGCACTCTCCATAAATGCCCTTAGACTCTGCTGCCGACTCCAGGGATTGTCCTAGGCTAGCTCAGGAGTAGGTACAGTGGCTACTGTGTGTGTGTGTGTGTGTGTGTGTGTGTGTGTGTGTGTAAATAAGTATACAGCCACAGCCAAAACACCTGTGGTTTGACGTCCCTTCTTTTAGGGAAAGTTCCAGTCTGTCCTTCTCAGTTCATGCGGCTCTGGTGGTGCCTTCCTTTCCCTCCAGCATGCGCCTGAGCCTGGCCAGTCGGATTACTCTATTCCTCTCACTGGGAATTGGTTAAGAGACACACAACCTCACCGTGCTGGGACAATGAGTGTCTCCTCTATGAATTCTGCTGGTGCTGTCAGGAAATTTACTATCCCTTCAATCATGAGAACAATGTGAGTGTGGGGACTCTGGACCCCCTTATCACTGCACCGGGACAGCCCATCTGGGAATAAAGCAGAATCTAGATATGAAGAGAGGCTGGATAACTTCAGTTTAGCCTCTGGATCCAGGTGTGCCTGAATCTCCCACTTGGACTTCTCACTCAGCCGAACACAGTAATTTGCATTTGTACTTAAGCAAACTTGAGAAATACTCTGTCACAACAGAAAGGGTGCTGAGGGATCCAGCATGTCCATCCCACACGTTCTTATGAGACTCCTTCCCGAACAGTCCTGCTGTGCTGTGTTATTTTTCTGTCAACACCTAGTTCAAAGGCAGCTGGAACCACCCCCAGCACTGCACTGAAGCTACTGTGATCCTCAGGCCCACACACTGTGGCTAAGACCGCACAGAACACGTTATTAATAACAATGCCTACATTTCTTGGGAGATTTCTTCTGAAGGATTCAAAGAACCTAGTATACATTTACTTTCTCTTCACTCTGTAACAGAGGAAGAAACAGACACTCCCAAGTTGTGTGACCCTGGGAAATGACACCATTTCTCAGAGTCTCTGTTTTCTGAAATGTTCAAACAGGGATAGGCAGGGAAGGCAGGAGTTTTAGATCTGCCATTTGATGAGACTGTGAGGCATAATGTGAAACAACTAACATCTTGATGGCAGGGTTTTGCAAAACAAATGTTGGTATTGAATAGTATTGCCTGCAAATAAGCTCTGAGAAAATACATTCTAGGTCACATCAGAGTCTTTCAATGTCACTCAGAAACAAAAAAAATCACTCTTTGGCTTCCCAAACAATCTTCTACTGAAAAGGAACACATGACGAAGAGAAACAGTTTAAAAAAATGCACTTACTCGGTTTTACTACTAACATTTATAGGGAAATAACAGTGTCATTTTACCATAAAATGTGGGGTGTTAGACGGTATAATATGCCCAAGAGTTAAGCTATGAATTACAGATATCTTCATGGTTTCCTAAAGCAAATCTGACTCAGAAAGATGAGTTTATGTGAACCACACTTGTAGAAAAAAAAATCTAAATTATTCCTTTTTAAATGGCTATAATTCAGCTGATAATCTGTATTCTGTCACTTTATTCAAAGCTGTTTGTGCCAACATAACTTAAACACGAGCAAATAAACAGCCACTGAATAATAGGGAATCTGTGTCATATGCATGTGTAATATTCATTAGCCGCTTCTGAACAATCACTGTGTTCAGAATGGAGAAATATATTTTACTACTGAAAATGTAAAACAGACAAGTTCTTGCTTCAAGTTATAAGGCAACTTATTGGAAGTCTATGGGAGACGCGAAGAAACTCTTTGAGGAAACATTTAGCTATCTGATAATTGATCAAACAAATGTAAAAAAATCACAAAGAGAGAAAGCTAGATGGAATTAATGACAAACAGCTTACTGGAAGAATTAAGCTTCACCATGAGCTTTTCTAGAAGATTGGGAGTATGTATATATTGGGGAATATTTCAAGAGCTGCATGTTTTTATGAGCAGTGAAGGGAGGCAGTTTACAAATGAGGGCCAGACAACATTATCGTGTGGCATGACTGAAGAGTATTTCATTTTACACTATCTAAAATATCAGTGAATAGGGCAAATCCATCTCTTTTAAGGAGTGTTGTCTAACAGCAATAGCAGTGGTAGACTTTTTTTAATTTTTAAGTTTTTTTAGTGAAAGTATACCCAAATACCCAAATATTACATGGGACATGCTTATACTAAAATAATCATTTTATTGCTTATCTGAAATTAAAACTTTACAAGGCATCCTGTATTTTCATTGACTAAATCTGTAAACTCTGTGCATAAGGATCCTTAGTCAAAGTAAGGTATTGCAGGGACATGAAACAAGCATCATGATTAACTTCTGTCTATGATGAAAAATGTGATATAAGTAGTATAGTAAGAAAAGGAGGGACTCCGTCTTAAGGCTAAGATTCCATTTTAAAAGCAGACAGTTAGGAGGTAAGATTCCTAACAGGTTCTTTGTTAATCGGTCAACAATCTATCTTAAGGCATGGTAAGCAGTCCTAAACGGTATATTCCCAGTGCTTGAGGGTAACCACTGTCTTGGAGAAGAACAGGGTCAATAAATTCCTTGTGCTAAGTGTATCTTAGAGAATATCTAGAGGACAGACTATGGATGATGACATAATGTCTCTCACTGGAGACAGACATCATGAGGCCTACACACACCCTGCCCTCTTTGCTCCACCCTTGAAATCCTTAAAAGACAGTATTCTAAGCCTTTAATCACATCTCCTCTCTGAGGTTGCCCACACTCCCCTCTCTTCAAGTGTGTACTTTGTCTTAAATAAAGACTTCTTGCTGCTCAACTTAACTACGTTTTGTGTCTGTGCTTTTCCAGTGGTAAGTGTCTTTGTTACTTCACTATTTCATTCTATTTTCTAGATGTAAACACTAGTCTTCTCTCTCTCTCTCTGCTTTATTTTAGACCAGTAGGGAAGTGGAAGTTCTCAGAACATAATCTCACTCCATCCAGTGCTCTGTGGTGGTAGGGGCTTAGTTCTCACGCTGTGAAGACTCAAGCGGACACAGGACGCTGGGTGACTCTGGCTTCAGGAGTTGGCAAGGGATCTGCCCCATGCAGAGCAGGAGTTCAATGAGCTTCCCTTCCCTCCCTCTGTTCTCCCTTGCTCTCTGCTGCCTACATGGCTGCTGCCATTCCCTGCTACTCTCACTTTAAAGAATTCCTTCCTTCCCTCTACTCATCAGACCTGTTTGGGAATTCTTTCTCGATCAGCATCAAGAATGCTCCCCTGTCCAGGTTGAGGTTTCATCTAGTGCACAGGGAGAGACCTCCCCAGATGCAGCTGCCCAACAGAAAATCACTTTCTTTTTCAAAAGAAGGGATTAGCAAGTTTTAAAGATGTTCCCATCAATACTAAATAGCACTTACTATGTGCCAGGTTTTACTCTGGGCACTTGACACATTTTGACTCATTTATCCTTATAAAAACCTATGAGATCAATGTTACTACTTTATTCTCTTCTTTCCAGAGGAAGAAATTGAGGCACACAGAGATTAAGTAACTTGCCCAGGGTGACAAACTGGGAAAGGGCAGAACCCAGACTTGAACATAGGAAGCCTGGCTTTAGCATCTTCACTCTCAACTACCACATATTTGGCTAGGCAAGGCCTGGGTCACACACAGTGACTGGGAAAAGCACCTCATCATGGCTCTTTTAAATTAGGGAATCCTAATGCTTTAACTGTTGGCTCAGCCCTTAAAACCAAAAGCACAGTTCCAGGAAAAAGGACCTCCAATGTTGAAAGGAGCTCCAGAGAGTCCTTCCTGGAAGCTGACCACCATCCTGTGGATGACTGCAGTTGACTGGCTTCTCATCTACATGTGCCCTTTATGGCCTCCTCTAAGCTTCCCTGAGTACCATTTTTCACATTGGAAGATTCTGATGTGACCTAGAATGTATTTTCTCAGAGCTTATTTGCAGGCAGTACAATTCCATACCAACATTTGTTCTGCAAAACCCTGCCGTCAAGATGTTAACTGTTTAGGGACAGTTATTACAAGTCCTTACCTCGCTTGTAATAGTCACTTTAGTTGTGCCACATGAGGAAAAGGTAGCATTACAGCACATCATACCCACATTGGCCCAGACTCTTGCTTTGGCCAGGCGTGTTCCTGGAAACACAGTGAGCAGTAGGGCCCAGTGGGAGCCAAGGAGGAGTGAGAGAGAGCAGGGGAATGGGACAAGGGTCATGCCATTGTAAACACTACTTAGCCTGCAAAACAGGCCCAGTTTGTCCTTTAACTTAATCTATATGCTGTTCTTCCTCTTCTTCCAGCCCCTTAATCAATTAAGTAACTTTGTAACCACTTCTGAGTGTAAACAAATCTACCTGGGTAAAGAATGCTGAGATCCCCATCAATACAGTCACCTAAATTTTCTTAAGACAAAACTTCAAAGGAATTATGAATCATCTATATACATCATATCTTTTGCAAACCCCTACCCAAAGGTCCTACAAAATCCTAAACCCTTAAGCTCACCTCCTGAGGTTGCCCACACTCCCATCTGGGTGGGTACTGTCTTAGATCAAATGAACTTTCTTGCTGCATAAGCTGATTGAGCTTGTCTCTGAACTCTTTTCCATATTAAAGACAAGAACTCTCCAACTTCTACCCCTGTCGGTAACTGTCTTTGGTACTTTGCTATTTCATTCAGCTTTCTAGTCTTAACATGGATTTTCTCTCTGCCTCTTTTATTTCAGACCAGTGGAGAAGTGGAAGTTCTCAGAACATAAAACTCACTCCATCCAGGGCTCCATGGCTCCCCCATATCCTGGGGTGGCTGCGATATAAGTCCCATGCTGTGCAGATCAAGTGGACCCTAGTTGCCAGGTGACTCTGGCTTCAGGAGTTGGCAAAGGGTCAACCCTATGCTGAGCAGGAGTTTAATCAAATTCCCTTTTCTCCCTATTCTTCCTTGCTGTCTTTTGCCTGCATGGCTGCTGACATTCACTTCTTCTCTTGCTTTAATGAATTCCTTCCTTGCTGCACTTGTTTGACCTGATCAAGAATTCTTTCCCTATGAGTCAGGAACCCTTCCCTGTCCATGCTGAGGTTTCACCTAGTGCACAGGAAGAGACCTTCCCAGATGCAGCTGCCCAACAACAGGAGGATATACTACTCACAGGTCTTATTTATTGCCAGGGACCCAGACACTCATTAGGCGAAAGGCCCATTCCTTTTACATTATTTTATATCTGTCAAGGTTGGTTCCTAAGATCAGCAAGGAACTCCTGATATATTTTTCAAGTAGAAGCAAATGCCATACAAATCTGACAGTCACATCCAAATAATTCCAGGAAGATGAATGATATTTACCATTTAGAGGTGCTTTTCACTGAATTGATGCTCTAATTTGTACAACATAAATGCAAGCAAATCATAAATATGAATCTTTAGTATATTTTAAAATAATTAGGCTCCTGTATTGACTTATTTTGGCTTTTTGTACCACACTATCAATTTGTGGAGTGTTCAAGCATTTTACTTCTAGTAAGACATTCATTTCAATGAAGTGATATAAAACCCTTCGTCCGTTCCTATTTAGAGCTGAGGAATAAACCTATTTGTAATGACTCTTACATGAGAAGCGTATTGACTACTTCTCTATAATAATCAGACATTACATGAAATTAGAAACAATAGGGGGCTGAAATCAATCAGCCCTGGCAGACGGGTTGAGATGATAATGACTCATTTGACTGGGTTGCTCTGAAAAATTAATAACAACAGAGGTAATTACTAACCTGGGAGAGCCAGACTCTTGATCACTCTTTAACATGGAAACCTAAAGTGTGCAAAAGCCATCACTGTAAGGCACACGCCTGACTGCTGTAGTCAACAGTCAACTGGCGTAAGTACGTCAAAGTCTCATCCTCCAGATTCTTGGTTCTCACCTGGAGATGTCTTTGTCCCTAAGGGAACATTTGGCAATGGCAGGAGACATTTTTGGTTGTCCCAGTCTCGGGCATGGGTGCTACTGATATCTGGTGGGTGGAAGCCAGAGATGATGCTACACATTCTATAATGCACAGGAGAGCCCCCAGGACACAGAATTACCTAGCCACCAATGTTAACAGTGCCAGTGTTAAGAAACTCAGGGTGTAGGCCCTGCCTAAGTGTCATCAACCACTCTGAGATACAGTTCACAAAGCAGGTGGTGAGAGCCCCGGATGGAAAGGGCAAGGAGCAGCTACGACAGGTCCAAGATGAATGGTTCACCTCCACTTCTTTTGGTTGAGGTCTCTATTTGGCACAAAGGGTTGGCAAATCCCTTCATTTTTCTTCTAGCTCTATCTGCTCCCGAGTGCAGGGGCATATATCACAGCCACCTAGCTGCTGGCTGCTAAGACGCTGTTGTGGAGCAGACAGCTCAATGCATCAGAGAAAGGGCCATGCTGGACACAGACAGCCAACAGGATGCCCAATGGGAAAATTTACCCTGGCTCTTTCCTCTGAGTCTCAGTCCTTGGTTGTTTGGGAATGCCTAGACCTTTACTATCAAAAATATTTACAGAGCTAGCTTCTAGGTAGCTAATGGTAAAGGTGTACATGAAACAATGAGATCATTGAAGAGCTATGCTATATGCATCTGTATCACATGCCCAAATATTGCATGTTGATGCCTCATGTAATCTGATGTACAATTTACCTTATGTTGTGCAAAGCTGACAGTAACTACTCTGTACTGTAACCAAAACAGTATGACAGACTTCATATCAAACCCACCAGTAGGTCCACAAGACCTCACAGTAATATGGCTTTGCTCTGCTTCCTTTCCCTGCTTCTTCTGCTAAACATATGTTCCCATTTCACATTGCTAGAAAACTTCATTTTTACTATAATAGAAAAGCCAAATTTGGATTTTAAAAATTGTCCAAATCAGCTCTTTCAGGAATAATCATACATTAAACAAAGTTTAATGTGCTATGCGGCTACTGTCTCTCTTTTGCCCCAGTCCAAGCTGTTCCTATTGGTATTCCATTCTCCCACATGTCTGGATGCCCAGAGAATATTCCACTGAGACTCTGGGGTCAACCTTCCTACAGATGTTTCTCCCATTCCTTTCTCACCTTGAACAAGGACCTACTCTTTGCTAAGGTACCTTGACATTAGGTCGTCCCATATCTGTCAATACGGGGCTTTCTGGAAAAGCAGCAGGGCGTGTCTACAATTATGGGGATCTCTGGCCCTGCCTCAGCAAGTTTGGCAGGGGAGGATCTTAGCACACCCCAGATCATACCATTGGATGGCTTACTTAGCTACTGTGTGAAGCCATTTTTCAAAATCTATTATTTAAAAAGCTTTCTTTCAAAACTATTGCTACTACTTTCCCTCATGGAATACAGACACTGTATTGTCCAGGGTGGTTATATTTTCATACATTTTTTTCCCAGAGACAATATTTAATCTCAGCCTGACTTCCCCAAATATGCTCCTTCCCAGCTTCTTAAACTTTACACTCATTTTATTAGGAGCACAGATTTTCAGAGATGCCCAATTCTATCCTCCCATTTTACAGATGAGGAATCTGAAGTCTAATGCCTTGTCTGAGATTACTTTGCAGATGTTTATTCTTCAAGATTTGCTACTACTCTTTGCGCAACGACTTTCTTTCCTCCTCCACCATCAGATTTAGCTTCTTTATTTGTTGTGGCAAATGACCCATGAGCAGAAACGGCACGTGCCACTTTCAAGCAGTGATTTTAAGAGCCATCAAGTGATTCTTCCATGTTCTGTACCTCTTTCTATGCAATCAGCAGGGTCCTGGACAGGGAATAACCCTTCAGCCTGGGTTCCAGGTCAGGGATGAAGCAAGGCAGAGCAACTTACATGAGAAATAAACCTTTACTGGTGTAAGCTGCCACTTGAGGTCATTTGTTCCCGCAACTTCATACAGTCTAGACTGATTGCTACAGGCACCAGCAACTTAGTAACAGGGCTGATTTAAGCCTCCAGTCTCTATTCCCTAGACCAGCTTTTCTCCAAGACATCACAATGAAAAAAACATATTTCAGCTATAATGAGTTACAGAAGTAGTAACATCCAACATCTGAGCAGAGAGGCCTTGGTTTTTAATATTTTTAGTTAGCTTGCATCCCAATTAGAAAGGCTTTGGGGATTATGCATACTATGGCTCAGTTGCATTTGCAGGAATAATTAAGGAAAGATTCCTAAGCAAGGCCTAGCCCAAAAGTTTAGACTTCCCACAAACTTCTTTTTCAGATTCTGCAGAAGGTAAATCTTGTCTTACATAGTACCAACACAACATGTTATTTAAAATCAAAGATAAAAATGAAACACAAAAAAATCCTTGAAATTCAGAAAGCATCAAACAAAAATAAAGACAGAATGACAGACATAAAGAGGGGAGAAAAAAAAAAACTCCAGACAGTGCACAGAATTGTAAACATCATTTAGGTGTACAAATTTACTTCATTATTTTCTAGTTAACGAGTTTTCACATAAGCTAAGAATATTCTGGTGATGTCTTTACTTAACATTGTAATTTCACAAACTGTCAAGAATGAAGAACTCCACTGGGGTAAGTGAAGATATGCTTGAATTTTCTTAATTGCCACCTTGCTAAGGCTTTGAGCTCATTGTTTAGCTGTGTGACAAATGGTTCTAAGCACTGTCAGGCAGTCACAGGGGAGACAGGGTTGCTGCACAATGTGCCTGTCTCATTACTGTGCTGCTGACAGCCCACAGCCTGAGAAAGGAGACAACACTTGTTCCAGCACTAGGGTTGCAGGGGCCAGAGTGGCAGTGACTGATAAATGAGAGTAGATCGCACTGTTGTTAGAATGTTTGCTCTCCCGGGGTCCCATCCTTCTCCCTGGGACAAGGACTGGCTTCAGAGTAAAACCTCAATGCCTCCCTTAACCGTGGGTCTCTGCATCAACCCCTAACCCAGCATCTGACACAGGCATGCTTTCAATAAGTGCTTGCTGCAAGGCTGTATGAATGAATGAATGAATGAATGAACATCTTTCCTTCCCAAGCTTATCAGCTGCTCCTTTTCTTCTCTCCATTGCCAGAGAAAAGACTGAGTAAACTTAATCATATGATGAAACCAGTGTGTTCCAGTCTCTCACTTTGAGGCTGGGTCTGTCCACCTCCACCCACACAGACAACCTCCCCTCCACACCTTTAGTCACTCTCTTGTACCCACTGCTCCCCCACCAGTTCTCAACTCCTTTGAGGGATGAGCCTGCAGCAGAGTCAACTTTCAAACTCTCCTAGTGCTTAGCAAAGCATATTGTTCTTAGCAGGTGTTCTATGTATTTTAATTTTAAAAATAATGTGTTATATTCTTAATGTGTTGTGTCTCAGTACTGTTTGTTACTTAGAAGAGAGATGGTATGAGAATAGAAAATGATGAACATGAAAGAATAAAGTGCTGAAGTGGGGATTTCAGATGTGAAGGTAGGGGAAACACTTCTTGGAATCTTACTGCCTAAGAGTGGTTCCAAGTCCTGGCTCACAGACTGGCTTTGGTGTGGGGCATTCATTCTCAGTGGGGTGATACTATCCCCAAGAGGGTGAAAACTGGTTCTTGGCAGAGGAGAGAAAAAATGCTCGGATATTACAATTTTCTGTGACCCTCTGAAGGGCCACAATACATAATCGGTATATCAGTGATATTAGAATTTCATGGGGGTGTGAGATTGGGAAAAAAATGTCTGAAATAACTCTTTGCAGGAAGATGATAATGAAAGCAAGGTTAAGAAACACAGGCTTATGGGGATATTTTTCCCAGCCCAAAGTGCATGTTTTTATATGTGGATGTATATATGTCTGTATAGTATGGATAATATAAATAATCCATGCAATTTTGCTAATAGGACTTTATGGGGAAAAATCTAGACTTTATTTTCAGATTTTCCCTTTCTTAGCAAATTAAACATTAGGTAGGTATTGGTATCTACATTTAAAAAAATGTTCTTGTTATTGAAATTCAAAAGTCTGGGAACCACTATTTTGGTTTTTAATAGACAACTTAATCCATGTGTACAATAATCCAAGAGTCTTGTCAATATTAAACAAAGCAAGTAGTCTTAGAGCATATGAAGAAAATTATCTCAGTCCCAGGGAAACTTAGGAGGAGATCACATTTCTGTGAGACCCAGTGCAAGGGCTGAGTTAATCATGCTCTTCAGATCATGGTAAATGATCACTTGATTGTCTGGGCTGTTTGCCTGATTCATTGATTCATTAAGTCTACCCAATACCTCACTGCTATGCCTCTCTCAAACATTTTAACGTATTAAATGTGCATTCTATTTTATATTACTATTGCAAAATGTGTATTGCTCTGTGTGCATGCATTTTTTATTTATGTACATGGTAGTGTTACATATTTTATTGTTTCTTCTCCTTTCTATTTTTATGATGTTTTTAAGATCTGCACTGTTCTACTGCTTCCTCTGCTGCAAACCCTTTTGGGTGTGTGTCCTCAATGATCTATCTTTCTACCACTATTTTAGAAAATGTTGCCTCCAATGACTGTAGGTCCCTTATTTGGGATCTAGGTCACAGTTTCCTGGGATGTATCCCAGATGGGAATGTTCTATATTCATCCTGAAGATGAGTGAATTATTTTGAAAGCTTTTTTTTTTACATCAGTTGCCCATAATCATATGAGTTTCCTACTGTTTTACGATATTTCATGTTTCTGACCTATATTCACCTTGATTATATTTTATACACTGGTGAATTCAGTTATCTAATGTATTTTTATGCTTGTGTTTCATAGATGAAATGTGCCTATATTTTCTATAATATTTTTCCTGCTCTTGTCTTTATCTGTATTTGAAGTTAAGGACATAACTGGGGGATTTTTTGCTTTTTAAAAAATTTTCTTAAGCAGCTAGCAAAACAAGAATGAACTGTTCCTTGAACATTTGGTAGGACTACTTATAAAGGTATCTGGACCTGAGATTGTTTTAGAGCAGACACTTTGGCTAATATTTAAATATTAGTATTTGACTAAATCACCTTTTTCTTCTTACTCTGATTTTCTAGTAATTTATACATTCTCATTATGTTTACAAAATGAACAGCATATAGTTATTGATAACACTTACTGTTTTTATAACTATTGTATCTGTGGTTATTTCTTTTTCTTAATTGCTTTACTGAAATATCATTAATACAGCATAAAATTCACTTGTCTAAATACACTTGTTTTAAAAGTGAATTGAATGACTTGAGTAAAGTTACAGAGCCATGCAACTATCACCACAGCCTAATGTTAGACCATTTCCATTATCCACGAAAGATTCCAACTTTGGAGGGAGAGTCCAGTCACCCCCTATTCTCGAACTCAGTCCCAGGCAGCCACTAATACACTTTCTGCCTCTAGAGATTTACTGGTTTTCGACTACATACTGTATTATCGTTGTTTATCTGCATTAATATTTTCAAGGATTCAGCTTTTAATTTTGTTAACCTTCCTTATTTATTTCACTGATTTTGAACAAGTTCTTATCAGTCCATCCCTCAACGACAGTCACTAACCCAAGGGGCAGGACTGAGGACACAGGCCCATTATGCCCTTTGATAATCGTGTAGGCTTTGCCCGGCATGGAGTCTGCTGCCTCTTCTCTTTGGAGCCTGTGGTTATTTGTCAACAGGGACTTTAACATTCCCTGGGCACACTGCCCCAAACCCTAGTTTCCCCAAGATGCTGGAGGTCTACTTTCTGAGAGGCCAGACTGAAACTCTTTGATGAACAAAAGGATCCTGAGTTTTCTGGACTAGATACCCAAGCTGCCAAACTTGTCTGGACCCCTAAATTTAAATGTGTGCCATTGTGAGTCACTGTGTGCTTGTGGAGGGGGGTAGAGGGAAGACAAAATATGTAGTGGCTGCTTAATGCTCAAGGATAGAAGTCATTCATTTCTGGGTAAAGTGATTTCTGGTTGTTAAGGAGCCAGAAGACTCCAACATTGTCCTTAAAGAAAAAAACAGAGGTCATTAAAAGGACTAAAAGAAATTTCAAAGTCCTATGTCTCTTGATTTGCTTTGTAAACATGGGCCCACAACTGCCCCCTTTTCTATCCTCCATACACTGACTATTGGTGGGGACATACGGAAATTTCCCTAGTATTTCTTATGGATCTGCATCCTAACCAATCACTGGGAGGGTCTGGGAGGTAATACTGAGGACCTAGAGCTGGCCAGGCATATGGTGGAATTTTCTTTTTAAATACTCACAGTGGTCCTCTGAGCTCAGTTGTATCATTCCAACCTCAGAAATGAGACAACTGAGAGAAGTTGGATGATATTCCCAAGCCCATTATACACCAGTCACTTAGTGACTCCTGGGGCCACAAAGATGGTGTCAGAGACAGAATAAAACTAAGACCCATCTCACTGCAAGTCTCAGGTTCCTTCTACCCCAGTGTGCATAAAATGCTAGCCTGGAAGGGACTTCAGAGTTCGTCTAGTGAAGTAATTCCCCAAACCTCAGTCATTCAAGCATCTTCTCCACAAATTCTAACAGTCCCATGTAACACCTAAACCACGGACATGACTTCATATTTTTATTTAAATTGATTTGTAATTTTTACAAAAATGCATTAATTTGAAAAAAATGCTTTTTATCACTACCATAAATGAAAAAGTCAGTATCACTTGCCATAAATGAGAGGTATAGTACTCAACTATGCTTACAATAATCCTGCTGAGAAACTTCCCCCCAACTCAATGGCTTATAACAAAGTGTGCTTATTCTTGGGAGCACAGACATGCAGCTGACCACAGTCTGGCTACTCTAGCTGGCTGAGCTGACCAGGCTCCAGGTTGTGGGCCTACTCCAGGGAATCATGCTGGAACCTGGAATTACGGGAGAGAGGCTGCCTGGGGTTTGAAACCAGCACACAGTCCCTCTACTTACAGTCCATTGGCCAAAGCAAGTCACATGGCCAATCCCAACACCACCCAGGCAGGGAGAGATGCTCCTCTCCTGGTGGTGGTGGAAGGAGGAATGAGAGAGTATTTGCCAAACAAAAATCTTATTTACCACATGCAGAAAAGACATAGTCAATATAATGAAAACAACAATACTTTAAAAGTTTGGTTAGCCATCACTGCCTCTGAAAGTAAGATTTCCAGATAAAATATAGGATTCTCATTTAAATTTAAATTTCACATAAGCAACAAATCATTTTTTAAGATAAGTATGCCCAAATATTGCATGGAACACAATTATCCTAAAAAATGATTTGCTGTTTATCTAAAATTCAAATTTAACTCTATTTTCATTTGCTAAAGCTGGCAACTTTATGCAGACAGATCTTAGTCTAGGCCTATTTTTTTTCCCCTAAAAAAAGAGAGAGACATTAGCAAGTCTTACATATATTCTATGATTAAACTGACACTTTTCCCCTAACGTAGAAACAACAGAAAGTGAATTGAATGTTACAGAATAAATATCTCATGATGTGATTCAGCACCACAAAAGCTCTTTGCTGTGTCTTATAACATCATCACACATTTTCATTTAAGATTATCTTGCAAAATATCTATGCACCCAACACAGGATCACCTACATATGTGAAACAAATACTAACAGAATTAAAGGGGGAAACAGAATGCAATGCATTCATTTTAGGAGACTTCAACATACCACTCACTCCAAAGGACAGATGAACCAGACAGAAAATAAGTAAAGAGACAGAGGCACTGAACAACGTATTAGAACAGATGGACCTATCAGACATCTACAGAACATTCCATCCAAAAGCAACAGGATATACATTCTTCTCAAGTGCACATGGAACATTCTCCAGAATAGATCATATACTAGGCCACAAAAAGAGTCTCAGTAAATTCAAAAAGATTGAAATTGTACCATTGAGCTTCTCAGATCACAAAGGTATGAAACTAGAAATAAATTACACAAAGAAAAATAAAAGCCCACAAACACATGGAGGCTTAATAACATGCTCCTAAATAATTAATGGATCAATGACCAAATAAAAACAGACATCAAGCAATATATGGAGACAAATGACAACAATAATTCAACACTGCAAAATCTGTGGGATGCAGCAGAGGCTGTGCAAAGAGGGAAGTATATTGCAATACAGGCCTACTTTAGGAAATAAGAACAATCCCAAATGTACAGTCTAAATTCACAATTAACAAAACTAGAAAAGAAAGAACAAATGAGGCCCAAAGTCAGTAGGAGGAGGACATAATAAAGACTAGAGCAGAAATAAATAAGATTGAGAAGAATAAAATAATAGAAAGAATCAATGAAAGCAGGAGCTGGTTCTCAGAGAAAATAAACAAAATAGATAAACCCCTAGCCACAATTATCAAAAAAGAAAAAAGAGTCTACATACATAAACAGAATCAGAAATGAGAAAGGCAAAACCACTATGGACACCACAGAAATGCAAAGAATTATGAGAGAATACTATGAAAAAGTATATGCTAACAAACAGGATAACCTAGAAGAAATGGACAACTTTCTAGAAAAATACAACCTTCCAAGGCTGACCCAGAAATAAACAGAAAATCTGAGTAGACCAATTACCAGCAAGGAAATTGAATTGGTAATCAAAAAACTACCTAAGAACAAAACTCCCAAACCAGATGGTTTTACTTCTGAATTTTATCAAAGAATTAGTGAAGACGTAATACCCATCCTCCTTAATATTTTCCAAAAAGTAGAAGAGGAGGGAATAATTCCAAACTCATTCTATGAAGCCAACATCACCCTAATACCAAAACCAGGCAAAGACACCACAAAAAAAGAAAATTACAGACCAATATCCCTGATGAACATAGATGCAAAAATACTCAACAAAATATTAGCAAACCGAATTCAAAAATACAACAAAAAGAGCATCCATCATGATCAAGCGGGATTCATCCCAGGGATGCAAGGATGGTACAACATTCGAAAATCCATCAGCATCATCCACCACATCAACAAAAAAAAGGACAGAAACCATATGATCATTTCCATAGATGATGAAAAAGCACTTGGCAAAATTCAACATTCACTCATGATAAAAACTCTCAACAAAATGGGTCTAGAGGGCAAGTACCTCAACATAATAAAGGCCACATATGACAAACCTACAGCCAACATTATACTTAACAGTGAGAAGCTGAAAGCTTTTCCTTTAAGACTGGTAACATGACAAGGATGCCTACTCTCCCCACTTTTATTCAACATAGTTCTGGAAGTCCTAGCCACGGCAATCAGACAGCACAAAGAAATAAAAGGCATCCAGATCGGCAAGGAAGAAGTTCAACTGTCCCTGTTTGCAGATTACATGATATTGTACATAAAAAACCCTAAAGAAACCACTCCAAAACTACTAAATATAATATCTGAATTCAGCAATGTTGTGGGATACAAAATTAACACACAGAAATCTGTTGCATTCCTATACACTAATGATGAACTAGCAGAAAGAGAAATCAGGAAAACAATTCCACTCATAATTGCATCATAAAGAATAAAATACCTAGGAATAAATCAAACCAAGGAAGTGAAAGACCTATACTCTGAAAACTACAAGACACTCATGAGAGAAATTAAAGAAGATACCAATAAATGGAAACACATCCCATGCTCATGGATAGGAAGAATTAATATTGTCAAAATGGCCATCCTACCTAAAGCAATCTACAGATTCAATGCAATCCCTATCAAAATACCTACAGCATTCTTCAACGAACTAGAGCAAATAGTTCTAAAAGTCATATGGAACCACAAAAGACCCTGAATAGCCAAAGCAATCCTGAGAAGGAAGTATAAAGTGTGGGGAATTACGTTCCCTGACTTCAAGTTCTGATACAAAGCCACAGTAATCAAGACAATTTGGTACTGGCACAAGAACAGACCCACAGATGAGTGGAACAGAATAGAGAGCCTAGAGAACAGAATAGAGAGACATAAACCCAAGCATATATGGTCAATTAATATATGGTAAAGGAGCCATGAATATACAATAGGGAAATGACAGTCTCTTCAACAGATGGTGTTGGCAAAACTGGACAGCTACATGTAAGAGAATGAAACTGGATTATTGTCTAACCCCATACACAAAAGTAAACTCAAAATGGATCAAAGACCTAAATGTAAGTCATGAAATGATAAAACTCTTAGAAGAAAACATAAGCAAAAATCTCTTTGAATTCAGCAAATTTTTCCTGAATGTATTTTCTCGGGCAAGGGATACAAAATAAAAAATGAACAAATGAACTACATCATGCTAAAAAGCTTCTGTACAGCAAAGAACACTATCAGCAGAACAAAAAGGCACCCTACAGTATGGGAGAATATATTTGTAAATGACATATCTGACAAGGGGCTAACATCCAAAATATATAAAGAACTCATACACCTCAACACCCATAAAGCAAATAACCCTATTAAAAAATGGGCAGAGGATATGAACAGACAATTCTCCAAAGAAGAAATTCAGATGGCCAACAGGTACATGAAAAGATGCTCCACATCGCTAATTATCAGGGAAATGCAAATTAAAACCACAATGAGATATCACCTCACACCAGTTAGGATGGTCAACATAGAAAAGAATAGGAACAACAAATGTTGGCAATGGGGAAAAAGGGGAACCCTCCTAAACTGCTGGTGGGAATGTAAACCAGTTCATTCTATTTATAATAGCCAGGAAATGGAAGCAACCTAAGTGTCCATCAGTAGATGAATGGATAAAGAAGAAGTGGTACATATACACAATGGAATATTACTCAGCCATAAGAAGAAAACAAACCCTACCATTTGCAACAACATGGATGGAGGTAGAAGGTATTATGTTCAGTGAAATAGGCCAGGCGGAGAAAGGCAAGTACCAAATGATTTCACTCATGTGTAGAGCTTAAGAACAAAGCAAAAACTGAAGGAACAAAACAGCATCAGACTCACAGAACCCAAGAATGGACTAACAGTTGCCAAAGGGAAAGGGACTGGGGTGGGAGGTGGGAAGGGAGGGAGAAGCACAATAAGGGACATTATGATTAGCACACATAATGTAGCGGGGGGGGTGGTGGTGGGTGGGCACAGGGAAAGCAGTATAGCGCAGAAAAGACAAGTAGTGATTCTATAGCATCTTACTACGTTAATGGACAGTGACTGTATTGGGGAACGTGTGGGGACTTGATAATGGGGGGAATCTAGTAATCACAATGTTGCTCATGTAATTGTATATTAATGATACAAAAAAAATTGTCTTGCCTACCTGCTGAACTAATTTTCTCTTGCTTGCTCAACCTCTGGCCAGCTCTCCATCTCTACTATGCAGAGGAAGAAACTGAAGTCCAGGGGTTGGTGAGAAGCTTATCCAACCCCACACAGCCAGGAGCCAAGTTCCTCCTCATCACGGGATGTTCTGTGAAACTCTGAATTCTGTCCCTGCAAAAATAGGAATAGTTGGATACATTTCTCTCCTCAGGATATTTGTTGATACATTCCATAAAGTTCTGAAGGTCAAGATTATTATTCTGATTTCAGGTTTAAGGTGTGAAAAAGAAGATGAGAAGTTTTCAGTAACTTCTGGCAGGCAGATTAAATTTCATATGAGCCTTGCTCATCCATAACCCTGATATACTAGAGCTATATGGAAATAAATAACTTTTCAGTTTCCCCCAGATGCTTGAGATAAATGTCTAGATGCAGAGTAGTTATAAATTTAAAGTCATGTACTATGGGCATCTTTTCTAAAACTGCTAATCACCTGCTCTGTCTACCATGATCCTGTGGGCCTGAGGAATTGAGCTGCTCCAGTATTTAATGAGAAAAGGAGAAGACTGGGTTTAATTTATTTGAAGGGTCCCTCTACTCCAACTCACAACACAGAGAAGCATGATTTCAGTGCAGACTGGAGAACATTAAAGAGTGTCTAAAGTCCTTCAAAAAAATCTTCAACTGGATCATGTGCTTGGAGGAAGAGCCCCTATACAGTTAAAAACAACTTGGTTACTGGGAGGATGACTCACTCTTCATGCAGCTCTAGATCTGGGACACCCTCCTGCTTGTTCAGAGTTCTCAAAGTCTTCTTTGATCCCTCCTTCTCCCCACCTCCCCCCTCCTTCATAGAGCCTTCCCAGATCTCCACAGCCTCCAGAATTATACTCTGGACTTAGAGCCCTTGCTCCTTGTCCCATTTATTTTATAAATATTAAGTCTGGCAATATGATGTCACCAACATTGTGTGTAGATGTCATAGGTGAAAAGGGTAGTTGTTTATCAGGGTGTTGGGACACTGCTATATAATGAAAATTCTCATCTTTATCTCTGCACATCTTTATTCCCTGATGTTGGTGAACTGTTTTCTCTCTAAAAGCCATTATTTTGATATCACAAACAAGAAAACTAAGTTGCTCTCTTATCCCTAGAATGTTCTATCTGGCTTGCTTTTCATCACTGAAGAGCCAATTCCAAGTTTAGCTTCAGGAAGACACCCTTGATCCTTGAAACAGTGTTACACGTCCCTTTGTTACACTCTCATGGTGCTTCCAGCTACCTACAGCAAGGGTCAGATCACACTATTCAGAAAGAACCAGAGAGTAAATATACCCAGCTGTGTGGGCCCCATAAAGTGTTGCAACTACTTCACTCTGCCTCTAGCTTTAAAGCAGCCATGGGTGTGGCAGTATTCCAGTAAAACTTCATTGATGGATGCTGAAATCTGAATTTCATATCACTTTCATGTCATGAAATAATATCCTTCTTTTGATTTCATTTTCTGGCCATAAAGAAATGTGAAAACCAGTCTTAGCTATAATCCATAGTAAGAACTGGTAGGCTAGATTTGTCTTTGAACTTGGCTTCCATTTGCTAATCTCTGACCTAAAGTCTTATTCTTGTACTTGACTTCCCACTGCTCTAAGAGCTCTCCTGGGAACCTTCTGTCTTGGCACATGTAGGACCTAACAGGGTGCCTGGCTTCCGTGGCAAAAGTAAAGCGTAGCTCTCCCAAGACTTCATCACTAATCACCTATTCTGTTCCTCTGTGGTCCTCACATGGGCCAGTGGGAAGGACCAACAGAGTGTTTAATGAGAAAATGCCTTAGTTGGACTTAAGTAACATGGACCTGCCTTTGCCCCCCACCACACAGAGACAGGAAAAAGGCACCATAGCCACACAAGCCCAAGAACATTGAAAGGCCTTTAAATCCTTTAAAATCTGCAATTGAGTTGTGTGCTTGAGAGCAGGTCCCAGCCACAGTGCTATCAATGGAAGCATTCTGCTGACCTTCTTCTCACCTACTGCATCTTAGCACTAAAGTTCTAGTTATCTGGTAAACCTTTCCTGCTTGCTGAAAATCTTCCCAGGCTTGGACAATCCTTTTCCTTCTCCAGGAAGCCTCCTCAGGCCCATGAGTTTTTGTATAAGCTCACACCTCTGCCTGGAATGTTCTCCTTTGTAGCTAATTCCTTCTCATTTTTTTAGGTCTCAGCTGTAAAGTCACACCCTTAGCAAGGCTTTCTCTGTCCACTCTCACAACATAGCCACCTGTCCCCATTCTGTATCTCAGTACTTGACTTTTCCTTTCTCAACACTGTCATGATTTGTAACTTCTTCCCTTTTTACTGAGTAGCACAGTCTAGCACAGTTCCTGACACATAGCAGGTGCTCAATAAATTACTTGCTGAATGAATAAGAAGTTGGCTTCGTGAGTCACATTGTCTATATTTAAATTCCAGAACCGCACTTCCTAACCTTTCTTGCCATTTACTTACCAAACTTTGTCACTGTTTTTTTAATCTATAAAATGCAAACATATAATGCTTCATAATATCATAAATATAAAATGAGAAAAGCATATGCAAAGTGCTCAGCCCAGTGCCTGGCACACAGTAAAAACATAACTAGTAATAAGCATGTATCTATGTATTTCTGTCATCTCTATCATGTGCGCCCATCATCCCCTTTCAGTCCATCCATCAGCTACAATCTACCATCTCTATTATACCTACCATCTGTCATCTATCAGTCTCTATCATCTCTATCATATATCAGTATACTATCTTCTAGCTACCTATTTTTATCATATATATCAACAATCCATCCATCTATCTATCCATCATTTATCATCTACCTATCATCCATCTCTCTATCACCATCCTTATCATTATATATCTCTTAGGTGTATGAATTCATATCAGAGATAATCCAGCTACTGGTTTTACAGATATTTGTCTTTGGCTACAGCATGTTCAAGACCTCTAACACAGCTTTTGCTAGAAACCAGAATAAAAAATCCAAATGGTCAGAGATTTCTCACATTTTCAGTTTCTCATCACATAATTGCCCTTTCCATGATTATATGCATGAACAGTGCATTCACCCTTGGACAGATAATTCTTCTAGTGGTAAGACTGAGTTCTGAGACACTACATTTCCCACATATACTTTATACTACATGAGAACTACCATCAGTTAGTCATATCTTACAGATGCTGACCATTTCATAAGAGTCACTTTTTATTATTATTTTTTAAATATGTGCTTCAGCTTGAAGCACTGGGAGGTCTCTATCAAGTCTGGATATTATGCTAATAATGAAGGCAAAACTGTCTTGTCCAAAATTACAGAAAGGTACGAGGAGTTAATTGTTGCAATTATCAATTGAGTGGCTTTGGACTGTGAATCCCGGAAAGGATGGCTTGCTAATTGCTGCTAAACGGTGATTAGATTCCATTCTCTGTGTTTTCAGTATGAACTGGAGTTTAGCAGACCTTAAATAATCATCTGCATCAGACTAGAGGGCAGGGAGGCCATCATCACAGTCTGATTAAAAACACACACATGAGCATAAACTTACTAGTCTGAAAATTCTATTGTTCCTGCTTTGCATGATAGTAGTTATTTTACTAGATCATAACTTTCACCTGTTTCAAATAATTGGTCAAAAGAGAAAATCTGTGCCTTCTGAAAATTACGGCAATGAACTGAAAAAATCATGGATAGAATTTGATTATTCATGCCATATGGTTATATGTTTAAGTGGTTGTTTTAAATTGACATGGCCCTTTTTTCTATGAAGAGTTCAGGATGGATTTAGAAATTTTCCATTGTTGGTAGCAATTATGTGCCATATTAAAGCAACATTTTAAAGTCAAAATTTAAAATTCCCTGTATTTTTTCATGGCTGACTTTGTTCTTCGTTTGTCTTGTTTTTGTTTTATATCCTGCACATGCATCCTGAGGGCAGGCACTGGATCTTCAGTATCTCTAGCATCCACTTCCCTGTCAAATCTGACTGAATTAATAATACATGAATAAATAAGTGAATAAATGAACACCATACAACAATGTCAACTTAACAGTATGCTACCCAACATAAGAACTATTATCCTATGACATTAATATTTTAAGAGTTCTGTTTCCAGGGTCAAAGCAGGAATAGGCCTTCTCCTTGAAATTTTCTGATCAATAGTCCTTAGATATGCGACTGGCATCTAAAAAGTTAAAATATACTTGGAATATGCAATCCCCTGGCTTCATGTCAGGATTAATTGTATTGGTGTTACTTTTTTATCCTTGATGTGGATTAACACAAAACAAGACAGATTTGGAAAGTTTGTTCCTAAGCACCCACTAAAAAAATTGAACAACTGCAAGAAATATGCTTAACACACTGTGTGCACACAAGAAATCAAAAGAAAGGAGAACATTCTCCATTACCTGAAATAAAACAGGGTTCTAGGTCTGACTTGAACCTACCTGTACCTGACGTTTTGCTTTTTGCTACATTAGGATACACCCAGGAAATATGCATTTTGATACAGGAATATTGTGGTAAGCTAAATAGGTAAGAACCCAAAAGACTACCCAGTCCTAATCCTGCAACCTCTAAGTATTACCTTACTTAGCAACCTGATTATCACCTTGGAAATAGGATCTTTGAGGATGTGATTAAAGATTTTGAGATGAGGTTTTCCTGGATAATCTAGGTATGTCCTAAACAAAGTCAAAAGTGTCTGTTAAGAGTGAGGTCACAGAGATTTCAGACAGAAGAGAAGCAGGCAACATGGCTATGGAGGCAGAAATTGGAGAGATGTGACCACAAGCCATGCAATGCTGGCAGCCATGGGAACCTGAAAGAAGCAAGAACAAATCCTTCCCTGGAGCCTCTGGAGGGAGCATGGCCCTTCTGACACCTTGATTTTTGCCTAGTAAAATGAATTTCCAACTTCTGGCCTCCAGAAACTATAAGAAAATTATTCCTGATGTTTTAAGTCACCAAGTTTGTCATAATCTGTTAAAATAGTCACAGGAAACTAATATAAATAATTTTGTTTTCATTCAGATTGGAAACAAAATCCTGATACATTCTATAAATCCTTATTGCTACTTCTCCTCAGCAGCCTTTGGTGAAAAGCTGCCTCTCACTTGTTGGAAGATTTGAGGTCACCATTTGATGGAGGGTGCGTGCTATGCTAACAGGCTGGGGAGAGTCCTATGAATGGAGCTACCACTGGTAAAATCCCTCTCAAAGTGGAATTCCAATGCAACTCAGTGAGAAGGAACGTGTAAGTGCCAACTGCCTTGGACATGGATCAGGGAGGCATTCAAGATCCTTTAAGATGGTGCTCAAATATCTAAAAACGATTCTAATATTTACATGACCAAAGCACACATTTTTTTTCATTTATCCTAAGAGTTAACAAAGAGAAATTTCTGTGAGTCAGGGCCATCCCTAGAGAAATGAGCTTCACAAAGCAGCATGGATGACACACTGACAGGATTTAGCAGGGACACAAGCTTTAAGTGATCAGAGTGACCAGGTGACCTTTACCATCTCTTTCAGGAGAGAATTTGTATTTCTATGATTTTTGAACACCATCTAACATTGTATTTACATTTTAAACAACAGTTTCTTAACGAAGCAAATGGGTTGAATTTCAGCATCTGTAGCCAAGGAAGGACTCATTAAACAGTCTGGATGTTTTCCAAAAGCTGTGCAAGACTGTTTTCTGACCCACAGAAGAACTCAGCAGAGGAAATTTACCTGTCAACTTCTGCTTTAACAAGCAACAGCAAAATGCTGGAGTCAACAACACAATCTATAAATGTGTATGGCAGCTAATTTTTAATTGGCATTTTCTCTTACACCTGCCATAGGAGTTTCACACATTTATCAACATATTAAAAATGCTTACTTGGTATTTGCAATCTTGTTCCTTTCACACGTGATCAACGCTACTCAGATTAGTGCCCCTCTGAACACTCACAGATAACGTGGAGTGAAGAAAAGCTCTTTCACACTTGGCTAGTTGGAAGGGGTTTTCGGGTAAGAGCTCCAACCCCTTCATTCCAAAAATGAAAAAAACTTGTTTAAAATACCAATGCCTATGCTTCCTGTTCCAGCTCTCAGTACCAGTAGAAGTTTCTAGGACAACAGGACATACTTGCAGAGACATGAAACATGATCAGGGACTCGGTTGGGGAAACGCGATGAAGAAGGTAAGGCAAGAATGGGAATCATCTACAGTGGCTTTAATAGTGTCCCCCATAGGGTCATGTCCACCTAGAACCTCAGAATATGACTCCTTCCTTATTCGGAAACAGGTCTTTTCTAATGTAATTAATGAAGATGAGTCATAATGGATTCAGGTGGGCCCTAAAGCCAGTAGCTGCTGCCCTTATAAGAAAGCCTGGTGGGGAGACAGGGGAGAGCCCAGGTGAAGATGGAGGCAGGAACTGGAACAAGGCAGCCAAAGAAGCCAAGGATTCCAGCCACCAGCAGAGGCTGACACTGCAGGAGGAACCCACCCACAGAGCCTTAAGAGGAAACCTGGGCCTGCCCGCGCCTTGACTTCAGACTTGTGCCTTCCAGAATAAATTTGGTGAGTTAATACATTTCTACTGTTTTAAGCCACCCTGTTTGGTGATCTGTTAGGGAAGCCCTAGGAAACTAGTATATGTCCACCCCACCTTATCATGAAAAATGATAATGATACCGGTAACTTACATTTATCAGATTACTATGAGTTAAGCACTAGCCAAGTCTTTTACATGGATTGTTTGCTCTAATCCTCGTCACAATCCTGTGAGGTGGGTTTAATTACTATTATCCTCATTCTACACTCACTTGCCCAAGGAACCAGAGCAAGTGGCTGAACCAGGACTTGAACTTTGTACTTCACAATGGGGTGCATGCTCTTCACAACGATACTCAACAGTCTCCTAAGGATGATGGTGACGGTGGCATCTCCCAAACTCTCAGCTCTCAGAGACAAATACCCCTCTTCCTGCTTTACTCTCTCGTCCTACTCCTTGAGGGTGAATATAGAACTTTCAGGCAAATGACCAAGCACTCAACTACTTAATCAGTAGAAAGCAAATTTTAAAAAATTACAGCAGAGAATTAATTCCTACAGTCAACCATTAGGCCTCATGGCGAACCACTGCAATCAATGTCATCGTATTGCTAGGATTCAGTTACCCTGACTGAATCATCTTACTTCTAAGGGGAGAGACAGAGACAAAACATGGAAATAATTATTCTTTCCTGGGTGGAGTTGTGTTTAAAAGCCACTGTGAGGGAGCTGAATCACATATCCTGTCATGTTTTTAATCTAATGGAATCATAGGTATTCTCAAATAAGGAAAGTAAGGACTAGAAATGAGAAGGGTCTTACCTATTACTAAAGGCAAGTCAAATAAAGATTTGAGATTAGAAACCAGATTTCCTGACTACTATCCAACATTCATTATGTACACCCTTCCATCCACCCATCCACTTTCATTCATCCTCCATCCATCCGTGCCTCCACTCACCCGTCTAGGCAAGCATTGATCCACCCCCCACTCACCCATCTAGAGCTTATGAAGCACCTGCTAACGGTAGTTACTGGGGATATAAGGCTGAATGGGACAGTACCTCTGCCCTCAGGAGCTCAACAACACACAATATTAGAATGTGTGGTTCATCATTTAAGAGTTTCTAGAAACAGAGTGCTAGGAAAACACAAGGGGAGGTTAATGTGAGTGTGGGGTGGGCTGTCAAAAACAGTTCCAGCTGCAATACCATTTTGATTTGGGTTCTAGCACCCACATTTCCCTTCTTTAGTTTTCTGAAATTAGGGGATCAATTTCAGGGAAATGTAGTTACTGCAAAAATCCCCATAAACAAACAAACATATATATGATATATATATCATATATATCACAGGCTCTGCAGAATGTCATCATGGAACTAGTTTTGTTTTTTTATGCTAAGTTGGCATGCATTTAGAGAGGTATGCATTTTTAAATGGGGTCTGTTTCATGTAATACAATGAAAAAAGCATGGGAGCAGCATTATTACAAAGGAAAAGAACTTCGTGTAATTACATTCAACAATGCAGTGGTCTTTCCTTGTTTTCTTTCAATTTCCTCCCAAATGCACAGGGATACATTTGTACTGAGCCTCAGTAAAGGGAGTGATTAAGAGCTCGCCCTCTAAGAATTAGACTGACCTGGATTCAAATCCTACTTCACCTTATAACTACAGGAAAAATACTTAACATTTCTATGTCTCTGTTTCTTTAATTGTAAAGCAGAGCTGATCAAGGTACAAGGTTCATGGTAATTTTAAATATTAAATGAACTTATACACAAGAGTATGTAAATCATGGTAAAATTATTAAGAGTACCTCCCATCCTAACATTTGTTAATTTGATAATGTGCAAGTCACCACACAGGAAGCACATTTAAGATACATACCAGCAAAGGCAACCACTCTCTGAATTTCTTTTGTGACATGATTTGCTTTATATTTACGCCCATATGGTACTACTCAGCCAGTCAGTGCCCCTGTTTGTTTGAGGTATTTGTGTGGCTGATGCCATATGGGTAGAAAAAAGCCCCTGAGAAAGCTCAGAAGATAGGACTTTGAATGGTGGCTCTTGTATTTACTGCATGTGTGGCCACAGACAAGTTAGTGGTTCATTAAGCCAGAAGGGACTTCGATGATGATCTGGTACTGGGATCTCCTCTGCAGATGAGCACACTAAGATCCAAAGGGCCTCAGATGTGTTCAGGGTTCACACAGCTAATTAGTGGCAGAGCTAAGTCACTTTACAACAAGTCTTTCTCCCCTTAAACCCAGACTAGAAATGTTTCACGCTGAGTCACATTGTTGGACTCAAATCCCCCGTCTGTCTCCTCCTCAGCATGTAAGACAGGGCAAATGACTATCCTATACTTCAGTTCTCAGCTGTAAAATAAGGAAAATGTTAATTATCTATATTGTTGGGATTTTGTCAAGATTAAACATTATAACCAAATGTGAGTAGTTTGAAAAATATCTGGCATTATATTATTACTATAGGTTTGGCTTACATAATCTGTCTTCATTTATGATAAAGGAAAAAACTTTGAATACTCAGTATTTCACATCACAACTTCAGAATATAAAAAAATTGAAATCTTAATTTTAATTATTTATTCATTTATTAACCAAATACTTACTGAATATTTATTAAGTGCTAGATACTGTTTTAGGTGTTGGGATACAGCAGGAAGAAAATACACTGAACTCCCTTAAATTCTAGTAGGGTTGGTGGAACAGTAATGAATGAAAAAGTAAATTATGAATGTATCTGAAGTGCTACATGCTGTAGAGGAAAGTAACACAGGGAAGTGGCTAAGGGGTATGGCAGGGGTGAAAAGAACTGAGCAAGATTGTTGGCATTTTAAACAGAATGGCCAAGGAAGGTTACATTTAAGATTGGAGGCAGAGGAGGGAATCAGCCAGGAAGGAGCTGGGTGAAAGGGGTCCAGGCAAAGAGAAGAGCAAGTGCAAAGGCCCCAGAGCAGTTAGTGTGCCTGGTATGTGGGTGCGACAGCAAGTCCGGTGTGACTGGGAGTGAGGGAGTGTGGAGGAGCAGAGTCACCGAGATCACAGAGGGTGCAGGAGGCAGGCCGTGAAGGGCCTGAATAAGCCACCCTAGTGACTTCAGTTTTTTCCGTTCATGACTTATGAGGCCATTGAGTAGTTTAATGTGGAGGGGTGACTACAGCTTATAGTTTAACTGATCATGAAACAGATATTTTAACTTCTGTTGTGTTGAGAATAAAGTCAAGGGTGGGTGCAAAGACACCACCAAGGAAGTATGACACAGTCAATGCTACACGACACCTAGAACGGCTTTGTTCTCCTTTAACTGCACAGGAAGACTACATTTTCCAGTCCCTTTGAGTCCAGGTGCAACCCTCTGCCTAACTCTGGACAGTGGAACATAAGCAGAAGAGATGTATGTTATTTCCAGGCCTGGCTCCTGATAGGTCCCATGCTCTTATATGCTCTCTTCTTGCAAAGCTGGAAACTGAGAACTCTTAACAGTAGAGACGTGATGGAAGTAGTGTAGACCCCAAGTTACCACTTAGAGGGGAGCTACCCAGTAGTGCTCCTAGGACTGCTTTAAGCAATGAAGTGAATGAGAAGGAAGCTTTTATTATGTTAGGCCATCAATAATTGGGGATGTTTGTTAAAGCATCTAGAAAAACTCACCCTGAAAAACATAGGAGGCCAGTGCAATGAACCATGAGAAGTTAGAATGACTTGGATCTGGTAGTGAGTACTGGCAGTTGTGAAACGTGGTTAGATCCTGGATGTATTCTGAAGGCAGTGCCCACCAGATTTTCGGACACACTTGAAAAGGAGTGTGAGAAAGAGAGTCAGAGATGACACTAAGGATTTTGGCCCAATTAAAAATATGGAGTTATCATTAACTGAGGCAGGAAAGGCCACAGGATGGAGTAGTATGAGAAGCAGGGGGAGATTCAGAGTTCAGCTTTGGGTACGTGCAGCTTGCAGCGGTCATCAGACATGCAAGTAGACATGCTGAGGAGGAAGTTAAACAACTATACGCAGTGATGTGCTGGAGCCGGCTTGGACCAGCAGTGAGAACCAATTATAGACATTCCAAGAATTTTACAGACTAATTACTAATATATTGGTAACTTGAAATCAGCCATGGTAGGAGTATTTTCACCACAGAAATTGGCAAATGCTCAAGTCAGGGCTTTGCTTCCCCAGAGCGCTGCTTGTTAAATATTCACTAGTATTGCTTTAGGAATTAGGAGTTAAGTGGAGAGGTCTTGTTTACAAATGATTCTTTTCCCCAAGACATCTTAGAAACTATGTCAAATATTAGAAATATCTTTCACTTAGTGCTCTTTTCCTTGGTCATATTCTATTAACCAATACTATTTTTAGATGACTAGTACATATACAACCCCACTTACCTATTTCACTCTGTGTTGTCAGCTGTCACACATTGAAAACGTTAAGCATTTAAGTCTATTATCTAGTGTATTTAAGGCAACAAACACAAAATTAATCTCACAGTCTTAAATCTCAGAATGCACTTACACATCTTTTCTGAAACACCCCACATTCACAGTACCCCAGATACCACCATCTAAGTAAGGAGTCAATTCCTTGCTCAACATGATCACCTCTTCTAACCTCAGATTATCCATCTGTAAAATAAAGATTACTTTCCCTGCCTATATCAGCAGATAATTGTGAAGATCAAATGAGATAATGTACATAAAAGTGCTTTGTCAATGGTAAACAAAGTGGAGAAATGTTTATAGATCTAAAATAAAATGATGACAGTCTCTGGATTGACTGTGATCTTCAAAAGATTTACTAATGCATTTTTGTGGATGGTTAGGTACCATTCAGAGCCAACCAGGGTGATACAGTCCTGCTCTTCTAGAACTCCATAATATGATGACACATTACAGAAATTAACTTGGAAGGACTGGTATTTTACACATAAAAGAGGAATATAAGTAGATGCCTTCTTATTTCTTCACTTCATTACTTTCCTCACCCTGGAAGCTTCCTCATTCCTGGAAAGGAATCTGACTTTACATCAACTAAAAAGATGGAATGTCATTTTGTTATGTCATACTTTTGACTTTGGCTTTTAAATAATGTTGCAAAAGATGCTTCTCTTAATATTTTAATTAAAACTGAGTTAAACTAAGAGGAGATAAAATAGTGACATAAAATAGTCATATATGTTTATAAGATGCAGTGAATGAAATTAATTCTATTATCATTGATTCTATTATAGTGTTTGTGACTATAGTTTCAGTAAGTGGGATCTCTAATAATATTTTAGGTCTTTAAATGTATTATTTAAAATGGCAAATTAGAGGATTAACAAATGGAAACACTTGAATACACCAATACAACTTAAATAGAAAGGCCTATAAATATAAAATGTCATAGGCAACTTTTATGTTTAAATGTCTCTTAGTTGCATTTATTAGACTTATGCACTTTGTTTCTATGTTTATTTCTGCTGAAACTTCAAGAAAGGGATTAGATCAAACATAGAGGATCTGTAGCACATAAAATAGGACTTATTATCTAATAGGTTGGCAGCTGTATTTGCATTGAACATCTTCAGGCAACTTAACCTTCAGTCGATCCACAGGACTGGAAAGCCAAGGGGGGATATGACTGGGACAATAGATAAGCCAATTTTGAGAGGAAATCTAAATACTCTGGTAGCATAATGATTATTTTCTTCTATTAAAGCTGATGTAGTGTGTGTAGGCCAGTGTAATAGGGGCAAGGGGTGAATTCTGGCAACTCTGGTCAGGACCAGTTCCAAGGATGGGAGGATCCCCATTGGCATAGTGGAAGTGAATTGTTTCACAGGACCTGCAGTCATTCAACCTCCCAAGCCCCACAATATTTTGATGACCCGATTAACACAAGGACGTATAACAGGCATACACAGAAAGTCGTACTATAGGTTAAAAACATTGGTTGCATAAATGTAACACAATCCATGATACGTCTTGATGCATTCTGAATCCTGCTGGCCTCATTGGTCTCTAGGGTCTTGGTCATTTTTTCTGGACCCAACACAGCTCAGGTGACCAACTTCAGATGGGCACAACTGATTGCACCTTATCTTATACCTGTCTCATATATTGCTTGCCTGTTGCTGGGAGTGAGACATCCAAGCATCTGCTTAGGATCCACACATCAGCTGTTTGGAAGTATGTGGGAATAACAGCCCTATAGAGCAAGCCCTTGAAAATGGAAATCAACATGAGTAGATCAATACACCTCCTTTCCTCACAGTCCCAAGAAACAATTGTTTCCATAAGCCTCTCAGAACCTGGTGGACCTGCAAAATCTATCATTCAGCCATGCTTGGTTCTCTGCAGAGGCCAGCAGGACAGTATACCATGTGTTTGGCTCATTTACCTTTTCCTTACTCCTCTCTTTGTAGGCCCACAGGCTAAGATTACGAGTCCTCTCTGATACTCTCACTTCAGCTTTCCATCTCCCTGAAGTAAACACCAACTGCAAAGTAGTCCACACAGGAGAAAGATCTGGGGGGTTTTATGATAAGTTACATGTGAGGAACATTATGATGTAACTCACCCCAAATCACAACTCAGTATTAGTTTATCTTTCTCAAGAGAGTATGATTTGCATAATTCCTGCAGTTAATAAGAAGTGGGGATTATATTTGAATCAACCTTGTCTGAGTTCACACCACATGCCCTGATGCTCTATGCTAGAGGGATGGGATTCAAATCCATTTTACACAATGAATGATCAAAATAGTCATCTTCATTCTGGAAAAACTCCTTTTGGTGGATATGAAAGATGTCTTCAAACAAACGAAGGGCTGCTATTCAAAATACTTGGGCTCATTACATATAATTTCAGTGGGAGAGAGCAAGGTGAACAAGCAGAATGACCGCATAACAAATACAACAATAAAAATTTAAGAATTTACATATACAAGTCACTGTATTGTCATGTGCTTTAGAAAAATCCTCATTTATGTTTACAACATCTCTACTAAACACTTACTGGTCTATTTCTATTTTAAGGACTGGAAAAGTGAGGAATGATTATATTGAACCATTTGGTAAAGCCTCAGTGAAGGGAGTGGTGGAGCTAAGATCAGAACCTGGTCAGTGTGGCATGTGAACCCATCTCACTGTGCTTTCTTGGCACTGCGGAAGTAGAGCTGTCCGCTCAGTGGTGGGAATATTTAAACAACCAAGGGTTTTTGTAAGGGTAACTGGCTGCCCCCATGGTGGTGAATTCCCTGTTCATGGAAATTTGAAGCTAATGTGTAGGGTGTGATGCAGTTAGTCTGCCTAAGATAAGACAGAGCAGACACAGTACCATTGGCTCTATCACTCCTTGTACATAGGTGGGATTGGAGGGCAGGAAGCAGTGTGCCCAGGTCCAGGGGAACCAAAGCAGGAGTAGGGAGCATCCAGCAATCATTCCACAGAGGCGTCAAAGGCTGCGGACAGGGCTGCAGTGAACTGAGTTTTACAAACGAGTAGAGTGAATTCATGCTTAGCCAAGACCTGGGCTTTGTGACCTTCAAAACTGCTTTAGGAGGGGGAAAAAGATGGTGGCATGAGAAGTGAGGCAGAAACCTCCTCCCAAAATGACATATAACATGAAAATTCTGCAAATACAACTAATCCTGGAAGAGCAGCCTGAAGAGTGCTACAGACTGCCCACATCTGGGGAAAAGAGAAGACTCTGGCAGGACCCAAGCCCTCTCCCCACCCCAGCTCACAGGCAGGAGGAAGAGAAACAGAGTGGGGAGGGAGTAGAAGCCCAGGACTGCTAAACACCCACCCCTGGAAATCTGCTCCAGGAGCATGAACCCACATTACATGGTGCTCTGGAGATGAGAGGGGTTGGAAAGCAAAGAAAGGCAGAATACTCAGAAAGACTAAGATTCCAGTAACTTGAGGAGAACAGATACCTACAACTGGCTGCTCCAGGATGAAAGAAATGTGGGCACTCTGAAAAGAATTTCCAACAGCAAGAGGGCTGTTAAAGGGGCAAGGATTACATAGAGTGTCCTGCTCAGGAAAAAGGATAGGTGGACAAAATTGTTCCAACACACTGAGCCCAGCAGGTTGGGAACTTTCAGGAGCTTCAGGCGTTCCATCCCCTTGGTTGGTAACACAGCTAGAGCTGCCACTGCAATATGTAGCCTGCTGCTCCTTCCTCCTGGCAGGTACCAGTCCACACACCTGCTGCCCCTGCCTTTGTGCCAGGACAGCCAGAGGGCAGCACGGCCTACAGCAGCTACAGGGGCATAGCACAGAGGCTCCTCCCCACATGCTTGGCCCACTGGCCCTGGTAGTGGAGGCAGGCACTGTAGCCGGGAAGAAGGATAGAGCTCTTTCCTCCCAGCAGGCACTGGGAACAAATAGTTCTAAAATTCATATGAAACCACAAAAGACCCCAAATAGCCAAAGCAATCCTGAGAAGGACAAACCTGGGGGGGACTATGCTCCTCAACTTTAAGCTCTACTACAGAGCCACAGTAATCAAAACAATTTGGTACTGGCATAAGAACAGATCCATAGATCAATGGAATAGAATAGAAAGCTCAGATATAAACCCACACATATACAGCCAATTAATACACAGGAAAGGAGTCATGGATATACAATGGGCAAATGACAGCCTCTTCAACAACTGGTGTTGACAAAACTGGTCCCTTACATGTAAGAGAATGAAACTGGATTGTCTACATCCATACACAAAAGTAAACTTGAAATGGATCAAAGACCTGAATGTAAGTCATGAAACCATAAAACTCACAGAAGAAAACAAAGGCAAAAATCTCTTGAATATAAACATAAGCAATTTTTTCCTGAACACATCTTCTTGGGCAAGGAAAACAAAAGCAAAAATGAACAAATGGGACTATATCAAACTAAAAATCTCTGTACAGCAAAGGATACCATCAGCAGAACAAAAACGCATCCTACAGTATGGTAGAATATATTCGTAAGGACATATCCAAGAAGGGGTTAACATCCAAAATATATAAAGAGAGCACATGCCTCAACACCCAAAAAGTAAATAAGCCGATTAAAAAATGGAAAGAGAATATGAAGAGACACTTCTCCAAAGAAGAAATTCAGATGGCCAACAGGCACATGGAAAGTCATTAATCATCAGGGAAATGCAAATTAAAACAACAATGAGATACCACCTCACACCAATTAGGATGGTCAACATCCAACTGACAAGAAACAACAAATGCTGGTAAGGATGCAGAGAAAGGGGAACCCTCCTACACTGTTGCTGGGAATGTAAATTAGTTCAACCATTGTGGAAAGCAATACGGGTGTTCCTCAAAAAAACTAAAAATAGAAATACCACTTGACCCAGGGATTCCACTCCTAGTAATTTACCCAAAGAAAACAAGGTTCCAGATTTAAAGAGACATATGCATCCCTACGTTTATCACAGCACTATTTAGAATAGCCAAGATATGGAAGCAACCTAAGTGTCCATCAACAGATAAATGGGTACAGAAGATGTGGTACATATACACAATGGAATACTATTCAGCCATAAGAAGAAGACACATTCTACCATTTGCAACAACATGGATGGAACTAGAGGGTATTATGCTCAGTGAAATAAGCCAGGCAGAGAAAGGCAAGTACGAAATGATTTCCCTCATTTGTAGAGTATAAGGACAGAGCAAAACTGAAGAACAAACCAGCAGCAGACTCACAGACTCCAAGAAGGAACTAGCTGTTACCAAAAGGAAGGTGTTGGGGAGGATAGGGGGGTAGGGAGGAAAAAGGGGATTAAGGGGCATTATGATTAGCACACATAATGTAGGGGTGCGCACCAGGAAGGCAATATAGCACAGAGAAGACAAGTAGTGTCTCTATAGCATCTTACTATGCTGATGGACAGTGACTGCAATGGGGTGTGGGGAGAACTTGATAATATGAGTGAATGTTGTAACCACAGTGTTGCTCATGTGAAACCTTCATAAGATTGTATATTAATGATACCTTAATAAAAAAAGAAACAAAAACAAGATCAAACAAAAACTCCATTAAACTCCAAAACTCAACTAATTTAGGAAGGCTAGTAAGGACTGGACTAAAACGAGAGGCTTTTGTAAGACATAAGTGTTTAGTTTTTGACAGGAAACCAGGAAGATGACAATACTTACCTAGATTAGTTAGTAGTTGATTATCAGTGAAATGTTTCATAATGCCTTGCTAGTCAGTTTGGGGAATAAAGAAAAATGTTGGCTCCTGTTTGAATCACAAAGGACTTTTGACTCCATTCAAATCTTCTTAACGAATGCATGTGGGATAATCCCTTTAATTACTCCCCCAGTGCTTCTCCAAGCAGTGAGCACATGGAACGCCATTAACTCTCCTGAACAGTAGTTCATGCACAGACACAGGGAAATCAGCCTGGCAGCACTGACAACAGTTTGCACAAGCTGGCAAAAGATGGTGTGACTCATGAGTAGCAGGCATATTTGGAAGGCAGAGAATCACAATGCATGTAGTCCTATAGTTACTGAGAAGTCTTTATCATTTCTTAAGGCAAACTTCTCTTGTCTCTTCTCAATTATGCTTCATGTGCACTTATCTCTAAATGTAACTGAATCAGTTGCTTCACAGATGGTGTTGGTTTTCAAATTAGAAGCCATTAGGAAGGGGGTGGTTTTAGTGGATTTGAAAGAATTTAACCACCTTAAGGAGGTGGTATGTTTTCTGAGAATCAGGAGGATTTAGTTCTTGGTTAGGGGAGGGGAAGAGCGTCTGGAGCCACTCTGAAGACAGCGCTGTTGCCTACCAAGGTTACACTTCTTAGTCCCGCTGGAGAGAGCTGCAGGGCTGAGGAAAGGAAAGGGCTCTTTTGGAGGGATAAGTGAGAGGAGAAGCCCTGGAAAGAGGAATAGGAGGCATCAGGGAGGCCTGGAAAACTGGTAAGAGGTAGAGCCTGCTTGTTCCCTTCTGTACCCTGGACCCACAATTACTTATGTTAAATTAATACCTATACTAACTTCCACACAACCCGAATCCCAACCCAAACACCAACTTACTTGAAGACCAGTGATCTGGAATCTAAACCCTGAAAGCTTTTAAATATAAGAATTTCCCTAAACTTATGTTTACATTAGCATCAATTCATGAAATTATGTTATTGTCATAACTGTTAAAAAACAAAATTCAAACTGAGTAAATTTTAAAGATCTTATTGGCATTATTTAATGATTCATGAATTGGGCGCCACCCTATCTAGCAGATAGAAACGAGCTCCAGGGAACTATACAAAATAAAAGATTTTTATAGACAAAAGGGAGTAGGAACAAAAGTTATACAAGGCACAAGAGCAGGTTGGTTTTTACAAGGTTAATTTCCTTTAGGAGAGGGTAGGGGTTTATCAGGCAGACTACCTCACTAATGCTGCCCAGGTCATTTCAGATCAATTGGTTTCAGATTCCACTCCTGGGAGAGGTTGAAACTGATTAAGTTAGGTATTAAATCTCAGTTTGGTGATGAGGGCTTAGCATAAGTGACTCCATTTTGGACCTGTTGTCTCTTTTTTTAATGTAATGATAAATGATTTGCATTGGGCTACATAATTTCCAGGCCTTATCTCATCTAATTTTCACATGAAATTTTAATATCATTACAATTTTACAGATGAGGAGTCAGAGGCTTAGAAAGATGACAAAACAGCTAGCATGTGGGGGGTGGGCTGGGCTGCAGTTACTTAGTCTAATCAGAGAAGTTATTAAGATGACAGAGGACCTGCAATGGGTCCTCAGTCCTCTGCCATGGAGACTGCACAATGAGGGCTTACCAAGAGTCTAGACTCTGTTAAGCAGTTCCTTTGCACTCACTCAATCCTCATAACAATGTCCGATGATGTGGCACAGTGCCAGCCTCCTTTTCCTGCTGAGGAAACCAGGGCTCCCACAGGTGAAGTTACTGGCTCAGATCACTTCTTTCATGATCGGGGTGGGCTGGCACACAAACACAGAAATGCTCGGCCCCAGAGGCCCCCACACTCATCCACATACAACAAATCACCGTAACACCTTTGACGTATCACCTAAGAGCCACATGGGCCAGCTGGGAGGTGATGGCCACCCTCATTTTCATAGTCATACCGATATGTTGCAGGTAATCAATGAGTATTTTACTTCAAAAAATTTAATTCAAATTCTGATTCAAATGTGTCAAACCACAGAAAGAGAGACTGAGTGGACATGAAGATGAACAGAAAACTGAACAGAACCTGTAACTGGTGGAAGCAACTCTTCAAAAATGGAGTAATTCCATCGGGAGTGATGAAGGGTTCAGTGATCTAAACTATCAGTTTACAACCCTGGCTGTATGTTAGGGTTTTTTAAAAAAAAACACTGATGCCTGAGACTTCACCCAAAACCAGAGATTAAGTTGGAATCTCTGGGAACAGGCCTCACAGTATTTTTACAGCTTTCCTCTGGTGACTGTAATGTGCAACCTAAGAACTGCTGGTCATCCCAGTAGAAGGCTCTTTGACCCCTGGGCTGTCTTGAGCACTCTTTGAAGAGTCTCAATTGTTTTCTTTAGTAGACGTTTCTCCCCTAAAGTCCAAACTGAAGCATATGTAAATCATATGTCTCTTTCCTTTCAACACACACACTGAAGAATGAAGCTGACTAAGAGGTGATTCCAGATGCTGGCAGGCACCAGACTCACCCAGAGGGCCTCCCAAAAGAGACCGCCTGCCCCCACCCCCACCCCCAGGTTTCTGAGTCAGCAGGTGTGGGTGAGCCTGAGAATCTGCATTTCTAACACATTCCCAGGCCATGCTGATGCTGCTGACCCAGGATCCCACTTCAAGAACCACTTTCTCAGAGGGTTTGAAGGGAGAGTGAAAAGGGAAACGGTTCTTCCCTGTCATACCCGACCAGTCTCACTTGTTCAAAGGAAGGTTTACACCTAGTGGGCAAAGGGCATCACTGCTGGCTCTCTTCTCTCTCTATCCCATTTTCCTAGCAACTGTCATGTCAGACTCCTGCTTTTCAGAAGTTTAGCTAGTCTGTGGTCAAACAGATCTTGTCTGATTTGACATTAAGGCAAGTTTATTATGACATCTCACAGAAGTTGACAAGTAGCCAAAACCAATCAGATTCTTTAGTTTCTTAAGTTCAGTTGGCAAAGTTCTCACTCCTGGGGCTGACTAGTGTCACAAATCCACTGTACTATGAGCAAGGAGAGTTGTGTCTGTAACCAAGAAACCTAGTAGAAGGATGAGGGGGAACACGAGTCAACTCTGACCTGAAGGGTCATCCAGACCGTTCTGCCATCTGGGCAAACAAACAGGAAAACTGAGGGGTGGGGACAGCACCAGTTGCTTATTTAAGTGATTCTTTGGTCTACACATCCATCCCACTCCATACTCCTGGCCAGTTTCCCTTTTTGGTCTCTGACCAGCTTCTCTTGGAATCCTCTGGTAGGATTGAGGTGTTAAAAGATTGGGCTCTTTGATTAGTGAAGTAAGTCAATATAAGTAAGCCCCAAGTCATTCAAACACAAATCAAAATGTAGAATATTACCAACATCCCAGAAGCTCACTTTCCCTGTCTTCCCAGAGACACCCCCTGTCCACAGAATAAGCATATCCTGACTTCAACACTGTAGATTGCTTTTGTCTCTGAACTTTCTTTATATAAGTGGGATCATGCCATAGGTTCTCAGTTGTGCCTGGCTTCTTTCACTCAATATTATGTTCATGGGGTCGGTCAGTTCATTTAAGCATCAGGAGTCTATCTGTTTTCACTGTTGCATAGTATTCCAAAGTATAAGTATATCTCAACTTATTTATTCAATTGTTGATAGATAGTTGGTCAAGTCCTAGTCTGGAGCTATTAGAAATAACACTGTTATAATTGTTCCTGTGCAAGTATCTTGGTGATCACTGTAGGCAATTCTGGGTCATGGACATGTTTCTGTTCAGCTTTAATAGACACTGCCAGACAGTTTGTCACCAAGGTCTGAACTTCAGGTCTCAGCAACAGTGCATGGGTGTTCCAACTCGTGTTGTCTTTCATTTAAACCAAGCCAGTGTGTGCGCATTTCAAATTGCATTTCCTTGTTGATTAACAAGGTTGAGCACCTTGTCATCTATTTATTGGCATTGGGCAATCTCTCTTTGAGATTTTGTTCAAGTCTTCTTCTCATTTTTCAGCTGGGTCACCTGAACTTTCTTCTTAATTTGTAGGAACTAATGTATTCTGGATTTGAACTCTGTCAGATTATCGATCAATCGATCTATCTATCGATCTATCTATCTATCTATGAAATATCTTCTGTACTCTGGCTTGCCTTCTCTCTCCTAATGATGTCTTTTCATGAATGGTCTATACATTTTTTAAAAGGGTGTTTTTGCTCTTAACTCCTAAGTGATCTTCCAGAATTCTGGCACACATGGAAACAAATGTATTTAATAGAAATGAGCAAACTGAATGGTGTGATTTCTGATAGTCGGAGTGGTGAAATTAATACCCCTTGATTCACTGATCAGAAACTGTGGCCACATTATTCTTCATTAATGTGTATGTTTGGGCCCTTGGGGAGTCACTTCATATATAGTGCCTGCTCATTACAATCTCTCTACAATGTTCAACTTCAGTCAACTCTGGTAACATTCTGTCAAATATACAGAGACTTCTAGTTATTATTCAATCATTCTCATCTCGCATTTTGCACAGGGACTAAGGTAGAAAGACTAGGAGGAGAATATTTCCCATATAAATAGTGACTTAAAAAGATAACTGAGGAAGCAGAGAAAGAAGGAAAGGTTTTATTCAGTTGCAAATTAGGCTTTGAATGGAGTCTTTTGAGAACTTTGGTTTAAGGATCCTCAGAGGCCAGTTTCTCTTGCACTTTTACACAGAAGGCAATTTACATAAGTAGAAGCTTGGTATCTAAAGTAACTATAGTAACCTTGCCCTTCCATCATACTCAGGGTGTGCATTTCTTCCCCATTTAGTGAAATCTCCCTGTGCACCAGACATGTGAAGCTTTACATGTTGATGTAACATTGAATAAATAGATCACGGTCAGAGGAAATGGAGGAACTGTTAAAGAGGACTCGGGATGGGTGGGAACAGGGGGAGGGTGGAAGGAGACTGTGAAAATGAAGAAAACAAGCCCTCAGGGGTTTGAGTGGAAGGCAACAGCCTAGGAAGGTACAGACCTAGTCTAGAATTGCCAAAATGTATGATTTTTATTGCTTGGAATTATATAAACTCAGAGGGGAAAAAGTTAGAAAGTAAGGGGGTTCCTCCACAGCTGTGTTATAATTAGTCTCTTAAAAATCCAATAAATTGGCTGGCGGGCATGGAGAGCCACCAGGGCTCCATCAAGGGGTTGGTGTATGGCAGCAGGTTCCAGAACGTGAAGCAGCTGTATGCGCTGGTGTGCAAGACGCAGCGGTACTCCGCCGTGCTGGATGCTGTGATCACCAGCGCTGACCTCCTCGATACAGAGAAGAAGCTGCAGCCACACCTGGCCAAGGTGCTAGTGTATGAGTTGTTGCTGGGAAGAGACTTTAGAGAGGGCGGGGGCCGATGGAAGCCGCTGCTGGAATGGCACCAGCCAAGGCTGAAGGCTGAGTTAGCCCGGCTCAAGGTTCATGGAGGTGTGAACTGGAATGAGGACCTGTTGGAAGTGGGAACCAGGCCTGGCCCAGCCTCCCAGGTGCCTCGGTTTGTGTGCGTGAACACTCTCAAGACCTGCCCTCATGATGCAATTTATTATTTCAAGAGGCAAGGATTCTCCTACCAGGGTTGGGCTTCCAGAATAGAGACCAGAGGACACAGGACAACATCCAGACCACATCCAGACCTGCGAGAACCCAGTGCCTCGCGAAGGGGTGCTTTTTGGAAGTCTTAAAGGGACAGGGACCCCAAAACCAGACAGAAACATCCCGGGACACTTAGTCCAGCAGCAGGGAATCTGGGGATCTCTGGGAACTCTAACCCCCTGGGCAGCAGGGAGCACGGAGGCCCCTCATGGAGATAAATAGCCTCCCGGCCGCTACCCCTCCAATGTGGCTCCACCATATCGGAGCAAAAGCCTGAGCCAGGCCACGCCCACAGCAACAGCGGAGATAAACTCCATAGCAGCTGGGCAGGAATCAGAAGCCCTGTCTGCGCACAGCTGCCCAGCACAAGCCACTAGAGGTCGCTGTTCTCCCAGGAGAGGAGGGCCACAAACCAACAAGAAGGGAAGTTCTTCCAGCCGTCACTCGTCCCAGCTCTGCAAACTATTCCTATCACCATAAAAAGGCAAAGCTACAGGCAGACAAAGATCACAGAGACAACACCAGAGAAGGAGACAGACCTAACCAGTCTTCCTGACAAAGAATTCAAAATAAAAATCATAAACATGCTGACAGAGATGCAGAGAAATACACAAGAGCTAAGGGATGAAGTCCGGAGGGAGATTACAGATGCCAGGAAGGAGATTACAGAAGTGAAACAAACTCTGGAAGGATTTATGAGCAGAATGGATAAGATGCAAGAGGCCATTGCAGGAATAGAAACCAGAGAACAGGAATGCATAGAAGCTGACATAGAGAGAGATAAAAGGATCTCCAGGAATGAAACAATATTAAGAGAACTGTGTGACCAATCCAAAAGGAACAATATCCGTATTATAGGGGTACCAGAAGAAGAAGAGAGAGGAAAAGGGATGGAAAGTATCTTGGAAGAAATAATTGATGAAAACTTCCCCAAAATGGGGGAGGAAATAATCGAACAGACCACGGAAATACACAGAACTCCCAACAGAAAGGACCTAAGGAGGACAACACCGAGACACATAATAATTAAAATGGCAAAGATCAAGGACAATGAAAGAGTTTTAAAGGCAGCTAGAGAGAAAAAGGTCACCTATACAGGAAAACCCATCAGGCTAGCATCAGACTTCTCAACAGAAACCTTACAGGCCAGAAGAGAATGGCATGATATATTTAATGCAATGAAACAGAAGGGCCTTGAACTAAGGATACTGTATCCAGCACGACTATCATTTAAATATGATGGCAGGATTAAACAATTCCCAGATAAGCAAAAGCTGAGGGAATTTGCTTCCCACAAACCACCTCTACAGGACATCTCACAGGGACTGCTCTAGATGGGAGCACTCCTAGAAAGAGCACAGAACAAAACACCCAACATATGAAGAATGGAGGAGGAGGAATAAGAAGGGAGAGAGGAAAAGAATCTCCAGACAGTGTATATAACAGCTCAATAAGCGAGCTAAGTTAGGCAGTAAGATACTAAAGAGGCTAACCTTGAACCTTTGGTAACCACGAGTCTAAAGCCTGCAATGGCAATAAGTACATATCTTTCAATAGTCACCCTAAATGTTAATGGACTGAATGCACCAATCAAAAGACACAGAGTAACAGAATGGATAAAAAAGCAAGACCCATCTATATGCTGCTTACAAGAAACTCACCTCAAACCCAAAGACATGCACAGACTAAAAGTCAAAGGATGGAAAAACATATTTCAGGCAAACAACAAAGAGAAGAAAGCAGGGGTTGCAGTACTAATATCAGACAAAATATACTTCAAAACAAAGAAAGTAACAAGAGATAAAGAAGGACACTACATAATGATAAAGGGCTCAGTCCAACAAAAGGATATAACCATTCTAAATATATATGCACCTAACACAGGAGCACCATTATATGTGAAACAAATACTAACAGAACTAAAGGGGGAAATAGACTGCAATGCATTCATTTTAGGAGACTTCAACATGCCACTCACCCCAAAGGATAGATCCACCAGGCAGAAAATAAGTAAGGACACAGAGGCACTGAACAACACAGTAGAACAGATGGACCTAATAGACATCTATAGAACACCACATCCAAAAGCAAAAAAAAAAAAAAAAAAAAAAAAATCCAATAAATTGAGTTCTAGCTCCAGCCCTCAGGAATTCTTTCTTGGGCGAATAAGATCACATTTCACTCAAGGCAGCCAGCAGCTCTGACGTGAGTTTCCCATAACCTGTGAGCTGAGAGGGTGGTTCATGGAGCTGGGGTGCCCTTCAGGCCCAACGCAGCTCCCTATTGTGGGACCCTCCAATTACACCTCCTCCAGATTTTTCTGGGTGTCATTAGATATAGACTTAAACCGGAAGTACATACTGATGGCCCTGTCAATGTTAAAAAAAAACTAATGGTCTCATTCAAATGATTAGCACTGGTATCAACAATATTATTCAATTTTTAAGGTACTTTTCCCTATTCCTCTGAAGTGATTTTTGATATGAATGCTTGTCAAGGTGAAAGTCCCTTCCACAAACTTCTGAAAACCAAAGACCAATCCCATACAGCTAATGTCTCTGCCAGCACTTTGATCTGAAGTGTGTTGAAATCCCAAAGAGAGAAGAGGGGAACATTATCGTAATTCAGCAGTCCATCAGCAAACATTAATGTGGCCAAGAAGTGCATTTATGACCTTGTGGAGAAGACACTTAGATGATGTCATTAATAAATGAAGCAAGGAGCTTATTTTTATTGCACAGATTCAGTTTCTGGGATTAATGGACCTGTGACTTGTGGTCAAGTGGGGGGTTGCTGAGGAACAACTTTATACTATAGAAACCACTCATTTCTATACAAATACTGCCATAAAATGCTCCCTCATTCTAATAAATAACAAATATGGAATTTCTAGTGTAAAACAGTGTCTCAGCAAAAGATACTTTGAATATCAATTTTCAAGAAAGAGAAATTGCAAAATAAATACAAATCTCTGGAGTCATCACAGTCATTTAATATATTCTAAATTCCTGTTTATATCATGGCTTGTATGCTCCTTTGCACAAATAAAATCTCCCCCATGCACTAAATTGCATAATATAGTCTCTCCTGTTCTGTAAACATGCCCTGCAGTTGAAAACATACACGAAATTTGTATTTATGAACCAAAATATGGCTGTGGCAACTTTGCGACTTTGCTTACCAGAAATGCCAGTTGACTTTGCTGTTATTATATAAGGAAACTGGGTTTCTAGCTAGCACTTCTCCCTAAAAGACATCTACAGTAGTTTCAATTGTGCACACTTTTGTTACAATTTCTCATGTATAATTTTGCAGTAAATTTTATTTGTGGGTAATGGAACTATTTCTTTCAGAAAAAATTTGCTGATTATACACATTCTTTCCACCTACTCTTTCTGGGAAAATGTAGAGTAAATGTAAATAAGTCACCTTAAATGTGATATGCACTACATATATATTATGTATTTAAAATTATGCTTGCATTACTCTAACTATTTCCTAAAAGTGTACCAAAGGAACCAGAATTTTCCTTTCATCCAGAAATATTACTAAGTATTATAGTGTTATCTAATTCTATTCCACCAGCATTACAGTGATTCTGATGACTACAGGCAATACACAAAGTAAAACCAGTTCAGACAATACCAAGTGAAGTTCTGACTTACTACAGAAAAGTATATCAAAATATTAAAAATTATTAATTTAAGGTAAGCAGTTTATGATTTGCTCATGTGACAGTGCTGTTCACATAATAGGTGTTTAATAAACATGCTTTGGCAGACTGATGGACATGTGTAGTTTGGTAGGTTAAACACGAGGTGGGCTGAACTCCACAAGAGCTAAAACATGGGAGCAACCCAAGTGTCTGTCAACAAAAAAAAAGATAAACAAAATATGGTATATAAATGCAATGGAATATTATTCAGTCTTAAAAAGAAAGAACATTCTGACTCATGCTACAACATGGATGATCCTTGAGGACATCATGATAAGTGAAATAAGCCAGTCACAAAAAGACAAATACTGCGTGATTCCATTTGTATGAAATACTTAGAGTACTCAAAATCATAAAGACAGAAAGGAGTACGTGGTTGCTGTGTGCTGGGAGGAGGGGGTATAGGGGTGATTTGGTGTTTAGTGAGCTTATAGTTTCAATTGGGCAAGATGAAGAGTTCTGGAGATGGATGGTGGTGGTGGTTATACAATATATGAATGTTTTAATGCCACTGAACTGTAAATTGAAAAATGCTTAAGCCAGCACATTTTGCATTGTATTTTACTACAATCAAAAAAAAGAAAAAAAAAGAAAGGCCAAGAATCTTGATTTATCAAGTTTCCCAACAAAGAATGGAACCACTTGCTTCATTATAGCTTTCTAGATCCTTTTACCCTGTGACTTTAAATATGCTTTACATGCAAGGCAACTTGCAAATTGTATCTCCAAGTCTGTCTTCTTTTAGGTGCTCTTGGGCTAGTGTGTCCGTTACCTGCTGGAGGTATGTGTGGATGTCTCACTGGTATTTCAGGATTATAATCTAAATCAAGCCTTTCTATTTCCCCTCCTCAATCTCTCTCTCAATTATTCCTATTTTAGTAAATGACACTTCAATCAACTTGGCTGCTTGAGAGAAACCTGGGTGTTACCAGAATCTTCTTCCTGTCTTGTGTCCATCACCCAGAGCACCAGTAAGCCCTGCTGACTTAGCCTCTAACCTGCACTCAAGATGTGCTCCCTCCTGCCCTCCTCCTCTGCCCAGCCCACTTCATCATCCCTCATCTGGACAAGTGAAGTGCAAAGGTCTCCTAACCACACTCCTGCTTCCTTTCTTGTTCTCTATGACCTATTGTCCAAACAGAGGCTAGCAGAGTCTGTTAAACAGATAAATGAGACTGTATCATTCCCAATGGAAAATGCACTCTAGTTTTCTCCTTGCACTGTGAATAAAATCTACACTCTTTCCCATGGCCCAGGAGACATGGCACCTATAAACCTCTCTCATCCTATCTTCTGCTGCCCTGAGCTCACTAATCCTGCTCCAGGCACACTGGCCTTTGTAATGACTTCGATATGCTACCCTCTTTCCTCCTGAAGCCCTTCAATGATGCTATTCCTCCTGCCTGGAGCATTCCTCCCCAGCTATTTGAAAGGCTGCCTCCTTTGCGTGATTCAGGTCTCAGCTTCTATGTTGGCCCCTCAGGATTGCTTTGGCAGCCCTACCTAAAATACTTCAACCTGGTGTTTTCACTCATTAAACTCTCTTTCTTTTATGTCATTTTCACAACTAGTAATTATATATGTGTAAATAAAACTATACAAATAATTATTAATATAATTGAATAAAAATGTAATTTCTAGATATATATCAATATGAATATATTTCATATGTATATTTAATGTGTTTATTAGACTGCACCCTTCATAAACAGGGCCTGCCTTATGTTCAGTTTTGTTTCCTAAACTCTTGGCACATTGGATAGCACATAGGGGCAAAAAATGAACTGCTTGTGGAATAAATACATGAATGAATAGATTGCATCTATATGTTATTCCAGAAAATCTCTTTGTCTTTTTATTAAGTCAAACCTAAGGCTTGACTGTGTTTGGTAAAGGATGTGAAAACCTTTGTAAGGCATTGCACAAATGTTAGGCATGATTTCCATCTCCTACTGAAGAGCATAGTTGATGATACAGTACTCAGAGCACTATATAATCTTGTAACTAAATTAACTCTTTAAAGATATTTTCTTCAACCTCATTTTAGAGCTGAAGAAACTGCCCAACTTATTCACCCAGATGCTCCATGCCCGTCATTCGTACTATGACCCACACCACCTGCTTCATTCTTGTCTTGCCGAACAATCTATCCTTTTGGTTCCTGGTGTTGGTGGAATATTCTAAAACTGTATAAAACTCTTTAAGGAGAACAATCAGCTGATGGTCATACTTAGCTTTTAAACACAAAGGTTTGTACCACTGTGCATTGCTCTTTCATCTCAGGAGCAGACACTAGACACTTTATCAAGAGATCACCTCCCCATGTTTCCTTCTGAATAACTGGGCAACAAAAAAGCATAAAAGCTACAGAAATCCCTCTTTCTCTGTGTCTCAGTAATACTTTGGATTGTTAGGTTGGATGGGGAAAATATAAAAACAAAGGAACATTTTCATCTTTTATCCCAACACTACTGATCTGTGATTCAGGAATATGATTATGTTTTCAACTTAACAGAAAATGAGAGCTTCATTATGGTTATGTGCTGCGTCTTCTCAAACATTAAAACACAAAACGTACAGGCTACGAATATCTAGCTCCTGTGAGGTACTTTCATTTGTGGTGAATTTATTTTTTTACAAATGGGAACATCAAGGTAGGTGGGCTATTCTGATGGCAGCTTAACTTCCTCAAGAGTTGTGCATGTGTATGTTGCCGAGGTGTAACTACGGTGTCAGAAGTACAGACATTTACTGCAGTTTGACACAGATGTTTGTTTAAAGGATAAAATAACAACACACAAACTGGAAGCCTATGTGGTACGCTCATGAAATGGGTTCTGCTTTATCCTCCCACTGTTCAGATGACCTACTGTATACACTGCACCAAGTACAAACTACATCAAAGGCAACAGTCATCATCCTAACATAGTAGTATTTTGGTGGAGACAGTGACGTTGATCAGTGACTGCAATACAGTGTGGCAAGGACAGGGTGCTAAGGGAGCCCAGAAATGGAGCATGCGATTCACTTGGTGGGAGGTGGGGTGAAGAGTCTTCCTGGAATGTTCTAGATCATGGAATGAGAAAGGCAATTCAAGCAGAGTAAAGCCTCTGTAAAAGCACAGAGGCAACAGAGAGTGAGTGACCGAAAGAGGGAAGCGAAACAATTCAGCAAAAAGAAAGAAACATTCTCCTCCTTGACAGTCTCCCCTGGCAATCTGGCTTTCTGGAAGCATTGTTAAATTTAACCTGTTAATATTGGTCATAAGGAATGACCAATTTTGGCTGTATTCAACTGTCAGGGAAACTAATTTTATGAATAGTCTTGGTGAGTAGGTCAGGAAACAGATCTGCACAAAGGCCAAGTGTTCCCTGAGGATACAGTGCTAATTTGCTAGGATTTTTCTCTCTTCAAAATGGCATTTTCTATTCCCTAAATCTTTCACTCTTTGAAAGAAAGCCCTGTGTACTCTTTCATTTTGATCAGTTTATTAAACTACTCAAACAGATTCCAAAGGGAGCAGCTTTGGAATCTGACCTTTTTTATTTGTCATTATGCTTAATGCTTGCAGTTCTATGTCCACTAGGAAGGCCAATGACTTCTGTGAACCAGGCAGGGTCTTGGTAACAAATCTTGGTATCCTCTTGTTTTCATCTACCTCATGGGTTTAAAATGACTCTTGACGACATTTGACAGATATGAATTATACTGTACTCGGGTACACATAAATAAAATGGTGGTAGATGGAGGAATAATTGCAAGCTTCATATATGCATCTATCTTTGTATGAAGCTGAGCGACTCTGTACTATGTCAGGGAGATAATAAAAAAGCAGATAGCCTGAATTATGAGCATCTAAGTTTGTCTACTGAGAATAACTCAGTGATTGAAAATAACACTGCACAGGATACTCATAGGATGTGTGTTGGCTCTGTGGTACAAATTGCAGGATTTAAACCAGAAAGCAGAATTTGCATTAGTGGGTTGACATTTCCTGACATTAGATCTCTCCAGAGTTTATTTGACCACATGGCTTAAAGCTATGAGAGAGGAAGTTGGATTCTATAGACCATAAACATTTTTTCCCCCTTTCAGAACATTTATAACATTTAAATCTGGACTTCAGAATCAAATTTGTCAAAAGCCTCTCTGCCTTGCTCAAAATATTCTTCGTTTTTGGAGGGGTCCCTAATTCTTACAGGGCTATGTGATGATGGCCATAAGGCATGCCTGGATTCAAGTTAAAGAAATGTAGGAGTACCTTTAAATTTTTCATTCACAAATGAACATTCTAGCCCTTCTGGAAAACATTCTGTATTGTGACATGGGATCATTGGGGCCAATGGGGGAGGGTTGTTTTCCTTCCTTAAAACTTCCTTTCCATCTGTTAAAAACTTTTCCTAATTGGCTGTCACTACATACTGACTCATGTCGGCCTTTCTGTATAAACTGTTGTTAATGTCATAAGCACGGGCCTGTATTAAAACATCTGAACTTTAACAAAACCTTAACTAGTAAAGAGGATAATTTTCATTGTGGAATATTTGAAGGAGAAAAAAGAAAACCACCTAGGTAAAAATTTTGTGTCTTTTTCACAAATCGTTTGACTGTTACTAGTTATTTAGAGTTATAGTTTTAAATGAAATGTTCCTCTCTAATTGTGAATTCTAGCTGCAACTTGGAATAGCACCAATACACGCTGACTGCAAGTATACCCCTATACGCTGCTTAAGTAGTCTCACGCTTTGGTCTAGGATTCCCTTAGCTTCTTCTAAAGGTGGATTTGCCAACGAGGGCTTGTTTCTACGGCTACAATTACTCCAGGCATTGAGCAGGGATGTGCTGGGAAGATTTCCCCCTTCCTCCACAATAATTCTTAAAATATCATCATTGATACTGATTAAGCCTCATTAACATTAAAGTACCACTCAAAACATGTTTTAAATAAGAAGGACTATTTAAGTACAACTGAGTACCTTATAACCAACATAAAATTTTAAAAACAAAAATGTACATTCAAGATTCTTCATGGTGTAAAGGCTCAGCCTTTTAGTCTGCATGCGCCAAATTAACTAATCACAGTTATGCAACATGGTGGTCCTCAGAGAATGGCATTCGTCGGGCAGACATTTAAAGCCCCATTTGAAAACAGAAATAGCTATGGGGGCCAGACAGGCAAGAGGAGAGAAACAGGCCCAGTGCTACTCAACTCAGCCAGGCTTTGCCACAGTGGAATCCTGTTCCAATGCGACCAGATCTTCAGATCATTTTGACAAAAGATCAAAAATATAGATTTTATGTGAAGTTTCTTGTGTTTTAATTGGAAAATCATTAAAAACATTCACTTATACATAGTGTAGGCTAACACCATGAGTTAAAAAAAATGACAATGAGCTGAAATTATAATCCATGCACAGCCATTTGGAAAACTCTTAAAAAAAAAAAAAAAGACTCATTGCTCTTTCTTTTAGCTAGAACCTCCCCATTTTTGTCTCCCTGGGTTAAGCTTCCTTTATTTTAAATTTAGTCCTCCCTATGACTTATAAAAGTTAGGTCTATTGAAGTATAACTTAAATAACACAAAACTCATCCTCTTTAAGTGTACAGTTTGATGAGTTTTGGCAAAAGTTATAGTAATGTAACTACCTCTACAATTAAAATACAGACCATTTCCTTTACCCCAAAAAGTTCCCTGATGCTCCTTTATAATCCATTACTTTGCAGACCCTTAGTTTCTGGCAACCCGGATCTGCTTTTAGTCACTATAGTTTTGCTTTCTCTAGAATGTTGTTGAATGTGTTAGCTTCTTTGCTTTTTATTGCTAAGGAATATTCTGTTTCTACATATGCACCACGATTTATTAAGCCATTTACCAGTTGATGGGCATTTGTTTTTGTTTTTTTTCTCTCATTTTATGGCTATTATGAATAAAGCTGTTATAAATATTCTTGCAAAGGTTATCTTGTGGACATGTTACATTTCTCTTGGGTAAACACCTAGGAGTGGAATTGTTGGGTCATATTAAGTATATTTCATTTTATAAGAAACTGCCACACTCTTTTCCAAACACAGCATCTTGGTGTGTAAGTTTCAGTTATTCCATATATATTGGCATTCATTGTAGTTTTAACTTGCACCTCCTTAATAACTACAAATTTTGAGATTTTTTGTGTGGGCTCATTTGCATATGTCATTTGCATATACCCATATATCTCTTTTGGACAAGCATTTTTTCATATCTTTTGCCCTTTTTATTGGCTTCTTTATCTTCTTATTGAAATTAAAAGTTCCTTATATATTCTGGATAACAGTCCTTTTACCAAATAGGTGGTTTGCAAGTATTTTTTACAGTCTGTGGCTTGTCTGCTTATTTTCTTTAGAGTGTTTTAAGAGTATAAGTTAAGAGTAAAAGTAGGGTTTATACTTTTCAGTATTATCTAAAAAATATTTGCTTAACCCAAAGTTACAAAGGTTTGTTTCTTGTTTTGTTTTAGAAATGTTATGGGTTTATAGCTTACGTTTAAGTCTGTGATCCAATTTGAGTTATTTTTTTTATACAGTGTGAGGTAAGGCTCAAGGTCTTCTGACTTTAGAGTCATTCAAAGACCCAGAATCAAAGTATGGTAGCCAACCATGTATCAACTATTACACTAAGTGATGACTTTCTCCAACCAGAGAAAGGTGTTATTCAGTTCCATAGCAATCTACAGCTGCCATTTCTTGTTAAATTACTGTAATCATTTGTCTTAGTATGTTTCCCAACATCTCACCTTGATTATTAAGCTTCATGCTGCTGACTTAGATAGCTGAACAACTACCATTTCTCTTTTCAATTTTAGTTTTAAGCTTCAGAAAAGTATTGTGTAGCTGTCTAAGCTGGTCAGCTGCGGAACCTTGGGCAAAAATTCTTTGTCTCCTGATCTCTAAATGGGTGCTAACAATAAGTATTTTTTTTGATCCTTTAACATTTTGCAACATTTCTTGGTGCACTGTAAATTTAATGTAAATATCATATGAGGTGGCAAAGTTATTGAAAGAGCTTTCCCATGATTTTTCCCTCTGAGTTTTTAAAGTATATTCTGTATGTAATAGAATTCAGAAACACACCATAGCACACACTGGAATCCAGATGCCAAGAGTCTGACACATGGTCCAGGACTCAGATTCTTGGCATCAAAGCCCTTCGCAGCTAGCTTACATTGCACCAGCCAATAATTTAACTTTTTGCAACAAGAGTGCCCTTACTCCTTCCAGGTTAGTCACAGAGAAGCGGTTGTGCCTTTTAGACGTCCATGTCTTCAGAGTATCTGTGTCCCTCCTCATACACAGCTTTAATAAGCAAGACAATGAGGATGAAAACTAAGAAGCGGGGAGATGCCATCAGAAATGCAAATACCTCAGAACTAAGGTTTTTTTTTTTCTTTTTCTCTATCAGAGTAAAACTTCCCACCTTGCTGTGTCACAAGGGGACAAGCTACACTGTTTTCTCTACAACTTGGCTTTTCCATCTCAGACACAGCCACATTTTTACTTGCAATAGGGTATTACTTAGTATATAGATGCTTGTTTTGGTGGAGAGGTGGTTGCAAGAGAGAAGCAGCAGCCAGGAAACAAAGATAATACTATAAAGAAGTTTTTCTGGTAGCAGAAAAGAAAAATACGGTGGTGGAAATGATGGTTTTGAAAGGTGGAAGATACTGTCATAAAGAATGGACAACTTTACTGCACTCAGGTGCTTGGGAAACTAGTATGAATGGTGTCAGCGAGCAGGGCAGGAAAGAGATTCGCACAAAATTGAGCATCCAGATAGCTTGTGTCAAAATCACCAAGGACTTGCACACCGCCAGATCCAGCAGTCCACTTCCAGCCTCCGTCTGTGTGGCCCATCTGCAGCCTCGGTACAGTGGGTCATTCGCTATTCCTTGAAAGGCTGTCCTCATTTGGCTTCTGGGACACCGGTTCCCCTTAGTTTTCTTCCTCTTTCTCCACGTGATTTTACTCAATCTCCTTTGTTGTTTAGCCCTTACCTCCCCAACCTCATGGATTGGACTATTTTTCTTATTTATGCCTTTTGTAATCATTCAATTTTATCAATTTCTATACCCATGAAGGTAGAAAAATGCCCCAACTCTGCAACAATATCCACATCTGAATTTCTGGAACCTGTAAACATGTCACCTTACATGACAAATTGGAATTAATTTTGTAGATGGGATTAAGATGTCCATAAAATAGATTAGTCTGGATTATTCAGATGAGCCCAATGTAATCACAAGGGTGGTTAATAGTGGAAGAGGGAGGCGGAAGAGGAGGTCAGAGTGATGCGGCCTGAGAAAGACTTGACTGGCCATTGTCAGCTTTGAGATGGAGGAAGATGGAGCTAAGGACTGGGGAAGCCTCTGGAAGCTGGAAAAGGCGAGGACACAAATCCCCCCCCAGAGCTTCCAGGAGGGAGTGTAGCCCTGTCTGTATCTTGACTTTAGCCCAGTGAGATATGTTAGACTTCTGACCCACAAGATTGTAAGATAATAAGTTAGTGTTTGTCTATATAAACTTCCATTTCACACACACACACACACACACACACACACACGTGCATGTTCCCAAGTAGAAAAGAGGCACTGTCACAGGCAGCACTGTTCCCCAAAATTCATATTTTGAAGTCCCAACCTGTTACACACACAGTCAGTCCCTAAAAGATGGGGTCTTTCCCTCTTCAGTGTCTGGAAGCCAATATAGGAAATCGGAAGTTAGTGCCCAGCAGTGCAGGCTTTATTCAATGGCCAGAGAATGGAGATGCTGGAGTGAGGCTCACAAATCACTTTCTTGTGAGAGTTGGCAAGTTGCTGATGTAGGGCAGATTTAATGAAGTGATTTGTTATTAAAAGTAGGGGGAGGAATATTTTCATGCAAAGAGAAATCTAACTGCCTCACTGGGACCTGCCTGGTCCTGAGTCATGTGGGCCTTTGCACATGCTTTTTCCTTTATCAGGAACTCTCTTACCCCCAAGGATGTACATTGCTTGCTGCTGAAATCTTTTAGGTTCTTATCCAAATGGTATCATATTACACAGGCATTCTCTGACCACCCTTTATAAATATCACCCCCATCTGGACAACACATTTCCCTTTTTACTTTTTATAGTGTTTGTTATCACCTGATATTTAACTTCTTGATGTTTTGATTTAGTCTCCACCATTAAATGTAAGCTCCACAGAGCAGGGGCTTCATCTGGGTACTTTTTGTTATATCCAGCAATTGGAATAAGGGCTGGCCAGTGATGACCATTCAATAGATATTTGTTGACTGAATTAGCATGGCAAAACGATTATATATATTAATAATGGTAAACAAGTTTGTTTTAATATAAAAGGGATATATAATATAGGGTGCCTTAGAGTCAGATTAAGGTAATGGACAGAGATATTCAGACAATGTGAATGGGGATGCTTGAGGGATGCTTGTACTTAGAAGTAAACATCAAAATTCCTCTTGAGCTCAAAGAGTTCATGAGAGTATTATTGAGATATGTAAAGAGGTAATTTAGAATATAAGTAAATGTGAAATATTATATTTATAATATTCATATTATTTTATTTTGAATACAGAGACCTCAGTATTGGTTTGCTCCCAACATGTATTTGTGAAATACCATGTCTGGGAAATGTTAATAGGAATTAAAGGGATAAAGATTTCAGTGATCATGGAGGTTGTAAAATTCTAGGTTTCCCAACTGGTTTACTTCAAGACTTTACAGAATTTTATTATACATATAAAATTATATGTTATTTTTCTAAATGATAATGCCATGAATCCCCATGAAAGAATTAAAATACATAGTAATTTTTCAAAACATATTTGATCATGGAATATTCTGTCTTGTTTAGTATTTTTATGGGAGACACACTGAAAAGTGCTTCTGGATGCAAATGACTCAAAAATTTTCTTATTTCAAAACACATTACAAAGAAACAATATGGCACAGGCATAGTACTGGCATAAAGACAAATACAGACAATGGAATAAGATAGAGAGCCCAGAAAGAAGCCCATGAATATATGGTCAAAAGATGGTAAAAGGACACCAAAAATACAGAATGGGGAAAGGATAGCTCACTCAACAGATGAGGTTGGGGAAGTTGGATATCCACATGCAAAAGGATGAAATTACACCTCTGTCCTACACTATGCACAAAAATGAACTGAGAATGGAGTAAAGACAAATAAATGTTCAGACCTGAAACTGTAAAACTCCTAGAAGAAAACAGGGGAAAGGTTCGTGAACAGTGGTCTTGCCAATGAGCTTGCTGATAGAACACCAAAAGTACAGGGAACAAAAGCAAAGATAGAAAAGTGGAACTACGTTAAACTAAAAAGTTCCTGTATAACCAAGTAAACAATCAACAGTGAGAACTTGATTCATTTTTAAAATGTGTGATTCTCTACCCTGACTGGTTGTCAGAATCTCTTTATGCCTTTTAGAAATTGGACCCTCCCCAGCCCTGCTGAGTTAGTAGCCTCACAAGGATGAGGCTCAGGCATTTATACGACAAAAGGCCAGAAATCTCTCTGCAGGTCATCTTGATGCACAGTCATGTTGGGAACCAATGGCTTCTTAGACAGCTGACAATAATAAAATGGAATAAACACAACAGGTCCCAGTGAAGGTCTGCCCCAGTAATAACTGTCATCTCAGTGTGGAAGAAGAACCAGAGAGCAAGTTTTGAACCAAAGATGAATGTAAATAATTTGAAGATATTCACAGTATTAGTGGTTAGAAAGAGGGAGATTGCTAGGATTCAGACAGAAAAGTACAGGCTTTGTTGTGAGGAGGGACTGAGTTTGAATCCTGTCTCTGCTGCTGCTGCTACATATGCTTGGTTGAGTTACTTAACATCTGTGAGTCTCACTTTCCTCACTTCCTTATTGGTGGAACAGAGAGACAGGAAGGATTCCGGGGGGTTTAAATTAAATGAAATTATGAGTGGTGAGTACACGATTTTGCCTTAGCTATATTGCCGAAAATTTGGAAGACATGTAGCAGTGTCTTTTATTACAAGAATAAAATATAACTCAAGCGCACATACAACTAGTTATCTCACCAAGAAGCGGCAGCTGGGCTTGCCAGATTCATAATCACACAACCATGAAATATTAAAATTGTTTATGATTGCAAATTGCTAGGAGGGACACAAAGAGAGAGCATCCTGTTCTCAAGCTGAGAGGAGTAAAAATGGAACTCGAAGCAGCTATGTTAGCTTTACTAGTATTAAATAGCAAGTGATTCCTGCTTTTTAAATACAAAGGATTATGCTGTGGCTCTAAGTGTCCCTGCAGGAGATGAAGAAACAAAGCTGGGCCTTTCAACCTAACAACTACCATGACATGGACATTTTGAAGTAAGATGCTTCATCTCTGATTTTTCACAGAATGTGAGAGTCTTTAGCTATTAATGCTCACTACTCCAGCAGTTAGATTCTTGTTGATTAAGCATTCATTCATTTTTTTTTTTCTGGCTTGGAGGGTTTTGGCACAAAAAGCCAGTCTCTCTACAGATATATTGGCATTGCTTTTGCTCCCAAATGGGGAGGCCAGAGAGGCCTCAGCACAGTTACTTTTATGAAACAGTACAGTCAGGTCCTTTCTCTCTTCATTTCTTTCTGGCTACAGTTGTGTGGCAGAGCTGGCTTGTGAGGTCCGAAGAATGGACCACCAGAGGTGGCAGTTTGGAGACTGTTACGCGGAGAGGACTGTTTGCCCAGGTTTGGATGTGGGTGCGTCAGCTGTGTACAGAACTCTGTGTTTCCCCATTTAGGCATCACCCTGTCATTTGTTCAGCTGCCAACCCCCTCCCTCCTTAACCATGTGCTCTAATAAACTCGAGAAGCAGCTGTTTCAGGACTGAGCCAGTTCAGGGAGAATAAAAATACAGAAAAACAAATGGTCTAAAAGCAAATTAACTTTAACATCTTTTACATTATCTTTCATCGCGAGCTACTCATCTGTCCCTTTAAAAAAATCCTGCCCATTGCACTGGTTTAGATTTGAATGTGACTTGAGTCTTTACAGTGAAATATTTCAGGATGGGCCAGATACCCACTGTAACTACAATCTTTGGTTTGCTCACTAGTGGGAACTACTTTAACCTCAATCCTCATCCTTTAATATTTATAATTCTGGTAGCTTTCGGTGAGTTGTGGGAAGAGTCAGTTTATGTAATTAAGATGCTCTCCAGTTGTGCATTTTGCCATTTGGAAGCTTTTCAATCTTTCTCTAAAAGAGTAAGCTGGATAACCTACTGAGTTAATGCCTCCAGGCTCAATGTGACTGGGCCACCCAGCTTCATGCATCGGGCTGATCCCTGACGTCTCAAGCAGAAGAGAAGGCAGTTTCTGTGTCTAAGTGGCTGCAGCAGACATCTGTTATTTCCTCTTCTGATAAAACATTGTTTTTTTTGGGGAAACAACCCTCTCCCACTCTTGGTCCACTTGGCTTGGGTAGTGCTGGTCCCAACCCATGGAAAGGATGGGGTTCATGACCAAAGCCTGGCCAGTCAGAACACGCCACTTGCCCTCCAGGTATTGGTTGAGGTATGGGCATGTGGACCAAGGCAGGCCAACAGGATTCACTTCAGGGACTTCTCCCTGGAACCACAGGAGTAACATGCTGTTCCCACTGACCTACCTACCTGATAAAATATAAGCCTTGAGCTGCTGTTGGCTGTCTTTAGGTTGGAGAATAAAGACAACAGAAAAGAAAGCAGAACCAAAAGGTGGATAGATGGGGGGAATAGGAGAGAGGGAGGGAGTGGAGGTGGGGAAAGGAATGAGACAACATTTGAGCTCCCAGATACAGCTTTACTTGAACATATAGTGACCTGTGATTTTTCAGTTATATGAGTCAATAAATCCTCATTTTTGCATAAGCCCATTTGAGTTAGATTTTCAGTTGCTTTCACCTAAGACTCCTGACTCTAAAGCCTAAAAGTAAGTTACAAACGATGTTGGAATTATTTGTTGCTTTCTTTTATATGGTGACTTTAGGAAAATCGGTTAATCTGTTTGCCTTAGATTTTGCTTTCATATAATGTGAAATATTGGATGTAAAATACTCAGCACTACTTTTAGCACATACTGTGTTCAATAATTGATAGCTTCTATGACCATCGTCCTTTATAAATTAGCAACGGCACCCATGATGGTAATGGGCACCCTCTCTACCCTATGCTACTGGCCATCCTGACAAGAGTATCCTCACTTTTGAAAACATGACTTTGATACTATCAGCTGCCTCAAAAAAGCCCAAGGATATGATTATTTTTAGCAATTTTATGAGAAAATAGACATCCTAATTTGCTGGGAACCACACAGAACAATTCACTTTAATGTGGGCAAACCCCTCCCCCGCAACATGCACAGTCATCTTCTTCCCTCTCTGTAGCAGGGGAAGTCATCATGGATGCCAGAATCTAAGTGTATACTTCCAAAAGCATTACAAAAATACAATTTTCCAAATGCTCCTTCTGAAAGATCATTCTTTTGGAAATGGAATTAACATGCTTGAAGACTGCAGTGATAAAGTACCACAGGCATGCCTTATTGCACATCCTGACTGGCAAGATTATTTGGGATGTGTATCTCAAACAGAGCCTTGTTTAGCTATTAATAAATATATCAATTTGGTAAGAAAAACACAGAATGCTATGAAGAATGTTTGAGACATAAAATATGCTCAACAAATGTCATTTCCTCCCTTCTCATCCACCCATCCATCCTTCCATCATACATTTGGGGCCTAAATGTGTCAAAACAAATTAAAATTCCGTTTTTTTAAAAAACTTCTGATTACAAAACAGTAAGTTGGCTTAATATTTCCATGCCACCAGTTGTATAGGAGAGAATGAAATTTATGGTGCATTTAATAGAATACCATATTATTATATTATTAGCACTAGTTATGAAATCTTAAGTACATAGTAATAATGCTAAGTTATTCTACCATGTGACAACCAAGACAATGTTTGATAAATGAGAAAAGCACCAAGCAATAGTCACGGATTCACAGGCAGGCTGTTTTCCAGCAAAGGTCCTTATTATCTAGTCTTGCTGGGTTAATTGAAATGAGAATCCAAATCCTTCCCTCCTGCATTTTATGTGCAGTGGAGGAGACCTCTCCTATTTGGAACACTTTCAGAATTTCAAAATCAGCTTGTGCATGGCTCAGGAGGTAGAAACTAAAGACCTGAAGAGATCTGTGATCAGGACCTGTTTCTACTAATGTGAAGAAAAGACATCCTCTATTTGATGCAGAACTGAAGGGGCTCTTGATGTACAAAAGTAGTTTCAAATGTATCAAACAAAATACTTGATTTTTCCCTTGAAAGAATAGGAAATTGTACTTCTTTTGTAACTGTTCTGTTGCAGCAAAGTTTTATAACTTTTCTTCTTCTTTTTTCCCTACCTTTTAAAACAGACTTTCTGAAAGTATGCTTAGAGGGCAAGGGAAAAACTCTTTACTTTGACTATATGGTTTCATGGAGGGATAAAGTATATCTATGCAGAAACAAAAGACGGTGAAATTGAGAAGCTGGTGGTCTACGCAGTCTTCCTCTCACTCTAAGGGTGTGCTGGAGGGAGCAGAAGTTCCAGACTCACAGACACCCAGGTTCCAGTCCTGGTTTGGCCCTTAAATGTCTATAAACTTGGGCAAGGACATGTTACTTACACTGTCTCAACTTTCATTTTGTTACTTACAAAATGAGTATGCTAATATCTACTTCAAAGAGCCACAGGAGAATGAAGGAAAGAAGTGTAAGCAAACAACCCTACCTTCTGCCTGGTGTCCTGACCTATACGACTTGTACCTTGATGGACAGTTGTTCACCAAACCCTGCCATTCCGCTCACTCAGAATCCTGTATTATCATGTGGCCACTTCTTAACATGTCTTTTGACCATGCCCAGGAAATAGACTGTGTGCCTAAATGTCCCTCTGTCTATTTCTGACTGGCAAGATTATTTGGTGCTATTATGAAGCTATGGCTTTCAGGCAGCACTTAGGTTAGGCAGTAGATCTCCATCAAAACTTAACTATGGTGTATTTTATTTTTACACCGCAAGTGGGAGGTAGAAGTTTCTCAGAGATGCAACATGGTATTCTGAAATGAATGAAATACTTAGTCACTGCATCTTCCAGAGCTCCACAATCGACCTACCTTGGACAAGCCACTTGACTCCTCATGCTGTCTCATTTGCAAAAAAATTGCCATATTGATAGAGTGCTGTTTTGATTATATGTCTTTCTATGCAGAAAAGCAGTGTAAAACAAAACACCAAATCGTATCAGTATGGGAAATTGTTGTCTATTAGTAGTAAATTAGTTTTTTTGTGGGCTAGTGTCTTAGCCTGTCAAAAATGCTCAGTAAAGTCCTATGAAAGGTGAGTTTGTGGTGTGTGGAAAGAACCTAGTGCTTGAAGTCAGGCTGACACAGATTCTTCTAATTCCATTACTTTCTGTCATTGTGACTATGGACATGCTTCTTTATCTCCGATCTTTAATTTTGTTCACATAAAGAAAAGAGCATTTCCACTCCTTTTGTGAAGATTAAAGATAATTATGTAAATAAAACAGATAGCAGAGTGCTTGGTACAAAGATACTCAATAAAAAGTGCCATTATGAAGCGACGGGTTTCAGGCAGCACTTAGGTTAGGCAGTAGATCTCTGAGCAATTCGCTAGTAGAGATGCCTGCTCCTTTTCACATCCACATTTAAGTTGAGCATTGGCTTAAAATTTGGGGGATCTCATGAAAGCCAGTAAACAATCTATTCCCTTTGGACTATCATTAAGATGAGTTGGCAGAAGAAAGAATAATTCTTTTCAGAGTCAGTTGAAAGTGGGCACCACAGAGGTCCCCTCCAGGTCCTGGTTTTAAGAAAGAGGCCATAAAATGGTTACCATCTTCAACTGTGACTAGTAAGAACCAAACACTAAATGAATGAGATTAGTCAATTGCAGGAGTAAGCAGAACATTTGTGAAAATGGTCCTGAGGAGTCTTGAGTGGCTCCCGAATCTAATCAGATTAACAAAGGCACGTCCTTAGGCTCACTGGCTTCTAAGCAGAGCACAGGAAGCTGTGTTACACTTACTTGTTCTGAAACTTGCCTAACAGAGTTAAATGCATAAAATATTAACAAGCTTTGTCCAAGGGTAAAATATGAGAGGATTATATTAATGAGAAAGGTTTTACAAGGCTCAGTGAAATATCCCTTTAGACCATTAAGACAAAACAAAATTCTGCTTTGTTCCATGAAGCTTTTTGAAAACTAACTTGGTTTACTAGGTAATTTCATATAGAAACGGGTGTGCCATACAGAGTGGAACATAACGTGTGTTTACCCTGCTGTTCCCTAGGATTGTGGTTTTGGACAACTTATTTCTCTCTTTGAGCTTCTGTTTAAATTTCTGTAAAATACTGGGTACTAGTTATTGAATTCTGCATAACAAATTTTCCCAAACCTTTTGGCTTCAAATAACATCTATTATCTTAAGCAGTTTCAGAGAGTCATGGATCCTGGAGCAGCTTAGCTGGGTAGTTCTGGTCTCAAAGTTACTAATAAGGCTGCAGTCAAGATGGGGACTGGGGCTGTAGTCATTGAATACTTTACTGAGGCTGGAGAATCCACTTCCACAATGGCTGGCGTGCATGGCTACTGGCTGGAAGATTTGATGCCTCCCCACGTGAACCACTCCAGTGGGCTGCTTAAGTATCCTCACATCACGGCAGCTGGCTTTTTCCCCAGAGCAAGTGATACAAGAAAGAGCAATGATGGAAGCTGGAGTGCCTTTTATGAACTAGCCTTGGAAGCAATACACCAACATTTCTTTCATTTTCTATTGGTCACAAAGACTAAACTTCATACACCAAGGGTGGGGACTACACAAGGGCATAAATACCAGGAGGTGGGAATCACTGTGGAATCTTGGAGGCCGACTATAGTAATAGTTGCTCTTGTTGTTGTGGGAAGAATTAATAAGATAACTACACACAAGTTGATTAACCTAGTCCCTGATGCATGACAAGTGCTCAGTTGGTTAGTGGGTTAGTATAAGATCTTCAAGCTCCTTCCACCGGGAAAGCGTAAGTGCCTAGCTGTTACTACCATTGCCAACACTGTGATCGCTCTCATTGATTTACCAAGACTTGTAGTGACTGTGCCCTTTAGCAGATAATGCTTCCCTGGGGGAGATTAACCCTTACCTCCAAACACAGTACCCTCAGTTTGGGGGTGGGGAGAGTCCATACCCTAGGGTTTGGTAGTAGTAGAAGCTATTCTGTACTCCAGTCATATACACTGAAAGAGACCTCTCCCTACATCCTGCCTGCACGCCAAAGCCCTTCCTTGCTTGAATCTGCAAAGGAATTTCCTCCCCTTTCTCTCTCCCTTCCAATGTATTCTGAGTCTTGACACAGTTGGTGGCGGCAGGAAGAAGGGAGAGATGGAGAGAGAGAGAACGGGGAGAGGGAGAGAAAGCAGTAATTAATTACATTCGAGTCTTTCTCAGTGCTCTAAGGCAAATAGGGAATATTTTTATCTTGTGTCATAGATAAGCAAACTAGGACTCGGGGAAATGAGGTCACTTGTCCAAGTTTCCCCAGCAAATTGATGGAGAGTCAGAAACCCAGGTCTTTCACATACAGCGCCGTTTTCCTTTCTCATTTGTAACCTCGAACCTAACTAGAGCGAGATTTAATGGGGATGCCTGCTAGAGACTACACTTTATTCTTCCTTTGTTTTCTCACTAGTTCAGTAAGAAAGGAACCAGAAAACCATGCGGAAGTCACTTAACTTATTGTTACACCTGCCTTATTGTTACTGATGGTGGTAACCCTTAGAAAGATAAAATGCAATTGAAAATCACACAAGTAGCTTCCCTCTAAAAGTAGGCTTGGAAAGGCTGGTCTTGTCTTCCAAGAAAATAATGTAATTGGTGGTGCTTTGAATGTGAAGGCTTGAAAGAAGAGCTATCCATTCCCTTGGGGGGGTTGGGGTGGGGGGAAGAAATCCAGAGAGAATGAGAACAATAGCTATGGGTTCTAGAAAAAGCAGATGGCTGAAATCATCTCAACCCAGTGCTCTAGGGTTGATTTGTAATCTTGGACAGCTGTGTATGTCCACACTGAGAGGGTCGATAGAGTTGACAGGGTTGTATGAAAGGGCCTTGTGCCACCATGGTGACGGTAGCCCAAGTGGAAGACCTAAGACTGTCACCGTAGTTGAGGCCTGACCCTCAAAGCGAGGTTTCTCTCAATGACAGGGGCCCCACCCCACAGTCCCGGTGGTTGACGACATACCCTAGTGCCCCCAGTAGTGAGCTAAACTCTGTCCCCACTTCTGCCCTTTAGGCTCACTAACAAGGCCAGCTTCCCTCTGTCCTCAGTGCCTCTCCCCAAGACACAGGAAGAACACAGGCTCAGAAGCTGATTTTATAACCCAAGTAACAACACTTCCCCTGCATGAACTCTAATTCTCAGTGCTGAGTGGGGTCAGGTCCTCTAGAACACTTCAGTGGTGTGCCTGTTCTTCCAGGGCTGTTTTCATAGGCGGTTTTGTTCTGACTCTTTCTCTTTTACTGACCCCATGCACTTTCACAGCTGCTTCTGCCTGCATGGGAATTAGTGTCAGCAGAGGCAAGACATGGCCTGAGTTTAAACTTACCTCAACTTTCTGAGATGAGCAGGAGGAGGGCAGCGTCCATGTGCACTGGTCTCATCACAAGAGACCCCACTGTGCTGCTCTTACACCACTCTGACCCCAGGCTTTTTGTTTATATTTCTAGACAAGCATCTGGCTGTCCATGACTTGAGCTATGTCCTACATACATTCTAACCTGCCTCGTGTACCCGCAATGGATGGGCTCCCCTTGCCCTCAGAAATCCCAGGGGTGCAGGTGGGAGGCTGCGGTAATTGCTGAGTCGTGGTGCAATATATGGTCTTGTTTAATCTCTGCAAACATAGTCCCCAAGGCCGCAATATAAACTGTGTGGAATTTCTCACCCTTGCCTGTAAATGAGGCTGAACCATTCCTGAGCCTGCTAACATTTTCTGCAAACTACAGCGCATCTCTGTCCTCACCAAATAATTTCTTCACTTTCAAGTGCTGAAGTGTGAAGAGGGACACCTTATTTCAATGCAAAAGGAACAGCAAGTAAACAGAGAAATGTGATTAAAATTCAACTGAATGCCGGCAGGAATTAAGCCATCTCACACCCACAGATTTATAGCCTGCCCTGAAAAGAGGAAAAGAAAAGTCATTGCAGCTCAAATGGAAAATTGTGGGGGCATTTAAGTAAACAAATCTCTTATCCTTCACGCCCTTGATATCAGAGTGAAGTACAGTGTAACCTACTGGTCTGGGGTGGGGCTGGGGGGCAGCAGCTGTCATTTGCTTATCCGTGTGATTCATTATGGGGCTTAGGCATTCCTGAGCTCAGAAGCCTACAGTGACTACTTCCTCTGCCTTCTGAGCCTTCTGGAGCCAAACAGCAAAGACGATCCAATCAGCTTTAAACAAAACAAGACAAAACAAAAAAGTCTGCAAACTTCCACTTATAGTCCTCATACTTCTCATATCCTGAACAGGGCTGTATCAGAAAAAGGGGAGGGGCGGATTCTCAGTTGCAATGGACCCTAATGGTTCAACAGGAATTAAAAGTATTTCTCCTTAAACAGACCAGTAAATTAAATGTCACAGAGAGACAGAAGGCAGTTGATAACTGGTCAGGGCTTACAGGCTGCAGAGTTGGCAGACCTGCATTTGAATTTAGATGAGGCCATTTATCAGCCATAGAGCTAACCTTGAACAATTTATTTAAACTCTCTAAGCTTCAGTTTCCTCATCTATCACATGGTTAAAAAGCCAGAGGGCTGATAGTTTGCAGTGATAACTACATCAGATTAGTATATACAGTCTTAGGACAGTGCCCTGTACCTAGTAAATGCCCAGTACGTGCAAATAAGAATTCTTGCAGAAATAAATGCCCACCAAGAGCAGGTGATCTATGCAAGGCTACACAGCTGATTAGCTGGGAGAATTACTACTGTAACTCAGCCACCATAATGCCTAATCTATGGCCATTTTCTGTTGCTCTGCAGGATGTAATTTGGGCATGCATTGGGCTGTTTTAGACCATTGGTTGTCAGACTTAATCAGATCAGAATGCACATTTTCAAAAAGTGTCCCAAGTGATTCTCATGAAGTTCTTTTATTAACTATTGACCAGAGGGAGGGACAGGGCCTCTTAGAACAGAAGGACAGTGTGGAGAGGACACGGATGTGAGAATGTGTAAAGGTAGTTGAAGGAACTGCAAGGAGACTGTGGCTTCAGGCAGAGGATGCCTGCCTAGTGCCCTTTGAAAGTGAGCCCAACTGGGCAGTGGAGTCATGCAAGATAGTCCAAGTCACCTAGCTATCATTATGATATCCAAAAGAAGTGTATAGTCCTGAGAATATGACAAAATGCATGGTTCTGTCGGGCACAGTCTATCGAGTTGAAGGAAGTAACAATTAAAAACACCAGTACTCCAGAAATGCTAAAACTAATGAATGATCAGTTTGGGTAGGCTCCAGAATTCTTTGTCAAGAAGTATCAGGTAGGGTATAACCTAAATTCAGACATACGGGTTACATCCATTCTCCCTTTCAATTTACAGCATCCCTGATGGAAGATTATCAATAATGTTTGATGCTTTCCATCAAAACTTGCCCACAGAGCCCAGTCGGAGACTAAGCTGAAACCACACATATTATGCTTCAGGTAATTTCCTAAAAGCATGGGATAAAACTATAGTTTTCTTAGAGAGAAAATTTATTTGAACCCTTGGAAGATTTTGTATTAAGTATAGAAATGTTTATAAGACCTAAAGTAAAAACATTTTAGACTAAAGGAGGTTGTACACTTGGTATTTTACATAATTTGGTGTTTTATGTAATTCTAATGTTTAAAAGAATCTGTCCTATTAAGTTAACTGTATAATTCCTCTGTAAAATGTGCGATTGAGCAACTGATACAGAGTTGGGATTTCAAGGTGACATCTTACTACTACATTCAGATAAAATTTATCACAATTATACATTAATTTGTCAGATGCAGAAGGATAGTTAACATGCATAGGAAACAGCTGACTGAGAAGCCTCAAGGGCTGCTCCCACACTGGCCTGGGAGAGGCCGCGTCAGAGTGACCCTGCTGGGCTCCTCAGGTGGGAGCAGGCAGCACAACATTCACCATTTCCAGGCTGCACTGGGTTCACGCCACTGGGCCCCAGAGGTAGGCCGGAGTAACTGAGTCAGGGAGACCTGCTGTAGTCATTGCAGGGTGGCTGCCCAGGCTTGTGCCAAACCAGTCACATCCAGATCATGGTGGTGGGGAGAGGGGAGGGGTTCCCAGTGCCAGAGGCTACTCCACCCGGCCAGGCTTGAGAGGGTCTACCAGCTCCTGGCATCAACCGCAAATGCCACAAAGGGGAGAGGGGCTCAGGCAGCTGAGAGACATGACCAGAGAGGCTAGTCAGGGCATAAAAGCCCTTTCTTCTAAATTCTCAAGGCCAAGTAGGCCCTGTCTCTGACCATCTTAGAGAAAAGCAGAGGGAGAAAGAGGATGCAGAGACTGCACTTCACCTAAAGGATTTTATATTGTTACGTGGAACTAGGTCACGGTTTGGACTAGAAGTTGAAGTGGAACTCATGGGGAAGATAAATCAGTTATAGATAAAAATGAAGAAGTATTTTCTCTGCACATCCCACTGGGAGCATGAGCAAATTTGTGGCCCTCTGTCAAACCTGCTTAACTTTCAACTCATAGACTCACAGAAAGAAGAGTTGGATGGAAACTCAGAAATTCTCTATACCAACATCCTCATTTTGCAGATCAAGAAGGTAAGGCATAAAAATGTTAAGCGGCTTGGAGAAATAACAAATTGGTGCTCAAGAGCTAGACCGTGGACTCAGACAGAGCGGCACCTAAACCCTGCTGCTGCCATTTCCTGGCTGTGTGACTCTTGGGAAAGTTACCTAAACCCTCTGAGCTTTAGTGTCCTCATCTACACTCTAGGGACTCTGTAATAGCTTTCACACAGGGTTCCTATGAGGATCCAAAAAGAGAATATATTTCAAACACTTAGCATAGCACCTGGCATACAGTAATTGCTTAATAAATAGTATTTAGTTAGCACTGTCTAAATTCACCATGATGGGAACAGAGAACAGGACATATGTCCCCAGGGCAAGCACGGTGTTAGTTCCATGATTAGCACTTCATCTTCCCAGGATTCAGACAAGCCTGGTCATGGTTAACACTGCCCATCAGGCCAGCCTATAGGAAAGGCCAGAGCTGGTTCCCCAGGAGTATTCGTTTTAGGTGGTTAAAGTTTACCTAACATGCCATTTGCATGGTTAGAATCTTTTACACCATTCATCCTGGGAACCTATTAGACTGTTTACCTTGAATATCTTTGTATTTTTAAAGACAAAAATGTGTCATCTCTTCCAGGAAAGTCTAAGACCAATTGCTAATGAGGGCTGCACTATGCTCCCAATGGTGGCATGACCGGCAGAGCAGGAGGGATCATGTGGAGAGTGGACAGAGCTCCGGACCAACAGTCTCCTTTTGCTGTGACTTTCTAATACCCTGAGAACTGCTCTGAATTTTGGATACCTTTTTAATATTTTTTTAAGGGTAGGGATTGGACATGATGATTGCTAAGGCTGCCTCCGCCACTGAAACTCTGTGAACTGTTTGGCACAACGTCAAGTTCGCTGGAAGCAAGTGAATGAAAGAACATGGCAGATGTGCCTTTCTCGTGCATTTTAAGGCTGCACTGACAATGACTATGGAATAAGGGAAGATGGCTCTCCTTTCACAGGTGATGCAATCAGTGTGAGGATAACAGGCATTGGCACCAAATAGACCAAATTCAGTAAATAAGTAAACGAAATGAAGAGCTAACCTTTATGAGAACTTACTATGAACCAGAGAGAAGGCTTTCTTTATCTGGTATTATTTCCTTTAATCTTCAGCACAACCCTGCTGGGTAGGTATGAATGTTGTCTCCATTTTGTAGATAAAATATAAAACTTAAGTCACAATTGTTTATATATGACTTTACAATTTGCAGTTTATCTCTACTAACACTTACCTGAGAATTGTGAAAATCCTCAAAAGAAGGTGGGGGTTGCCGTCTACAGATGAAACTAATGCTCAAAGCAAGCAAGAGACTGACTCCCAGTGCACTATGCGGGGGTAGAGCCAGGGCGTACATGCCGTGCTTTCCCATGGTAGCTGCCACCTCGTCCCTAAAACATCTGTTTTCTACTTCTTTCACAATTTTTTCATTCGCTGTTAAGATCCCTCCTTTCCTATCATTCCCTGCATTGCTACATCACGCCACATTTCACCGAAGAAAGCACTCCTCAGTTCCGCACCACACTCCCACACCTGCCTAGATCTGGACCCTCCTGAGAAAATAGAGCAAGTGTGGCTCATCCTGTCAAAATGCAATCCCCCCCGGTTTCTCCAGCCTTTCGCTCCTTGGCTCATCCCCCCTTTACTGCACTGTGGATGGCTCTCTTTCTGCAGGACCATCCCTGGGGACACAGCAACAAGCTCTTGTATTTTCTGTCATTAAAACGCCTTCCTCAACTCCACACCTTCCTCCAGCTCATGTCCCGCCGCCCTACACACTTTAGAATCAGTTAGCAAAAGAGGTCTCTATACACACCAGCTCCATTTTCTCATCTCCATTCTTTCCTCAACCCACTCCAGGGTGGGCTCTGTCCTAACCTCTCCAAAGACCCTCCTCTTGCCAGTGGTATCCGATCTCCATGTGGCCAAGCCAGACAGACACACCTTCCTTTGTCACTTGGACCCTCCGCAGCACTTCGATCAGGCGAACACCGTGTCCTCACCCACCCCTCTCGGCTCCCTGGATCCTGTGCTTCCAGTCCTCACTGTGTCCCCTGGATGGTCCTTTTTACTCCCCTTAGTGCTGCCCCTGGTCTCTAAGACCCCTAAATGCTGGAGTTCCTCAGGGTTCTACTCAGATTCTTCTATTTTTTCTCTACATTTTCAGTGTGATTCAATCCTTTCCCGTTGCTTTAAATATGCCTACATCCTCACATTCCCATTTATATCTCCATTCCTAGACCTCTTTCCTGAGCCTTAGATTTTCATCTCCAATTGCTTAAATTAGATGGTATCTCCTCTTGGAGATCTCTGGCATCTCAAGATAAATGAATCTCAAACTGAACTCCGGACTTGCAACCTAAACCTGTTCTCCCATTTCCATGCCTCACTTGTTTCAAGTATCTTGATGCCATCATTATCATCCACTCAACTGCTCTACCAGAAACCATGACAAGTCTTAGGAGCATTGCCTCCAAAAGAATTGCCTCCATCTTCACTGCTTCTCCTTTAGACTGGTGGTATTTCCAATACTGATCATTAAATAAGAAACTGTTTTGAGGGAAAGATCCTATCCTGAAACATTCATATTACATGGATGCCCCATACCTTTGCACTTCACTGTATGACCTGTAGACCAGTGGTACTGGCAAAGCCTGGGAGCTTGTCAGGAATGCAGATTCAGAGGTTTCACCTGACTCTACTGATTCTGAACTGCACTCTGGAGAAGGGGACTTAAGGACCTGTTTAACTGGGATCTCCAGGTGCTTATTCATGCTGACCTTGAGAATTAGCAGGCTACCCTGCAGCCTATGCTCTGAGAGAGCATCGCTGAGGAGAAGTGTAAGCTCCCTCTCCAGCAGCCCGGGGACACTGGTCAGCATGGAGAGAAGTACCTGGAGGTGACTGGCCTCAAGGATCTTAGCCTGTAACCATGCAATGTCTGTATACACCTTCAGAAGGCAGACTGGCAAACTGAAATGAAGGATTGGGATCAAAAGAACATTTTTAAAAATGTTATTACATTTTTTAGAAAACATAATACGCACAATAATAGTAAAAGTGAAACTCAAACTGTATAAAACACCTATGAGAATTTTCCACTTACTCCAAAATACCTATTGTCTTTCCCTATAGACAACCAAGGTTTTACATTTCTTGGTTATCCCTCTAGAAATTTGTTTTGAATATACAAACATGTATATATATTTATTACTTTCTCTTGTTTTAAAGAAAATAAATTACATATACTCTCCTGTAACTTTTCCCCCTGAAAACCATTACTACTGACATATGTAGAGTTTCCTTGTTCTTTCTACTGGGTATCCCATTGAACTAATCCATCTTATTTTAATTTACTACTGCTGGCCAATAGGTTGCTTCCAAATTTTTGCTAGTATAAGAAATGTGGAAAAAAAAAATGCTTCTCCTTGGATATGTGTGTGAATATAGCTGTGGGGCAAACATCTGCATACAGCACCTGCCACTATGTTTGTCTTGGCCCCTCATCTGATGATTCCTAGGGATGGTTATACTTCTGTTGGTCTCAGCTGTCCTCACAGAGCACTCTGTTTCAGCAACATTAGAATACGTAAACCTTTGCTGATAAAGAAAACATCTCACTAACTGCCTTCCAGCTTCTGCAGTGTGTTGTGGAGCACCACACAATACAGATCAGGAGAGAGAGATGTGTTTAAGAAGTTAAGGGAAGTAAACTGATTAGTGTAAAATATCCCAAGCAATGGATGAGAAGAGTTTACATCTAATCTTTTTCTGCTTGCAGTTGCTACTTGCTTTTATAAGACTACAAATGGGAAAACATGTATTTTCTTCTCCCCTGTGTTGCTGAGCTCAGATGTTTCTAAGAGTTCTACATTTCCTCACGTTTGCTTATAACATACATAAAGTATAGCATGGTGGTTTCTGTTTGCACAAACCTGTCTTTAATAGACCTTTGTGCTTTGTTGCCTCAAAGTGAATGCACAGCATTCAGCAGGATATACATATTCACAGACACATCCACTATCATACTCACACATTGCTGCTAAGGTTGTGTGAGAAAATTCCACTGCAAAAGGATTATGGGCAAGTTTTTCTTTGCTTTATGAAAGATGGAAGACTGCCTGACAAGGATTTTATTTTCATTGTAGTGGGCTGTCAGCATGGCCATTTATCATAGCCTGAATTAATAAGGAAAGAATGGAAGAAGGATGGCTTGCTGCCTAATAGCTTTGGGATGCTCAGGGCTGCACAGATCAATCAGCTGGACACCCAAGCTATTGTCCACTCACCAATTCATTTTCATTGAGTTTCAGAACAGATAAAACCACGGATTTTTCTCAGGCATGATTCTAAACTGACTGCCTTTACTTGATCTCCATTCCAACCTTTTAATCCCATAGGACGCTCATCAAGATAGTATATCGTATTTAGATTAGCTCTTTCTCTAGAAATCAACTCGTGGCAGACCACCAATCCTTTCTACTGCACAAATGTACAATAGTTTTAAAAATCTTTCAGAACTAAGAAGCAAAAGAGATTCATGTCAAGCACATCTGAGATGCAAATGGAGACTGTGCACTTATTATTGCATAATAAACAATAAAATGCTTTCTAAGGTACTGGAAAACACACAGGCCACAGAGGAAAACTACACCATTGCTTTCTAGTGGGCTGGCGAAATGGACATTTAACTGTTTTCTTTTATCCACAATGCATTTCCCTTATACCAAAAACAATTTCCTAACTTTTTTCCACAAAGTATGTCCTCTACCACTTTCAGATCTTGAGCTTATGGTTGAGCTCCATGCCTTTTTTCAGAGTTGAGATATTTGACTTAAGTGTGGCATATTACGGCATCTCATTCTCCAAATCACAGTGATTGGTTCATGAATGGACCAATGACCCACAGAACCAGTAAGATATTAGAATATAGGAATCTTGGACACTTGTTGGTGGCCTCAAGATGGTAAGAATATAAATGTAGAGTCTCCAAAGGCCACTCCAGGTAAGTTGAGAACTTCTGCCAGCATGAAAGATTGAAGTGGAAGATCATCTGAAACCAATTCTGCTGGCATTACTGGAGCACCTGGAAAAAGCCCCTCCTGAAGGTTGCCCCTTCTTCTGGATTAAGTGAACTAAAAGAATCTTCCCACTTTTTAAAAAGACAGTTTGAATTAGAGCCCTGAATTCTAAAACTTTGAAACAGTCCCCAAAATTTGTCTCTTTTAGACAGAACCCAGTGCGTTAACCCAGAAATAAGAAAACATCAAAATATCATATATCTCCTTCCAAAAAATAAAAGTCCTACCTTATGATATGAGAAGTGAGGAGTAGGACCTTTCACTTCTGATCATTGTTGACAGGGCAATATGGACCAAACCTTTTGATGTGGATAGCCATTAAAGCTGGGGGGGAAAAAAACCAGAAATCCAATAAAGGTATGGGAATGCTAATAAAATAGGCAAGAATTATTGGGCCAAAACCTTGGAGAAGATGGTACTTAAAAGATGTTGTGTCCAGAATTTGCTGTTCTAGAGGAGGAAACTAAGAGACTGAGCAATTCTTCTGAAAGTTCATAGGGAGGAAGCTTGCTAAAGAGGAGATAATGAAAATTCATTGAAATTTGTTTTGGGGCCCTGAATATCTGCATCCTAGGAGGAAGAGTAAATTGAAAGTAAAACATTTCTCACATGGATTGATCTCAGCTATGAGATATCTAGATAATCTAGAAAAAGAACCACTTCCAAAGTTGAATTGAAGTAATCCCAGATTACTAAGGCCCCAATATATGTAGCAGAAAAAAACAAAAATATTTTATGGAGGAAGACAGTATCACCATAGGACACAATTAATACTTTAATTCTTAGAAACAATGGCTGGCACACAATCAAAGATAAGAAGACACACAAGTAAGTGAGAGACAGCTTGAAAGGGCAGTAACAGAACAAAAAGCAAAAAACACAAAGAAAATCACAATGTCTATAAATACTGGACTCAGACTATGGTAATTTTACATATATACATATTTATAAACAACTATGCTTATTATTTCAAGGAGCTAAAAGATATACTGATAGACAATACGATACTATATAAATGAAAAAATCATCTCAGAGGAATAGAAATTCTAGAATGAAAAATTTAAATAGTGAAATAAGAACTGAGAAAATTGAACAGCAGATTAGACCCAGTTAAAGAGAGAATTTGTGTCTTCTGAGGAAAAGAAAATCTTAATTTTAATATAATATGATCATCAACTTTTTTTTTCTTGGTTAGTGCTTTTTATGTCCTTTTAAAAAAGAATACCCTTCTGTGAAGTCATGAAGATAGCTGCCTAAATTGTATTTACTGTTTTATTTTGCATATTTATATCACCAATCCACTACAATTGTTTCTTGTGTAGGGTATGGGGTAGAAGTCAACAGTTCTTTTTTCCCCCACATTATATCCAGTTGCCCTAGCACTACTACTGGAAAGATCATCTTTCCCCATTACTCTGCAGAATAATAGAAGATAATTTAGATGACTATCTTAATGACTTCAGAGAAGGGGGCTACCACAAAGGGAGAGAGGATATTTGTAAAATGCGTAACTAAAAAAGCACTCAGACAGGATCCACAGACTCCCAATAATAAAACAATAGATAACCCAATTTTAAAAACTGTGCAATTGACAAAAGAGGTTGAACAATTGACAAAAGAGGATGTCCAAATGACACTGAACAAATGAAATGATATTCAGTCTCAGTAATAAAGGTGATGTCAATTAAAATCACAATGAACTACTACTACACAATTCATCAGAGTGGGTAAAATTAAAAAGAATAGGTATTGTTCAGTAACAGAAACTCTTATACACTGCTTGTAGAAATACAAATTAGTACTATAGTACTACCACTCAGTTTGGTGATATCTACCCAAAGTCAAATTATATGCAGTTCCTGCAATTTCACTTTTAAGCATATACTCAACAGAAATTCATGCACATATGTAATAAGCAACAGAGGGATATTCACGGTAGCATATTTTTGTAATAGTCCTTAATGGTAAACAATCCATTAATAGAATAAATAAATGGTTATATATTCCTAGGATGACTATACAGCAATGAACAGACTAGCTATATGACAAGATGGATGACTCCCATAGACATGATCAAAAGAAGCCAGACAAAAAGATATGATTCCATTTATCCAAAGTTCAAAAATAGGTAAACCTAATATATATTATTTACTGGATACAAACTTACATAGTATAACCATTAAGATAATTACTTTGGAAGTCAGAATAATGATTATCTTCGGAGAAAGCAAAAATGGGAAATGAAGCAATTCCAGAGTGGTAGAAATACTCCATTTGCTGATGTGGGTGTCAGGTAACTGATTTTTTTTCTTTACAATAATACATTAATCTTAATTTATTGAGTCTTTCTATGTAGTTTTAGTATATATATTTCACAATTAAAAACATTAAAAAATGTAAGCCTTTGTCAACTGATCTATGCAAACTAATGCCATAGATGCCTATACTATACCACTTCAGGGATAAGTCTTTGTAGTCAGATGCTGGGTTTTAAATATAAGTAGACTAAATTCTCTAGTCAAAAAAGAGTGGCTGAATGGATAAAATAGTAAGACCCAATGAATGTTGCCTATAAGAAACTCACCTCAGCTTTAGGACACACACGCAGGTATAAAGTAAAAGGACAGAAAAAAAAATTCCATGCAAATGGAAACCAAAAGAAAGCAGCTGTAGATAAATCATACAAAGTAGACTTTAAGACAAAGACTGTAATAAGAGACAAAGGTCATTATAAAATGATGAAGGGGCCAATCCAACAAGAGGACAAACATTTGTAAATATGCATATGCACAATATAGGAGGACCTAAATATAAAAAATAAATGTTAACAAATCAGTTCCCTACTCTCAACAATAACCACCCGATAGAAAATCAATAAGGAAATATAGGTCTTAAATGATACATTAGACCAGAATGACTTAATAGATATATAAAGAACATTCTATCTACAAGCAGCATAATACACATTCTTCTGAAGTGCACATGGAACATTCTCCAGGATAGATCATATGTTAGGTCACAAAACAAGTCCAACTCTGAATAAAAATTTAAGAAGATTGTAATCACATCAAACAATTTTAGTTACTGTAATGATATGAAACTAAAGATCAATTACAAGAAGGAACTGGAAAATTCACAAAATGTGTAGATTAAGCACTATACCACTGAACAACCAATAGGCAAAAAAATGTATTTTGAGAGAAATGAAAAATAAAACACACTAAAACTTATGAGTTACAGCAAAAGCAGTTCTAAGAGGAAAATTTGTAGCAATGAATGTCTATATTAAGAAAAAAGAAAGATCTCAAAGTCTAATTAAAACCTCAAAGAACTAGAAAAACAAAACCAAACTAAGGCCAGAGTTCGTAAAAGAAAGGAAATAACAAAAATCAGAGCAGAAATAAATGAAATAGAGACTGAAAAAAAGCTAAGAATGCAATGAAAAAATCAATGAATCTAAGTTAGTTTTTGAAAAAGATAAACAAAATAGACAAACCTTTAAATTTTACAAGGAAAAAAGAGAGTGGACACAAATAAAATTAGAAATTAAGGAGGAGATATTACAACTGATACCACACAAATACAAAGGATCATAAGAGCTATGACAAACATACAAACTATCAAGACTGAAAAAGAAAATAAGAACAGACCAATTAACCAGTAAGGAGTCTGAATCAGTCATCAACAACTTCCAACAAACAAAAGTCTTAGAATGGTTCCACTGGTGAATTCTACCAAACATTAAAGAGGAATTAAGACCAATCCTTCCAAGCAATTAAAAAAAAATAGAAGAGGAAGAAATGCTTTCAAACTTATTCCACAAAGCCAGAAATCACCCTGATACTGTATATATACATAATATATCTATATATATTATATTGAGGTAACTTTGCTAACTTTTAAAAGCAAAGAAGTTTCATAACTCTCATGAAGTATATTATTTAAGTTTAAAAGGATCTTAGAAACTTAACCTTAACCAAGAGAATAGTATTTATCCTGTTAAATTGGAATAAGCATAATAAGCCTTAGGGTATATGGGAGGGTGCCTATGAGTAAAGTACATAGGCCTAAAGCCTTATTTTACAGAAAACAATGTATTAGTTTTTCTTAAAGTAATCAGAGATACATTGTAACCTTAATGTAAAGTTCACCTGAGTTTTTAAAATGAAATAAAAACTGTCAAAGACTTCAAACTTGTGATAGCTTACTATAAACTTAGTCCCCACAGCTGTGAGGTGTAATCAATTATGTGCACATTTTTGCTCTTACAGATTCTTTGGTGAAAAAGCTTGAGGTACATCAGATAAACAGTCAAAAGGAGCAATCCTACATGGTATAGATTAAGTCAGAAAAACAGGAGATTCTTCTCCATGAACTTACTATTGTGATTTATTTTCCTGTTGCATTGACTGTTGGCTTCCTGATGTTTCAATACAGGAAATAGTGTCATCCTGATGGGGGATGACTCCCAGCTGGCTGCTCCAGCCATCTCAGACAGCACCCATGGGCACAAAGCAACAGCTCCACAGTAATGAGAAGGCAGGATGGCTAATGCTCCCCTTGGTTCAGCTTAACATCTGGATAATGGTTTGTCTGTTACCATTTCATGGGCCCTTTTACAGAGGACAGTCATGATGAGCTCATACTTTTAAAAATGCAAATCCTGTCTTTTAGCTTGATTAGGATCTCCTTGAGAGCTCAAATGCCTTGTATTCACCATATGCCTAGAAGAGTGTTGGGTATGAAGTTTTACCTTTCTAACCAGCTAGCCAAACCCATCTTATTTTCCCAAAGTGTTTGAGGGGGCTCCAGGCAATGAAGACATTCCATAAATAAGATCAAATTAAACTTGTCTGTGCTTATAGAAAGCAAGATTTTTTTAGATTCTAAGAAAAAGATGGTGGTGTAAGAAGTAAGGCAGAAACCTCCTCCCAAAATCACACAGAACAAATACAACTAATCCTGCAAACAACCTGAAGACTGCAGAACAGACTGCCTACATTTGGGAAGAAGAGAAGACCTTACAGAAGAGGGTAAAGTGGCAAAGACGAGACCCAGCGGGAACCAAGCCCTCCCCCAACCCAAACCCACATGTGAGAGGAAGAGAAGTAGAGAGGGGAGGGAGTAGAAGCCCAGGACCTCTGAACATCTGGCCATAGCCATCTCCTTCAGGAAAATAAACCCACATTACATGGTGCTCTGGAGACTAGTGGGGCTGAAAAGCAAAGAAGGGTGGAATTCTTGGAGAGGCTGAGATTCCAGCTATGTATGGAGAACAGGAATTCACTCCTGGCCTCCTGGTACAAAAGAAAAGCTGGCAGTCTGAACAACTTCCCAGCAGCAAGAGGGGTGTTGAAGGAAGAAGAATACACAGAGCTCTCTGCTCAGAAAAAAGGGCAGGTGGACAACACCTTCCCAGTTCACTCATCCCAACCGTTGGGAACTCTCAGGAGCTTCAGAGGATCAATTTCCCTGGCTGGTAACACTGCCCCAAGGCTCTCCCCTGTGGTGTGCAGCCTGTCGCTCCTTCCTCCCAACAGGTGCTGGATCTGCTTGCCTACCACCTGCTCCATCGCAGCAGGATGGCGGGAGTGTGATTCCATCCACTGCAGCCACAGGGGCACAGCAGCAAGGTTCCTCCCTCTGTGCATAGACCACTTGACTTGGCAGTGGAGGCAGGTGTTATAGCTGGGAAGGCAGGAAACCCTCCTAGCTGAGCTCTTTCCAACTGGCAGGTACCGGTCCCACTTGCCTGTGTTCTTTGCAATTGTGGCAGACCAGAGGGAGGGTGACTCCACCTATGGCTGCCAGCTCCAAAGAGTATTCTCCCAGCTTGAGCAATCACCTGAAGGCCCACAAAGCCCATCTGAAATCAGACCACTAAGAGAAAGGCAGAAAGATGCCACACCCACTGCATGCTAACAGCTGGCACTCCCGCACAGGAAATTGAGCTTCTGGGCACTAGAGGGCACCTTCTTCACAGAGCTATTATTCCATAGAAAACAATAAAAAAAAAAAAGAAGACACGAAGTAATTTGGTTCAAACAAAAATACAAGGAAAAAAACTCCAAAAGAAGGCTTAGTGAAACTGAAATCACCAATATTCTTGATAAAGATTTCAAAATAAGAGTAGTGAATATGCTAACAGATTTACAGAAAAATATTCAACATCTCAGGGAGGACTTCAACAATGAGATATAAATCTTGAAAAAGATCCACTTTGGGCAAAAGACTATCTGAAATGAAACATACAATGGAGGGATTTAAAAGCAGATTAGATGATGTAGAGGAGATGATAAATGAAATAGAACTTAACATAAAAACAAAGAGGCTGAGGAACAGAGAGAAAAAAGGACCTCTAGGAATGAAAGAATAAAAGAGCTATGTGACCAATCTGAATAGAACAATATTCACATTATAGGGGTACCAAAAGAAAAAGAGAGACACAAAGGGATAGAAAGATTTTTTGAGGAAATAATTGTTGAAAACTTCCACAATCTGGGGAAGGAAATAGACACTCAAGTCATGGATGTGCAGAGATCTCCCAACAAAAGGAATCCTAGGAAGACAACACCATGACATAATAATTCAAGTTTCAAAAATCAAGGACAAGGAGAGAGCACTGAAAGCAGACAGAGAGAGAAAACAGATCATTTATAGAGGAAACCTCATCAAACTATCAGCAGACTTCTCAGCAGAAATCTAACAGGACAGAAGGGAGTGGCATGATATATTTAATGTAATGAAACAGAAGGGCCTCCAACCAGGAATATTTTACCTGGCAAGATAATTATTAAAACTGAAGCGGGGATTAAACAATTTCCAGACAAGCAAAAAGTTGAGGGAATTCACTACTACTAAATCATTTCTAGAAGATTTCTTAAAGTGACTGCTCTAGATGGAAATACTCCTAAGGTCAAGTGTCACCAGAGAAAATAAACCTACAGTAAAGGTAGTAGACTAATTAATTACTAAGCAAATACAAAATTAAATCAAATATTCAAAAAGTTAGTCACAGGATACACAAACAGGGCAGAATATGACACCTAATGTTTAAAGTGTGGAGGAGGAAGAAGAAGGAGGGGAGAGGGAAAAAAGTACCTTTAGATTGTGTGTGAAATGGAGAAATCAGAAATTTAAGATGACTTTTAGATAGTAAAGATGTTATCCTTGAACCTTTGGCAACCACAAATCTAAAACCTCCAAGGGCAATGAGTACATATCTACTGATAATCACCCTAAATGTAAATGGACTGAATGCACCAATCAAAAGACATAGCAATGCAGAATGGACAAAAAGACAAGACCCGTCTATATGTTGCCTACAAGAGACTTAACTTCAAACCCAAAAACATACACAGACTAAAAGTGAAGGGATGTAAAAAGATATTTCATGCAAATAATAGAAAAAAGCAGGAGTAGCAGTACATATATCAGACAAAATAGATTTCAAAACAAAGAAGGTAACAAGAGACAAAGAAGGACATAGCATAATGAAAAAGAAGTTAGTCTGACAAGAAGATATAACCATTATAAGTATCTGTGCACCCAATATAGGAGCACCTAAATATGAGAAGCAAATACTAACAGAATTAAAGGGGGAAACAGAATGCAACACATTCATTTTACAAGACTTTAACACACCACTCACACCAATATACAGATCAATGAGACAGAAAATAAGTAATGAGACAGAGGCACTGAACAACACATTAGAAAAGATGGACCTAAGAGACATCTACAGAACACTCCACCCAAAAGCATCAGGATATACATTCTTCTCAAGTGCATATGGAATATTTTCCAGAATAGATCACATACTAGGTCACAATAAGAGTCTCATTAAATTCAGAAGGATTAAAATTGTACCAACCAGCTTCTCAGACCACAAAGGTATGAAACTAGAAATAAATCATGCAAACAAAAAAGCCCACAAACACATGGAGGCTTAACAACATGCTCCTAAATAATCAATGGATCAATGACCAAATAAAAAGAGAGATCAAGCAATATATGGAGACAAATGACAACAATAATTCAACACTGCAAAATCTGTGGGATGCAGCAAAGGCCGTGCTAAGAGGGAAGTATATTGCAACACAGGCCTACCTCAGGAAAGAAGAACAATTCCATATGAACAGTCTAAACTCACAATTAACAAAACTAGAAAAAGAAGAACAGATTTTTTTTCTACCTCTCCTTCCCCTACAAAGGGAACCAACTATTTGAAGTCCAGATAGGGGTGAACCTTATGGCTGAGGGGAGTGGTTAGAAGGGAGCCTGAGGAAGCCTCTGAGGTTCTGTGGATACATTTACTTGAAGAATATTCATTGAACTCTACACTGATGATATGTGTGTGTGTATATTTCAGTAAGTTTTATATTAAGATAATAGAGCACTTGACTCAGAAATTTCAAACTTTAATAAGACCTCCAAACAAAATGTTACATATTAGACCTTTATTTTTTAAACTTCATTATTTAACAAAATATTCCTCAATTAGATTTTTGCCAAGCTAAAACATATCAGCAATAATCAAATATTTATTGATCACAGGTCTAACATTCTGACTGTGAAATACGTCTTGTGCTCTCCTGTTGTGTTTTTCCACTGGCCAGTTGGGATATTAAAATGACCATTTTGTTCAAAGTGGTGAGAACTATATTCTACCTTGCATACATTTAAAACACCTATAGTCTGTATATATGACATATCCATGTGGCTCACAGTCTCCCTGCCAGTCTTGTAAATATATCAGATTGGAGCCTCAAGCATAGCATCTCTGGGAAGACTCCCACCTATGCCGAGGAGTTGTGAGATAGCTCACTTCACAGCTCCTAAAAACTAGGGAAGCGCCTGGAACAACAGATGGCCCATCAGTATGACAATCAGAGGCTGTTTTAATTTTCTGAGATGAAAGATCCTAGGCCTTAATCTAACCACATGGAGACAAGTGGAGCAGTGAGCATCTTTTTACCAGATAACTAGTAAGATTTGTTACATAGAATCATTTTACCAACTAACTACATAGAAGACTTTAGCTGGCAACAGATGCATCTGCTGTGATTGGGGAGTTACCATTTTCATGATGCTCTCTTTTTAATGAGGAAGGTAGGGAAATCATGCCATTCAGAGTATAGATGGGCTTTTGTGAACATGGACGGAGACAATAATTACTGCACATACCCAACTTTTCCATGAGCAAAGCTCAATTTATTTAATGTGTTCCATTTGAAGTTAGAAACCACCACATATGCATGAAAAACGCCTGGTCATAGCCCCTATTTCGTTCACAATTACACTGAAATAATCACGGAAGGACAAAATGGTACAATGTAAAACAGAAATGGTGCTCTTAATTACTGAGCAGTAAATAGGAAGAAGGAATCATGGAAGGAATACAAATCGAGTAGGGAATTTCTTTTTGGCTTCTGCCTTAAACAAGACACGCTTGGCAGCTGGAGAGAATGCTCAGTGCCAACCACATATAGCATACCTCCCGGAATAACCTCAGTAAGGAGGCAAATACACTGGTAGGAGTGTTAACCTCGCCATAGTCATCTTGAGTTGTTCTTTTTAAATCAAATTGCTACATGGTGTATCCTGCTGTTGACAGGTCTCAAAAGTTTATGTTTTGTTGGTAAGAAAATTAATTGGTCCCCAAAGTATATTATTAGAGCAAGGATTTTATTGCAGTGTGGGGAATGATAAGAGAAAAAGCCTCTTCTGAAGTTTTCAGAGCTCTGCAGTTCGGAGGCAGTGACAGCTCAAGCAGTTACCACGTCTATTAGGAGGCCAGTCAGTGAGACAGGAAACAAGGACGAACCCCATTTGCCTGGGCAAAGAGCCCAGGGAGGAAGTAATTGCTAGTGGGGGCGCAGCTGCAGATAGAGGTTGATCAAATCCAAAGATCAAATGCTTATTTCATTCTGATAAAAATCATTAAATCATGAATCAACTTACCCCAGGCTCCTGCACACTCAGTAAATGACTATGTACACCATCTGCACATAACTGTCCCTTAATACACTGAAATGGTGACAGCGGCTTTCACTATGAAATCCCTATATATAAACAATTTATCAAAGTGCAAGTAGTCATCATTCACATTTTATTTAGCCACCAGAATGAGATTCCACATTGGAACTCAGTATATGGGATTCCAAACCAAACCTAAATTCAGAAGAACAAGTCTCTAAAATGAGATACTAGCTACCAACTTTTTAAAAAAATAATATTTCTCATTTGGGTGTTCTTTATTCACTTTGTGCTGACTACAGAGAAAAATTTTAAAAGGTTATTACAAATTATACAGCATAAATAGAACTGTAAACAGACAAAACTATTTTTAAAGAATAGGAGGATGAAAAACATTCATAAAATATCTACAAAAAGCTATCTGGTTCTTTGAGCTCCAGAAAACAGTAGCTTAAAAAATGATTCCATCTTGTTTCCACATTTAAGAAGTTGAAAACAATCATAAATTTTGGAGTTCCTTCTGCCCAAAGACAGGATAAGAGGTTTTATACCTCTCATTCTGAGTTGGAAAAAATATATATATGCAAGTGAACAGATTCCACTTTGTTTTAGGCCATCAGCATTAGTTATTACTAATGCTCAGATGACTTGTGAAGTTATATGTACAGTCTCTGCTCTTCTGGCAACTTGATTCTGCTCTAAGACTCCTCTTGTGTGTCTCAAAGATGCCTCCAACTCAACTTGTTCAAGACTAAACTCAGGGTCACCCACATCATGGCATTTATCTTTCTTCTTCCTGCCACAAGACCTTTGCTCATGCTGCCTTCTGCTTATTCCTCCTTCATTCAGTTAATGCCTACTTATCTTTCAGACCTCAGCTCAAATGGTGTCCCTCAGAGAAGCCTTCCCTAACTCCATGACTAGGTTAGACTTCTCTATTTTACACTGTCACACCTCTGTGAAACTTCATAGTGCTTAGAGGTTTATATTTACCTGTGTCAGTATTTGATTTGTGTTTGACCCTCCTATTAAAATGGCATGGTCTCTTGCACATGCATATACAATTAATGTCTGCCAAATGTAAGTAGTGACTCTACAGAATCTTACTATGCTGATGGACAGTGACTGTAATGGGGTATGTGGTGGGGACTTGACAATAGGGGGAATGTAGTAAGCACAATGTTGTTTATGTGAAACCTGAGCATAAGATTGCATATCAATGATACCTTAATAAAAAATACATTATTGGCTATATACCCTATGCTGTACTTTTCATCTCCATGACTTATTAAAAAAAATGTCTGCTGAATGAATGAGAGAATGAGTGAATGCCTGTGTGAATGACTGTGCTAACTTTTAGTCTGTACTAAATACCAAATTGAAGCTGATGGCTACATTTGGTCTCTGCAGTCACTGTGAAAAGTTGCCTGTTCACAATGGACAGCAGGTAGCACAACTGATGGAAGGCCCCTGCAGATCAGTTCTGAAACCCATCACTGTGTTGGCATCCAGGCCATGCTTCTCCCAGGCAGTTCTCAGCCAATGACTGGGCACGCTAGGGATGCTAAGGCAAACCCATTCCTGACAGATGCAGGGTTCCTCTGATAGGAGCCAGTGGCTAGAGGTCTCCCCAAAGGCCTTGCCAAACTCCACCATACAACCTTTTTGTCTTTGAATCACACCCTGTCTCCCCTAGCCCGCCTTCCCATTTTCGCTCACAGATGTTTTCCGTACTCCTCCTTGCAAGTCTAAGTGCAACATGGTGTATGTTTCATAGGACCTAGATCACCAGTCTGAAAAAGACTGTGTGCTTAGTGGGAATGCAAAGGGTTAACACCATATGGAAGATGCAATGCTGAAGTCTTTGTGACTTTGTTCATTTACATTTGTGAGAATACTGATCTGTGTGTCTATTCAATATTTCACACATTTCTACTCTGATACTGAATTACACAGCATCACTTTTATATCCCAGGCAGAACAGACATAGTACTGTGCAATTAAAAGCAATATTTAAGATGAAAAACTTGGCATGATACCCAGCACACAGGAAAAGCACAGTCAGTGTGAGTTGCCATCATCACCACCACCAGGATCACCACCATCTTTGTCCCTCTTCTCTTCGACAGATTCTGCTCTCTTTCAAAGGGTGGAGTTAGGTGTGCAAAAAGGGTTTTACCTGGTTAGCAGTCTGGCCTTCAGAAAACAGTCTATGATTATTCCTGGGGATGGACACCACTTTACTAAATACCAACTGATGTTAAGAAATCTGCTCCATGTTTGCAAACAGGCTTGTTGTTTCACTCGGCAGTTGATCAAATGCAAGTCCAGCCAAGCTGATTTTTTCCCCCTACTTCTTGTCAACCTGAGCTGATCAAAACTGATGGCTATATTAAGCAGATAATAGCAGTTTGGACTCAGGAGATGAACTCTTGTTAGGATTCACCTCAGTATAGAATAATTTTCCTCTGATCTGACCCTGACTTCTGAGAAACCACACATTGCTTTTAGAACACTTGGTCACCATGGAACATTTCCAAATGTCTCTTTCTGGCTGTGCGGGAACATTGCTCAATAGCTTCAGTTACTAAAATTTGTTCTAATTTTGTAATCTATTTTAGTAACATCAGGAGAGATATGGGAGCTTAGATAAAAATGTCAAAATGACCATTATTTCAAGTGAAAGAATTTCAGTGAAAATATTTCAGTCCTTTAATGTTTTCTTGATCTCCTGCTTCTGTGTTCTCAGGCCTCTCCTTTCCAAAGGCCCAGTGAAACTGATAGAGGGCACAGAGCTACATATCAGAAAGGAAAGATTTGCTTTTTTACCACTTGTCTACAGAATATGATGGTATTAATTGAATAGCATCTTCTTAAAGTCCCAGGGGAATGAAAACATTCATGGTAATTTCTTTTTCTAATTGAGAATATTGTGACTGTGAGCACCCAGGAGGGAAAATATAACTGGATTTGTTAAGTATAAAAATATTTCTAAATGTTTTGCTTCTACTTCTCTTTTTCACATTCATGTTGGTATCACGTAGACATAAGGGAATCTGTGCTAATAATTCCACAAGTTTTTATGCATGTTAACACAATATACATTAATTAATTAGACTAAGGAGCATAAATCAGTAAGGGTTTCACTACTGGTCTCTTATTCAGAACAAAATATTACTAGACAACTACTTGGAAAATGCAATGAATTCTCATTTAACTCTTGGGTTAATGGAGAAATTGAAATAAAATCACAGACTATCTAGAAAATAATGATAATAAAAAGACAAAACCTATGACTACTAATAAAGCTATGCTCATAGCAAAAGTTACAGACAAACACATCATTAAACAAAACAGACTTAAATAAATGAATCAAGTTTTCAGCATTAAAATCCCAGGGAAAAAACATCTCACAAACTACACCTAATGAAAGCAAAAAGAGAAGGAGTTATACATCAATAAATGAATTATATAAAGGAAGGCAATTAAAAAGACAAGAGTTAAAAAGAAATCCAAGAACTATTGTTTTAAAAACTAAACCAAATAACAATGACAACCAAGGAATAATAATGAAATAAACCACTGTGACACTAAGAATTTAAAATGGGAGAAAGCACTGTTTGGCACAAATGAAGAGAGGGGAAATAGCCTAGGACATATTGCAAATAAAGAAAATTACATATATTTTTTAAACTTTTAAGTAAAATAAAAATCATATCGGACTAAAATAAATGGTTTTCCAGTAAAATATAATATACAAAATTAATTCCAAGAAAGAGGGAAGTTTAATAGATCCACAGTGATGGATATTATTTAGAAAAATGTCAAGGATGCAAAAATCTCAAAATATTAGCAAATAGGATTCAGTACCAAATTTAAAGAATGATCATTCTCAATCAAGAAGGGGTTATCTCAGGAATGTAAAATTATTTCAACCTAAAGAACCTCATTAATATTGTTCATTATATTAGTAGGTCAAAAGAGGAAACATGATCTCAATAAATATCAAAAAGCCAAATTAGACAATTCAACGAATATTGCTGATTCAGAGTAGTGTGTGTATATGTATGCATAATACATTACAAATTCAATGTTTCCCAATGAAATATTATCATTTATACACTTTATCTCAATAAAATACTAAGATCACATGGAAAACAAAAATATCCAGAAAAGTTTTATAAAATAAGCAGATAACAGGGCTTTATCCTACTAACCTTTTATCTAATAATGTCGTAGCAGAGCATGGTATTATAGAATGGGAGTCGTAAGAATAGTTATGTACTATGGAAGGAATAAGCCAAATAAGAAAAGCAAATAGAGTCAATAAATAGACAAACATATCTGGGAATTTAGTACATGATTAAAGTGGCATTTCAAATCACGCATGAAGAGATGGTGGTATCATCAGTGATTGACCAAGTGGAAAATTATAACGTGTCTTTTCCTAGCTTTACTTCAAAATAAATTCTACGGAAACAATAAGATATTAGAAAAAAAACTATAAGCCATAAATAAAATGTCTATGTGAATTGAGATGGCCCTGAGAGCAAATATGGTCCTGAATAATTGATTTATGGGTAATTTTATTTAAAAAATTATGTTCAATTAATTTTAGCTACTAATTAAAAGCACTTAGTTCTTTTTGAAGCTTTTAAGATCAACCTAAAATAAATCTATTAGTCTACTAGTTAACTGAATAAATGTTAAGGCAGTTTTTGCTTACAAGCTTAGAAAACTTTCTAATATTTATTTTAAGCTGATTTCATAAATTTTATATATTCAACTAGACTTTTAGAATTTTGAAAATCTTATTAACATATGAAGACTTCATGAGTTCTTGACTAAATCTTGCAGACAATACTAAGTTAAATTTTTAAGTGTGGAAAGTCATATGCTATTACCAATGTTCCAAATGATCTTACTAAAATTCTCATTTATGGTTTACAATCCCAGATCAATGGATGACTCGGCTGAACATTTTTATTGGAACCTCTAAGCTAGTTTATGACTCTACTAAGCCAGTTTCATGCAGGTGAGTCTTTAAAACATTATTATCATAGGATATATTTATGTCATCATCTCTACATTTCACTTTACATTAACTTAACACAGAGTTGAAACAGAGTTCCCTACTAAGCAAGCAAGCAATGTGTCAGTCCAGCCTCTTTTGGGACACATCCTAAGCAATAAGATTTTTAGGGAGTATTGTGGCAGCTGACTGAAGATAAACACTGACCAGATTTTCTAGACCTGGAAATGTAGAGACCCAAGACAATTTTTCTTAGGACAATAAAGACAAAAAGAAGCCCAGTCAAAAAATGTTTAGGTCACTAGGAAACTCAAGTCCATGTCCTCTCTAAATGGTTTGGTGTGCAGCCAACATTCCCAAGATTCAAGTCATCAAATACTAAATTCTCAAGGTGTGATGAGGCTTCAAAAAGCCTGTTATCTGACACTTTACCCCTTGGACTGGATTTTGCTTTCCATTAGGTCTCTGAAGATATTTATATGACACCCCCTTAGATTCTGCATATCTTGGGTCTTGCATGCTTTTCAGCACCATTTTTAAGGCTCCTATTCCCCGGTGCATATCCTTGCCCAGTCTCCTAGAGCACCATTTCATATTTTTTGCTCTCAAACCCTCTGCACTTTCTCCACCAGCTCCCCTCAGAGCCAAAGTCCTTTCTTCCTAATTCCTGGGGAAAAAACAACAGATTAGCATAGAACGTCCAGATTCCCAACACCACTCTATCCACTGTGGAGCGTCTGCTGCTCCCACCCTCAGGTGAACCAGGTGAACTGCCTGTGCTCTCATTTAATACCAAGCCATCTCCTCTCATCTATTCAAGGATCACTCCAGCAATTCTCCCTTCTCCCGTTCTCATATCATTTTTTTCCTCTCTCCACTAGAGAGATCTTATCAACATTTTTAACTGTTATTTTTTGCATCTTCAAAAAAAAAGCCAAGTCAGCCGTTTCCTTATCTTTGCTCTTCTGCAGTAAACCTCCTTGAGGTAACTGCTCATACTTGCCATTTCCATTTCTCCTCTTATTTTCTCTTCAACCTGTTCCAATCTGGCTTTTGCCTTAACCATTCTATTTAAACGCCTCTCATCAAAGTAACTAAAGACCTTAATGTTGCCAAACCCACTGAACGATTCAGTCCTTTTATCTTGATCTATTATCAGCTTTTGACGCTTATCACTCTCTCCTCTCGGACATACTTTCTTCACTTAGTTTATAGGATTCCACCTGCTCCTGGTTTTCCTCCCATCTTACTAGATGCCTCTTCTTAAGTCTCCTTTGTATTTCTTCAACTTTTCCTTAATCTCCTCATATTGAAATAACTTGGTTCCAGTCCCCATCCTGTATTTGTCTTGGCTTTATATACCACCATCCATAGCCTGGACTATTCCAAAATGCATTTTCCACCCCAAACTACTTCCCTAATCATTAGGCTCATTGGTCTACCTTCATCTGTGGCGACTCTCCTAACCATAGAGTTAAGAGACACTGAAAACTCACCATGTTCAAAATTAAACTTGAACCTATCTCCAAGGCCTGTACCACCCACATCCTTCACCATCTCTGTTGATTGCACATCATCCTAGTTGTTCAGGCCAAAAATCACGGAGTCATCCTTGACTTGGCTCTGCCTCTCACACCCCATACTCAGTTGATCAAGAAATCATGCTATCTACATCTCTTCAAAATATATTCCAGAATCTATTTTTCTCTATTGCCCTCGCTACCACCCCATTCGAAAGCACTGAATAGATGATTGCAGTAGCTTCTTACTTATATCCCAGCTTCTACTTTTGTCCCCTTATATTTTACTTCTATTCCTGATGAATCCTACTGAAATATAAGTTTTATTAATGGCTCCTCACTTCACTCAGTATAAAGTCATTACACAGACTCACTGGGCTTTATGTGATGTCCAACCCCTCTACGTAGATGACCCTCTTTCTTACATGTCTGCCCGTGGATAACTTTGCTCCATTCACTCTCCGTGCTTAGTATTCCTGGGACCTGACAAAAGCCTTGGGTCTTTTGCACAGGACTTCCATTGAGTAGATAGAGTACAACTCCCTAGATGTGCACTTGGTAAACTCCCTTATATCCTTCGGGTCACTACTCAAGCCTTGCTTTCTCAATGATTATCCTGACTTCCTTATTTAATACAAGACCTGCCTTGACCATGACCTCTATCCCCTACCGCTATCTCCCATTACCATGCTCTACCTTTTCTGCTCCCACAGCACTTGCCTTCTGCTACACAATATAACTTATTTATAGGTATTTATTGTGCATAGGAATGCTAATTCCATGAGGATGAGGGTATTTGTCTTTGTTCACTGAGGTATCTTAAGCATTTAAAACAGTTTCTTATATCCGATTGACATGAATTATTTTTTTTTCTGGTTAATGAATTAATTCTAATGTCAGAATATTTGACACATTAACATCTAATTTTTTTAAATTTCTGTGGTTAAAAATAAGTTAAATAAGGGGATCACGGGAAGATGGCAGCATGAGTAGTTCAGTGGAAATCTCCTCCCCAAAACATATATATTTATGAAAATACAATAAATACAACTATTCCTAAAAGAGACACCAGTGGATGCAGTACAACAGCCAGGACACATCTACCTCTGTGAGAACTCAACATCACACAAAGGGGGTAAGACACAAGCTGCGGCCAGGCAGGACCCGAGTGCTCCCCCACCCCAGTACCCAGCGGGAAGAAAGGAGTTGGAATGGGGAGGGAGTGAAAGCCCAGGACCGCTAAACAACCAGCTCTAGAAATCCACACCTGGAGCACAGACACAAGGTGCATGGGGTGCTGGATATTAGAGAAATGGAAAAGCAAAACCTGTGGGCAGGTCCCCGCAACCAGCGCCCCTGAGACAAAAGAAAAGCAATTGCTTTCTGCAAGTCTTAAAGAGACAGGGACCCCACAGCTGGAGGAAATCATCCTGGCACAATTAGCCAGCAGCTGGGAATCCCGGGGAACTTTAGGCGCCCTAAACCCTGGTGCAGCAGCACAGCTCTGAAGTCCCTCACAGCGCTAAGCAGCCTGACAGTCGTTCCTCCAACTGGCGTGGACCATGACACACCAGCCCAGTAGTGGGAGAGTGGCAGCGTGCACTGGGGGCAGCAGCACTGGAGGGGACTGGGAGTGGCTCGTGTGAGCCCGCCACAGTGGTGACTGAACAGCCTGGGTGCAGCCCACGCGCCGGCGGCAGTGGCACCAGAGGAGACCAGGAGAGGTCCACACAGGAGAAGCCCACGTGCACCTGCAGCAGTGCCAGAGGGAGCAGCCGCACTTCCAACAGCTGACTGGAATCCCAGCCCGATGCACAGCCACCTGGGCCAGCACACAGCTGCCTGGCAAGGGCGCCGCTATCGCGGAGGAGTGCACCTGGCGTGCCTGCCACTTCCCGCAGGGCTCTGCGCTGCTCTGACGGAGACCCCACCCACAGCAGCTTAGGGGATTAACCCGGTGGCTGCTCCAGAGTGTGGGTAACCAACACAGGCAGTGGAGAAGGGTAAGGCATCCAGCAAGCAGGAAAGGACTTTCTTCTCCCAGCTGACACACCCACAACCTGCCTACAGCCACTGCTATCACCATGAAAAGGCAAAAAAATTTAGTCCAGGATAGTTCAGACAACACCTGAGAGAGAATCTTCAGAGACAGATCTAACCAGTCTCCCTGAAAAAGAATTCAAAATAAAATTTATAAACATGCTGACAGAGCTGCAGAGAAATATACAAGAGCTAAGGGATGACATCTGGAGGGAGATTACAGAAGTGAAACAATCTCTGGAAGGATTTATAAGCAAAACAGATAAGATGCAAAAGAGGCCGTTGATGGAACAGAAACCAGAGAACAGGAAAGCATAGAAGCTGATGCAGAGAGAGATAAAATGATCTCCAGGAATGGAACAACATTAAGAGAACTGTGTGACCAATCCAAAAGGAACAATATCCACATTATAGGGGTACCAGAAGAAAAAGAGAGAGAAAAAGGGATAGAAAGTGTCTTTGAAGAAATAATTGATGAAAACTTCCCCAAACTGGAGGAGGAAATAATTGATCAGACCACGGAAGTACACAGAACTCCCAACAGAAAGGACCCAAGGAGGACAACACCAAGACACATAATAATTAAAATGGCAAAGATCAAGGACAAGAACAGAGTATTAAAGGCAGCCAGAGAGAGAAAAAAGATCACCTACAAAGGAAAACCCATCAGGCTATCATCAGACTTCTCAACAGAAACCTTACAGGCCAGAAGAGAACGGCATGATATATTTAATGCAATGAAACAGAAGGGCCTTGAATCAAGGATACTGTATCCAGCACAACTATCATTTAAATATGAAGGAGGGATTAAACAATTCCCAGACAAGCAAAAGCTGAGGGAATTTGCCTCCCACAAACCACCTCTACAGGGTATCTTACAGGGACTGCTCTAGATGGGAGCACTCCTAAAAAGAGCACAGAAAAAAACACCCAACATATGAAGAACGGTGGAGGAGGAAAAAGAAGGGAAGGAAATAATCATCAGACTGTGTTTATAACAGCTTAATAAGCGAGTGAGGTCAGACAGTAAGGTAGTAAACGAGCTAACCTTGAACCTTTGGTAAACATGAATCTAAAGCCTGCAATGACAATACGTACATAACTTTCAATAATCACCCTAAATGTAAATGGAATGAATGCATCAATCAAAAGACACAGAGTAACAGAATGGATAAAAAAGCAAGACCCATCTATATGCTGCTTACAAGAGACTCACCTCAAACCCAAAGACATGCACAGATTAAAAGTCAAGGGATGGAAAAGATATTTCATGCAAACAATAGGGAGAAAAAAGCAGGTGTTGCAGTACTAATATCAGACAAAATAGACGTCAAAACAAAGAAAGTAACAAGAGATAAAGAAGGAGATTACATAATGATAAAGGGCTCAGTCCAACAAGAGGATATAACCATTATAAACATATATGCACCCAATACAGGAGCACCAACATTTGTGAAACAAATAGTAACAGAATTAAAGGAGGAAATAGAATGCAATGCATTCATTTTGGGAGACTTTAACATACCACTCACTCCAAAGGACAGATCCACCAGACAGAAAATAAGTAAGGACACAGAGGCACTGAACAACACACTAGATGGACCTAATAGACATCTACAGAACTCTACATCCAAAAGCAACAGGATACACATTCTTCTCAAGAGCACATGGAACATTCTCCAGAATAGACCATATACTAGGCCACAAAAAAGAGCCTCAGTAAATTCCAAAAGACTGAAATCCTACCAATCAACTTTCCATACCACAAAGGTATAAAACTAGAAATAAATTGTACAAAGAAAGCAAAAAGGCTCACAAACACATGGAGGCTTAATAACATGCTCCTAAATAATCAATGGATCAACGACCAAATTAAAATGGAGATCCAGCAATATATGGAAACAAATGACAACAACAACACAAAGCCCCAACTTCTGTGGGATGCAGCAAAAGCAGTCTTAAGAGGAAAGTATATAGCAATCCAGGCATATTTAAAGAAGGAAGAACAATCCAAAATGAATAGTCTAATGTCACAATTATCGAAATTGGAAAAAGAAGAACAAATGAGGCCTAAGGTCAGCAGACAGAGGGACATAATAAAGATCGGAGAAGAAATAAATTAAATTGAGTAGAATAAAACAATAGAAAAAATCAATGAAACCAAGAGCTGGTTTGCTGGTTCTTCAAGAAAATAAACAAAATAGATAAGATAAACCCTAAAGACTCCACTCCAAAACTACTAGAACTAATATTGGAATTCAGCAAAGTTGCAGGATACAAAATTAACACACAGAAATCTGTGGCTTTCCTATACACTAACAATGAACTAATAGAAAGAGAAATCAGGAAAATAATTTCATTCACAATAGCATCAAAAAGAATAAAGTACCTAGGAATAAACCTAACCAAGGAAGTGAAAGACCTACCCTGAAAACTACAAGACACTCTCTTAAGAGAAATTAAAGAGGGAACTAACAAATGGAAACTCATCCCATGCTCCTGGCTAGGAAGAATTAATATCATCAAAATGGCCATCCTGCCCAAAGCAATATCCAGATTCGATGCAATCCCTATCAAATTACCAACAACATTCTTCAATGAACTGGAACAAATAGTTCAAAAATTCATATGGAACCACCCAAGACCTCGAATAGCCAAAGCAATCCTGAGAAGGAAGAATAAAGTGGGGGGGATTTCGCTCCCCAACTTCAAGCTCTACTACAAAGCCACAGTAATCGAGACAATTTGGTACTGGCACAAGAAAGGAGCCACAGACCAGTGGAACAGAATAAAGACTCCAAACATTAACTCAAACATATAGGGCCAATTAATATACAATAAAGGAGCCATGGACATACAATAGGGAAATGACAGTCTCTTTAACAGATGGTGCTGGCAAAACTGGACAGCTACATGTAAGAGAATGAAACTGGATCACTGTCTAACCCCATACACAAAAGCAAATTCAAAATGGATCAAAGACCTGAATGTAAGTCATGAAACCATAAAACTCTTAGAAAAAAAGATAGGCAAAAATCTCATGGACATAAACATGAGTGACTTCTTCATGAACATATCTCCCCAGGCAAGGGAAACTAAAGCAAAAAGGAACAAGTGGGACTATATCAAGCTGAACAGCTTCTGTACAGCAAAGGACACCATCAATAGAACAAGAAGGTATCCTACAGTATGGGAGAATATATTCATAAATGACAGATCCGATAAAGGGTTGACATCCAAAATATATAAAGAGCTCACACACCTCAACAAACAAAAAGCAAATAATCCAATTAAAAAATGGGCAGAGGAGCTGAATAGACAGTTCTCTAAAGAAGAAATTCAGATAGCCAACAGACATATGAAAAGATGCTCCACATTGCTTGTCATCAGAGAAATGCAAATTAAAACCACAATGAGATATCATCTCACACAAGTAAGGATCACCATCATCAAAAAGACAAACAACAAATGTTGGTGTGGTTGTGGAGAAAGGGGAAACCTCCTACACTGCTGGTGGGAATGTAAATTAGTTCAACCATTGTGGAAAGCAGTATGGAGGTTCCTCAGAATGCTCAAAATAGAAATACCATTTGACCCAGGAATTCCATTTCTAGGAATTTACCCTAAGAATGCAACACTCCAGTTTGAAAAAGACAGATGCACCCCTGTTTATCACTGCACTATTTACAATAGCCTAGATATGGAAGCAACCTAAATGTCCATGAGTAGATGAATGGATAAAGATGTGGTACAAATACACAATGGAATATTACTCAGCCATAAGAAAAAAACAGATCCTACCATTCGCAACAACATGGATGGAGCTAGAGGGTATTATGCTCAGAGAAATAAGCCAGGCGGAAAAAGACAAGTACCAAATGATTTCACTCATATGTGGAGTATAAGAACAAAGGAAAACTGAAGGAACAAAATAGCAGCAGAAGCACAGAACCCAAGAATGGACTAACAGTTACCAAAGGGAAAGGGACTGGGGAGGATGGGTGGGAAGGGAGGGATAATGACAGGGAAAAAGAAAGGGGGCATTACGATTAACATGTATAGTGCATGGGGGGCATGGGGAGGGCTGTGCAACACAGAGAAGACAAGTAGTGATTTTACAGCATCTTACTTCACTGATGGACAGTGACTGTGAAGGGGTATGTGGGGGGAACTTGGTGAAGGGGGGAGCCTAGTAAACATAATGTTCTTCATATAATTGTAGATTAATGATACCAAAATAAAATAAAATATTAAAAAATAATAATAATAAGTTAAATAAAAAGGATGAATGGCAAGCTAACAGGCCAGATAAAGGACTAATTACCTTTTAATACCCAGAGTTCTTGCAAATCAATAAGAAAAGGGCAAACACAATGAACAAATGGGAAATAAAAGGTAATGTCATAGGAAAAGAATACAAATGGCCAATGAATTAATAAAAATATACTCAAAACCATCCAAAACTAATGAAATGAGATATAACCCCATTACTTATTCTCTTCAGCAGAAACAACAGACTTTTTTTTAAATGACCAAGGATCTCATAGATGAGTTAACAGTATAAAATAAGTGTTTCAATGTTCAAAGAAAATGTAAAAAATAAGACAGGATATTAAGAAAACTAGCAAGAGAAACAAAATTACTTCAAGTAAAGATGGGGAGGAGCAGCAGAGGTAGTGCAAGAAGACAAAGAATGTGTTCTGGGGTAAAGATACCCACAAATGCAGGGGCATGCCCATGAAAGGTGGAAGTGAGCCGTGGAAGTGAGGGAACAAGTGGGGAGAGAACTTGAGAACTGGAAGCTAGATCTGAGGAAATTATACATAATGAATACAAAGCAAGAAATGAAAAATACAAAAGAAAGTTTAATAGACACAGAAGGTATTTTCTTTCAGTTAATTTGATCAACTTTGTGCTAACAATTTAAAACGATGGATAAAATATCTTTAAGGATCTCTGTAAAAAAAAATGCAGAGCTGACAAGAGACTAATGAATTATCAGGCTTAATATTAAGCAAAGGCAGGAATCCAAGGAGAGGAGCAGACCACTGATACCACTAGTTCTGAGAGTTTGTGCCAAACCTGAATAGTAGAGCTTAATTTTTGACAGTCTTACAGGATTTAGAGTAGAGCAATCAAATACCAGGGCAATAAGGTCAATTCCCCAAAAGGTAATTTGTTCAAATAACAGCGGCCTGAAATAAACCTATACAACACCACCTCGGTTTTAGGTGACTGCAAATACATTGCCTTGATTCTGAGGACAAGGAAAGGGATGTTGTGTGGAAATCATCCTCCGAAGAAAATTAACCTCTACAGGTAACTAATATGTAGCTAAAAAGTCACATCACCTTTGTAGTTCTGCAAACTTCAATCAGATTTAATAAAAATAGTTCCTGACAGTTAGTGTCCATTAGTGCCTGGCAGTAGCAAACACAAAGACTCCATGGATGAAAGCATCTTACCTTAGGTTATGATGAATACCCACAAATAATTTGCTATTGATAATGAATCCAAATAAACCCACAAGGAAACTAAGCATGATGAGGAAGAACCAGGAAAAAACATGGATTAAAAAATACAGCAGAAACAAACACACAAAAACTTCAAAAATTTTTGTGCAGTATTCCTTTTAAATATCAGACTACCAGAAGAGTTTGATAAAGCCCAAAGTCAATGTAGCTGACGAGAAATGGCAACCTCAGATGATGCAAACTGGTGACACTTTTCTGGAAAGTGATAGAACATTAAAACAATTCTGAATTTACATCTTTTTGATTCAAAAAATTCACAGCTAGAAACTTACCCTCTTGTCTACAAAATAAACAAAGACACATAGTGAATGTTGTTTCCAATTTTCAAGAAAGAATTAATTAAAAGAATTGATGAATCAGAAACATTTAAATACATTATACTATACCCATCCAATGGAATTCCCTGTAGCCACCACAGAGGAAAGGGTAGATCCATACATATCTTTACAAAAGGTTTCTAGGTCATAAATGCAAAGCACAAATAGATTAATTCCATTTTTGAAAAGGATATACATAGATATCCTATAAATACAGTATGAGCATGTGTGTGTGTATATATGTGTGTGTGTGTGTGTGTGTGTACATACACTGATACTTGCATACAGTTTTTCCTGAAGGACATATAAAAGTGCTAATAGCCCTATTTTCCAAGATACATGGAAATAAGGGGCATACAACTTTATTTTTTTCATTTTTATATTCGCATGAAATTCTAATTGTACTATAATTATTGGTATTTTATTAAATTTAAGCAACTGTAATATTAAAGAAAAAATGCAGAATTATCCTTCCTAATCCATATAATTCACTTTTTTATGTCAAGCATTTTGCTAGGTGCTGAGAATGCACCAAAAAATAAAATGATTAAAGTGTCTGCCATAGTAGATCATCCATTCTATTTGAATGAACTGAATAAAATTATGGCTAAACAGATACATGTTTTTGAAGTATATAGAAAAGCTTTTTCCTTGATGTAAATATTCTTTTTATAAATTCATTTTCTTATATGACTCAGATGCCAAGTATTAATCACATTCTATATACCTAGTATCTAAAATTCTGAACTTTGAGATGTATAAATGTATGCAATTTTACTATATAGAAGAAAGAAATATAACTATAACAACCTACAACAACTTGCTTGACATATGACCCTATCTTAGTCTTGGCAGGGAGCTTGGCTTGTACATCCATCCAAGACTAATCCAGAGATGAAAAGGATATGCCTGCCACATCACAATCCGTTGTTTAGTCACATCCTGAGGGTTTCATTTTCAGTGGGCCTCAATGTGAATATCCAATTTGGATCTGCTCCTTGGGTTTCTATAAAATTTAAAAAATGTCCTGAAAACTAAATAATTATAGACTCAAGCTTTTATTTTTTAGGATTAACATTAAAAGAATTTACTGAAGAGATTATGTTGGTTAAATTGGTAGCTTCCATAAAGACTTCATGATTCAGGGGGTTAAAGTGTCCAAGGTCATTCAGTTAGACTCTGGTACAGTCAGGTGTCTTGATTACCAGTCCAGTGGTCCCCCTCCACAGCATGTTATCCTGTACCACTGTTGTACAATCAGGTGGGGTTTCTATTTATAACTGGTCCAATTCCCTTTTCTCTATAATCTTAGGAGCATTTCCCACATATAACACTCTTTTTATGGATGTGGAATTCTTTCTCATTTTTCAATCTATGCAAAACTAAATTACTCTCATTTTTCTCTTTTTTGTGCAGGATCCAAACAGATATTTACAAATGCAGACCAAAAAGCTTAATTGAAAAGAGTAAGTTTTCTTCTAAATATCTTCATACATGTGAGATTTGTGATGCCGCTTAAAGCCTACTAAGTATATGAAGTAGCTCTGTGAACTGGAAAACCTTGGAAATCTTTAATAACAGGAAAATGCCAAGTTATCACTCTCCAAACTTGAAATGCTCCTCTTCCTACTGTTTAATAAGTAATTAGCAAAGCCATATTTTTCTTGATGTTTTAACAATTGGACCAATGATAAACTATTTATTATACATATGTATATTTACCAGTGTATGTATATGTGTATGTGTGTGTGTGTGTATATATATATATATATATACACACACACACATACACATATATACACACATACATATACACACATATATATACATATATACACACACATATATATACATACACACACACACACACACACACACATATATAGCAATGATAACGAAACAACAAGAATTTTTTAAAGAAATGCTAAAATTAGCATCCCTTCCCAACATCTCTTTCTGATCAGTCATACCTGAAGTTTTGAATGTAAACAAAAGAAGCAGTTTTAACAGAATCATTTTATGAAGAGACTTATGTTTAAGTATTTTCAGGGTCAATAAAGTGTATAGGAAAGGATTACTTCTACAAACTGCATGATTAAAAAGTTTATGACTCCACCAATACAGACTTTGTCTTTCTATGTCCAATTCCATATCCTTTCCTTCTGTATGATTATGACAAGCCTAAAATTCTTGGGAGAAAAAAAAATGAAAATAAAAGACAAGGAAACAAATGCAACCACAGGTGAGTTGTTAAACTAAATGATCAATGCTACCAAAAGAACCTAAGTTGTTTACTGAGCACTTAAGCACTGTGACAGATACATACTCAAGTCGCTAAGGATGGAAAGTTAAATGTAGCAAATTGCTCACTATAAGCCCATCACATTGAAGATAGTAGGTATTGTTAGTATCCACAGTTCCCCATCTTGTTTCCCCTCATGTCATTCAGAAAAATCAGCACTCCCAATATCACGTGTAACACAAAAGTACAGCAAATACAACTAATCCTGAAAGAGCAACCCTAAGAAGACTGCAACAGACTGCTTACATTGGCAAAAAAGAGAAGACCTCACAGAAAAGGGTAAAGTACCAAAGCCATAATCCTGCAGGACCCAAGGCTTCACCCCACCCCAACTCACAGGCAGGAGGAAGAGAAACAGAGCAGGGAGGGAACAGAAGCTTAGGACTACTGAACACCCACCTATGCAGATCTGCTCCGGGAGCACAAAACCACATTACATGGTGCTCTGCAGAATAGAGGGATTGGAAAGCAAACACAGGTGTATACTCAGAGAAACTGAGATTACAGCCACTTGTGAAGAACAGGTACTCACAACCAGCCACACTGGGATAAAAGAAAGGTGGGCACTGTGAAAGACTTACCAACAGCAAGAGGGGTGCTAAAGAGACAAGGATTATACAGAGTTTGCTACTCAGGAGAAAGGACAGGTAGACCAAATAGTCCAGGCACATTCATCCCAGCAGATTGGGAACTTTCAGGAACTTCAAGCACTCCATCTCCTTGGCTGGCAAAGCAGCACAGAGACTCCACACTGGGATACCCAGCTTCCTGCTCCTTTTGGAAGTCACTGGTCTGCATACCTGCTTCCCCTGCCATCACGCCAGGCCAGCTGGATGGCATCTCCATCTACAGCAGCTACAGGGGCATAGCATAGAGGCTCCTTCCTGTGGGCTGGGCCAACTGGCCTGGGCAGGAGAGGAAGGAAGGTGGCTGGGAAGCAGGAAAGAGCTCTAACCTCCTGGCAGACAACAGAGCCACATGCCTGCAACCCACACCATTGTTCTAGGCACTGGACAGCTTCAGAGAGTAGAGCTTCTGGGCATTAGTGGGTGCTGCCTACACAAATTTATTATTTCATAGTAATCACTAGAAATATGAAACAGCAAAAGAACCTTGCACTAACAAAAATCCCTCAAACACCAGAAAAAAGACTCAGTGAAACTAAAATCACCAATCTTCTTGATAAAGATTTCAAAGAAAGAATCATAAACATGCTCATGGAACTACCAAAAAATATTCAAGATCTTGGGGAAGAATTAGAGATAGAAACTTTGAAAAATACAGTATCTGGAATGGAATATACAATGGAGGGATTTAAAATCAGATTAGAAGATTAGATGAGATACAGGGGACAGTAAATGAAATAGAAATTAGAGGACAGAAATACAAAGAAGCTGAGGCACAGAGAGTAAAAGGATCTCTAGTAATGAAAGAATATTGAGCGAACTGTGTGTCCAATCCAAACAGAAAGATATTTGCATTATAGGGCTTACCAGAAAAAGAAGAAAGAGAAAAAGGGATAGAAAGTGTCTTTGAGGAAATAACTGCAGAAAACTTACCCACTCTGGGGAAGGAAATAGTCTCTCAAGTCGTGGAACTGCACAGATCTCCCAACACAAGGGACCCAAGAAAGACAACACCAAGATATATAATAATTAAAATGACAAAGATCAAGTACAACAAGAGTATTCAAAGCAGACAGAGAGAAAAAAGATCACATGCAAAGGAAAACCCATCATGTTATCATCAGACTTCTCAGCAGAAACCTTACAGGACAAAAGAAACTGAATGCAATGAAACAGAAAGATCTCCAACCAAGAATATTCTACCCAGCAAGTTTATCATTTAAATTTGAAAAGAAGAATTAAACAATTTCCAGATATACAAAAGTTGAGGAAATTTACCTCCCACAAACCACCTCTACAGTTTATTTTAATAAACTATAGATGGAAATACTGCTAAGGCTAAATAGCTGTCACCAGAGAAAATAAAACAACAGCAAAGGAAGTAAACCAAGTAATTGCTAACCAAATGCAAAATTAACTCAACTGCATCCAAAGTCAGTCTAGGGATACACAAAGAGTACAGAATATGACACCTACATACAGAGTGGAGGAGGAAGAAAAAGAAGGGAGGAAAAAAACCCTTTAGATTGTGTTTGAAATAGCATACTGAGTTAAAGTAGACTGCTAGATAGTAAAGAAGTCATCCTTGAACCTTCGGTATCCATGAATCTAAAACCTGCAATGACAATAAGTACAGATCTATCAATAATCACCCTAAATGTAAATGGACTAAGTGCACCAATCAAAAGACACAGAGCTACCCAATGAATAAAAAAGTGAGACCCATCTATATGTTTCCGATAAGAGACTTACTTCAATCCCAAATACATCAACAGACTAAAAGGGAAAAGACAGAAAAAGATATTTCCTGAAAATAATAGGGAGGAAAAAATCAAGTGTTGCAGTACTTGTATCAGGCAAAACAGACTTCAAAAACAAAGAAAGTAACAAGAGACAAAGAAGGACATTACATAATGACAAAGAAGTCAGTCTAACAAGAGGATATAACCATTATAAATATATATGCACCCAACACAGGAGCACCAGCATATGTGAAACAAATACTAACAGAACTAAAGGATGAAACAGAATGCAATGCATTCATTTTAGGAGACTTCAACACTCCACTCACTCCAAAGGATAGATCAAGCAGACAGAAAATGAGTAAGGAGAACCCAAATATGTGAAATAAATACTAACAGAATTAAAGGGGGAAATAGAATGCAATGCATTCATTTTAGGAGACTTCAACACACCACTCACTCCAAAGGACAGATTGTCCAGACAGAAAACAAGGGGACAAAGGTACTGAACAACACATTAAAACACATGGACCTACCCAGACACCTACAGAACTCTCCATCCAAAAGCAGCAGGATACACATTCTTCTCAAGTGCACATGGAACATTTTCCAGAATAAATTACATATGGGCCACAAAAAGAGCCTCAGTAAATTCAGAAGGATTGAAATTGTACCAACCAGCTTCTCAGATCACAAAGGTATGAAACTAGAAATAAATCATTCAAAGAAAATGAAAAAGCTCACAAACACATGGAGGCTTCACAACATGCTCCTAAACAATCAATGGATTAATGAACAAATAAAAACAGAGACTAAGCACTATATGGAAACAAATGAAAACAACAACTCAACAACCCAAAACCTGTGGGAGGCAGTGAAGGTAGTTCTAAGAGGGAAGTAAATAGCAATACAGGCTTCTCTCAAGAAAGAACAACAATCCCAAATGACCAGTCTAAACTCATAATTAATGAAACTAGAAAAAAGAACAAATGAGGCCCAAAGTCAGTAGAAGGAAGGACATAATAAAGATCAAAGCAGAAATAAATAAAATTGAGAATAATAAAACAATAGGAACAATCAATGAAACCAGGAGCTGCTTCTTCGAGAAAATAAACAAAATAGAAAAACCCCTAGCCAGACTTATCAAGAAAAAGAGAGAGTCTACACACATAAACAGAATCAGAAATGAGAAAGGAAAAATCACTACGGGCACCACGGAAATGCAAAGAATTATTAGAGAATACTATGAAAAATTTTATGTTAACAAATTCAATAATCTAGAAGAAATGGACAACTTCCTAGAAAAATACAACCTTCCAAGACCAAGAAGAAACAGAAAATCTGAACGAACCAATTACCAGCAAGGAAATTGAATTGGTAACCAAAAAAGTACCTAAGAACAAAACTCCTGATCCAGATGGCTTCACTGCTGAATTTTATCAAACATTTAGTGAAGACCTAATATCCATCCTCCTCAAAGTCTTCCAAAAATACAAGAGGAGGGAACACTTCCAAACTCATTCTATGAGGCCAGCATCACTCTAATACCAAAACCAGGCAAAGACACCACAATTAAAGAAAAATACAGAGCAATACCCCTGATGAACAAAGATGAAATAATACTCAACAAAATATTAGCAAACCGAATTCAAAAAGTCATCAAAAAGACCATCCATCATGATAAAGTAGGATTTATTTCAGGGATGCAAGGATGGTACAACATTTGAAAATCCATCAACATCATCCACCACATCAACAAAAAGGACAAAAACTACATAATCATCTCCATAGATGCTGAAAAAGCATTCGACAAAATTCAACATCCATTCATGATAAAAACTCTCAACAAGGGTATAGAGGGCAAGTACCTCAACATAATAAAAGCCATATATGACTAAGCCACAGTCAACATCATAATTAACAGTGAAAAGCTGAAAGCTTTTCCTCCAATATCAGGAACAAGACAAGGATGCCCACTCTCACTACTTTTATTCAGCCTAATACTGGAGGTCCTAGCCAGAGCCATGAGAAAACACAAAGAAATAAAAGCATCCAGATCGGTAAGGAAGAAGTTAAACTGTCCCTGTTGGCAGATGGCCAACATACATAAAATACATGAAAACCCTAAAGAATCCACTCCAACACTATTAGAACTAATAACTGAATTCAGCAAAGCTGCAGGATACAAAATTAATACACAAAAATCTGTTGCATTCCTATACACTAACAATAAACTAGCAGAAAGAGAATTCAGGAAAACAATTCAATTTTCAATTGCATCAAAAGGAATAAAATACCTTGGAGGAAACCTAACCAAGGAGGTGAAAGACCTATAACTTGAAAACTGTAATACACTCATGAGAGATAGTAAAGAAGATACCAATAAATGGAAATACAAACCTGAGCTCAAGGATAGGAAGGATTAATATTGTCAAAATAGCCATCCTGCCTAAAGCAATCTACAGATTCAGTGCAATCCCTATCAAAACACTGACAACATTCATCAATGAACTAGAACAAATAGGTCTAAAATTCATATAGAACCACAACAGACCACGAATAGCCAAAGCAACCCTGAGAAGGAATAATAAAGCTAGGTGGCTTACACTCCCTAACTTCAAGCTCTACTAAAAAGCCACACAAGAATAGACCCAGAGATGAATGGAACAGAATAGAGAGAGCCCAGATATAAATCCACACATACATGGACAATTAATATATGTTAAAGGAACCATGGATATACAATGGAGAAATGACAGCCTCTGCAACAATTGGTGTTGGCAAAACTAGACAGCTACGTGTAAGAGAATGAAACTGGATTAGTGTCTAACTCCATACACAAAAGTAAACTCAAAATGGATCAAAGACCTGAATGTAAGTCAGGAAGCCCTAAAACTCTTACAAGAAAACTTAGGCAAAAATCTCTTGAACACAAACATGAGCAACTTTTTGCTGAACACATCTCCTCTGGCAAGGGAATCAAGAGCAAAAATGAACACATGGGACTACATCAAACTAAAAAGCTTCTGTACAGCAAAGGATACCATCAGCAGAACAAAAAGGCATCCTACAATTTGGGAGAATATATCCATAAATGACACATCCAATAAGGGTTAACATTCGAAGTATATAAAGAACTCACACACCTCAACAGCCAAAAAGCAAATTACCCAATTAAAAAATGGGCAGAGGATCTGAACAGACACTTCTCCAAAGAAGAAATTCAGATGGCCAACAGACACATGAAAAGTTGCTCCATATCATTTGTCATCAGAGAAATGCAAATTAAAACCACAATGAGATATCACCTCACATCAGTTAGGATGGCCAACATAGAAGACTAGGAACAACAAATGCTGGTGAGGATGCGGAGTAAGGGGAACCCTCCTACACTGCTGGTGGGAATGTAAACTAGTTCAACCATTGTGGAAAGCAATATGGAGGTTCCTCAAAAAATTAAAAATAGAAATACCATTTGACCCAGTAATTCTACTCCTAAGAATTTACCCAAAGAAAATAAGATCCCATATTCAAAAAGACAATTGCACCCCTATGTTTATCACAGCACTATTTACCATAGCCAAGAAATGGAAGCAACCTAAGGGTCCATCAGTACATGAATGGATAAAGAAGAGGTGGTACATATACACAATGGAATACTATTCAGCCATGAGAAGAAAACAAATCCTACCATTGGCAACAACGTGAATGGAGCTAGAGGGTATTATGCTCAGTGAAATAAGCCAGGAGAGAAAGACAAGTACCAAATGATTTCACTCATTTGTGGAGTATGACAACAAAGCAAAAGTGACAGAACAGCAACAGAATCACAGACTCCAAGAAGAAACTAGCATTACTGAAGGGAAGGGTGGGGAGGGTGCATGGTGGGAGGGATGGAGAAGGGGATTAAGGGGCATTATCATTAGAACATATAATTGTAGGGGTGGTCACAGGGAAGGCAGTATAGCACAGAGAAGACAAATAGTGATTCTATACAGCATCTTACTATGCTGATGGCAGGGGATTTTGCAATATGGGTGAATGCAGTAACCACAATGTTGCTCATGTGAAACCTTCAAAAGATTGTATATCAATGACACTTTAAAAAAATAAGGAGCCCTACCTTTAAGATTTAAAGTTTTTTTTTCACTCTGAAAGCCAGATGGGAAGATGAATGACCCAAGGTGTGAACGCAAATTTCCTCACCACCTGCATTTGGCTTCTCTTTGACATACACACTTTCTTTCTGTTGAGTTTCCTTATCATCTCTGATGACTGGCAGAAAGAAATAGAAGCAATGAGGATTGGGGCTGAAAGTACCAGGTGTGCTAGTTCATTGAAAAGAACTAATGTCGGATTGTAACCTACAATCCACATGATTGTAAATAGCCAACCTATGATTATAAAGCATTAGAAAAAATAGAGGTTTTTGCATACAAATGCTAATGTATCTCAACTTCTTGCATATCTGCAAGACCATTTTTCTGCTAACTCACTTTCATGAGTGCCTTTTTCCTCAGAGACAGGCACAGCAACGCTTGTGGATGATGAATAACTCAGACCCTGCTTCCTGCTCTCTCATTGGCTCAGGAAGCAGCGGTAATGAAAAGGAATGAAGTTAAGATTTTTTATGCTCTAGATGTTGTGAGACAGCAGCAGAGGATCCAGTCTGTGAGAGAAAACTATCTCTTTCCAGAACATTAAATCAAAGAATTGAGGCAAGTCTAAAGCTGCCTTCTCCATTAGTCATGAGATTACTTCTTAGCCAGGTCTTAGATGGTTTGTGTTTCATTTCCAGTGGTTGAATTTGGGGTGATGTCTTTGGTCTCCCTCTAATTTGCTTTTAACACCTCTACTAGGGCATCAAGGAAGGGAAAGAAACTTGTGTCAGTGAAATAATCACCTGTGATAAAAATTTTAGACTTGGGTGTGCAAAGGTATCGCTTATGTATAGTTATTAAAATACAGATTCCTGGGGTCCACACCTAGTGTAATGGTTTGCATAACAAATTCTCACAAAACATAGTGGCTTAAATTTTTATTTTGCTCAATATTTGTGGGCCAGAAATTCAGGAAGGGTTCAGATAGGATGTTTTCAATTGTTGGCATCTCTCATACAGTTGGTATCAGGTATTGGCTGAGACTACACTCATCTGAAGGTTCACTTGTGTTGGACACTCAGTATGTCTCACCTACATCATGAGCAACTGATGCTGACTGTTGACTGGGAGTTTATGTACGGCTGTTAAACAGAACCCCTCTCTGTGCCTCACCGGCATAGTGGCATCAAAGCAGTCAGACTTCTCACTTGACAGCTGACTTCCTCCACAGTGAGTTTCCCGACAGAACCAACTGGAAGCAGCAAAACTTTTTCTGACCCATCCATGGAAATCACATAGTGTCACTTCTGGCATAATCTCTTGGTTGATGTAGTCAGAAACCTGCCCAGACTCATGATGAGGGGGCATAGAGCCTTCCATTCAATAGTAGGATTATTAAAAAATGTGTGACTATTAAAAAAAAACCTTTCCTCTGAGATACAAATTATTTACATTCCTCTCATTTGAAAAATACCCTTGTCCCTCCACCTGGATTCCCAAAGTCTCCTCTTATCGTGACAAAAACCTGAAGTCCAGGACTTTGTCATCTAAGGCACATCTAGGGTGGACAAGGGTCCTTAAACATCATTCCTTGAATATGAGTCCTTTTGACCTGAAAACCTATAAACTAAAGAAATTACTTGTCTCCCTCTCTCTTCCCATATAATATTCGATCAGTGATCAACATAAAATATCTACTACACATACTCCGGTTTCAAAATGGGGAAAATAGGAGGCAGAAGCCGTCTCTGGTCCACAGCACTTCTGAAATCCAACACAGCATGTCTTTCCAGTTCTTTGACTTAGACACAGCTTTTTTCTCAGATCTTTGCCCTCTTCTGGATTGTTGGTTCACCTTTTCTATAAGAAATGGCCCATGTTGCCAATTTAGTATTTTCATTCTAATTTCTATTTATTTTGTGTCATCTCTCTCCTTTTCAAAACAAGCTGATACGTCTTTCAAAGCATGTTGGCCTCCCTGTGTATACATTTATAAACCATTCCATTTAATAAAAGCCACCCTCATAAATCTCTTTGAAATAGGTATCTTTCTCTATCTCTGATTTCCTGTTGTACTGCCATGGGATAACACATTAATATTCTTAGAAGCCCTATTGTTTAACTGAAAGAATTTGTGGAGTTTTTTCTTAACATCCTTAGGAAGTTTTATTTAAAAGAATCTATCAAGTACCTCTTTAAATCTTTCTGCTTTCCTAAGAAATTATTTTAATCACACACTTGTCTTCATTTTCACTGAGACATTTTATTGAAAATTCTCTAGCTTTGATATTTGCCCTATGGCCATTTCTTATATCCTCTCTGAAAGAATGCAACATCACCCAGAAGCCTCAAATTACCTTTATCATTTTTCATATGCAATATTCAACATTTCTTAAAAAGGAACAAGGAATACCAGGGGAAACATCTGTTAATGAACATTTAAAGAATTGAAAACTGCTGAGTACTAAAACCTATATAAAAAAAGAGTCAAATAAAACTTGCACAGCTAAAAAATACAGAAACTGAGAACTCAGAGTATGGGTTTCATGGCAGATTATACACAGAAGAATAAGGGTTACTAACTACCAAGCAAGTTTAGAAGAAAATGCCTGGCCTGAAACACAGAGAGAATAAAGGAAGGAAAATGCGGAGAAGAGCATAAAAGATGCATGGAACACAGTGAGATGATGTAAACTGTGTTTTAAAATTTTAGTAAAAAAAGAAGAAGGAATGAGATCAGAAACAAGACCTCAAAAGGGCAATGACTGAGAATTTTCTAAAATAGACTCACATACAATAAGAATTGCTAGGAACCCAAAGTAGAAAAATACCTGGTGATGTCATATGAAAACTGCTAAAAGACAAAGAGAAAGAAAAAGAATCTTAAGGGCAGCTAGGAAAACAAAATATGACCTTCAAAGAGGAACAGAAGACTGATATTTAAATGCTCAACAAGAACAATAGAAGGCAGAAGACAATGGACTGACATTTTCAAAATGCTGAAATAGAGAAGACCTCTTAACACAGAAATCTATACTCAAAAATTAAAGTGAAAAAAAGACACTTTTAAGCAACTAACACTTGGAAGAATTTGTCACTATTAGGCTTAAACTGAAGAAAGTCATAAGGGAATTAATTCTTCAAGTAGAAGGAAAATTATCTCGGAAGTACAAACATAGGTGGAAATGAGAAACAGAAAGGGTAAATATGTGAGTAAATCTGAAGAAATGTTGACTGTATAATATAATTACCATGTCTTATGTGATTCAGGATGTTTCTAGAATGAAATCTACGAGCGCAATGGTACAACTGATTGGGAGGGGGTTAAGATACTTTATGCATTGTCTGATAATTAGCAAAGTTTCCCATTTATATTTGGCTTTAATAAGTTGATATGAGACTATAATATTTAGTGCAGCCACTGAAGAATAAAATGATGTGTAACTGAAGAGCCAATAGAAGGGAATAGAGCATAATATTTAATATAAAAGGAAAGAGAAGAGAAAAAATGAAACAGGTATGACAAATAGAAAATATAAGACGGCACAGTTAAAATCAAATTTATCAGTCTTTACATTAACAGTAGACAGAATAAAGAGTCCAAATTAGAAACAAGAAAGACTGAATTTTTGAAAATCCAATTTTATATTGCTCACAAGAGCATACTTCAAATATGAAGGTATAAAAGGACTGAAAGTGAAAGGATGGCAAAAAAATATACCATGTAACTTAGAGCTGTATACCTGCAATAAGAGCTACCGTGCTGCTAATTACAGAGCAGTCTTTAAGGGAAAAAGCATCAGTGGAGATGAAGAGAGGCCTTCCATAATCATAGGAGTCCATCCACTGGTAAACCTCAGAATCCTAGATTTGCACACACCTTATAAATGGTCTCAAAATATTCAGCCAAAATGGACAGAACAAAAGGAGAAATTTTTAAAAAAAGCAAAAACAAAAGGCACAACCAGCATGGGAGATTCTAACATACCTTTATCAGTACCTAAAAGGACCGACAACCCCCAAATCAGTATGGTATATTTAAATAACATAATCAAATTGATCTGATGGTCACATAGAGAATGTTGCTCCAAAAACTTTAGACTGCATTATTTTAAAGCATATGCAAAACATACACCAAAACTGACTGAAGCAAAGATCAATGCATTTTAAAGGACTGAAACCTACAGCATGTTTTCTCTGACTACAGTAGAATTAAACTAGAAGTCAATAAAAAAACAGAATGAGGAACTCCCCAAATGTTTGGAAATTAAGCCTTATATCTCTATACCAGGGAGTAAGACAAGAAATGACAATACAAATTACAGAATATTTTCAACTGAGTGATACTATAAAAAGCAAATATAAAAATTTGTGAGACACAGTTAAAGTCCTGAGTAGAGGGAAATATATAGCCTATTTATATTAGAAAGAAATAAAAATCTTTCACATAAATATATATCTCAATAAAATATATAAGGAAGAGCAAATTAACGCTCCTCAAATAAGTAGAAGAAAATTAAAAATAAGTATAAAAATTAAAAAAGATAATTTGTTAGAATAAACAAATCCAAAAGGTGGTTCTTTGAAAAGACTCAATAAAATTGACAGTCATAGCAAAATGATCAATATTAAATAGCCAACAAAAGACCAGTATGCCAGTATGCATAAAATATAAGGAACTCAAGTAAGTATGTAAGAAAATGACAGATAACCCAATTAAAAAATAGACAAACTATATGAAAAAGTACTTCACAGAGGAGTATCTTCAAATGGCCAATAAGCAAATTAAAAAGTGCTCAATTTCATCATTCACTAGGAAATGCAAATACAACCACAATGGCTTATCACTTTTAATTTACCAGAATAACCTTCAAAAGTAAAACAAGTGACCAAGAGTGCCACCAGGCTGTATCAAATTTTGGCAAGGATGTGGAGCAATTGTGTATTTCAGGTGGGAGTAAAAATCAGTACAATCACTTGGGATAACCAATTTAGCATTTGCTAAATGCTGAACGTGTGTATAACCTCCAACCCATACATGTCACTCCAAAGCATATACACAAAAGAGATATGTGCATATGTAAACCAAAAGACATACACTGGAATGTCCATTACAGCATTATTAAAAATGTCCCCAACCTAGAAATAACACTATGGTCATCAACAGTGTGGATTTTTTAAAAACTGTTTGTATGATACAATTCCTATATATGATACATGCCTACATATAAAGGTTTGCTTTAAAAGAAAGTATAGGCACTCTCCTTTATGTTGTAGTAGAAGACTCTAAAAATGACAAAGCAAGCCGAAATTCTTTATTTAATCAATGGAAATAACTTAAGAATTACAATTTTTCTGACTTTATTTTATTTATTTATTTTACCAGAACTAAACACTCTCCATGTTTTAAATGTACAAGGAGATTTAAAAATAGTAACACTAACATTTACTTAGTACATTGCAATTTAAAACGTTAGAAAAATGAAGTATTTTATTTCTTTGTAAAAATATTATCAAGAATAGTTTGACTAGTGCTTGACATCTTGTGGTATAACTTGTGATACAGAGAAAGCAGCTTTTGGATTGTTATATTCTTTTCTAAGTTTGGATCACCTTCCAAATATATTGTGAAATATTTTTGAGAAACCCTTAAACATGACTTCCAGGACATCTTTGCTCATTTTATCACAGCTCCTTTTTTCTTTTATGTTGACAATTTACCATTACATTCCTCTGACTACATTTTTACAGTCAACATTCCCATGGCCAGCTATTTCTTTTATAACTTCATTGATGTGTATTTTGTATTTTATTTCCAGCATTATCCCTTTCAGTTCCTTTGCTGCACTTCATCTTTGTTTGCTAATTCCCTTTTTTAAACACCCTTTTTTTTTTTTTGCTAGATGTCATGGGTTTATCACTTGAAGGCAAAGAGGTAAAACTGACTACATGCTTTTGCGGTCTGTGTGTCAAATGAATATCAGATGCTCAGTGACAAATCACTGGCAGACTTTGAAAAAGTGGCACGATTTGTCAGTGACCATGGTGCACATCTGTTATTTACATAGTAGACCAAAGATCTAATGGCAAAATTTGCACTTTATGAAATTACTTACTGTGAATATAACATGATAACCAAAACTTGAATGATACTGTTGGGGGATTTATGCTATTTATCTAAACCTGGTAACAAAAATTCACAGCTATTGAAACCTTGCAAAGACGGCCAGTAATTAGAACATTTCCCTTCTGTGTTTCTTCTGTGAAAGTTTCATCAAGTTTTATTTTAATTACTTATCTATATTCCTGTCTTAGCTGTTAGACTGTATCCATGTACCTTGCATAGTCTCTAGTACATATCAAATGCCCAGTATTTGTTGAATGGATGATGCATGACTGGACACCCACTACAATAACCTCACAAAGAAAATGGACTTGAGATGTGACTTCTAGTGGTTCTGATTTTTTTTTTACTAATTTCATTTACACTAAGGTAGTAATAAAAATTTAGAATATCAATATTTACTCACTAAATTTTGTTCAAAACCAACTATGGGTCAGAGATTTTGCTAAGTGATTGAATCAGAAATTAAGGAGATAAATAAGGTCTCCTTCCTCAAGGAGCTTACAGATTGGTGGGGAAATACATCTGTTACCTTGGGCTATGGAATGAAGACTGCAGACATTTACCTTTATTCGTTGGTAACATTCACATCACCCATGTTGTGCCCGCCTCAGAAAATAAGCCGTAATTTTAGTTCTTGCTGAGTTACAACTCAATGGAAGGGAACATGATATTCTCACTAGTCATGGAAACATTTTGTAGGATCCCAAGTCACTATTCTTAGCCTTGGTCCTGCACTTTCAGCTTTCTGTGGTCCCTCCACCCTCACTGAGCTGCCTTTCTAATGGAAGAGTATTCGGAGCAAGGGGAAGAGCACTGGGAAGGCAGGTTCTAAGAGGACGTGCCACACAATCTGCTTACACTGCTTCTTCCTCTTCAAATGCTTTATCATTAGGTGCCTTCTACCTTTTCGCCTATCAATGCCAATTTATTCTTTTTTTCTTTAAATATAATATAATTTTATTTGTCAACTGTACTTCAACAAAGCTGAAGAAGAAAAGAATAGATGTGTGTGCAAAAGAGAGAGAATATTTCAACAGAATTTACTGTTTCTTACATCACCAGCTTGACATTTTAAAAGTAATTTATTCCAAACTCCCCCTTAGGCTCACTCTCCTTTTCACAACATTCTGATACTTTACTCTTGAACACTTACATCAATAGGGGCTCTCTACCTCCTGGGCCATCCAATCCTTTCAAGAGGTCTCCACCTGAATGTTGAACCAGAATAGTTTTCTTGTCAACTTCCATCTTTCAATGTTGGCACTTACCTCTGGTGCCACAGTTCAGTCTATCTTCTATGTGAAGACACATACCCCTCAAGATGCTGGAAGGGAGCAGAGGACAATGCTAACTTATTCTTTAAATCTCAGATCCCTGATGCTCCAGTCTAGGTCAAGAATCCCCTTTTATATTCCCATAATACCATATAATTTCCCTTCCTCGCAATCACCAATATCTGCAATTATATATTGTTTGTTTGAAGATGTGATTAATGTCAATCTCTCCCAAAAGTACCCAGCTCCCTAAATTCATAGTAGCACACTGTGAGTTTCCTGGCACACAGAGTAGGCATTCAACAAATAGAGCTGAAAAAAAGAGCTTGACTTGTGGGTAAGCCAGGTTTAGATGCAGGAATGTGATAAAAGAGAAATTGTTCTTTAACTTTCAAATTTACTTTCTCATCATTGCTCCTGAGCCAAAGTAGAACTGGTGTCTGAAGAGGTTTTGTCATTACATCATTTCTGGCCTTTATCCCATGACCTTATTTCTTCCCCTTTGCTCAGGAGAACATATTGAATAAGGTCAGTAAGATGGATCTGGTGCCCCTGTGTAATATCTTCCCTTGCCAAGAAGATTGCTTCTGCCCTGGGGCACACACCTGCTTCTTCCTTCTCTGCCAGCTCTGTGAGGTGAGGCAAATTAGATACACTCTTCTTTCCAGGGCTGCTGGGATGAAAGCCTTCAGCTCCTTATGCCTCCCTCTATTCTCCATCAAAGAGCAAGTATTCATTAGGCATTTACCACATGCACTGCACCAGACCAAGCCCAAGAGGCGATGAGGTTACACTAGTTATGAACCAAGCAGTCCACCTTGCCCCATGCATATCCAATCAATCAACAAATCCTCTTAATTTAGCTCCCAAGCCTCTTTCCAAGGAGCCCACTTCTTTCCATCTTCATCACCATTACCCGAGATGAAGCCACCAACTTTTGTCTCCTAAGCGGTGTCCCAGCTGCCACCCTAGCCTCTCCAGCTGTTCTCCCTGAAGCTGGAGTGGTATGTTCCACTGGTACATCAGATCTTTTTCCTCTCTGCACCCCACATACTTGTGAGAGCCATTCGATGTTCTGGCATTGCTCTGAGGATAGCAAACACCCACAGCACAGCCCACGAGGCCCTGCATATTCTTGTTCCTGCCTCCTCTTTGCCTTAGCTTCTGCCACTTTCATCCTTACTCTCTGTGCTCCAACTTCCATGGCCTTCTGCAGGGTTCCTGAAGGAGCTATGCTCCCGCTCATCTCAGAGCCTTCACACACGCAAATTCCTCTGTCGTGAATACCTCCTCCATCCCCACTTTTTCAGTTGGTCAATTACCACTTCCAGTTATCTCAACTATCATTGATAAACAGAAGAGGCGAACTTTGAATCGAGGTCTGTTTGTCTCTAAAGGCTGGTGCTATTCTCACCACACACTGTTTCCTCCTACTAAAGAAACAGGAAACGGTAGGCAAAATACATGAGTCACATGCCAGTTCAAAACCAGAACAGATACTGGTCTAGGCTGTTCCACAGGATGTGCTTTATTTTTTCTTCTAAGAACAGCAGCAGATAGTTGAGCCATTTCTTGATTCCTCGTTCAGCATTTTCTATTCTCTTCCTGGATCATGGCAGAACTGGGGTTTCATGGAAAGAACACCAGATTGGTGTCAGCTAACTGTGTCTAAACACCAGCGATGTCACTCACCGGCTATGGAAACAGGCTCGAGTGACATGATGTTGCTCAGGATGTCTGTCTGGGTCATCCCAGGAGCAGAAACCAAAACAGAGTTAGACATGCAAGAAGTTTATTAAGGGAAATGCCTGTGGAGGTTGAAAGGGATGCAACAGGAATATGCCCAGAGTCTTCAGTGTCAGTCTGCCATCTGTGAAAGGCTGGGGGATGGAAGGAGGATTGCATCTGGGCTCTGAGAAAGTTTAGGCTAGGCTGAGGGTGCGTGGAGCCAAATCCCTTAGTAGAGGAGTGCCACACCCCAGATGAACGGACTCCCACTAGTATCCTTCCCGGTTCAGTCACTGCCTGGGAGCAGCCTGGGGAAGCATGGCCCTGATGGGACCATGGGCGTGGGTCCAGGGAGATGGCCCCTAGAGATGTCAGTCAACTATGCTTCCTGCAGAGAGAAATGTGAATGGCACATTAGCACATTCAGTCTCACTTTCCTTATGTGTAAGGTGAGGAATGTGTACTCAGTGATTCCCTAGTGTGACTTCTGGCTTTGAAGCTATGAGATCTCCCACTTGCTTTCCTATAATCCTGTTTCTTTCTTCTAATTTTGAAGTGCTTTTTTTTCTGGTAGTAACCAGGGAAACAAGAATAAATAATATAAACAAAAGGGAAATTTCAGTAAGCCTGAAAAATAATTCCTGGTGTTTTTCTTCTTTCTTTTAGTACAACAGACTTTATGTCTTAGGCCTCCTCGAGTCTCCAGGACCTAGCCCAATGAATGCCATGTAATAGAGGCTAACTAATTCTTCTTTGACTGAATGACTGAAATTGAACAAAACTAGATCTCATTTTAGACCCATGCATTCTAGGTATTCCTCCTCGGAAAGAATGCCATATAGATATGTTTCTTCTCTTGTTTGGCAACTAGGGTTCCTATATTGCTCCGCTTAGGAGCACGTTCACCTCCCTCATCCACTTCCCTCATGAAGGCGCAAGGAACATTATTTTCCTGTTATAAAAGCTCTGACCAATTCCAGTATGTCCCAATTTCCTCTACAAAAACAGTGTTTTATTATCCCCTCCCATACAATCCCTGTTCTCAGGAGCTCACAGGCCAGTTGGAAGACAGGCCCAAATCAATAACACATTCAAGATACAACATAAGCATGACCACAACCACAGCAGCAGTTATCACCAGACATTGTACTAAGTGCTTTTCATGGCTGGAGCCAGACAACACAAATGGAAAGAAGGGGCTGGACAGGAGGGGCGGGCCCGAGAGGGCCTGTGCCTCAGCTGAGTTGGGTGGGGGGTGGCCGCCATTCTGCCCGTAGGGGGAATGTAGAACGAGTGTGCCGATCTGCCTTTTTTGGGGTGGGGAGAAGCAGGAAACCAGAATTTAAATATGAAATCATTCCATTTTGTAGTAATGGGAACTTAAAAAACCTGAAAACATGGTGTAGGAAAAATAAACACATTTGCTAAGACAATATGGTCCGCATATATACTGAGACCTGTGAAATAAATGGTGCCATTTAATTATCACTGAGTGCTAAATATAGACTTCAGGTACTGGGTAAGTTGAGAAGAGGAATTAATGATTTGTGTCAGAGAAAGTTTGGTAGAAGAGGTTCATACTTAATATGTTCCTAAAAATGATCATCAGACAGGCAGAGTGAAAAGGAGCATTTCAGCAAGAAGAAATATATGTGAGACACTCTAATTAGTAGGAATGAGCAAGACTTCTTTCTGGTGATGAAGGAACTAAGACTGGATGCATCAAGCTGGAAAAATAATTCTGGAGGGCATTGTCCTTTAACCTGTAGATTACCTCTGGAAGTGCCAGCCCGTGAAGCACCCCACATGGGCTGAGTTCTAGGGAGGCTGGGGCACAGCCAACGCAGATGGAAATGCTGAATGGAGAGAGGGCGTTGTTCTGCCAGGGTACCGGGAGGGGGAGGCAAGGCTCTGCTGCAGGAAAGGCTCCCTCCACTCCCAATGCTCTGCCAAAGTCTGTCCAACAGATTGTAACCCAGGGGTAGTGGAGCACAGAAACTGCCCCGAGGATCATTTAATAACCTAGTTGAAGTCTGTTAGTTAAGCGCCTTAGCAAAAACATCGGAAAGGAGATTAAGCCCTCTGAGAGTGTAAAGACGGCAAAGTAAGGCTGATGTGGGGGGTCACAGGGAGGAGGAGAGACAGTGCCAATAAAGAAACAATAGGAAAACAGCAGAGCAAGTTAAGGCCAAGCTTCCCGTGGTGACCACTCGAGGTGGGACAGAGCAGGATGGTTTGGCTTCTTAATACATGTACAGGAAGACATCTTACAAGCAAATCCAGTGAGTCCTGTATATATGTTGGAGAACAGAGGAAGGGAGGGAAAGGAGGAGGAGGATCAAGTTGAGATGAAAAGACAGAGAGGAGGAAGAGAAATAAGAGAGAAGAAAGAGAGGAAAAGATGGTGAGGCTGAGCCAGGGAAAGATAAGGGAAGGAGTGAGAGAGGGAGAGGGAAACAGGGAGAGACTGGGAGAGACAGAAAGAGCTGCTAGGAGAGTGAAGTTCGGAGGCTATTACACAGCAGGAGCACCTGTCCTAGGTGAATACAAGTGGTGAAACACCCCTAGGCTGGTGCTGCAGCTGAGGGTCATTCCCCTTGCTTCTTACAGTGTGAGCTTCCTGTCATGCCAGGTGTGATTTTACACAGTGGCTACTAAAATAAAAAAGGTAATTCATCTCATGTCCAAATGAGGAAATAGCAATCTACTCCAACTCTGGAAGAAAAACTGGCTGTGTTAGATCTACGGAGGGTGCTATGTGGTCTCCAGTGTGAGATTTTCAGTTTGACCCTCCATGGCGCTGGTTCTTCACATAAGGACAGAGAGCACAGTCCCTTCGCAGAACCCAGTCCAGTGGGGAGGAGTTGGGCACTGCAGCAGCGCCCGCGTGGGAACCCGCCGACGTGGTGAGCACTCCCAGGAGGCAGTGCTGGCCCAAAGTGGCCAGCCAATACTTTCCTAAGAAACTGAGTCTGCTTGGGAAATAAGGGGGGCTACAGAGAGATAACCGCCAAGGAGAGAGAGGGCCGAGGCCAGGTCAGGAGATTCAAGCGGGCTATGCCCAGCCCAGCTGAGGGGAGCCAGCAGCAGGTCTGAGAGCCCTACAGCCCAGGAGAGATTTGCCAGACTGTCTAGTGCTGCTGATGAGAGGCCGAAAGAGCCACCGCAGAGAGAGCTCGTTCATCGTTTGGGGCACTAACTGTCCACGCTGAGTGTCTAGAAGGAGAGGAGCCATTTGCAGGAGAGGAAAGTGTACTCTTTAGAGGAGAAAAATTATCCACAGGAGATTTTGTTTTTCAAAAGGAATATGCATGTTGGTTAAAAATAATACAGTTTGATGACTTGGGCTGTTTATTATGCATCCCACTGTCAGTCTAAGCAGAATTCATTTCTCTCACTGCTCCATCAAGCAGGAAGGTGGCCAGAGCCTCTCTCAAAGTTGATAGGATGGAACTTCTCCCATCTGGCAATTACTGAGACCTTAGAAATTCAATAGACTCTATCGGGCACACGCAAGCAATTTAATCATGGGGAACACAAGAAAGCATTCGCACAATCAGAAGACACGCTGTGTATAAACATCTGAAGTCATTTCCAACAACCAGGAGAGAAAATGCATGTGGAGACAGAACTAAGTAAAGAAGAGATGACAAGCCCTTGAGTGGCAGAGGCAGAGAATTTTAAATTTTGTTAAGTTGTTAATTTAGTACCATACCTAGTATTGAAAAAAGTAAAAAAAAAAAAAAAAAATTAGAGAGAGAGAGCATGTTGCTTCATTAATGACAATAAAATGTGGTCCAGACTGAATATACTATTGGACTGAAAATGTCCTCTGATGAACATCACTCTCCATCACAAGGCCACATATCTGAAGTCATAAGCTACTCAGTGGAAGCTGGCCTCAATCTCCCCTCACGCTAGACTCAAAACTGGGGATCTAAAGGGTGATTTCTCATATGATATGCTGACAATTGTCTCGTGGCACAGATAGCCCAGCTCATCTCATCTCCAGTCTTGGCAGGATTGCAGGAGCAGGAGATATGTCGTCATCGGCTTGATCAATTGCTTAAGAACCTGCACGCTGGGCCGTGGACGCTGAGTCTATACAAACTGAGGCATCATGCTGTGGCCTGCAAGTCACACAGTATAATGACAAATTAGGACCTTTGCTTACACACAGGTAAAGGCTCCCTGACTCATTTCTGTGACTGGTGCCTGGAGTGCTGGGGCATCTGCAGTAAAATTGTATCATGTGGGGAGAAGCTCGGACTCTGCAAAGTCTGAAAGATGTTGCCCATGAACTTTGATCTACTAAGAGAACAATCACCAAGTTTCATGGGGATGCACTTCTAATAAATAAAACTGGGTTGTGAAGATAAGAAAAAACTCCTCAGTGACAGCATCTAATAATTTAAGGAAAACTAGAAGTGAATGAGTAGAATATTGAAGAAGGGAAAGCATTCGCTTTTATGCCCACTGCAAACATATTCATCATTCAAATGCCATCTACTTTGTGAAACTTTAACCTATCTTCCTCTTTCAAAACTGCTTCATTTTTATATACTCTTGAGCTCCCACATCATGCTGCATATACCACTACCAAAGCACTTTCATAAATTTTATTTGATTTTTGTTATTTTATCAGTTTCCTCTGCTATCAGTAGATTTCTTGAGACAAAGTCTGAGTAATTAAAAAATTAATTATGTATCTAGCACTTAATATGGAAAACATAGCAGTACTCATATCTGTTTTATAGAAATGATTTAATGACCATTTTTTTAAATAAAGAAGGTAAAAGATCCATAACCATGGTATTGTTACCTTATTTATGGCTAAAGTTACTGAATTTGAAGAATAGCCACCCACTCTTTAGCAAAAATATTCAGGTCTTCTTGTTTACTTAATTATTTTTCAGTTTTCCTTAATATCAGCTCATAAAGTAACAGGCCTTTTATTTAACTTCTGGTAGAGAACAGAGTTTGAAGAGAGAAGTGGGCTAATGGAAGTAAATGTTCAAAATATGTATTATTTTATTTAATCTCTCTTTGTTCATGGGAGCTTCATAATTGGTACTCCCACTAATGGTGTTTCCTGTTTTGGTTCTCAAAGAAAAACAAACCATCTAAAATATATAGATGCAGTGGAAAGCTGTCTACATTCTCAGACACCAGCTTTCTCCAAGGAGTGATGCCCAGATGTAACTCTGGAAAAGCAATTGTGACCTCTTCCCATGAGAAACAGATGTTCCTGTGTTAAGGGCCCAGAGAGATAAAAACATGTCCTTTTAGGGAGACTCACATTTTTCAAACTGTGTTGACAAAAGATGAATATAGAACTCCTTACCAAAGCCTATGTTCAGTTAATCATAAATCTGCAGCACATATGAAGGGCTTTTCATCTTCAAAAAGAAATTGTGCTGCTGGATTTCAGAAATATCCCCATTTTAAAGAGAAATCTTAAGGAAGGGTTTCCCAGCATGGTCATGCATTTAAATGTCATCCTATCTGGGTCTTAAAAATCTAGTTTCTCCAGCCCAGAAATGTTTTTGTTTACCTATCTCACTGTAGAATCATTCTGTTACTATTGTGGGGTTTTTTTTTGTTTGTTTTTTACTACTAGTCTTTCCAGCACCATCTACTCTTTTGAGACTAGAATGCTTCTTTTCAACAGGAAATTTATCCCGTGTAGGTTTGGTGAGACTAAATGCCCTTGACCATGTGACATGCAAGATATGCTCCCTCCTCAGTGTGACTCAGGCCCAGCCAACCAGAACACTCTATCCCAGTGGTTATTGGGATGAGCACATGACTTACATAGCGTCAAGTACAAGCTTCCTTGAGATTTGCAATGTAGACACTTGGAAAAAGACTGTCTCCTTCCTTTAATCACCAACCATAACCCTGTAGGTTTGGGATTACCCAGTGCCGTACCACTCTACAAATGGAAATAAGCGGCCAGAGAATGAAGTCAACATGTAGAGGTAAGCAGAGCTGAGAGATGGAGTAAGAGTCAAAGCTCTGAGACATCATACAGGTTTCTGTAGCCATATGGGCTGGTGATTTCATTAACCCTGTACTTTGTCATGTGGTTTAAGTGACTTTGGATTCTATGATATGCAACATAAAGAGGTCTCAACAGTAATCTATACTTTGCCTATTTTATGAAAACTATGTAATAGTGAGTAAGGCTCTGAATACTGCACATGTACATCTGTTGGTCACGCTGCTTTCCCTGTTTGGAACTCTTCTCCTCTGCCCAGTTAAATCTTATGGTCCAACTCAAGTCCCATTTCTTCACTTATCTTCTTTCCCTCATTTTTGGGGAACTTCTTATATAGGACATTATATATATAAATTTATCGAACTAGAATTCAAGAATCCCCATGATGCTCATGTGATCCAGGGAAGGTTTTTAAACTTATTCTTCTGTGTTAACTCTTCACCAAGCACTTTCTTTGTGCCAGGCTCAATGATAAGTACTGGGAACAGAGAAATGAACAAGGTAGTCGAGGCTTTTGCTTCCATTCATATTCTAGTGAGGGATTAGTAATGGGCAATAAATAACAAGTATCTAGTGATGGAAATAAACAAATAAGAAAGCAAACATGAGACAGTGATAAGTGCTGTGAAAGAGATTAAACAGAATCATGTGTTACAGCAGCTGTGGGAGAAAGGAGCTGTTTTAGACAGGGCAGACCGGATGTTTGAACATATTTATGCAAAGAACATAATAAAAATAGCAAAAGACAATGCTAGGAGCAAGTAATACTTTTTTTTTTACTTTTAGAAAGGGGTTTCCAAAGTGCTAAACATAGTTACTCTATGACCCAGTACTTCCACTCCTAGGTATGGACCCAAGAGAAATGTAAAGATGCATTCATACAAAAATCCATACATGAATGTTTGTAGCAGCATTATTCCTAATAGCCAAAATATGAAAACAACCCTATGCCCATAAACTGGTGATAGGTAATGAAAATGTGGTGTAGCTTCACAATGGAATTTCATTTGGGTATGAAAAAGAATGCACTGATATATGCTTCACACAGTTGTACTGAAAACATTAGGTTAAGTGAAAGAAGCCAGACACAGAAGGTCATATGTTTTATGCTTCCATTTATGTGAAATGTTCAGAATAGGTAACTGAATAGAGAGATAAAGTAGATTAATGTTGCTGGGGCTGGAGGAGTGAGGAGACGACCACTAACAGGCATAAACAAGTGCTAAAAATATTCTAAAATTAGGCAGTGGGGAAGGTTGCACAATTCTGCACAACTAAAAACCACTGAACACTTTAAATGGGTGAATGTTATGATTTATTAATTATATCTCAATAAAGCCATAAAAAATCTACCAAAAACAAAGAAGTCTCTCTATTATTTGGGGTTGAGGGACACTAGTATATAGGTCCATTTCATTCACTTAATCAAATATTGTCTTGTGTTATTACTTCGTGTTTCCTGGGATTAAGTCTTTTGGCCCAGCTAGACGATAAAGCTGTGGGGCAGCAGGGACTGTGCTCAAATTTCTTCAGTATTTCTCTGGCATTACCCCAGGAATGCACTCGTAACAGGGTCTCATTAAATATAGGCTTGCTGGCGGGTCATCTGATGGAAGGCAGTAAGGAGCATGAACACAACACTGGAGTCTGTATTGATCTTCCAGGGCTGCTTAACAAAGTACCACATGGTGGGTGGCTTAAACAGCAGAGATGTATTGGCTCATCATTCTGGAGGCTGGAAGTCTGAAGCCAAAGTGTTGAGGGGCTGCTTCCTTCTGGGGTCTTGAGGGAGGGCCCTGTTCCAGGCCCCTCTCTCCTTGGCCTGAGATAGCCCTCATGTCTTCATGGCATTCCCCCAAATATGTACATGTGTGTGTATGTGTCCAAATCTCCCCTTTTTATGAGGATACCAGTCCTATTGGGTTTGAACTCCCCTGAAAGACCTCATTTTAACTTGATGACCTCTGCTAAGACCTGTGTAAATACCTCTGTATCTCTCAATGAGGTCACATTTTGAGGCCCTGGGGGTTAGGACCCCAACATATCATTTCTAGGGGGACAAAACTCAACCCCTAATGGAGTTAAATTTCAATTTCTATTAAAATCCTTACCCATGAAGCCCATGATTCTGTGAGCTCTCTGACAGCTCCCAGGCCAGGGCACGTCAGCCATGCATTGGGTAGTGGCTGTCATAAAGCTATTATTAAATCTCTGAAGTCAAACAGAAAGTGTCTCACTCCAATGACCAGGCTGTAATTCAGTCTTTTTTGCTGAGACTTTCTTATTTTGCAGTCCACTACTTTGCCCTATCACCAGATGAATTCATTTGGCTTAGCCTTATTCTTATATCCGCCGGTTTCTTAATGTCAAATAAAAGGGCAAGCCAAGTGAGGCACTCCATTTTTCTGAGAGGTACAAAGCATTACTCTTTTCCAAATCACTGGGAGGTAAGCCAGTCTGAATGAGCAAAACTTTTGGAAAAACAAATAAATGTACAAAGTTCAAACATGATGAAATCCCAAGGTATATATGCAGACACTCAACAATCATGCATCCAGGACTGGTTTTAAATTTTTTTCTGAAATGGACCCTTTAACAAACAGAGCTTTCTCTTGTTTTATTTAAATGATGTTCCTAAAAATCTTGAAGTCAGAGGACAATTTTTTTTCTTTGTTTCTTTCTCACATTAAGGAAATGTTTACCTGTATTTAAATCTTGCACTCTTTATTTGCTTAGCAGACAGTGTTTGCACAGATGAAGGCCTCAGCTGTGGTAGAACTCTGGCCTGAAGTCAGAACATCCGGGGTCTATTCATGGATCTGTCCCAAATCAGGTATTCAATGTAGAGAGTCCCCTATCCTCCCAGAGCCTTATTTTGCTGATCTTTAGAGAGAACATGATTACCTGGGTGGCTTACTAGGCTGGTAAGGAGAACCAGCTGACTCTATCCTGAAGAAACTGAAATTTACTAGGGTTTGTGGTAGAGGTTAAACTGCTTTATACAGTTTACATGAACTATTTATATCCCCAATGACTAGAAACATGCCTAGCACAGAGTAGGTGCTTCTTAAATAAAAGTTAATGGATGCAAAACCATGAATGCATCCTTAGAAAAATACGACTTTAAATGATCTCAATGAAATGCTACATTTCAAAACCAAACTTTTTACTTATAAATATATTACTGTTTCTGAAACTGCAATCATTTTCAAATATTTGCAATTATTTTAAAAAAAAGTTCAAAACAATATAACGCAGCAGTTTCAGCAAAATGGAAGATTCCCATGGAATCTGTCTTGAAAAAGAACATCAGCTGTTGTGTACTAAGCCTTGAAAAAAGTGAGCATTTGTAGTTTAGGACAATTGTGGCCACCAGAACAGATAGATGCAAAAGGTCTGAAGGAAAGACAAAAATAAAACAATACATACACATATTGAAATAATTTACAGGAAAAGAAAACTTCCAAGAAGGTTTTTGACATTAGATTTCTTAACTACTAGAAAAAATTACATTTGGCACACAAATTGCTTTTTAATATTTAAAATTTTTTTACTAATATTTCACATGGTCAATAAGTTCAGTTATTACAGCATCCAGATAAACAGGCAAAGCTTTTAGCTGTGGCTAATTTTATGTTCACAGCATTTAGAAAGAAATTTTAATTATTCAGTTATATATGCAGAACTTACTCAAAATACAAAATATATAGGACAAAGTTATTTTTTTCTTAACTAGGGTTAACTTTCTCTGATGGTTTTGTTTCAAACCCAAGAGAATTACAAACCTTAAAGTTAAAATGTGTTGTTATTAAAAATGCCTTTGTCAAGAACACATTGTAATAGCATTTAATTCTCTATTTTTTCTCAAGTAATTCAGTAGTGTGGGAAGCACTATGTAGGTAGTTAATTTTCCCCCACTTAAAAGCTTTTTACTTCTTAGTTATATAAAATAAAATAAAATAATTGACACCAGAGAAGAGCAGGCAATGCTCTAGATTCCAGGTGTGTCAGGCAAATAACTCCTTTATGTTGGTGTTAATTTTATGGTGAACTGCTAATATCTTTAAGAGACATCATTAGACATAAGAATTTACATGGAATTGACTGTAAAATTCAGCAGGCTAGTGTCCATGCTTCCAGTCTTAGACTCTTTGTGTTAACTAAACTGATTGGAATTAAATATATATCCATTTAGTAAGGTAAAGCACATCTGCAATAGATCCCTAAAGGAAAGGCATAAGGTCTCACAAATCCATATAATTGGAAGTAGTAATGTAATACACTGGACGGGAGACTTCCCTGGGGAAAGGGAGGCTAAAGCCCATGTGTGAATAACGAATAAGAGTTAACTAGACAATACCCTAGAGAATTTAAAACATATGTTCACAAAAAACTTTCACATGCCTGTTCACAGCAGCATTATTCCTAGTGGCCAAAAGTGGAAATAACCTAAATGCCCATCGACTGAAGAATGAATAAACATAGAGTGTTATATCCATACATTGGAATATTATTCAGTCATAAAAAGAAAAGTGCACTGATTCATCTTACAAATTGGATGAATCTTGGAAACATTGTGCTAAGAGAATGGAGCCATACACAAAGACCACATATCATATGACTGTATTCTAAGCCAAGACCATATTAGGCAAATCCCCAGAGACAGACAGTAGATTAGTGGTGGCGGGGAGGGGAGAATGAGGAGTGGCTGAGTGTGGGTACAGTATTTCTTTTGGGGATCATAAAGTGATGTGAAGGTAGGTAGTGGGGATGGTTGTGTAATTCTGAAAATATATTAAACAACACTGAATTGAATAGCCTAAGAGGATGAATTTTATGTTATGAGGATAATATTACAATAAAATAAAGAAACAAACCAAAAAAATTAATAAATGTAGCGGGAACAGCCTGGCAAGTAAGAGGGACTGAAGGAAGCCCAGTGTTGCTTGGGCAGAGAGCCAATGGGCTGTGGGTGATGAAGCTGAAAAAGACTCAGACCAGACGCTGACTATAGAGTGTTTGCCATGCTTTCCTTTATCCACTCACTGTCAGTGCCCATTACTAGATTGATCCTGGTATCTTTTGATGTGTATTCTAACACACCTCTACCTGGTAAACTGGGTTTGCCATTTTTTCCCCACAAAACATTCTCCCCTTCAATCAAGCCTACCTTCCTGTCTCTGAAACATACCATGTTCTTTTTGCTTCTGTGTCTTTTCCATGCTGGTCCACAGCTGCAGTACCTTCTGACCTGTTCTGTATTCTAGTAAAGAGGCAGCATGCACCCCAGAGTTGGGCAGCTTCCCTGCTTAGCCCACCTGGCTGACCATTTTGGACAAGTGAGATGATAAACATGGGGACAATTTGTTAGGGAAAAGAAGAGCTAACGTTCTCTCAAAACTAAAGCCACAGAGATACAGCGTCTGAAGTTTTTCTTTTGAGGATTTTGGAGAAGGAGAGAATGGAAAGGGATATCAAGCGAGGATAGATCCCTGGAAATAAGACAAAGGATGGTATCTGACTATGGGAGGACCTGTGTGAAGGATTACTCCTGTATTTTCCCTTCAGGTTTGAGAACAGTCATATTGCATATCGAGCACCAAGTCCTTTTCCTCTTATGCTGTAGTTACCATAGTTAATAGTTATACTGTATTTTTGTGAAAATCACAGCCATGACTTACTCACTGATTACTGGCTGGTTGTCGTGGTTTATTCTGGGGGGGTGTTGCCTCGAAGTTAGGATCAATTTCCCTCAAGACCATTTCAAAGGCAGAATGAAAGCTGGCTGGCTGGCTGACAGACTACAGAATATAGAGTCTTTCATATGAAACATGCTTATGAGTTCCTTCTATGGACCAGACCCTTGTCTAGGAGTCAGAGAGCCTGGTGATTATGGTGTATGTTAAGACAAGTTCCCTAACTCGTGAAGTTCCCATCCCATATCCCTCTAACGTATTTATTGAACATGTGGTTGCCGAGCACTGCGCCACGAAGTGGAACAGAACAGAGGAAACTCGAGAGGGCCTTTTGGCAAATCTTGCTTAATGTTGTTTGCTCTAAATGAAGAACTTACAGAAGATGAGAGTGAGCAAAATATCATAACCAGAGTGCATGCTACTGATGTCAGAGGCCGATCTCCGGTGACACTAAGTGAGCATAGACTCAGCTGATGAGGGTGCAACCTTGGAGCCTGCCTACGGGACTCCAAACAGCTCACCTGCAGTGGGGCTCAGTTTCTTCATCCAAAACATGGGGCAACAAATGAGCTTTTGATTTTGTCATAGGGAAATACTGGACTTTTACAAAATACCTTTTATTTTGAAACAGTGCGACATGTGAGAAGTCCCCACGAGCACCTTCCTGGTACCATATGGCAGCACCACATGAACTTGTCAGAACCAAGGCAGTGACGCACTAATCAGACACACTCCTGCAGACTCTCCCCCTAGTGAGGAAGAGCCCTAGGAAATGACAGCACGAATGCGGACCCTTGGAACCACGACCAAAGTCCGCATCCAGAACTGACCCATCACCAAGAGGCATCTCTCTCATACCGTCCCTCAGTAGTCATACCCTGACCCCACCCTAACCCTGGCAACCACGGTCTGTTCTCCAAAACTATAGTTTCCTCAGTTGAGAATAGATTTTTTTTTTAATGTAAGTTCAGTGAGTTAAAGGAAAAAAAGCTTAATTGTTTTTTGGGGGGTGCTTATAATTAATCCTATTTCCTACCATACCAACTCTTCATTTTTTGCTACTCTCCCCTTTACATTCTCCATTTAAAAATCTCTGAAAAGAACCTCACCCCTGAGGCTGCCATCTCATGGTTTTCACATTTATTGATTACTTTAGTGTCCCCAGCCTATCAGTGGCCCCAAAACAGGAAGAAGGGAAAGATTAATGTATGTTTCTGTCAGGCCCCAGAGCTCAGCACGGTCATGCTAGTATGGAGGGGGAAAAAGAAAAAGACGAAAAGCAATCTAGAGAGTTCCGCTTCAGGTCCTCTTCTGGCCACAGAAAAACAAACAGAGACTCGTTTCTGGCCTTGGGGATTTAGGAAAGATGGTGAAAGTTAAGACCATGAAGATATTTTAGAGAAACTTGCATATATGTCCTGGTTTCCCATGCAATCCCCAGGTCAGTGTGTTATATGACTTCTTAAAGGTTAATTAAAAATATATATATGCATTGAGGAAAACAAAACAAAACTTGATGAGTATGTCCTTCTGTGATGCTTCTAGTATGTTCTGTGGGAGTTACTGACTGCCATTCCATGGAAACCCTGTGGGAACAGTCCTAATGTCCCACAGTTCCCAAGTGTAACCTAAAGCAAGATGGCAAAGAAACAATTTCACAGAATGCTCTCATGCCGCTCTTCTTAATACGGAGAAGCTGCCTAGAAAGAAATTAAAGCTAAAGAATGCTGCCCAAAGTGTCCAGACCTAATACATTCCCCTCTCTTACTATTTAAAGTATTCTAGACGGCTCTCCATAAAATGAACAGGCTAAACACACTGTTCTTTAGTCCTGTTCTCTTAAGTGAGTACAGATATGCTTCTAAAAAGTGAAGAATTAAATATGTAAGCACCAAGATGTAAGGCTTTATCCATTAAATAATTCTTTAAATGAATTTTACCTTTAAAAATTTAATTCCATTTTAATGCAATTTTAAAAATTACAAACATGTTAAAGTCTCTTTCAATTCAGCTCAACAAACATGGGAAATGACTACTTCCTGTGTGTCCTGCGTGAGGCTACTTTTGATGTGCCTCTGTGGAAGCAGAAAGGAAAAGGCACTGCTGACGGTCTATAGAATCACCCTTGACCCATAAAAGGAAGACATGAACACAGTGGGAGGGTCTAGACCTTCCCATCCCTGGGCCATCTGGCCCTGAAGGTGGGTATCCAAACCTTCTGCACAGCCTTCCCTCATTTAACACCCATCCTGCGAAGAACTAAAAACTCACTGTGGTTGGTCTGATTCGTAAGGGTTCTCTGAATATTTGCTGCCTTTCCCACCTCTGCCTTTTCTTTCCCACTTTCTTCTCCACACTCGATAACATTACCTCCATCCTTGCCTTGATCCATCCAACTTTAAAGGGCAAATCCCAACACCTCGTTGAAACCCTTCCTAACCTCCAGCCAGCCCTGTGATGCTCTGCAGTTCCACAGGAGGAAAGTTGATGTCTACTGAATAGTCCACGAAGAGCCAAGTGTTTTTGTCTGTATTATATAATACCTGAGGTGAAGAAGGCATTAATTTAATGAAAAGAGAGCTCTGAGTCCCTTATTGTCACGTAGCTGGGAGTGGTCTGGCCACTTCTGTCTAATTCTAAAGCCCATATCCTTTCAAGACCTGCTTTTACTACAGCCCCTTCCCCGGACCTGGTATATTTACTTAATGCTTAATAGATCTCTAACTTCTCTTGCTATTTAGACCATCAACCTCTTTGGAGCAGGGACCCCATCTTTCCAAACCTTTAAAGCTCACAGTACCTAAAGGGTGCCTTAAATAGAAACTACTCAATAATGATTGCTTGGTTGAGTTTTGCTTTGTTTTGTTTATCCCTTCTGTTCCCTTTCATTCAACCCCAGGTTTGCCTGACTAATTATTTTTTTTGAACAGCTAAAGAGGCTCCCTTCTCAAACATAAGCAAGCAACGATGTAAAATGCACACAGAGAGAAGGAACTACCGAACCTTGACGCAGGGTCAGGGGAATGACACCAGAGACAAAGGCAGGCTGGGATGCGGGCTCCCCGTCGTGCTTCGTGCACTGTTCACTGCTGGCATCCACAGGGAGGGAGAGCTGCAGAGGCAAATGGACTTTTGGAAGTCAACATCCAGGCCCTACATTTTACAGATGAAGAGCCCAGAGCAGAAAAGCAGCTCAGCCCAGCCTCCCAGCTGAGATTTTCTTCTGTGTCCAGGGCCCTATGCTCCGAATTACTTATTTTCCTCCCTATTTATAGAAACATGTATATTCATGCCAAAATGGTGGCATGCACTGAAAAGTATGAAAACAAGGAGAGAAACAGGCCAATAATCTCACTGTGTGGTGACACACTATCTGGGGCCCTGCCCGGACTGCTCCCGTTCTCTCCACAGCTCTTGCCCAACTCTCGCCTACCCGCTGTTTTCGGTCCTTTCCGAGCGCCTTGCTTTTTTTTTTTTTACCCACCTAATCTTTGCCCCACCACCTCCCACCCTGCATCTTTCCCTCCTCCAGCTGCCCGCCCTCTAATTCTCAGCTTACTGATCTCTTCCTCAGAGAAGGCTTTCCTGACCTGCCAGGCTAGGCTAGCTTCCCCTTATGCAATTTCTTTGTGCTGTTTTTCTCCTTGACTGTTCTCAGCTTTCTAATTACTTCTTTCCTGTCTGTCTTCCCTTACAATGCTTCTGTTCTTTTGACCTCTAGTGCCAACCACGTGCCCACTATGCCTGCCAAATAGATGCTTGATAAATGGTTGTGGAAAGCATGAATAAGTACTGTGAATGTCAGTTATTTTCTTCTCTTCTTCCCTCCCACCCTCCAATCTCCCTTTGTCTTTCTCTGTACACACACACACACATATCCATAGAACCACTTAATTATTATCATAATTCATTTGATAAAACTTTACTAAAGGCACATGAAAATTTGCATACTGCTTTTTTGTACGTAATAAGCATGAGCAGCTTACCATTTCAAAGCTTTTTTATCTTTCTTGGTGAAAGACACTTTTAAATAATTGCATATTCTAGTTTTGGAAATGTAATACAATTTACATATTTCCCCCTTATTTGCCATTTAAGGTTTTTTTTTCATAATATAAATAACACTGCAATAAATGTGTGAACAGCTGCCTGCATTTTGGATTCTTTTTGGAGGATTAAAGTGCAATAACTCAATTAAAGGGAAAAAAACATAAAACAAAACAAACAAAACCCCCTGTTTTGAAACTGTAACCAACAGTTTCCAGAAAGGAAGTTCTTTCCTGTAGCAGCATGCATTTCTTTATATTAAAGTGTTTGTCCCTGAATGGTCCTAAACAGTAAAACTGACCTTGATATCTGCAATTATGGGCCAGTGTCACCCAAGAGCAATTCAGTGGTCAAAAATGTCAACCAAACCTATTAAAAATATTTTTGCAACCTCCCAACCTTTCTCTTGCCATTTCTTATTCAAGCACTATTCATGCTTTCAGGTCTGGTTCAAATCTTAACTTCCTCAAACTCACTTTGTGCTTACTATCTGCATCACTCTTACATATCTTTGTTAACCTTAATCTTAAAGAGCAAATGCTTGAACCTTGTCTAACACACTGTTCTATTTCCTGGTAGTGCTTAGCTGACTGCCTGGTATGCAGCAGAATTCCTTAAGACATACAGGTTGATAGAGAGATGTGGTGGACTCTTGTTACTTTTAGAGTACCCACAAATTCTCTTTCGGGGAAATTTCCCTCCTCTGCCTGGTGGCATCTGTGATTCTTATGGTCTCAGCATTGGGCATGTAACAATTCTCATTCTAATTTCACCATGTGGGTTATATCCCCCAGTCAAGCAATTCTCCAAAACCAGCTGGTTGTTCTATAATTTAACTCAATTCTGATACTGTCCTCCAGGGTGTGGCATCATTTCCCACAGATTAAGGGCTCAGGCCTGCAAGACTGCCCCCACCTCCACTTCAGATGCCGCTCACCATTCCGTGCTGGCACCTGGAATTCTGAGTAGCTATAGATTGGAGTCTCTCACAACCCCCTCCTTGGGCTTCATTAATTTGCTAGAGAGGCTCACACTACTTGAGAACTATTTCACTCATGCGATTATTGGTTCATTGTAAAAAGCTATAACTCAGGAACAGCCAGATGGAAGAGATGCACTAGGCAGATATGGGGAGATGACCTGGAGCTTCCTGCTTTCTCCAGGTGCACCACTCACCTGCCCGTCTACATGTTTGCCCACCTGGAAACGCTCCAAACCCTGGCCATTTAGGTATTTACGGAGGCTTCAATATGCAGGCATGATTGATAAGTCATTGGCTATTGGTGACTGAACCTAACTTCCAGCTCCTCTCCCATCCACAAAAGTGGAGATGGTGGGACTGAAAGTTCCAACCTTCTAACCTCGTGATTAGTACCCGCAGCAGCCAGACTCCATCCTCAGTGTTTTCCAAATGACACCTTATTCACGTAACAAAACACTCTCATCAGGAAATTCCAAGGCTTTTAGGAGCTCTGTACAAGAAATGGGGATGGAGACCAAATATGTGTTTCTAATTACAAATCATAAACCACAATACTATACCCAGATGGACCAAAAACCCTTACTCGAATTTTTGGCTACAGCTATTGAATAGAAGTATTTCTGATACACCATCAGCAGGGTACAGTGTAACCTGGAGCTGCTGGTGGCCAGGTTTCCTCTCCATGAACAAAGGCCATCTGAGAATGAAATCAACAGGTAGGAAAGCAGAGCCAAGGTAGGGAGAGTCCTGAAGGACATTTGAGTACCTGAATCCAACTGTTAAAAGCTGCAATCTCTGCCTCTTCTAAGAGAATACGTCCTTCCTCCCTCCTTTATAATTTTCTTAAGTCAGTTTGAGGTATCTGTCACTTGCAACTAAATGAGACCTTACTACCACAACTGTACTGCAATGGATAGCAATATACACTAAAATAAGCGCCTTTTACCCTGTCTATTCAGTTGCCATTTTAAATTTAACACTGTTCACCTTTGGAATGGGAATTACATCCTAATTCCCAAGAAAGGTTTATTTTTATGAGTTCAAAAGCCCTTAAGAATAATTTTTTATCCAATGTTTGCCTCTTGGCCTTGGTATTTCCCTCAAGCGATCTTGCTATTGTTTGACTTTAAGAAAATGAAAGTTAGTGACTTCAAATTACATTTTAATTATTTCCTTCACAATAAAGTAAATTAAATTTTAAAAGCTAAAGACATTTTGTTTTTGAATGTAGAGATACAGCTCTTAATGAAATCTGCTGCACTGTTAAAAAACTGTAATAAATTTTCTACATCTCACCATGTGGCCTATCTTTCTTTGAAAAGATTATCAATATTTAATTTTGCTCTATTATGATGTTCTTCTTATTAGAGTCATAGAGAAACTTTTCTTCTGCTTAGATATTTCCTGGTAATACACATTCTGATTTCATCTCTGACAAACTTTGGCTTAAGCTTTACAATTCTAGTCAACTGAATATAACTCTGCGAAGACACTCATAATTGAATCAAAACCTCTAATTGAAGCCCGTCTCTAGAAGAATCATATTAATATGTAAGGTATTTATTTTGTAATGTAGTCTGTGATAGAGGTTGGACAGGAGTACCTGCTTTTTGAATAAGCCCGCCCGTCATCCCAGAGACCTTGGTTTCGTCTTACTTTGGCATTTTCCAGAGGACGCATCAGCAAGCCACAAACCCACCTTTTCCCTGACCCCTCCCCTGAAAAGCCTGCCAAAAACGTGGGCACAAAAAGCCTCTTAGCGTGTAAGAGATGCCTTCTTTGTTTTGCTCACCAGAACAGAGGGGTCCCTCTCAGGTTTAGCAATAAACCTGCTTGGACTGTGGAGTTCACGTCCCTCCTTTTCCTTTGTCTGTCCTGTGTTACTCTACCCACTAATGCAAGCTTGTCATTCCTCATAAATTTGGCTCCACTTTGTCTACATGAGACAAGTTTATCCAAATTCATTAATTACCCAAACGTTTCTTTTCAACTGTGAAAAGAGTCTGGGGTTACTTTTTCTTTGAACAGAACTACCTGAAATGAAGTATTTCTATTAATTATTCACACACACATGCACACACCACACTTAAAAGATCATATAATATTCAGGTATATAAAATAGATATCAAAATCCCAAGAAAGAACCACTATTAAATTTGTGTATTATTTTACAGATTTTTATATATATTTAACCATGTAAGCATACTTTGAATCAAACCCTACATATTGTTTTATATTGTGCACCCTGCCCTCTTGTCAAGTACACACATTTAGCATATCATGGTTATTTCTTCAATATTACTTCATGCAGATTTACCTCATTCCTTATAGTGTAGTTTAGTATCCTACTTAATGAATGTACCTTCATATAACCTATCCTCTTTTAATGGACACAGAGGTTATTTCTATGTTTGTGCTATTATAAATAATGCCTTGACAAACACATTACCTACATATTGGCCTGATTTTCAGATAATTTCCTTTACATGTTCGACAAATAAAGCTTCAAATTCTAAACATTGCTGGATTAAAGTATATGCACATTTAAAATCTTAAGACATATTGCCAGACAGCTCTCCAAGAAGGTTTATACAAAATTAAACCTTGCCAAGATCATACAAGAGGGCCTGTCCTTACTTTTAAAACTTCTAGGCCAGTATTTCTCAAAATATCTTAATATAACCACCTGCTTCCAATGTACACAATGTACATCAAAGGGCCTCACAGCCAACCTACCAGATAGTAATTGAAATGGGTAGAGTGTAGGCTTCTTTATTTTTCCAAGTTTGAGAAACATTATCCTGGACATATCATTTAAATGGTATTTAATTACTGAACAGATGGTTGCATATATCTTCTAATCTTTTAAAGGACATTCATCTGTGCATATCTTTTCAAATATTTATTGGTTATTTCTCTATCTCAACTGTCAGTGTATCTGTCCATTTTTCATTTGAAATGGGGTTTCATTTTTTGTTGACTGTTACCATCTTATTATGTTAAAGATATTAACTTTCTCAGAGTCATATGTCTTATATCTTTCTCATAGTCATATATCTAATATCATATGTTTGTGTGGTAGCATTTTTTTTGACCAAAGGAAAAAGTCCATTACCAAGGATTATTGTATAGTCAATTCATTTTATCTACTGACATTCCCAGCTCCTTGCTACCACCCAATATTAAAACCATCTTTTAGATTATCTCTTGTTATTTAGTTAAATCTTTTTAACCAACCTATAACTCTTTTTAGATATAGATTTATTTTTAAATAAAAATCTAATTTTCTAAACATCATTTTCTGAATAGCCTCCTAATACTGCCTTACCTGAAACAACAAATGCTAGAAGTCTGATGCCATTAATTTTATCCTTGTAATATATATATTAAATCTTGGGGCTCAGAAATCTGTTAGAATAAGGATATGTTCATTTATTTAGTGCCTGGAAAGCTTGGTCAATATACTTTTTTAAAGTTTCTTGACCTTTTTTTAAAAATTCCAGAGATACTTTCTCACAGTTTTTATTTTAATAGTTCTTTAATTTACTCTCTTCTCTTTATAATTTCTATCATGTAGAAGAAATTTGATGTTACGAGGTTTTCCTGTCAATTCTATTTCAAAAATTTTACACATGAACTTTCGGGAGGTAGTGTTAACAAAGGAAGTATATGCACATAGATGAATAGTGATGTTATTGTTTAGAAACCATAGAAAAGGAAAAATATTATTCAATATTATTCAGTAAAAAAAAAATATGGGCATGGAGAATTAAGGATATCATAAGAAAATACTTTTGTTCCAATGTTCAGAGGCAAGGAAGTTTACACATTTGTATGTAGTAGGTTTGCCACTACACAAAATACTAATAAAACTCACACAAGGAAACCCATCAAATTTCTCACAGTTATCACAGGGATCTGAGTCTGCAGACGACTTTTTTTTTTTCTGCTTCCTTCTGAGTGCTTTTGTATGCTTTCGGCATGCCTTTGAAATGGGAAAACTCGATACATATTCTTACTTTAAAGCTAATCCTGAGCACAAAATCAGCATCAATGATTCCCTGAGTTGAAGAGAAAAGCCCCATGGGGGCCTGGGAAGGCGCTGTCTGAGCTGAGCCTTGCAGGTAAGCAGCTGGGCCTGGAGTGAAGGGTCCTGGGCAGGAGAGGAAAAAATTGGAAATGCAGGCCTGAAAATGCTGAGGCATCTCAAACATGACCTTCAATTGCCCAAAGGGCATGTTTCTTCTCCTTTAGAGCTTTGACAGTCTATGGCTCTTATTTATTTTTATTTCTACCTCAGGCAAAGAGAATTTCTTTTGGTAATTTTTGTTTTCTTATATTGTATACCATTTCAGGCATTTCAACAAAGAAAAAAGGCATGGACCACATTATATGATAAGTTATTTGATATTAATGTTTTTATTTTTTCTTTCATTAGTAAGGAAAATATTCTACTTGGTTTTTATTCATTTATCATGTGTTTCATTTATTTTTTGCAATAAAATACTAAAACTGTTTAACCATATCCCTTGTTTGCAACACCATCTCTCTTATGTTTGAGTAATAAATGGCTTTTTTCCACTTAAAAGGTATTGAATAAGTATTAGTGATGACTCTCATAAAGATGGAAAAATAAATGCTATCTTTAATATCATCTGCTTGTATCAGTCAGAACTCAAATGTATAATCAAGTGACAAAAACTCAAATAGTGTAAGATACGGTAATGTGTTGGTTCACATTTCCAAATTTCTAGAAGGATAGGGACACTAAAAGGACTGAACTATAACGGCATCCTTTTTCTCTCTCCATCTCTTTCTCTCCTTCACCATTCCAGCTTTACTCTCTCAGTCTATGGACAGGCTCTCCCACATAAAAGTGTATCTTAATAAATCTCTGACCAGACAGAGATGAAAAACACTCTTTCTGTCAGTTCCTATTAGAAAAGAACTGTGGGGGAGTTCTGCCTAGCTTACTTTGGGTCACAGTTCCATCTCTAAGCCAATTACTATTCCCTGTTAAATGGGTGTAAGAGTTGATCAGCCCTCGTCTTGACAAAGGAGAGCAATTGTTTTCATAGCAGAGAGAGATGTGAGAGAGAACAGACCGACAAATACAGGTAGCTGGATTTTGTATTTTCAACAGCAACAGGGATTTTTATATCTAATTCTGCTAGCCATGTGTGGAAACATGTTTTTGGGTGGGTTTGGGTTTGGGTTCAGCTGTAGCAAGCCTTGAATGACTACATTATTCTGTAGATCACAGGAATGTTTCTGGGATAGTTGTTTGCAAAGGGAGTATGGGTCAACGTATTCTACATTCGTCCTAAAGTGCTGGTTCTTTGTTAGAGATTCAAATTTTTTCACTACAAAATATTGGCCAAAATTCTTCATGGCATCAAGTGTTTGTAACTGGCACATCTCCCAGGTTGCCAACCTAACAAAAGTTTCCTAAGTGAACTAAACATGTTTCATAACAATTTTGACGTGGCAGAAACAAAACTACTTTGAATCTAAAGATCACGTTCAAATACCAGGTTTCTCTCTCTCATAAGAAGCAAGACTCTCTTCTGTTCAGCACTGTCTCAGGTTGCCACAGGAAGGCAGTAAAGGGTGTCACTAGGTTTTTGACCAAGATGGTCTGTCTGCCAAGTAGTCTATATCGTGAACATAGTTCTCTGGGTGTAAGGCTGAACAACGATGGTACGGGTGAGAAGTGCTCAAAATAGGTCACATTTTTCAGTCCATCTTACCTTTCTCTGGCTCAGAAAAGCCTTTAAGGCTATTTCTGGCCTCTGCTCACCACCCAGATTGCAGATAGACAGAAATGGCCACGTTAGGCTGGTGTGCTCGCACATGGTGAGTTGCTGAGTGAGAAGACTGTGTATCACTTTTCTTTCTTCCCAGTGCATTTAGCGCCCAAATGTTTACTGGGTTATTCTCACAAACATGCTCAAATGATCTAAAGAACATGTTGAGAAATGATAGCCATGGCTTCTTTAGAAGAAAGACAAAAGAGAATGTAAATGCTATGAAGTGTTTGTAGTTTCAAATTGGCAACTTCATACATTTAGAAAGTCAATGGGGAATGATGAACCTTCCAGGTGGAGGACAACATACACAGGCTTGTAAAGTAACATTATATCCAATACACAGGGAAAAAAACTTACTAAATTCTAAAGGGGTAGGTAATGTGCTCAATATACTTAAAATAGCACTTGAGGCTGTTGGGGACAGGGTTTCTGCTTCTACCCAAGATGGAATAGCAGGTACTAGATTGACTTACTGCCTGAAACAATAAAAAACTGGACAAAATACATGCAAGTGGTTTGCAAGATCCTGGACATAAGATAGTAAAGGACAATGGTCTCTGAGAGACAGGAAACAAGTGGGGTGCCCTATGACTGTGCCAAGAGAACTTCTGAGCCCTAATATAGGGATGGGAGACTGAGGTGGCGTTTGGCAGACACCATGGGCAAAGATGATGGATTTGAGACTCAGGGGAGACCAAGATGGCTGGGGTTCACAGGACAGAGTACTGCAGGGGAGAGATTGGCCCAGGGAGAGAACTCTGGGGATCTCTAAATTGTCTCCTTTGAGGACCCAGCAGAATAGGGACCAGGGTGTATCAGAAAACTATCTACCCCAGACCCCTGGAAAGAACCACCCCAAAGAACTAGAGGAACAAATGTTCAGGGCTTACAAGGAGCTGGGAATGGCTCAAGTTCCCATTCATTACACTCGTTACTCAGATACCAGCAAAATGTTTTGTGTCATAAAATGGAGAAGTTTAAGCAGAGGAATCTTTGTTATATTGATGTTTAAGCCACATCCTAACCTGAAATGTCACAGACCTATTTTACAATTGTCATAAAAAATGTGAACAGGTCTTTATCTGCAATCAGGAGAAAAGGCACTACTTTACGTGCTGTGGAATGCAGGACCTTCTCAGCCTAGTCTTAGAGCTTCGTAGGGAAGGTAAGTGACTTGGCAAAAAAAGTTGGCAGCATCTAGGATTTTGAGTCTAAATTCAACCATTTTTCCTTTACTCAATATTGTTTCTTCCTACCACTAGGAATTCTCTTCAGGCAACACAATATTAAATGTAGTCCTGTGGTCCTCCCTCAACTGCATTTTGCTTTTCATGATTTGTTTCCCATGGTCAGCTGTGGTCTGGGAGCAGATGTATGTATCCCCCTTGTGATGTACCCTCAGATGGTCAGGAGTAGCCTAGTGCTATGTCCCTATGCCTACATCATTCATCTTGCTGCATCTGATCATGTAAGCCTTTTTATTTTCTCACATCCTCATAAGAATAAGGGTGAGTTCGGTATAATAAGGTATTTTGAAAGAGCAAAAGAGACCATATTTGCATAACTTTCATTACAGTATACCATTATAAGTATTCTATATTATTATTATCATTAATCTCTTACTGTAACTAATTTGAAGTGTTGACAGAGACTGGGAAAGACTGCTTTGTGGACTTCTATGCCAGTACCACATTCAAAGCCCTGCAACTATACAAGGGAGACCTGACCCCATTGCGGAGACCACCAAGGAGCACCAGGGGTCATTTCTCCCTATTCTACCTGAGTCGGTGGCCAGCTCCATTCCAGCCCTTTACAGTTAGATGAGGCCATCTGAGTAGGTTCTGGCCGGGGAAACCTTTGCCCCTTCTAGACATGGACCATGAAATATTTCTCAGCATGATCTTCCTCCTTCTTCATGCTGGAGCCCTGGAGCCATGTGTGAAAGACGGCCATGTCACAGAGGGAGAGCTGGGAGCCTTGAATACCATGTGGAGCACAGTCCTCCCCCTTCACCCTGTAAAACACACTGGACTATGAGGTGAAAGAATGATAAACTGTCACTGTGCTTACCCACTAAGACTTCAGAGTCATTAGTAAAGCAGAAAGCCTAGGCCTATCTACTCTGTATTAGACCAAACAGGTTAGTGGGGGCAAACATTTTTTAGGTACTGCCTAGTAAAATTAATGAGGATTGATGATTACATTTCCATAGAACTTTAATAACTTTCTTAGAAAATTTCATAACCATTTATTCTTAAAACTAGGTCTACAATTTGGGGTACTGATTCTTATTTTATACTTTAATTGAGAAAGGGGACCTACTGTCAAGGAGGAACATGTTCTGCTCTTTTCATGATCTAAAGCTCTTGAAAAAATTAAAACACCCATAGGTGTCTTAGTTTTCATTTTTCAAAAGATTATTTCTTGCTTGGAATGAGTAAGCTTCGGAGCTCACACTGTGAGGAGTTCACTGAGACCATTTTTTTATTGAATGCTGAGTACAGAGCTGTCGAAGAATACACTTTGTTAAAGTTAGGTAGAAATGACCTTGCTACCAAGTTGTAGAGTCAAATAAGGAAAATAAAGGCAGATAGTTGCTCAGATTATGAATGAATTACCCACATAAAGGAAACTATAAATTTCATACACTACTGCAGTCCATGTGTATGGTATGGCAATGGCATGCATGCAATGGCGTATGACAGTGGCAAGGTGGGTTTTTCCCCCCTCAACTTCCTTTTCTGCTTTCAAGGTCAAGTATAAAACAGGAAACAAGTACTATTTCACAATAGCAACTCCCAAATAAAAAGCAAAGTTCACTACAGATGTTTTTATTTGTATGCTGCATATAATAATAACAAAATGTCAACTGTTCTTTGGGTTGGTTCGAGGGAGCTGGATCTTAAGGGGGAGGTGACAGGACACGACAGATGCTACTTACTGGGCATTCAGGTATGAAATATTTATTGACTACTTGCAATCTGTCAAGCATTGTTCTAGGTCCTAGAGATAGAGTGGTAAATAAAACTATACAGTGAACAAAAGGACAAGAAGGGCTGGGGGTTAGGGCAGGGAGGAGACAGTTGACCAGGTTGGCCAGGGTAAGCCTCACTGAGATAGGAGTTAATGCCTGAAGTGGTCCATATGTATACATAGATGATTGTAGGTGGCAAAAGCAAATGCAAGGGCCCTGAGGCAGGAACTTAACCTGAGGTACATGAGGACAATATAAGTAGATCAGAGTGATCAAGGAGGGAGAAATTGCAAATGCCACCTGCTGAAGTCAGATCACTGTGAACAGACCTCCTTTTCCTCTCCTCTTTCACCTTGACCTTGAACCCTGTGGCCACCCAGCTGGGAAGCTATGGAGCTGAAGTAGTGAAGGCCAGGGCAAGAAAAGAAGGGTCCCTTAAGCAGAGAACTGACTGTCATCAAACACAGCAGGCCTTGCAGGTGGGGTGGGGGTTGCAGTTTCTCTCTCCTGCCTGTATGGATTCTTCTTAAGTCAAGAACTGAGGCTCTGTGCCAGTGAGAGAAAAAAATGGGAGAGAAAAAACAGCTGTGTAGAATATGGCAGATAAGGCCAAACTCTATTGATTTTCTATCTTTAAAAGGTATCTTCTTAGAAACCCAACCAGTTAAAAAAAGAAAAAAAGTGCCTTAACAAGAAAACTAAGACTACCTCATAGAATCATTAACCTTCATAGAGACTGGAGTAAACTTAGACATCTTCTAATTGAACTTACTTATCGAAGAGGAAAATAGGCCTAGCGAAGAAAATGGATTTTGAGAGGTTAAATGATACATCCAGCATGATGTAGCCCGTTGAGAGCAAAGTCAAGCTGACTGCTCTCAATGCTGTTTCCTGGGGAATTTAAATGACACTTCCCCTTTCAAGTGTGATTACCTTTTAGATTCTATTCTGGAAGAAAGTGGTGCTTTAAAACAACATAAATGGCTATAGGCAATGTAATATAGTAGAAAGCCTTGTGACCCAATCCCACATTTAAATCTTGGTTCTGAAGGAATGACCTTGCTAACTGGATGGACTTGAGATATTATCACTTTCTTCCAGGGTTTGTTGAGGAAATTGTATGGAAAGTGGTTGGCACATAGTGGGAATCCATGAACTATAATTATGACAAGAGCCTAGGCAGTCACTTATCTACAGAGGAGTATCAGATTATATTTGATTGCCCCAAATCTAAACATCCCTCATCCCATTAGTGGGAAGTATATTCATATCCACCACATCTTCCAAAGGATCTCATGTAAATTGTTCATTTGACCTGAGCGGAAGAGAATAAGGCAAACCAGCCTTGTAAGAGAGCATCAGAGGGCTTTTACCAGGAGGCAGTCAAGCAGTGTTTTAAAAAACTCATCACAAGTCAATTCTTAGTGTTAGTACACACCTGTCTCACTCCTATCCTATTAGATGGAGTGCAAGACTGGGTCTCAGGGTAGATGCACTGAGGCTCCACAAACACCACTGCGTTTCCAAGACAACAGTGCACGAAATGCCGGGAGGACCGCAATCACCAGACTGCGGAAGCAAATGTTTTAATACAGGATCCCATTATGGACTTACGAGCTGTGAGCTCTTTCCATCTAAAGCAGGGCAAGCACTATCACATTTCTGGGACAACGGTGTGTGAAATGATGGTCCTTGTTAAAATAGCTAGAGTGTGGAAGCAAATACTTTAAGGTAAATAGCTTATTACCAACTTAGGAGCTGTAAGTCTCGCTCCCTTCAGTCAAGGGTCTGCAGATGTCTGGAAGGTGCAGACTTGCAGGCTTATTTCTGCAGTCAAGAATTTTGGAGCCAACACACAATTGAACAGATTCAGTGAGGTGTGAGGGCAATTCCATGGGTGCCAAGCCCGGCTTGCTTGGCGGCCACCCCCATGAGGCTCTGAATAATTGCTTGAGCAATGCTCCTGGAAGTGCTCATCTACCATGTGATTCTCAAAGAATGTCATGAAGACCCATTTTTCCAAAAAATGTCTTCCCTGTGGAAGTGCAATGGTGCCTAAAATTTCAGCATGCAATTCCTCCTGAGGACCCTACCATTTAGAGAATAAACATACAGATGGGAGGAGTCAGCCATTGGGGCACTTGCCATGCAATGTGAATTAATTGATCCATGTCTGTTTTTCCACACTTGAGGGAGGTGGTCACAGCAATGAAACTGTTTTACAGAGTCTGTCATGGCTGCAGAGAGTGATTTGAGATGGGCCTTCAAAATTAGTAGAATACAGATTAACAGGGAAAAAGTGAGAAAGCAATTGCCTTGAAAAGAAGTTGTTTTTCTAGAACTAAATCTCCTCTTTATTTTCTAGTTGCTATTTTAAGGTTCTTTTTAATTTCAAAGACAATTAAAATTGAAAATGCTATAGTTTCTAAAGCTTTTTCTAGAAAAGAACAGAGAGAAGTCCTTGGAAGATGGATTTTATTAGATCAAAATTCATTTTCTTCTCTTTAAACAGCTTTGTATAAAGACTGCTTGTCAAATATGGAAGGCAGCATCAAAGACATGCTTCGCTTTGGCTCCAACTTGAAGGCTTTTTACATTCTCAGAAGCTGAGGTCACCCTACTTCCCTGAGCTGGAGGAGCTGGGTCCCAGTTAACAGTCAGATGTTCTCACCATAATATTCTACCTCACACCAATGAAAACAAAGTTTGAATTTTGACCAAGATTTTATCTACCATTATGGCCGACTATTATGACAAGACACTAGAAGATGGGAGTAGATGAATTTTCTCCAAATAATTACTATGTAAACTTGAGGTTTACTGACAGATAGGATTATATGACTTATTGTCATGAACCACTCATTCTGCTGGTGCTCTGATAGCATCTGCAAAACTACAGAATAATGCAACAAATCATAAGAAATGATCCCTGCCCTTAAGAAGTTGACAATTTTCTTGAATAAATAGAATTAGACACATGAAACAAATAATTAGTAGTAGTAAAACTGAGCACTAAATTTGTGAATTAACTTGAACTACTGAAGCGATTCCCCAGCTGTCAGTGGAGGCTGAGGAGATGAGGAAAGACATCAGGGAGGTATCAGGGAAGGTGTCTGATGGACCTAGGGTCTCAAGGATGCTCTGAAGGTCAGGTGGGACTTAGAGAGGGGAGCATAAGGCATTCTTTAGCCCAAATGAACATGACAACCACATGAGCTGGACTAAATCTATTGATGTGCAGGAGTGACAGGACCCTCCCAGCAAAGAATCGCCATACAACATGATGTATGACTTAGAGGAGCAACACACTTCAATTTTATTGAAATGGAATGATGGAAACTTAAAAGACAGAATGCAGAGATGGTATCTTGAGTTCTTCCTGTGGAGAAGCAGATAACATAAATGAGGGAAGTGGTTATGGCTGAAAAAATAAGGAGTGTGGAGACTGTTGGAAACTGGGTGCCTGGCCTAAAGGCATTCAAATAAAAAGCATCTTGCAGGCTACATAGCTCTGGGTTCATTGCTACTACAACATTCTTAATTCCTATGGACTATGTTCTGCCTTAACCTGGACACACTTGGTAGTAACAGAATTTTCCTAAGGACTCACCTTGGAACTCCCAGTGACCCCCACCACTTAATCACCCAAATGTCACTCCAGCCCTCCACTTCACCAACTGACACTGACACTAGACTAGAACACACTGGCCCCTGAAATGACCCTGAGCTTTGGTCTCTCTTCCTTTACCCTTTCCCTTCTCTCAATCTCAACTGTCCTGCCCCTCAAAGTCCTTCCCATTCTTGAAGGCAGCATTCGTTCTGCCTTGGTTACAAGAGGTAGAAAACCAACTCGATGAACTTAACATCTGGACTTGCTTGGCTGAGGACTGAAGTCCAGGAGCTGACATGGCCCTGAGGAATGAGATGACTTCTCCTGTTCCCCATCTCCCTAGACTCCAACAGCTCTGTGTTGTGTTTCCTTTTTTCCTGAGGACTGGCCTCATTATGTTCTTTTGTGGCCATTCTTCCTTGCATATGGGGCAGGGGGCTGTCACCAGGAGTGTAGAAAGGTCCAGGCTTACATCATCCTAGTTTAGTGACCCTGGAGGAGAGAGTGCAGTTACTGCCAGCACCTAGAAATAAGCAGTGTCAGAAGATAACTGTGTGTGGCCTGATTTGCATTAAATGCTGAGGCAGACGTTACTAAGGATAGGTCAAGCATGGGCCACATGGTGCCATTAGCCAAAGGCGCCACATGGAGTGGGAAGGGGCCTTTCTGCACAGAAAGGGAGGGGAATCCACCAAAAGAAAGTGTGAAGGATACTGAGCAACCATAACCACCACCACCAAATCCTGGCCACACCGGCCCTGTTCTGGTGCCTCACTCCAGGAAGCAGTGTGGCTTAGCAGCAGGAACACAGGATTTATCAGATGGCTTGAGTTCAAATTCCAGCTCTAGTATTTCCTGGTTGCATAAACTTGAACTGATTAAATAACCACTAGGAAGCTCAGTTTCCTTATTTGAGAAATGGAGATGACAGTAGCTTCCTCTTTCCCTCCATGCCAAATCTGTCATGAAGATTAAGTGAAATGGTCCATGCACTGTGCCCTGTCAGGGCTTCAAATATAGGAAATGCTCAGTATACAGTGGCTGCTGTATGACAGCAATAGTTATGATCATTACTACTACCTCTACTCTAATCTCTCCCCTTCCTCCTCCCCATTTCTTCTGTCGTGAGCCGAAAGGGACGGCTCTTTTTCCCTTCATCTGTGGACAACTTTCAGCCCTTATAATTACTTTATTACAGTTATTGTTCATTTGGGTGACAGGGCTAACAGATTTATTGTGAAGTCCTCAGCCCCCTAGTATTTCCCCTCTTCCTGCTAAATAGAATTTCTTTCTTGTCTATTCCCTTTCCCCCATCCCCACTCGCTCCCATCCAAGCCTGGCTCCTTGATTTTTTGAAACTGGGAATCAGAAGACAGGATGGGGACACAGAGAGAGAGAGTGCACACTAGAAATGGAGGGGGAAGGGCATAAGGGGAGAAAAGATGCGAGGGAGCTGGCCAGAACTTGGGAAGGTGTGACTGGGCGGCATTAGCAAGGAAACGTTCCTGAGCAGCTCTTTCATGTGGGGAAACAGGCAAGGGGACTAAAGAGGATCAAAAGGAGATGAAATGGAAAGGTCTACCCAGGTTTTTTCAAGATTTACAGGCTATGTGCATCAAATGCATTTGTGGTCATATTTATAATTATCTATCTTTCTGTCTACATATACATTCCTCAGACCGTAAACTCACAACTGAAAATAGGCAATAGGTGTATCTTTTTTGTGGTTGCAAATATATGCACTGATTACAAGTATGTGTTCATAGAACAAATATAGGAAAGCCTGCGTAGACCTAGGGTTTTTAAAAGTACACTAAAAAAATATATTATTTGTGTTTATTATCCATTAAAATCAACGTTCAGGAACAAATCAAGAAATTAAAAGTAATGACCCTTTACCACCATCTTCCCTTGAGCTAATGTCCTAAGGCAGGGCCTTGGTACATCCCGGGACTGAGCAGTAAAGCCCTGGTTATCTGACAGGACAGAGGGCTCTGCTGGCTCTGCTCACACAGAAGACTGCAGTGCGGTTCTCACGAGTAAGCAGCCTGCCTCTAGTGTGGGCTGGAGTAAGACAAAAAATCCCTGCAGCTATTGTTGATAACCAAGAAAATTCTCCAAGATATTTATGATATGTGTCATTCATGACTGGATAGTCTCACATCGAAGAGATAAAGGGAGTTACACTAAACATAGATAAGCCTATTGAGACAAATGTTAAAAGCACTTTCTCAGAGGATTCAACCAACTTAAATTAGAGGGTTGGGGACACCTTTCTTCCTTAAACCTGAGAGGAAACATTTACAGATGATTTTGGCTGACTTTCTAATATATCTTCCCAATTCCATTTTTCAAAGCACTTCCCCTCTAATATACGCTCTCTTTAAAAAATAAAAATATGCAACAATACCTGAGTAGAACTTTGCATGCAGCCCAGCACCTTAAGATGTCAACAGCCAAGAGAAAGATGCAATCTCTTACCTTCTTTATTCTATTAGCTTTGGACAACAGCATTTAATTAACACAACAATAGGGATACTTATGTATCCAGCAAGGCTGGCTAAGAAGTACATCTAGAAATCACAAGGTGGTTAGCAGGCAATATGGATTGATGATCAGAGAAAAGCTATTCCCATATTTTCCTGCCATGGCCACAACCTCAGACACAGTAACGCAGGCACCTTTATCAAATCATCAACCCAGTTCTAGAGGGCAGTTAAAACTGATACTCTTCTGAATGCAATTTTCTATCAACACAGAATAACAAGAAAGGCTTGGACTGCTTTGAAAGGCCAATGCTATTCATCGGCCTGATATCTGATCATGTACATTAAGCCATCAACTGAAGTGTGGCTGCAGCTCAAATTAACATACACGGTAAAGGTTATTTAAAAAAAAAAAAAGGAAATTCTTAGCTTTGCCAAATAATAATTTAGAGGAAACCTTATGGCTTTGCTGTTCAAATACTGCATATTTTACAGATGAAGAACTTCAGGTTTAGGCCAGAAGAGTTAAGCCTCTTGCCCAAATTTGCACAGCTAATCAGTGGCTCCAAGATGTTAATATGTGAGGTCAAGTGGAGACACAAAAGGAGACATTTCAAGACTAAGGAAAAATGTTACAACCATTGGCTCCAAATGAAAGTCATAGCTAATCCTTACCTTCAGCCTTTGAGGCATTTGTATTTCAATTCCCAAGTCAGAATTTCATAATTTCCTAGTGCTATCAATACTTAATTCTATATTATTGATACTGATTATCATTTTATCCATCTTGCATATAACATGTTACTATTTCTTTTAGTTTTAAGGCCTCGTCTAAACCTTCTACATTTGTACCAGAGGCATCTGATATTACTTGGGATTCGGTAGAAGCTACTGAGCAGCAAATTCTTAGAGAGACATCCCAGAAGCAAAAGGCCCACAGCTTAATGTCAGGCACTCATGATGGTAATGTCACTGATTTGGTCAAAGACTTTTTCAAACCGTGACCCCCTTGAGAGGAGTGGCTTCCCCAGGACTCAGCACTGGGCTGCATGTAGATGTAGATTATCAATAAATGGACAACTGCATGACATATGGAAGAAAGTGGTGGCACAATCTCCAGGACTGGGTAAACGAGATAGAAGTATTAGAGATTTAACGCTCTAACGAGAACAGAGCATCCCTGGCTGACTTTCTCTCAGTCTGTTCCACGTAAATTGCAGATACATGCACTGCCAACTTTTAACCGCCAAGCACTCTCTGCTCTCTAGAGAAGCAGCCTGAGATCCTGGGGGCACTGCCATTACCAGAGGTAAGTCAGCTGTCCCTCTACCTCCATCGTTCAGACCACCCACCACTTATTATTATAGGTCTTTTTCAGGTACACTTTTACAAAGAGGGTTTTGTATTTCAAATAAAGGAGAAATGTAAAAAGCAAAGTTAAAACTATCACAGGTAGATTTAGATGGCCCTGTCCCTTGGGTCAGAGAAAATAACAAGCATCATATTCTCCCCATTCCAGATGGCAAAAAGGAATGGAGGCTGTAGTACTTTCAGGAACGCTTCCCAGCTCTTGAGATTTGGATCAGATGAGAGCAGTGGAGGGGTCTGTGCACTGGGGGAAGGATCGGCACCTGTGCCCTACTCGCAGGACCCCACCCCACACTGGAAGGACTCTGGGTGGTGTACAGTCTTAGGCCCCACACTGAGGTGGCATGCTGAGCCCACTGGCTTGGGCACAGGGACTTGGTGCTGCTGTGTGAGAAGACCTGCTGTAAAAGGCAACTGGGGTGAGCAGCAGAGTCCCCTGTAGCAGGGCAGCGGCCCTCTCTGGTGGCATCATGTGCACAGGAGGCATGTGATGCCCTGGGCCAGTGCAGAGATACCCCGAGGTCTCTCCTCTAAGTCTGGGGGCCTGTCTTGGTCTTGGAAGTCTGATATCACTTCAGTTTCAGGAGTGAGGGCAGAACGGATTCAAGAGTTCTCACTAATTTTGCTAAATGATGCTTCTTATCTGTATTTGGCTATAAGCTAAGAAGAGAAATTTCTCACTCTCATACCAAATCTCCCTACCTTGTGCACTGTCTCTAAGCATATCATCTACCTCCCATCTCAAAGGATTCACCTCTTATGTTCCTACTTAAAGCAGCCACTCCACTTGTGCAGGAGACCCACTTATTCCCCCGCTCCTCTGCTCAGGACGATGCCCCAGCCATTCTCTTTCCTGTACCATCAGTCGCTACCCTGATCCTTCCCGTCGACACTGCAATGTGCTGTCATAACTCCATCTTAAACACATGTCTTCTTGATTCTATATTCTCTTCCACGTGTGCACAGTCTCTTTGCTTCCTTTAGAGCAGAACTCTGAAACATGCTATGTATGCTGTGGTCTCCCCTTTGTTCCCTCCTCAGCCCCACCATTCTTTCTCAGCCCACCTTAGTCAGGTTTTCAGATGCATCAGTCACCAGCAGTTTCTATGGTGCCAGATAGAGAACCATTCTCCAGTCCTCTCTTGTTTCAGCCTCTTAGCAGCATCTTGCTTTAATGCAGTTGTTTACTTTCTCCTTGAAGCACTTTGCTGCCCTAGCTTCTGGGATCCCACACCATTCTGTCTCCCTCCAATAAGGTAAAAAGTCTGCTGCTCACTCATCTCTGCTGGGCCCTCCATTTCTTCCCATTTCTAAATGTGGGAATACCCCAGAGATAAGCCCTTGTCTCAGTTCTCACTCCTTCCTCGACTATCTTAACGTGCCCCATGGCTTCAAGTGCTACCTGTGTGACAATGTATCTCAAATACAATCTCTAGCCTCTACTTTCCCCTAACTCCGTATTCATATTTAATTCCTACTGAGCATCTTTACTTAGCTAACAAGCACTTCAAAGTTAATATGCCTTATAGTCAACTCTTCATTCCCACTGCCAGCAGTAATTATGCTTATTCTTAAGGGTTCTCTGTTTTGTTAAATGGTTCCAACATTTGCTGGTTTTTCAGTTCAGAAACCTAGGAGTCATCTTTTGTCCCCTCTTTCTCTCACAGCTTAAATTAGGTTTATTAGCAAACCCAACTGGCTACCCAAGTGACTATCACTTGTCACAATCTCACCACCACCCCCGATACAGGTTCTCATTGTATTTTTCTTGTGCTATGTAAGTTGCCTTCTAATTAACACCCTGCATCATTCTTCATGTTGCCACATATTCCCTTTTAAAACTGTAAATCAAATCATAACACTCTCCAACTTAAAATTCCCTAATGATTACATAGTATTTAGAATAAAGACAAGTAAGGGACCAGGTACCTAATTCTAGACACTATGTCATCTGGCTTCCACACACACATCTCTCATTTTCTTCTACTCTTTATTGATCTGGAACATTCTTTCCTCAGACATGCCTATGAGGTCATGCACTCACTTTACTCCCTGACTACTCAATCAATACCCTGCTTAAATTTTCTCTAGAGATTTTAAACGTAACATCAATACAGATATTATATTACTACTACTTGAGATTTTGTAATTATTGACATTTTATATATATATGTGTGTATACACACACACACACACACACACACATATATTTGTCTAATGTGTATCTCCTTCACAAGAACATAGAATCCACAGAGGAGGGACTTTGCCTATTCCATTTGCCATTTTATCTAAATCACTTAAAGTACTCTCTAATGCAAAGTTAGGGCTCAATGTATTTTTATTGGATGTATAATGATAAATTTCAATCAAGCCAGCAGATTTCAGTAACTTGCATTGAACTAAACTGGTGAGTTAGCATTAAACTGTTAGAGCAACTGCACTTACAATGGTGTCTTTATGATTAATCTGTGGTTATTTCAAAGGTGTTTATTGAGCAAGAAAATGCTAAGGGAAAACCAAACTGCATTTATGATTCTTCCTTTGCGGAAAAAAAAAACTACCATGTATTACACAACAAAATGGCTTTAAAAATTACTTTGTTTTAGCTGCCTCAAGGTTTTTGCACTTCCTAATCCCTCAGCTTGGAACATTATTTCCCCCCAGATATTTTCATGTTCTCATACCCGCATTTGGTAAAAAGATTTCCTAGTTTGAAAAAAATAGTATGGATATTATCTGACTAGGAAAAGAAATTGACTTGCACATATTCCTACAGTAGAAAATGTTATTAGCAATTATATCTATTAGCAATTCATTAACTGGCAAAAGATGACTACTCAGAATATATAACTGGCTTCTATAGCAATAAAAAAGCAACAAAATAGAAAAATGGACATAAGAAACAGGAATTTTATGGACAAAGAAGTACAAGTGGCCTGGCCCATCAATGTATAAAAATTTGCTCAACTTCATGAATTTTTGAGAAAAGAAAATGAAACCACAATGACATTCCATTTCATACCAAATGATTGGCAAAAATTAGAGAACTGGACAAATACTGAATATTGGTGAATATGTGAAGCAACCAGCTATCAAAATGCTGATGGGTGAGCAAATTGTTACTGCTTTGGAAACTGTTCACTATTGCCTATTAAAGTGAAACCTATGTATACTCTAATTCCCAAAATGTTCAATACTAGATAAATAAGGTAGAAAAACTCTTCCCTATGTGTACAAGAAGTCATGTACAATAATACTATTACAGCTGCCCTTGAAATAACACACACACACACTCAAAACTGAAAACAATCCAAAATTATAACAACAGAATAAATAAGTTGTGTGTTCATGTAATAGAATATTATTCAGCAAAGAACATGAGTTAATTCTAGCTACACAAATCAGTGTGGGTGAATCTCAGACACATATTATTCTGTCCAGAAGCAAAACATACTATACTCATGTATACTCAAAACATACAAAAACGATTCCATTTTTTAGCATTCAAAACAATAAAAATATGTTTAAATATCCATGCAGAAGGATGGATAAGTAAAAACTATGAAGAAAGCATAAGAGTGATAAATACTCAGAACAGTGATTACCTCTGGGGTATCTAGGAGGTAACATGCAACTGGGAGGCTTCTGGGATATGGTCATGACCTATTTCTTGGTTGATGGGTACACGGATGTTTGTTTTGTTCTTTAAATTGCACTTACATGTAGTCATACAGTATTTGTACATATTGTATATTTCTTCAGGGGAAAAATACTACTACCTCCACAAAAGTAGAACAGTGAAAGTAACAATGGGGTGAATTCAGAAGAACTGACTTAAAAGTGTTCCCTCTGAACATTCCAAGGTAGGGTACCCTGGGTCTGCCCTTCCCTTCTCTGGGCCTCAGTCTCCCCATTTCTAAAATGAGGAGGCTAGACAAGATGAAGGCTAAAGTTGCATACTATAACTAAGGTCCCATAGTTCTCTGAGTCTGTAAGGCCCAGGCATTTGAACAATTTAATTTCATGAGCAGAAGCCTAAGTTTTACCAAATAATTTCATTGAGTATTTGGACATAAATCAGTGAAAGTTACAAAACTATGCAGACTTTGGATAATTATATGGAACTATATATGTGCCTATATGACGAGTAACAAAAGACTACACTTTGAACCTTCATGGAATACTGGTCTCCCTGCTTTACTACCCTCTACTCCTTCCCCGCCCCCCTTTTTTTCCTCCTGTGCCTCCTGAGAAAGAAGAGAATCACTGTTTGAGACACTTGTGTGTCAGATTTGGTTTAAATAAATGATTTCCTGATAACTTAGACTTTGGAAATTTGTAGTTTCAACCTTATGAACAGTTAGGGATATAAAGGAATATTTAGGTGGGATCATCAAGGAGTTAGAGGAAAATTAATAGAGCAGAGTTCTAGGAACCTCATGTACAAGACAACCTCTGTGCTTAAATCCCAAGAACAACAAAACTCTAATGCATTAAGCAATTAACAGGAGAGATTCTTCCAAATCACTGTCATGCAGTATCTACCTTAAACTGTATTCACACTAATAGGCTACAGGGTGATAAGGTTAGGAAGTGCTATAATACTTACTATTTTTATTTATAAGTAAGCTTCATAATTTTGGGATGTTTTAGCATTTCATTTAGTCAAAAATAAAGGCTATGAAAAAACAACTCTAGCATCATATACATTTATTTATGTACTGCATTGTTCCAGAAAACACTTAAGGATGACATATATTCTATGATGACAGTGGCCGTAGTTTGTATTTTTATCATCCTGATCCCACAACTTAAAAAAAAGTCCTCACCTATTCAGGTGATTGTACGAGGTGAGATGAAGTACAAGGTGATGGAAGTTCTGCACGCCCAGCTCGTCTCTCCCTGCCTCTCACAAGAAGTAACCATAGATACTCCTAATTAATTTTAGTATTCTAAATTGTTATTTTTTCTAATTTCATGCAATTTAATTTCTGAATATAGAAGCAGATATAATAGCTATATATGTGACTGTGGGTATATCTTGAAACAAAGTCATGCTATTGATACTGATCTGAAACTTGCATTTTTCATTTAACAGTATGACAGTCATGCCATATATATATATATATATGTAAATATAATTCTTTTAAATTATTCAAATATATAGTAGCTCATGTTATGAAGTGCCATAATTCAAGAATTTTCCTATTACTGGGCAATTAGGAATTTAAAAATGTTGTTATTCAAATAGTGGTGCATTGAAAAACCATTTTACTTCTATAAAATATATTTCTATAAGTGCAATTCTGAGTTAAAGGGTAAATGTATTTTTAATTTTACAACCTTTCAAATGTGTACTTCCTATGTACTTTCTAGCACTGCATGCTACTTGTTTGATAATTTCTGCCAATTTGATGGAAGTAAAAGTCTACCTCAATTTATGTAAGTACTGATGAAGGTAAGTATGTTTCCAAATACTTGTGGTCCATTTGTATGTGCTCTTCTATAAACAGCTATTAAGATTTTCTTTTTTTAACTGAGTTGACTATTATTCATGACTTATATATACATATATACATATATATATATAACATGTAAATGAAGATATTTTTTCTATGTTACAAAATCATAAATATTTTCTACCTGTGTGACACTTATGTTTTACTTCATTTATATAAACATTTCCTAGAATCTCTTTCTAATCAAACCCATCATTAACTAAACCAATCTGGCTTCCCTGTTTTTCTCTAGAAAACATCCTTGGGATGAAATTCCAACTCTACTATATTCTATATTTTCTTCTAATAGTTAAAAATTTTAACTGCTTTCACTGAGATACTTTGTTCTCCCGGAATGTGTTTTTATATATGGGCAAGACAGAGAACACAACTTTATAATATGCCAATTTCATAGCCACACATCCTAAACCTATGTACTAAATAATCTATCCACCCTGGATTGGAATAACTTCACTGTAGCAGTCAGCTTCTAAAATGACTCTCAGTGATTCCTATGCCCACTAATATCCATATCTTGTGAAATCCTCTTCCCTTCAGTGTGAGCTGGAGTTAGTCATTTGCTTCTAATGAACAGAATATGGAAAACACAATGGAGCATCACTTTTGAGATCAGGTTCCAAAGACTATGACCTCTGTTTACAAGCACTCTCTTTCGGTGGCCCTCTCTCTGCTGGCACACTCGATGAAGCACGCTGTCTGATGTCGCAAAGAACTGAGGGATACCTCTGGCCAACAGCCAGTGAGGAAGTAGAGCCCTTCCTCACTTCCTCTAAGAGTGTGGAAGGAAATTAACCCTGTAACAACCATGCAAGTGAGCCTGGCACGGGATCCTTCCCCAGACAACCCTCCAGATAAGACTAGTCTTCTGAGCGACTCTGAGATAGGAGAACGGCTAAACTGCACTTGGATTGCTGACCCACAGAAACTATTAGGGAATAAATGTTAATGCTTTAAGCCATTAAATTTTTAGGTAATTTATTATGCAGCAATAGACCACTATTCCTTCACCAGTTTTTACTTGGTGTTTCTAGAGGGTTCTTAGTCTATTTCATCTAATGTATTTTTATTGTGCCAGGTATCCCTTCAGCAATTGAAAAGAAACCTCATTATCTTCTTCCTAAATGAATAAAATGAGATATGTAGGATGACAAAGGAAATAAATTACATATTAAGGTAATTTATTTTAAATTTACGTTTAAAAAACCCCACCTGGTCCATTCAGCCATTAGTTTCTGTGCCAGGTTCATACTGTTTTAACTATATTAGTTACATGCTAAATTTTAGCAACATGTAGGCAAGTTTCTATTGTTTTTCAAATTTTTCTTGGCAATTCTCACATGTGGATTTTTAAATATAATCTCTAAAAATATTTTAGTTATTCTTTGGGATTCTTATTGGAAATGCATTACATGTATATATTAATTTGAGAGGCAGTGACCTTTTTATGATATCAGGACTTCTATTTATACAGATTCTTGTTCTCTTAACACTTACTTTATTTTCTACATTTTCTCTGAGTAATAGTAATATTTGTAATAGGAACATCAATTAAATGTCCCTTGAGACTTACTCATGTGCTACGTGTTTTTAAAAATTCAGCTAGTTAAATCCTCACAACCCTATGAGACAAGGGAATTATCTATTTCCAGACAAGAAAACTGAAGTTCAGAGTTGTTAAATAAATTTCCCCAAACTAAAATGTTAGCTAGTGGCTAACAGGTGTACCTGCCTGGAAATGACACTTCTTTTTCTACTAAACCAAACTGCCAAATTGTATTTCTGACCAAGGTGTCCACAAGAACATAAAGGGCAAAGACTTCTCATGTCCTACGGTACATACCATAATGAACAGAGTTGCACAGGTGAAATTCTACATTTCCAAACTATACAAAAAAGCACTTGTAATAAAGATACTAACTCCGTTATTGCTCTTTGACTACTGACAGCTTTCAAGCACCACTTATCTCTCTTTCCTCTCTGCCACTCATCTAAGCAAGTATTAAGAAAGCTGGATGCACCATTAGCACCCATGGGAAGCCCCAAACTCTCAAATCCTAGGCCTTGTTGAGGGAATCTGTAGCCCGGCCCCAGTCCCTAACACTCATGAAGCCCCACGCTAGGCTGGCTGTCCTGTTCTCCAAAGCCATTTTGAGACCTGCGTGGGAGCCTGCTCTGTCTCCCAGAAAGCCTCATTAAGTGAGGAATAAGCATTTCTCAGTCTCTTGATGCATGTGTGGCATCATTAGTCTCAAAAGCTGAACAAAATTTTGAGTGGAGAACATCCCACCTCCATAAGGTAGTCACAGAAGCATTGAATATCTAACCCAGTCTTTTAGATACTGCTATTTAAAATCCACATTTGCTCTGTAACACCATTTCACATTGGATTCATTTCTTTCAAGGACATTTATTGAATACCTACTATGTAGGCACACTATTCCAAGTGCTATTTAGATACCAAGGAATTTAGTACTAAGGAATTATAGACGATGTAGCTTTGGGAACTAAAACTTTAACTAGAAACATAAAATCAAATACAGGGGAAAAACCTCTAGATTTATGATATTATCAATGCACTATATCCTTATCAAAGGAAATTTACAGCTAGTTTATTTAAAGCATTTGCTATTCTATCATTTGAAAAAATTAAAGATTTCTTGTGTCAGATAAAGCTAAAGCTCACAATGGATGTTTGCATTACAAATAAAGCCATTGATTATTTGCTTAGAACTTGAAATCACATATTTAAATTTCTTTCATTATAATATAACACTTTCTAAAGTCTCTAACACATCAACATACAGGATGTTACAGTCAAAACATTGTAGTTGGGAAGATACAAGCTTTCCATTATGTGAAATCCACTTAACAATCCACACATTCATTAATTTGAAAATACTGACATATTTATAGTACTTTGATTTCAGAATATGTATCTCCATTTATTCAAGTCTTATTTAGTAGTAGTCAATCAAATTTCATGCTTTTCATTTCACTAGGTTTTATAGATTTCTTGTTAAATTTTAAGTCTTTCTAATTTCTGTCTATGATAAATGGTTTTTACCCATTTCAATTTCTAACTGGTTATTGCTAAGATAAAGGGAAAATATTGCTCCTTTTGTGGTATTTATCTTCAATCTAGCTACTTACTGAATTCTTTTATTGGTTTTAATAGAATTTCTTCTGTGAATAATTTTTAAAAATGTTTCCTCCTTCCAAATAGCTGTATCATTTATGCTGTTTGTCTCAGTGCATTAACAAGAACTTCTAAAATGATCTGAATAAAAAGGATTATAGTGACCATATCATAGTTCTGATTTTAATAGGAATGCTATTTATTAAGACATTCACTCTTGGTTTCTATTCAGTATTACATCATCATTTAGGAAGTTTTCTTCTATTCCTATTTTACTTTTTTAAAAATTATTATTATTAGGAGTAAGTGCTGAATTTTGAATAACACATCTAAAATGCTATTTAGACCCCTACATGAAAAACTAGATTCAAGCTCAACTCTCAGAAAACTGAGCAAGCAATAACATTCTAGAAAATAATTAATGTGTTAAACCAGTAAATCAAGAATGTATTTCCGTGGCATCATTTCCTTTTTAGATACAAACATTATAGCTTCCCCTTTATTTACTTCAGTGAAATAACAAATTAATATCATCTTGACTTTTTCTTATCTTGAGGGCAGCTTTGTAACTACAGTTTAAAGACTCAAAGAACAGCACTTGTAGCTGTTTGGAACAGATCTAACTTTAATAACTAATGGGGGCTGTGATTTCAGAGAGCTATTTAATGCCATGAATTACATTTATTTGATTTACAATTTTGCACTTTATTGGGTTTTTAATTTTTTTATTCACTGAAACTAGGTACAGACCTAGTATTAGGTAACAATTTACATCCCATGGTAGTACAGATAGCTCCATGACAATATTTATTTATCAAAATAAAGGAAATGGAAAAACAAGTAATATTCAGCAACATTTATAAGGCTTTCTAAAGTGCTAAGACTTCTAAAGAGATAGCAAAATGGAAATACAGTTATTACACCTGTCTTCTGATTAATTTTTGAATATATTTTGAAGTAAGATTAATGGCTTTATAAATGTTTCTCACTTCATCCATACCAACAAAGGATTTCAAATTAATTCACTAGTTCTGACTCCCTCCTCAATGGATATTTAAAGTCCATGGCAACAAATTAATCCACTGCAGAGTCAAATCTGTGAAATGTGATATGTTCTTTTACATCCAGAAAGGAATGAGAATGCAACACTATAAATGATACTGCAGAAGAGATTAGTACCATTTGCTCTAAACAAGAAAGGTAACATGATCATTTCAAAATATTTAATTCCTAACACCAAGAATTATATATATTTTTAATCTTTCCAAGGCAACTAACAGGCTCTAGAACAATTTAAAGGCTTACAAATACACACTATAAATTTTAGCTAAACATGGTCTTAATTAAAATCTTTTTTCCCAGATGTTTGAGCCCTTAAAATGGACAAGATAAAATTGTAAGCACACAAAACATATAAATGAACCAACATTCAAAAAAAAAAGGTAACATTGTTAGGAAAGAAAGAGTTTCAAGAACTGCCAACAAAAACAGGTTTCTGAAGATTCATGAGAAAGAAAACTTCCCAGATCAAGGGCTGAAAAGTTGTAAGAATAGACAAATAGATCAATGGCACAAAACAGAGAAACTTAAAATCGTCCTAAATATAAATGGGAACATAGAACATGACGGAGGAAAGAGGCATAGCAAATCAATGAGGCAAAGAGGACCCATTCCCTAGAGGACACACTAGGGAAATTTGGAAATGCCATAGGCAAATAATTTATAAGAAAACATACAAGAATACATTTTGTGTATTAGGCTAGAGAATACTTTCTTAAACAAGGCATGCAAAGTATAAACCATAAAGGTGAACATCAAGTTTGTCTACATTAAAGTTAAAATTTCATATATGAAAAATGGCATTATAAACATAGTCAAAGGGCAAGTTGTTGATGAGGATAATTATTTGTAACTTGTACAAGTTTAATAATTATTATAAGGCAACCACAGTTAATAATAATAACTATTATAATAAGGCAATAAAAATTAAATGGATCAATTAGGTAAAATTTAAGAAAAAAGTAATATGCCAGCAAAAAGTTACATAATACCCATTATATGCTGGACATTGTTCCAAGCACCTTGCATCAGATTTATTTAATCTTCACAACAAATTTGCTGACGTGATCACCCTTCCCATTTTACAGAAAAGGAAGCTGAATTATAAGGGAAATAAAGTGAGTCACCCAACATCACAATGCTAGTAAGTGGCAAAATTAGAATATATAAATATTTCCTATGAATCAAAACACAAAGAGTGAATAACCCAGTGGGGGAAAAGACAGGGTGTGGACTTGTAATTCACAGAAGATGAAATTTGAATGGCTAATACACATATGAAGACTTGTCCAATTTAACTTTTAGTGAGAACATGCAAATTAAAACACTGATACAATTTCATATCCATCACACTGGCAAAACTTAGAAAGTCTGGAAATAACAAGTGTTCATAAAGATACAACAACTGGGGATTTTTATACACAGCTGATAACCAGGAGAACTTAAAAAATTATAAACTCTCCAACACAAGAACTATACTTTGGAGATGCTCTCACATGTCTAAGGATGAGAAGTAATTTACAAAGATATTCATTAAGGCACTTGTTAACTATAGAAATTAAAAATCACAACTGTGCCAGTTTCAAAAGGTATGTTCAACATGAAAAAATGTATACCTGAATGATAAAAGTACACAACACCCACATGTGATTTATGGCTACACACATACACAGCAAATATTTTTAAAAAACACGTAAGAACAATATAATAACCTTCAAGTTACTGGTACCTCTAAGAGAGGAAAAAGAATTGGGGAAGAGCCTTAAGTTTATTTCCCAAGGCAAACGCTATAGGAATCAAGTGTGGAAAAACCTTAGCACCTATTAAATGTATGCAATACATGCATAGGGGTCTGTTATATTGCTTTCAGTACTTAAATGTATAATCTAACTATTCTTCAATTAAATTTGTTTTTTGAATTAATGATATTGTGAAAAAAAACAGAAAAATAAACATGCAATGAGAAAAATCAAGGTGGAGACAAGCATAACCATGAAAGGGAGGTGTGGTTCAATGAGTAGCAATTAAAGGAAGACTGTATTTTTCAAACAGAATTCTGCAGGCAGAAGAAAGAAGCGGGCAGAGAGTAGTAACTTTTAAATCTGAGAAAGAAGTCACAAACTGCTGGCCAGTGAGGCCCATGTAACCAATAGATGTGCAAATTTAGTCAGCACAGAACTATTCAAAATGTGAATATTTTTATGTGAGGCATATACTTTCTATATTCACAGTCCCCACCAATCCCTTGTGTCTTCCACTAGGTAATTTTCTTTATTTACCTGGGTTATGAAAACTTCTGAGTTTGAAATCCTTGCAAAAGAATGAGATGAACAGGTAGACAGGGTTACATTTGGAACTCAAGAGAAATTCCTCTTCAGACAGTACAGAAGGAGAGAGGGGAAGAGATGGAAAACATTTGAAAAGAGAAATTAGGAAAGGCGTGGCTTTGAATAAGAATTAAGTAAAATATTAGCAAAAGGTTGGTAGGGATGCAAAATGAGAGAACACCTGGGTATACCTGAAAACACCTCACCAATGGGTTTCCCACATGTCCATATTGTTAAAAGCATCTTCACTGAACTGTTTGTCCCAATATTTTGTATTTTCTGCCTCCTGACATTAGGATTGTTTTTTTGTTTTTTTCCCACTTTGAATCTCATTTCTTCCCACAGACGTGATGTGTAGAGCGGCCTCTGTGACTTCCAGATTCCTTCCTTGACTATGCTGTGTACTAGTTTTTCCTGGGCTTCTTGGAATAAAACCTTTCCTGTTCTCTTCTAGAAAGGACCTAGGGATGGTCCTCTCCTTTGTAAAGACAAGATCTGCTTATACAACTTTCTTTATTGTGTAAGAAGGTATCTTTGCCAACAACTCTGGAAAGGTCTCAGCCATTTTCTCTTCAAGGCATTTTCTTTCTTTTCTCCTTCAGAAAGGTTTTAAACTTTCAGGTTTACCATGCTTGGAAGCATGGCACTGTTGTCCAAATGCTGAATAAGGCTGCATCTCCAGAACATCTGAATAAATGATTGATTTGGTAAATTTTATAAAAATCTCTTTTATTATCAGGGGAAAAAATATGCAGCCAATTTTATCCCCATGGGAACGGTGGATTTGCTATTGCAATTGAACTGGTTGATCAATCTAGTTAAGTGGCTTACAGTTTTTCTCTGGTGAATTAATTAGTTATTTAATTGAACTGAACAGATTTTAGGTTTCTTGGGTACAACATGAACAAAACCACAGTGAGAACACTTCAATGTGTCACCAAGTAGACAAAATGATTTGATCGATTTTTGTTTTCACATTTGCAATTAAGCTTTGGCTAAGCTTCTATCCTTGTGGAGCTTTGTTTATACAAATCTAAAGCTAATACATATCAAATTGGGCTGGATATTTTGAAGGACTGGTTCAAGAGGATTACTGGAAGATAGTGGTAATGGAGAAACAAGGGGATTTGTGGTACGTTTACTCATAAAGAAATTGATGTACCTAGATAAAGATTTTATGTGCAAATACTTTTTAATATAAAACACTGTGTTGGGTACCACAAGTGCCCTCAAAATGAAAATGGTGAAGTTCCTACCTTCATGAGTATACCAGTTAGGAAACTGTCTGCTAAAAACAGAATATACTGTTTGAGCTCAAATATTTTAAAAGACAATATATCATTTCACATTAGAATTTTAGCAGGCAGGCAGTTTCTTGGCATGATTTAATAAGTAACTTAATTATGACACTAAAGATACAATTCTTGATATTTTTCACCCTGATATCCCCTATAAGCAGATTCTTCTTTTGGTTACAGGGTGGCTGTGAGGGCAATTAGGATTAGGTTCTCTCCTGTTGATATCTAGTGTGTGTGAGTGAGTATGTGAATGAGGAGAGAGGATTCAGAGGAGCAAGGGAGAGAGAGAACCTGAGAGTGGGGAAGACAAGGGCACAAAAATACAGAGTGAAAAACTTCCCCAATAACAGAACGTAAGCCCTGCTTTTCACTTGGTGGGGACCATTTAATACAGGTGCTCTGGACCAAGAGTAAGTTCCAGGAGGAATGCCAGGCAATGAATGGCTTAGAATAACCAGTGTGCCCATCTCCACATCAGAGAATATCAATGTTTAGTGGAGGACTGGATAAAGAAATAAAATTGTGATTCTGTGAGGAACTGAGGAGAAAAGAGATGGATGTTGGATAACGAACTGACAATAACGTCCACATTGATTTTACCATATACTTTTGCATAGTGGTAGGATAGGAGGCAAGAAAGACACACAAATAATTACAACATAAGACATAATAAAGTGAGCGTGCATCCTCCTAATTCAGAGTTGGTATTAGAGTTGAGTCTTCCACCCCTGAAATAAATTCTTACCATTCTGGATGGATGTATTACCTCCAGAACCCCTCACTTTGTGAATGCTGCTTCTACAGATCCCAGAATGTGCCATTTTGGTTTTCTTTTTGCATATATCCATAATATATGTTGACCTTTAAACTTTATTGAAGATTTTCCCCTGATTTGTGGACATTTTCCATAAAGAAGCAAAGGTTTCAATTACTGCAGAGGAATTACCATATTCCCAGTGAGGAGAGAATAATACAGGATTGTTGAAATGTGGGTGTCAGGCACTGAGCTACAATTACCCATTAGCTATGTGACTTCGTCCCACACATCAGCTTGTCTGTGTGCTCACTCTGAATATGCGCCCCAGCAAAACTTTAAAGCAAAGCATGTCATGGACTATCAGGGTCATCTGCAAATAGTCAAAACCACAAATGCCAAGAGTCCACACTACAACAGAAGCTATTAATAAGTCTTATGAAAAACATGTGAACCAATTATTATGGGAACTTAAGGAAAATCCCTTCCCAGGGAAGAGCCACTAGAAATATTCACGCAAATTGTCAAATATTCATGGCAGATTTAGAAGCTCCTTTTGCACATTCTAGGGTGTTGACTTGATGTGAATAACAGCTCTATAATATCTGCATTAAATTAAGAAAGGGAAGCAATTCTGCATCTAAAGAATGGCTTTTTGAAAAGGGAAGTGGGAACACATTCAACTGCCTTTGTCTTTACAGATACATTTAACTGTCCTTCTAAAAGGTCTTTGAAAGTGCTAAGAATAAATGTACTATCAAGAAAATAGGGTAACTATTTCCAAAGAAGGAAATAAACAGATCAAATAGGTCGCTCTGCACAAGAAACAGCTTGCAATACACAAAATGTGCACCAAAGCCATAAGCACAGCCACCATTCAGAAAGGATGGAGAAGGAAAAGAGAATTACCTCACCATCTCTGAAGTCTCTCTGTGGTGCTCAAGGCCAGTGCACAGAAACTTAATGAAAAGTCAATTAGGTACAGCTCAAAACCATGATTCTTTTCATGGACAGTGTAACTACTTTCATGCAATGATCAAAATGAACAGTTCACATGGCCCATTAAGTGGTTACACTGTTAGTCCTAGAGGAGTGCCAGATTAAGTTAGATAGTGAACTAGTCACAAAGCCTCTACTTTCTAAAGCCTCCTTCAGCTTTGACTTGCATGGGCGGTATAACTTTGCAGTAACAAATTAACTTATAATTAACCAGGAGATTTGGATTGCTGTGTATAAAAAACACAGATGTCTCAGACTTCATAATAATGTGGGAAGGAGGTGGTAATAAAAATATGTTCAGCTGCTTGCCCAGAATATTTAGAAATGAAAGTTAGTAAAGCTTAGTTGGCTGTAAATACTTGCAATGTGATCTCAACCTCCTTCCCAAAAACATCTCTCCATGCTGTCTGAAACTCATTACTTCCCTTGGTCTCACTAATGCACACTTGAAATATATGAGGGCATTTAAATAAACTCACATCTTCTAAAATTACAAAAGCTAAAAGGAATGACTGTTAAACACTCATATCTTTGGATTAATTAATTTAATGAGAATTTTAACCCTACCACTTAATTGAGAGCACATATGCACTGAGGGAACAGTACTTTTGATAGGGACGAAGAAGAACATGGTGATACCACAGGGGAGCAAGGTGCAGTAAATCACTAGAGTAGGGGCATTTTGGGAACCTGAGAGTTTTAGGATCTACAGTCTAGGGAGGAAGATGTCAGGTGGATTTCCTAGGGTAAATTCTGCACACTTATCATTAAGATGCTAAGAGCCACAAAGTGGGGACTCTAAAAGTTGATCTATGTCCTTAAAAGTCATCGCTTCCTTCCCTATTGTTAGCTGCCTGTGGCTTTATGAATCCAAGCACCATCAAAAATTTACTGAACAACTACTGTATGCCAGACATCCTCCAATTACCTTACCTCTATTAAATAAAATAGATTATTTTATTTAATCCTTAAAACAGTGATAGGTGTATAATTTGCAGACAAGGAAACAGTAATTTATCTAATATCACTTAACTTGAAGTGACAGAAATGGGATATGAACTCAGATTTTCTGATTTCAAAGACAATATCCTTAATAAATGCTAATTTTTCTCTGGGTCCCTAGTTTCTATGCAATCTTACCTTCTTCCTATGTAGCTATAATTTTGGTTCATTTTAGTTATTTCTCTATCCTGATAGCTTATTCTGATAAAAAACTCCACTTGTGCTGGCTAAGTACTGGCAGTCTGCCGCTCAGCAGGTCTCAAGTGACCTTGGCTAACCTTGGCCCATAAGAACAACTAACCTCCATGTCCTTGATCTGAAAGAGAAGGTAGATAAAGTTGGAAGAAGGGGTTAAAATAGTAGGGACCAAAGTCAACTGTCTCTTACTTTTAAAAATTTAAACCTGAAGTTAGGTCCTGATACACACTCTTCTAAAACTGGTGCTGTTTCATGACCTTTGGGTAAATTAACTTCTCTGACACCATCAGTAAACAAATTATTTTTGATGCCTACTTTGGACAATCCCTGCTCTTGTGAGGTTACAATCTACAAAACAGTGGGTAATAATCAAACTCGTGCACAGCTGTTATAAAGATGAGGACTCTATCCCCACAATGAGTAGATATTTGCTTGATTTCAGTTTGCTTCCTCAGGGTAGAAATCAAATATAACCCATTCAAATTTGTTTAAGCTAAATACTATTTGTATGTTGGTATCCCTAGCATATGAATTATCAAACCAAGGTAACTATTGATCACTTTTCTTGTCTTTATAAGCCCAGGCCTAAGTATAAAAGAAGCTTTGATAGATGAATTGACAAAAGTACATGACTGAATTGTTTCTGAGGGCTTTCCTAGTATAGAGAATGCAAGTCTTTGTTGTTCTTATTGCCTGGAGAGTAAAAGCAAACCTTAAAAAAAAAAGAAAGTGGTAACATTGGCTTGAGCAGCTTTATTTTACTTGGAAAAATAACTTGTAGCTACGGCACTATTGCACGTTCCCAAATCAGGGGAAAAACAATGCTACATGTAGTCTTCAGATCTATCTCTACATAGAATGACATGAGGAAGGACCATACCACCATTCTATTACTAGAATTTTATGATAGCCCTGGGAGAAGGAAATCCTCGAGAGTGAAGTATTTATTGGGATAAAGAGTATAAAATCTCAATTATCTAAGAGACAGGCCTTATCAAAAACAAAATTATTGCTAACCCTGTTAGCACCGCTCAGTCTCAAAATAACAGGCTTCTCCCTGACACTCACACTCATTTATGTATCTCCATTCTTACAAAATCCAGTTTCTGAGTACAGTTTTTAAGTTCATCTCTACTTGAGGCTTTGGAGCAAATAAGTTCTATTCATACTCCCAGAGGTAAGAACAGTGGCCCCTCTCCCCAAACCAAAGAGATCTCAGGTAGAAATCTATATTAGGATTCTTCTCATTGTAACAAAAACACAATGAAGATTAATTTATCCCTAAGGAAGCTTACTGATGCATATACCCAAATCACGGGAGAGTCAGTCTAGCCACAGGGATGACTGGTTCCACACATATTATCAGGAATCTCTGACTCTATCGGTGTGCATGTGTGTGTATAGACACACAGTGAAATACCCAAATCTTACACAATTCAGTGAGTTTTAATAAATGTATACAACTGTCTCCCCAACATACCAATCAAAGTAAGTGAAATTCTGTCACCACTGAAAGTTCTCTCATTCTTGCTAACAAATCCTTTCTAAACTGTGTTGACCTCACAACACAAATTTCAAAACCAGTTCAAACTAAGTTAAAAAAAACCCTAAAGAATACCTTTTTAGAATCCAAACATTTAAATTCCTTTTCCAGTGTTTAATTAACCAACATTGATTGATTTACTAATTTATGTAATCCAAGTGCATGTATGCCTTATAATTTAGTTAAACCGTTACCACTTTTAAGTGTTTACAAGTGAGATAATACAAGGTTAATAAAGGTTTGGCATTTTGGTGTTTAAAGCACTTGATATTTTGGAACTATGATTTTTACTTCAGCTGTGGTTTGCATTTTCTAAACCATCTCTAGCTTCTTTGTTGAAGATTAACTGTCTATCAGGTTTATGTAAATAGGGGAGCTAAGATTTCTACACATATTCATTCATAAGTTAAAAACAGTACTTTCCACCAGTTAGCCCTATAAAAGGGAAATAGACCTTGACTAGACATAATTAGGCATTTGTGTTCACCATAACTATAATTTACTATTAGTGTATGAAGAGCCCTCAGTTCTAGTTTACTCTGTTAAGTGACAATAAGTGAGGCTAAAGTAAATTCAAGTCAACACTCCTGGGTCACCTTAGTGAATTTATAAAGCATATAATGACATTATTTGAAACAACTGTAATTTTGGTTCTGTTGCATAATAGTACAAACTACTGGTTTGATTTGTCGTTTTGCATATTCAGTGATACTTAAAGTGACTGTCCACGGGAAGATGAACCTGAGGGCACTGTGGCAATATGCTCAGGGGTGTGTGCTTTCATCCTACACACGATGCTCCCGGTGACCCAGGGGTGACACTGCACAGTCAACCATGAATTGCTCACTATTTTAAGAAGCTTCCATAAAAGACTCTGAAAATAGTCTGTGGAGTATGTAAATCATAGGTTATAATTATACAAAATATACATGTAAACATCTTTTTTTCCCCAAAGCTAGTGATAAAAGGAGAAATCAATAATAATGTAGGGTTTTTTCAGTTAGCATAATTCTCAGTTTATCTGGAGGGTGAATTTTAGAAAACTACAACCACACAAAACACAACAGTAAAATAAACCAAAAATGCCTCAGTGCCAGAGGTTTTCAAATTGTGTCATGTCTACCCTAATAGCTTTTAGAACATACAGATTCTGGAGAAACTGAGCCCATGGAACACTCTGCCCTTCAACTTGAACACTTCTGTTTTTACCCAGATACCCGGGGTTCTGTTTAGAGAGTGGCAGAGAGAGAACAGGTCGTCAGCCAGGGCCCTGTGTCAGAAAGCCAGGGACCAAGTGCCGCTTGCTCCTCAAAGGAGGCTCCAGAGCCCAGAACACACAGGTATCACAAACTTTTTTGGCTGGCACATTTAATTCAGGTAGACCAGAAGTAGCAAATCTGAGATGGGGTAGTGAAAAGGACCAGGGTGCAGTTTTACTTTGACTAAAAGCAATCACTGACACAAAGCTACAGCAATCAAAACAGTGTTGTACTGGCACAGGAACAGACACTGACCAGTGGAATGAAGCTCAGAGCCCAAGATAAGCCCATATATCTCTGCCCAATTGATTTCTGACAAGTGTACTAAGTCCACACAGTGAATATAGAATAGTCTGTTTAATAGATGGTGTGGGGACAAATGGATTTCAACAGGGAAGAGAATAAAGTTGGACTCCTATCCCATACCATGTACAAAAATTAACTCAAAATATATCACTGACCTCAATAGAAGAGCTAAAACCATAAAACTGTTAGAAAAAAAATGCTGAATCTTCATATCCTTAGATTTGGCAGGGGATCCCTTGATAGGCCAACAAAACCATGAGAAGTAAACAAAAAAGTATGCAAATTACATCACATCAAAATTTTTTAAAACTTTGCTTATCAAAGGACATTATGAACAAGTAAAAAGATGATCTATGATGGGCAAATATTTGCAAATCATCTATCTAATAAGGGTTTAATATTCAGGGTGTATTAAAAACTCCTACAGCTCAACAACAAAAAGACAACCCAATTCAAAAATGGGCAAAGGACTTGAATAAACATTTCTGCAAAAACACATAGAAATCACCAAAACCATGTTCACCAATAAAAATGTTCAACATCATTAGTCATTAGGGAAATACAAACCAAACCCACATGGGGTACCACTTCATGCCTCCTACAATTACTGTAATATAAGAAAAGAACCTAACACATGTTGGCAAGGATATGGAGAAATTGGAACTCTTGTACCTTGCTGGTGAGAATGTAAAATGGTGCAACTGCTGCGGAAAACAATTTAGCAGTTCCTCAGAGTCAAAAGCAGAGTTACTATATGATGCAGAAGTTCTACTCTAAGGTATATCCTCCAAAGAACAGAAAACAGAGATTCAAACAAACACATGTACAGACATGTCACAGCCAAAAGATGGGAACTATCCAAGTGTCCATCAGCAGATGAGTGTGCACAGTAAGACACATCCATACACTAAAATACGACTTAGTCTTAAAAAGGAACGAAGTTCTGATACATGCAATAAATGGATGAACCGTGAAAACATTATGCTAAGTGAAGCCAGACACAAAGGGACATATATTGTATGAATCCACTTACATGAAATATCCAGGATAGACAAATGAAAAGAGACAGAATGTATAATAGAGATTACCAGGGGCTGGGAGTTGTGGTAATAAGGAATTATTGCTTAATGACTAAACAGATTCTGTTTGGAGTAATGAAAAAGATTTGGAAATAGTGATGATGGTTGCACAGTATGTGAATATAATTAATACCACTGAATTATACATTTAAAAAATGGTAAAAATGGCAAATTTTATGTTATATATATTTTACCCCAATTAAAAAGAGCAATCACTGAAAGACTAGATATAAGGGATATATTTTTAAAATAAGGTAAAGAGTGATATTTAGATACAACACAGTAGACATTGATAGCTGGGACAGCTGAGCAGTAGCCAACCAGGATGGGTACCAGGCAGACACAGGTCTAGAGGAATGGTGAGTTCAGTTTAGTTTCTAGCTCGAATATGGTACAAAATTAGTAAACCTTATCTCTGACGAAGTGGAGGGGAAGGAAAACTGAATAGGCTCATTACAGTCACAGTACCTCTAAATGCTGCATAAAGTCTGCATTAAGTCCTGTTAACATGACCATCCATTTCAACTGACCCTTCTACAATGTGCACAGCAAACAGGAGGCACATGAAATCCCATTTATATGATAATGAAACAAATGCAACGAAAAGGAAACATCAATGCTGTGATCATAATGAGAATATGTGGAACACTTACTATTTCCTTTGTTCTTTCTCATCCAGGTTAGTCAATGAGCTACTCAGTCAACAATGCCACTGTCCTCCATTCTTTTAATGGAAGTAGAGCTCTTATATTTCCTTAAATGGGTGGGCTGAGGCTGCAGAGTGGGAAAGAATGCAGGCAGGCTGACAAGGAAATCTGTTGCCAGCTCAGCAACATACCTGCTGTAGCACAGATTATGATTATGAACTAAAATTATAAACTAAAAAACCTTGTTAAACCTCATTTTTTTTGTCCATAAAACGGGTTTAATGAAGCACCTAAATATCCCTCATGGGATTGCTGTGAAGATGGAATGAGACGGCATGTTTAAAGTCAATGTCTTAGATGTAGTCAGCATACAATTAGCAGTAGTCCCATAACTACTCCCCCTATCCCCCTCCCAGTGCTGCCACCCCCACCCCCGCAGGCTTGCTGTGCCCACACCTGTAAGGAAGTCTGCTGTAGCTCTATGAGGCTGCACTTCAAGCTACAACTCTGAAAGTGACAGCTGTTCACTTTGCCTCCCTTTATATCTATAAATAATTCAGTTGTTCAGATATTGGTCCAGGCACTGCAGACACATACTAGCCCCCTGCTAGCCCTGCTCACACTCCACCAACACTCGTCCCGACTTTCAGGAGAAGGTAGTGTTGGCACATGGTCCTGCTGGGGGTGCTGAGTGACCTGCTTGTAGCTAATAGTACACTTTTGTAATTGTCATACAGAAGGGAAAAAAGATGAGAATGAACATACCCAAGACCAAAATTCATTCCATGACTGAGATGGAAAACTCACTTCTCATGCTTTCCATGCAATTTAGGACCAATCATTAGCCTATTAAGTCTTATACTTGATTAGCATTAATGAGAAACATGAACTCTCCATCTCTTTTAGCTTTCTTGGGGAGACATTGATGGATGACCCAGGAACACCCCCTTTGGGGAGGAAGCTACCTCATGGAAGCAATGAGAGCTCATTTTTTATCCCTGTCCAGACTTGACCTTTAAAACACAAACGTTTGGATTCTTCTGCCAAATACCTGCCTATAACAAAGCAATACATGAACGTACATCACTACTTTATAAAACAACAGGCTAAAGAACCCTTAATAGAAAAAAAAAAGTACCTAGGATTAAACACAAACAATGGAAGCTCTAGTCTGACATCAGAGCAATTGATATGATACTATATTATATGGGAACAACATGATTAAAATCAACATGGATCTCTCAAAATTAATTCTTAAAAAATCTAATACAACTATATACTCATAAAAATATACTTGAGATTTTTCTCTATATTTTTAAAAAACCAATGAAAAATAGTCTACTTTGCTATCTCCAAGCTTGCCCTCTGTTATATACTCAACAGAGTTTCTCCTTAAGAATACCTTGATACTTTTGCTGAAATGCACATCAGGGTACAAAAGCCTTGATTAAAGATTAGTTTATGTTCTAATACAAAAAATCAGTTTTTAAAGATCTTGTATAAGTGATTCTTATAGTCCACTCAAAAAAAAAAATCTTCACATTGATTAGGTGAAATACACATAATTTAGTGGCTTGTGTAACTAAAAATTCTTCAGGTACAATTTGATCCAGGAATCAACAGATAGCTTCAAGACTTAATATTTTCAACTTTGCTTTACCTCTGTTTCATTTAAAATGTTTTTCACTGCTTGCCACCTATGGCACCAGGACTGCAGCATATTCTTTCAGCATCCCCAGTGTCAAGAAAGGGTCTAACAGTTCAAACTCCGGTAACACCATTATCTTGGGATTGTTCTTATTATAGTAGCCAGGAAAATGGACTATACCAAATAGCCATGTTTGGGTCATTTTCTCAACCCTTAGGGCCAGGTTGCAACATCACCAAAAACATGAGGACAAAAAAGTAGAAGTAGTTTCCAAAAATCTCAGGCTGCTACTTCCAGAAAACCAAATTCTGAGCAGGTAGAACAAACTTAAATTTTTAGACTAGGTAAGTTGTTTTCCAACATGGAAAATGACTCACTGCTTCCATTTCAGTTTCTCTTGGTGACTAAGAGCCCCAGGGTATTACAGCTCTCTACCCTGGGGCTTCTCTGTCTGTGACACCAGAATATTCAGTTACCTGGCTGGTAGGCACACTATTTACACTTAATGCCAGTAAAATGCTCAGGGCCCAAAACATGCTATATAAATGCAAAGTACCAGTATGAACTGTAGTAGAAGAGGTATTCCCCAGTTAACAGAAAGAACAGTATGCCTGCAGATACATCAAATGCTATAAAAGAAATGCTAATTTATTTCACCTCCTCACCACGTAATTTAAAAATCGCTTTACCCACATCCTATATTTTAGAGGTTATATTCTCTCTCAGAATGTCTGCACTTCAATCACTTAACTTTCTAAAGGTTATCGTAACTTTTTAATTTTTTTCTAGAGCCACTTCTAGAGGATGACAGAAGAGTTTGTTAGAATTCCAATACAGTGGCAAAACTCTCTGTGCCCTCACTCTCAGCTCTAAGAAAAATTGATTTTCAAGTGCCTCTGATAAAGGATTACAGCCATTTGGATTTTGTCTTTTGAGAAATAAAAAGAAGTGGTTTGGGTTAAAGGTATAAATTCCTCTAGTTAGTCACAGAAACAAATTTAGATCTTATTAGCACATAGTAAAAGTGAATGAAAAGCTAACACTGCACAGATGCTGCCAGGATGAGAGGTAGAAATCTTCCCTGACCGGTGATCGATGAGACAGTAAAGGTTAGAAGAATTATTAATGTGGATGCAGAAGAGCAAAGGACAGTAGGAAAGCAAAACTCTGTTTTCTTTTATAAATCACAATATAAAATAATCTATACATAATGAATTATGTCTTGCAACTGTTACTATTGGCTAAAGGCCAAGTCAAAGCATCTTCAATTACTAACCTAATTAAGTGTGTCATAGTGGTAGTGGTTTTCCATTTTTGTTTTGTTTTTTCATTTTTGTTTTGTTCTGACTTTTGGTAGTGAAATTAAGTTTGGACTAAAGTGTTAAGGAATGTGAAGGTGCCTCGTTAGCACAGTAGGTAGCGAGTCAGTCTCATAAAGTGTTAAGGAATGTGGAAGAAAGACATTTTCATCAATTAAGCGTCAGTAAGCATTGAAGAACAGTAATGTACAATGAAGCAGGTTATAAAACAGCAGGTAATACAACCCATTTGTTTTAAAAAGATGGATATGTTGTGATAGCACTTACCTGGTGCTCTCCACAGGCCAGGCATTGTTCTGAGTGCTTTACATGTACTGATTCATTTCATCCTCACTCTGCACGTGAGTACCAATTACCACCTGATAAATCAGGAAACTGAGACACAGAAAGAGGGTAAGGAAATTTCCCATGGTCTCATTATGATGGAAAGATGGATGAATGGAGAGACAGACAGGTGAATCAATACACAGCCATGTTCAAGGTAATGATAATCATTTCCAGATATTGGAACAGGATTTTCTGTTATGCTCATTTTGTTATTTAAGAATGGAGTGACACATAACTATTTTCCCTTGAAAATATGTATTTTGTAATCAGGAAATAAATATCGACAGCTATTATCATTTTGGGGAAAATGTTTCATATACTGAACAGAGCTTCGTTCTTTTATGGTGATTCAGCTATTCTGTTGAATGTCTTGGCATTCCAAGACAGTCAACCCAAACTCAACCAGTTCCAGATGGATGGAAGTCCACCTTCTCTCTAGACCTTCTCATGCTCACTCCTTTTCTTGGTGAGTTGGTGACACCACACACCCAGCCATCCAAGAAGGAAACCAGAAGTCACCCCAGACAGCTCATCTATTCTGTCCCCATCTGGACAGCAGGTGAGCAGGCTCAATTAATTTCAACATCCACCTGGTTCTCAAATGCAAGACTTCCTCCTGTTTGCCCTTTCTCTCTCCATCACCATCTTACCAGCCTAGTGAAAGCTCTCATCACCTTCTGCCGGCATTACTGCAGTAGCCTTCCAGCTGGTCTTGCTCCCTCCATCCATCACACTCATCTCTTCTTTCAATCCTCCTAATTTCCCCTCCTTTCCTGGCTACAAAGCTTCCTTTGTGGGAATAGGATCAGATAATGCCCTTGCTTAAAATTCTCAAGTTGTTCCCCCTTATGAAACTAAACTCCTTAGCGTTAAATACAATGTTGTCCATTATCTGTATCTCACAAGCCTTCCTCCTTTACAGCACAAGCCTCTGTTTTGCTCTGTTTACTCCTCTACTGCACGGGGTTTTCTATGCTTATACAATCATATGCTAAGTGTTCTCACCTCCAGAACTTCACATATGTTATTCCCTCTGTCTCAAATGTCTTCTACTGAATTTAAATCTTTCTACATTTTCTACTCAGTCTAGCATCTATTCATTTTATAATTAATATTTACTAAACACTTACTATGCATCAAGCAATTTGCTAGTTTATACAAGTAAACCTAAGCAGACCAGGTTCCTGCAAAGGGTGACCAACTAGCCCCAATTTGCCCAGCACCGTTTTGGTTTTAGCACTAAAAGCCACATTCTAGGAAACCCCTCAGTCCTGGGCAACCCAGAGTGGCTGGTCACTTCTTTCTTGTACCCAGTGAGCTGACATTCTAGCAAGCAAAGTGGCTTAATAAATAGCCATTGAATAAATAATTAAGTGAACAAATGAAGGAATTTCTTTTTATAGTATCTGGAGATGGCCATTATAAACATCTTTTATCTTTATATAATTTGCAATAAACCTGAAGTCAACTTTATGATAGAGGGAAAAACACATAAGTAGATTAATATACTAAACAGAAATCCTAACATGGAGTGAGCCAAATTATCTGACCCGTGGGGTGGGTGGCAGTCAAGGCAGCCTGTGAAAGGCTCCCTGGAGAGGGGCAGGTGAGGAGGGAAAGAATGTCTGTCCTCCAAAGAGGCAAGTGGAAACTTGGCTTGTGTCTATTCACATGACACATGGCCAGCAGGATAAAACGCGCCTGGAACAGCTCTAAGGGAAGATGCGTTGGAAATGCAGGAAATAAGGGAGAGGGAGTTTTCAACCTCTCCCAGTGAAACCCTTTGTTATCCTCATCTGTAAAATGGGGTGAGAAAGATACCTCACTCACAAGTTTTTATAAGGATTAAGATAATTCAATGTTTCTAAAGTGCTTTGGACAGTACCTGGCACATGGTAATAATCTTAAGTATTAGCCCATATTCCCCCACTCAGTCTGAACGTGGCCAGTAGAACTGCCTGCCGGGGAGCTAGAGGTGGTGGGTTGGCTGAGCTCAGCCTCTCAACAAGCAGCCTAATCCAAGAAGAGGCCTATAGAAGGAAGTTTAGAAGAGGACTTTGATTTCCCTGTCCACCAGGTTGCCCTCGAATGCACTGGAGAGTAAAACAATTTAAGACTTAACCTTCAAACCACAAAACCACCTGCATCCCCATGAACATGGGCTGACAGGAGTACATTTTAAAACAGGAGTCATAAAATGTACTGGGAAAGAAATCACTTATTCAAAATATTACAACACAAACTATTTCCTATTAACAATAAAAATAACATTTTACAAATAAGAAAATTATTTTTCATGCTTTAGCCAAACACTATTAAACTTGAAAGTTATGGCAAATTGAATCTTGTTTACATAGACTAACATTAGCCCTAGTAAATAAAGAGCAAAAAACAAAAACAAAAAATACATCTTCTGCCAAGAGTCTTAACACACAATCTGATATTTATATTGTAGAACTAGGAATACAGTCATGTCCTTTTAAAAGTTAGTTGAATTAAACAGGCAAAATAATCAGACTGAGTATATGCATTGACATGTTTCTGGCTTCCTTTTTAAAAATTGGTTATTCCAAGCTAATTCAAATATGGAGGAGTAATACACCCAGGGCCCAGGCACCAAAACTGCAACCAGATGGTAAGATGAGTCCATCTGAGCTCAGCGGTTTGCATTCCAACAATGCCCAGACGGGGCTCCTGAATGCATGTGGCCAGCACAGCCCATGTCTCATCTTCAACCATGTTACCCAACATACGGCTCTGGGTAGTACAGTTGGTTATGGGGAGTTGTAACTGAGACCTAACCTCAGTAACTTTGATGATAAACATTAGGCTATAATCTGAGAAACAGACAGTTTGACACAAAGAAAGGTAGTGTAGTGGGGGGTCTCTGCATGCAAAAGAGCAAAGACACAGCAGACATGCCCTGGAAGTCCAGACCCCTTTCTCTATGGTCTTCTTCCAAGGCTCCTTCCTACAGTTTCCTCCTCTCAGCTGTGTGCAATTGAGAAAATGGACATATTGGTCATGAGCAAACCTGCATCCTGCATTCCAACTGAGACTTTCCCAACCCTTCACCATACTGCTGCCTGCCATCAAACAAATTAAAAAACAAAAAAAAAAACAAAAAAAACCCTCTCTTCCTAAGGCTGTGTGTGTATGTGTGTATGTGTGTATTTATATTTAAAAACTTACTGAACACTTTGAAGAAGTTTAACTCTCTGGGACACAATGTCTGAGTTATTTTAACATTGCCTGATTAAACAGACATGAAAAGAGCCAATGGTCCTCTTAACTGGTTTCCAATAGAAATCATGGAGGGCTGAAAGTAAGTCGTTCCAAAGGTCTAAAGAGAAACTTACTGTGACCTACTATGTTGCTCTACAATCAGTAGAGCAATTTTGTCAAGAAGTCAAATGATATTCCTTTTACCTAATAACAGAAACAAATCTGATAATGTCATTTCCCTGCTTAACTACTCCAATGATTATCCATGTTTGATGAATGTGGCCAAAAATTCATAAGAGCCTTAACAAGATGGAAGAAGAGGAAGGGAGGGCTAGATCTTGACCCTCATGAAACCTCCTCCATGACTTTCCGTATTTGGCCCCTCTGCATTTCCGTTTCTCCAGTTAGCCAAGTTCTTCGTCTCAGAGTCTTACACACACATAAGCACAGTTTCTTCTGCTTGCATATTTGTATTGTCCATGTTTATTACTCAGTTGATTGTTATTTATTCATGTCCCTTTTGGCCTTCAAGCAACAGTTAATTACTTACTTGGGAGCCTTCCCTTTCCCTCCTGGACAATGTATGACCCCAGCAGTTGCTGACTTAGCCTAGAGTATTTTCTCCTCACAGCTTTCCTTACAATTGCATCATTTTTTTAATGAAGGTATCATTGATGTACAATCTTCTGAAGGTTTCACATGAGCAACACTGTGGTTACTACATTCACCCATATTATCAAGTCTTCCACCCACACCCCACTGTAGTCTTTGTCTATCAATGTACTAAGATGCTATAGAATCACTACTTGTCTTCTCTGTGCTATACTGGCTTCCCCATGCACCTTCACAGTATGTGTGCTGATAATACCCCTTAATCCATTTCTCTCACCTTCCCCACCCCTTTCCCTTTGGTAACTGCTAGTTCCATTCCTTCTTGGAGTCTGTGAGTCTGCTGCTGTTTTGTTCCTTCAGTTTTGCTTGGTTGTTATACGCCACAAATGAGTGAAATCATTTGGTACTTGTCTTTCTCTGCCCAGCTTATTTCACTGAGCATAACACCCTCTAGCTCCATCCATGTTGTTGCAAATTGTAGGATTTGTATTCTTCTTATGGCTGAATAATATTCCATTGTGTATATGTACCACATCTTCTTTATCCATTCATCTACTGATGGACCCTTAGGTTGCTTCCATTTCTTGACTATTGTAAATAGTGCTGTGATAAACATAGGGGTACATATGTCTTTTTGAATCTGGGATCTTGCTTTCTTCAGCTAAATTCCCAGGAGTGGAGTTTCTGGGTCAAATGGTATTTCTATTTTTAGTGTTTTGAGGAACCTCCATATTGCTTTCCACAATGGTTGAACTAATTTACATTCCCTCCAACAGTGTAGGAGGGTTCCCCTTTCTCCACATTCTTGCTAGCATTTGTTCCTTGTCTTTTGAATGTTGACCATCCTAACAAGTGTGATGTAATTTCTCATTGTGGTTTTAATTTGCATCTCCCTGATGATTAGTGATGTGGAGCATCTTTTCATGTGCCTGTTGGCCATCTGAATTTCTTCTTTGGAGATGTGTCTACTCATATCCTCTGCCCATTTTTTAATTGGGTTATTTGATTTTTGAGTGTTGAGGCATGTGAGTTATATATAAATATATAAAGTTAACCCCTCATCAGATATGTCATTTATGAATATATTCTTCCATACTGTGCATGATTTTTGTTGTACTGATGGTATCCTTTGCTGTACAGAAGCTTTTTAGTTTGATGTTGTGCCATTTGTTCATTTTTGCTTTTATTTCCCTTACCCAAGGAGACGTGTTCAGAAAAAAGTTGCTCATGTTTATATTCAAGAGATTTTTGCCTATGTTTTCTTCTAAGAGTTTTAGGGTTTCATAACTTACATTCAGGTCTTTAATCCATTTTGAGTTAACTTTTTTGTATGGGGTTAGACAATAATCCAGTTCAATTCTCTTACATATAGCTGTCCAGTTTTGCCAACACCAGTTATTGAAGAGACTGTCATTTCCCCACTGTACATCCATGGCTCCTTCATTGTATATTAATTGTCCATATATGTGTGGGTTTATATCTGCGCTATCTATCCTATTCCATTGATCTATGGGTCTGTTCTTGTGCTAGGACCAAACTGCTTGATTACTGTGGCTTTGCAGTAGAGCTTTAAGTTGGAGAGCATAATTCTCCCAGCTTTATTCTTCCTTCTCAGGATTGCATTGGATATTTGGGGTATTTGGTGGTTCCATATGAATTTTGAAAGTATTTCTTCTAGTTTGTTGAAGAATGATGTTGGTATTTTGATTGGGATTGCATTGAATCTGTAGATTGCTTTAGGCAGGATGGCCATTTTGACAATATAAATTGTTCCTATCCATAAGCATGGGATGTATTTCCATTTACAAGTGTCTTTAATTTTTCTGAGTGTCTTGTAGTTTTTCACAGTATAGGTCTTTCACTCCTTTGGTTAGGTTTATTCCTGGTATTTTATTCTTTTTGATGCAATTATACATGGAATTGTTTTCCTGATTTCTCTTTCTGCTAGCTCATTGTTAGTGGATAGGAATGCAACAGATTTCTGTGTATTAATTTTATATCCTGCAGCTTTGCTGAACTCAGTTATCAGTTCTAGTAGTATTGGGGTAGATTCTTTAGGATTTTTTGTGTCCAATATCATGTCAACTGCAAACAGTGACAGTTTAATTCTTCCTTACCAATCTGGATGCCTTTTATTTCTTTGTCTTATTGCTGTGGCTAGGACCTCCAGTACTATGTTGAATAAAAGTGGGGAGAGTGGGCATCCTTGTCTTGTTCCCAATCTTAAAGGAAAAGTTTTCAGCTTCTCTCTGTTAAGTATGATGTTGGCTGTGGGCTTGTCATATATGGCCTTTATATTTATATGTAGAGGTATTTGCCCTCTATATACATTTTGTTGAGTTTTTATCACAAACGGATGTTGAAGTTTATCAAATGCTTTTTCAGCATGTTTTGTTATGATCTGTGATTTCTGTCCTTTTTGTTGATGTGGTATATGATGTTGATGGATTTTTGAATATTGTACCATCCATGCATCCTTGGAATAAATTCCATTTGGTCATGATGGATTATCTTTTCTATGTATTTTTGAATTCGGTTTGCAAAAGTTTTATTGAGTATTTTCCATCTATGTTCATTGGGAAATATTGGTCTGTAATTTTCTTTTTTTGTGGTTTCTTTGCCTGGTTTTGGTATCAGAGTAATGCTGACCTCATAGAATGAGTTTGGGAGTAATCCCTTCTCTTCCACTTTTTGGAGAACTTTAAGGAGGATTGGTATTAGGTCTTCTCTAAATGTTTGATAAAATTTAGTGGTGAAGCCATCTTGCCTGGTGCTTTTGTTGTCAGGTAGATTTTTGATTACCGATTCAATTTCACTGGTGGTAATTGGTCTGTTCAGATTTTCTGTTTCTTCCTGGGTCTGTCTTACAAGGTTGTATTTTTCTAGGAAGTTGTCTATTTTTCCTAGATTATCCAATTTGTTAGCATATAATTTTTCATAGTGTTCTCTAATAATTCTTTGTATGTCTGTGGTGTCTGTAATGATTTTTCCTTTCTCATTTCTGATTCTGTTTATACATGTACACTCTCTTTTTTTCTCCAAAGTCTGGCTAGGGGGTTATCTATTTTGTTTATTTTCTTGAAGAACCAGCTACTGGTCTCATTGATTCTTTTTACTATTTATTCTTCTCAATTTGACTTTTTTTAATTCTCTGATCTTAATTATGTCCCTTCTTTTACTGACTTTGTGCTTCATTTGTTCTTCTCTTTTTAGTTTCATTAATTGTGAGTTCAGACTGTTCATTTGGGATTGTTCTTCTCTTTGAGATGAGCATGTATTGCTATATAATTAGCTCTTAGAACTGCCTTCGATGTGTCCTACAGAAGATGCGGTGTTGAGCTGCTGTTTTCATTTGTCTCCATATATTGCTTGGTGTCTGTTTTTATTTGGTCATTGATCCACTGATTATTTAGAAGCAATATTGCTGAGCTTCCCTGTGTTTGTCAGCTTTTTTGTTTTCTTTGCACAATTTATTTCTAGTTTTATACCTTCGTGGTCTGAGAAATTGCTTGGTACAATTTTAATCCTTCTGAATTTACTAAGGCTCTTTTTGAGGCCTAGTATGTGATCTATTCCGGAAAATGTTTCATGTGCATTTGAGAAGAATGTGTACCCTGTTGCTTTTCAATGTAATGTTCTGTATATATCTGTTAGGTCCCTCTGTTCTAATGTGTTCTTCAGTGTCTCTGTCTTCTTACTTATATTCTGCCTGGTTGATCTGTCCTTTGGAGTGAGTAGTGTGTTAAAGTCTCCTAAAATGAATACATTGGATTATATTTCCCCCTTTAATTGTTAGTATTTGTTTCACATATGTTGGGCACGTACATATTTATAATGGTTATATCTTCTTTTTGGACTGACTGCTTTATCATTATATAATGACCTTCTTTGTCTCTTCTAACTCTGTTTTGAAATCTATTTTATCTGATACAAGTAGTATAAATTCTGCTTTTTTCTCCCTATTATTTGCATGAAATATATTTTCTATCCCTTCACTTTTAGTCTGCGTGTCTTTGGGTTTGAAGTGAGTCTCTTGTAGGCAGCATATAGATAGGTCTTGTTTTTTTTCCATTCTGTAGCTCTATGTCTTTTGATTGGTGCATTTAGTTTATTTAGATTTAGGGTGATTATCAATACATATGTACTTATTTCCATTGCAGGCTTTAGATTTGTGGTTACCAAATGTTCCAGGAAAGCTTCTTTACTATCTAACAGTTTAACTTAATTCACTTATTATGCTATTACACCCACAAACTAAAGGTTCAATTTTTTTCTATCTTCTTTTTTCTCCTCCACCCTTTATATGTTAGGTGTCATATTCTGTACTCTTTGTGTATCCCTTGCCCGATTTAATTTTACATTTGCTTACCAATTATGTGGTCTACTTTTTTTTTTTTGAGAGGGCATCTCTCATATTTATTGATCAAATGGTTGTTAACAACAATAAAATTCTGTATAGGGGAGTCAATGCTCAATGCACAATCATTAATCCACCCCAAGCCTAATTCTCGTCAGTCTCCAATCTTCTGAAGCATAATGAACAAGTTCTTACATGGAGAACAAATTCTTACATAGTGAGTAAGTTCTTACATGGTGAACAGTACAAGGGCAGTCATCACAGACTTCGGTTTTGATCACGCATTATGAACTATAAACAATCAGGTCAAATATGAATATTCATTTGATTTTTATACTTGATTTATATGTGGATCCCACATTTCTCCCTTTATTATTATTATTATTATTTAAAATAAAATGCTGAAGTGGTAGGTAGATACAAGATAAAGGTAGAAAACATAGTTTAGTGTTGTAAGAGAGCAAATGTAGATGATCAGGTGTGTGCCTGTAGACTATGTGTTAATCCAAGCTAGACAAGGGCAATAAAACATCCACATATGCAGAAGATTTCTCTCAAAACAGGGGGGGGTGAGGTTCTAAGCCTCACCTCTGTTGATCCCCAATTTCTCACCTGATGACCCCCCTGCGACTGTGCCTGTCTTAGGTTGTTCCTCCCTTGAGGAATCTTACCCGTCTCTGGCTAACCAGTCATCTTCCGGGGCCATACAGGGAAATGAAAGTTGATAAGTGAGAGAGAAGCCTTATTGTTTGAAATGGTAAGCTTTTTATTTCTTTGCAGATTTATGCCCTGTGGCTTCTATGCCCAGCATTTGTCTTGAGGTGTCTTTACCACTTGGAAGAATTATGATACTTGGTAAATTGGATATGAGGCACGAATTCTATTTAAGGGTTGTAATTAGGGAGGAAGAAGAAAAGCTATAGAAGTAGCAGGCAGAAGAAAACATGGGAAGATTGATTATTTCTTTGACATATCTTCTTGTAAAGTAACGTCAGCATTTATAGGTTTTAAACTACTAATTAAATTGCGCACACACATTAACATAATAGGAGTACAGTTACATAACCAAAGCATACCTGTAATTACCAGCCATCTCCATTGAAACCAAGACAACCAGTTAGGCACCTTAGGCATTTGTGAAAACTTATCTATGATATGGTGGATATTGTCCAACTGAACTTGAACAGTCTGAGAGAAATCAGACAAATTAAAACAACCCATCCTGGGGACTGTTCACATCCCATATGTTCTTTTAAAAGTAAATAGTCTGTAGTTGTAAGATTTTGGAGCGCTGCAATTTGCACTTCTCCTAATTCTTGGTTGAGTTCCAACAGTATAGATCCAGTAAAATTTGTTGTTTTACTGTATGCACAGGTCAGCTTAGATATCTCCTTCTTCATTCCCATGGCAAGTCCAGGAACTGGTGGGATGAGTGCATCTACACCTGTAGCAGTGCGTGGATCTTTGTTGGGGTTTTTTGATGATCATCTTCTGGCATGAGTCTTTCAGAGAGTGCTGATGTTGGAAGTTCTTTTTCATATCATATCTTAGTTCATTTTCGGGGTAGCCAAATTAGGCTTTGATCCTCTGTATAAACACAAACAGACCCTTTGCCTACACTTTTATATGCCCTTTATATCATTGTGTAGAACTCATTGGAGGTCACCACAGAGGAACTGCTTTTTTTTTTTTCCTTATCATTAGTCTACACTTACATGGCAAATATTTTGTTTACTAGGCTCTCCCCTATACCAGGTCCCCCCTATAAACCCCTTTACAGTCACTGTCCATCAGTGTAGCAAAATGTTGTAGAATCACTACTTGTCTTTTCTGTGTTGTACAGCCCTCCCCTTTCTCCCATCACCCCATGCATGCTAATCTTAATACCCCCCTTTTTCTCCCCCCTCTTATCCCTCCCTACCCACCCATCCTCCCCCGTCACTTTCCCTTTGGTACCTGATAGTCCATTCTTGAGTTCTGTGATTCTGCTGCTGCTTTGTTCCTTCAGTTTTTCCTTTGTTCCTATACTCCACAGATGAGTGAAATCATTTGGTATTTTTCTTTATCTGCTTGGCTTGTTTCACTGAGCATAATACCCTCCAGCTCCATCCATGTTGCTGCAAATGGTAGGATTTGCCCTTTTCTTATGGCTGAGTAGTATTCCATTGTGTATATGTACCATTTCTTCTTTATCCATTCATCTACTGATGGACATTTAGGTTGCTTCCAATTCTTGGCTATTGTAAATAGTGCTGCGATAAACATAGGGGTGCATTGGTCTTTCTCAAACTTGATCACTGCGTTCTTAGGGTAAATTCCTAGGAGTGGAATTCCTGGGTCAAATGGTAAGTCTGTTTTGAGCATTTTGATGAACTTCCATACGGCTTTCCAAAATGGTTGAACTAATTTACATTTCCCACCAGCAGTGTAGGAGGGTTCCCCTTTCTCCACAGCCTCGCCAACATTTGTTGTTGTTTGCCTTTTGGATGGCAGCCATCCTTACTGGTGTGAGGTGATACCTCATTGTAGTTTTAATTTGCATTTCTCTGACAATTAGCAATGTGGAGCATCTTTTCATGTGTCTGTTGGCCATCTGTATTTCTTTTTTGGAGAATTGTCTGTTCAGTTCCTCTGCCCGTTTTTTAATTGGGTTATTTGTTTTCTGTTTGTTGAGGCATGTGAGCTCTTTATATATTTTGGACGTCAAGCCTTTATTGGATCTGTCATTTACAAATATATTCTCCCATACTGTAGGGTTCCTTTTTGTTCTGTTGATGGTGTGTTTTGCTGTACAGAAGCTTTTCAGCTTTATATAGTCCCACTTGTTCATTTTTGCTGTTGTTTTCCTTGCCCGGGGAGATATGTTCAAGAAGAGGTCACTCATGTTTATGTCTAAGAGGTTTTTGCCTATGTTTTTTTCCAAGAGTTTAATGGTTTCATGACTTACATTCAGGTCTTCGATCCATTTTGAGTTTACTTTTGTATATGGGGTTAGACAATGGTCCAGTTTCATTCTCCTACATGTAGCTGTCCAGTTTTGCCAGCACCATCTGTTGAAGAGACTGTCATTTCGCCATTGTATGTCCATGGCTCCATTATCAAATATTAACTGACCATATATGTTTGGGTTAATGTCTGGAGTCTCTAGTCTGTTCCACTGGTCTGTGGCTCTGTTCTTGTGCCAGTACCAAATTGTCTTGATTACTATGGCTTTATAGTAGAGCTTGAAGTTGGAGAGTGAGATCCCCCCTACTTTATTCTTCTTTCTCAGGATTGCTTTGGCTATTCGGGGTCTTTGGTGGTTCCATATGAATTTTTGAATTATTTGTTCCAGTTCATTGAAGAATGTTGCTGGTAGTTTCATAGGGATTGCATCAAATCTGTATATTGCTTTGGGCAGGATGGCCATTTTGACGATATTATTTCTTCCTAGCCACAAGCATGGGATGAGTTTCCATCTGTTAGTGTCCCCTTTAATTTCTCTTAAGAGTGACTTGTAGTTTTCAGAGTATAAGTCTTTCACTTCTTTGGTTAGGTTTATTCCTAGGTATTTTATTCTTTTTGATGCAATTGTGAATGGAATTGTTTTCCTGATTTCTCTTTTTATTGGTTCATTGTTAGTGTATAGGAAAGCCACAGATTTCTGTGTGTTGATTTTGTATCCTGCAACTTTGCTGTATTCCAATATCAGTTCTAGTAGTTTTGGGGTAGAGTCTTTAGGGTTTTTTTATGTACAATATCATGTCATCTGCAAATAGTGACATTTAACTTCTTCTTTACCAATCTGGATTCCTTGTATTTCTTTGTTTTGTCTGATTGCCATGGCTAGGACCTCCAGTACTATGTTAAATAACAGTGGGGAGAGTGGGCATCCCTGTCTAGTTCCCGATCTCAGAGGAAAAGCTTTCAGCTTCTCACTGTTCAGTATAATGTTGGCTGTGGGTTTATCATAAATGGCCTTTATTATGTTGAGGTACTTGCCCTCTATTCCCATTTTGCTGAGAGTTTTATCAAGAATGGATGTTGAATTTTGTCGAATGCTTTTTCAGCATCTATGGAGATTATCATTTGGTTTTTGTCTTTCTTTTTGTTGATGTGGTGGATGATGTTGATGGATTTTCAAATGTTGTACCATCCTTGCATCCCTGGGATGAATCCCACTTGGTCATGGTGTACAATCCTTTTGATGTATTTTTGAATTCGGTTTGCTAATATTTGATGAGTATTTTTGCATCTACGTTCATCAGGGATATTGGTCTGTAGTTTTCTTTTATGGTGGGGTCTTTGCCTGGTTTTGGTATTAGGGTGATGTTAGCTTCATAGAATGAGTTTGGGAGTATTCCCTCCTGTTCTATTTTTTGGAAAACTTTAAGGAGAATGGGTATTATGTCTTCCCTGTATGTCTGATAAAATTCTGAGGTAAATGCATCTGGCCCGGGGGTTTTGTTCTTTGGTAGTTTTTTGATTACCGCTTCAATTTTGTTGCTGGTAATTGGTCTGTTTAGATTTTCTGTTTCTTTCTGGGTCAGTCTTGGGAGGTTGTATTTTTCTAGAAAGTTGTCCATTTCTCCTAGGTTTCCCAGCTTGTTAGCATATACGTTTTCATAGTACTCTCTAATAATTCTTTGTATTTCTGTGGGGTCCGTCGTGATTTTTCCTTTCTCATTTCTGATTCTGTTGATGTGTGTTGACTCTCTTTTCCTCTTAATATGTCTGGCTAGAGGCTTATCTATTTTGTTTATTTTCTCGAAGAACCAGCTCTTGGTTTCATTGATTTTTGCTATTGTTTTATTCTTCTCAATTTTGTTTATTTCTTCTCTGATCTTTATTGTGTCCCTCCTTCTGCTGACCTTAGGCCTCATTTGTTCTTCTTTTTCCAATTTCGATAATTGTGACATTAGACCATTCATTTGGGATTGTTCTTCCTTCTTTAAATATGCCTGGATTCCTATATACTTTCCTCTAAAGAGTGCTTTTGCTGTATCCCACAGTAGTTGGGAATTTGTGTTGTTGTTGTCATTTGTTTCCATATATTGCTGGATCTCCATTTTGATTTGGTCATTGATTCACTGATTATTTAGGAGCGTACTGTTAAGCCTCCATGTGTTTGCTTTCTTTGTATAGTTTATTTCTAGTTTTATGCCTTTGTGGTCTGAAAAGTTGGTTGGTAGGATTTCAATCTTTTCGAATTTACTTAGACTCTTTTTGTGACCTATAGTATGTGGTCTATTCTGGAGAATGTTCCATGTGCACTTGAGAAGAATGTGTATCCTGTTGCTTTTGGATGTGGAGTTCTGTAGATGTCTATTAGGTCCATCTGTTCTAGTGTGTTGTTCAGTGCCTCTGTGTCCTTACTTATTTTCTGTCTGGTGGATCTGTCCTTTGGAGTGAGTGGTGTGTTGAAGTCTCCCAGAATGAATGCATTGCATTCTATTTCCTCCTTTAGTTCTGTTAGTATTTGTTTCAGATATGTTGGTGCTCCTGTATTGCATGCATATATATTTATAATGGTTATATCCTCTTGTTGGACTGAGCCCTTTATCATTATGTAATGTCCTTTTTTATCTTTTGTTACTTTCTTTATTTTGAAGTCTGTTTTGTCTGATTCTAGTATTGCAACACCTGCTTTTTTCTCTCTGTTGTTTGCATGAAATATCTTTTTCCATCCCTTGGCTTTAAGTCTGTGCATGTCTTTGGGTTTGAGGTGAGTCTCTTGTAAGCAGCATATGGATGGGTCTTGCTTTTTTATCCATTCTATTACTCTGTGTCTTTTGATTGGTGCATTCAGTCCATTTACATTTAGGGTGATTACTGAAAGGTATGAACTTATTGCCATTGCAGGCTTTAAGTTTGTGGTTACCAAAGGTTCAGGGTTAGCTTCTTTACTATCTTACTGTCTAACTTAACTCACTTGTTGAGCTATTATAAACACGGTCTGATGATTCTTTATTTCTCTCCCTTCTTATTCCTCCTCCTCCATTCTTCGTATGTTGGGTGTTTTGTTCTGTGCTCTTTTTAGGAGTGCTCCCATCTAGAGCAGTCCCTGTAAGATGCCCTGTAGAGGTGGCTTGTGGGAGGCAAATTCCCTCAACTTTTGCTTGTCTGGGAATTGTTTAATTCCTCCTTCATATTTAAATAATATTCGTGCTGGATACAGTAGTCTTGGTTTGAGGCCCTTCTGTTTCATTGCATTAAGTATATCATGCCATTCTCTTCTGGCCTGTAGGGTTTCTGTTGAGAAGTCTGATGATAGCCTGATGGGTTTTCCTTTGTAGGTAACCCTTTTTTATCTCTGGATGCCTTTAATACTTTGTCCTTGTCTTTGATCTTTGCCATTTTTATTATTATGTGTCTTGGTGTTGCCCTCCTTGGATCCCTTGTCATGGGAGTTCTGTGTACCTCTGTGGTCTGAGAGGCCATTTCCTCCCCTAGTTTGGGGAGGTTTTCAGAAATTATTCCTTCAAAGACACTTTCTATCCCTTTTTCTCTCTCTTCTTCTTCTGGTACCCCTATAATGCGGATATTGTTCCATTTAGATGGGTCACTCAGCTCTCTTAGAATTCTTTCATTCCTGGAGATCCTTTTCTCTCTCTCTGCATCAGCTTCTCTGCATTCCTGTTCTCTGTTTTCTAGTCCATTAATGGTCTCTTCCATCTTGTCCATTCTGTTTTGAAGTCCTTCCAGAGCTTGTTTTATTTCTGTATTCTCCTTCCTTAGTTCTTGCATATTTCCCTGCAAGTACATCAGGATGGCTATGACTTTTGTTTTGAATTCTTTTTCAGGAAGACTGGTTAGATCTATCTTCCCAGGTTCCTTCTCAGGGGAAGATGTAGCAGATGCCGAAGCTGTCTGGGTTAGTCTTGTCTGGCTCAAATTTTTTTGCCTTTTCATGTTGACAGGTGCTATTGACTGTCAGCTGGGAGGGCCAAAGTTTCCGCTTGCTACTGGCCTTTCTTTACTGGGACAACTGCAACCCCTAGTGGCTTGTGTTGGGTAATTGCGTGTAGACTGGGTCTTTGTGTCTTGCCCGGCCGGTATGGAGGAAGCTCCCTTTCTGAGGGCGTGGCCAGCCTTAGGCTGCTTCTCTGCTTTCGCCGCACCCTGGAGGGGTAATGGACAGGGGGCTGTTTGGCTGTTTACCTCCCTGAGGGGTCTCAGAGCTGTTGTCCAGGGGGTTAGTGCACCCGGTTTTCCCTGTAATTTCCAGCTGCTGGACTGTGACCTGTGTTGTTTCCATCCAGCTGTTGTGTCTCTGTCCCTTTAAGACTTTCAAAAAGCACCCACTTTTCTTTGTCACAGGGGCATCAGCTTCGGAACCCGCTCAGAGGTCTTGCTGCCCTGTTTCCCTACTTTCCAGCCCTCCACGCATGCACTGTGTCTGCGCTCTGGTGCGGATGGCTAGGGCTGGATGTTTAGCAGTCCTGGGCTCCCTCTCCCTCCCCTCTCCGACTCCTCTCCTCCCGCCGGGAGATGGGGTGAGCGGTGCTCGGGTCCCGCCAGGCCAGGGCTTGTATCTTACCCCTTTCACCAGGCACTGGGCTCTTGCACGTGCAGATGTAGTCTGGCTGTTGTCCTGTGTCTTCTGGTCTCTCTTTTAGGATTAGTTGTATTTGTTATATTTTCAAAAATATATATGTTTTTGGGAGGAGATTGCCACTGTCCTACTCACGCCGCCATGTTGGCTCCACCCCTCTCTGTCTCTTTTTAATTCCCTGCCATTGTCCTTGATCTTTGCCATTTTAATTATTATATGTCTTGGTGTTGTCTTTGGTTCCTTGTGTTGGGAGATCTTTACACTTCCATGGCCTGAGAGACTACTTCCTTTCACAGATTGGGGAAGTTTTCAGAAATTATTTCCTCAGACATTCTATCATCCCTTTTTCTCTCTCTTATTCTTCTGGTTTCTCTATAATGTTAATATTGTTCTATTCGGATTGGTTGTAGGACTTTCTTATTATTCTTTCATTCCTAAAGATCCTTTTTTCTCTCTGTGCCTCAGCTTCTTTGTATTCCCATTCTCTAATTTCTATTCCATTTACCATCTCCTCTACCTCTTCTTGTCTGCTTTTAAATCCTTCCATTGTATGTTTCATTTCAGATACTGTATTTTTCAAAGTTTCTATCTCTTTCTTGAAGTCCTCCCTGATATCATGAATTTTTTTTTGTAGCCCCATGAGCACATTTATGGTTTTTATTTTGAATTCTTTATGCAGAAGATTGGTGGATTCAGTTTCACTGAGCCCTCTTTCTGGTGTTTTAGGGATTTGGGATTGAACAAGATTCTTTTGCCGCTTCATATTCCTACTGAATAATATGAAATGATAATTTGTGTTGGTGTCACCCTCAAGTGTACAGTAGCTCTACTCTATGGAACTGCCCAGCTCCTGGGGCAATGGTGGGGGTTGCCTGTGGGGAGGAAGGAGCTCTTTACTGCTTCCCAGCCACAGTGTCTGCCCCCACTGCCAGGGCCAGTGGGCTGACCATGCATGGAACAACCTCTATGTTATACCCCTGTAGCTGCCATTGGCAGGGCTGCCCTCTGGCTGGCCTGGCACAATGGCAGGGGCATCAGGTTTTAAGCCGGTGCAGGATGGGAGGAAGGAGCGGCCGGCTCTATCATGGTGGTGGGCCTCTGGACTGCATTGCCAGCCAGGGAGTTGGAGTGCCTGAATCTTCTGAAAGTTCCCAACCTGTTGGGCTGAGTATGCCGGGAACATTTTGTCCACCTGTCCTTTCTCCAGAGCAACAAGCTTTGTGTAATCCTTGCCCCTTTAGCAGCCCTCTTACTGTGGCAATTCTTTCAAATTGCCTGTGTTTCTTTTGTCCTTGTGCAGCCGGTGTGGGTTACCTGTTCTTCATAATCAGCTGGAATCTCAGTCTCTCTGAGTATTCCACCTTTCTTTGCTTTCCAACCCCTTTAATATCTAGAACACCATGTAATGTGGGTTTGTGCTCCTAGAGCAGATCTCCAGGGGTGGGTATTTAGCAGTCCTGGGCCTCTACTCCTTCTTAACTCCATTTCTCTTCCTCTCACTGGTGAGCTGGGGTGAAGGGCGGTCTTGGGTCCTGCCAGATCATGGCTTTGCTACTTTACCCCTTTCTGTGACATCTCCTCTTTTTCCCCAGAAAAAAAGCCATCTGTTGCAGTCTTCTTTCTGGTCACTCTTTCAGGATCAGTTGTATTTGCTGTAATTTCATGGTATATGGGGTTTTGGGAGGAGATTTCTGCCTCACTTTTCTTGCCACCATCTTTTTCCCTACAATTGCATTATGTTGTAGTTATTTCTTTAAAATGCATCTCCCTTACTGAGCTGGAGTTTCAAGTTACCCCTTGGAGTCAGCTCCACTCCAATTCTTGGAGCAATTCCTGGAACAGTGCCTGGCATCTAGGACTAGTAAGCATATATTTGTTGCATGAACAAGTGACTCATGACTGTCTGACATGGCAAGCAGATGGCAGGCAGTGAGATGATGAAGAAGGCAAAGGCTGGGGTGCTGGGCATATAGGTGTGGCCAATGCTAAGCAAGAGTCTTCTGATTAGGTAAAACTCATGAGAAATCTCATGGATTCCTGCTAAATTTTTTCCAGAATTCCTTCTTAAAAAAAATACAGATAATTGGACTTAGCACAGAGAATTTAATTATTCTACCATAATTCTCAGTGTGATTCTAAAGTTACCATCCTGACAATTTTGCTATCTTCATTTTCTAAATACTTATTAATGTCTCCCAAAGTAAAGCGTCTCTCAGTAGCTAAACTTGACAATTTATTTTCAAGATGATTCCATGTCTTCTGAATGTGACCTGATCTCATAAACTTTGAAAAAGGAGATTGACAAGATAACACAGAACCTCTGCCCTGCACACCCCTATCCTTACTCTGATTAAAATGCAGAAGAATATGGTTCTTCCATATTCTTGGACTTTGACAGAATGTGGCTCCCAAAAGATACTCATGAGAAATGCTGGTAACACAACTGGCTTCTGTATGCAGTTACTGTACTTCTCTCTGGCTGTGCCACTTTTCTAGAGGGCAATTATAAATGTTTAATGTAGAAATGTTATTTTTTTATGAAAATAGAACCTTAATAAGTTTTAAACATCATATTGGTTATGCATGTTGACCTCAACATAAAGTTGAATTATGAAGGTGAAATGGGAATGCCTAACTCCAGCTCAACAAATTCAATGTTTCATTCAATAGATAATGGAATCTTTTGTAAAGTTGCCTTACCTGTGTTGCTAATACCAAGGTGACATTTATGAAACTAATAAAGTCCATTAAGGCTTATCACCAATTTTTTAACATAAACCTTGTAATATATTCATTTGTAAAAGCCATCTGAGTCATTTTAATATCTCTAAACCATGGAAGAATTTAAATGAGTTTTCTCCCATGGGCTCAGCTGTATAAGAGTAAAATTACTGTTTGCATAGGCTAGTCATCTGGTTTGGAGTTGATGTATGGTGGTGGCTCCATGTCCTGCCATTGTCCATGGTAGGGAGGCAAATCAAGGAGTGTGTCATCTTCCCAACATAAACCTGGGGGAAAGTCGTTTTCTTCTTCATTGTGCAGTCAGAAAAGTGTTAGGTTTTTCCAGACTGAAGCATAATTAAAGCTTTCTCCTATTGTCCTCGATGTCTATGTCCTAGTCTGTAACTCCTGTAGGAAAGAGTGTAAGACTGAATGAACCACTATCTGAGAGAAGTCAGAGGAGTTTTCTTCAGAGATCAACTCCATCCTCACTACTGCCTTAGTTCAAGTTCACATGCTTTTCACCCGAACTATTACTGGGGTCTAGGAGTTGGTCTCCTGACCCTCAGGACCTTCCCCTTCCAACCAATCTTTTCCATTGTCATTTTCCTAAATATGCCATGTCTCTGCTTAAAGGCTTTATTTAGGAGTATATTTTAACTCCAAACTATGGCAGAAGGATTTTCATGTTCAATTCTTCTCAATCCCTAAGGCATGTGGAAGTCACAGAGGGAAGGAAGCCACATGTACCTGACACCCCCAAAGAGGTAACTTACAAGGGTGAAATGGAGAAATTTTATTTAAATTGTATACCTAAACTCTAACTTTCTGGTTTATCAGGTTAATAAATCATTTCCTACTTTAGCAGTATTAAATCAGCCCAAAGTTGAAGATGTGATGAGTCATGTTTTTTTCTCTGAAGAAAGGAAGGAGTCACTCAAATTAGTTTAATCAAACCTCTTTTGTGGTTACTGCCTGCATTTACTACATGCCTGGAGTGTCTGATAACTATATGTACTTAATCTTTATTACATTCTTTCTACAGAGCTAACTTAAGGGGTAGGAGGTGTCAGCTGGACAGCTGCCTGGGACATCAGTTGACACAGAGCATTAAAACATCCCTAGAATAAAGTGTAAATATGGTGCTAGTTAACTCAGGTTTCCACATGAGACTACTAACATAATTGGCAAAAGCTGGCAACACGCTCAAGTGGAAATTGTGAAAACACTTCTCACGGTACTGAACTTGCTCTGTTATTTTGCAAAGCATAATTGCAAATTGCATGTTGCAATTACAGGCTGCTCCAGGAGCCTTGAGACAGGCCTGCTGACAGTCAGTCAATGTTCCAAAACTGAGTAAGGCATGGTAAAGTGTTGTCTTTCTTTTTTTTAATCTAAAAATGAGTGATTTAGTTTATTATATAAATTTCTATCCTTGGAATATGCTCCTAAAACACTTTGTTTCAAAAAATTAATATAAATTGGAAGTGAGAATGAGAATGTGATAGGTATGAAAAGATTTATCAACCTGAAGCCAGAAAAAGTAGAATTTGGGATATATTTGAACAAAACGTAAAGCATTTACCTATGTAAGTTACTTCTTTTCTTCATAATTTTGGGTGACTGATAGTATCTAGTTATGGGTAATTAAAAATAAAAACCTAAAAACAACTCCAACTAAGTTTAAAAAGTCACCAGAAAATATATATATCTTATCATCAGAAAAGCCAGTATTTTTGGTGTCTATTAAATAAATGTTAAACAAGCATATGAAGAATATCAGTTTGAAAGGGTATGTCCATATTGTTAGGCTGCCTGAGGTGCCCACTATCTCCATCTAGCCTGGTCTCCAAGGTAGGTACAGGGATACCCATAATATCCTGACAAAACAGACCCCCAGGGGTTAATATCTTTAAGAGATTATTCTCAAGGAATTATTTTGTCAGAAGCCTGAAAGCAAGAGATGGTATTTGCATCCTGGATTCTGGGAGGTTAGCAATAGCCCATATATAGCCCAGAATTGCTGGACTATATATATGTATATATATATTGGTTTTCAGGTTTTTTAGTATGAATTGACAGATGACATGAAATAGAGATAGGTAAGAACACTAGACAGCAGAATCAGGATCCCAAGAGTTTGGAATGAGCTGATAGGAAAAAGCTTAGTTTAATAAGATTAAATTCAGCAAAACAGGTAGAAGTCAACACTTGGGCTTAAAAAGGAAAAAAAATGCAGAATGAGACACGACTAATACATGTAAACCAGAGTACAAGGTTTTCATATAATATGAGCAAACTAAAAGGGGTAATACAAAATATGGCTATTAACATCATTTGAGATTGCACACCTAGCTGAAAAACAGATGAGGAAGTTCTATGATTGCTTGTACAATAACATGCCCATACACAGCAAATTTGGAATTCAATTTGGGATTCAAGGGAGGCTGTGGAAACTTGGAACCCATTTATAGAAGCCTAAGCTATTGACAAATCTCAAATTAAAAATGAATTTTCATAACAATCTCAGAATTCATATAACCATAGATTTGAATACTGACTCCATGACTACTAACATGGTAACATTGGGCACATTACTTAAACTTGGTGAGTCTTAGAATTCCCATCCACAACACAGGAATAAAAATATCTACCTGGTAGAGTAGTGGTCATTTTTAAATAGAGAGTGCCCTATCACTGGCTTCTATTCACCTCAACATAGGAGACAGAAGCAAGTCCTCCTTCGATGGTAGATTGTCATGCAGAAGATGGTAAAATGGAAAAGGGACCATACGTATTAGAGAGAGAGCTAGAGTTCTGTGCAAAATGAGATAAAGCGCTCCGGTACTTAGAGGTACCCCCACTCAAATCAACTTTCTCTTGAGTTATTGAGATTCTATCACTAGAGATGGTCAACAAGAAGCCGAAGGACTGGTTTATGCTACACCACATAAACATAAGAGACAGAGAGCTAGATTAAGTCAAAGACACTACCCTGGGTCTGTGCCCACCTGACAGGAGGGTCACAGCATGGTGGGCTGTTGGTGTGGAAAGGGTGGGGCATGAACAAACCTGACAGTGAACCAAATCTCTGCTTCCAAACTGAGACTTGATTCTAAGCACTGATATCTGTTAATCATCAACCTTATTGTTAGACTTTTTGTTTTACTCTTATTCATAGGTTTAATGCAAGTAAATGTTCTTCTGGAATTGTGATGTTTATTGAGAACATCATAAAGTATTAGATGTTTTTAATAGTCCTTGCTTATGAATTTTGACTCTTTTTAGCATCACATTTATTTTAAAATGTTTTAATCTGCTAACATGATGGTACGAAGAAATTTTTACGGGAAATGTAGTTTTCTATGAAAATGAAGAGGTTGGGAGCTAAAGGATTAGAAGTTCTTTCAAGGTCACAAGCTAAACCAGTTTTCAGATTCAGTAATCCTTCCAAGGCAAATAAGATTTCTCATTTGTGGTAGGGCAGAAGGATTCTGGGAAAGGAAAGGGGGTTCTGACTCTTATCATATCTCAGGCACGGCACTGGAAGGATGCTGGCAAATCTGTCACGGCATTGTGAACACATTCTTCAGATGACAAAACTGTTCTCTCTGACAAGCTCTAGGGAGGCAACACAGCACAGTATATATCCTTTTGAAGCAGTCTCAGGGGTGAGGAGGAAAGAAAGGAACTATGAAGACAAAGTAAGACCCAAGAATAAGACAGATGCATCTGGGTTAGCGACTGTCATTGTAAAAAAATAATAATAATGAAACAAGGAAATCAAGCTACAGGATTGAAGACTTCTAAGCTTGTACTTTTAAAAAATGTCTGAACATTGCTGCTTGTGATCAAGAAAATTACTGTGCTTGCTAACCAAGTAACTTACAGGTTCTGTTTGAAAGCAGTAATTAGCTGATTCTTGGAGACAGCGCTTCACCCGAAGTCATGCTTACCACTTGAGTGAAATAAGAAATAAGAAAGCTACATTCCCCATTCTTAGCTTAGCTTCCCGAAACCTCATAAATTAGGCAGCTAGCTGAGCCCTCCTTCTTCGACTCCAACACTGTATATTACATTTTTAATGACAGCTGAGAGTTCTCACTCTCATGTCTGTTGACAGCAGCTGCTGATAATGCAGTGTCACAGCAATCCAGCAAGAAATGCTGGGATTTGTTTTCTGTCCTACTTCCCATTGGCACAGTCATGTTTAATATCTAACTGTATGCTTTTGTGATTAAAAAATAAAGTAGAAAGCCTTGTTCCCATTTCTCTTACCTCCATCAGTGACTTATCCTACTTTCTGTTTTGCTAGAGTGGAAGGAATTTATTTGCCTAGTAGAGCAATCAAAAATGTCTTTTTTAATTTCAAAAACTATGCAGGCAAATGCGTTTTCTTGTTCATTCATGATCAGTACCAAGTGTTTGCACGAGCCCTGTTCTCTTTGGATGAGCCACAGTAGGAGCACTTCTGTCCACTGAGTAGATGAGCCACTGGGCCAGAGACCACAAAGAAATACAGAGTAAATGAAAGAACAGGCAAGTCAAACGTGTTAGTAATATTAGTAGTGCTAAAACATATTCTTATCACTATTATAGTCCTGGTAGTAGCAGCTACCATTTATGTAGTGCCAGCTGGTAGATACATTACCAGTGTTCCATAAGCATTATTTCATTTAATCCTCACAGCAACTCCATGTGGTGGCCATTCCCTTGCCTATTTTATGGATGGGGAATGAGGCTAGGTAAGCTAAAGCAATAGCGTGTGTTTAGGAGGAGCCAGAATTTAGTCCGAGCTTGTCTGACTTCATATTTAGTTGCTACATTACATGGCCTCTTGTGTTAAACTAACAGTCATTTTAACCCCATATAATCAAGAAAGTTAACTAGACAATTAGCTGGTAAAATATACCCCTATTTTTCATGAAACTTGCAACTCTCTTGATACATATTTTGCTTTGAAACATTTTTTAGACAAGGACAGAATGTGACTTTAAAGCAAAAAAAAGGAAATCGATGCTGGTTTACAAATAAATGCTAAGTGACACAACATCAATATCATGTACACAACAGATAGGGGGAAGTCTGCACAACTGGAAATGGGCGCCCCAGCTAAAGAGGGCAGACACTACTCAGCAACCAGTAATTGATTATATAGAAGAATACAAGTCCTGTATTTTAAGTTCTCTAATTTTTTTTCAAAAGAAACTAAAAATATGGATTTATATGTGAAAATTTTATTTTGGCAACTAACTGAAGAGTGTTAGGAAGTGCAATACAGGCCAATATTCCAAATTCAACATATACGTTGGCCTTCACAAGTCTTCAAATTTTAGTTTAGGCACTTGATAAGCAAGTTCTTAAAAATTAGTGGTTCATTTTCCCCTCAGGGGCAAGTTTCTAATTTCATTCAGGTAATGACACACTTTAGGCACAAATGCAATGGAAAATATTTCATTCCTAATTTCTGGGTGACTTGTAAGACTTGAAACACACTTGGCCCTTCACCCTTTTCACAGACCCAAAGCGATCTCACCTCCTTGGGGCTGCCAGGATGAGCGCAGATAGTAAGTGGCTTAGCTGCTGAGAGTTTGCCACTGTGCTTAATTAAAGAAGAGCCGACTGTAGGAGGGAAACTTCTTGCATATCCTTCCCTGGGCAGTGATTTTTTGAGAGGCTATCTTATCACAATTAAATTCCAATTTCACAGTTAACTGACTTTTTTCACTGCAAACACAACAACATTTGCAATGCCAAGGAAATGTAGAGGAGCTGACATCCTATTCACTGTTTGACTGCATATTAAATTCCCACATGAGAAGTAGTCAGTACATGGATATGCATGGCTTGGGGGAACTCAAATTGACTTCTGTGAGATTAAACATGTATTTTTAAATGGGTTTTCTTCAGGGATGCCTTTTTCTCCAAGTGTAGAAATATTTCAAGTGGTTCCTACCATTTCTTGTTTGTGTTGTCTCATATTTGTGTTTGATGGTCATCTATATGTCTGTGGGAAGGCTGGGCATTAGGCTCCCGGTTGGATGAGCAACCAGTATTTAGTAAGTGCCAACTCCAAAAAGAAAGAAAGAAAAAGGAAAAAGGAACCAGAAACATACTAGTGGCTCTTGGAAAGCTTGCTGTCTAATTGCACTGGCAAAATACATGCCCATATACCAACTTGAGAATACTCTCAAGGGAACATGCCATAATTCGGTGACTACCACTTTGTGCAAGTGGTGTTATAAAGTAGAATGTGCCAGCCCTGAAACAAAGGTGAGCCAATTCGAAAGTGACAAAAAGCTTTCCACAATAACTTGAATACTTATTGGAATGTACATTTCTTTAATTACAAATATTTATTAAATGTCAGGAATGATTCTAAGCATTCTGCATGCACAACTCTCCAAAGTTAGGAGGTAAATATTACCATCATCCTCATCTTTCAGATAAGGAATTTGAAGCTTACATTTTGAGTAACTTGCTCAGAATCATACAACCAGCAAGTTGGGCTTTGAATCCCACCCTGCCTGTCTCAAAAGCCAATTTTAATTACCATGCTACACTGGCACACTGCTTAGCACAAAGGAAACACCTAGTAAGTATCTGATAAATGAATGTTTGTTTTCTTGGATGGTTATTTGTCACTGGTCACAAAGATTTTTCTCACCCCTTCCAAAAAGGCTTCATGATTTAAGTATTTTGAATAAGCACAGTATTTGAAAAAAAGACATGATATATACCATGCATTATTAAACATAGTAATTTAGTTAATGCACTTTTTAACCACATTTACAAAGTTGTACTTGAAATACCTTGACAATTTTTACCCTGCTTTGTAAAAACAAGTATTCCTAAATGAAGTTACATTCACGAAGTAATTATGTCATGTTTGACAGTGAACTGTGTAGAATATGAGGTTTCAGATGGCTGCTTGCCCTTAGCCAAATCACCACCCTTTGCTAGGTATCGATTTCAGGGACTGTTCCATAGGATGCAGCTTTCAGAGTTGCAAATCTGTGGTTCTGACGTTGGAAACATGAAGTAGTTTGGGATCACTGGGTCATAACTTCATTACTTATTAGGCTTGAGGCAACATGAGCCAGTGAGGATGGATGGGAAAGCAGGGCTTGCTGGGAAAAGGATAATGGTTAAGGAAACTAACTAACCTGTTTGTAGGGCTACCAGAGCCCAAAGCCATGGCTAGTTAAATCATCATAATTAGGAATTAAAACATTAGAAGTTCTTTAAATAGATGGCAGTATTCTGGTTTAGACCCAAAGAGAGTTTTCCCTAATGTGGCCAATAAAATTCTATACACAGTAGATGCTCATAAGCATTTGTAGATTGAATGAGAGCTTTCCTGCTTCTATGAGAAAGCCTGTTAGCTCATGCTATCAAGGGGGTAACAGATACCTAGGACCTCAACAGCAGAGGTGCTCTCAAAGTTTCAGAACATATAAGGATCCTTATTGAATCGGTGCCAGGGTTCCGTATCTCCAAGGCATTTTGCTGATGTGACAGATGCTTTAAATGATAGTAAATAATTTATGAGATTATAAGAAAGCCAAGTTTAAGTATACAGAAAACCAATAGGCAAATAAAGCTTTTCTAATTTTCAGTGGCATCATCTCTTATTTTGTCTTTGACTTCTCAATGATCAATTACTTTGGGAAGAGAATACTAATATAGTGCAAACAGTTATTTTCTGTCAATAACTAGAGGACTTCAAGAAGGCAGGGAATCTAAGCGTTGCTGCATTCTACAAGACAGAGCCAATGAGCAGAACCTAGCAATGAGGAAGGACGGGACCAAGAAGAGTTGTGTGCTCCGGAGTCCCAGGTGAGAACTAGAGCTCATGGCAGACTCCATTCTCGGGATGTGTATGGAAAGGGATGAGGAAAGGCTAGGCAAGATTTCAGTCCTATCATCAGAGCCAACATAGTACATCCTAGAAGGTGGAGCAAAGTCACTTACACAGCCCCCCAGAACTTACTGTGGGCCTAATGAATTCTTACCTGAGTGAGACTCTCAGGAGCTAAGGTAGAAGCTCAGCAGTTGTAACTATGACACTGACCAAAAGGCTGGTGTCGGGTTAGCAACGAGAAGTCATTTAACTCCATCAATGGGTCCTCATTCTTTCCAATATCTATTCAAGTTCTCTAGGAAGGACTGGCACTCCTATCACTAATTTGACTAATACGCACAGATTTATCACCTCAAAAACCCCATACCAATCCTCCAGGGGAAGGACTAATTATTTAATCTATCTTCTAATGAAGACCTTTTAGGGAAATATCAAGAGGATGCAGCTGTGGAAATATAAGAAAAAGAGGCAGGAGCCAAAAGTGGCTTTGGGGCATGAGCCCTGGCTCATATTTTGAGAACAGAAATAAATAATCTGATTCTGGGTATAGGGAAGATGATGGCAGTTCTAAAGGCATGGAAGGGGCAAGGTGGGTGGAGGAAGTTTTCTGGGTATGTCAAATCAGCTGGCTTATCTAGAACTGATTGTTTTATAAAGGAATAATCAGACATAAAGTATGGCAAGAAAGAAAAGGAAAAGCAGATGGTGACATCAGCGTTCAGAGTTTAAACATAGAATAAGGACAGGGCAGCAGCTCAGATTCTAGAAAAGGGATGAGCTGCTAAGGAAAGCATACTAACAGAAGACTGTTCTGGCGGCTGTGTGTGGGATGTATTGGGGCAGCAGGAGGGAGATGGCAGGTATGCACTGAGAAGCAATTTCAAGAATCTCTGTGAAGTCTTTGCCTAGGGTAGTGGTCCTTATTTTGAAACCGTGAAATGCCCTAATGGATCGCTACATGTAACAGCGAATGAGGATAATGACAAGATACGCTGCTTAGAGAAAACCTCTCCAGCACTAGCAACCATGCCCTAGAGGCATTTCATACACAATGTTTCCAATCTTTACAAAAGCCCTGTGAATCAGGCACAGTAAACAACCCCAATTTTGTGTCAGCAACTGTTAAGTAGTTTAAAGGACTTGCTCTAAATCTCAGTTTATAAAAAAATGGAGCTGGATTTGAACACAGGCTACAGTATATGATTAAGATATTTGAAATCTGCCTTCAATGTTTGAAAGCATTTCCTAGACCTTGTAGTAAAATATAGATGTCAATATCTAAAAAATTTGAATGTGTCAATACTGATAATAAAAATCTGAGATGAAAATCTGTTTCATTGGTGTAACTGGTAGAATTACCGATATCTTTGGAGAAACATCAGAGATAAGTAGGATGCTATGTTAAAAGATGCTATCTTATCACACATTATTTCTCTAGCAAGCAGTCTATTACCTGTGGACTCTTAACCAATGTTATAAGACACTTGCTCTGAAACCTTAGTGGACATTAAAATTTATGAGGCACTGCTTTATCTTTCAAACTGAAGTAATTCAGACTGTGAACTTTTTAAGAGATCAGTTATGCATTATTTTATTCAATAAACTGTAGTACCTTAACTACATTTTTGCAACGTGTACATGTACAAATATCTTTAATTGTTTAAATAATAAATCTGGCACTTGAGGCTTTTCCCCTCATCTCAAGCCCCTCCCTCCTACCCCTTGGCCAGTCTTCCTGGTTACCTGACACTTAGCTTCCTCAAAGGGCATCTTCTGGGAAGGTTGCCCTCACTTTCCAGGCAGCATGAGGCCTTCTCATCCTCTTCACCTCCCTGCCTGACATCTGCTGCAAGCCTCCCCGACAGCAGGTACTATATCATGATTATATTAGAGCAGGGCAGAGTAATTTGCCTCAGAAGGGGCACCTGCCCTTGTTTGCACAGCTTCAGAGTAACCCAAGTGAGATTTTAATTCAGGCTGGTCAGATTTTAGGGTCTATATACTCTTAACCATTAAGTGCAAGGCCTTTACAGGCTACACACTTTATTTAATTCTGCCCCTCAGGACTTAGCAAAATACCAGACATCGCAGAGTAATCAATGAAGGAATGAACAAATATTTTCAGTTCAGAGGGGACTTCAGCTTTAACCCATAGGGTGGTGACTGCTTATTCATTCGGTACTGTCAAATAGTTACCGAGTAAAAAGGCAGTAATTAGCTTGCATCTCCCCTACACTTTCTTCGGGAGGAAAATAAAAGAAAAAAAGATAGTCTGAGAAAAGGTCTTTGCTTCTCTGTTCCCACTGATCCCACCTCCTACCCCAGTAACTGTAGCAATGCCTAGCTGGCCTGCTTCACTGTGATATCTTCCCTTGCCAAATCCCAGACACCTCTCCCATAAACCATACAGAAGGCCCTCACTCAATGCTTTCAGTAGCTTCCTACTGTCTACATATTTTAAAAAACTCATCTGTGTGAGTCAAAAGATTTCTCTAATCCAGTCGTATTTTTCATTATTTTCCAAATGCATCCGTTAACTATCACAGTTACAAAAGTATACCATTCTTGTAACCTCTCTGAACTTCATTATAATTTTCAGAGTAATGAAGAGGTTGGCAAACTGCATCCTGTCACCTTTTGTTATTATTACCGGCAATTAAAGAATGATTTTTAAATTTTAAATGGTTGGAAAAAATCAAAATAATAATAATACTCTATGGCATGTGAAAATGATATGAAATTCAATATCAACATCTTCAATAAAGTTTTACTGGGACACAACCAATTCTTTTACGTATCATCAAAGGTTGCTTTCATGCTACAACAACAGAAGTGAGTAGCTACAATGACAACCCACACCAGAAAATCTAAACTAGTTACAATCTGGCATTTCACAAGAGAACTGCCAACCTCTGGGTTAGTGGGATAAAAAAGCAGTGCCCAACTGCTGAGTCTCTACTCTTCAGGAAACACGTGTACTATCCATTCACTATTTCACTGAGACTTCCCACTGGGGGAGGTAGGTATTATTTTTCTCAAATTGCAGATGAAGACTGGGACTAAACAAGTGAACTAAAAAGTCTTAGAATTAAAAATACAACTGAAAACTTTAGGATTCCACAGCTCATTTGCCGTTTTTCTGTTATGACAAGCTATTTCTCCATATGCTTGAGAACAAATGAATATACTGACCAGTGTGAACTCACACCATACACAGTGAATGCATACGTAATGTGGGTTGCCAAGTAATGAAGTGGCCCTAGAGAAATTCAGCCAATCCAGAAGAGGAAATTGCAGTAATACAGCTTTGTGGTCTCCTTTTTTGCTCAGTTCCTAACTTCACCTGGCATATGGTTCCTTTTTTAAGAACAAAAGGGGAATCTCAGTTCCTAATAGCACATTGGGACCCCCTAGACATCAACCTCATTAGTTTTCCAAGCCAGCTGTTCTGGGTGCTTGACTCTCCTGGGCAGATCCCAGGTTCTAGCCACTTGCTGTTCTGGGACAGGCACCCATCTGGTGAGCTCTGTCCCTATTCTGTGTCGTCACACCAAGGGAGTGGTCTTTTGCAAGACTGTGTCTCTGCCTCTCCTACTCATCTCAGTGTGGTCCTTTTAACCTTTGGTGCAGAAAGTGGTTCATCTAGATTTCAGATCTTTTTCAGAGCGAAATGATCCATATGTAGCTGTTGATCTGGTGTGTCTACAGGAGGAAGTGAGTTACAGATCTTCCTACAACACCATCTTGGACCCCCTCCCCCATAATGACATTCTTATTACAAATCTGTTTGTGCAATTCTGAAGTAATCAGCCCTAAGAACACACCAAATTATACTGAGAAAATGAGAAACAAGTAAGCAAAATAGCTGTACTTTCTCTCACAAGACATTGGTTTAAAATAAAAGGAGTAGTTCCAGCTTCCTCATTGTCAGTATCATCTATTTTGCTAGTGAAGTGGGATCACATATCACCATTTACTTTAGAGAAGAGATGTATGTATTTTTCTCTTATTTTCTATTCTGCCTTGCTCCAAGATAGATATATGGAATCAAGTAGACTACAGAAGAAAAGCATTTGTCTTGGGACTTTGTTCTAAGCTTATGCATTAAAGTACAAAGAAAAAAAAAGGGGAGAGGTCTGAGGACCTCCAAACCAACTATTTATTTACTCGCTGAGTTTTATATAGGAGAACAGGGGAGATTCAGAAGAGAACATTTGTAACAGAATATTTTCCATTTTCGCAGTATTTTCAATTTCAGCTATCATCATTGTAAGCAGTGCAGAGTAGAAGGCTGATTGGATTTTCCAGAAAATGTTAACCTCTGAATTAAATACAGCTTGGGATCTGCCCTGCTATATTCTAATAATACAGGACTCAACCAGATATGTATAAAAAATATTTCCTGATTCCCTTCACCTACTTATGTAAATTTCTTTACTATATTCTTGAGTAAACCAATGAATATCTTTAAACTTGACTTATTTTTCTAAGATGTAACTTTAAGTTCAAAAATATCTTTAAAAAAGATGCATTTTCTTCAATAAAAGTGGAGTAACTGATGCTAACCTATTTCACTGTTCTTGGCTGTTGAAGTTCGTGCTCGTGCCACAATACATACCAGTTTTATTGTAACACTAAATTGGCTGTAATTGTTTTATGAAAGAAAAAGTAAATCATAAATTTGGAAAGTAGTAGAAACAGTATCAAATGCATTATCATTACATATGTATTTCTCTTTCATTTTGCTCTTGATCAGCCTGAATTTGAGGATACTTAGAGCACATATTCTATTCTGAGCAGCCCTGGTAACAACAGAAGAAGGGAAATCTTGTTTGAGTCACAGATTTGTGGACTAATTCAAACCAGTGCTATACTGCAGTATCATGCTCATCCCTTCAAGCATAATGAAAGAAGTTCTACTTCTAGTTACAGTGGTATGGTTTCTACTACACCACAGAGAAAAACTACAAACTCTGAATAAAATTACCTGAAGGCAATGGAGACTAATAAAAAGTAGCACGACACTGGAGGGGGTTGGGGGAGTAATGGGGAATATACACTTGGAGGAAGGCAGTGGTACAGTGAAGATCCTGTTTTTACAGCTTTTTTTAATCAGAGGTCAGGCTCCAATCAATGCAATGTGAGATGCTATAACTCAGATACAAATCTGCAGTGTTACTGGCTTGAAGAGACAGGGGATAGCATTTGAAGGACCCACAACAAGTAGAAATTTAGTGAGGATGACACGAAGGAAACAGAGAGGGAAACCCCCATATTCTGGGAATAAACTCTGTCCAGGTCTTTGTCTGACCCCATGAATAGGACAGACTCCAGGCAGCCCAGCTAATACTGAAAGGAGCCACATAGAGATTCCAGCTACTACAATCACAGAGGAGATAAGAGTCTGGAATTTGAATTTAGCCAAATTAACTGTCTTCTAAAATTTTTTTTGTTAACATTCATCAGAGAATAGAGCCCAGAGTCTCCAAAACATATCACTGAAAAATCAAGGATAAAATCCAAAATTCAAACACATGAAAAAAATTTAAACAAAGAAAACATAGCATATAATTATGAGAAAAGGAAATTAATCTAGATTGATCTTAAAATGTTAAAGTAGCAGAAGCACTTCAAAATAGCTAATATCACATCAAATGCAATTAAAAATAAAAATAAGAATAAACAAGTGAGACTATATTGAACTAAAAAGCTTCTGCACAGCAAACGATCAACTAAATGAAAAGGCACTTACAGAATGGGAGAAAACATTTGTAAACCACATACCTAATAAGGGGTTAATATCCAAAAAAATATGTAGAACTCACACAAGTCAATAGCAAAAATATCCAAATAGTCTAATTTAAAAACAACTAAAGGGTATAAATAGCCATTTTTCCAAAGGAGATACTCAAAGGACCAACAGGTCATTGAGAAGGTGCTCAACATCACTAATCATCAGGGAAATGCAAGTCAAAACCTCAATGAGATATCACTTCATACCTGCCAGAATGGATATTATCAAAAAGACAAGAAATAAATGCTGGTGAGAATGTGGAGAAAAGGGAACCCTCGTGCCCCCTCGTGTTGGTAGGAATGTAAACTAGTGCAGCTGCTATGTGAAACAGTACGGAGGCTCTACAAAAAATTAAAATACATCTATCATATGATCCAGCAATTCCACTTCTGGATATTTATCTGAAGGAAACAAAACACTAATTCAAAAAGATATATGTACCCCCATGCTCACTGTAACATTATTATTTATAATAGCTAAGACCTAAAAGCAACATAATTGTCCATCAATAGATGAATTGATAAAGAAAATGTGGTGTATATTTACAATGGAATATTATTCAGTAGTAAAAAAGAAGGAAATCTCACCACTTGTGACAATGTGGATGGACACTGAGAGCATTATAATAAGTGAAATTAGTCAAACAGAGAAAGACAAATGTATTATCTCACTTATATGTGGAATGTAAAAAACTGAACACACTGAAACAGAAAAGATTCGTAGTTGCCAGAAGTATGGGTGTAAGGGTGGGGCAAATGGATGAGGGTGGTCAACAGATAGAAATTTCTAATATAAAATAAGTAAGTTCTGGGAAATTAATGTATAGCATGTTGACTATAGTTAATAGTTATTTGAAAGTTGTTGAGAGTAAATCACAAAACTTCTCATCAAAAGAAAAAAAAGTTTGTAATTATGTAGGTGATGAACATTAACTAAATTTACTGTGCTAATCATTTCACAGTATATACATGTATTAAATCATTACATTATATATACCTTAAACTTACAAAATATTATGTTAATTATATCTCAATAAGGCTGGAAAAAAAACACTAATGATTGAAGAATTCAAGTGATATGTTTCCAGTTTCACAGATAGCTTTTAAGTGAGACTAGAACTTGATTCAAGGACTTCCTTTGCAAATGCCAAGCCTTTACCACAAAGTGATGATTTGAAAAGCTCCACTTGTTTCTCATTCAATGCCATTATCTTCAGTCCTAACTGTTCAAGTTCCATAACATATTTCCAAGGGACATCATGCAAATTCTTTCTTCACTGCATTTCCTTTTTTGTAAATCCACATTTACATTGTTATCACTTTGAGCCTTTGTCATTTCACACACTGAGTCTTGCCTGTGCTCCTTCTAGTCCTGCCTTCCTCATCTCTCCTTCATACTTTCTACTAGATCATTCTCTATAACATATGGTACCATATAGCTCCAATTTTTTAAATCAACAAAACACATTCTTAAAATAATATTCAAACCTGGAATGGCTTAGAATTCTATTCACGTACAATCTAACGCTTTCAATCTTATCCGCTATAACCCCCTATTCCAGGCCCCAGAAAAGAGAAAAAGGAAGGCTGCATACCATGTATTCTAAATATCTAAAAGACATAAATCATTTAATATAACTATGGTAAATGTCATAAAGGAAAATATGCCCTTAGTAAAAGAACAAACAGTAAATCTGAGTAGAGAAATAGAAAGTGTACAAAATAATCAAATGGAAATTTGAGACCTAAAAATACAGTATGTAAAGGAGTTAATTTTATGAAGTTAGCAGCAGATTGAGGGGACATAAGAATCGATGCCCTGGAAAGTAAATCAGTAGAAAGAACCCAGGACCAAAAATGAGGGGGTAAAAGGGTTGAAAATGTATAAACAGTGCTTCAAAGACCTATGGGACAAAATAAAATGGTCTAATATACAAGTAATTGGATTCCAGAAGAAAAGATAGAGAATGGGATACAAAAACTATTTTAAAAAATAATGGTGAACTTTTGTCAGAGACATGCATTTACAGATTTCAAGATGCATAGCAAATCCTAAGACAGGTAAATACAAAGAAAACCACACCATAATTAAACTACTGAAATCCAAAGATTTCAAAACCTCAATTCAGCAAGAGAAAAACATTACATTCAAGGGAACAGCAATGCCACTTACTACTGAATTCTATTCAGAAATATGAAGTCCAGAAGACAGCAGAATGGCATCTTTAAAGTTCTGAAAGGAAAAGAAAAACTGTCAGCACAGAATCATGCACCAGCCAGAAATATTCTTCAAGTATGAAAGCAAAATAGAATTCTAGCTAAATTAAAAATAATAATTTTTGTCATTAGCCAACCTTCACTGCACAAAATGCTAAAGGAAAGTCTTCAAGCTGAAGGCAAACACCCCCTGGACCTTTAGAAAGGAACCAAGAGTACCAGAAATATTAAATATGTGGGTAAATATAAAGATTACCTTTTTTGCTTGTAATTTCCTTAAAAAACATGGAGTTGTTTAAAGCAACAATCACAAAATTGCATTTTGGGTTTTATAATGTATCTAGATGAAATAAGTACATGTGACAACCAGATAAAAGAGAAATGAGGAAAAATGAGTAAATAGGGCTACACAGCAGCAAAGTTCTTTCATTTTACGTAAAGTGATATAATATTAAATCTGAGTTGACAGTGACAAGGTAAGGATATAGACTGTAACTCCTAGGGAAACTACCAAAAATAATTCAAAGAAGTAGAGTGAAAAAGACAGAAGATAAATGAAGTACAATGAGAACACAAACTCATAATAGAGTACCAAGCTGGAATAGATTATGTAGTACAATGTTTCATCCATGCCAGAATCCCTGCTATAAAACATCTGACTGCTCATTTGGCCTCTACAATGCTCAAATGCTTCCACATGAGAGGGCTCAAGAGAAGCCCAGAGCCCTAATTTTTCTGATCCTAAATAACACTTCTGTGGAACATGGTCTCTTCCTTCCCACAAAAGTCGCTATTATTTGTTAATTAAATATCTAAACATCTATTTCTTCTCCACAGTTTCCTCCCAATTATGGCTGGAGAGAGGAGTTTGTTCTCTTCCAGATGAGCTCTTGATGACTTCATGCCCCTCCTCTCCTCTCCTAGCATCCCATTTGTTTCCTTTATAGCATCTGCCAAACATGTTAAAGGACATGAGTGACCATTCATTTACTTGTTTAGTGAACGTGCCTAGCATGTAATAGGTATCCAATGATGTGAACAGGAAATGAAAATAAACATGCTAGGACAACTGCACACTATTTGGAAAAAGGCTAATAGATCCACGTCTCACATCATATGCAAGAGTAATCTCCAAAAGGATTGGCATTCTAATGAAAAAAAAAAAAAAAAAGAAACCAAACAAGTATTTGAAAGCATGAATAAATCTCTCTTTAACCTACATGTAGGAAAAGCCTTACTAATACTCAAATTCAGAGGCAATAAAAGAAAAAAGAATAAATGTGACTATGATTTTTATAAATTTTGTAGAAAAAAAGCCACTTACATACAAAAATCAAAGAACTGACAAACTGGAAGAAACTATTTGCAGCAGTTACCACAGACAAGGATTAATGGCATATGCAGAGACAGACAGACATCGTCAATACAAGAATGTAACATTCAGTGTGTGTGTGTACATGAAGCAGACACTCTTATTTATCTTCACCTTCTAAGAAAGGCAAATTTTATAGATAATGAAACTAAGACACCGAGACATCAAGCAATTTGTCCAGGTTCACATAGGCTGGCAAGCAGAGCTGGGATATAAATCAAGGACTGAAGGATGAAGAATATATCTTCTCCTTGGTCTCTACATGAGTCAGGACTGCTATTCTGTTGTCTTCTCTCCCAGTGCCTCTCCTGTTTCCTGTGCTGGCCTTAACACAACCTTCCTCTCTCTCTGGCCTATCCAGACCTCTTTAAAGGGATTATATCTCATTCTCTTCACTGACTGTCCCATCCAGAAGCCTACTCCAGCTGGCTTCCGGGAACCTCCACAATTATCAATCCCATCCTGCTCATGGTCCTCATGGTTGCCTCCTGATGCCAAGTGGAATCAATAAAATGATATTTTGGCTTAAAGATGGAGGTGTGAGAAGTTAGACAGAAACCTCCTCCAAAAACCACAATAATATGAAAATACAGCACATACAATTAATAGTGAAAGAGCAAAAGAAAAGAAGACTGCAACAGACTGTCTACATCTGGGGAAAAGAGAAGACCTCACAGAAAAGGGTAAAGAAGCAAAGCTGTGAACTGGTGGGACCCAAGCCCTCCCCCTACACCAGCTCACTGACAGGAGGAAGATAAATGGAGCAGGGAGTAGAAGCCAAGGACTGCTAAATACCCACCCATGGAGATCTACCCTGGGAGTACAAACCCACATTACATGGTGCTATGGAGACTGGAGGGGTTGGAAAGCAAATACAGGTGGAATACTCAGAGAGACTGAGATTCCAGCTGCTTATGGAGAACACAGAGCCAAACTGGCCCAGCAGAACAAAAGAAATGCAGGCACTTTGAAAGAATTCCCAACAGTGAGAGGGCTGCTAAAGGATTACACAGAGTTTGCTACTCAGGAGAAAGGAGAGGTGGGCAAAATCATCCCAGCACACTCAGCTGAGAAGGTTGGCAACATTCAGGAGCTTCAGGCACTCCATTCCCCCGGCTGGCAATGCAGCCCAGAGGCCCCCCACTATGATAGGCAGCCTGCCACTCCTTCCTCCTGGCCAGCACTGGCTCACAAAACTGCTACCACTGCCATTGTGTCAGGCCAGCCAGAGAAAAGCCCTGACTATGGAAGCTGTGGAGGCACCTCCCTGCATGCTCTTCCTACTGGCCCTCAGAGTGGAGGGAGGCATTGCTGCAGGGAAGCAGGAAAGAGCTCTTTCCTTCTGACAGGCACAAGAACCACTCATCTGCAAGCCCCGTCATTACTCCAGGTACAGAGTAGCTCCAGAAAGAAGTTTCTGGGCACTAGAGGGTGACACATACAAAGTTATTATTCCATATTTTTCATTACAAATATGAAATGTTAAAAGAACCTGGTACAAACCAAAATCCCACAAATACCAGAAAAAGGGCCAAGTGAAACTAAAATCACCAAACTTCCTGATAAATATTTCAAAATAAAAATCATAAACATGCTCACAGAGCTACAGAAAAACACTCAGGACCTCAGGAGGACTTCAATAAAGAGATAGAAACTTTAAAACAATGGAGTATCTGAAATGAAACATACAACAGAGGGATTTAAAAGCAGATTAGATGAGGTAGAGGACAGGGCAAATGAAATAGAAATTAGAGAACAGGAATATAAATAAACTGAGGCAGAGAGAGAAAAAAGGATATCTAGAAATGAAAGAATATTTAAAAAACTGTGTGACTAATCCAATGGAACAATATTCATATTACAGGAGTACCAGAAGAAGAAGAGAGAGAAAAGGGGATAGAAAATGTCTGAGGAAATAATTGATGAAAACATCCCCAATCTGGTAAAGGAAATATTCTCTCAGGCCATGGAATTGCACAGATTTCCCAACACAAGGTACCCAAGGATGACAACACCAAGACATATAATAATTAAAATGGCAAAGATCAAGTATAAGGACAGAATATTAAAAGCAGTGAGAGAGAGAAAAAAGATCACAAACAAAGGAAAACCCATCAGGGTATCATCAGACTTCTCAGAAAAAATCTTACAGACCAGAAAGGAGTGGCATGATACATTTAATGCAATGAAACAGAAGGGCCTCAAACCAAGAATACTTTACCCAGCAAGATTACCATTTAAACTTGAAGCAGGGATTAAACAATTTCCAGATAAGCAAAAGTTAAGGGAATTTACCTCCCACAAACCATCTCTACAGTGTATTTTAGAGGGACTGCTCTAGACAGGAATTATCCTAAGGCTAAATAGCTGTCACCAGAGAAAATAAAGCTACTGTAAAGGAATTAGACCATTACTAAGGAAATGCAAAATTAAATCAACTACACCCAAAGTCACTCAAGGGATACACAAAGAGAACAGAATATGACACCTAATATATAAAGAAGGGAGGAAGAAGAAAAAGAAGGAAGAAAAATAAAAGAACCTTTCGATTCTGCTTGAAATAGCATACTGAGTTAAGTTACACTGTTAGATAGTAAAAAAGCAACTCTGGAACCTTTGATAACCATGAATCTAAAGCCTGTAATGGCAATCAGTACATATCTATCAACAATCACCCTATATGTAAATGGTCTGAATGCATCAATGAAAAGACAAAGAGTTAATGAATGGATAAGAAAACAAGACCTTTCAAAAAAAAGAGAGAGAGACTAGCTTCAAACCCAAAGACATACACAGACTAAAAGTGAAGGGATGCAAAATATGTCTCATGCAAATAATAGGGAGAAAAAAGCAGAAGTTGCAGTACTTCTGTCAGACAAAATAGACTTCAAAACAAAGAGAATAAGAAGAGACAAAGAAGGACATTATATAATGATAAAGGGGTCAGTCCAACAAGAGATATAACCATTATAAATACCTATGTACCCAAGATAGGAGTACCCAAAAATGTGAAACAAATACTAACAGAATTAAGGGGGAAATAGAATGCAATGCATTCATTTTAGGAGACTTCAACACACTACTCACTCCAAAGGACAGATCAACCAGACAGAAAAGAAGTAAGGAGACAGAGGCACTGAACAATACATCAGAACAGATGGACCTAACAGACATCTACAGAACACTCCATCCAAAAGAAGCAGGATGCACATTCTTCTCAAGTGCACATGGAACATTTTCAACAATAGATCATATATTAGGCCACAAAAAGAGCCTCAGGAAATTTTAAAAGATTGAAATCACACCAACCAGCTTCTCAGACCACAAAAATATAAAACTAGAAATAAATTGCACAAAGAAAACAAAAAAAGCCCACAAACACATGGAGGCTTAACTACATGCTCCTTGATAATCAATGGATCAATGACCAGATAAAAACAGAGATCAACAATATATGAAGACAAATGAAAACAATAACTCAACACTGCAAAATCTGCGGGAGTCAGTGAAGACTGTGCTGAGAGGGAAGTATACTGCATGCAATACAAGCTTACCTCAGGAAAGAAGAACAATCCCAAATGAACAGTCTAAACTCACAATTAGTGAAACTAGAAAAAGAAGAACAAATGAGGCCCAAAGTCAGTAGAAGGAGAGACGTAATAAAGATCAGAACACAAATAAATAAATTTGAGAAGAATAAAACAATAGAAAGAATCAATGAAACTAGAAGCTGTTCTTTGAGAAAGTAAAAAGAAAAAAGATAAACCCCTGGCCAGACTAATCAAGAAAAAAGGAGTGTACACACCTAAACAGAATCAGAAATGAAAAAGGAACAATCACTATGGACACCACAGATATACAAAGAATTATTAGAGAATACTATGAAAAACTATATACTAACAAACTGAATAACCTAGAAACTTTCTAGAAAAATACAACCTTCCAAGACTGACCATGAAGAAGCAGAATCTGAACAGACCAATTACTAGCAATGAAATTGAACTGGTAACCAAAAAATTACCTAAGAACAAAATGCCTGGACCAGATGGCTTCACTGCTGAATTTTATCAAGCATTTAGAGACAACTTAATATCCATCCTCCTTAAAGTTTCCAAAAAGTAGAAGAGGAAAGAATATTTCTAAGTTCATTCTATGAGGCCAGCATCACTCTCATACCAAAACCAGGCAAAGACACCACAAAAAAAGAAAATTACAGACCAATATCCCTGATGAACATACAGGCAAAAACCCTCAAGAAAATATTAGCAAACAAGATTCAAAAATACATCAAAAAGATCACACATAATGATCAAGTGGAATTTATTCCTGGAATGCAAGATGGTACAATATTTGAAAATCCATCAATATCATCCACATTAACAAAAAAACAGACAAAACTCACATGATCATCTCAATAGATGCTGAAAAACCACTTCAAAAATTCAACATCCATTCATCATAAAAACTCTCAACAAAATGGGTATATAGGGCAAGTACCTCAACATAATAAAGGCCATATAAGACAAAGCCACAACCAACATCATACTTAACAGCAAAAAACTGAAAGCTTTTCCTCTAAGACAGGGAACAAGACAAGAATGATGCCCACTCTCCCCATTTTAATTCCACATAGTACTGGAGGACCTCACCACAGCAATCAGACAACACAAAGAAATAAAAGGCATCCAGACTGGTAAGGAATAATTTAAACTGTCACTGTTTGAACGTGACATGATATTCTATGTAAAAAACCCTAAATAATCTACCCCAACACTACTAGAACTAAGAGCAGATGTCAGCAAAGCTGCAGGATACAAAATTAATATACAGAAATCTGTTGCATTCCTATATAGTAATGATGAACTAGCAGGAAGAGAAATCAGGAAAACAATTCCATTTACAATTGCATCAAAAAGATTAAAATACCTAGGTATAAACCTAGCCAAGTAGGGAAAGACCTATACCCTGAAAACTAGAAGACACTCATGAGAGAAATTAAAGAAGACACCAATAAATGGAAATACATCCCATGCTTGTGGATAGGAAGAATGAATATTGTCAAAATGACCATCCTGCCGAAAGCAATCTACAGATTCAGTGCAATCCCTATCAAAATACCAACAGCATTCTTCAACAATGTAGAACAAGTAGTTGTAAAATTCATATGGAAACTTAAAAGATTCCAAATAGCCAAAGCAATCCTGAGAAGGAAGAACAAAGCTGGGGGGATTATGCTCCTCAACTTCAAGCTCTACTACAAAGTCACAGTAATCAAGACAATTTTTTACTGGCACAAGAACAGACTCATAGACCAATGGACCAGAACAGAGAGCCCAGATATAAATAGAAGCATGTATGGTCAATTAATATACGATAAAGGAGCCGTGGATATACAATGGGGAAATGACAGCCTCTCCAACAGCTGGTGTTGGACAGTAAAACTGAACAGCTACATGTAAGAGAGTGAACTGGATTATTGTCTAACTCCACACATAAAAGTAAACTCAAAATGGATCAAAGACCTGAATGTAAGTCATGAAACCATAAAACTCTTAGAAGAAAACATAGGCAAATATCTCTTGAATATAAACATAAGCAATTTTTTTCTGAACATTTCTCCTTGTGCAAGGGAAAAAAAGCAAAATTGAGCAAATGGGACTACATCAAACTAAAAAGCTTCTGTACAACAAAGGACACCATCAGTAGAACAAAAAGGCATCCTACAGTATGGGAGAATATATTCATAAATGACATATGTGACAAGGGGTTAACATCCAAAATATATAAAGAACTTGCATGCCTCAACACCCAAAATGCAAATAACCTGATTAAAAAATGGGCAGAAGATATGAATAGACATTTCTCCAAAGAAGAAATTCAAATGGCCAACAGGCACATGAAAAGATGCTCCACATCACTAATTATCAGGGAAATGCAAATTAAAACCACAATGAGATATCACGTCACACTGGTTAGGATGGCTAAAATCCAAAAAACAAGGAACAACAAATGCTGGCGAGGATGCAGAGAAAGGGGAACCCTCCTACACTGTTGGTGGGAATGTAAATTAGTTCGACCATTGTAGAAAGCAATATGGAGGTTCCTCAAAATACTAAAAATAGAAATAACACTTGACCCAGGAATTCCACTCCTAGGAATTTACCCAAACAAGATCTCTTATCAAAAAAAACATATACACCCCTATGTTTATCGCAGCATTATTTACAATAGCCAAGACATGGAAACAACGTAAGTGTCCATCAACAGATGAATGGATAAAGAAGATGTGGTACATATACACAATGGAATATTATTCAGCCATAAGAAGAAAACAAATCCTACCATTTGCGACAACATGGATGGATCTAGAGGGCATTATGCTCTATGAAATAAGCCAGGTGGTGAAAGACAAGTTCTAAATGATTTCACTTATTTGTGGAGTATAACAACAGACCAAAACTGAAAGAACAAAACAGCAGCAGACTCATGGGGTCCAAGAGGGACTAGAGGTTACCAAAGGGGAGGGATGGGGGAGGGAGGGTGGGAAGGGAGGGAGAAGGGTATTGAGGGGCATTATGATTGACATAAATGGTGTGGGTCATGGGGGTCACAGGGAGGACAGTGTAGCACAGAGAAGACAAGTTGTGAGTCTGTGGTACCCTACTACACTGATGGATAGTATCTGCAATGGAGGTTGGAAGGGACCTGACATTATGGGTGAATGTAGTAACCACAATGTTGCTCATGTGAAACCTTCATAAGTGTGTATATCAATGATATCTCAATAAAAAAATGATATTTAGTCAGAGATTTCTAAACTTGCTTTAAATAATGAAATATAAACAAGAATCATCATCATAATTACATATTATTAAAATTGTATCTTGGTTATAAGATAGTTCCCAGTGTGTGATTTTCCAGTCTTAATTTGAGTGTTCCTTCAATTTCCACATTTGATTCAGCTCTACCTGAATTATTTTCTTTATTGATCTTCTTGGTGTGTACTCCTGAAGTCTATCTTCCGAACAAAAGAGCAAGCTGAGGTATAGACTTACTCCAAGCAGCAAAATTTCTGGTTTGTGGCAATAATTTACTACTCTGTTAAACAGTTATGTAACTTACATTTTTTTAGACCATCGTTTGACATAGTCTGGACCTCCTCTTCATGATATTGAGTTGAACATACTATGGCAGTAGCCCATGGTGGTCAGTTTTAAGTTTCATGTGTCTTATAATATTAGAATTCACATATATGATCAAATAAGGTTTGCTTTATTTGCTATTCCCTCATGATAACTAATGTCAAAACTATGACTCTGTTCTGGTCTGTTTCCATCAGAATCTTCAGGCATGCTGAAAATATTGCTTTGCTTTAAGTGTACTATCAGTGATGGTATGAAGATCTAAAACATAGCTGGTGTTCTTTCAACAAACATTAAGTTCTACAAATATTATACTGAATGGCTACTATTTATAAGACTGTGCTAGTCTCTTCAGAGAAAGAACTGAGTAGGTCATGTGCCTGCTTCAAGCAACTCAGAGTTTACTTAATGGAGACAAATATGTACTTGAATAACTAATAGAATGACAAAAATTATATGGTTGCCTTAGTTTTATAGCAACAATCTGGATACTGGCCAATTATAGTGAATTATTGGCAATGCCCCAAAGCAGAGGTTATAAATTCACCTTTGGTTATGCTGTCTGGGCTAACTAGCTGAAATCAGTTCTTCAGACCAGTATTACTCAAAGTGTGTTCCATAGACCTGCATAGGTCTGTAAAGTGTATGTTACTAGTCCTCAATGACAGAGAGACAGACACAAATTTGGAGTGATTAGAAATGTTTATAAAATTTTGATAAGGTAATTGTGCCTGTTGAATAATAAAACACTGAGGCTTGTATTTTTTACTACTAATTTGACATTAACAATGAATTATGGCTATTTTATGTACCTGTATTTATTAGTTCTGGAAAACTCTGAAAACGAAGCCCAATATTACATTAGCTCTCACAACAGTCTGGTCGTTTTGCAAGGATTCTAGTGTTCAGTTACCTAAACTGTAAAAATCAGGATGTTGGATGAGGTATCTTTTTATGTTGACATTTTACTCTATTTAGAATTTGGAAAATAAATACAACAAAAACCAACTTGTGTTTTCTAAATGAATAACTATTCAATTTCTTCATTACTTTCTAACTTCCTTGGAATATCATGTTTCATTTTTTAGGTTCAGTCTAACTTGATGGATTTTTTTTTGTACTTTTTTGAGTTATAAGACACACACAGTAATCCATACACTCCTCTTAGGTGCAGTCTGGTAGTTGGATATAGTTATGTAACCACCACCACAAACAAGAGCCATGAAAATCAAACCACACTTAGAGCAGGGTAAACTCTACAGAAATGGGCAACTTACTTCTGAGAGCTCTCTACTATCCCTCCTCTGCCCACATCTCCCCAACAAAGTCTGTCTGCTTCTCTTCACTCTTCAATGCCTCTGAGTTTTATAGCTGTTTCCGGGATGGGAGCCCTCTGGGAGGATCCTGCATTTTACAAAGTATTGGTCTGTGATGATTGGAAATTCTTTTTAAAAGCCGATTATATATAGTTTGAGAAGATAGTTATAGATAGTTTGAGAAGCACAGTTCTAAAACAGAGATTCTCAAGCATTGCTATAAACTCACTGGAGAAACTTAGTAAAGAGAGATCCAAGCCCCCTACTAATTCAGCAAGCCTGGGCCTCTGTGCTTTCCCTTACTCCTGGAGGTAATTCTGATTCACCAAATTTGGAGAATCAGTCATTAGATTGTGTAATTTCCAAAATTCAAGTTTCACCTCTTCTTGGAAGCTATTCTATGTCCCATTCACTGATGGCTGCACAGTGGACAGAGCTCACTCACCAAGCTAAGGCCTTTTATTGGGGGAACCACTTCTGAACATATGACATCTGGTAGTTTATCACTTAGCTTGGTCTTTTCACCGACAGATTGGAATTTGGATAGTGATATGAATGAGGATCATGTTCTGATAGTACAGCCTGCAGGATTACAGAAATCCTTTCGCTATTAGCTAGTAAAATGGGCACAAAATATGAGGAACATAATCTTCTTACTGGTAAAGTGTGAGCATATTCTGTAAGGTGCTTATAGTTTCTCCACACAACTTTCCCAAATTCTCTCAATTTAACCTTCATGTAATGAAAAAGTCAGAGGGCCACTGAGACCCCAGCACTAAGTCTTTTTCAGTGCCAGGTGCACCCTTCCTTCTTTTCCACCAAATGCATGTCAGTTGCCTAGTTAACAGTGGTTCTGAAGTGTAGCCTCTGAACCAGGAGTATCAGGATCACCAGGTAAATTCTTAGAGATGCAGATTCTTGAGCCTCATCCCCCAAAATGCTGAAGCACAAACTCTGGAATGGGGCTTTACAACTGAGAGTCCTCCTGGTGATTCTGAGGCATGCTACAGTTTGAAAACTACTCTGTGAGGAGATACCATGAACTAACACGTACTGATAACCTTGGTGGTGGCCTTAGTGGGCACCTAAGGACACAGGTGAATGTCGTCAGCACTACCAGAGTGGACCCTTACCAACGTTCCCTACTCCTTCGTCTTCTCCTGCTCTCAGCTTTCCCAGCCTCCATGGCCAGTGCTTCTGCTATACTCACTCATTTTTATGAGGAAAGCCTGAGGGAATAGCTCTCCTAGGAATTGTTAACACTTTAAAGAGGATGGCTGACATTGAGGAAGCTTAATAAACAAACAGACAAACACTTCCTAATGCTGGGATTTGGGGCATACGTCATGCAACCCTATATTCCCGTAATAGAAGACATATCTGTGACTCATGTTTGAGACCGGCCCTGGTTCAGAGTTCTGAGAATTTCTCCTCCCACAGTCACCTTAATTTCAGTAGGAAGGCATTTATTTCCATCTACATTTATGTTCTCCTTCCTTACTTTAATCATTTATTATGAAGTAAATGCATGGCATGATTAAAAAATACTTATGGGTTTTGTTCACTTACCTCATTTCGAAGGTTTAAAGTAATAAAACTTCCTATTTTCTATTTCAAACATTTAACTGTGCTGCTTAGTTATGATTAGTACTGTAACTACAAATCAGGTAACATCCTAAAGTCCCCTTCAAAATTATCAATTTCCACTATAAGTTGTGCTCTCAAATAAATCAATATAACCAGTAAATCAGGCTATCAATTTTAACCTGAATATTTACTTAGGAATTCCCAATGCTTCTTAGTATATACATAGGCTGAGCTTTAGTATCAGGAGCCAATTAACATTATACAGAGTTGTCTGCATAAACAACTGAGGCACAAAATACAATTTAAGTGATATAATTTGGAAAGGGTAGAAAAAAGAAAATTACATCTATCAATATATCTGCTTCCTTTTAATGGAAAAATAATTGAAGAGGCCCATCTCAACATTCACTCCAGTAACTCATAAAAGCTGAATTATAATTTAATTATTTTCCTTTCTAGTAATTAACAGGGAATTTCTAATCATTCAATGTGAGTATGCTTTGATTCACTAATCAAATGAATACACTGTTCAAATTTTATTTTTTCCCCATCAGAGTATTAAAATTCTCTTAAGAGCAAGCACATAGAGAAACTGATGTATGGAGGCCAATAAATGATTCTGGCTGCACTACTATGGCAAGAGAAGATGGGAAGATTTTGGTCAAAATTATTTAACAATTATCTGATCACTGATAAATTAGCAGGGTGTTAACTGAGTTGCACCTGAAAAGCAGACACAACATGACTCAAGGGAGATGAAGAGTGGTTTCCATGAAAACCATGAAGTTAAAATAACAAATGCTCATGAAAGCTGAAAATGCATTACAAACGCCATGGAACCAAGTGCTTGGAGCTCATGTTTATTTTGGCAAAAACATGGAAAAAAGTTTAGTTTGCAACAGATAAAACCTATGCTATGAAACTCAGAACCGTGAAAAACGTAATTGAATCCTAAGAGTTAGTTGCATACAGTCATCGTTAAATGTTAGAAGTCTCCCTCCAATCAGCTGAATATACCAAATAAATTCCTCATTCTCTAGTAAATGTGTTACATATCTCTGAAATGAAGTCAACATTTTGGTAAAACTATGTCTTATCATTGGATTTTTTATTGTTCTAGAAAATGATCAAACAGCACAAAATTATTTTTCAGCCACTCTTTTTGTCAGTAACATATAGGATGTTCCTTTCATAGTTCCAGAAGACTCTGCATCCTGAAAATGTAACTATTACCCTCTTCAAAAACAGTTTCTTGCATATGTGGAGATTTATCATTTTTGTTGTTACATTTAAGTCATGAATTTCTACATATTAGTTGCCCGGCACTTGAAATACTGTCAAATTCTAATTGCATCACGGAAATTTATACTGAGGCAAGCAGCAGTAGGAAGCAACGAGAGAGGCACGGATGGTCTCTGACACGACGACTCAACTCCACAGGGCAAAAGTAGCCATAGATAATAAATAAATGGAGGAGTATGGCTGTGTCCCAATAAAACTTTATTGACACTGAATTTAGAATTTCATATAATTTGCCTGTGTCACAGAATATTACCTGGGTTTTAAAACCATTTAATATGTAAAAGCCACTGCTAACTTGGGCACCATATAAACCTAGGTGTTGAGCTCAACCTGGCCTGTGCACTGTAGTTTGCTGACCTCTGTGATAGATGAACCATAATTTAACCCTCTAGTGATGGGCACTTGAGTTGATTCTAACCTGTGCTATAAAAAACAATGTTTCAATAAATAACACTATCTATGACATCACCTGTAAAAATTTCTGAGTCTAAATTCCTCAAACGAAAACTGGTTCAAAGGGTCTCTGCCTTTATATTTTTGTACTATTTTTACTTTTATATTATTTTATTTTATTCCAAGTACTTCTCTACTCCAGTTATATTGTGGTCCTTCCATGTTTTTTTCCTGCAGTTTTATAATTTTTTTTGTTTAGATCTTTAATGCATTTGAGGTTTTTCTTGCTACGTGATATAAGAGATAGATGCAACTTTTATTTTTTCTGGAATACTACCAATTTTACCAGCTATGCTGCATACTCCTTCTCTCCACTGCTACCTTCCTACCTCCAGTATGAAATGCTGCCTTTGATTGTTATTTACATGAAAGCTGTTGATACCTGTATATGAATTGTTCACTCTAGTACCTACCTGAATTTCTGGTAACTTCATCAAATTTCCCAGGTATGTGATATTATCTGTATCACTTACAAAAGAGGAATCATTTTTGTTTTTCCACTTCCATTTTGTAAGAACTTTATTTGGATATAATTCTCATACCATAAAATTCACCCTTATCATAACCTTCTTTTAAAATTGGTTAAGATGTAATATCTTTATCTAATAGCATATCCAGTAAATGTTAACAGTGGCAAAAGGGGGCTTCCTTATTTTATTCCTATCTTTAGTCAGAAATGAGCCTACTGTTGTCTCATCAGAGTTTGATGCTAACCTTGAGTTGAGATAGGCGTGATTTATAATGTTAAGAGTACATTTATTCCCATTAGTTAAACTTGTCACACGTCTTACGCATCTATGAAATTGATCATGACTTTTGAGTCCCAGCTATTACAGTCAGTGTACAGACTCTCTCTCCCTGTTCTATCTTTTCACCCCCACTTCCCTCCCCACCTTCCCCACGAAGCTTGCGCTGCATGTCCCCCCACGGAGTGTCTGTGATCATCTTAGGGACTTTTGGCAGCCCCCAGGCACTTCTGACTCAGCATATTACAGCTGTCACCTACTTCCACTGAAAAATTACTTACCAGGTTTTGTCTCATTTATCTCTTTGCTTTAGTATGATATCAATAAGGAAAAGAAGGAAATTGCTGCCTCATGCCACCACACTAACACAGGGACTAAACCCTCTCCAAAACATAAGCAATGCTGGAGAAAACGGCGTCCAGTTATCTTCCCATGTTCCTCTAGTAAGAAGGCTGCCCTGTCACCCACAACAACTGTGAGATTCCTTCATTCTCCTTAAATAATAACATAGCTAACCTTTATTGATGCCTTTTTTTGTGTCAGGCAAAGTTCTTTCCACTTCCTAAGTGTTGTGTCACTGTATCATCCTGGTAAATATGTGACAATTAACATAAGTGCCATAAAAAGAAAAGAGGTTGTGAGATGAACAGCAGGCCTGTGTGAGGTTAAGAAAGGCAATGGCACTAACTTAAGCTGGAGAACCTCACTTGGCACAGTTCAAAGGATCTCTTATCCTCATTTGAGTGGTAAACCATTGCAGAGAATGGCATGGGTCAGTTTGCATGACAAAGATAATTAAAACAGTGTGGCAAGTGCTAAAACTCAGCTGACTATTCTGAGGTTGCAGAGGAAAGGTGGGAACTCTGCAAGCAGAGTCAGGAAGGTCTTAGAACATTTGATTTGACAAATGATCAGTTGAGATAGTTAGCACCTAACTATATTCTTTCCTTCTTTCATAGCAATAAGGTGCTAATATCTTATTGTATAAATTCATTGTAAAAACAAGCTTCCTTAGGCCTTAAACTCAGATTTTTATTTGCCCCATACACTTAAAAGAGAGAGAGAATGAACTCAGTAACAATAATAATATGGGAGTGCTATCTCAAACAGAATCTGGGGTGTTAAACCAACAACATTTAAACCACACTGGGCTCAGAGCTAAGAACACAGTTGCATTAAGGCAAACGAGTAAACATGAGAAAAATAAAGTCATGGTAAGAAAGAGCTGCTGAAGCAGCAGAAGTAAGAGTAAGGGTCAGCTGGCATGGGAGACGGAACCCAAGACAAGGCACCCAACTCCCTTCCTGGCTTGGCAGCCTCCTCGTGATCTGGAGAAAGTCACTGAACTGCCCCGGGCACCATTTCCTCAGCTGGGACGTTGGCAGACAGGCCGATGATTTTAAAAGTCCCCCTGGAGTTTAAATATTCAAGGCATCTCTGAGTCAAGAACAGTTAAAGCAGGAAGGTCTCTCCTCAGGATGACCTAGTAATTTGTCAACGGGAAGTGATATGCCAAGTTAGAAAAAGAAAACTGGAGAGTCGGCTGTTTATTCTCATTTGCTCCTAGGGAACGACAAGTAGGCTCGTTCTTCTCACCCCTCATCCCCATCTGCACAGCACAGACAGTGCCTTTTCTCTAGACAGAGAAGCAACGGGAGATTAAAACACCAGCACACATGCATGAAGAAAGTCTTCCTCATTACTGTCCTGTAACATTGGGAAAATAAACCAACCCACGGGCTGACCATCTTCCATGAAGACCCCCTCTGCAGCCTGCGACTTGCCTTGAGACAGACTCGCTCACTCTGTCTGACAAAGGGGAAGGGGAAGAACCCTTGGGCGCTGCAATCTCACCTGTGAGCTCAGGGGTGAGGGGCGAGGGCTGTGGTGCAGACCGCACAGCCTCACCGTGTGTTTGGTTTGAGGCTGCTCAGGAAGAAGTGGGGCTCCCTGGCAGCTCTTTGTATTGGTTTGGGGTCCAAGCTTGGCTGGCTGGAGAGTTTAGGGCCTGTGTCTCTTTCAGGGACCTTGTGAACGAACACACACTGATTGACAGTAAATGGGATTTGGATATTCCTCTATTCTCTGCCTAAATGACAATCTAACTGCACCACTGGTTTCTAAATCAGGCATTGCTGACAAGAACAGCATCAGTAAATCCAATACTTCTAATCTTCTCCCCTTGGAAATCTGCCTTTTCTTATTCTTCAGATTTTTTGCACTTGGCCTACCTCCTACAAATAGTCAATTCTTTTTCACTATATTAAAGATCTAAGTCAGTTAAACAGCTAGAAAAAGAAGTAGAACAAGCTACGGTGGCACATGAGTTACCATAGAAACAAAATCCAGGCTGGAAACCACTTCCAGTCTCCCTTGGGTTGGCAACTCATAGACTTAATCTGCATTGAAACAGCAAAAAGAAAAAAGAAATATGAAAATATTGTGAACATTTAATTATCTTGTTACTATATATATGAAATTATATAAATATATGTATAATATAATGGTAAATATCCTCCAGATACAGTTTTCACCAACTTGTAACCCTATGCTTCAATTATGTGTGGTGGAATAATTGAAAAACACTTATACTGCAAACAATATAGAATCATAAGCTTCACCTAGCACATTACCAAGCCATGTTTTTTTTTTATCACATGATTCCTTATGGTTGCCATGTTTGGGTAAAATTGCAACATTTCCAGAATCTCTCCGCTGGCCTTAGTGCATCTACATATCAATAGATGTTTCCAAGGGGTGGAGAGAAGTAGCCATCTCCGTATCAATAGGTAACTGCAAGGGGAACAGGGCATATCAGGAACAGAGAGGTTGGGTGGTGAGAGACGTGGGCGGGCAGAAGTGGACAACTGCTTGTAAGCAATAAACAGGTTTCACCCATTTTATTTCTCTCTGACTGATTTTGGTTCAAAGGTATTTTGCCCCAGGCTGGGAAAATATCTCCCCCCCCCCCCCCCGGAGTTACACCATGCCATTGTTCCACTGTGACATTGTGATTTTTAAGAAAGAGTAATTTGGTCATTCAGATGAGCAATATATATGAGATTACATGTCATGTGTTATTTCATTATCATTATGGGTTAGAAACCCTATGGTTAAGAAAAAAATCTAATGTATATCAAGTACACTGAAAATGAAAATCCTGCCATATGTTGTCTTGGCTCTAAAATTGAAAACCTTTTCCATCACCCTCTCACGTGTTGGCACACTGTATTAAGAGTTACATCTTCACATTTTAGAATCTGATGCTATTAAATATTATATTTTATTTGATCTTGGTCCAAAGTTTCTGGCTCACAGCTTCCAAAACTTTGGAATTTCCTACATGTTGAAAGTGATAAACAGGTCTTCTGTTCTGTGAATGAGCTGACTTTCTGAAGCACTTGGGGCTGGGGCTGGAACCAGGAGAACCAGCCGTGTGATTAGAGGGTCGGAACTCCCGTCTCATCCACCTGACCTCCAGGGAGGGGAGAGTAGCTGGAGATACCGTCTAATTGCCCATTGCCAATGATTTAATCACTCATGCCTATACAATTAAGCCTTCAAAAAAGACCCAAAGAACAGGGTCAAAGTGCTTCTGGGTTGGTGAACACAAGGAGATCTGGGAGAGTGGCGCACTTGGAGAAAAACTGGGAGCTATGCACTCCTCCCCCATACCTTACCTTCTTCATCTCTGCCATCTGGCCAATTCTCAGTTATATCCTCTTATAATAAACTGGTGATCTAGTAAGTAAAATGTTTCTCTGAATTCTGTGAGCCACTGTAGCACCTTAATTGAACCTAGAGGGCAGATGTCTTGAGAACCTCTGATTTATAGACAGTCGGTGAGAAGAGCAGGTAATAAACTGCCTAGACTTGCAACTGGGGTTTGAAGTCCAAAGAGGAGGTCAGGGGAACCTCCAATAGATAGCTCGTTGGTCAGAAGCATGAGTAACAACCTGGGCTTGCTGCTGGCCTCTGAAGTGGAGGCTGGGGACAGTCTTGTAAGACTGAATCCTTGACCTGTGGAGTCTGGTACTATCACAAGGTAGACAGTGTCTGAATTGAGTTGAACCTTGACGCCCTGCTGGTGTCTGAGAATTGTTTGGTTCTGTGCATGAGAAATACCTCCTCCCACATATTGGAATTTACACCAATCCAGCTATCAGGGGTTTGTGTAATATGTAAAAAGCCCCAAAGAACATAGTTGTGCAGCTGTTTGCCGTTGTTAACTCATCATTAAGTGGGTTAGAAAAAAATCTAATACCGTTCAAGTGTCCTGAAAATGAAAATCCTGCCCTATGCTGTCTTTGATCTAAAATGGAAAACCACCTTCTCTGTCACTCCCGATGTGTTGAAAAGACTCTATTAGGAGCTATGCCTTCACATTTTAGTTTCTATGAAAACAAATGTGACAAATTCCTATCTTATGCCATTGCTTTTAGGCTTGTACTGTGCTTCCAGAGGATCACAGAGAAGTCTGTGGTGGTAGGATTCAGGTAATGTAATTTCCCTTTCTGTACAGGATCTTATGAACTTCATTCCTTCATTAATGTCAAGTGATAAATCAACAACTCCCTTTTGACTTCCCATAAGAGCCCTTTTCTGGGTCCAAAATCACCTAACACAGGTTCTCCCATGGGAAATGGATAACATTACAATAGTGGATTTGATTTCAATAACACACATCTTCTTTGGGCCAAAATGTCTATAAATTTTCTTGATGTTCTTTTTCAATTTTACTATGTAAGGATTGAGCTATTAATTCTTCCCATGTAGACAGACTAACATTTCAGGACTTCTTTGACAAGACCTCTTGGGATGCTAATGACAAAAATAACCACATCCCCAAGATGAAACTGGTGTTACATGTCTCTTGCTGCCTTTTATGAACAGTCATAATCGAGCAGCACTCACTCAACAGCTCTGGAGAACAAACTTCAGCAAGGGGACAAGGGCAGCCCGGCTGGATGCACACTTGCTGCAAAACCCAGCATCTGCCAGCTGGGTCAGTCCTCACATCTACCAACAGCAAAAGGCAAGCCCAGCTTCAGATCTCCTTAAATCACAGTAGAGAGACCTTTGGGTCATTAGTGCCCAAGCTAGGAGACATCAGAGGCTCCCCTCAGTAAAACCCCTTATTCACAGATGACTTAATGATCTGCTTAAGGATACTCAGAGAGCTAATGAGAAAATCAGGGTAAGGAACCATTGCTATTTTCGTAATATGCCTTTCTCCTCCAAAACTAAATCTGCATGCCTCAGATTGTGCAGGGAATTAAACAGAGTCTTCTAGTAATAAGTAGGCTTGGATGCTCTAACTAATAACCCCTACTGGTCTTCAAGAACTACAAGGACAATTTCTTTAATGCATTACTATCTACTTAAGAACCTAACCATAAGCTTCTTCCCCTTTCACCCAAAATTGCTTCTTTGGTTCATTCAGCCTCACTTCTTGACTGACATCAGAACACCATTTTTCTTTATTGATATTCTGCATAGCCAGAACTTAGATTCAAGTTCTGGTCTTGCATACTTGACTGTAGCATACTCCCTGCCATGCTGGGAAGATCATGTATCCTGCCTAAACTTCTGTTACCCCACTGAACATAGTACTGTTTGGGTCTAGTTAGGGGTTCTTTATATGAGCTCTGGTTTCCAAGGTCAGGAAGTCTATGAAAAACTGTATGTTCAATTTTGTGTGCATATATTATGACCATGCATTACAATGTACAAATGCTTCCTAATTTTCATCAGTTAAGAATTTCTGGGGTACAAGGTATCTGGAGTCAATCCAGGATGTGAGATTCTACAAATCACATTATATGCTGAAATAACATCTCTCAGTATGTCAGTAGGATCCATTTATCTATTATTCTTTCCATTTGGTCTTTAGTTTAAAGCCCAAGGGATCAGGTATAGTATTTCCTAACAACTAGCCACTAGTTACAGATTATCAAAAAGCAAATAAACAAAAAACAAGACCCCAAACAAAACAAGTGCAATCTCCTTCCCTGTAACCTATCTCCAAAGCTGCTTCCTGGAGTTACTTCCTAATTTTCTATTGCTTGAGACCTCAGATAATCACATTCTAATTGACTTCCTAGACTTCCTCTACTATGTGCTCTAGGGATGAAACTAGAAAGGAACATGCATAGAAATGGGAAGATACTAAAGGGAACATCTCATTGTAGTGAAGTTGAGCAGCTAAATGTCACCATAGAAAATGTGTCAAACATCAGGACAAATCAAAAGCACAAGAACAAAAGTAAATATTGACAACATACAGGAGGGATCAGGAAATAATTGTGAATCCAGAGTCTGAGATAGGTTGTGGCAAGTGATTCAGATTATGAATATGTTAGGATGACAAAGACCTGTTTTCATTTTTTGTTCTCTAGGTCATTAAGGGAGAATGTTTTAAGGTACATAGGAGAGGTATAAACCTCACCTTAATCCTAGTTAAGAGGATTTATTTACAAGCTCTGGTTCTTTCACCTCTGCATCATTGTCACACCAAATAAGAGCAACTGCCACAACTGTTAGTTTTGACTCAGGCCCAGCATGTCACTAAGACCCTTTCATGTGTCATTCATTCCATTTGCACAGCAAGCGTTCACCTATTACTTTTTCAAATATATGGTCTGCCTCTTTCTTTCTTCTCCTTCTGGGGCCCCTAAAATGTAAATGTTAGTACACATGATGCTGTCCTAGAGTCACTTAAACTGCCTCATTTTAAAATACTTTTCCTGTTCATCCTGGATGATTTCCATTACCCTGTTTTCTGGATTGCTGATCTGTTCTTCTGCATCCTCTAATTTGTTGTTCATTTCTTCCAGTGTATTTTTCATTTCAGTTATTGAATTATTCAGCTCTAATTGATTCTTTTTTAATATTTTCTCTGTCTTGTTGAAGTTCTTAAATGTGTTTAGCCATTCTTCTGAGTTCAATGAGCATCTTATGACCATTACATTGAACTCATTATCAGGTAAATTACTTATCTCCATTTCATTAAGTTTTGTTTTCAGAGGTTTTACTTCATTCTTTTGTTTGGAACATATTCCTTTCTCATTTTGCCCCTCTGTGTTTGTTTCTATGTACTAGGTAGATCAACTACCTCTCCTGGTCTAGGAAGGAGTACCCATAAGTAGGAGACATCCTGTGGGGCACAGCAGCTCAATCCCTCCTGGTCACCAGAACCAGGCACTCCTGGGGATATCCTGTGTCGGCTGTATGTGCTCTCCCACTGTGGCTGAGCCATGACTGCTTCGGGCAGGCTAGTATGTGGGGCTGGCCCTTGCCCCAAGTGGCTACAATGCCTGGCCACAACTGCTATAGATGCAATGGTAGCCAGGGCCAGTTAGGAGACCCAGCTGTGTCTGCTGTGGGCATGTTAGTGGGCAGTGCCAGCTCCTAACTGCACATCCCAGACACAACTGTTTCAAGCACAACTGGTGGGCAGGGCTGCCCCTGACCCAGGGCAGTAACCACTTTGGAGGGACACTGGTCTCACCCAAGGCCACCCACCAGTTACAAGGGGTGGGAGCTGCTTTGGCAGGGCACTCGTCCTGGCTGAGGCCACCTGCTGAGTGGGGTGGGGTGGGAGAAACTTTAGAGGGGTGTCTTCCAGGACAGACAGGTTGGGTAGGGTGGGTCCACAGGGGAATGCCAGGGCAGGGTGAGCAGGGTGAGTAGTGTTAGCAAGGTGGTTGGCAAGTGTCAGGACTGGCATCCACCAGAAGTGGGCCAGGCAAGCAGAAGGCAGGCAAAAAAAATGGCACTTGCCTGCACTCTTACTGGAGAAAGTCCCTACAGATCCTTGACCCTCTGGCACACACCCCAAAGTTAATCAGCTAATCTCCTTCACATACAACCAGGGTGCTTCCCAAACTGCTGTCTCTGGGCCGGGTCTCAGAGTGAGTTTGTGTGTGGGCCCTTCGGAGTCAGAGTCTTGGCTTCCTATAGGTCTCTGGCGATCCTGGAGTTAAGTACTGGTTTTCTGAGTTCCTGAAGTTACACCCCATTGATTTTCAAAGCCAGACATTATGGTGGCTCATCTCCCTGGTGCAGGTACCCAGGGTAGGGGACGCCCAATGCAGGGCTTGAAACCTCCATTCCTCACAAGGACGTCTATGCCTGTCATAGTCCGTCTGCTTGGAGGTCAACTTACCAGGGGTGGGTTCTGACCAGACTACATCTCTGCCTCTTTGTACCCATCCTGGCTTTTTATTTTTATCTTTAGCTGTGGAAGAGCTAATATGCTAGTCATCAGGTCATTCTCAGAGAGTTACCCTCTAGGAAGTTGCAGCCTTGGTGTGTCTGTGGCAAAAGGTAGGTTCAGGATCCTCCTACTCCACCATCTTCTATAGCCTGCCTCTCATGAATTTGCTTAAAGAATGATTTCTCTCTCATATTAGTTTCCTAGGGCTGTCACAGCAGATGACCACTAAAACAACAGAAATTTATTCTCTCACACTTCCGGAGGTCAAAGTCCAACATCAAGGAGTGGCCAGGGCCATGCTCCCTCTGAAGGCTGTAGGGTAGCAACGATTCCTAGATGCCTCTCCTTAACTTCTGGTGGCTTCAAGCAATCGTTAGCATTTTTAATGTAGAGCTACACCAGTCCCATGACTCCAGCCTTCACGTGGCATTCCTCCCATTTATACCTGTGTCCTTTCCTTTTCTTATAACGGCATCAGTCACTGGACTTAGGGCCCACCCTAATTCATCATGGCCTCAATTCAGCTTAACTAATTACATCTTCAAAGACCCTATTTCCAAATAATGTCACATTCGATGTTCTGGTGGACATTAGTTTTGAAGGAGGTAATACTCAATTTACTCTAACACCTATGTAGATGGTTAAATATATCACAAACCAGCACAGTCACTGTCAAAGGACTATCCATAAAGTGATGCTATTTCATTCTAAACGATTATGTTTAATAATACTATGGTAACATACTATTTAAATATTATGCTAACATACTATTCAAAATGGTAACAGATATTGAACTGTGTATATCTCTGAGTTACCTTTATTAGTATCATGAGCATTATACTCCTTTTAGTATGTGCAATGCTACTTTCTCCAGAAAATAGTTTTCTGGGGTGAATCTAGCTATTGCCAGTATGTTGATTTTCACTTCAACTTCAAAGCTCTGAAAACACTTGCAAAGCCCAGGATTACGAGGTTAATGTGGTATTTGAATTTGATTTACTCTTAAGAAAGATTCCCATCTTTAAATAAAAAATAAATGAAATCTCCCATGTGTTCAAGAAGAAAAATGTCTACAAATAGGTCTGGTCAGTTTTATCTTCTGATCAGATCAAAACCAGCTAATTCCAATTAATATGGAGTCCTGTGCTTTCCCCCATTGATACTGGAGCTGCAGAAAAATGATCGTGTGGTCTGGGCTTTTCAAGTGATATTTACTGGTGTACCAGGGCTGTGTTTGGAGGTCATGGAAGAAGTGGCGACATGCTTCTGAACAGAGATGAGGGGATGAGCAAGAATCAGCCCCACGGCACAACAGTAAATGGAAACTACTGCTTTCCCTACCTCTCCCCATCAACCTTGCTTCTCTCAAAGTCAACCTAGGTCATACATCTTTCCTCTGGAGTCAGGACACTTGATATATTGTTAAGTAAGTAAGCTGATTCCCAAATGTTGGCCCACGTCCCCCCTGTCCCTTCAGAGTCAGTGGGGGCCATAATGACCTCATGTGACAACCTTCTAGTTTGGCTAGAACTGCCTTTATTGTGAAGTATTAAGCAAGAACCTAGATAGCAAACCTGTAAGTGTTAGATTTCATCTGTGTCCTCATTTCCCAGTTGATAAAATGAGTCTCAGGCAAGCCATTCAGGAAAAAGCCAAACACTCTAAAGACTACTTTTAATTCACTAGGACACACAGAATTAGAATAGATAGAAAGACTGACTTTAGCAAGACTGACTTCTACCAAGAAAGAATAATTATTTTACCTTTCAACCTTAACATTAAATGAAAGTACTTGACTGCATAAGGTGAAATAATCCTGAGTATCTCCTTATTTCAAGATTTATGTGATCTTCTAGGGGAAAAGATGTAAGAATAACAGAAAAAAGAGTCCATAAAAGCATTCAGAGGTAAACAAATATTTTGTCTCCTAACCCTAGAGTTGGTGCTGAAGTTCAAGGTAAATTTAGATTAGATTTTAATGGTTAGCATAAACACTAGGATGCTCTGCAAGCTGTTGCATGTGCCAGTTGAATATTTAAAGCTGCTGGACCAGCACTGGAAGACAGGCCTACTGAAATTGATGTTATTCTTTATATCATCCTCTGTGGAATGTTGCCTCACTGACATAGAGCACTGAAATGTTACACTTCAGAGGTTTGGTGCAGGACCCAGTTTAACCAGAATTTGTTGTATTTTGTGCAAGCCTAGGGTGTTGGGCTGCTAGTAGCCTGGCCTGGGTGCAGGTGTAGTGAAGGACAGGCTGAAGAGGAAGGGGGTGAGAGGCAGGATTTTGTCAGAGAAAAACTGTTGAACAGGGTGGGGTTCAGGGTGAAGAGGAACAGGAGTTAAACTTACACTGAAGCTAGGAGAACTGGGCAAATGTCTTTTCAATCCAAAAGCCTGTGAGAGGGGGACATAAACTTCATGAAAGAAAATGTCACAAAATCTGAATTTAGGGGACTCAAAATGGAAGGCAAGACAGCACAGCCACAAGGAGAGTGTAACATTCTGGACACAGCTCTAAATACCATGCAGAAATGACTGCTTCTTTGGCTATGGGGATGAGGGAGCTAGAAAAGGTCCCAAGCCTGCTGATGTATGTTCTTACAAAGCTTCATCTCTTTTCAAGAAATATTCACCCATTTATAGCACGAACAACTACACCTACTTTTAGTTAGGAAATATAAAGTGTAATAGGTTTCTCATTTCCTTTTTTAAAGTCAATACGCAATTATCATTTACCCTTACATGCTAGGCAAGTGTCGGGGAGACTAAATAAAATGAAGACCCGTTCTCATGGAAGTTACCACTGAGGTCACACAGCATTTGACAAGGTTTGTAGAGATGATCCCACCTTGAGATACATTATCCTGTTTTCATTACACCCTGATATCTCTTAACTGGACACACAATTTCCATAACTTGTTTGATGGTTAAAGTATTAACTATACAATTAGCAAGTGAGGCAGAGAAAACAGATTAGTTTACGGTGTTAACTGTTTAACATGAGGGCTAAATAATCCTTTAGAAATAATGAAGATGTTACAAATTTAATTAAAAATGTCTTACAGACTGTTACGACTGATATATTTCCAGGGTAGGAAACAAAAGCAAAAAGTGTCATTTAATTTAGTCACTTGAAATATTAATTGAACTACTGTAAGTTGGCTGTGGACTACTGTAAGTCAGCTGTGGACTACTGTAAGTCTTTCTCCTGGAAGAGGAAGAAAGGAAAAAATCAAGTCCCTTCTACTGTGGAAGTCGATACTGATCATACTTATCAAAATACCTAACTATGGATACCCATTACTTTTACAATAAAAAGGTAATAAATTGCATTTGCTGGCTAGTACAAGTCACCACATGGGAAAACAGTCATAGTTCAGAAGATTCTAGATGATATAACTGCAGGATTATTTACAGAACACTGCATGGCCTTGCATTCTGATTTCATGTAATAACACCCTGATTGAAGGCTTCAATGTCAGAGTCAAATTTAGTTCTTCCACTTGGAGATTATGATCATCAGAATCTTCTGTCACTAGGTCCACATGGTTTGAAATACATTGCACTCCAACAGTGAGGTGACAATGTTACCAGACATGGGTTCTTGGTCTCCTTGTGAGAAAGAATTCAAGAAGAGATGCAAAAAGGCATTGAACCTTAAGAGTTTATTGGAAAATGAGATTTTAGAGAAAGACAAGAATATACACCCAAGAGTTGGGGTATGGGCAGACCCACAGGGAGTCAAGCAGGGGAAACAATAGGGAGCCTTTTTCACATGGAGATGAATATTCACTAAGGGGGGTTAGGTTTCAAAGGGAACAGGTAGCGTTTTTACGGAGTTCAGGCTTGCTGCCTGCTCCCATCGGACATTTTTTACTCTGTTTGGTCCCCATCAGAATTGTGAGTGAGCAGGAAGGAGTGATTTTGTACTATGCTAATGACAAAGGGACATGATTTTTACTACAGTAATGAATTTTAGGGTGAAGTTCAGGTCCATTTGTCCGGCATGTTGGAACTAGCCAGATTTGGCTGGTCTGTAATCTGTATTGTCACTCCCTTCATCCTGTGGGAACAGCTTACACAGAATGTGTAGAATACAAGCGAACATCTAGCCACATGTAAACACCAGCCAAAGTCGCCCTCCCCCTTCCTGCTTATGCCTGCCTATTTATCTACTATAACAATATGAAGAAAACACTATGAAATTAATTTTCCTCCCATCTTTTCTAATGAAATTTAATAAATTTTCCTCTGTTATTTTAAACAAATCAATGCATTATATTTCATCCAAAACTTCTTTACACCTCTCTTACATGCTTAAGAGAAATGCAAGCCAACACCTAAGCAGGCAAGGAGGAAGAGAAAGAAACATATGCATTTAAAGCCCAGATCTGCTCTAAGCAACCTTTTGCTTTTCTTATAAAATGGAATATATGCACCTGCATATTTTTTGGTTGTGAGAATTAATAAGTACATAGAAAAATCCTAGCATAGTCCCTGGCATCATTCCAAGGGAATACAAATATCGTTCCAAGGGGAATTTATCTTTATATATGGTATGAGGTAGTAATTAAATCTGCTGTCCAACAAGCCAATTTATCCTAACATCCATTCATGAGTCATACTTTCCTCACTTACTTTTTTTTAATTCAAAATTTTGACTTACAAAAGTGAAATACACTCACTGTAAGAACTTCATATAATGCAACAAAAAAGAAGTAAAAGGTTTCTGTTATCCCCTCCCAAAAGAATTCTATACCTGTGTCAGCCTTAGAAAAGGAAGAAAATTCGGATAAAAGCTACAACATAAATGAATCTGGGAGACATGCTAAGTGAAATAAGCCAGTCACAAAAGGGCAAATACAATTCCACTTAACATGAGATACCTAGAACCATCAAATTCAAAGACAGAAAATAAATTGTGGTCTCCAGGGGCTGGAGGAACCGAGGAATGGGAGCTGTTATTTGATGGACACAGAGCATTAGTTTAGAAAGATGAAAATGCTCTGCAACGGGTGCTGATTGCTGCATAGCATGAACGTTCTTAATGCCGCAGAACCGTGCACATAAAAATTGTTAAAATAGAGTTTCATATTATCACCATTTTATCACAATAATAAATAAAATTCACAGTTTTTTTAGAAAATAAATGGCAATGGATAGGAACAGAACTGGAAATCCCTAAAGAAATGTAAATGTCTAATAAATATATAGAAATATACTCAGTTTTACTAATAAATGATATGGAAATTTTTAAAGTAACTTAACTGAGATATTATTTATGTGTCATAAAGCATAATACTTAGTGTTTTCAGTATATTGACAATGTGCAACCATCACCACTCTCCAATTTTAGAGCATTTTTATCACCCCAAAAAGAAATCTCAAATCAATTCACTCATTCACTGTTACCTCTCCCAATCACTCATCTACTTTCTGTCTCTATGGATTTGCCTATTTTATACAAATGGAATCATACAAAGTGTGACCTTTTTGTCTGGCTTATTTCATTTAGCATAATGTTTCCCAAGTTAATTTATGTTATAGCACATATCAGAATTTATTTCTTTTTAAGGGTGAATAATTATGGATAGGCCATATTTTATTTAACCATTTATCCATTCATTAGTTGATAGACATTTGGGTTTTCTACTTTTTTGGCTATTGTTAATAATGCTACTATGAGCTGTTACATAAACATTTTTCTGTAGACAAATATTTTCATTTTTCTTGGATAAATTAATAGGAATGCAATTACTGGGTCAAAGGGAAACTCTATGTTTAATAATTTAGGGAACTGACAGACTTTGTAAAGTGGCATTCTCTCCGACATGGGTTTTGATTTCTGTGTAAGCTCATTAACACTCAATTATCTGACTTTTCTGATTCTAGTATCCTAGTGGGTTCAAAATGGTATTTCATTGTGATTTTTATTTACATTTCCCTAATGACTAAAGATGTCAAGCATTTTTTCATATGCTTACAAATCATTTGTATGTCTTCCTTGGAAAAAAGTCTCATCAAATCCTTTGCCCACTTTAATTAGGTTATTTGTCTCCTTATTTTTGCATAAGTTATGCAGATTTATACAATGGAAGCTAATAGTCATTTAGGTGACTGGAAAAAGTGTCAAGGTCATTGTGTGGGAATGTGTGAGAAAACAGGGTCTCTCTTAGCTGTTAATTAAACACAACATTTTTAGAAGATGATTGGAGAGTACATCAACATTTTTTTACATGGTCACACTGACCCCCAAATTCATCTGAGTCGATCTGATAGAACTAACTCACACAGAATGATATATAGATTAAAAAACTACTAGCTAAAATGTACTATTTATAATAGCACAAACATGGCAACAACCTATATATTCACCAACAGGAGCTTAGAAAATAAAATACATTTATAAAATGGAATACTAGGAAATCATTACAGAAGATAAAAGTACATCTTTGGTCCTAGTATGAAAGGATGTATGCAGGTATCTTACAGTTAGAGCAAGAAGCGGTAACAGAATGATGCATAGAAGAACCTTTTGTAAACTAAACAACTAGGTATGTGCGTATGAGCTGAGAAAAATCTAGGAGCCAAAACCCTATTTTGAGTCCCAAACTTAAACAACTTTCCACAAATCACAGCACTTTTACAGTTTGAGAATCATAATACATATCCTTTATTCTCTATTTCCTTTATGGAAATACCAACCTTTCCTAAGATTACTTCTGTTTTTGAAAACAACCTCAGGGCCATGGGAATAACCCCCATGTACAAAATGATGAGGATTTCGGGCTGGAGATAGATCTCAGGAAATTGCTGGTTTCTAGAAGTCAGTTGAAAACAAGTTGATCAGCTCACGTGTCAAAGGGCTTCAGTGGAAGACCTTATTTCCCCTGCTTTGTGCTACCACTGAGTCCTGACCTGCCCACTGCGTCCCAGCCAGTCTGTCAGAGTTCAGGCCTTTTCTTTTCTTGGGCAAAGATGCATGCTCTCCACCTGCGGCTGCCAAAGCACAGGGACACAGGGCAGCATGCCTAGAGTACCACAAGCCACCTAAGCTATGGAGTATTTCCAGGAGGACAAAGTCACTCATTGTTACATTATATGAAATTCTTTTAATATGAAAAACCTTGAAAACATGTACCACGGAGAATGGTGACCCTAACAAGACCCTCCAGGGTTTTGACACTGCTAATACGTATGTGAGGATCCCAAACGACCATATGACAAGCTCTCTGCTGTACCATACTCTCTCCAGTATGTGTGGTTTAATGGATGCTGTTTACCTCTTTGCTGAAAGCTGAGCCAAGATGGTTTTGGGTCCCTAGGGCATCCTGCCTAAATGGTAAATGGCTGTGACTGTTTTTCAAAACAGCAGGTCAAGACCCATTAGATGGCTGTGAAATCAGTTTAGCAGGTCATGACTTGTGGGTTTTGTGGGTTTTTTTCAAGGAAATAGAATAAGAAGTATCAGAGTACACTGGATATAAGGATAGTCATTGTTTTTAAAGATATTTCAGTGTGTATATTTGTGTGTGAATAAATCACCATCTATTTCTTATTGTGGGTCTCAATAAAAACATTTTGAAAGATGCTGTTCTATCTTTCCTATGATCTTATAGGTGGCAAAGCCACAGAGAGGCTCACCTTGTAACAAAAATAGGTTGCCCTTACAACAAACTCAATGCCCATGCAGTGATTTCACAGGGCTAGGCAGGGAGCCCTCAACTCTCTCCCACTGATCATTACAGTGAATCAAATTCCTAGCCCAACCCAAACCAGAATTCACTGGATAATGAAGACAGTTAACATGTCAGGGTGGTGGAACTGTGGGGTGGGTCTCCTTTCTGTACTACTTGATATAAATTAAAATCAAGAGGAAAAAAATGCACTCTGTAAGATTACCTAGGCTTGGGTGAGGGGTTTGAGAAAAACATCATACATTGCTACTTTAGTGGCACACAGAATAGCTTTTTTAGAATTTGGAAGGAATTAATTACCAACACTAAGTTACCCTGCAATTCTGCTAATGAAGTTGAGTGGCTCTTTCAAGATCATACAACTTACAGGAAAGCAGGAAATAAAAGCAGCTCCTGCTTGACTCCGTATCTGATGTTTCTTTCTCCTGCACTCTCGTTGCCTAGTGGGCAGCTGGCTGACATAAACAGCCTTTGCTGTAGAGCAGACAGCTGGGAAGAAGCAGGGAAAGGGGGGAGACACACAGGGCAGGGAAATAAGATTCCACCAAAGAAAATTTGTACAATTTGACCATTTTATCTAGAACTGCCTCAGGTGGGAAGCATGCTCTTTAGTTACTGTATCCTGGAAAATAATTCTGAGATGATCATACTTGGGACAGAAGACACTTTAGAGTGGATACTGACTCTTTTTTAGACACTTGGGAAACTGAAGTTCAAAGAGAAAAGACTTAATGAGGGTCGCCCAGCAGCCTGGATGAAGAGCAAGGACTTAAGTCCCAGTGGCCAAACTCCCAGGCCATGAATTTGTCCATGTCATGCCCTCCCTTCTCCATAAAGACAGATTAAAACAAATGACAACAACAAAGTGCTCCAAACCTACAAGGAGCCAAAGGAGAGCTGAGATTAAAGTTGATAGAAGTTCCTCTTGAGAACCAATCTTCAACAGTTTAGGAGAACTGGTGTTGTAAGTGTCTGCTCCATAGCAGTGCAAATGCTCTCAGAGAAGAAACCACCACCTATTTCTTAACTTAAGTTTATTTACAATGACTCTACTTCCTAACATGCTCCTGGGCAAAGTGGATCACGTGGATATCTGGTGCAAAATCAGTTCATGAACTTTGGGTAGCTTTCTCCTTGATTGACACTTTAGAGTTCTTAGATGCCCATTTCCCAATGTCAGAAAAAAATAGAGTCTCCAGAGACTGGCTGGACTTAGAAGTCCTTCAGGAAACTTTTATTCCTGGAAGACACAAGTGATCAATATTGGCGGGTGATGTTATTACAAGTTGTTGTAAAAGTTGAAGAGGATGCAAATGCAAGAGTCAGCACACTAGACTTCTCAGCTCCTCTTAGTGGACGGCTCAACAGCTGTGGTCACTTTTCTGCCTTGATGACTCACTCCACACTCGGACTGGAGATCATACTAAGTCAGCCTGCTTACTGGGCTTTGTAGAGCCTGTTCAAACAGAACTCCTGACAACAGAAACGATGCTAATGGAGACATTATTGATGAAAATACATGCATGTCTCCTAAACAGTAAGTCAAATGTAGGAACAGCTATCCATTTCCAGAAAACTCTGAGAAGTAACTTGACAGCAGGATAAAAAATAAAGTTTTCAGACTTACAGAGACTTGTATTCAAATCCCAGCTCTGACATTTTTCTAGGAATAATGGTTTGAGATTTTGAATAGGAAAGAAACTTACCCAGTTCCCCCAGTTGTAGAATGTGAATACCAGTGTCCTTTTTTATCTTATTGAAATACTGAATAGGTAATATGTGCTCATGATACAAAATATATGAGGTAAAAAAAGAATATTCATGAAAAAAACAAATTCTTCTCTCCTCTGTCCCACAGCCACTCAATGCTTCTCCTGGTAAAACCATTAACTATTTCCTGAGTTCTCTTCTGGAGATATTCTATGCATTATAAACACATGCATGTACACAATACATATTTTATAACTACATCTGAGTACCTATCTTTAGCATTGTTGTTAGGCACAGGGGCAAAGTTTGTGAAGCATCTAGTCCATAGTCTCAGTATTAGAGGACTCTTCAAAGCACTTTATAGAACCACTTACGAAATACAAGGTTTACTGGTGCTCAGATTCAAGCAGCAGTAACTGGGAGGAAGCCATTCCCCGCCAACAGCCGAGGAGGAAGAACACCTGCCACATCACTCAGCTGACATGCTGTACAGTACTGACGATGCCAGCCATCTGGTCCTTCTCCTTCCACAGCCAGAGCATCATAAATTATCCTTTGCAGCAATCAAGTTCTGCCCCTTTCTGAAGCAAGCCTCCATGGTGAAAGGAATACATCAGGCCAAATAAAGCTAGGGACAAAAACTGCTGGCAAGTCTTCCTATCGAAGGACATGGTTGCAAAGGAATTTTAAGTGGATCTTGGAAGCCAAATTGGAAATTTTGCTTAAGATTAACTTTAAATGAAGAGACACCATTGAATTCAGCTTAATAAATAAAAAAATCTCAAGAGATCCACAGACAAGTATAGAGCCTTTAAACTATTCCACATTTGAGTTGGAAGGTCTATTTTTACAGATACATCACTGTTCCTAATTTTCACCTTTGCTTAGGTTCATGCCATTTGACATACAATTTTTGAACTTTCCCCATTAAAGGCAGAGCTGGGATTTGAACACAAGTGTCTGTAACTCTAAAAACTTATTTTTTACCACCTCTTTGCCTTCTGTTTTAGCCATATGGCATGCTTTGGCCAAAATAGTGTAGTTGAAAAGGTCAGTGATAACAGTTCTGACCTCAAACTGTGATAGGCAGTGAATGTTTCTACTTTCCCCATCTGCTTTTTGCCATCGCCATGAGAGAATCAGGCTATGGATAATTTACTGGTTCAAAAAGAATGACACTCACAGGTGCATTAGATCTTGATCCTATCTAGGAGACAAGCCAAGCCTAGATCACTTGAACCCCAGCCAAACTGAACACACAAGTGAGAATATATAATGGTGTTTTTTAGTCAGTGAAAGTTGATGTGGTTTGTTAAACAGCTAACTGTATCAATAGCTGACTTATATATTCTCATAGATTGTTTTTTCCTAAACAGGAAGGAACACTTTTATGTTTCACCTCAGGATGGTAACAGGTACATACTGCATTTTGCTGCATTGTATTGAACCTAAACCAAAAACTTACCTTAAGATGAGAAACCCCTCTAAGTTTAGAGAGGTCAAACTTCTTGCTTATTATTATATAGCTAAGTAGCAGGAAATGTAGAATTGGACTTTCCTCCCTCCCAAGTTAGGGAACAATGACCTTAATGCAGGATTTTTTCAACCTTGCCTCTATTGACATTTTGAGCCATCTCTAATCTACTTACTAGATGCCAGTAGCATCCCCACCCCAGTTTGAATACCAAATACGTCTCCAGATATTACCAAATGTTCCATAAGGAGTAAAACTGTCCCCAGTTGAGAACCATTGAGAAACCCCAACATTCTGGACTAGATAATTTTTAACTGCTGAAGCCGTATGGTTTTTATGGTGAGCTAAATAATGCTTAAAAGAATGCAGACCAGCTAAAACACAAGGCTAATACCTTACTTACACAAATTCTACTCCAAGTATTCAAGACACTGGAAGTCACAGTCATTAATCAACTTGAGTCTAACATGTAATATCAAATTTAGCATCCTCATCAGCCACCAGGAATTTCTTTGTAGTTAAAATGCTTTTATAAACAAACTTCTAGAAGCCCATTCTTATAGATCCATTGGGTGCCCCCCTGGTTTTTTGGTCCTCTCATCTTTTCCTTATTATAACTCGAAGAATCTGAAGGACCAGCAGGAAGGGAGAAAATTATTTTTCTTTGTCAAGATTTTCCTGACTCTTGACCTAGATTTGCAAGCTCTCTTGGCTCATTCATCAAGGGATATCTGATCATATTGACTTTCACACAGCATTGAAGCAGCGCTCACCTTAGCACACAATCGAACTCATTGGCTCATCATATATATTTCTTATCCTATTAACTATTGATATCCTTTTATAAGAGTCCTTCCCTCTCTGGATGCCCATTAGCATCTCTCAGAGGGCTTTTATAATGCACCGATACTTAGCCTCACCTCAGACCACTTAGGTCTGAGTCTTTGGCAACAAGTCTCTGGCAATAAGCACTGGTATTTAAAAAAAAAAAAAAACAGCCCTATGCAATTCCAGTGTGCATCCAGGAACTGGATAACATACTGCTTTAAAATGTACATTATATGATGTCACACTCATGTTCAGAATTGCCCACATCAAAACCACCACCCAAAATTCTTACCGAAGTCCATACATGTTCTACATGACTTAGTCCCTGGCTGTCTGTCCTCATACCCAGATGTTCCCCAACTCTTCAAAGTTCTTCTCCCCTTGATGTTCCCTTCTCCTGGAATACACTCCCTCATATATTCACATGGTTCATAACATGACTTCATTCACGTCTCTCCTAAAATATCGCCTCCCCAGAGATGCCTTCCCTGACCTGTCTGTAGAAAAGAGCACCTTGTTACTCTCTATGCCCCGGGCTTGTTGTATTTTCTTTGGAAAACATGAACACCTGACTGGGATATATCTGTGTATTAGCTCCTTATCTCCCTTCACATGACTGTAGGACTGGCTATGTTTTGGTTCAGTTCAACATGCCCTGCATCTTTACAAGTGCCCAGAACCAAAAGGGCACTCAGAAAGTATTTTCTGAACATTTTAACAAATAAGAACACAAAACATGTTCATGTTCACTCTCTTTGAGGCACTGAGCTACTCCAGAATACTATGGGCTCATTTCATCCTCAGGGTAATTCCCTCAAGTGTTGAGTCCAACCTATAGTACATGTATTTTATAATTATAATTAATAAACTTGAGAATAAGAACATTTAAGAAAACATCCAAGATCAAAGAGATAATAAATTTCAAGGTCATGATTAGAACGCAGAGGTGTTCCTCTCCCGAATTCATTTTTTCTCCCAACACCAACAGCAAGCAGGTAGGGTGAGGAGCGCGCACCACACACAGTCCTCTCACTGGGCCGCTTCCTCAGAGTGGAGAAAACCCAGGCAGCTGAGCTACTCAGGTTGTTGACTGCCACGGACCAGCTCTGTAACTGAGTAAAATGCTGAACTTCATTGCCCCCAGTTTTCTTACCTATAAAATGATAGGTTTGAGTGACATGATTTTTTAAGAACCTTCAGGGCTCGAGAATTCTACAGGAAACAAGACTGGACTTGTTCTATGGCCACAGACTGCAGAACCCCTAGGAGAATGTGTACAAAAGTCCGGATTCAGGTCAACATGGGGGCTGGACTTCTAACAAACACAGCTTTGTGGAAGTGACAAGTCTCCGTCCCTGTGAGGTTCAGTCTTGTCTTTGGGGAATAGTCAGAAGAGCTTTGTCCCTTGTACTATAGGTTGGATTTGAAAACTTCCCAGCTCCTTATTGATTCTATGATGCTTTATGCTTATGAAACACTATGTTTATTAAATAACTACTACTCTCTGATTTGCTTTCCTATCTCAGCACAGGGAAATGGCCTGGCTCTGTCTCATCCTGAGACCTGGTTATTGGGCCTCAGCCAGTGTGATTAAGAAGACCCAAAGCCCAGCCACGCTGTGCTCTGCCCCTGCAGGAAGCAGTCACCACAGTGCTCCATCCTTTATCATTGGTCCTGCGTATAACCCACGGGGGGGAAGCACAGCCAATCAGCATCCAGACTTTCCAAAGAGGAAACTGATGACTTGGATCCCAGCAGCTGGTTTTCTTATCCCCACAGAGAGTGTCAGTGGTGGGAGAAGATTCCAAGTTGTTTATTTGCAAGTGAGAGTTTCATTTTCAAACAGCTTTTAGAGGAAGCTTGTCAGAAGGACAAAGCTGAATTTTCTATTTCAAGCCTTAATTCTCTAAAGGGCTTAACTGTTTTTCCTGCTGCTTCTACTTTCAGAAATAAACAAAATGCCTACAGTGATGTCAATGGCACCACTCATCAGATATCAGGCTTCACTAAAGTAACGGATGAAGTCTTTCCTTTCGGCCCAAACAAACTGCAGAAACCCTGCAAGCTTTCAGCACGAAGTGGGCCTTTCATTTCTTTTTAACTCAGGCCATTGCTACGATTTTTATCTCAAATTGTTATATTAGGGGCTAGGGTTAATAACCTCTCCAGCTCTACTTAAATGTGGTGAAATCTAAATTTTATTAAAGTTGATATCTTCTGTTCTGCAGAAATTCTGATAGAAACAAACACAGCTTCAAAAAACTATGTCCCAAAAACAAAACTGTTGCTGACACTACTTACAAAATACTACTTGGGTCTGGCTCAGCAGGGTTAACTAGACACGAAAATAGAAATGTTTACCTAGCTCCAGAGGGACAGAAGGAAGGAGCACGCTTGGTGAAGATGCCTCAGGGCACTCTTGATGGGACTCAGAGCAGACGCTGGGGCTGAACACTGAAATCTCATTCACTCAACTCAACTGGTCTCCCTGTTACTCCCATAACCCTGATAGAAAAGGAAATTAAGTCAGATGCTCTGCTGACTCAACACTTACGTTGCTGTCATTTCCTGTCTGAATCATAAAGTACTCCAACATTTCCCTTTCTCGATGTATTGTTTCCTATTGCTACTGCAACAAATTACCACAAACTTAGTGGCTTACAACACCACAAATTTATAATCATATACTTCCGCAGGTCAGAAATTGGTATGAATCTCACTGGGCTAAAATCAAGGTGTTAGCAGAATTGTGTTCCTTTCTGTAGGTTCTAGGGAAGAAACTGTGTTCCTGCTCATTCAGGTTTTTGGCAGAGTTCAGTTCCTCGTGATGCAGGACTGAGCTCCCCGTTTCCTTGCTATCACCCGAGGGCTCGTGACTGCTGGGAGAAGAGTCATCACCTGCCGGTGGAGATGCCGTAGGAATCACACAGTGAGACAGACCTCCCTGCTGTCTGGAGCACTGCACAGCTCCTTTCCTTCCCCACCTTCACCTCTCATACCCTCCAGCACCACAGTGAGCGCACCCCTGCCACTGGCTGATCAGGTTCAGAGGCATTCATTAGGCTCTGTTTTCCAGGGTACAGAGCCTTTGCAGAAATACATAAATAAGCCTATTTGGGGGAAATTCTTTTTAGGAATTTCATTTCATGAGAATGAACTGAAAAACAGTTGAGGATGCCCAGCCCTGCTATCTTGCCCTCCTAAGGCTGTGCTCTGGCTTTGGAGTTGTTCAGACCTGAAAAGGGTTAGGGGCTGAGAGATTCTGGGCATTGGCATATATCGCACCATTCTCCAGGTCTCCTTCTTTGGGGCTTGTAGCATCCCATAGGAAGATGTGCTCTTCCCAGAAAGGCCATTTATTCCTTCATGCCAGAATGGTAAATCAGAAGATCAGGATCAGTGGAAACCTGAGGGAAGGTCACCAGCTGGCTCTCCTGGTTTGCTTTGCTTCTAGGCTCATCCAGCCACTTGTATGGGTAAAAGGAGCATCTCTCATGACTGGTTAGCCAGAGACGGGTAAGATTCCTCAAGGGAGGAACAACCTAAGACAGGCACAGTTGCAGGGGGGCCATCAGGTGAGAAATTGGGGATCAACAGAGGTGAGGCTTAGAACCTCACCCCCTGTTCTGAGAGAAATCTTCTGCATACATGGATGTTTCATTGCCCTTGTCTAGCTTGGATTAACACATAGTCTACAGGCACACACCTGATCATCTACATTTGCTCCCTTACAACACTAAACTATGTTTTCTACCTTTATCTTGTATCTACCTACCACTTCAGCATTTTATTAAAAATAATAATAATAAAGAGAGAAATGTGGTATCCACATATAAATCAAGTATAAAAATCAAATGAATATTCATATTTGAACTGTTTATAGTTCATAATGCATGAGCAAAACCAAAAGTTTCTGTGATGACTGCCCTTGTACTGTTCACCATGTAAGAACTTACTCACTATGTAAGAATTTGTTCTCCATGTAAGAACTTGTTTGTTATGCTTCAGAAGATTGGAGACTGACGAAAATTAGGCTTGGGGTGGATTAATGATTGTGCATTGAGCATTGACTCCCCTATACAGAATTTTATTGTTGTTAACAACCATTTGATCAATAAATATGAGAGATGCCCTCACCAAAAAAAAAAAAAAAAAAAGTACACACTTCCAATTGTAAAATAAATAAGTAACCGGGATGTAATGTATAGCATAAGGAATATAGTCAAAATATTGTAACAACTTGGTATGGTGATAGCTGGTACCTAGAATTATCATGTATATAAATGTTGAATCACTGTGTTGTACACCTGAAACTAATGTAATACTGTGTGTCAACTACCCTTCAATAAAAAATAATCATCTACCAAAAAAAAAAAAAAAAGGAGCATCTCTCAGGTCAACAGGACCTCAGGCAGCTGAGGAACTACAGCTGCAGCTCCACACTGGTCCAGGGACTGAGGCCATCAGTAGTAAGGAAAGCATTACTTTGCCTGGAGTCACTCTCTTTCTCTGAAACTCAAAGGAGTTTAGGTGGCCAGATATTGATATATGCAAGGATTCAGCATCCTGAACCTTAACTATTTCCATCCCTCCCATTCTGTCTTCCTTCATTTTGTAGATACAGAAACAAACACAGAGCTGCAAGTTCATTTAGAGACGGTCACCTTGCTGGCTCAAGGCAGAAATGGGCACAGGGCTCAGCAGACATTAGATACTCTTCTCTCCATACACTGTTGAATGAATGAAGCAATCACTGAATACATTTTAATTACCTGACATGGCTGGAAAATAGGTAATTCTGGCCAAATAAGGAACAGACCATTTTAGTAAGTGATGTGGCTCAGTCCATCACTGCTCTGCCTTGGTACTAAAATACATTTTTAGGGTTACCTAACCTGCCAGGCTGGGGGATCTCTCATCCCTGTGCTTGCAAAAACAGCACTCTGCCACACACTGAATGTCAGCCTAGGGAGAAAACTATCCATCACACAGTTAACACTTAAAAGACTTCCTGAAAATGGCAGAGGTGAGGTGGCTACTGACAACTTTAGCTAAGCTGAATAAATCTAGGGGAAAAAATTAAACCCTGCTCCCCAAACATTACAGAACAGAAAGAAAACTGCTTCCGCAACACAGAAGAAATAGTAATTATTTCTAAATATTTTGATTCAAAACTAAGGGCTAGAAAAGAATCCAAAAAATAAGAATTGGCCTATGTTTATGAAAGCAGTTAGTGAGAGAAAATGTGAACTTCTAGATAACTCTGGTGTCCTCAGCTGGCTGCCTAAACTGAGAAAAGAATGAGGCTGTTGTGGAAGTCTTAAAACCTTCTGCTGAATGCCTTGCAAATGGATTAAAAGACTTTTGTCAGCCATAGCTATTCTTTTGTAATAAAGGCTTTGTATTTGATTTGCTAGAGGCCCTATAGTTGTGATTTACTCTTCATAAAGCAGAAAAGATCTCTGTATTTAGGACTCCAACAGATATATTTCTCACCTTGTCCTGTCCTACCCCAGGGCCTTTGCACCGAACACTCGTCTTCCTAGTTGTGTGCATAGCTAGCTTCTCCTTCAGCTCTCAGCCCACTCATAACTCCAGAGCAGCCAGCACAGCCTTATGAAAGGAGTCTCCCTCCATACCCACCACGCCATGACCTGTTTTACTTTCAGTATAGTATTTACTTTCACTACAGTTATTCATGGGTATCTGGGATTGAATTCATTGCTTAACCTCTCTGGGCCTCCCTTAGTTTCTTCATCTAAATAGTGTAAGACATTCCTCACTGCACAAGGTGCTTTTAAGGATCAGATAAAAATACATGTTAAGCACTTACACCTGGGACTGGCAAAGATTGATGATTCAATAAATCTTAGCTATGCATATTGCCATAACCCAAACACCTTTTTTTATTTACTTTACTGTTTGCTTTTACCCTGCCTTCCACTCTCCCAACTACAGTAGAAGTCTCCCAAGAGGAGGAAGCTGGATATTGTTCTTCACAAATGTATTTAAAACAGTGTCTGGCATGTACTACTCAAAGGATTTGCTGAATGTATCAATCGCTAACCCAGGGCAAGTCTCAAATTATTTGAGCCTGTTTTATCATCTGCAAAAGGGAGATGACAGCCCCTAGCACATATGGTTTTGAAGAATCAAATGAGAATTGGCGTCCCTATTTCTCCAGTTGGAATACATATGCCCCAGGGAATCATCTGGAATCCTAAGACTATGTAAAGCCAAACAAGTATATTCAGGGGAAGAACTGTTTTTGAATTTTTATATTCATAATAGGATAATTTTTAAAAACATTAGCTTTTAGTATTTTGTTTTTTCTGCATTTTCTCCCACCCTATTATAAGGAGGAAGTCTGGAATTCTTATTCTTATTCCTTTACCCCAGGAGGATGTGTGTTGTTGTGTGAAAACAACAGCTCATTTTTGTTCTAAAAAAAAACTCCAAAAAACTGGAATGCTGAGGATGATTATGCTAACTGGGCCAGAGGGGAAGAGAGGAGAGATGAGAAGAGAGGAAGAAAGATGCCCCTATGATGTGGAAGAGGTTCTTTCTGGTGGGGTGAAGAAGGGGAAGGGACAGAGTCCCACACAGAGCAGCAATGCCAGAAGGCCCTCCCAGGCGGACAATGCAAGATTCTGTGACTGCAGACACCTCTAAGGGACAAGAAACCCAAGTAATGGTTAAGAATAATGATTGAGTCTGAATTTCCCACCAGCCAGGAAAGGTACGCACTGAGAGGATGTGAACGCTGGTTTAGAGAAATAAATGTGCCATTTCTTACACACACAAGTTATAGAATAAAAATCACTCCAATACATTGCTTCACAAAGCTTACTCATTTCTCATGCCAGTCTGTTTTTTTTTTTACTTTTTAATTGAAATAGTTTTTATACAATATTATACTGGTTTCAGATGAAATTAATGATTCATCAATTATAGACGTTACTAAATGCTCCCCGTAAGTATAGTTGCCATCTGTCACCAAAGACATACAGTATGAGCTATATCCCTATGCTATACTTCCATCACTGTGACTAAATTATTTTATAATTTGAAGTTTATGTCTTTTTAACCCCTTCACCTGTTTCACCCCCTCCCCATGGTAACCAACCATCCATTCTCTGTGTTTGAGTCTATCTCTATTTTGTTTGTCCATTTGTTTTGTTCTTCAGATTCCACATGTAAGTGAAATCATGGTAGTCAGCCTTCTCTGACTTATTTCACTTAGCATAATACCCTCTTGGTCCTTCCATGATGTCACACATGGCAAGAGTTCTTTCTTTTTTATGATTGAATAATATTCCGGTGTGTGTATGTATCACCTCCTCTTTATCCATTCATCTGTTGATGAACACTTTGGTTGTTTTCACATCTTGGCTATTGTAATGTGACAATAAACATAGGGGAGCATATATCTCTTTGAATTAATAATTTCATGTTCTTCAGGTAGATTCCCCAAAGTGGAATAGCTGGGTTGTGTATTTCTACTTTTAGTTTTTTGAGAAACCTCTGTACTGCTTTCCACAGTGGCTGTGCCAATGTGCAATTCCACCAGCAGTGTAGGAGGGCTCCCTTTTCTCCACATTCTCACCAACAATCTATTTTTTTAAATTTTTCTTTGAGTGTGAGTATGTATGTGTAGAAGGAAGAATATGTACAAACCCAGAGACTTAAAAATTAATTTGCAGTGACTGATGGGAAAATGTGCTTCAGAATTCAAGGAAGCCAATGGTTTTGGCACAAACATCATATCAATAAGCCACTTACAAGAGAATATATTAAATTCTTATCATTGGCAGACAGAATTTTGAGTATCCATCAGAGTGGCTGGCCCACAAGCTAGTTTCACATGTGTTCTCACTACATAAACGAGACCCTTTATGTAAATTTGTTATGAAAACTTATAATATTCATGGTATAATAAGTTCTTTACCATTCACCATCTTTCTTCACTGCAAAATTGCTTTGATGAGTATTTCCCAGAGGTGATAAAAAGAGGCTGACCACAATAGAGACCCTTTCAATCTACCAGTAACATAAGTACCCCTTAAAAATGTGCGTAGAACCGCTTAAGTCCAAAAATGTTGTGCTTGATCACCTGTGGGTAGCATTTGTGGGCACCTCTACTCAGTGCTAAGGTTGTGAAACTCCAACTTACTGATGAAGTACTATCCTGTATAAGAAATATAGTAAGAAATACTATCATCTATACCTACATAATTACATGATTCTGAACTCTTGGAAGACTTGACACCAAGACCCAGAAGAAATTGCTGAAACATTGTACCCACAATGTTGGGTGATGTTTAATTTGTACTAATTGTCCCAAATGGGTAGACGCAATGTAACATATGGCCAAAGAACTGTAAGTATAAAACTACATTCTTCCTAGTAGAAGATTTAAAATAACATTTCAATGTGCAAAGTAAATACATATCAAGGACTAGAATACAAAATTGGTATGAACTTGTGACTGGAAATGTCTTGCTGTACATTCAGTCCATTGCGGGCCACTTCCATTCAAGTGATACCTGTTAATTCACTCACTTTTATGAGTTCTTTAAAAAACACACTGAGTATGTAATGAGCTTTGACAATATAAAATTGTTTTGCAAGTTCAAGGTACTTTCACTACACAAAGGTATTCAAAGGGATTTCTGAGAGTCCTTGGGTTCTTTTTGCCCCACCACATGGGCTGCTATTTTAACAGCACACCAGGGTTGTTATTGGGTGTTACACATACAACAGCAAGTGTTGGTTGGTAAAATATTGAAATACAGTTGACCCTTGAACAACATGAGGGTTAGGAGCCCCAATCCCCTACACAATCAAATATCTGTATATAACTTTTGACTCTCCCAAAACTTAAGTCATAGCCTACTGTTGTCCAGAATTCTTGCCAAAAACCGAGTTGATTTAACACATATTTTGTATGTGTTTTATACTGCATTCTTATAATGAAGCTAGAAAAAAAAATGTTTTTTCAATTGTTGCAAATCCCCCCAAATTTTCCAATATAGCTAATAGAAAAAATTCCACATATGAGCGGATCCAAGCAGTTCAAACCTGTGCTGTCCAACAGTCAACTGTACTTGCATAGTGACTGGTAAATATCTGTCACCCCAAATTCCTACTATCCCTACCCCTGAGAGCCCCAGTAGGTCCCCTGATCCAGCAATTCCCTCCACTAGGGCCCTCCAGAACCCCCCAGACCTTTGTTCTCCCTGCACAATGCCGATGTCATACAAGTTAGGTACTGTGAATATCCCCCACATATTACACTTTTTCTTTTCTTCTCCCTCTATGCCAGCCTCGAGTGCCCTCTGTTCTCCCTGCATCCACTCTTTAACAGCAACTTCAGCCCTTATCTCCACCAGGATGCCCTCTATATTAACAACAGAGTGACTGGTTGAGGGACAGACATATGTTACCTAACACAGCCTTGAGAGTTTTGCTGGGGCCACTGAGATAGAGGCACTTGCTTTCCACTGGGATACAACTATGATAGAATAAAGGCAGAGGGTGATGGTACCATCTTTGTCACCCCAGCGGGAGAGTTCACTGGGGTGGTTGAAGCCAACACAGAAAAAGCCAAGTCCAGGGATGGGGAAAGGCTGTGTGAGTCCCCAGATTCAGGTACTCGATGCTAGCTAGATCTATCCCTGGACTTTTCAGGTAAGGAACCCAGAAATGGATCATTTTGCTTGAGCTGGGGTATCAACTGGAACAAAGTTCTAAAACAGAACTTTTAAACCATTTTCCCATCTCTAAAAGGTGAAGAAAGCCTATTCTTCCCCCATAGGCTGAGTCCTCATAGCTAGGGTCCTCCTCTTTATATAAGCCTCTAACATTCATTATTATTAAAATCATAAATTAACAAGTTCACAGAAAACACCACTTAAGGCATATGACCTCACTGGGATTCCCAAGCATAGCAGGAGGCCTAGATATTTTATAATAACATCTGAGACAGAGAATCTGCAGAGGGAAGGAGAACGGAATGCCGCGAGAGGGCCTGAATAAACTCTGCCACAGAAATACCTGATTTCTACCTAAGTAATTACATTCTAATTAACCCAACTGCTGGGTAGTAAGACACAAAAACCAAAGTGGTCTCACACTGGGGAAACAGTCTCTGTTCTCCATTTCCTTATATAACAAAGAAAATATGGGAAGAACAGGAAATAAAATTAGTATTTAGAAAATAAAAGTTGGGATTTCTAACTGAAGTGTTTCCCTCCCAGGGGAGGGGGGATGGAAGAGACGGCGAAGACTATCATGATTTGAATTGTGCTCTGCTGTGGGCCGTCTCCCACCAATAACACAGGAAATGGAGTACAGGGATAGCTCTCAAAATGTGGTTACTCGGCAAGCAGCAGCAAGCCTGCTGGTTACAAAGGTTAAGTTCTTGGGCCCCAGCCCAGACCTACTAACCAGAAACTCGGGGAGATCAGCAGTCTGTGATTGGATAAGCCCACCAGGTGCTGCAGATGCACGGGAACTGCCCTGGAGAGGCCACTGTGTTGGAGTTCTCCAGCCTTGCTGCAGGTGAGAGCAGACAGAAAGCACCTGGGGAGCTTTAGGAACTCCCCAGCCAACCTTCCCGGCCAATTATAGCAGAATCCCTAGGGCAGGGATCAAGTGATCGCTGTTCGAAACTTGCCAGCTGGTTTCCAAGTTCAACCAAGTTTGAGAGCCACACTTGAACGTGCCACCGGCTCAATGTAACCGCCACGTCGGGGAGCTAGCAAACCTCTGACTTTTGCTCCTGCTGGCAACCTCTTCAAAGCAGGTGCCCAGGTTGAGAGGAATCCCCAGGAACCTGAGCCCTGCCGTGCGCTCAGTGCCTTCCTAGCGCTTAGCAAGAACAGCTCCTCCCCTGCGTTAGTCTCTGACGTGCTTCTCTCTCCTTCACAGCATTTATCCCTCTCAAAGCCCATGTTTTTATAGGTTTATCATCCACTATCCCAAGCAGAACTGTAACCGCAGGGGGCACTGCCTTTTTGGCTCAGCACTGTTCAGTAGTGACTAGTTTGGAGCCTGGGACACAGTAGGCCCATAATACCTGGGGGTGGACTGAAAACAGTTTGACATAACCCAGACCTGCAAAGGACAACTTCAGTACTTCCTCAACCACTCTGCTTCAATGATTTCATGGCCCCAAATCACAAAGTGAGTGTCTGAGGCAATGAACTCTGGAAATAGAAAAGGATGTATCAAACCCATCTTTTCAGCAGTAACACCATAAACTGAGAGTCAAACTTTTAGTTTTCACTGAATTTGAATAAGCAAGTAGGTTAATTTCCTGGAACTTTCCTGCAGCGTAACCACTTCAAACTAATAAGCCTCTCCTTTTGAAATCTCACTTTAGACAAGACAATCTTTCTGAGGGACTTCAAGAGATCTGTTTTCTCTGATTGCCATTCACAACGTTCAGTTTAAGTTTCTTTCTGGTGTGGCTAAAATGATACATCTTTTGCACAAGTGAATAGAATTACCCTTGGGTCATATATCAGAAGCAGGTGGAAAGTATCTCATTTATTACCTGCCATCCTTTTTCTTAAAAATTCATTTTTCATGAAATCACTTTTAAACCCATAGAAGTTGATAAATTCATTCATGCATTGCATCCCTGAAGATTAGATCATAAAGTTCAGTCAGTAACTGTATGATTCAGTCTTACAGTGGTAACAAAACATTGACAGTAATAAATATATAAAAATATTAATACATTCCTTGCTTAGCTATGCATTTACTATCATTTTGCTCTACTTTACAGGAACATGAGAACAGCTTACATAAAATATTCCCTATAATGAGAGCACATTTTCCATCCACCAACAAAAGAAAACAACACAAAATTAGAGCCCCAGAAATGCTTAATCGCCCACAAGAAATACTGTAAGCATAAGCGTTAGCCAGACCTTGGCCAGGAAGTCACACTCCACTCTCTTGGCACCTTACCACATTCTCTTCATTCTAATTAATTTTTCAAGTGATAAATACCTTATCAATATTCCTAAATCAGCTCCAGGTATTTGCCCTGGCTACTCAGCCAGGAGGCCATAGGAAGCAACAACAATGGAGGTGCTCCCCACCAGCTAACTTCCTGAGGCTGTGAGGAGCACGGTGGGTGCTTCCTTATGTGAAAGGCTAAGAAGAGAAGAGAGTGAACACCCTGTGGGCTAAGACTTGAGGGACAGCAAACGTGCTCACTTGTTTAATTTCGGGCAAGAAGGCAAAGCATCACACTTAGAAACTGCATGATGGTTTTAGAGTTAAGAAAAAAAAACCAGAAAAACAAAAACGTGTAAACAAGGTATGACAGAGGTGATTGGAAAGGATGGAGGGAAGTGTTAGTCAGAGTGGGCCAAGGCCTCACGTCGTTCGTCCTACCTGTCGCACTTCTGATGTGCAGCACGGTGAGGACAGGCTGGGTTTCACCCACCTGCGTCCCAAGGTCGTCCCACCAGCAGCCCGCAGCGTGGGCTTTCTTAGAGGCGCTGTGAAGAAATACGGGCCTCAGAGAAGTTCTCCGTCTGCAGGTGCTAGCCGTGCGCGCGCACGCACACGCACGCACACACACGCACACCGTGCGCCTACGTGGGCCCGTTCCCACTGCGCGGCTCAGGCAGCCCTGCCCCTGGCCTCCGATAGCTCTCCCTCCGCTGTCCCGCGCGTGGGCGAGCACGTGACCCTCCTCTCACAGTCTGTTCCTTGCTGCTCAAGGTGCGGTTCTCGGGCCCGCAGTACCTGCCGGACCCGGGAACCTGGAAATGCAGTCTCAGCACTCCTGGCCCCCAAACTAGGTCAGAACCTGTGTACCCAGATCTCCACGTGATTTTTTTTTTTTTTTTTAGTTCTTTCAATTTTTCATTTTCTCAATTTTTTCTGTGGTAAAATAACACATGATATAAAATTTCCTACCCGAACCACCTTTAAGTGTACAGTTCCATGGTATTAAATATTTCCATAATGTTATGCAGCTTCCACCACCGTCCATCTCCACAGCTCTTTTCCAATGTAAAGCTGAAACTCTATACCCATTAAAAAATAACTACTCATTCCTCCCTCCCCAGCCTCTGAGAAATCACCACTCCACTTTCTGTCCCGATGGTTGTGACGACTCTAAGTATCTAAGGGGGATCGTTTATTTGTCTGTGACAGGCTTATTTTAGTCAGCATGTCTTCACAATTCATCCATGTTGTACCATGTTAGCACTGCTTCCCTTTTTGAGGCTGAATAATATTCCCTTGTGTGTATACACCATATTTTGCTTATCCTCTCATCTGTCTCTGCACACTTTCATTGCTTCCATCTTTTAGCTATTATGAATAGCACTGCTATGAATGTGGGTGTAAAAATACAGTTTCAAAACTCTGCTTTGAATTATTTTGGGCACATACCCAGAAGTGGAACTGCTGGATCATATGGTAATTGTACTTTTCATTTTTTGTTGAACTGCTGTACTGTTTTCTATAGCAGAAGGGGATCTTTTTGTTCCATTGTACATTCCCACAACAGTGCACAAGGGTTCCAACTTCTCCACATCCTTGCCGATATTTTTTCATTTGTTTTTTTAAATAGTAGCCATCCTAATGGATGTGAGGTGGTATCTGATTGTAGTTGTGGCTTGCATTTCCTTAATGATCAGTAATATTAAGCATCTTTTCATGTATTTATTGGCCATTTGTGTATCTTCTTTGGAGAGATGTATATTCAGGTCCTTTCCCATTCTTAATTGTGTTGTTCTTGTTATAGTTTTAGGAATTCTCTATGTATTCTAGATATTAACCCCTTATCAGATATATGATTTGAATATACTCCCATTCTGCATGTTGTCTTTTTACTCTTGATACTGGTTTTTGCTAAACAATTTTTAAAAATGTTCATGAAGTCCAATTGTATACTACTTCTTCCACTGCAGGTGCCTTTGATGAAATATCCAAGAAGTCATTACTAAACTCAATGTCATGAAGCTTTTGCCAGTGTTTTCTTCTAAGAGTTTTTTTTTTAGTTTTAGGTCTTACATTTAGGCCTTTGATGTATTTTTGTAGATGGTGTTAGGCCAAGGTCCAAATTCATTCTTTTGCCTGTGGTATCCAGTTTTCCTAACACCACTGTTGAAAAGACTATCCTTTACCATTAACTGATATGTATGTTATGTTTTAGTAAAGGCCACTCTACTCAGTGCTAATTCTGTGTCAGGAGCTGATAAATGTTTGTACGTCCATTATCTTCCTTTAAGCCCTACCACGAGCTAGTGTAGGAGATGCTGCTGTAATTTCCAGTTTGTAGGGGAGGAAATCAAGCTTTATGAAGGTGTGATCTCCTGAGTAAGCTCACTCAGCTTCTAAGTGTCAGTTAGGATTTGTATTTCAGTGTTTCCAAGCCCAAAGGTTACCATTACTGCCTGTCTCCCCATGCCCATGCCAGATTAGAGATCATCAGCTCTTCTTCAACAATCCCACTGCCTTCTGTGTTGGTTTCTATTGCTACCAAAAGAGACTACCACAAATTTAGCTGCTTACAACTACACACATTTATTACCTCACAGCCCTGAGGGTCAGAATTCCCAGGGTGCTTGGCTGACTGCACTGCTGGTAGGTTTCACAAAACCAAAATCAAAGTCTCAGACAGACCAGAGGCTCTGGAGGAGAAGCTGTTTACAGACCCATTTAGATTAGTGGCAGAATTCAGTTCCATGTGGTTGTAGGGTGGAGGTCCCCATTCTCTTGCTAGCTGTTGGCCAGGGGTCATAGTAGAGGCCTCTACATTCCCTCATTTATGGCTCCCTCCTATTTAAAGTTGGTAATAGTGGGTCAAGTCTTTCTTACACTTTGTATCACTCTAACTTCCCCTTCAGCCTCATCACTCCTATTTCCAGCTAAAGACAGTTGTCTACTCAAATGCTGGGCATAGAAGCCACAGGGCATAAATATGCAAAGAAGTAAAAAGCTAACTTTTTCAAACAATAAGGCTTCTCTCTCACTTACCAACTTCACATTTCCCTGTATGGCCCCGGAAGATGACTGGTTAGCCAGAGACGGGTAAGATTCCTCAAGGGAGGAACAACCTAAGACAGGCACAGTCGCAGGGGGGCCATCAGGTGAGAAATTGGGGATCAACAGAGGTGAGGCTTAGAACCTCACCCCCCCGTTCTGAGAGAAATCTTCTGCATACGTGGATGTTTTATTGCCCTTGTCTAGCTTGGATTAACACATAGTCTACAGGCACACACCTGATCATCTACATTTGCTCTCTTACAACACTAAACTATGTTTTCTACCTTTATCTTGTATCTACCTACCACTTCAGCATTTTATTAAAAATAATAATAATAAAGAGAGAAATGTGGTATCCACATATAAATCAAGTATAAAAACCAAATCAGTATTCATATTTGAACTGACTATTTATAGTTCATAATAATGCATGAGCAAAACCGAAAGTTTCTGTGATGACTGCCCTTGTACTGTTCACTATGTAACTTATTCATTATGTAAGAATTTGTTCTACATGTAAAAACTTGTTTGTTATGCCTCAGAAGATTGGAGACTGACAAAAATTAGGCTTGGGGTGGAATAATGATTGTGCATTGAGCATTGACTCCCCTATACAGAATTTTATTGTCGTGAACAACCATTTGATCAATAAATATGAGAGATGCCCTCACAAAAAAAAAAAAAAAAAAAAAAAGGACAGACTTCCAATGGTAAAATAAATTAGTAACCGGGATGTAATGTATAGCATAAGGAATATAGTCAAGATATTGTAACAGCCTGGTAGGGTGATAGCTGGAACCTAGAATTATGTATATAAATGTTCTACCACTGTGTTGTACACTTGAAACTCATGTAATGTAATACTGTGTGTCAACTACCCTTCAATAAAAAATAATTATTAAAAAAAAAAAAAAAAAAAAGACAGTTGTCTACTTTTAAGGATCATGTAACTAGATTGGACCTCCTTGGATAATCCAAGACAATCTCCTTATTTTAAGGTCCTTAACCTGCATTTGATCACCAAAGTCCCTTTTGTCTTATTAGGTAACACACTTCAGCTTTTAGGCCATTGAGATCTTGGGGGAATTTTCTTCCCACCATACCTCTAAGTTTACACAGTTCAATTATTTGTAATTGAATTGTGAAATTGGCATGTCATCAATATCTTCTACTCCTTACAGTCATTTAAAATTGTGGCATCTGGCTCTCTGACATTTTCCTCCTGTCTCATTCCTGCCATCACCCTGAGATACCTTAGTGACCACGTTGGTGATCTTCTTTCTCACTACCAAGCATTTTCATTACCAATCAACTTTCCATGGTCACACTTTGCTCTGTTGTTGCCAGTAGGGAACCTGTAGTAAGAAATAGAAAGTTATCCCCAGATATATGCACAGCTGAATTTTGATCACCAAATTGCTGGCTTTTATTTGATAGTTTATATATGCAAAATGAATCAAAATCAAATTTAAAAAACATGAACAATACCTGGTAATAGAGGATGTGATTATACAGCATCTGTCAAAACTTCAGTAAACTGATTTTAAAAAATCAAGGGTAAACAATCTCATAGATGCAAATGTCAAAGTTTGGTAGAAAGATTATTTTGCAGTGAAACATTTAACAGTTCTGTGGAATGACAGGAATTGATTTTAGCATTGAAATGTGATTCCCTTGCTGCTTTTAAAAACATATTAAGCAGGAGATCAGTACTAAATTTGGTTACATCAATATGATTTTAAAGAGAGGGAGCATGATTTACCTGCCATATAAAACCCATTTTCTCCATTAGGTGTAGAAAAATGGGCCATTGTCTCTATGAAGTCACATGTGATGTTAGCTAAGGAGGAGCCATGGAGATGCTGCTGCACATGATGAAGACTTCAGATGATGCCCGGTTCTGCTCCGTGTGTGGTGCTTTACTGCATCAATGCACCTGCTGTGGCTGTGCAGGGTAGCCCAGGAGGCACCTGTCCCACTGCCTCAGGACTGCCACAGAATTGTCACCAATGGGCCTTCCTATTTTACAATAGGAGAAATGATGTCATTTTTTAAAATGAGGTTTTTACAAATTACTTGTAAAAATGAAATATTTAGTCTTGAGAAAAGATTTTTTTTTTTAGTTAGGCTTCATTTTACTTCCCTGAATCCAACCAACCGTTCATAAACTCTGAAGTGTATAATTTTTTTAAATCAAAATTCACATAATGTGGAGACTCTCCTGACTTGGCAGGCTTGGTGTAATGGTCAGGAATCTGAATGTTTAGTAAATATCCCACCTAATTCTACTAAAGGGCATCATAAATGGACCGTGCTTTGAGTAGTGCTCTCAAGTACTCCCTCTCCCAGGTGCTACATCAAACTACCACAGAGAGGAAAAGGGGAGATCAGGGGGTGGGGGACTGGCAAGGAAGAGAAAAAACTGAAACTTTTAGCCTTCAAGAAAAAGTTTATTCTGCTGTACTTACCCCCATTCCTTCCCCATCTTCAGCATTATCCATACTACCTCAAAATAAAAGTCAAATTTCTTTTTTCATTAAGAATTCATAGTTTCTGGAAAGCTGTAAGGCTCTAAGAGCCATTCAATGATTCAAGTGGAAATACTTCTAAAGGGCTAAGTAAAAGCCAAAGTGTGAGCCATGTCTCCCAAATCTCCCTGAAATGGGCTTCTATCCAAATGGATACAATAGCAACTTACTCTCTCATTGTTCTCCTTGCAGAAAGCTGCTAAAACACCAAAAGAAAAAAATTATATATTACATTCCCAGTGAATGGTCATTGTAATCATCTCAAAATATGAATGCTTATAGAAATTTGAAGCAGGGGCGATAATCACAAATCCCCACTGACAGTGCAGTCATTGAAAAATCACTGGAGCGAGCCACCACTTCAGGAGTTTTAATTTGCAATCAAGTCGAGAGCTATTCCAGTGAAGTGAGCTGTTTGAAGGACAGGATTTCAACCCAAAGTGGGAAAGCAATACAATAAGGGTGTCATGAAAAATACCCAATAACCTAACATGCAAAGCCAATCTATCAAGTTTTCCAAGTTACCAAATTAGGCCAATTTCCAAGTAGTCAGTCTCATTCTGCTGGAATGTGAAGAAAAATCTTCACTGTGTAGCCATGATTTCCCCCATGAAGAAACAACAAAAATAACCTTCAATTTCTTGAGGGTTTCTTCATTTCTAAGTACATGGTTTATTTTATTATAAAAGATCTTCTTATGAGGAAATGCCTTAGCTCATCTCTCAATATCCAGTAACAAATTCAGAATTCAAAAGAAAGAATACAATCTCTTCTCAGGTCATTATATCACACTCATAATGCCCCAAGGGCTTTCCTGGCACCCCACTCCCTCACAAAAGAAGGTGTTCTCCAATGTAGGACCTAACGTGACATCAGCGTGGAACTTGTCCTTATGCCAAGACTTGCCTTACTGTCCTACTCCTCTCTAAAATCCAATACCTGCACTGCAGGGGTAGAGCAAAGTTTGTGTCTGCACTGTACTGCGAACTCCCTCTGGACACTGGCTTTTTGGAAAGAGACTAGTTCTTCCCATTCTTCTCCCAAAATACAGAGCTGGATACACTGGGCACAGAGCTATGCAGCGTTCTCAGGTTCCTCCTGATGCCTGCTGGTAATACGATGCAACTATTTTTGGAACCTTGAGGTTCTAAGCTCCAGGATACCAGGCCTTGAAGGCAAACATTGCCTACCTGCTTGAATCACATGCAAAGTGGAAAATTTGAAAACAGAACCATGCAGTTTAGCATTCTGCTTCAACTTCCAAATTACTGAAAGAGTAAACTTAGTCATTCTTATTTACCTCTCAGGATAGACAGTTAATGAAGATCTTTGCCTTGTTCTGAAATTCTAAAAACTAAAGAAAGTTACATATCCCACACATATTCCACAAATTAATGGACTTCCTCGTTCAGAATAAGCAATGAGGACTTTGACCTAACTGGGAGAAGTCCAAAATGTTGTAAAAAAAAATTTTCTGGTACCTCTTCAATTCATTTTCCTTTTTGTCTGTTGCATGGCTTTAAAAATTAATTTTCTGAAAGGACAGCTTTATATACTATTATGTTTTTCTCAACTCCTCTTTCTATGGGGACTATGAAGTAAAAAACTGACCAATGACAAGCAGACAAATAATAATTTATCTTATGGCCATTGCTTCTTTTGATTAGATATATTGCTCTGTAAGTTATGTTTGACCCTCTGATTACTCAAAATGAATAAAGCCTTTAAATGTCCTTTGGAACAGTATATTCTGTTGATTTTCCATAATACTAATAATATTAATAACTAGTTAATTAAATGGCATACTTTATCAATTAATACAAATGGTAAAAAATATAATCCTTTTCTTCTGTTATTATTTTTATTTTTAAATTACCTGTTAAAGAAAGCCAGAATAATTAAGTGATAAAATAACCCACATGGCAAGATTTTGCTGCTAAGGGCATATTCTGGTATCTTTAGACAACTGAAAATTTTTATTGCGAAGTTGTATTTGTTAGGATCACCTATAGAAGCATACTTCCTGTTGTGTTCAGCTTTTGTGACATGAACTCTTTGGACTGATTATTTCCAACACACAAAAATGTATGCTTTCATGATGGATTGAAACGCAAACCTGATTTTACACATCCATTTTCCTTTAAAGAAGTAGACATCATTAATGAACATGTTATCGTGCCAGAAGTTTCCAGCTCCAGACAAGTTCACTCGGGATTCAGTGAGACCGAATAAACACAACAGAATATTGTGGGTAAAAGGTCTTTTACCAAGCTTTATTCTCGAGGTGGCAGGTCAAGTGCTAGAATCCCATCCACATCCAACAAGTCCACAATCCATCTCTGCCCAGAGTAGAGCACTGGACAGAGATCTTTATATAGAACACAGACAATAATGGTTCATTGCCAACAGGTGTGTAATGCAGTAGGTCAATTACATCATTGCACATGTGCTTGTGGGCAAGTATATTAGGGTCAGGTGAGGATTCTGGCCATAGGAACTTCTATTTTCCCTCCACTTCACCCTTCCAGGTTTCTTGCCTCACAATCTACACATCCTCAATCTTCTGCAATGTTCCCTTTGAACGAAAGCTGGAGCAATGTAACCAGATTCCACAACAGCAACAGAGGATGACAACAAACATTACATTCATAACAGTCATCCTCAAGCCTGAGGAAATTGATTGCCATCATTCTAGCTATATTCAAACCAGTTCCAGTTCACTATTTGCACTTTCCATGGGAGGCCAATGGTTGAACTGACAGGGAGCTCCAAGGACACCTAATAAGTAGCAGTTTTTGCTAGGTTATTCGTCCAGTCCATGAAGACATTAGAGGAGAATAACCTTAAGGGTGATAAGACACATATTTAAATTATACTAATATGGGCAAATCTTGTCCTTCAGGTAGGATGCATGTAAGAGAGTGGTCCTGTAATAGGAACATGGCAGGAAGGGGGTCCTGTCTAGGTCTAGTATACCATACCTTTACCCCTTTTGTGGGGCTTGCCGACGGGTCTGTGTATAGTGCTACTGGAGGTGCATGCACTGGCCATAAAGATAAAACAAAACTCCCTGGTAAGTTTTGTTATGTTGGTAAGTAAAAAATGACTACTTTCTAGTCATTTAGGGTATATTACCATGATCCTTGGGGGCGACTCTGCCATTACTCCAGGACATCAGCATCTAGGCCTTGCCTCCAAGGTGCTAGGAAAGCCAGCCATTGCTGGTTCATGTGTCAAAACGTCCTAGGCCATGTCCATTGTACAGAGTCTCCAGGGTTTATTGTAGTCAGTGCTAGTAGCAAGGTATTATTCTGGTGGCCAAACCCCAGCTTCAACAATCCCTCCTTGGTTTGCACTTGCAGTTGTATAGGGGAGACAGCAATGTTAGCAAGTCTGCGGGGTCCAATGTACTCTTCCAGGGCTTCTCATTCAAATGCCATAGCACTGTCCATAAGTGGACTAATCATCCCTGTAGACTACTGGTGTCTTCAGACCAGATTTTCAGTTGCATAGGCTGACTTCAGGCCAGATTTTCAGTTGCATAGGGGAAGTCCCATGTTGCTGTGGAACTCGGTGTAAGTCCATTTTAGAGTATCAATATATTCCTGCCAGGCTCTGCTGACTTCTTCAAAGGTCAAAGGCACCCCACCAATGGGCTACAGCCCACATTGTCTTCTGTCCCAAATGCCAACACACCTGGGCCAATTCATTGGCTTCATCAATTCCTGGGGATGCCCATGGCAAAAGGCCTCTCACATGGTATACTGTAACTATTTTAGTATGAACAGAGGCCTGTAAGTCTTACAACTCTTGCCTCCAAAGGGGTCGGTGACCAACCAACCAGTCAGCATGGTACCATGTCAGTAGCCACAGTCAAGCCTCAATAATGGGCTCCATAGCCAGCAAGGAATGGTACATGGCAGCCAAATGTTTCTCTACTAAGGTGTACCATACCTTGGCTCCTTCCCAGAATTGGGACTAGAATCCAATAGGTTAGCAAGTTTGTTCAAGCTCCTATCAGAGGCCCCAGCCATAAGCATCTTTGGTCACAAAGACATCTAACTTGTAGAGCCTTGGTGGATCTATCACACTCAAGGCCTGCACAACACATGTTTCATTCCAGTTCCTCCTGATGTCCTTTCATACCAAAGGGTATAAGGGCTTCAGAATTTGTGCCAAGTATGGGATAAACACTCTCCAGTAGCCTAAAATATGAAAAACCCTTGCAATAGTGTTATAGTTGTCTGTAAGAGAACCAGAAACAAGCATAACATCCTACACAGTATTAGATGCCCTATTCCCAACAGGATTCAGGCTTGTTTCATTCTGATAGCCTTACCCCCATATCCATCTGTAACAGCAGCAATCCCAGGAAGCTGCTCAGTTTTGCCATAAATCAGTGAGCATTCAGCTCCTGTGTCTACCAGAGCCAAGACATATTGTACCTTCACTGTACATTCAATATATCAATGAAATGGTATTTCAACATGTATCCTCCAGTCCCCATGAAGTCCCCCAAAGCAGGTGTCTCAACCTTCCCCTCAGTCAAACAGTATCACCCAATTTCTTCCTATGAGGGTCTAGGTGAGATCAGCTCACTCTCCAGCAGGAAGTCTTGCAGGCACACAAGGTGGACTTGTGGCATTGTGTCTGGCTTCCTTTCTTGGTACTCAACAGCTGAAACCATTGCTCTGGCTTCATTTATTGCCACAGCACAATTAAGATCCTATATTTGAATTCCCATCCAAATTATGTGTCTGCTCCTGCTTTTATCAAATCAACCCACATCTGGGTCCTTGTGACCTTCACTGGGCCCTTTGAACTCTTCCTCTCAATAGCGAGCCATACTCCCTTCTGTGCCTGCATTGCTTCAGCCACCCCCACCCCCAAATATGCCACAGTATGGATAACTGAATTTATGGGCTGTCCTAAGTGAGAGGCAAGAATGGCCATTAATGGCCCAAAGAAGGATGAGGGAGCCATTTGCAGCATTGTATCCCTTATCCCTTCTGTAAGCAGCTCCACATTGGGGCCATAATTTACTGGGTTATAAAGGCATTTTTTATGCCCAACTACCACAACACCTGTTGGAGCATGGCATGTGTCTTCCATATAATGAGGGAAGATGATAAGTCACCCTGTTTGGGCCATATAGTGTGAAGGGTAGCCATCAACCATTCAAGAAGGAAAAGGGTCCCAGGGGTCTGGTGTGCATTCTTCAGTCACTGATATAAGGGAGGACGAGTTGTTAGGGAAGCCAGCTTTCCTATCTCTGATCCAGACACATTGATCATATCCACCTCCACATCCTAAAGACACAGAAGCAGACTGACATGGACTCTGAGGGTTTCTGCTGAAACCAGGAGCCCAAATCTACCAGCTCTTCCTGTGTATAGGTGCAGAGCATGGAGTGCTCCACAACCTGGGAGAGGGGTTTCTCCTCTCCTGGAGGAACCCACAGTTGCTGTGTCTTTATTTTAGTATAATTCTGACCAACCAGTAAGCCCTTAATGAATGACAGTTGTAATTTTTCATCAAATAAAAATATTTCCCAAGGACCTTTTAGCAACAAAACAAAGCAAACCCCTTGCACTGGATGAATATGAGCATAGAAGAGTATTGTTAGGAAAATCATATACGGCTGTTAAGTTTGTTTTTAAGAAGAACTGATGAAAACATGGCAACAAATTGACCTTTAATTACTTTTTACTTTTTTTAAACTAAATATATGTGAATTTATTATACAGCTTTTTGTGTAGGGTCTGTGTTTTTTAGTGTTTACATCTTCTAAAGTGCTTAACATGGAGGTTTTGCCTACTTGGTTCTTAATAAAGAAGCATTGAGATAGCTATCACATGTATCAATTCATTTTTAAGATTTCCATATGGACCATGACTTCAGAAGGCAGTAAATAATCATACAACACACAGCTTTTGGATAGATATATTCTGCATCCTCAGTAAGGAAACTCCTCATATTTTGTAAAACATTACCAGAAGTTCTCTAAATATTCTCAGTATTGTTATATTCTCTGTGCTGTTTGTCTATCCTGTTTGTGAAATCATATATACCAAGTCCTGAAAAATTAGATGTGTTGTTCCACGGCCATGCTCCCTGGGCCCTCTTTTGTCTAACGTGGAAGGCCACTAAATGGAGGATGACCTAGAGCAAGCCCAGGCTTTGGCATAAGGTCTGAAAGCAAGAATTTGAATCTTAGCTTCATTATATGCAAGACCAGACTGTTAGTTGCAAGGAACAGAAGCCCACTGAAGCGACCTAAAGCTAAGGGAAGGTTATTTTAAGACTATATATCATATCTACAGGTGAACTGCAGCTGGAGTTCCTGGGAAACACAGGCAGGAGCTATGAAGCCATGAGAGACCCAAACACCCAGCTGCATACTTCTCTGTTTTCTACTCTATTCTCTTCTCTGCAAAATAATTTTCTCTTCTTTTTCATGGTTTTGATGCCTAGCAACTCATTTGTACATGACTTTTATCGCTATGAAATCTACTCTGCCTGAACTCCATGGGACCTTTCAGCTTCTCACAATTCTTGGATCTCTTGTTACTGAGGAATCACAACAATTAAATTAGATAACATTTTGTTGAAAAGGCTCTCACATTTTTTGACACAATATGAAAAGACACCTAATTTTTTAAAGTACCAGTATCTTTGCTGCAAAATGTGAATGCTGATAGTGTCAATGTCATAAGGTCTCTGTAAAATTCTAGCATAGTGCCTCCCATATAGTAACTACTTTATAAATATTAGGTTATGTTATGGTTATTGTTATGGTTATTACTAAATTCATCGTGAAAATTATTTTAAGGATTTTTAAAAAATGAATGACCTACTTTATCTGAGTGGGTAGACTTCATGAATGCCTCAATTTCCACATAAATTCTCAGGGCAGAGGACATCTTGTCATCTGATAAAGAGGAGCACAAGTAATAATCCCGACGGCTCTGTAAAGCACACCATCATCCTTCACAGCCTCTCCAGGCCAGGTGCCAATGGGAAAAGACAGAAATGCTCTTATTCCTGTTTGGGGTAAAGGAATGTGGAGTTAAACAGAGACCGTGATAACATCATTTAAAACAAAGTTTACTGAGATGCCTTCATTACTTGCTAGGCAGGAGCTCGCTCATAATGTAAGGGGGATGAGCTGGGGGAACAATCTGTGCTGTTCACAGTCCTTTCTGTGTCTTGGTCCAGTGGAAAAGAATTTGATGAAGTACATAATAGGCAGTTTCCTGCCAAATCATCAGACATACAGGGAATTCAATAATGAACATTTTCCAAACCATCAAACGACCTAATGCATATCTACAAATGAGGACAGCCTAGCATGAACTTTGGAGATGCCGCAACAGACATGCAGACATGTTTTAATCTCATGTTTCTTAAGAAATTAACAAAGAATGTGCTTAGTGATACTCTGAACATAGCACACCACCATCTGATTAATGAAACATGTCAGCTCAGCTATCAACACTTCACATTTATTATGTTCAATGACATTCTTGTCTTAGATCTCAAAATAACAGGTGTTTCAGCAATGAAAAGTTAAGACAAAAGTGTGAAGCAAAGGCTTTCACATACTTTTTAAAAAATTTTGCAGCAACACACTTTTTGACAGAGGGCTTCCGACTGCTCAATTTGATGGCCATACAAACTTATAAAAGCTGAAGTGTAGGGTTTCCCAGGGGATGACATAATGAAATAAATGCACTCATGAATATTTATGGTTGGAAGAGGCCATCTGTTCACCACCAACCTCTTTTCTTTGAACAACTCAAAAATACCCAACCCTACCCGCCATGCCTACCCCACCATCCACAAAAAAATGTATTTTTTATTCATCTGAAGACCTTAAAAATCAGTTTTGTTTCATCTCAGGAGAGAAATATAATTGCAAGAGAAATGCTTCCATTGTCAGACTAAAAATAATAAACTAATTGATCAGAGAGTGCTTGTGCGAACACTGTGGGCCTCTGAAGTCCCCTGCTGCTCTTGCACCCTTTGGGAATGAAGCTCCTTACTCCTCACCTACACTGAAAGCCACAGGAATCTCATTCTTGGGCTACAGTATGAGAACAGGAGCAATGTCACTAACAGCAGAGTGAACAGCACTCCATCATTCAGGAATTCGGAGGTGGCTCCGGTCGCTGCACATTCAGGTTCAATCTCAAGTATTTCCCCTGATCCTTTTGGAACCCATAACTCCACACTAGTTTTGTAAACAGAGGATAAGGCCAATCTTACTGTCCAAAGGGGAACAAAAAGAAATTTTCAAGAAGTCAACAAAGAATAAGAGATGAATTTCTTGGGAAAATTGATTGCAAAATTGTTCCTTTTTTTTTTTTTGGTCAACCTAATCATATTCGAAATGCACAAGGAATACTTGTGCATTATTTATAGGATTCTTTTGGTAAATCTTTTATAAAGTGGATGCATATGAAAAGAACAATCACTCCTAATTCCTCGGCTTTGCAGTTTCAACTCTATGAATATCTTGACTTCTTAAAGTAAGGAATGCTTCTAGTCTGTATTCCAGAAGAAAAATAATCTAAGGTTAAACTCACCTCACAACAAAGTAGAACTTGAAAAATAAAAAAGCATAGTCAGAGCAATAGCCCCTGGGCTTTATTGAATTTTTTCAAACTAGCCTGCTTGTGGATATAGTCTGAGATAAATTATTCATTTTACCAGGAAACTGAAAACCATTTGACAACAGTATTATTAAGTTGCAAAAAGTAGTAAGATGGATTCAGAAGAGCATATTCTGGGAAGAGAAGACTGTTCTAAATACATCCTCCCTTCAGTTAGCAGTGTGATCTTGGGCAATGCACCCACGGTTTCTAACACTGTATTTTAATCTGTTAAATTGAAATAGCAATACCAACCTTATGGTGCTATTAGGATGATCTGATAAAGTAAGAGTAAATGAAAGCACTGTACAAACAAAAATGACTTTATAAAAATAAGGCTGAAACACACGTTAAATGAATTAATTTACACATTACTTTCCTAATAAAAATAAAATGCACTTACTCCCCAGTCACTCCTCACCATCAGGCATCCTGGTCTCTAAATGGTCACCTGAACAGACTTAAACAGTTGCATTGATCATTGCTTTCTTAGCTTGCTACAGTGACAAGTAACTGAAAATAGCTTGAAGGATTAGAAGTGTGCCCTACATATGCAGATCTTAAGTCTCCAGAACACCAGCACCACACCCTAAAGGGAAGCTATCCCAGGAGAAGAGAGCTCTGAGACCACCTTGCAGAAGCCATTTCACATCTCTGTGGTCAGCTGCCTATCTACAAGTCATTGGATGGCACTGTCTCAAAGGCCTCTTCAGGCTCTGAAATTCTGAGATGTTTAGAGAACAGTATGGCAGGACAAGCCCTAGGCTGGGACCCACCAACTGGCTATGTGGTTTTGGATGAAGCAAGTTACAGAACCTCTCTGGGCACTAGTTGGTCCATCTGCAAAGGGAAGGGTGAGCTGTGCATCTTCTGAGTTCCCTCCCATGCTCATACTGTATGCTGCTGTAATGTAGTGAAGTAGAGACAAGGATCTGAGGACAAGCTGCCTGGTACCACATAAATTGTTTTCAAAAGTTTAAAGCTATGCAGGCAGCCCCTCTAAAATTCAAAAAAAAAATCTCATTTTCTTTTGTGGTGTTAAGGCAGAACAGGAGACTTGTGTATGCAACTGATTCTTTTTAGACAAAAGAGGGGTCTAGAGAAAACATGTCATGGGTTAATTTTTTTTTAAGACATAATGTAATGCTTTTAATTAAAAAAAAAGAAATGCTACATCCTTGGAATCATGTTAGCTGGGTCTAAAGAGCTTTGCACAATTAGATCATCACAAATATATTTTCTCAGTACTTCAAAGCTGTAAACTGATATAAGCTACCCAAGGGAAGTGGTAAAACTTCAGTTTGACAGAAATGCCAAATTTTGATGGTTTGATGATTTGTTTCAATTATGCAAATCTTTTATTATATTAGATCAATTTTCAGAATGTCATTATAATACTGTGCCAGGTCCTATACAAAACAAGTAAGTTAATTTAGCAGAGGGTTTTATGACAAAGGGACAAATGACCACTTCAAAATGATACTGCGGCCATGAAGGGACTTGGACAAGCACAAGGACCAGCCCCAGGATCCCTGCTCCATGTTAATCCTGACTCCACAGCACACACTGAAAAAGAATTTGTGCAAGATGAAAGTGTTGGATAAAGTCTATGGTAATTTTTGTTTGGATTGGCTAATAACTGTTTATTGGAATACACTTCTTACATGATTGGAAACCTGAGTAAAGGCTTAGTCAATAAAATACTCATAGTGAATGGATACAGAATGATTTCAAAATTTAGCATTGAAAGCCAGCTGGCTTCTGTCAGGAATTGCTTGATTTTATACATTTCATCAAATTCATTAATAAAACAAAGTAGAGAGGGTTATCTAGAATATAACTTCTTTCTTCCTTTGAAACCACTTTTTATTTTAACAGCTTTATTAATGTACACTTTACATAACATAAAATTCACCTATTTAAAGTACATAATTCATTGACTTCATACATTTACAGAGTTGCACAAACATCATCAAAATGCAATTTCAGAACATTTCCATCACTCTGAGAAGATCCCACAGGGCCACTTGCAGTCAGTCCCCCTCCCTGCCTAGGAAACCAGTAATCTGCTTTTTTTCTATAGATATGCCTTTTCTGGACATTTCGCCTAAATAGAATCATACAACATGTAGCCTTTTGCACCTGGCTTGTTTCACTTGGCTGAGTGTGTTTGAAGCCCATCCATGTTGTAGAACGTATCAGTATTTAATTCCTTTTTACTGCTGAACAATATTCAATTGTATTGGTCTAGCAGATTTTCCTTATCACCTGTTGATATACATTTGGTTTGTTTCCACTTCTTGGCCATTATGAATAATGGTGCTATGAACATTTGTGTATAACTCTTTGTAGGGAGGTAGTTTTCATTTCCCTATGGTAGTTATCTAGACATGGCATTACTATGTGAAATGATAAAAATATGTTTAACTTTTTAAGAAAATAACAAACTGTTTTCTTCAGTCACTTTTACATTCCTGGGATGTAAAGGAATCCAGTTTATCCACATCCTCACCAATATATGTCATGGCCTGTCTTTTTAACTAAAGCCATTTTAGTGGATGTGAAGGATCTCATTGTGGTGATACTTTGCTTTTCTCTAATAACAAATGATGTGGAGCATCTTTTCATATGATTATTACTCATTTGAGTCTCTTCTTTGATGAAATGTCTATTCAAATCTGTTCAATTTCAATCAGGTAATTTGTCTTATTATTAAATTGTGAAAGTTCTTTATATATTCTGGATATAAGTCCATTAATAGACATAATTTTCAATATTTCTTCCAGTCTGTAGCTTAGTTTTCATTTTTAAAGTTGTGTTATTTGAAGCACAAAAGTCTTTATTTTGATTAAGTTTGACTCAGCAATTTCTTTCATGGATTATGCTTTTGATGCCATTTCTAAGTAGTCTTTGCCTAACCCAAATTTTCCTCATAAAATTTTTAGTTCTTACATTTAGGTCTGATTCATTTTGATTTAATTTTTGTGTATGGTACCTTGGTAAAGGTCTAAATTAATCTCTTTGCACATGCATACTAAATTATTCCAGCAATATATGTTAAAAAGAATATTGTTTTTCTCAATACCCCTTTGTTGAAAATCAATTGGCCATAAATACAAGGTCACTTATTTTTTTTTAATTAGGGGAGCATTTATTTGCATTATGAAAGAAAATTTTAATGAAAAAATATTTTAGCAAATAGCTAGCTTTAAAGGAAAAAACTTACAAACTAGACTATAGTAAATACATTTAACATATGTAAAAAATATACATGTGGAATATGCATTGCAATATATCTATGATCACTTATTTTTAATGAGGAAATCTGGAATAGTGTTTAAGAGTTTGGCTATGGATCTGAACAACCAAGAAAGGGGTATTAATTCTGCCTTTCAATAGCTGTTTGGCCTGGAGCAAGTTACTGAACTTCTCTGTTCATCAGGGTTCTCCTATATACAAAGAGGAGAATAACAGTATCTAACCCTTAGGGCTATTGTGAGGATTATATGAGATAATACACATAAATACTCACATGAGGACTGGGAACAGAGTAGTAAATGCCCAGTAGTTGAGAGCCATCATCAGCATTTTCTCTGGAGGCAAAGACAGAAGAACCCAGTCAGCTTCTCTGTATCTTGGAGGACAAACTGGAACCAACTGGCTGGAATTAGAGTATGGCCTGCAAGTATGGTTGAAATCCCTGGGGCCGATTGCTTTTTACCTGGTCATCCTATTCACTCTCCCCTTCTTATTTCCTCTTACTTTATTTCATTACTCTCAGTTTTGTTCACATACCACTGTGCTTTTTTAAAATACTCTCCCCTCCAGGCTCCCTTGCAGCTAAGAGTTACTTTGTGATCCATTTTTGGCCAATGACATAAAAGTAGAATAAACTGTGGAATTTCAGAGAAAGCTATTGATTTCATGATGAAAAGTAAACAAACTAAGCTGACAGAAATTATTTCCTCCTCAATCACTACTCATGGTACTGCTTGGAATACAGCCACAATAGACAGAGAGGGAGCAGCTCTCTTGCAGCCATGAGGCAGAAGGCTTCCTGTTAAGAGTGATGAAGCCAAGGTGATCAGCTGCAGCAGTGCCAAGTTGCCTTCCTCTGGAGTCACTTGTCCCAGCTACTAGCAACTAAGTACCCCCTGCGTGCAACCTATTTTAATTGCACTCTCTTAAACACTATAAAGAGCCCTGTGAGATAAATTTTACTGTCTCCACTTTACAAATGAGTAAACTGAGAATCATGTAAGTTTAAACGAGGTGACTGAGGACAGGCAGTGGTTAAGAGGTAGGGCTGGGCTCAAAGGCAGATGCATGTGGCTCACAACACACCCAGGTCACTGCAGAACTGGTCATGTGCTATCCCCAGTTCGCAAGAAGACTTACCTCAGGCACAGAGCCAAGCCTGGCTGCCCTTTGTATCACCCCCTCAGTGTAGCTCCTTTCTTATACAAAATGGGCAAGGTGTTTTCTTCTTTGGCCTTGTAAAGCTTAGAGCCAAGTCTTTACATTTTAAGCAGATATTTTTTTTTTCCTTTGGGGAAATTAGCACTTAGCTGCAAAGAGACAAAGTTTCTGGTAATTGTTTTTAATTAAATTGATCAAGTAATTCACTATTGGTTGCTGTGTGGGCTCCACAGATTAATGGTTAGTAACAGAGTAATTTAAAGCATTTAGGAATTCACTTCACAGAAATCACCCTTAGGTAGAAAGCAATCCAAATATTTCTCCTCTTCTCTCCAACTCAGCTGGTTGCCCTTTTCCTCTAAAGAATATTAATTGCACCTCTCACGCCTTTCTAGAATATGAAAGGTTCTAAATAAACATCTTTTCCACAGCTCAGGTAGAGTGGTTTTAAAAAGGTGAATTAGGAACTGGAGGAACTTTATTACTGTTGTTTTGGTTTGGTTTGGATGTTTTGCAAGAACAGTTTCACTATGGAGAGCATCTCCTAAGCAAATATACTGAGAGATGTTGATAAAATCCTCAGGACAAAGGTTCCATGGTCATTTTTGGAAGTGGCTTTTCTTAAAAACTCTTAATTTACATTATCATATTAAATTTTCTGAAAAAAAAAAAAAAAAGACTCTTTTTAACATTGCTTGATCCAATGTTTCCCAAATTTATTTGATCCAAGAATTCTTTTATTTGTAACACCTACTGATATTTGTGGCAACAGAGTATAGAAATTGCTGTTTTAAGAGAAATGAAAGAATATCTCAGCTGATATGTTTGACTGTTCACTCCAGCAGGACAAGGGTCAGCAAATTACAAAAGAAGGCCTGTCATTTATTTTATAAGGCCCTGGAGCCAACAAGGCTTTTTACACTTGTAAACAGTTGTAAAAATAAAAACAAAAACAAAACCATAAAGAAGAACATGCAATGAGACCTGTGTGGCTCATCTGGCCCTTTATAAATCACATTTGCCTGTCCCTGCCCTAGGACATTAAATTTTTTTTTAATTAAATCCTTATATCCTGAGTATATAAAGTTAAGTACGGTTAGGAAAATCAGGGAGAGGGTGGAGGGAAGGAAACAACAAGCCCAGTGTCCAAAATGTAGTAACCCTTTGAACAGCGCAGAGTAATTTCCTACCGTCTTCCATATGGCAGCCCATCAAATATTCTCTCATCCAGAGAAAATGTGTCTTGTTCCTTCACCTTCCCTCAGATCTGTCTGACTCTCAGCCACCATGGTCCTATGTGCCTAAACGTGTTTAAGTTGGTCTGTATCCTTATAACATAATGAGTGATAGCCCGACTGGCTGTTTTATTATTAAAGTCCCATGGGGCCAAGAACACAGGCCTCCTTCTCTGTCTCTCCAGATCAGAAGATACACACTGGCCAGCTACATGGCCAGTTACACACATGGGTGTGTTTCGTGAGGCCTACCCAATGTTTTAATATGTAGGAAAAACCCTCATGAAAATCCAGATATTCAGTTTTTCATGGAAGAAAAAAATATATGGGGAGGCACAGTGTCAGGCCTATATCACCCCATGCCACAGAGAGCTGGGGCTGAGTAGCAGCTGCTCCCGTCAAACAGGTCACAAGCTATCTGGTTTGCCGCAGTCCTTATCACTCCCTAGTGTTGACACCAGGACAATTCTACTCATTAGCGCTTCCTACCTCATTCTACTCATTTCTTCCTGAGGCATTTGAGTCTATAGCCTGTTGTACCCCTGACCCCTGGTGTCCTATTTCTAGAAACATTTGTTTAGCTAACTATCTACATATTTTGTATTAATTCATTAGCAGAAAATAGGCCTTAGAAAAACAACACATTGGCATGAAGTTGTGATGGTAAAAAGCTTAGGAAATGATCTAGAACCTGGCTGCCCTGGATTCTAGACTAGCCCCACTGACTGGACCACTGGGGAGGAGTGGCCAGTAGTGCTCAGAAATAAAGAAAAGGAAGTAGAGCCTAGAAGAGAACATCTGGGTCCTATTTCTCACTTCCACTCAGTCTAGTATGAGTTACTGGGTATACTGCTTAGCCTCTCTGGGCTCTAGCCAGCTCTTCTGCAAACCGCAGGAACGGAGCCTTGCCTTCTTTGGTTTGTGAACACCCAATAAAATCAGGTCATAGATGCAGAAACACTTTAATATCTATAAAGTGCAACACCCAAGTAAAGTTTCATTAATCCTCTACTTTCCAGTTTGGCTTAAGGCTGACCTGGTAGAAAAAAAGCAAAAGCTGAAAAGAAAAAATAATAACCAAAAGGGGAAAAAAGAAACCACAAAGAGAGCAAGCTGAGTTCCTCTAGGACTAAGATACACCCACCTCCTGCACTGCAAACTGTGTGCTGCTAAAAGGCACAGACGGACCCAGTAGGAACTGCTAAAGATGATAATGACAGTCTCATGTTTACCAAGAATTTCAGACCAAGTAGGCTTTTTGGCACAAGATGCCAGCCTCTTGGACTCAGAGTGTCAGAGGTGAGGTGTGGAGCTGTCTGAGGCTATGTGGCCCCTCCTGAGATCAGGAGGGTTCCGACGGCACTTTCAGAAGAGGGCCCTCAGGATAGCCTCAGTTTTAACTCTCCCTGCTCAAAGTTCCCCTACCTTTCCATATGAGCGAAGTTCTCCAAGGAGGTCTGGATTGCTCTTGAAGTCTGGTGCCAAGGACAGACACATCCATGTGAACCAAGGAGCCAAGGAGGGCACCAAGAGTGCATTGTGTCGTGTGCTGCCAAAGGAAGGAACTGGAAAGTCAAAACGGCAGAAAATATTCCTACTGGGGAACATTCAAGCCCAGTACCCACCCTGAAGTCATGCATTTCAGTGTGGTGGGTAGCTATCTAGAGAATTTCCCTGACTGTAATTTCATTTGATACTTTCCCCTTGCCTGAAGCATTGTTCATATGAATAACTAATGAGAGTTGAGCCCAATTCATTTCTGGCGCAGTTGACCTCAGATGCAAGGTTTCAATGGGAGGACTGCATTCTAGCTCAAAAGCTGTTCTCACTCTAGTTCTGTAATCCATGTTTCAGCAGAAGAAGGGAATCTAAAGAAAGGCCGGTTTGGGACTCACAGGACAGGTGAATGACCCAGAGTCATCAGACCTGACAAAAGACGGACTTTTTGTTTTAAGAGGCTGTGCTGGAGTAGGACAAACCTTTGCCCTGGGGAATGTAAAAGAGAATCAGACATCCAACAGGGTGATGGACTAGAAGCTGGATGACCTTTAAGTCCCTTCCAACTCTTTGATGGCAACATTTTCTGCTTTGGCTGAGGGTAACAGTCTTGGTCCAAGGCATGCACACCCAGAAGAACTAGCTACCGTGTGGTTTATATATTTACACAGGGATTTTGTGCCTCAAATGAACACACCCACCACTCCAGCAGGCTGAACTTGAAAATAACAGTTTAACAGAATGCTGGGTTTGGTTTCTCTATTTTAACAGAAGTGTGTAGAAAATTGATCATTGTGGTTAGTAGGAGTTTCAAGTCTATATTCTGCCAGAGAAAGGGAAAACAGGCTGTTCTGGTTAATTTCTATGTCTCAATTTGACCAGGCCACCAGTTGCCCAGATTAAAGATTATTTCTGGGTGTGTTTCTACATGTGTTCCTGGATGAGATTAGCTTTACCTGGGGGCACTCAGTAAAGTAGATGGCTCTCTCCACTGTGGGTAGGCATCATCCAATCCACGGAGGGCCTGAATAGAACAAAAGGAAGGAGGAATTTGCCCCTCTTTGCTTCCTGCCTGCCTGCTTCAGCTGGGACATAGGCATCTTCGTGCCCTTGGACTGGGATTTGCACCATAAACTACCCTGGTTCCCAGATCTCTGGACTTGGACTAGAATCAGATAACCAGCTTTCCTGGGTCCCCAGCTTGCTGACGGCAGGTTGTGGGGTTTCTCTGCCTCTATAATTGCACAAGGCAATCCCCAGTAATAAATCTCTTTCTACAGATATATCCTGATGGTTCTATTTCTCTGGGGACTCCTGACCAATACATAGGCAGACTTTGTCTAACTAAAACAGAAAGCATTAATCAAGGGGAGAGAAGGTATGCATAACAATAATAGTAGTAGTTTCTAATACGTGCCAAACACTGTTAGCAGGGCGTTGTTTATTTAACTCGGTTCTTGTCTCCGCTGCAACAAATAATTAAAGGGCAGAGACACAAAAGTGAAGCAAAGTAAGTTTAATTTAAATTTACACACGCAAAGAGAGAAAAAGTGCAGGTGTCCTTGGAGAGGAGGTGTACCCTGAAAGGTTGAGAAAGAGTGTGGGTGACTCAGAGAAAGTTGCATGGAAAGATTGGGGGTCCCCCTTTTAAGGATTTTTCAGGAATGTGACAAAGGGCTGGGGTGTGGACTTGTCAATTGGTCTTAAGTTTATCTTTGATATGGGACATTATGTCCCTTCTATTATCAATCCTCTAGGTAATTCTGCAAAATTAGCTTAACACAAGAAATTTACTGATCCATTTCCTCCCCAGGATAGCAGCTTTCCTCTGGGAACATATCAATCAAGACTGTCTGCCCTGCCCCCAAGGTGGGCTGAGTTATTGCCTGTTTGCTAAAGAATATGTTAAGAATCTTACGTCTTAAATTCCTGGGTTTTAAAATGGAATCTTAGCTTTAAGATGGAATCTTTCCTGTTTTTACTACACTGTTTATATCTGGGCTTGTTTGGAAAATTAATCACGATGCTTGTCTCCTGCCCAGGTTCCAAATTATAGGGGCTGGAGGAGGTTAAGTTAAAGAATAAATTGGGCCTTTAAGCAGGCTAAAGTAATATTACAATGGCATGATCTAATTGACACAAGGAAGACATGGGCTGCGCTTAGATACTTTTCTTTATCTGGGGACTATTTGGACAATCCAAGTTACTCCTGGTCTTTTGAGCTTCAACTGATGAACTCATTAACACTATGAGTTCCCAGCCCTCTTGTTTTATCTGGTTAACTCTTTTAGTCCCTTTTAATGGACTTCACTGGCCTTATTCTCTCTCCACTCTGCTCATATCTATTCTTCTGCCTAACACTATATCAGGTGCATAACATAAATGATCTCACTTAATTCTCACTACTAACCACCATCTTCCACCATTTTAAAGATAAATAAAGTAAGTCTCGGGCTAAGACACTTGCCCAAGGAATAAGTGCCAGATATGCAGTTCTGACTAAGACTCTGTGGCTCTTGCCACAAAGCAACATTTTAATGTGCACGGAAGAGAGGTCAGTTGTCAGGTGGTAGTGCAGAATGAAGATGAGACAATTGACAGAACAGTGCTAGATAAGAGAAATCTCAGCACTTCAGACAACCCGAATAAACCACAGAGCCCCATGGGCATAAGTGCCACATTTTCTAGATTCTATTAAAAAAAAAAAATGGAGCAGAAATCCCAGTGCTTCCATTTGTGGATTTTGCTTTCAGCATCATTATCTACCTCATTCTACTCTCCACTCTGGAATTCTAAACTTGTGGAAGTCTGAAAAGGAAACAAGATCCTGCAGAGGTTTGGGGGGAGCCTGTTTTAATATTAAGGAACCAGCGCAGGTCTCTGTGCCCTGTGATAAGGGCTCACTCAAGCTGCAGGCTCCAGGAATGTAAAGGAAGGAGCAGATGTGATCCTTTGTGGAGGAAAGAGTGTCAGGATCTGCTGACTGGTGGCAGATTAGCTAACAGAGTAGGAAAGACACCAAAGTCAAGGTGGTCTCCAATAGCCTAAAAACCTCTTCTGGGCAGAGGCTGAACTCTAAGCTCCAGTCTATCAGGCACTTAAATTTGGGCAGCAAATGACCTCAGCCTTTTTGGTGACCACAGTGGACCATAACTGCTTCTTCTAGTATGTATTTCCATCTAGAATTCATTCAACCAGTATTTATTGTGCAAGGCCCAGAGGAAGTAATCAGGATGACTTGGTCACAGAGACTACCTAGGGAAGCTACCTGACCAAAGAGGAAATGAGAAGGTCTATAGATAAGCAGAACTGATATTCAGAATATCTAACAAATGGTACAGCCTGGGCACTGAGCAGTCAGAATGGATTTCTGCTATAGAATTGGGTGAAGGCATTGATGGATCCCGGCCAGGGCAAGCATTACTCCTTAAGTTGTTGGATTGTAGGGAAACCGAAGGGTGCTAGAAGATGGGTCAGAGTTGGGTCAGGCTCAGAGAGTTTGGGGAAGAAACTACCCACTGATTCAAAAGTATTTCACTATTATAACGACTGGAACATCAGAATTAGTATACAACAGTTGATAATTAACCCTGGAAATGATATTAACAGAAACAATAAATGTATCAGGCAGCTATCTCTGCCTAACAAACCACTTTAAAACACAGTGGCTCTAAGTAATGGCCACTAATTATTATGCCTCACAAGTGACAAATGGGTCAGTTGATCTTGGTTGGATCCATTCATGTGTTTTTGAGTCAACTGGACCTCTTCTCTGGGCTAGACTCAGCTGAGGGCCCCTTAGCTGGGGAAACTCTCCTTTGTATGTATCTCTCCTTCCTCTGGGGCCAACTGTCTAGTTGTAACACAAGTGCAAGAGGCAGGCCCATTCAGTAAGGATTTTTTTTTATGTTTCTGCTTGTATCATTTCTGCTAAAACTCATTGCTAAAGCAAGTCATATGGCCATATACAGAATCAAGGGACAGAGAAATATGCTCCATCTTCTCTTAGAGGAACAGCAAAGTCTCATGGCAAAGTTCATGGACAGAGGAAGAAGGCATTAATGCAATCCACCATAGCAAACATATCTTTTCCCCTCTGCTCTGCATCCATTTCCACTTCCAGCGAGGACATCCTAACCATCCCTAAGTGAAGCCACTCCTACACTTTTGGTCCCTGTGTGGTTGGTTCTCACTCCCAGCTCCCTAGTATAGGGTATGTCTTAGATCTGCACAATGACAGTCTTCTATCTACTCTGGCTGCAGCCATTGGTTCAGAGATATGCATGTGACCCAAGCCGGGAAAAAGAGATTAAATTCTAGGAATTTTGTTGGAGTTATTGGGAAAGAGAAGTCTCTTTCTGATGGAAGTTTCTGCGAGGCTTAAGTCATGAACATGAGCTTAAGCCACCTTCTTACAAAGAGAGGACAATCTTGAGAAAGGAGTCAATGCAGGGAACCTGATGAGAGAGCATGAAAGACGGAATAAACACAGTTGATATCCTGCAGACTCCTGGTTCCAGATGTACTGAACCAGTCACTCCTGAAATGTTTAAGTATATGTGCCAATATTTCTCCCTTCTTTTCCTAACAGTTTGAGTTAGATTAGATATAAAACTGTCATGGAAACTAAATGTTGACTAAATTCATTTGGCCAGTATTATGTCAGGCTATTTAGAGAAGTTGTCATTTGACTTAACCACAACCTTGTTTAATGTTTTGATCTTTTTTTAAATGACTAAGGGACACTTTCAATTCCTCTCCTTTTCCTGGAAGAGATAATGTACATGAAAAGGTCCAGCAACAGCAGACACAATTTGAAAAATGAGGAGTTGGACAACTTTCTCATTTCTACTTGGCAAGTTTTAGCATGGAAATGAGATCTCTCCAGTCAACATCCTAGTTAATTTTCCAGTTGGTCTAAAATGTATTTAAGGAACTTGCCTCCTAAAAGATTAGTTGGGCCCCACTGAGTTAGGGAGGCAATGTAACCCAATTGCTAGGCAGTTAATCTATTCATTATGTATACTTTCATTCTTAATTTTCTTTTTCCTGAGGAGCAACTGAAGCATAAGAGATAATACAGCTTTCTTAGGCAATTGCCTTCAAGTTCTGATGAAGTTCCAAGCACAGATTTCAACATAGTCCTTTTCAAAGTTGTCTTATTAAAGTCAGCTCAAATTATATTGATAGCTGTCTTTTCTAAAGGATGTTCCTTCTCCCAAACAGAATTTATATTCGTCAAGGTGACCTATAGTTGTCTTGTTCACGTTTAGATATATTTCCATATATTCTGTACCTTTCTAAAATATCCTTTAGGGCTGAAAATCTAATGCATCACAAAAAATAAACACCTCACAGGCTTTCATATATTACCCCAACTATTTCACTCAAATGGGTGATACTGACTATCTGAACTGTTTGTACTGATGCTAATCTTCAAGATGAAATAAATATCAAGGGGGAATATATGTACACATTTGCAGATGCTCCTGGAACGACCATGGTAACAATTCCCACAGCAACATTAATATCTTGAGCTAACAGAAAAAAAAAAGAAATAAGCACAAATACATTCCTGTGGCATACCATAACCCATTTTGAGACACAGGAGCATGAGACACCTCTGGGTGTGTGTGTGTGTGTGTGTGTGTGTGTGTGTGTGTGTGTCTGTGTGTGTCTTCTCCAAACTCAAATATAAAATTAAACAGTTATCTGCTAAACTTCATTGAAGTGGAAAATAAACTTGGTGATCCCTAACAAACTCCACTTCCTGAGCCTAAATATCCTGATATCACCTAATCACCTACACACACACACACACACACACTCTCTCTCTCTCTCTCTCTCTCTCTCTCTCTCTCTCTCTCTCTCTCTCTCTCTCTGCCAGTCTTGGTGCTGTATCAGTTTCCCATATTCCCAGAGAACAGGTGCTTTTGTTCTGGGCAGCACTTCGCATGTTTGCAATAATTTGGCCAAATTTAGAAATCAGTCATGATTTGGCTACAGGTACTGTTTTGGAATATTTCAGCTAAAGTTGGATTCCCTTCCCTGACAGTTATGCTCAGAAGAGAATAACACTGCAAAATGCCACCCAAGAAGTCCCATACCCAGTTTTTCCCATGTTCTATTCAGATCCAGGAGGGGAAGAGTGGTTAGAGGAATGGAAGACTATACTTCCGCCCTCCTGATCTTACTTCCAGTTCTTTTTTTCTTTCATTTTGCAGGACTGGGCCATGCTCTGTGCCAAGTACTACAGAAACAGTGGTGAGATCTGTAGGAGTAGAAGACAAGCAAGAGCATTCCCAAAATCAGGACTAGAGGCACCAATGCCCTGTAGGATAGAAGGTGTCAAGGTCAGGGGAGAGAGAAAAATCCACTGTGACTGGAAAGCAGAAAGTATTGTGTACGATTTTTTATGCCAAAGTAAGGATTTTAAGAAGGCTCTGAAAATAAGACTTGTTGAGTTGAGGTAGGAGTACACCACCAGGGAGCAAGCTGACCCTCATAATAGTGTTTAGTACTACACTAAGGATTTTATATAAAATACCAGGGATTTTTTTTCCTTTTTCTTTTTTCCTGAGTTTACTAAACTTTAGCTGACAAATAAAAATGTATGTATTTACAGTTCATAATCTGATGATTTGATATATGTATATATTATAATCCTTGAAATGATTACCACAATCAAGTTAACACATCCATCACCTCACATAGTTCTTCTTTTTTTGGCAAGAATGCCTAAGAGATCTACTGTCTTAGCAATTTCTAGAGTACAATGCAAGTTTTATTAACTTCAGTCACCAGGCCATATGGTAGAAACCTAGAACTTATTCACCTTACAACCAAAATTTTGTTATATTTTGGCTAACATTGTGTGCCCCATTTTCCCCACCCCCAATCCCTGGTGACCACCATTCTATGCTCTGTTTCTATGAGTTAAATCTTTTTTAAAGATTCTACATGTAAGTAATGCAGTACAGTATTTGTCTTTCTATCTGGCTTCTTTCACTTACTGTAATGTGACCCAGATTCAACTATGTTTTTCCAAAATATAGAATTTCCTTCCTTTTATGGCTGAATAATATTCCACTGTATTCTTTTTTTTAGTTCCTTGAGGTGTAAAGTTATGCTGTTTGAGGCTTTTCTTTTTTCTTGAGGTAGGTATTTATTGCTGTGAACTCCCCTTTTAGAACTACTCTTGCTGCATTCCCCAAATTTTGATTGTTACACCTGTGTTTTCATTTGCCTCAAGCTATTTTTTTAATTCTCTTTTGATTTTTCATTGAACCATTGGCTGTTCATTAGAATGTTGTTTCATCTCCACTTGTTTGTGAATATTCCAGTTTTCTTCATTTAATTATTTTCCAGTTTCATATCATTGTGATCAGAGTAAAGGTTTGATGTGACTTCAATACTTGTAAATTTATTAAGACTTGCTTTGTGGCCTAACATTTTCTCTATCTTGGAAAATGTTCCATGTGCACTTGCAAAGAATGTGTAGTCTGTTGCTTTGGATGGATTCTTATGTAAAATTTGTTAAGTCTTTCTGGCCTAAAGTGTTGTGTAAGGCCAACAATGTTTCCTTTTTCGATTTTCTGTCTGGTTCATCTATCCAACGATATAAGTGGAGTAGTGAAGTCCACTGCTGTTATTATATTGCTATTTCTCCCTTTTGGTCTATTAATATTTGCCTTATATATATTTAAGTGCTCCTATGTTAGGTGAAAAAATATTTACAAATGTTATATCCTCTTGATGGACAGATTGATTTCTTAATTTCTCTTTCAGATAATTTATTATGTATAGAAATGCAACTGGTCTTTTTATTTTGTATCCTGCAACTTTACTTAATTTATTAGTTCTAGGTAAATGTACAGTTTTTTGGTGTAGTCTTGAGGGTTTTCCATATATAATGTCATCTCTAAGCAGATAATTTTACTTCCTCCTTTCTATTTTGGATGACTCTTTTTCTTTTTCTTGCCTAATTGCTCTAGGACTTACAATACCATGTTGAATAGAAGAGGTAAGAGTGGGCACCATTGTCTTCTTTCTAATCTTAAAAAAGTTTTCAGCTTTTCATTATTGAGTATTATGTTAGCTGCTTGTTGTATATGACCTTTATTATATTGAAGTATATTTCTTTTATACCTAATTTTTAACAGTTTTTCATTGTGAATGGATATTGAATTTTGTCAAATGCTTTTTTGGCATCTTATTGAGAGAATCATATAATTTTTACACTTCATTTGGTTATGATTGTTTGTATTTCTCCATCCTCATTTAGAATGTCTCCTCTTTCATTTCTAATTTTATTTGTATTTTTCTTTCTTAGTCTAGCTAAAAGTTTGTCAATTTTGTGTATCTTTTCAAAAAACAAGCTCTTACTTTCAACGACCTTTTTATAATTTTTCTAGTCTCTATTTCATTTACTTCTGTCCTGATCTTTATTATTTCCTTCTTTCTGCTAACTTTAGTCTTAGTTATTCTCTTTTCCTATTTTTTTGAGATGTAAAATTAGGTTATTTGAGTTTTTTTCCCCCTTACCATATGCATTGAGCACTATAAATCTCTCTTGGAACTGCTTTTGCTGCAGTCCATAAATTTTGGTATGTTTTATTTCCATTTACATTTGTCCAGAGATAACTTTTTTACTTCTTCTTTGACCCATTGATTGTTCAGGAATGTGTTGTTTAATTCCCACATATTGTGAATTTTCCAGTTTTTCTCTGGCTATTAGTTTCTGGTGTCCTCTCATTGTTATCAGTAAAAAAATATGATTTCAATCTTCTTAAATTTGTTGACACTTGTTCTGTGATCTACCACATGAGCTATCCTGGAGAACTTCCATATGTACTTGAGAAGACTGAGGGAATGTTCTGTATGTTTGTTAGATCCATTTAGTCTAAAGTGTAATCCAATAATTTATTGTTGATTTTCTTTTAAAAAAAAGTATTTCTCCTTTTTTTTAAGGTATCATTGATATATACTCTCATGAAGGTTTCACAAGAAACACAATGTGGTTATTACATTCACCCTTATTATTGAGTGCCCCTCATACCCCATTGCAGTCACTGTCCATCAGTGTAGCAAGATGCCACAGAGTCTCTATTTATCTTCTCTGAGCTACTCAGTCTTCCCCGTGACCCCACACATACCATGTGTGCTAATCATGATACCCCACAATCCCCTTTTCCCTCCCTCCCCACCCACCCTCCTCCACCCCTCCCCTTTGGTAACCACTAGTCCCTTCTTGGAGTCTGTGAGTCTGTTGCTATTTCTTTCCTTCAGTTTTGCTTTGTTGTTATACTCCACAAATGAGGGAAATTATTTGGTATTTGTCTTTCTCTGCCTGACTTATTTCACTGAGCATATTGTTGATGTTCTATCTGGATGACCTATCCATTGTTGAAAGTGGGCTATTGAAGTCCCCTACTGTTTTTGAATTGCTGTCTATATCTCCCTTCAGATCTATTAATATTTGCTTAATATATTTAGGTGCTCTGATGTTGGATACATACATAATTGTTAAACCCTCTTGGTGAATTGATCCCTTTATCACTATATAATGGCCCTTCTTTGTTTTTTGTTACAGTTTTTGACTGAAAGTCTATTTTGCCTGATATAACTAGAGCTTATATCAGATTCCTGCTCTTTTGGGTTCCAATTGCAAGGAATATCGTTTTCCATTCCTTCAATTTCAACCTACATGTGTCTATAAATCTGAAGTGAGTCTCTTCTAGGCAACATACAGTTGGGTATTTTTTTTTCTATTACCCAGTTAGCCACTGTTTGATTGGATAATTAATCAATTTCCATTTAAAGTAATTATTGATAGGTAAGGATTTACTATTGCCCTCTTGTTAATTGTTTTCTCACTGTTTAATACTTCCTTCATTTCGTTCTTCCTCTCTTACTATCTCTTGATGATTTTCCATGTAGTATGCCTTGATTCCTTTCTTTTTATCTTTGTGTATCTACCACAAAGTTTTTGCTTTGTGGTTACCATGAGGCTTACTCAAAACATCATATAGTTATAACATTCTATTTTAAGCTAGTAACAAGTTAACTTTGGTTACATACAAAAGCTACACTTTAACACCCCCACATTTCATGGTTTTGATGTCACAGTATACATCTTTTTATATTGTGTATCTATTAAATTATTTTTTGTAGGTATATGTAATATATATGTTATATATTACAGTTATTTTTACTATTTTGTCTTTTAATCTTATACTATATTAGTTAAGGGATTTATGCAGCATCATTACAGTATTAAATCATCCTGAATTTGACTATATTCTTATATTTACCAGTAAACTTTATATCTTCATATGTTTTTATGTTACTAATTAGCATCCTTTCATTTCAGCTAATTCCCTTGAACATTGCTTGTAAGGCAATTTCTTGTAAGGTGATGCATTCTCTCAGCTTTTGTTTATCTGGGAAAATCTTTAATTCTCCTTCATTTCTGAAGGAAATCTTTGGCAAGGAAAATATTCTTGTTTGGAAGTTTATTTTCTTCCAGCACTTTGAATATATTATCCCACTTTCTCCTGGCTTACAAGGTTTCTGCTGAGAAATCCACTAATAGCCTTATGGAGATTCCCTTGTATGGGGGAGGTTTTTTTTCAAGTTTATACCAGCTGCTCTTTGGAAAGTACACTAGAAGGGGAAAATAATGAAGTCAGGAAGAGTAATAGAGGCTATTGCAAGAGTCCAGGGAACAAGCGATGAGGAGAAATGAGTGCAGTTGGATTATATTTTAGAATATCAACAACAGGATTTGTTGCCTGATTGTATGTGCAGGGTAAGGGAGAGGGACAAATTCAGGGCTCCTTAGGTTTTTGGTATGACCAAATGTTTGGTCCTCAGTGTCCATAAGGAATGGTGGAATAACAGAGGATAACTTTGGGGTCGAATTCACAACTAATATATAGATTTACTAGTGCTCTTCTCACCTCTCTCTGCTGAGGATATTAAAAAAGCAATTGAAGGGATTAAATACATTTGTGGAGGGATGTAGTGATGCTGGGTGTTGTTATTAGAATGTCCTACTGAAAACAGTCGTGTAACCTTCAGGCTATTGAACTATAATCTTTATAAAGGAGTTTTATTTGCTGAAGAAGATGGGGATGCTCCATTTCAGTAGATGGGGTGTTGATATTACATAGGTACTTTGTGAAGTTGCCCTCATTCTATAGAATTAAGTTGCATTTTACATCTTTTATGTTCTGTGATTTTCATGCATCTTGAATTCAAAAGCATTTGTCTACCTTTTCTTAGCCCCCACAACAAAAATCCCTTAGTGATTTACCTCTTACACGAATCTCCCAAATTGGAAATACCAAAGTAATAGAAGACATGCATTAAGAGTTTGTTAAATATAGATTGTGAGTGAAGGGATTAAATACAAATTCCTCAGCCTGACAGCATGGGCCTCTAAACAATGCAAGAATGGGTGGCACTCTAAAGTTCACTGAATTAACTTAATTGCCTCATTTATTTCTACACATGATTCAATATTTTATTTTTAGACTATTTTTTGAATAAAAAAATTGATTCTGAAGTATTCTAATTATATTATATCTTTGGGTGAACTAAGTTTGAACTGTGTTACTCCCTCCTGAGGCACAGGACTGGCTAAATTCATTAACTGTCTTTTGATTTCATGGACCATTGAAATGTCAGCCCTTGTGGGGGCCTGCTGAGTGGCTCAGGGTCATGAGTGCCCACAGAGTTTATAATCTTCTTAATTTCAATTATTCCCTCTTTATTCTCCATAAGCTTCTAGAAGGCCTACTCCTGGGTTTGTTTATTCTTTTCTTAAAACTGAATTTCCTTTCCTGTTACCCCTTTCCCCAACTGCCTTATTTCTATGTGCCTTATGCCTTCCCTTGCCAAATTATTAATATTGGGGGATCCACCTACAACTCCTGAAATCTAGTCATGGTAATCACAGGCCAACCTTGCCACTCACTATGGAAATAACTACTAGAATCATTTAACCCAGAAATGATCTTGGCTACTGGAGTATAACTGGCTGGAATGCAAATTCTTGCACCCCTACTTTTTGGCTGCATGGTTTTCAATGAGAAACTTAAATCTCCCTGAGATTCTGTTTCCCACCTGTACAATAGGCATGATAATAAAAACCAATAATCATTATTGTGATTGTTTAATGAGATGATACACAGAAGGAGCTTAACACAGTGCCTGACACACAGGATGCATATCCTAAATGCCTGCTGTTGTTATTATCATTATCACCATCCTAGGGATGTTGTGCGATTTGTACATACATCACCTGCATGCGAGAAAAGCATTGAACCCAGTGACCAATGCTCATTAAGTATTCAATAAATTTCAGGTATTTTATCTATGAGTCAACTAGAATCGCAATATAGCATGGAAGAAGAAATGAGAAATTATCTAGTTCAACCCTCTCATTTAACAGGGGAAGAAACGTCAGAGAAGGGGAACGAGCTGCCAAAGAGGAAATGAAAGACAGCCCCGGTCTCCACTGCAGGCTCTTCTCCAGGTCACTCCTCATCCTGATTGGCAAACAGGAGACAGAGTGGAGATTTTTTAAAATGATGAGCAGGGGGTAGGGGGAGAAAATGCATAAAAGAAACTGTAAAATAGATCCAACAGAGAGCATCAGAAAAGATACAGAAAGAACACAATGAGAATGTTTTCAATAATTCACAGGCATAACTGCAGGCTCCTAGAAATTAATTTCTGACAATAAAAATTGGGACAAAGAAGAGAAAAGTGAGCGACAACTAAAAAGCTCAACACAGAAGTGCAAGGAATTTTGTGAGGAGCTTCAGGACATAACGTGTTACAGCTTCCACGGCCTCGGTCCTGAGATGGAGGAAAAGCTGAAACACAGATACTGTCCAAGAGTCTAGAGCCATTTATCACCTGGGTCCCCAGGTTATTTATGATGGATCCAACAGAGAACTGTTCTTGGGTGTTAACTCTCCTTACTGCTGCTTCTCAATAGTAAGAATGAGATTTCATGTGGTTCAAGGCACCAAGCCCACTGATTGGTTAAGGAAAGAGTAGATACTGTGGGTGACAACAATGAGGAAGGGAATCTTGGACAAGGTCCCAAGTGGGAAGCCCAGTATAGAACTGCCATCCCAGTGTCATAAAGGAATGACAGGGCTGGCTACTTCGTGGTTTTCTTACCATGAAAGAAGCATTCACCTGTAACGTACAAATACAAAACCCAGAGGAAGGGACTGGAATGGAGAGCTATGCGTGTCTGGAAAGAAGCACAAATTTAATGGAGGAATACTAAGAGCTTTATAACTTACAGTTGAGCTTTCCTGCTGTACCCAACTGTCATGGAGGGGGTCCCTGGGTGCCTGAGTCAGTTAGAGCATAACAGCTCCCCTGTCCTTTGCTGTATCATGGGCCTCTCTGTCATGCAAGGTCACAGAGGGCCAAGTGCCTCTCTGTAGCTGAAGGAACTTTCATAAAAGGGAAAGGGGCTGGGCAAATGGAAAGTATATGCTAAAAGGCTAATGGGAAGACTAAGCAAAAGCCTTCTAGGGCCACAAAATGGGCTTCAGCTTCCAGATAACAATGTTGACATGATAGGGGAAACAACCCTCAACACCACCACTCCTCTGTCTCCCCCATTAAGGAAACGACTTTCTGTCTAGCTTATGTAGTGTGTACTTAATACACTGCTGGCTGAGATGAAGGACAAAAAAATCAGAACATGGATCGTGCCTCAAGAACTTAAGAGTGTCAAGCCTTTTAGGTCTTCAAGGAAAAGTCCTCCTTTTAGGTTAAAGGTTTTAGTAGTTTTCAGCACAACTAACCAGCTAACCTGTGTGCCATTTCCTCAGAGCTGTGTGAAAGGTCCCTGTAGAAGTAACTCATACTAATTCTCAAGTGGGACCTGTCCTGGCCTCTCCTGTGTGCGGGTTCAAGGAGATGAAAAGAACAATAGTATCTGAATGTTAGGGTTTCGATGTTAGTTTTCAGGGAAGGGAATCCCTGACACTCTCACACTGCCCGCCTCCGCAGATGCACTACCGAGCCCAGATACAGCCTGAACACCCTTCTAACACCACGCTCTAAGCAGAACTACCCAGTCAATAGGATTTGCAACAAGAGATGCCCTTTCTGGCTATTCCCCACATTTTAAATATGAGCGAGAGGCAGAGGCAAGATTAGGATCCAAGTTCAGCGACACCCAGCTTACTGCTTTTATACGTTAATTCTGCTTCTTCTCCAGTCCCTTGTGCTGATGAGCAGCCCTGGCTGCTTCACTCACACAGCACCTCTGACATTGCATGCAACCCAGATGCAGTCTAATTCATAGGACAGCCACACTGAGTCTTCTAGGTAAATGTAAGAGTGAAGATTTGAGAGGTGTAGCAAGAGGTCTGTTTGTCCTGAGAGTACAGATCCTGGCAGTCTGGCCCTAGTGAGAGTCGTGACCATCCTCCAGCATGGGTACAACTCAGATGGATTAAGTGCTGACGTATCAGCCTATCATGAACAGAAGTTAGTGCACCTACTTAAGGAGGCAGAGAATAGTGGGAAGAACAGTGATCTTTTAAAATAGGAATTAAAAATAAGGGGCTTTATCTGGTCTCTGAGTTGGTGGGCAGCTAGAAGATCACAACTAGAGACACAGCTGAGCACAGCCTGATTGGCTACAGAAGCTGTGCCTGGAACTAGAGCGACACCAGGAGACAGAGCAACTACAGATGCTGAGGAAAAACCCAGCCTGGCAGGCACTGCAGAGCATTCAAAGGGCTAAGCAAAAAATGCACCATGAAGTAAGCAAGCAGCAGGCACCTGGGTTCTGGTTGGGGAGGAAACTTGGCCAGAATCACCAAAGGGAATCCAGGAGGCAGGCTGCATCTGGAGAATCTCTGGGCAGGCGATCAGATCCCAGGGACAGACCAAGGATCAGGGTGACCTCAGCCTTTGGCAGGGACACTGTGAAATCTCATAAGGTGCTCTATACAAGTGTTCCTGCGGCAGGCAGGTTACTATGGTGTTACTTTAGCTTTCCAGCTCAGAGGCCAAAGGCAGGGCTGACTTATAGCCAGGGATCCTAACTTATAGATATAGTTCCTAAATGTGGGAGAAAGAAGAGGGAGGGTGTTGGAATTATCAGAAATGCATAGTAAGAATTTTAGGACAAGAGAAAGCTAAGTTAGAAACCACAGCTGGCTTCTTGTCTTAGGAACTGAGACACCTTGTACAAACTACTTTAACTTTTTAAAGCTCCCAAGACGTCATCTGAAAAATGGGCATAAGATCTAGCCGGTCATTATGGGGACTGCGTAAAATGTTACTATTTTTCTACACAACCCCCTCTACAGCTAGCTTACATATAACTTTCATCCATATCTTAGTAATAATATAGATAAGGGCAATATAAATATATGAAAATACATAAAACATTACAGCTATAGCATAGTCAACCACGGGTACTGCACATCCCACACATGTGCACATCACTTTTCAACTGACAGTCTTTGCATATCCATTGTCTTGTTTGACCTTCACACTTCGTGAGGTAGCCAGAATGAGAACAAAAATAACAAGCTAGAAACAGCAAAACGTTCACCAAATGGAAAAATGTATTAATTGTGTTTTTCATTTTCTTTATTTTATGATTCTTTAACATCTTGGAGCCTTGTGGGACCAGGGAAGGACTGCTCCTCCCAGGCATACCTAAACCTTGGAGTCTATGAACAGCTTGCCTGTATGCGTGTCTCTCAGGTATCAAAAATCTCACAATGGGATTTTTGGAGCTTCTAATCAACTCTGATGAACTATTAGGGAACGGCTTATGTTTGGAACGCAAAACTTTCAAAAAGGCATTTATCATCATTATCTTCTGAATATAAAATAATTCATTTTCCTGCATCCATTGTTTACAAGGGACTTTTGAATTAAACGTTAAAAGCTATATTTTTCTAGAATCTGTCCAGACCAATACTTGATGTTAATAAAAAAGCTCAGCATAATTTGTTTTCCTCTAAAATTTCAAAAATCAATACAAGTGTCCTTTATTGCTGCTATAGCTTGTAGCCCCTTGGTGGTGAATCACAACAGAAGGAGAGAGCTAGGATCCATAGACTGGAGGTCACCAGACCCTAATTTCTCATGTGGTTTCATGTGAGCTTGGACCAGAGACAAGAGAAGCTAGCTTTATACTTTTTGCTGAAAGCTGCCCACAGAGCTGAAGGTATGGGCTGCCAAGAGAGGGCAGAGAGGAAAGGATTACAGTTCAGTAATATTGCAAAGGACAAGGTGCAGGCTCTGGAGTGTGACTGGCTTCCAATTCCACCTTTACCTTCTCTGGATGTGTGACCTTGGGCAAAGCATTTCACCTCTTTAAGTCTTTGTTTCCTCACTGGTATGACAAGGATAATAAAGGCATTGACATGGTATGCACAGTTATTATAGGGAAAACAATGAGACAGGACAAATTCCTGGTACACAGCAAGTGCTCAATACACATTAATTATTTTTCTTACATTTGAGATAGTACATTTAGTCTGGTAGATTTTGTGCCTTCATTCACATTCAAATAAATACATGTTAAGCAACAACTGCATGTAGCCTCAATCTCTGCTTATGGGAGCTTACAGTCTAAATTGAGGAGGTCAAACCTATTTCTGCAAAACTTTTAGGTAACAATGATGTTTATCTAGCAATTCAAGGCAAGAACAGGTCACTGGGTCATTCCATATTAATTGCCTGAATAATAAAAGCTATAGGTTCTCAGAAGAAGGACAAACTGCTTTATGGAAGGTTTCATAAGAGAGTTGGGATTTGACCCAGAACAAGATAGGAGGCGCTTTGAGTGGGAAAACAGAAGTGAAGCCATGGTGTATCCAGAGGGTGTCCAAAGCAAAAAGTAAACCAGCTGATGTGGAGAATGGGTTTTCAAATAATTAGCTATAGTAGATCCAAAACTGATAAAGAAACTTTCTAAAATTGATCAGCTTCTTTTTGAAGACTTGAACCTTATTCAAATCAATCTGAGCTAATTCAAAATTGAACCAACTGAATTTGAACCAATTCAAATCAAGACTTGCTGACTTAAGAACACGCCTTAGACACCTGTTACACTGAGTATGCATTAAAGCAAAGTTCAGAAATCTCTAAAACCTAGATTGGCTCCGATGGGAACCAACATTAACCGCTGGAATGAAGCCCAGGGCTGCGCAGCATTGCGGAGTGGTCCCAGCACAGTGTCCCATAACTGGAGCAAACCAGCAGCGTTATCTTCACTGGGAACTTGGGAGAAATGTGAATTATTGGGCCCAGTAGACCTCCTGATTCAGAAACACTGGGGGTGGGCCCCGCAATCTGTATCTTCCAAGCCCTGAGGGTGATTCTGATTCAGTTTATGACCATTTTACCACTATCCCAATGTATTCTTCTCAAGCATGCTTATTTAATATTGGTATATCAGTTAACTCTGTAAACTGATCAATTACTAATTGCAAAGAGTCTTGTAGCTGCCCTACCATCCTCTATTGTACAGAAAATTCTTGGAAGAAACAAATCCTAAGGAGGTCTGAAATCAGATTTATTTTTTCTCAGAAGCAAGAAGGGAAAAAAAAAAAAACAGACAAAAATAATCTAAAGGTCATTTTAATAATGCAATTTCCCTTCTTGTAATGTGGCTCAATACAATCACCATGAGGATTTTTAAAAGACCAGCCTATGCAATTGGAGCTTTATGGGTATTTTGCTGAAAATGCTTTAGCTGTAGATGGGCCAGATCCCATTAGCAAACTAACTCTGGAGCCCTTAGGAGCTGTCTGACAGGAATATCCTGTCATGGTGGTAGCAAAAAGCATAAAAATTGATTTTAATTATTTGAACTCCCATTTCCAAGTAAGGGATTGATGCTAGAGAGGTAAGTGGTTACTATTACATTTGAGGTCACTTTCTAAAATTTTCTTTTTAAAGGACAATTGTTAGCTCAAAACATCAAAACGTGAAAGAATAAAAAGAAGGAAAACTAAAATTTAAAGAACCAGAAAAAACACAAGTCTGCTAAATCCCACTGTTAAAGTCTCATGGGGTAACAGAGGAAAATTCCCCAAATCTTTCTCCCAGTTCTTGGTACTGGGACTTGAAATGTTTACCACAAACAGCCCCCTTCTTGAATTACCTGTTTTGCTGTGTTAAGCATCATTAAGCCAAAATTTCTTCTATATATGCTATTGATAGTTTGAAGAAAACTATGGTGCCAGACACACAGCAGCCTGGGTGAGCCATCAGAGTTAAAACGGAAATCCTCACAATGGCTTACCAATCCTTGCATGCTCTGGCTCCCGACTATTTTTTAGAACCTCAGCTGCTGTAATTCCCCCCACACTAGCCTCCTTACTCAGATCACATACCAAATGTGCTTCCAGCCAGCACTTACTTCCACCTTTATATCTGCACGATTCTCTGTGTCATTTTCTCCAGCCTTCTGTTCACATACCACCTGCTCAGATCATCCTTTTCTCATCATCCCCAAATAAATTCCAGCCCTCTCTATCCATTGTACAATAGCTGTCAGAGTAATGTTTCAAAATATGTATCATATCACACCACACCCCGGCTTTAGACCTCCACTGCTTTCCTATCACATACAAAATAAAATCCCAGACTTTTAAAATCTCAAGGCATGAAGGCCCCACACTATCAAGACCCTGCTGTGTCTTGGTGGGAAGTTCAAGTGGATCTTGACTCCCCTCCCACCTTAGCCTCCCTGCTCGCAGCACTCCACCTCATACCAGCCTACCTTCTTCTGCTCATTAAGCCACCTACCTTGCTTCAGCCTCAGGGCACTTGATTTTCTCTCTCTGTTGAAGATCTTCTCTGAGTACTTTACAACATTGCTCCTTTCTTGTCATCTGGGCCTCAACTCTGATGGCTCTTCTTCAGAGAAGCCTTCCCTGACCACCCTGTCTAAGGCCCACCTTCCTGCAGTTACTTTCTGATCCCAGTACCCTTTCCTCAAACACTTTCTACAATTTGAAATCACCATATTCATTGGAGAATTTACCTGTTTTCTGTCCTACTAAATATAAATTCCACAAGAGCAGGGATCTTGTTTGTCTATTCACAAACATCTTGCATCCATAGTATCCGAAATGGTGCCTAGAACATGGGAAGCCCTCAATAAACATTTGCTGGGTGGGTAGATGAATGAATGAATGAATATCATGACTGCCATCTATTAATCAGAATATTTAACTAACCAAAGTAGAATAACCCCTTCCAGAACAGGCCAGAAAACAGAATTTCTAATTCATTGATCAGTGTTAACTGCTGCCCCAATGGAATTGTTTAAATGCCCAAATGATCAGGCCTATGTAGAAAGCAAGAAAAACACATGTAATTTGTATCCACTGGAAATTGACCACCTAGGATAGAGTTGACTAATAGAAATTTACTTACCCTTTCCTTCTGTTCTGGAGATGCATCAGTTTATTTTTCTTCTACTGTGCTAAAACTGTTTCCTTCACTATTCTCTTCTTACATACAGTCAGTGAATTTGCAGAGGAGATAGGATCTTCCTCCCTTTGCTATAACTTCAGGGTAAAAGTTGAAGCTCTTTCCCTTCATGAAAACTCACAGAGTCACGTCTCTCTCAGAGCTCAAAACTGCCTCACAGATGCTGTGTCCAGATAAGGGGCTCATGTCAAAATTTTTCCTGTATAAAGTCAAAAGCTCCTTTTTTCTAATAAATTGTGTTTTTTCTTAAATTAATATATCTAGTTATTACATCCCCAGCCAATATTATTAACAGCATCATATATCAGGTGAAAGAAAATATGTGAACTATTAACATGTTTTCCAATTCTTGCTAAGTCATACATTTAATATTTTAAGAGAGTATTTAGATTTTCTTCCACCAAAATTTTAGAGATATATTAACCCCAAATCTGAGGACAACCACTACTCAAAAAAAAACAGCAGTTTTTTTTTTTTCCTACTCACTTTTTGCCCTTCCTAAGAACTCAGCCCTTGGGAGCTGACAAATACAAAAGACAAATCACCAGTCTAGAGCATTTTAACTAACTAAGCCACTACAGTCACTTAAATGAATCTCAAAACCCACATTTTGCTATGTTAGCTGAAATTTCTCCTCTCATTGTCTTCTACTATGTGACCCAGAATCACATAATACCAAGAAAAGGCTGTAAAAGCCAGGTTCATTGTCATGCTGACTTTACTTTTGGATTTAATGATATTCCTTGACTGGAAAAGGGATTACTTCATGCCTAGAAAAGTCTGTGGTGCAAATCCTATACCTTCTCTACCTTACAAACATAAAGCTCTTCTTTTTCATATGTAAAAAAGCATTTATGACTTCCAACTGATTCTAGACAATGTTATGGAGTATGACCAAATTAAATGTTCCCTAATTTATTTTAAGGATTGATATTACTTAATACAGAAATATATTTCTAATTACAAGAAAATTAAAGCTAACATTTACTGAGTGCTTACTATGTGCCAGAAGCTTTACAATGAACTTGATATGTAATACTTCATTTAACTTTCACAGTGATCCTACAGGGTAGATATTTTAATTGTGTGTTGAAAACACTACAAACAAGGCAGACTGTGAGAGTTAGTATCCCAACACTGCCACTTACTTGTGATATGACCTTGGACAAATTATTTGATTTCACTAGGCCTCAGTTTCTTAATCTGTAAAATGGGAATATTAGTACTTATTTATCTCTTAGGATTGTTGTGAGGAATAAATTACAAAATACATATAGCCAGCTTAAAAGCTAATCTTACTACAGAGAACATTATACTACAGTTTCTCAAACTTTGGTCATTTTTATACCATGTACAAGATTTGGGCCATATAACTATGTACCATTGTATTATTAAATAATTAATATTACTTTTACCTAATATAACCTTTTTGCAATGCAATTCTGATTCACTACCTAGAGTCAGATCAAATTTCAAATGTTAAGAAACAGTTCCCCATACAAGTAGCCTCACTTTAGACACAGCCACAAGCTCTAGGGCTCCCAGACCACCCACAAATTCAGGGCTCCCACTACCTCCTCAGGTTTAATGATTTGCCAGAATGATTCACAAAGCTCAAGAAAGTTCTATACCTATGATTATAGGTTGTTATAAAGAATACAACCAGGACCAGACATATACAGAGACACATAAGACAAGATTGAGGAGGGTCCCCCAAAACAAAAATCCCATGTCCTCAGAATCTATCACCCTCTTAGTACATTAATGTATGTCAACAGTCAGGAAATTCAACCAGGGCTTAGTGTCCAGAACTTTTGCTGGGATTCATTATACAGGCATGAGTGAATCACTGGTCACATGATGGTACTCCATCTCCAACCTCACTCAGCTCAGAAACCCAACTCTTGAATCACGTGGCTGTTCTTTCCAGCATGGCTGGCCCCCATTCTGAAGCTCTTTAGGGGTCCACTGTGAGCCACTTCATAGCACAAATTCGGAAAAAGCCCACTGTGAATAACAAAAACATTTCTTTCACTGGTAATTCCAAGAATTAAGAGGTTACCTCCCAGGAACAAAGGCCAGCAAAATTATTTATTACACAATACTTTTAAACCAACTCACTTTTGCCTTCGATAAATTTACCATTACTGTAAGCAATAACATAATCACAGGTTTGATGTGCTATTCATACCTTTTCTAATATACAGTACGAGAAATGAGTGACTGAAAACTTAAAATGCTTATCAGCATAGTACCAAAAATCATCTCATATCAAGACTTACTCTTGCATTCCTAAGAGTTACGTTTATTACATTATTTCCCCAACAAATTCATATTCTTTTATGTGTCTTAGTAATGTTGTATATAAGTAAAATGAGATCGCATGAGCTCCAAGGAGCTGTCACAGCCCCCCTGCCCCAGTCTCTCATTTAATACGTGAGGAAGCTGCGGCCCAGCACAAGGAAGACCATACCCAAGTGCATCTCCATCTCTTGAGCTCTAGTACTGAGCTCCTTCCCCAGCGTGGAACTGCTCAGAGGGTGAACTGTGAGGCAGGGAGGGAAGGGAGAGCCTGGCAGGCTTCTTTTTGTACTAAACACTGATGGCAGCTTAAGGAGAGAGTCATGTGGAAGTGCTGAGGATGGCGAGCTGAGCTGACCAGCTCTCTCAGCCATGGAACACAGTAAGGCAGGCTTTGTAGTCAGGCTCCGTGGTCACCAACATCTGGTTTATTGCTGGCCAGGTCCTGACTGCTATTTCTTCTCTAGTATTCAGTGGACATCTTTGTGTGACAGTCTTGCACCAGCCTGCAGGCTTGGGGAAACCCATTTGCTAACCTTCGTACCCATCTACTTCAACTTGAGTCTTAATAAATAATAAATATAGTATGGGTCTCTGTGAAAATGAAACTGAAGAAAGCCTAGTGTGAAGAACTTGTATAAAAAGAACAGACTTGCATCTTAGAGACTTTCTTCAGACTTGCTAAACATCTCAACTCTGCAAACTACTGTTGATTTGTCATTTGCTTAATGGGCTGATAAAGTGAGGGCAGAAAGGCATCTATTTGTAAAATTCACATTGATTTTTTCCCCTCTTGTATGTGTGCCCACACCCAATTGTGGTGAGTGGTTTTTTAAAAATTTAGAAATACATTTAATAGCCTAATGAGTCTCTAATAAATGTACTTGTGAACAATTATTTTCCTTGACACAGCTTTCTGCCATGAAAACTAAATGCATTCCCGGAATACACTACAAGTAATCTCTTGACAGGTACTATTTTGGACTCTGATACTTGCTACCCATGTTTAAAACGGGCTCTGAAATGTTTTGACTCATTGTTCTTTCTTTTTCTTTCACCCATTATATAAATCCTGCAACGTTCCTTTACAAAAATCTCTTATTGTTACCCTCCTCGTCTCTCCTCCTGCCACCACATCAATCCAGGCCTTCTTTACTTGGGTCTGGGGTAAGTTAAGCAAATTCTGAGTTGGTCTGTTAGAATCCAGCTCTCTGTGCAGTGACCTTCTTCACCAGTCATTGATTCCTGACCGGGTCGTTTCCCTTGCTGGGAAGACAGCACAGATATGTTAGGATGCAGGCTCTGGAACTGATTTCAAATCCTGACTCCTGTGTTTATTAGCTCTGGAACTCTGGGCAACTGAATTTATCTTTCTGAGCCATAGATTGCATATCTGCAAAAAAAAGGATGAATTGCACACCTCATAAAGTTACTATGAGAATTAAATGAAACCGTCCATGTAAAGTGTTTAGCACAATGCCTGGCATATTGTAAATGTCCAATAAGTTGGTAACTATAAAAAACTATGTTATCTGTGGAACCATGTCCAGAGTTCCTTAAGTGCATTGCAAAGCTCTCCCAAAACTAAGCTATTTGTTTCTTAAACAATGTAAGCAATGAATGATTCAGTCCAATCCTGAAAAGCCTGAAGCTCTGAGAAGTCTATCCCCAAGGAACTATGCTCCTGTTGACAAGGCCAGGCAAGGCACCTCAATATACCTCTTTATTAATTTCCATTACATCCCAGGCTGGCAAAACTTAACTACCAGGGTGAAGAAGTCACCACTCATCACCCAAATGAAGCTGCCTGTTCAAGATGCTAGTAGAAATATAAACCTTCTGAGTTGGCTGCCAGTCCTACCAAAGGATAAGCACTGAGGTCATCAGAGGTCAGAGCTTTTGCCCTGACTAACAAGACGTAAGCCCTTACACTGCCCTGTTTCCATACACCCGTCTAAGACTATGACTCACTTGAGAGTAGAGAAAACCTCTCATATATATTTTGGCATTTTCAGAGATACAATTCACTTTCCAAATGACATAAAACAGTTTTGTTTGGCTTTTGGTCTTAAGTAGAGGTTAGGATATACAGCCTGAACGTGGGTTCCTACTCTAGCTGTCCCATTACCAAAATTTAAATGAAAACAAAGACTGTGTCTGATAAGGAAATTTTCAAGTACTAGGAACCCAATTCAAACCAGCATTAACCAAAAAATGGGGATTTATTGACTCACTAATTAAAACTTTGATGATTATGCTAAATTCAAGCAAGTCTAAGTCCTGCGGCTCTGCCATCAAGAGCTTCTTTCCATCCTTTGTCACTGACGTTCTTTGTGTTGGCTTCCTATCAGGCATCTCTACCCGCGTGGTGTCCTGAGAATCTCCAGTAGCTCCAATCTTACTTTCTATTATCCTAACAACTAATAGAATAAGAGTTTCTCCCTCCCAGAACTGATGCCCACTGATTTGACTGGCTTGGCTTCAGTCCCAAACCCTCTGCAAAACTATTTATGGTAGCTGGGGAGGGCAGAGTCCTTGACTGACAGTGTCCTCAGAATGATACAAATGAGAGAAGAAGAGTTCCTAATGAAAAGCTGGGGTTGATTCAGATAAATAAGAAATTTGCACTGGCTTAGACAAAGACAGAAGATGTCTGTTAGACCATCCAAGGCTCTTTAAGCCCTGACTTTAGATACCAGCTACTTTTGGAGCCTTTCAGTAGATTAAAGACCAGGCCAATTCCAGTGATGAGTGTTTAAGGGACATTTCCCTCTGCAGTTAGAGTCTGGTTTATAGTATACATCCTTTGGGCAAGCTGATTTCTAAGTTATATGTCTTCCCTATTTGTGCTTGTACCTTTCCTGTGTGGATTTCAGGTCTAGGCGGAACTGATCTGTTAGATTTCATGAGACAGTTCTGGCTGGTCTGAGGCCAAGTGGAAGGGGATAGTAGATACTTCCTTTTAGTTTGAGTTTTCTACAATCAAGTCAAACATTCCCTCTTTTCATATCACAAGGCTCCTTCTGCTTCCTTCAGTACACTTAAGTCAGCCCATCATCAATCAACACTTATTAATTGCCTCTATGTGCCACGCACCAAACTAGGCACAGGTGTCATAGAATTTGAACCTGAAGTCCTTTTGAAGGACAGCTTATGGTTCAGTGAGTAGCTGATGTGTGTGATAAGCACTGTTATGACGGTGTGACAAGATATTAAGGAGTACAAAGGATAAATTGACATGAGGTTAATAAAATCTTCCTAAAAAGGTAAGATCTGGAGTGTTGTGGAGTGTTTGGTGGATGAGAGAGAGAAGGGTGGCATTCCAGTGTGAGGGGACAGCAATGTGAAGAGAAGAGGTGCAAAACAGGTTTTGAAGATCTGCAAATGGTTACTATAGTGGAGGGGGAGCTGGTGCTCACTGGAGGTAATGGTGGGAAAAGACAAGGGTCGTGAGATGAAGCCAGAGAGTTGGATAGAGGCAGGAGATGTGGAGAAGGGCCACTCGAGTACCTCTTGAAGTAAGAACTAGCTCTCCAGCTGCAGGAGTGCAGTCCGCAGCTGGCCTCCAGCTCTCAGACTTCAGGTCAGTGTAAGCTGCACAGAGCTGCTTTGTCTGAAGTTTTGTTCTGGGGAAGCCTATACGGTGTAAAGGCCTGTTCACGTTGGCCTGACAGCGGGCACTCTGATGGGCACAACATAGCCAGAGCCCCCAATAGGTAGGCAGACCAAGGCTGTGTCAGGCCTGTGTCCCAGTTTTACTTCTTTTTTTCAATGCTTCTTCCCTCTTTCTTTTCACTGGCATTGTTCTCCAGTAAATATTTTGAACCCCAAACTCCATCTCATGTCTGCTGTGGAGAATCCAGCCTTATCAGCCTTAGCAACCAGCACGGAAGAAACCACAACAGCCACTGTCTATGAAGCCACGGCTGTTACCTGAGCTGAAGAGTTTCATCAGGAGAACCAATGCATGGACTGCCCTCTGATAGACTCTCATTATTTCCCAAAGTCTGAAATAAGCATCCTGTCCTGTTGCAAAGCTGGGAAAACAGAATGAAGAATAAAAACAACTCTGTTGTATGCATTCAGCAAGCATTTATGGGTTCCAACTCAGAGTCAGAAACAGAGACATCAGGAACACAGAGTAAGACATGTCGCAGGGCCCTCATGGAAGGCTTCCTGCAGATATCCCCTGACAAGGCCTAAGCTGGTCAGACAGGACGGGAGAGCAAAAGCAGCAGTGTGAAAATAAACATCTCGAGCACACCATTACAGGTGGGCTCATCTGTATTCGTTTCCTGGGGCAGCTATAACAAAGTACCACAAACTGGGTGGATTTGTAAACATCAGAAATTTATTGTCTCACAATTCTAGAGGCTAGTAGTCCAAAATTAAGGTGTCAGCAGAGCCATGCTCCCTCTGCAGGTTCTCGGGAAGCATGTGTTCTTGCCTCTTCCTAGCTTCTGGTGTCACCGGAAATACTTGGCAATTTTGGCTCTGCCTCCATCAACACATGGTCTCCTCCCTGTGTACCTGTCTGTGTCTCTGTTTTCTCTTCTTATAAGGACACCAGTCATACTGGAATAGGGCCCACCCTGAAGGAGGAGGACTGCATCTTAACAGGATTACATCTGTTAAGACCCTCCCCCAAAATGTCACATTCTGAGGTTCCGAGGGTTAGCCTTTCAACACGCCTTTTGGTGGACACAATTTAACCACAACAGGCTTCAAAAGAATGTCACCAGCCTAGGCAGTCAATAATCACTGGTTAGAGGCACCCGTTTCAGAGTTGGATCGTCTAAAGCTGAAACTGTGACATTCCACTTACTATGTGTCACTGAACACGTTACTTTTCCCTCCTAAGCTGAAGTTTCTTCGTATGTAAAATAGGAACAAGAGCAATATGTGCTCACTGAGATTTCTCTCTCCTCTTCCTGTAGCCATACTCCCTTTGATGTTCTACACGGTGATTTGACGTTCTGTGGCTAATTCTAGCAGAAACGATATGTGCCACTCCCCCGTAAAAATACTGTAGAGTTAGCACTGCATTCTCCTGGCTCTCTTCCTCTGCTACGGTTCATCCTAAACACTTGTGGTGAGATGACTGAATCACCCTCCATCAGCCTGGCTTCCTGAATAATAATGATAAGCAAACACTCCTGTCTATCTGCACTGGAAATGTAGTGTGAACAAGAAAGACATCTTTGATTCAGTAAGCCATTGAGAATTTAGGTTTAAAAAAAAAACAACCTACAGCATAACCTACCCTATCCTGACAGATACATACTGTTTATCTCATGGGATTGTTACAAAGTTTAAATGAGATAAAACACATAAACTGTTCAGCATAATGGCACCTGTCATATAAGAAGCCTCAATAGTAGTTTTAATTCTGCCTCAGGGAACAGATACAGTGTAGCATTTACACAGCAAAATTTTTGTGAGGTCCATTCTCATTTCCTCTCTCATTCTATCATATTAAAAGACAACAAATAAACTCATATTCAACAGCTGGTGTATTCCATACACATTGGTGATATTTATTGAATGCTTACTATGTGCCAAGTACTCTTCTAATAGTTTTGCATGCACTAATCCATTTATTCACCACAACTGCCATAGGATACAGGTACTCGGAGTATCCTTTTTCACAGGTACACAAATCAAGCAGAGCATGGTTGAACGTGCCCAAAGTCATACAGTCACACAGAGATATCAGTACTCAAACTCATGTGATCTGGCCCAGCCTGAGCCCTGCCCTAGACTCACGTTCCTGCACAAACAAGTACAAACAACAAAGCATGTCTGAGAACTTTCCAGAATTATCCTGGAAGGGAAAGCAGGAGAACAGAAAGCATCTTGCTCTCAAGATGCCCCAAGGTCAAATTACCCGTTATCCCAGGAGAGAAACAAAATGCTTTTAAGTCTCATCTGCTAAGCTTGGGCAAGATGGATACAAAACATTTGCGACCTACAGACTTTGTTTCGCAGTGCCATCCTCAAGAGACCAAGACATTTGGTTTTAGTGAGATATTTACAAACAAGCAGGGCACACTGCCCCGAGGCTGAGAACACACAGGATCGACAGATGCTGCCCACGAAGGTTACAGGCCCTTGGTCTTTAAAGCTGCAGGAGAGAAGGAGTGATTAAGAATTCCTCTGTAATCCAGAAGTGATGGATTTATAACAGTTCTCTTGAACCAATTCCACTTGAGTTTATGTGGGCTTGGCCCTTGTCCTTGCTCTCCACAAAAGAGCCCTAGTATGGCAGGTAATGAAAGCACAAAGCCTTTTCTAGAGCCAAGTTTTATTTGCTGAAATTACCCCAGCAACTTGGAGTCAGAAGACCAGATGTGTATTTTACGTGCAGTAGTTTTCCGGAGAGAAACATTTAGAATGGCCCATCTGGATGAGTTTCCTAGGGCTGCCGTTACAAAGTATGACAGATTGGGTGGTTTAAGTAATAGAAGTGTATTTTCTCACAATTCTGGAAGCCAGAAGTCTGAAATCAAGATGTCACTAGGTCAGTTTCTTCTGAGGTCCCCCTTCTTGGACAACAGATGGTGGCCTGTTTACTGCATCTTGACATGGTTTTCCTTCTATATACATCTGTGTCCTAAATCTCCTCTTTTTATAAGGACACCAGTAATAGTGGGTTAAGACCCCACTCTAATGACCTCATTTTAACTTGATTACCTCTTTAAATATCTTATCTCCAAATAGAGTTATATTTTCGAGTTCTGGGGGTTAGGACTTCGACAAGTGAATTTTGGGGGACACGACTTAGCTGGTAACACCATCCAGTACAGAAACTGTAGAAAGTTCCACAGACTCTTCAGTAAGGAAAATGGCTCTTGAAATTCTGGATGGAAGATTGTTACTCAAACTTAGCAGATACTTTTAAAGCTTGTTTCATTCAATCAGTTCTTATTTACTGCAAGTAAAGGACAAATTAGTGGAAAGGCTAATGCGCTTCATGAAGGTGATGCTATGGTCAGAACCAAAGAGAGGCCACCAGCTGGCCATACTAAGCATATAACCATCTTGCATTCAACAGTACTTATATTTCTACATAGCACTTCATAGTTTTGATTACTTTTATATCAATTATCTCTCTATCTGTCTTTATACCATGTTACAGATTAAGGTATGAAGATCCCCAGAAAGATGGGGTAACTTGTTTCACACCACATGGCAATGTGGAAACAGGGAACAGGCAGGAACATTAGTCTCTTGAGTCCTAGTACTGAAGCACTAGCACTAGTTTTTTGAGAACTGGTTTCAGAATAGAGGTTGTTTTTTTTTAATGGCTTGTGCATATTGTGCATATGGCTACAAAAGAAGATAACTAATGTCTCCAAATAGGAGAAATTGTTCTTTCATATGTGACATTTTTTCAGAAAGGGTTGTTTTGGCGTTTTAGACTAGGATTTCTCAACCTCAGCATTATTGACATTTGGGGCCAGATAATTCTTTGCTATTGGGTCATGTTCTGTACATTGCAGAATGCAACGAAATCCTTGGTCTTTAACCACTAAATGTCCATGGCACATTTGCGAGCATGCATGCACACACACACACACAGTTGTGACAACCCAAAATATCTCCAGATTTTGCTAGGCAATCCCTAGGGCTCCAAATCACCACTGGTTGAGAACCACTATTCTAGGTCAAAAGAGGGATGGTCTCTGCATGTCTTTAAAAAGTATACATGACCATCATGCATACACCAACCTAAACATCATATTTATATCTCAACTTAGGTCCAGTATTCTATTCACTCTGCTCTTCTCTTTCCAATAAGTACCAAAGGAAGCCAAGTCCTTTTTGAGTCAAGCACTTAAACTCTTCATATAAAAGGATAAATAATGGTCTTTTGGATCTGTTCATTTCTTGACTGCCTACAACTCTTAAAGTTGTGATATTCATCTCGGTTCAGTAGCATAAGATTGAATTCTTGATTGAAAATTATTTAGCAGTGGTGACTCTCAGCAACTTAAATCCAATATATGTATATTTAAAAGAATGTCCTAACTCAGAAAATAAGTTCCACTGTGTAACAATGTACATTCAAAGAATTCAACAGCTGACAGTATATTAAAAAGAAAAAAAAAAAGACAGAGCTGCAAAGAAAGGTAGAATAATTTCCCCTTGCAAGAATCATTATTAAAGCATATTATAAAATTAAGTATTACATAATTAATATTTGGTAGTGGCACAGGAAGAGCCAAAGAAATTAATGGAATAGAAGGTATAGCAATCATACTTCAGTATATAAAAGTATTTAGTAGAAATAATAATGACTGCTAAATGTAGAAAACTATGTTTAATGTTACTAATATCAAAGAAATGTCAAAACACCAAAAATACTACTTATAACTATCAAATGGCATATCAAGTAGAAATTTGTAAAATTATAATATTAACCAAGGAAAATACTTTGGGAAATGGAATAATAACTGACTTCTAATTAACTGGGAATCTGGATTTGGATACATGAAATAATACTTTTAACTAAATAATAAAAATTATTAAATAATAAATATTCAATTTAAAAAATAACTGTAACACATGCTCTTTACAGACAACTTTAAAATATGAAAAAATACAAAGACTAATAGTGGAATGACATTAAGTCTATCTTCCATAGTCATTATTTATAGTGTGATATGTCCTTTAACCCAGTAATATATTCATATATATAACTGTGGATCCTGTTTTGTTCTAACCTAACATTCTATTTTGATCATTTCTCCACTTTATGAAATATTCTTTGAAAATATATTGATGAATTACAAGATACATATACATATACATGCACATGGGTGCTGATTACATTTATGTATGCACTTATATATATATCAGAATTTAGTCATTATCATTAAACATTAACAAGGGAGTTCTAATTTTTCTTAAAATAAATAATGATGCAGTTAATATACATAGAGTTTTTGTTTGTAAACATCTCTATTTTCTTGCACTTGTAGAAGTCAATGATTGTATCAAAGGTCATGGATATTTTTCATATTGTTGCTATTTGATTACCTCTAGGACTAACATACCAATTCATACTCCCTATCTAGCCATAAAGACTATAATAGCTTATTCTATTTCTCTGCATGTATTTCCCATGCCCATTTCTGTGATCATATCTTGAATGTACTAACACTAAATATGGATCATTTTTTAAATGCTGCCAAATAATTTTCACCTTAATAGATGAAAAATAGTATATTATGATGTTTAAATTGGATTTCTTATTATTTGATGCTTGAGCCCTTCTATACATTTATCTTCCATTTGTCCTTCTATTGCTTATTTGCAGCAAAGCCCATTTCTGTGCTGTCTGCCCAATCAAGAGCCACTAAGATCATATTTTGATTATAGATGTATTTTAATATATTTTATCATCTAGGAAGGCAAGTTTCCCTTTCATTATTCTTCTTGTTCAAAATTTTATTTTATTGCTATGTCTTTTCTTACAGACACACTGCAGAATAACAATGACAAAATCTACAGAATGTCCTTTAGAGATTTTAACTGAAATTAATATCACCTGTATATTTCTATTTATTGTTGTTCCACTGGGACAATAGGTGATTGTTTATTTTCTTTGTTTTTTCAGGCTTTATTGAAATATAATTGACATGTAATATTGTGTAAGTTGAAGGTGTACAATGATATGATTATATAATGATTACCACCATATGGTTAGTAAACACAGCCATTACCTCACATATTTATAATTTGTATGTGTCTGTGATGAGACATTTAAGATCTATTCTCTTAGCTACTTTCAAGTATATAATACAGTATTAACTATAGTCACCATCTTGTATATTACATCCTAAGGATTTATTAATTTTATAACTGGAAGTTTGTATCCTTTGAACAATACATCTACATTTCCCACACCTCCTTAGGGGACTGTTTTTCATGGAGGTAAAATTACATACAATATTATATTAGGTTCAGCTGTACAACTAGTGGTTTGACATCTGTATACTTTGTGAACTGGACAATTAGACTAGTTACCATTTGTGATCTTACAAAGTTAATGCACTATTATTGACTATATTCCCCATGCTGTGCATTACATACCCATGACTTATTTACTTTAAAACTTGAAGTTTGTATTTCTTAATCCCCTTTACCCATTTCACAACCTCAAAAACCCCACCCCCAGTGGCAATCACCAATTTGTTCTCTGCATCTATGAGTCTGGGTTTTGTTTTGTTTTGACTGTTTTGTTTTCTAGATTCCACATGTAAGGGAAATCATATGGTATTTGCCTTTGTCTGCCTGACGTAATTCACTTAACATAATATACTCAAGATCCACCCATGTTGCTACAAACAGCAAGATTTTATTCTTTTTCATGGTTGAGTAGTATTCCATAGTATATATACACTACATCTTCTTTATCCATTCATCCACAAATGGATACTTGTTTCCATACTTGGCTACTATAAATAATGCTGCAATGAACATAGGGAACATATATATATTTAAATTGATTATTTTTCATATTATTTGGCTACATACCCAACAATGGAATTGCTGTATCCTATGGTAGCTCTATTTTTAATTTTTTGAGAAGCCTCCAAACTGTTTTTCCTAGTGGCTGTGCCAATAAACATTCCCACCAACAGTGCACAAAGGTTCTCGTTTCTCCACATCCTGGACAGCACTTCTGATTTCTTGTCTTTTTGATAACAGCCATTCTGACAGGTGTAAGGTGGTATTCTCCTTGTGGTTTTGATTTGCATTTCCCAATGATAAGTAATGTTACACTTCTTTTTATGTGCCTTTTGGCTATCTGCATATCTTCTTTGAAAAAAATGTCTATTCAGATCCTCTGCCCATTTTTTAATTGGGTTGCTTGTTTTTTGTTATTAAGTTCTGTGAGTTCTCTTTATATTGGATATTAACCCCTTATCAGATATACCATTTGCAAATACCTCGCTCCATTCAGTATGTTGCCTTTTCACTTTGTTCATGGTTTGCTTTGCTGTGTTGAAGCTTTTTAGTCTGATACAGTCCCATTTGTTTATTTTCCTTTTGTTTCCCTTGCATTTCTGGTCAAATCCAAAAAAATATTGCTAAGACCAAAGTCAAACTTATCACTTACATTTTCCTGTAGAAGATTTATGGTTTCAGGTCTTACATCCATGTATCTAATCCATTTTGAATTAATTTTTCTATGTCATGTGAGAAAGTAGTTCAATTTCATTTTTTGTATATTGCTGTCCAATTTTCCCAGGACCATTTATTAAACAGATTGTCCTTTCCCTATTATATATTCTTGCCTCCTTTGTTGTAAGTTAATGGACCATACATGCTTGGGTTTATTCTTGGATCTCTATTATGTTTCATTGATCTGTGTGTCTGCTTTTATGCTAATACATATTGTTTTGATTACTACAGTTTTGAAGTGTAGTTTGAAATCAAGGAGTGTGGTATCTTTGACCTTGTTCTTCTTTCTCAAGACTGTTTTGGCTACTTGGGGGCCCTTCTGTGTTTCCATACAAATTTTAGAATTATTTTTTTTAGTTCAGTGGAAAATGTCATTGGAATTTTGATAGACATTCCACCGAATCTGTAGATTGCTTTGGGTAGAATGGGCATTTTAGCAATGTTAATTCTTTCAGTCCACAAGCTTGGAGTATCTTTCCATTTATTTATGTCTTCTTCAATTTCTTTCATCAATGTCTTATAATTTTCAGCATATAGCTTTCACTTCCTTGGTTAAATTTATTCTTATTTTATTCTTTTATATGCAATTGTAAATGGGATTGTTGTCTTGCCTTCTCTTTCTGATAGTTCTGTATTGGTGTATAGAAATACAACAGATTCTTGTATATTAATTTAGTATCCTGAAAATTTACTGAATTCATTTATTCATTATAACAGTTTTTTGTGGAGTCTTTAGGGTTTTCTACATATAGTATCATCTCATCTGCCAATAGTTACAGTTTTACTTCTTCCTTTCCAATTTGGATGCCTCTTATTTATTTTTTCTTGTCTCATTGTTGTGACTACAACGTTCAATGTTGAATAAAAGTGGGGAGAGTGAGAATCCTTGTTCCTGATCTCTGAGGAAAAGCTTTCAGTTTTTCACAATTGAGTATGATGTTAGCTATGGGTTTGTCCTATATAGTCTTCATTATATTGATGAATATTCTCTCTTTACACACTTAGTTGAGATTTTTTATTATAAATGAATGCTGAATTTTGTTAAACACTTTTCTGCATCTACTGAGATGATCATATAATTTTTATCCTTCACTTTGTTAATGACATCACATTAACCATATTGATTGATTTTCAGATGTGCTAAATGGTCCTTACATCTTGGGAATAATTCCTACTTGATTACTGTGCATGATCCTTTTAATATATTGTTGAATTTGATTTGCTAATATTTTGTTGAGAATTTTTGCATCTATGTTCATAAGGAACATTGGCTTGTAATTTTCTCTTTTGTAGTATATTTGTTGCCTTGTAATGGTTTGGTATCAGGTTAATGCTAGCCTTGTTAAAATGATTCTGGAAGAGTTCCCTTCTCTTCTATTTTTTGGAAGAGTTTGAGAAGGATAAGTATTAAATCTTTGAAAGCTTTGTAGAAGTCACTAGTGAAGCCATCTGGTACTGACTTTTTTATTTTGGGAGATTTTTGATTAATGATACAATATTCTTACTAGTAATTGGTTTATTCAGATTTTTCTATTTCTCCATAACTTAGTCTTGGGGAAGAATGTAAATTTCTAGGAATTTACCCATTTTTTTCTTGGTTGTCTAATTTTTTAATATATAATTGTTCATAGTCGTTTCTTATGAACCTTTGTATTTCTGTGGCATCAATTCTACCTGCTCTTTTATTTATGATTTTATTTATTTGAGTTCTCTCTCTTTTTTCTTGGTAGTCTAACTAAAGGTGTGGCAATTTTATTTCATTTCAAAGAACCAGCTCTTAGTTTCATTGATCTTTTGTATTGTCTTTTTAGTCTCTCATTTATTTCCATGCTGATCTTTATTATTTCATTTCTTCCACCAATTTTGGCCTTTGTTTGTTCTTTTTCTAGTTCTTGAAGTGTAAAGTTAAATTATTTATTTGACATTTTTTCTTGTTTCTTGAGTTAAGCCTGGATTCCTATGAACTTTCTTCTTAGAACTGCCTTTGCTGCATTCTATAGACTTGGATATGTCATATTTCTGTTGCGTTTGTCTGCAGGTATTTTTAAAACTCTGCTTTGACTTCTTTTGTTGCCCAGCAGTTGTTCATTAACATGTTTTTTAATCTCCATGTACTTGTATTTTTTCCAGTTTTCTTCTTGTAATTGATTTCTAGTTTCATACCACTGTGGTTGGTTAAGATGCCTGACATGATTTCAATCTTCCTGATTTTACTGAGAATTGTTTTGTCCATGTGCACTTGAGAAGAATGTGTATTCTGCTGCTTTTGGATGTAATGGTCTGTATATATCTATTAAGTCCACTTGTTCTAATGTGTCATTTAAGGTCGACATTGCCTTATTGATTTTCTGTCTAGATGATTTATCCATTGATGTAAATTGGGTGTTAAAAGCCCCTACTTTTATTGTACTGCCACCAATTTCTCCCTTTAGGTTTGTTAATATTTACTTTACATATTTTGGGCCCCTATGTTAAGTGCATATATATATATAAATGCTGTATCTTCTTACTGGATCAATCTCTTTATCATAAAGTAATACCCCTCTATTACTACATTCTTTGTTTTAAAGTCAGTTTCGTCTGGTTGTAAGTATAACTATACCAGCTTTCTTTCCATTTCAATTTTCATGGGATAACTTTTCCATTCCTTTACTTACCATCTGTGTGTAGTCTCACTTCTGAATGGAGTCTCTTACAAGTAATATATAGATGTGTCCTATATTTTTATCCTTTCAGGCTCTCTCATTTGTTTGGAGAATTGAGTCCCTTTACATTTAATTATTGATAGGTATGTGTTTATTGCCATTTTTTGAATTGTCTAGATATTATTGTAATTTCTCTTTTTTCTTTTTCTTTCTCTCTTTCCTTACAGCGTAATAACTTTCTTTAGTGTTATATCTAGACTCATTTCTTATTTTCTTTTGTGTATTTAGTGTAAGTTTTTGCTTTGTGGTTACCATGAGGTTCACATGTATCATACTATGTATATAGCAACTTAAATTTGAATGAGTTTCAAAACTCTAAATTCTTTCCCCCATTTCACATTTTATTTCTGACGTCACTTTTAACATCTTTTTATTTTATATAACCATAACTAATTATTGTAGTTTTAGTTAGTTTTACTACTTTTTTTAAACCTTCTTAGTAGCTTTATGTGTGATTAATCAATACATTCACTTTATATTTATCCTTTTCAGTGAGCTTTTTACTTCCACATGTTTGCCCAGTATTCATTAGTGCCATTTCTTTTCAGCTTAAAGAAGCACCTTTAATATTTCTTTAAGGACAGTTTAGCAGTGCTGAAATCCTTAACTTTTCTTGTCTGAAAAACTCTCTCTCTCTGTCATATCAGAATATTGACCTTGTAATCTAAAATATTCTTGTTTGGAGGTTCTTTTCTTTCAGCATTTTGTATATGTTATGCCACTCCCTTCTGGCTTGCAGCGTTTCTGGTGAGAAATCTGCTTATAACTTTATCAGATTTTCTTGTACATAATCATTTGTTTTTCTCTTGCTTCTTTCAAGATTTTTTTCTTTAACTTTTGACATTTTAATTATAGTGTATTTGGTGTGGTTCATTTTGCATTTATCTTACTTGTAACTCTTTAGGCTTCCTGGACCTCGATGTCTGTTTCTTTCCCCAGTTTTCAACCATAAGTTCTTCAGATAAGTTTTCTGCCCCTTTCTCTCTCTTGTCTCCTTCTGAGATTCCTATAAAGTGAATGCTATTCCACTTGATGTCGTTCTGGAGGTCCCTTAAATTATCTTCATTTTTTAAATTATTTTTTTTCTTTTTGCTCTTCTGTCTGGGTGAGTTCCATTGCTTTACCTTCCAGCTTGCTAACCTGTTCTTCTACTTAATCCAGTGTGCTGTAAACCCCTCTGGTGTGTCTCAGTGTCACTGTGTTCTTCAGCTCTGTGACTTCTGTGCAGTGCCTTCTTATGTTTTTGATCTCTCTGTGTTCCGTCATTCTTCTCCTGAGTTTGGTGAGCATCTTCATGACCATTACTTTGAATCCTTTAACAGGGATGTTAGTTATTTCCACACCCCTTTTCTGATGTTCTGTCTTGTTCTTTCATTTGGAATGTATTTCTGTTTCCTCATTTTGCTTGATTCTCTGTTTCTATGTATTAGGTAAAATAGCTACTGCCTCTTTTAATCTGGAAGGAGTGGCCTTTTGTAGGTGATGACCCTTCTTGTTCAACCCTACCCTAGCTCTTGCTTGTCTCTCAAACCTTTTGATTTTCTAACCTGCCTGATTTATTCTTGATATGCCCCCATTGTTGAGGGTGGCTAAAACCCGTCAGTGATCCAAGGGGAGGAATCTCATTAAGGACCTATTTTTCAGGCTAACTGGAAGCCAGACCTTCAGGCAGCAGCTTTTAAAGTATGCAAACATATAAAGTCCTATGGGGCCACAACTGTAATCGCTTCTGACCTCCAGACCAGAAGATCTGGAATTGTCCCCAGGATGATAACTGCAAAATTCAGAGTTCCAGGTGAGTGTATAAGCTTCTTTCTGGGAAGTCTCACTGAGCTGTAGCAACATCAAGGGGTGCACAAGGATGGTGTCTCCTTACTTATATTTCCTTGGAACACCTCCTTAGCCTCTAGATGTATTGAAACCTGAAGCCTGTCCCTCAGGCTGAAGCTCCAAGCTAACAAATAGCCCTTTTTTCCCAGGAATACTGGGATTGTATTTCACTCTGCTGTCTGTGCACTGCTTTGGTGATGATGACCTAACAATTGTTATAGTTCCATGGAGCTCTGGAATGTCAGTCTTCTTTGCCCCTATGGCCAGGCAATCACTGGGTGCCCCCATGTGGGTTAAGAGTGCCCACTGGCTTTATCAAGGCAACTGGAGAGATCAAGGGTCAGGCCATGCTCACTGGCTTCAGGATAGCAAGGAGAAAATGTCTCAACTGTGCAAGCAATGCAGCAAGGAAGGCCTTGTGCAGCCGCAGCTAGGCTGGGAGTGGGATAATGCCACTGGGGCTTGCACCTGCTATCCCAGCAAGGGGTGTGGTAGTGTTGCAACTGCCTGCACTAGCAGACTTTAGCTAGGGACTGGGAGAACTACATGACTATTCCTGCTTATCTATCCTACCAGGGAGTGGGGAAACCATGCCAATTCCCATGCTCTTTGGCCTCAGCAAGTGCCACAACCACTCACCCCTACCCATCCATCAATGCAGTGCTGGGGTGCCATGCCCATGCTTGCCTGCCTATGTTAGCAGGCTGTGTGGTAAGGGCAATAATGGCAACCACCAGCTCTTCCCTCTCCAGGGAGCATCTCAACTGTCCCCAATGCCTCTAGCTAATGCTGCTGGGTCAGCAAATGAATCTTACTCACATATAGTCTAGGTGTTTTTCACACTACTCTTTTATCACTGAGTCTCAGGGCAAGGGAGGCCTCATGTAAGTCTTGCAAGAGGAGAATTTCAGTTTCCTATACTTTGGGACCCTCAGACATCAGCACTCTTGGTTCTCCAATCCAGCCATTCTTGGGGTATATCTTTCAAGTGCAAATCCCCAGGGCTGGAGTGCCTGATGTGGGCCACCAACCCCCTGTTTCTCCAGGAGAAGCACCTGACTGATGGGCTCCCTCTCTACTGTTTGTTGCTGTGCCAGGTTTCTGTAAGAATGCGTTCTGTGAAATGGCATCTCTGCCTCTCCTTTCAGTCCTGATGTAATCTTTTTACACTTTGTTATAGAGAGCAGTTCATGCAGATTTCAGATTCAGAGGGAATGAGTGATATGTAGCTATATATTTGGTCTGTCCATGGGAGGAGATGATTTCAGGGTCACCTATGTCACCATCTTGGATCCTCTCCTCTAACCTGTGTGTTTTTTTAATGAAAAATTAAAGTACTTATATTTAGTTTTCCTATGTATGTGTTGAAGATCAATATTTGATCCCTTAGTTATTTTCTTCTAGGAACAGTATGTTAGTTTCTAAGTTCATTCCTAGGTCTTTTGTATTTTTCATGCTATTCTGCAATCATCTCTTGTGATAATAGCATATTATTGATGGTACATAGGCAAGATAATTTTTAAAGCATTTATTTTATATCTTTATTTTGGAGTTTGGTTGGTATCTCTAACAGTTTTTCAGTTAAGTCCTTACTATTCATTAGATCATTTCTAAACAATAATTTCCTATCTTGTATTTAATATTTATATAAGTTAAAACTATATTATAATAGAAACTATTTTTTTAATGAAGTACAATTTTCAATACACCCAAGTAGTGTAACTGCCAGTCCAGAAAAGATTTGACAAATCTGCCCACCAGTGTGGAAAGTACAAAATAGATCATTCTAATACATCTGTTTTCTCCTTGAGGGCTATTTTCCTGTTTGTTTCTGTAACTCTTTACTCTGAATCTTCTAAATCTACATGTTTTCAAGACATTCCTTCTCATTTCTGACACTAAGCCTAGCATTAATGACTAATAATCAATGGCTCTCAGATACTCAGTAAATAATTGCTTATTCTGTTAGCCTTTGAGCTAAATCAAAAAAAAAAAAATCTCTCAGAAGAGAAGTAGTAACTTAGAAGGACCTGAGGGACAAATTAGAATAGTATATAAAAGGACTATACTAACCTGAAATGAAAAAACCTAGCTTGAGAATTTCACTCCACTTTTTACTACCTTCATGTCTTAGCATAATTTACTTAATATCAACCAGCTTGTGTGCTTATCTATAAAATTGTACTAAATAATAAACAATAAGCAAATAAATATTAAATAACAATATTAATAACAACAGTAAAAACATACCCTCAAATTCCTAATGCCCAGCATACAGGGAAGGGCTCAAATAATGCCTGTTGAGTGGTTAATTTGTCACCATTCTAATTGTTCTATTGGTAATAAGTACTGAGCAAACATTTAATGCCTTTAACCATAATGGAGATAAATAAATATGAAAACACCTTGTGAAGCACAAAGCACTGTACAAATGCAAGAGATTTTTACAGGCCCAAAAGAACATGATAGTTTTTGTCCTTAGAAGATATAACATTCCAAAACACTGTCTATCTTCCCACCTGCTACAGTAAAATGGCAGTGACAGCAATTTCAGCATTGGGTTATAAGACTTGGGTTTAAGAACTAGGCTTCATGCCCAAAAGCACAAAGTGGAGGAGATATGGGAGCATCTTCCTGACTCAGCAAAGGGGTGAATGAAAAGCACTAAGTGCGAAGGCGGAACTGTTCAGAATTGCACTGCGACCAAGAGGCAGCCCTCCAAGCAAGCTGTAGGCTCCCCCTGCTTCCTCTGGGCCCTGGGAGAGGCAGTGTCAGAAGACACAAGGGAGACATATGGAAAGAGAACAGTATGCTGACAGCTGAAGTTCTGTTTTATAATAACACATAAAAGTAACAGCTATGCTACTTAAAACAGATTACTTTAAAATGTATGCATATACACACACATGTGCATGTGTGCACACACACACACACTTCTTGAAAACTGGGATAGAGAGACTGTCTGAAGAGGCAGACTGAATCTGATGAAGACTCAGGAGTTTGCAAGCTCTCGTCTGCAATGCGGATGCACAAGAATGATGGAAGTTGGGAGAAGGCCAAGATTCACCCCTCCTCCTCACCAAGGTCCTAGCCAATAGAGGCATGAAACTGACACAACTTATCAGCTTTACCCATGGCCAAGCAAGCACCCAATGACCCTCAAATGGGGGGTTCTGTAAATGGTTTTACAGAGTGTAGACTGGATTTGAGGTCATTCAGCACCTCTCGTTTCCTTTTATACACATGGACCTTGGGGTCAACCTGTGTGAGGATAACTGGAGTTTTAGAAGAGACATGCTTCCTCTGCAAGCCACAGCAACGGAAGACAAGTTCCTGTGGCCAAAATCATCACCAGCAGAATAATTTCTAAGTCTTTCCAGTGATAGCTGGAGCCTCTTGTGGACTAGTGGCTGAGAAGCTGTTGTGAAGCACACAACAAAGCGACAGATGATCTGGGCTTCTTTTTTAAATTTAGTTATCCTGCCCCTAGAAAATATGGCTTAATAAATGTTCCCCAGTTTTGACAAATTAAATTATTTATTTCTCCTAACATGGTGAAGAATAATGACAACAAAGTATGGGGACAGAACTTCCCTCCAGGATGGGTAGATTAATTAGGAGAGAGAAACACTCATCTTTTCCCCCAAAATTATGATTTGTGTCATTACCTGCTTTTTACCCAAGTGATACACTGGAGGAATTCTATATAAACAGTTACTAAAATGCTGGAGCTTGAGGTGACCTCAGTAAGGATTCTACAGTTGGGGTGGTAATGCAAGCAATTGGCTAGCACTTGTAAACTGGTGCAACTATAAATAACTATGTTCAGAATCTAAGACAGTCTATTTGTCAAGTAATAAATGATCAATATGACACAAGAGGGTTCTGATTACAGAAAGATCGTGTCAGTGTAACCATCCAGGCCTCCTTATGGGCTCAACTATACACCTTCGTCTTGAGACATCACTTATTTGCATTTATTGTAATTCTAGTTGGACCAAGGCAGGGTTTTCCAAGCTGAAAGGTAATGCATGGAGATCCTCCCCACTTTAACAAAGTTCAGGTATCGGAGACATTTGGGAGTAACTTCAGGCACTCGAGAATCACGGAGCTCTACACGTGATAAGGAAGGAACTCAAGAGCAATCTGTGATTTTTAACAAAATCCCCGCATTTCATAGATGAGAACAACGAGGCCCTGAGAAGTGAAGGGCCTCCCGAAGCCCATATGGTGGCAGAACGAAAACCAGATATTCCAGTCACAAGTGACAACTTTTTTTTACAGAAGGCTACACCCCTCTCCCTACTTTGTTAATGACGAATTGCTCTCACATATTAATAAATCTTTAGGTTTGTATTTGGCCATACTCCATTGGCCCATAATTAGCTGCACACTTTTGCTACAAAACCACACCTTATTAATTACTCCATAATTCAGAATTCCTGTAAAGTAGGCTAGTCTTCCCATCAGAATATTTGCATTAAGTTTGTTGTTACTGTTTTATCACTGTTTATTGTTATTATTATCATGATGATTAATTTACTACAGCACAGTGCTTGATGAATGGAGAATTTGAAGATAATAGATCTTACTACTACTTGTTTGCAAAATACTGGATAGATCTGTGGAAAATGGGCATTTTCTCCATTTTTTGTTTAGATTATTATCCCTCTATTTTTATTTTATTTCATAATTATCTTATATGATTACTGTTGGTTTAAATTCTTCTATGTAAATCTCAGAAGGGACACATGGATTTTCTGTGATTTTCAATGCCCTCCAGAAGGCGGTAGAGGAGGAGTGAGAAAAGGACCCTGAATTTCATGTTCGGCAGGGCAGAATGGATGCAGGTCAAGTCTTCCTTTCTGCTCATCTATTCTTACCCTATTCTTGGAAGCAGGAAATCCTCAGGATGAGAAAAAGTTGACCCTATAGTAAACTACAGGGCCACCTTGAACTTTTGCCCACTCCATTCCTGTTACGTTAGGCTCCTCGTGCCCCAATCGCCATTTCCCCTCTCTCTTTTATATATGCCTGCAAATATCTCTAGTGGAGTTTACTTTCCCAGTTCCGAAACACCTCCTACTCTCTTCTTTATTTACCCAAGTCCTTTCACCTTTCAGTTCCTAGCTTTAAGAAACCTTAGAGTGAATGCAAGCTCTACAGTTTACTGGCTGTGTGACCAAGGGCAAGTCAGCCAATCATTTAATTTCTCTGAGCTGTGAAATGACATACTAACAGCATCTGCTCACTAGGAAGTCAGGATGCAAATTGTGTGTCACAAAAATACTCAGCAGCATTGATCGGGTCTTGAGACATCATTGATTTGCATTTACTGTAATTTTAGTTGGACCAAGGCAAGTGCTACTTTTAAATTATTATTGTGTTTTCTTTCCAGTAGAGACACTACACTACTTCAGTGTGGACATTTTGCCACATGTGAGGAAACCTGAATTGGTTATCACTATAATTTCTAAGTCATTCCAGTGATAGCTGAGAGCCTCTTGTGGATTAGTGGCTGAGAAGCTGTCCTGATAAACGACCTTTTACTTAGCTCTGAGAACAGTGTTGTGTTGGTTTCCTAGGACTGCCAGGAAGTACCAAAGAACAAAAACTTGGTGGCTTAAAACTGCAACAATTTATTGTCTCACAGTTCTGAAGGCTAGGAGTCTGAAATCCATGTGTCAGCAGGACCATGCTTTCTCTGAAGAGAATCCTTCCTTCCAGCTTCTGGTCTGTGCTAGAAACCCTTAGTGTTCTTGGGCTTATCCAGGCATCACTCCAGTTACATGGCTCCTGCTCCCTGTGCATCTTCACATTGTCTTCCCTCTGTGCATGTCTGTCTCCATGTCCAAATTTCTCCCTTTTATGAGGACATTAGTCATAGGGGATTAGGGCCCACACTTATCATCTCATTTTAACTTGATTATCTCTGTAAGACCCAATTTCCAAATATGGCTGCATTCTGAGGGTTAGGACTTCAACATATCTTTATCTTTTTTTGTGGTGGGAGGCACAATTCAACCCATAACAAGGGTCTAACATAAAGTTGATATGGTCACACAGTGTTTAATGGTCACATAGTAAGCTAACCATTAAAATAGGCTATTATTTGTATTATATACTGTTAGCAACATTCAGCATAGCAATATGCCTTCTCTATTTCATGCACATTAGTCTTTTCTCGTCAACTGAACTTAAGTTCATTAGAAACAGGAGCCATGCTTTATTTATTTACATTTAGATGACTGTATAGTCTGCTAGGGCTGCCATAACAGAATGCCACAGACTGGGTGGCTTAAACAACAGAAATGTATTTTCTCATAGCTGGGGGCCAGGAGTCCAAGAATGGAACCCAGATCAGGCTTTCCAGAAGCCTGACGTCTTCCTGTAAAATCTCACCGTGCTCTGATCATCCCTATATTCTGTGATCACCCCTCAGCATTTACATATTTAGTCTGCAGTGGGTTGTTTAGGCATTTTATAAGTGGCCCCTTAACTATTAATTCATCCACCTATTTATTAGCAAATAATCTATTAAAGGTAACTACTGTGAGCTATACCCAGAATCAGGCAATGGGATGTAGGGCTGAACCAAAAGACTTGAGTCTTTGCCTTCATAGAGGCTATTAATTTGTAGATAGCCTGCCTCCAACTATAATTGAAGGCAGGAGAAAGGTCTCTGGAGTCTTTTGTGTTCCCCCACAGTGCCCATGGCCGGGTTATACTCACAGCAGGTGCTCAATAAATACTGGTGAATCACAAACCAGATGTCCAGGGTCAGCTTTGTTGCCTGGGTAGCTACTGATTTATGGCTCCATATGGTCACCTTCTCTAACCTTCTCATTGCCTTTTAGCTCACGGCTGTGTCCTTCCTCCCTCTGCATCTATTCCTCCATTTCTAAGAGAACAAAACATGCTCCCTTTTCCCTTATCTGCCCTCATATCCTGACTATCCCAAGTAGAACAGAAAATTGGAGGGAGTTGGGGGAGGTTTCTTCCTCTGCCCAACAGGTTATCAGACAGACTAGCTGGGCTGTTTCTCCAGATGAAATACAAAATTAAAACCAGTCCTATTCACATTAACCATTGTCAGGAATGAGCTGATTATTACAAAGCATGATAATGCAGAGAAAATTCTAATTAAGAGAAATGAGGGAATCTAACCCGTATCATCAGTCACTGTGCTGTCATTCTTATCCATATAACAAGAGGTTGTTTCTGCCAAGAGTCTGGCTATCACTTTTGAAAGAGAACTATTTATAATTAGAGTTGTGTTGAATATTTAAAAGTTGCAAAATTACCATGTCTCCGGGGGAAAAAATGTCTGTGGAACCCTGCAACAGCAAATCCAGAAAGATTTCTGATGCATTTAAGAGCTTCCGATTTTGTATGAAACAAGGAAAATGGGCCATAGCGATTAAAAGCAACATGCATTTTACAATGCTATTGGGCTAATTGTCATCTTACAAACACTACTAAGCTTATAGAGTGATGATGAATGTCACATTTAGCGATTAATCAGTAAATTGAAGTGTGAGGTCCAGTTTTCTTTTTACAGATTTTATGGTGTACTTAATAAATAGTTCCTCCTATGTCCACTGCCACTTGTCTAGTGCCTCTAGCTATCCACAACACTAGGGGAAAGAACAAAACAAAACAAAAAAATCCCACTGGAAATAAAGAACTAAGTACCAAAATAGCTATTATAAAGCCCATTCACCTTTACTCACTGGGAAGATCTCAGAACCTCACTGAACCACTTACTTTCTTTTTAACTTTGTTTTTAAAATTTCAAACTACAGAAAAGACAAGAGTATGGTATAATGAATGAGTCCCTGTTTACCCATCACACAGTCTGAACAAGTAGCAACTCACAGCCCGCCCAGTTGCCTCTATACCTAATCTGCTTCCCCTCTCAGATTATTTTAAAACATATGCAATATAGAAAATTTTATCTGTAGATATTTCAGTGTGTGCTCTAAAAAATATGGGCTTTAAAAAAACAACCATAAAATGACAATTGTTACACCTAAATTAATTAACAATAATATCTCAGTAACAGCTACTTTCTACTCTTTGTGGACATAACTGCATCAAGCTTGCTTCTGTGGCTTTCTTTCCTTCAGTAGGCTTGGAGCAGTAAGGTGGTGTTGAGGGGAGAGTGGAGGTGAGGAGGGAGGTCACGTAGCCACCTACTAGCTGAATAATTTTAGGGAAATTTAATTTCCTTAAGCTTCGGTTGTTTCAAAAATAAATATGATTGTTATAATGGTTAAATTAGAGATGACACAGTATATATGGAGAATACAACACAGTGCCTTGTATACACTTAAGAGTACCTGGCCTGTCAGCTTTTATACCTAAAGCGGCTAAAATAAAAATAGCGGCAGTGTAAGAATTCAATTACAGTTCTTTGGAAGTTTACTTAGATGACTCATCAATGGCCCCCTTGCTTCTTAAGTCAATAAAGGGTACTTTCTGAACTCAGCTTATGCAGGTTCTTGAAACTACTATTAAGCACACGCTCCTTCTGGAGACAGTCTCTTCACTTGGATTCTGTGATACCAAAAAAATCCTCCCTGGCTGCTCCTCCTGAATCTCCACGGAGGCTACCTTCTCAAAACGTGACCATTAAATGTTAGAATCCTTCAAAGCCTGTCCTAATTTCATCTTGCTGTGTTTTTTTTCCCCACTACATTCTCACTAGTTTTACATTAGTTTGTTTTATCAACTTCCATAACTAAAAATGCCACTTACATGCTAAAAACTCTCAAGCCCAGATCTCACTTCTCAGCTCTAGACCTTATAACCAACTCCGCAACAGCTATCTTCACCTGAATGTTCCATAGTGTCACAGGTCCAAAACTGAATTTCTCCTGATCCCTGTTTTGGATATCTATTGCTATACAATGAATCACCCCAAAGATTAATAGTTTAAAACAGAAAGCTATTTTTTCTCATGATTGTGCAGGCTATCTCTATGGTTCTTCTGCTCCAAGTGGGGCAACTCAGGTGCTAAGAAGGCTGGAAGGTCCAAAACTCACATGACTGGCAACTGATGCTGGCTGCTGCTGGAAGGCAGCTAGGGTGATCAGTCATGGTCCTGATGAGCTCCTCCATGTAGCTGTTTGGGCTTCCTTGCTGATGGCAACTGGATTTCAAGAAGGAGCCTTCTGAGAGATGAAGGCAAAAGCTGCAGTTCTCTTACGGCCCCACCTCAAAAGTCATGCAGCATCACTTTTACTACTTTCTATTAGACAAAGCAGGTCACAGGACCAGCCCAGATTCAAAGGGCGAGAAAATAAATCCTACCTCTTACTGGAAAAGTGGAAACGTCACACTGCAAAAGAGCAGCTGAGACAAGAGATATTGTGCAGCCATCTTTGGGAACAAAATTTACCACAACACTCTGATTTCATTCCTCTTCCAGAGTTTCCATTTCCATAAATGATGTCAACATCAACCTAGATGCTCCTACCATGAGCACCTGCCGTTACCCTCATCCTCTCTGTCTCCTTAATCACTGAATGTTACCTTTCTACCTCTGAAATTTTTGATGAATTGATCATCTTCTCTCTATATACACGACTTAGTCCAAGTCATCATCACCACCTGTCTGGGCTCCTGAAATAGACTCTCAGTAGTCACCCCGTTTTCCCTTTGTCTGTCTTTAACCCATTCTTCCTCCAGCAAAAAAAAGTAATCAGTCTTCCAATAAAACCCATCAGCATCTTTTCACTGCTGTCCAGTAAAGCTTAAGTCTTTAACCTCGCCCACAAGGCCCCACATGAACTGCCCCCTGCCCATCTTCACAGCTTTATTTTCCACCACTCTCCCTACCCCCACGGGCACCCAATCATCTTTTCACAGTGGCCTTCTTTTATTTCTCAAGTGAATCACACGCTCCTCTACCAGGCCTTGCCTGTGCTGTTCCCTTTATCTGAAGGGTTCTTCCTCTTCTCTCAACTCAGCCAATCTTCACATCTCTTCCATGTTGCAGCTATAACATCACTCCTTCAGGGAAGCCTTTCCTAACCTCTCAGGTGAAGTGAAGCCCCTCTTACGCACTCTCAGAATATGGGATGCCATTAACTTGTAGTACTTATCATGTAAGCAATTAAAGAGTTTTTCATTAAATTACAGTCAATTCTGGTTATTCCCAGTACTTATGTTCTCTAAAGTCACCGTGAGCACTGCATTAGTGAATACCGAATGAAGCATTGCTCCCGGGGGAGACACGGGCTGGGTTTCCTGTGAGTCTCTGGTCACTGCACTTTTGTCAACTGCTCAACCTATAACCTTGCTTTATGTGTGTATCTGGTTAAAGATGCCTTATTTAATATAGACTGTTGTTTCATTAGCATTAAAATCAGGGTCAATAGCACTATAATCACAAGTAAAAGAAGCTTATTTAACATACATATTTTTTTGGTAAGGCCACATCACAGCCTTCTTAGCAACACTAGACAGCACTTCAGCACTAAGCTTGGGGGCCATTTTAAACAGCAGACTCACAAACAAAATATATAAAACATGGCACTAAAATGCCACAAAAAAGATACCTGTTTACAGAATTGGCTTTTGGTATGTTATTTGACACTCCAAAGTACAGGTGCAAAAGACAGAATCTCTTTTGAAATTGTGCCTAGGGCACAGTAGTTCTCACAGAAGGGTAAAAAATTAATGAATAAATAACTGGGGGGTAGACAGATGTTTGAATGGCTGAGGAAAACAGAAAAGCAAAGTAATCAAATTTAGTCAGCATGGTACAGAGTCACAGATCTTATGGCATCAAATCCCTTAGGTCCAGTGTGCAGTGGAAGAATAGTTTGGCTGCTAAATACATGCATTATGAGAACCACAGATAGTGATCTTCAGCTATTTGTGTATGACTTGGCTTCTGAGAGAAGGAGCCACTGTGATTTAAACAAGTTCTCAGGGCCCCAAGTGAGTAAGTCGGCTCCCAGAAAGGTGCCGTTCCAGCAGAGAACTAAGTGCTAACTAGGGAAGGAAATCAAGGCAGTCACAGCCATACAGCCTAAGCCACCACAGGAGAAGCATGTGAAAGCTCAGTGGACATGTACTCTCAGGTAATACAGATTCCAAATTCAAAGCAATAAGTCCAATCCCAAAGCCCCCTCTTCTAATATCATCCTGCCTACTCCCATAGGGCTGAGTACACTGAGCTGGCAGCGGGACTCAGGTTACAGCAGCTGAAAGGGACTGGTAAACGAACAGCTTGACTGTCAGCTGCACAAAGGACTGAAGGACTGACTTTGAAAGATTTAGAGGATATATTTATTTCAACTAAGATTTATTGAACTCCCATTAAGTGCAAAGAACAGAGGGAGGTGAAATTGAGGAAAGATCAATGCAAGATGAATATGTCCTTCACCAAATGTGACAAACTTCAGAATATTGGCAAGGAATAGTCAATTATGTTCATTTTCTAAGAGACTCCAAGAGACTACAAAGGCTGATAATTTCCTAATGAGCATCCACATGACTGCTGCACATAAAATTGTTTCAAGGTATACTAATGGTCCTTGAGAAGTAGAAATGAATGAGAAAAAATGATTTGGATAAGAGCTCAATCAAAACAAAATAAACTTTCAGACTGTAAAATTTTCCATGGGATCCTATTTGCATGCACATGCACAATGTAACCAACGCACGTTCATGTCTAGATCACATAGGTAAGCGTATATAACTGCAGGGTTGACCAACTTAAGCAACCGACAGGAACCTGAACAGTCCCAAAGAAAGATGACTGAACAACCCATGCTGAAGAGCTAAGTGATTTTTCTCACTCTTACTCAATCTGGAAGTCTAACCTCACACATGCTGATTTTGCTCCTCAAAATAACACTTTGAAGAGAAAACTGAGATCACAGAAAAGCCGCGTGGGTTATGTTCAAGATAATCAGCTGAATTCCTTAAGAAGTGCTTTTGCTTCTTCATTAAAATAGTACTTAGAGTATTATAACTACTTAGAGTCTTCCAGTCTTTAGACACAGGCCATGGTTTTGAATATAACCTGACAAACAGTGTTTTAAGACAAGGTAAAAGATGGGAAACCATAGGTTGCACCAGGGAATACAGCCTAAAGCAAACCAAAACAAGACTGTTACCTCTAATTTGTTGTCCTTTCCCAGAATATGTATATACATCACATATGCTCTGGATCACACATGTACACATGCATGTGCATGCACACACACACACACACCAAATCTTACACACCTCAGCAAGGCTGATCCTAGGCTATTACCTGATTTTCACACTTTGGGTGCTACCAGAACTTGGCAAATGATCTCTTTGTGTGGTTTCTCTCTATCCCTGGTGGTAATCATCTGGAAAATCTCCAGGAACAGTCTTTAAGCTCCTTCTCCCCTCCGCCTCTCATCTGAAGACATTTAGCTTCATCTCCTGCCAGTATCTTTCCTTTTGTTATTTCAATAACTATCCGAACCCATTTTTCTTGTCAATGATATTTAGTGTAAATCTAAAATGTCTGCCAGGACAACAGCATTGCTAGGACTGTGAGATTTTAGTCAAGGCCCTTACAGACCTCAAGTCCTTAAGGAAGTACCAATGGCAGATGGAGCAGAAGCTTTGGTAGCTTCCCCCAACCCCTGGCCCTCACCATGTCAGTGCACCCCGCCTCATTTCCAACTGCCTACACTGATGGCTTTCTTCTAGTTCTTGAGCACTCTTCACCATCCAGGTAGACAAGGCTATTATTGCCCCTTGAAGCAGTCCTCAACCAATGAGTGGCAGTGTATAAATACCAGCTCCTTGACCCCTCGGGTAGCAGAACTCTGGAATGTGCATCCTACAGGATTAAACTCCATTGGCACATGGTAAATCTGGCTTTACCCTACTTTGATGGTTACCTTTCCTTCACTGTCTTACTTGCCCAACCCCTAACAGTGTTCTCTTTACCTCCCCAATATACTACGTACATCATCAAATTCTGTCTCAGGGTTTGCTTCTGGGGAAGCCAAATTAAGAAAGTAGGTAACATCAGTAACAGAGTGGCAGCATGTACAAAACTGGGTTCTTTCAAATCTTTTCTAGCAGAGCGGGCACTTAGAAGTCTCAACATAGAGTGTTCAGTGTCAATGACCCTGCAAAGACCCAAGTGAAAATGCCTGTAGGGGCATATGTTTCTATCAGAGTAAATTAAAGAGCATTAAAAGAAACAATGGTAAAGGCAATTCACAAGGCTGCTGAAAATGAGAAACATTCCATAGAAATCTTCTAAAATACCATAAAATTAAATGATTCACTCCTCACTGCACTTGAAAAGCAAAGTCTTTAGAAAGAACAAACCTGGAGTTCAAGGTTAGAAAGAAGAGGAATGTTTAATGAATAGCTCTGATTAGCATTTTTCCTAGATGGTATTATATAGGAAAAATTAAGGTATAGGTTTGCTGAAATATAAACCAGTGTCAGTTAACCCCACATACCTTTGCTCACCTCTAATAATACTACTATCTTATTAAATGGGCCACAAGTCTTCTGCTGCTGGTAATTAGGTTCAGAGCTTGTGTCACAATTGTAATGGATTATTGATTGCCTCTTAAAGAACTTCATAGCTCCTCAGGCTTAGAATCTATTAATGAATGCTGGAGCTGATAAAGTTGAGTTTAATTACATACTGTATGTCTTTTTAGACATTAAACTTGCATTTATTAATTATTTTTCTGTTGTTGTTCAGTTGAAATTCTATTTTAAGCCTACACAAAATACATTCTGACCTACCTTCACTTTAATCTTCAAAAGCCATGGGCAACATTGAAAATTTAATTTAGAAAAAACTTAACACATCCTTCTTTAAGATTTATCATTTTCAGCAGTAGTAAAGCTGTATTTGTGCCTGTTGGGTATTTTACAAGATCTGTAATCTGATCAGATATTCTCCTTCATGAGAGAACTTCTTCCTAGTTCCCCACCTCCCTGCTACAGTCCCATGCCTGAAAGGACATTATATATCATCCCCTTCTCAAAAGAGGTGGATATACGAATGGCACAGTAGTTGGGCGGGCCATAGACTCACAAGCTTGGACTGAAATGGGGAAGCAAACCTTCTACTTTAGATTACTAATCTTAACCTATTCCAGATAAGGAGTACTCTATTTGAAGAATATTCTTAAGACCTCTTTTAACAGGTCAGTGAGCTTGATGTAGAAGTCCCAAGTGGTACATAAAAATACCACCACATCTTTCAATTACTCACAACAACACACTGGTAAGGAAAATGTCAGTCTCTCCTGGGAGCTCCTCTCTCCCTAGTTTTCAAAGATTAAGCCCCTCCATTAAACATTCCTGGGCTACATGAAAATTTCTCTCTCTCCTGAACTTAAAAACTCTTATTTTCTTCCTATCCTTCATTTAGAAATAAACAATGCATTATGACAGCTCCTCAATGTCACGTTTTTTGGGGACAGGGATGACTTCTACTTCTAAGCTTCCATTTGAGGCTGACCCATTATTCCTGCTCAGGGGTTTGTACCTTATTTGGAAACCTAAAGAGGCACTGGCCACATAAAATCCTCTTTCTGGAGCAAGTCAAGGTACAGGGTGGGGAAAGACTATAAACAAAGAAATGTGTTTAAAACATAAGGGAACCTTTGAAAACCCCACAACCTCTTAGAGCTTCACTAGTATAATCCTAATTGATGATTTTCAACTGTTTCAGAAAGCAACTGTCCTTGTAGAATATTTCCCAAGCTAAAGGCAAGGAAAAAAAAAAAAGACTGAGATGAATGGATAAAAAGGATATACACAATGGAATATTAGTCAGCCATAAAAAAGAATGAAGTCTTGCTATTTGCAGCAACATGGTAGGGCCTAATGGGTATTAGGCCAAGTGAAGTAAGTCAGACAGAGAAAGACAAATACTGTATGATTTCACTTATATGTGGAAAACAAAACAAACAAAACAGAAGCAGATGCGTAGATACAGAGAACAAGCTAGTGGTTGGCACAGGGGAAGGGGGTGGATGAACAAGTGAAATACAGGTGAAAGGAGTCAAAATGTACAAACTTTCAATTGTAAAATAAATAAATCAGGGGTGTGTAATATACAGCATAGGATATTATAATAGTCAATAATACTGTAATAACTTTGTACAGTGACAGATGATAAGTAAATCTATTGAGGTGATCATTTTGTAATATATAAAGATATCAAATCACTATGCCATACATCTAAAGCCAATATAATATTGTATTTCAATTAGAATTCAATTTAAAAAGTAAGAGAAAAAAAGGACTTGGAAAAACTAATCAAAGTTTGACTACAAAAAGCAGTAGCTTAATCAATGGTATTAACATATCTAAAGAAAGAGCACACTGATAGAAATGGGGGATAGTCTACATGGAATATAAAAAAAGGGGGAAGATTTGGACAGTACTCATCCAAGCCATGGAGATGCACTGCCCCCCACTAGTCTGTTCTTATAGAGTCATTTTAATGTCAGGAGAGGCATCCTGTACAATTATCACCCTTTCTTTTTTTTTTTTCCTTTTAAAAAACATTTTTTTTTATAGGTGGTGATTTTTTTAATTAATTTTATTTTGATATAATTAATCTACAATTACATGAAGGACATTATGTTTACTAGGCTCCCCCCTTCACCAAGTCCCCCCAACATACTCATTCACAGTCACTGTCCAATCAACATAGTGAGATGCTGTAAAATCACTACTTGTCTTCTCTGTGTTGCACAGCCCTCCCCGTGCCACCCCAACACTGTACATGTTAATTGTAATGCCCCCTTTCTTTTTTCCCACCCTTAACCCTCCCTTCCCACCTGTCCTCCCCAGTCCCTTTCCCTTTGGTAACTGTTAGTCCATTCTTCGGTTCTGTGCTTCTGCTGCTGTTTTGTTCCTTCAGTTTTCTTTTGTACTTATACTCCACATATGAGTGAAATCATTTGGTACTTGTCTTTCTCCACCTGGCTTATTTCACTGAGCATAATACCCTCTAGCTCTATCCATGTTGTTGCAAATGATAGAATCTGTTTTTTTCTTATAGCTGAGTAATATTCCATTGTGTATATGTACCACATCTTCTTTATCCATTCATCTACTGATGGACATTTAGGTTGCTTACATATCTTGGCTATTGTAAATAGTGCAGTGATAAACATAGGGGTGCATCTGTCTTTTTCAAACTGGAGTGCTGCATTCTTAGGGTAAATTCCTAGAAGTGGAATTCCTGAGTCAAATGGTATTTCTATCTTGAGCATTTTGAGGAACCTCCATACTGCTTTCCACAGTGGTTGAACTAATTTACATTCCCACTAGCAGTGTAGGAGGGTTCCCCTTTCTCCACAACCTCACCAACATTTGTTGTTGTTTGTCTTTTGGATGGCAGCCATCCTTACTGGTGTGAGGTGATATCTCATTGTGGTTTTAATTTGCATTTCTCTGATAACTAGCGATGTGGAGCATCTTTTCATGTGTCTGTTGGCCATCTGAATTTCTTCTTTGGAGAACTGTCTGTTCAGCTCCTCTGCCCATTTTTTAATTGGATTATTTTCTTTTTGTTTGTTGAGGTGTGTGAGCTCTTTTTATATTTTGGATGTCAACCCTTTATCGGATCTGTCATTTATGAATATATTCTCTCATACTGTAGGATATCTTTTTGTTCTATTGATGGTGTCCTTTGCTGTACAGACGATTTTCAGCTTGATATAGTCCCACTTGCTCATTTTTGCTTTTGTTTCCCTTGCCTGGGGAGATATGTTCAAGAAGAGGTCACTCATGTTTATGTCTAAGAGATTTTTGCCTATGTTTTTTTCTAAGAGTTTTATGGTTTCATGACTTACATTCAAGTCTTTGATCCATTTCTAATTTACTTTTGTGTATGGGGTTAGACAGTGATCCAGTTTCATTCTCTTACATGTAGCTGTCCAGTTTTGCCAGCACCATCTGTTGAAGAGACTGTCATTTCGCCATTGTATGTCCATGGCCCCTTTATCGAATATTAGTTGACCATATATGTTTGGGTTAATGTTTGGAGCCTCTATTCTGTTCCATTGGTCTGTGGCTCTGTTCTTGTGCCAGTACCAAATTGTCTTGATTACTGTGGCTTTGTAGTAGAGCTTGAAGTTGGGGAGTGAGATCCCCCCCACTTTATTCTTCCTTCTCAGGATTGCTTTAGCTATTCAGGGTCTTTGGTGTTTCCATATGAATTTTTGAACTATTTGTTCCAGTTCATTGAAGAATGCTGTTGGTAATTTGACAGGGATTGCATCGAATCTGTATATTGCTTTGGGCAGGATGGCCATTTTGACGATATTAATTCTTCCTAGCCACGAGCATGGGATGCGTTTCCATTTGTTAGTGACCTCTTTAATTTTTCTTAAGAGTGTCTTATAGTTTTCAGCGTATAGGTCTTTCACTTCCTTGGTTAGGTTTATTCCTAGGTATTTTATTCTTTTTGATACTATTGTGAATGGAATTGTCTTCCTGATTTCTCTTTCTATTAGTTTATTGTTAGTGTATAGGAAAGCCACAGATTACTGTGTGTTAATTTTGTATCCTGCAACTTGGCTGAATTCTGATATTAGCTCTAGTAGTTTCAGAGTGGAGTCTTTAGGATTTTGTATGTACAGTATCATGTCTTCTGCAAATAGTGACAGTTTAACTTCTTCTTTACCAATCTGGATTCCTTGTATTTCTTTGTTTTGTCTAATTGCCGTGGCTAGGACCTCCAGTACTATGTTGAATAACAGTGGGGAGAGTGGGCATCCCTGTCTAGTTCCCGATCTCAGAGGAAAAGCTTTCAGCTTCTCGCTGTTCAGTATGATGTTGGCTGTGGGTTTATCATATATGTCCTTTATTATGTTGAGGTACTTGCCCTCTATACCCATTTTGTTGAGAGTTTTTATCATGAATGGATGTTGAATTTTATTGAATGCTTTTTCAGCATCTATGGATATGATCATGTGGTTTTTGTCTTTCTTTTTGTTAATGTGGTGGATGATGTTGATGGATTTTCGGATGTTGTACCATCCTTGCATCCCTGGGATGAATCCCACTTGGTCATGGTGTACGATCCTTTTGATGTATTTTTGAATTCGGTTTCCTAATATTTTATTGAGTATTTTTGCATCTACGTTCATCAGGGATATTGGTCTGTAGTTTTCTTTTTTGGTGGTGTCTCTGCCTGGTTTTGGTATTAGGGTGATGTTGGCTTCATAGAATGAGTATGGGAGTATTCCCTCCTCTTCTATTTTTTGGAAAACTTTAAGGAGAATTGGTATTATGTCTTCCCTGTATGTCTGATAAAATTCCGAGGTAAATCCATCTGGCCCGGGCGTTTTGTTCTTGGGTACTTTTTTGATTACCGCTTCAATTTGGTTGCTGGTAATTGGTCTGTTTAGATTTTCTGTTTCTTTCTGGGTCAGTCTTGGGAGGTTGTATTTTCCTAGGAAGTTGTCCATTTCTCCTAGGTTTCCCAGCTTGTTAGCATATAGGTTTTCATAGTACTCTCTAATAATTCTTTGTATTTCTGTGGGGTCCGTCATGATTTTTCCTTTCTCGTTTCTGATTCTGTTGATGTGTGTTGACTCTCTTTTCCTCTTAATATGTCTGGCTAGAGGCTTATCTATTTTGTTTATTTTCTCGAAGAACCAGCTCTTGGTTTCATTGATTTTTACTATTGTTTTATTCTTCTCAATTTTGTTTATTTCTTCTCTGATCTTTATTATGTCCCTTCTTCTGCTGACCTTAGGCCTCATTTGTTCTTCTTTTTCCAATTTCGGTAATTGTTACATTAGACCATTCATTTGGGATTGTTCTTCCTTCTTTAAATATGCCTGGATTGCTATATACTTTCCTCTTAAGACTGCTTTTGCTGTGTCCCACAGTAGTTGGGGCTTAGTGTTGTTGTTGTCGTTTGTTTCCATATATTGCTGGATCTCCATTTTGATTTGGTCATTGATCCATTGATTATTTAGGAGCGTGTTGTTAAGCCTCCATGTGTTTGTGAGCCTTTTTGCTTTCTTTGTACAATTTATTTCTAGTTTTATGCCTTTGTGGTCTGAAAAGTTGGTTGGTAGGATTTCAATCTTTTGGAATTTACTGAGACCCTTTTTGTGGCCTAGTATGTGGTCTATTCTGGAGAATGTTTCATGTGCACTTGAGAAGAATGTGTATCCTGTTGCTTTTGGATGTAGAGTTCTATAGATGTCTATTAGGTCCATCTGTTCTAGTGTGTTGTTCAGTGTCTCTGTGTCCTTACTTATTTTCTGTCTGGTGGATCTGTCCTTTGGAGTGAGTGGTGTGTTGAAGTCTCCCAAAATGAATGCATTGCTGCTGGGAGCCATGCTACTCAAGCTGTGTAGCGAAGCTCAGGCTGGAGGAGGACCCCCATAGGGCAGGGGCCTTATTGGCTGACTCTCCTATTACCCACCTTGATTTTCTTTTCCTCCATTATACTATTGGTTTTGTTTTTTGCTTGCATTGTTTCCAAGGGTTAACTAACCTTTGCTGAGCAGTGTGGAAAAGATGAGAACATAAACTTCCCAGAAGTTTTTCAGGACAGTGCTCCTGAAGAATGGAACACGCAGGGGCCAAATGGCGATCTTGGCATAAAGTACCAAAACCTACTGTTAGTTAGTCAAATATTGACCACCCCATTTCCACTGAGAATGCCCCCCTTGTTTACAATGTTAGTGAAACTAGTGATGGAAAGTTTTCTGGAAATAGAGTTATAAGAGAATGTTGAATGGAATAACCCTGTTGACACTTAATTAATCATCTCATGTTTTCTTCCCTCTACTACTTCTGTAGTTTGTTTTTCTTCTTTCCTAATTACAACCATTTACTAGAATTTGTGCCTTATATGTAAAATTACCAAATACCCTAATTTTCCAGGAAGTAAAGATACCTCAAAATAAGTGCTGGGCATAGAAGCCACAGAGCATAAATCTTCAAAGAAGTGAAAAACTAACCTTTTAAAGACTATTATTTCTCTCTCACTTACCAGCTTTACATCTCCCTGTATGGCCCCATAAGATGGCTGGTTAGCCAGAGACAGGTAAGATTCCTCAAGGGAGGAACAACCTAAGATAGGCACAGTCACAGGGGGGCCATCAGGTGAGAAAATGGGGGTCAACAGAGGTGAGGCTTAGAACCTCATCCCCCCAGTTTTGAGAGAAATTGTCTACACCCATGGATGTTTGGTGCCCTTGTTTGGCTTGGATTAATACCTAGTCTGTAGTCACAAACCTGATCATCTACACCTGCCTTCTTACAGTTCTAAATCATGCTTTCTATCTATATCTTGCATTTACCTACTACATTAACATTTTATTAGATTCACATATAAAGTTTAAAAATTAAATGAATAATCATACATTATATTTGACGTGATTGTTTATAGTTTAAGATTTGTAGTTAAAACAGAAACAGTTTCTATGATATGAATGCCCTTGCATTGTTCACCATGTAAGAACTTGTTTAGTCCCTGCAGTAGTGGAGTCATAGAGACTTGTGTAGCATATGTCAGGGAAATTTTGATATCCACACAGAAGAAAGAGAAATGTAGATAAGAAGGGGAAATTTAGTTTGCTGCCTACTGTGCCCTATAAAGGGGTATAAAGTGAAGATATGAGTTTATGATTTTAGATTGATTATAAATTTATTAAAGCCTCTAAGAATATCTTTGTGGGAAAGAATCCTAGCTAACTGTGGCACTAGGTGACCTGTATTTCATCCTGAGCTGATAAGACTCCATAGTCACTGCTACATACTGCACGCTCCTATGGTCACATGCACTACTTAGAAACTGCGATGCATAGAAACATAAAACACAATAGAGTACATGTTGATAGGAAAAGTTTCGGTCAAGGAACAGAAAAACAATCATCTGTCTCACGCTTGACCAACCATGAATAGATTAGAAAGGAAAAGAAAGAAAAAAAGCTTGCCTATACTTATTAACCAACTGCCTATACTGATTAATCATCAGAAAAAATAAAAAATAATCATATCCTTGTGCAAAATGGTATAAATAAAGCTGTCATCGACACTTTGTCAAGAGACCACCTCCATCTGACTCCGTGTACTGTCTCTCCATACGCAAACTCTGTCTCATCCTTTTGGGCTTCACACCCCCCCCACTGGAGCTGGACTCCGGCACATTGCATTCTATTTCCTCCTTTAATTCTGTTAGTATTTGTTTCACATATGTTAGTGCTCCTGTATTGGGTGCATATATATTTATAATGGTTATATCCTCTTGATGGACTGAGCCCGTTATCATTATGTAATGTCCTTCTTTATCTTTTGTTACTTTCTTTATTTTGAAGTCTGTTTTGTCTGATACTAGTATTGCAACACCTGCTTTTTTCTCTCTGTTGTTTTTCCATCCCTTGACTTTAAGTCTGTGCATGTCTTTGGGTTTGAGGTGAGTCTCTTGTAAGCAGCATATGGATGGGTCTTGCTTTTTTATCCATTCTATAACTCTGTGTCTTTTGATTGGTGCATTCAGTCCATTTACATTTAGGGCGATTATTGAAAGGTATGTACTTATTGCCATTGCAGGCTTTAAGTTTGTGGTTACCAAAGGTTCAAGGTTAGCTTCTTTACTATCTTACTGTCTAACTTAACTCACTTATTGAGCTATTATAAACGCGATCTGATGACTCTTTATTTCTCTCCCTTCTTATTCCTCCTCCTCCCTTCTTCATATGTTGGGTGTTCTGTGCTCTTTTTAGAAGTGCTCCCATCTAGAGCAGTCCCTGTAAGATGCCCTGTAGAGGTGGTTTGTGGGAGGCAAATTCCCTCAACTTTTGCTTGTCTGGGAATTGTTTAATCCCTCCTCTATATTTAATAATATTCGTGCTGGATACAGTATTCTTGGTTCGAGGCCCTTCTGTTTCATTGCATTAAGTATATCATGCCATTTTCTTCTGGCCTGTAAGGTTTCCATTGAGAAGTCTGATGATAGCCTGATGGGTTTTCCTTTGTAGGTGACCTTTTTTTTCTCTCTGGCTGCCTTTAATACTTTGTCCTTGTCTTTGATCTTTGCCATTTTAATTATTATGTGTCTTGGTGTTGCCCTCCTTGGATCCCTTGTCATGGGAGTTCTGTGTACCTCTGTGGTCTGAGAGGCCATTTCCTCCCCTAGTTTGGGGAGGTTTTCAGAAATTATTTCTTCAAAGACCCTTTCTATCCCTTTTTCTCTCTCTTCTTCTTCTGGTACCCCTATAATGTGGATATTGTTCCGTTTTGATTGGTCTCACAGTTCTCTTAAAATTCTTTCATTCCTGGAGATCCTTTTATCTCTCTCTGCATCAGCTTCTCTGTGTTCCTGTTCTCTGTTTTCTAGTCCATTAATGGTCTTTTGCATCTCGTCCATTCTGCTTTGAAGTCCTTCCAGAGATTGTTTTATTTCTGTATTCTCCCTCCTTAATTCTTGCATATTTCTCTGCAAGTCCATCAGGATGGCTATGACTTTTGTTTTGAATTCTTTTTCAGGAAGATTGGTTAAATCTATCTCCTCAGGTTCCTTCTCAGGGGAAGATGTAGAAGATGTCAAAGCTGTCTGGGTTAGTCTTGTCTGGATCAAATTTTTTTGCCTTTTCATGTTGATAGGCACAGTGGTGAGCTATTGACTCATCTGTCAGCTGGGAGAGCCAAGACTTTTTCCACTTGGCTCCTGGCCTTTCTTTACTGGAACAACTGCGACCCCTAGTGGCTTGTGTTGGGTCTCTGTATCTTGCCCGGCTGGTATGGAGGAAGCTCCCTTGCTGTCGGCATGGCCAGCCTCAGGCTGCTGCTCTGCTATGGCGGGGCCCCGGAGGGGTAATGGACGGGGGGGCTCTTTGGCTGTTTACCTCTGTGAGGGGTCTCAGAGCTGTTGCCCAGGGTATTAGTGCGCCCAGAGTTCCCTGGAATTTCCAGCTGCTGGACTGTGACCCAGGATGCTTCCGTCCAGTTGTGGGGTCCCTGTCCCTTTAAGACTTCCAAAATGCATTCGCTTTTCTTTGTCCCGGGGGCACCGGCTGCGGGACCCGCTCACAGGTCTTACTGTCCTGCTTCCCTAGTTTCCAGCACCCCACGTATGCACTGTGTCTGTGCTCTGGTGTGGATGGCTGGGGCTGGGTGTTTAGCATTCCTGGGCTCCCTCTCCCTCCCTGCTCTGACTCCTCTCCTCCCGCTGGGAGCTGGGGTGAGGGGCCTCGGGTCCCGCCAGGCTGCGGCTTGTATCTTACCCCTTTTACCAGGTGCTGGGTTCTCACAGGTGTGGATGTAGTCTGGCTGTTGTCCTGTGTCTTCTGGTCTCTCTTTTAGGGATAGTTGTATTTGTTGTATTTTCAAAAATATATATGTTTTTGGGAGGAGATTCCCACTGTCCTACTCACGCCGCCATCTTGGCTCCGCCCCCCTATCACCCTTTCTTAAGCATGGTAAGGCAAAGGGAAGATGGAAGTCAGGTGTCCCAAATTTTTCAGACATGAAGTAAATATGTGTAACTGTCATGTTACACATATAGGAAAAGGTCTCAGAAATATATGAAATCATGTATGTAAATTATGACCCTGAAGTCAGCATTCTATCTTAAGTTCAATAATTGAAAAATTGCAAAATTCGTTACCAATATAGAAAACAAACAAACCTTCCCATTTCGGAAGAATAAAACCAATATGTAGTTCTACTACTGAACCATGTAGACATACTCCCCACCACATCTATACACTATGATCAACCCTATGTTCCACTAGCATTTGATTCTAGGTTCAAAAACAAGTTTGGGAACAGAATTTAACTACCCACAGTGGATCTGCTGTCAGGTGTAGAATATTTAAGGTGGTTGTTTCCCTAACTAACTCTTCTTTGGACTTCATGAAATAGAACCTCCTCCAGGTGCCTTCCCCTGGCCAGTATAATGGCCCCTTCACTTCCCTTGGAATATGCAGTGCACATAAAATTACCAGCTTCCAGTCTTGTCCCTACCACAGACCATGGCCTTCTTATAGGATGGCTAGCAGTCCTGGTTTGCTGGGGCTGGGTGGGTGAGGAGGAGGATTGTTTGACGCAAGAATTTGTCCTAAAACTGGGAAAATCATAAAAACTGAAACAGAACAACAATTTGATCATTGTATTGTACACTGCTGTTTCATAACACCTACCACATTGTCTACAAAATAGGTTCAAAACATGCATAAGGAAAAAAATGCAGAAAAAATCACAATAATTGTTTTCACACTATATTTTAATTCTGAAAAAGTAATCCCAGACCAAAATTATAAAAGTACATGAAATGATAAAAATTTGGTTACATGATAGGGTCATGATTTTGTTTTGGTAGGGGACTTTTACATTAAAAAATTATTTTTATAATTTTTAAATTGATGTAATGCTGGTTCTTTTGAACTCTTAAATCATATACTACTTTCCCTTTGAAATCTTTCCAGAACCTTCTGGAAAGACATAATTTTTCCTAAGTTCTTTCACAATTGTTGCCCATGACACTCATTTATCATATAACATGTTAGTGACTTGTAGCTCCTTAATCCCCTCTCCCTTGGTTCCTAAGTGGTTACCTAGAATTGACTCCACGCTCCTGGAGGGGAGGCATATGTTATCTATTGGTTGAGGGCCTTCTCTAGTGCCTTATAACCTCTCTTCCTAACTGCCCCCACCCAGCCCCTTCTAGCCTTGCCTAGAGAACCCCCACACCCCCCATAATCCAGAAAGCTGTAATTTGCAGCTGATCCTGCCATCCAGTGAAACTCGGAGCCTCTCTGGAGTACAGAGAAATTCTCATGAAAATGGCTGGGCCATTCCTTCTCTATAATTCCCTCCTTTAAAAGTCTTTATTGGTCCCAGATCAGCCATTGTGAGCAGAGTCTCTGTAAATCAGACTCCCTGTGCCGCCTGGAAGTTGAACACTAACTCCACTGCAGTTCACTTGTGCTTCTGTTCCCCCCAGAAGCAAGAAGCAGTTTGCATTTCTAGGCGGGGAGAAGGAGAAGCAGGACACAGCCAGTAGAGAAAGCAGCGGGCATTTTTAGAGGAGAGACAAAATCTGGTTGAAGAAATAGATTGTCATGTCTAAGCTGATGCCTGTTGTACGACTGAGTCCAACAAAACTCCAGAAGTTAACCTGAGGCTTCAAAAGACGGAACCAAAGTTTCAGAGACCTTTGAAAACATGTTTTTCATGAACACTGTAGAGAGGAGAAACTAGCCACAGAAAGGGGTCACTTACACCTGCTACACTAGTGTGACCCTTCCATAGGAAGGTAGAGCTCTGGAAGCAGGGCTGACAGATTTAAATGAGAAAGGAAAATAACCTTCCCTCTAAAAATGTGCATGCTTCAAATCACAGGGAAAGGAGTCCCAGGCAGAGCAAGCTGCAGCTCTTGAAATGGAAGGCAGAGAAAAATGGAAGGGCGATACGGAGAGACAAGATCTTTGAGAAGTTCTGCAGTATGTCTGTTCTGAGAAGGGAGAAAAATCCCTCTGCTGAATAGTCAACCTGGCATTAAATTCATGTCCATTTATTGGGAGTAAATAAAGGAGTAAGAAAGTCATTCAAAACACTTTGTAGAAGGCCCTTTGCCCTCAAACCTAAGACCATATTACACACTTTAATTCTTCATAATCTACACACTTTTTTTCTTCATTTCTTGTCTTTTCCTCCCTTCATTCCTAAGTGAGCTCTCCTTGCTTTGTTGTGAAATATTCAAGCAAGAACAAAAGGCCCGTTTGTCATGCTGGAGACTGAGAGCACATCAGGTTTAATGGAATTCTGGCCTGGAAAACTCCCATTATTTGTTTGAACATCTAATCACTTTATCCGGACATCCTGTGCAATTCTTACACCTCTAATCTACATGACCCCCACACTGCATCTTCACAACACTGTGTAATTAATACCTTTAAACAAATCTCTCTTCACTACCTTGCCCTCATAATTTCCTAAAAAGCTTCTGGCTTATTCCGCAATTTAGCTGAATTAATATGCTCTGAAGGCAAACTCATATGCAGAGGACAGGAATAATTATTGATCACATACTCAAGAATAAGAGAGAACAGAGAGGAGGGAACCCTCCCTACCCTATTATGCTTCTGGATATGATTCATAATATCACAGCATGAATGCGCTGTTGAAAAAAAAATTTCCAAACTCAAATGATTTATAAAACTGCCTTCCCAGCGCAGTTTGGTTCTTTCCCCTAATTGGATTTTGCTTTATTTGTACAGAGTGAAAGTATCTTGTTTTTGTATTTTGATTTTACCTGTATGGCAAATATAAATACGGATGCATTCTGTATGATACTATAATAGTGGATACATGTCATCATAAAGTCATCCAAACCCACTGAATGAATACCACCATAAGTGACCCTAAGAGAAACCAGGGACTCCCAGTGATGATGAGGTGTCAGTGCAGGTTCATCAGATGTACCTAATGTATCACTGCTGGAAGCTGATAGTGGGGGAAGCTATGTTTATATGTAAGAAAACTCTCTATCTTCTCCTCGATTTTGCTGTGAATCTAAATCTCCTTTAAAAAAAAAAGGCTATTAAAATAAAAATTGGGGGGAAAATGGAGGATTCAGCAGTGAAAGTTGAGTCCTCTCTGGGGTGTTCTGTGTGCCCTCTGGAATGTGCTCTGCTTCATTTGTCCTGTCCAAGTACTCCTTGTCACTCAGAACCCAACCCAAGTTCCCCCACAGACAGGGAGCTTGCCCACATTGGTTCTCGCTCGCAAGGCGGCGGCTTGCTACTGATGGCACTCACTGTCTTCACTGTCCTGACGTCCAGGGGTAGGGTCTATGACTACCTTGTTTGAGGCGAAGAGAAGTCCAAGAAAGAACACCCAGGATCGAGAATTTCTTGGGAGACTGCAGTGCTAATTCATCTCTAGCACTAACTGGGTTGAGTAAACAACTTAACCTAGTAACTCGGTCCTCTTCCTCGAAAGGAGAAGGTCAGGTTAGACCAAAGTTTGCTGAGACCTTTTAGTTGTTTCTCAAGAAGTACTGGTGTTACACTGGTCTTTTTAAACTTCTCAGAATATTAATATGTTAAAATGAAGAATTAATCTCCATGAAAAGTTTATAGCATGTGGCATTTCCTAAACTTACTGGACCATGAGATCCTATGGAACACTGGAAAATATTGACCCTCTTTCTAGGGTCCCATAGCTCTAAAGAGGGATCAGCTACTTTTCTATTGTCATTTAGTTCATGCCTTTTATTTATTGTGAACCATGCAATAATACATAGTTATTGCAACCCTTGAACAACATGGGTTTGAACAGCACAGGACCATTTTATTTACCTGTGGATTTTTTCCAATATATGTTGGAAAATTTGGGGGGGATTTGTGACAATTTGAAAAAATATTTTCTTTTCTCTAGTTTACTTTATTATAAAAATACAGTATATAATATATATCACATACAGAATCTAGGTTAATTGAGTTTATGTTATTGTAAAGGCTTATGATCAACAGTAGGCTATTGGTAGTTAAGTTTCTGGGGAGTTAAAAGTTATATGCAGATTTTTGACTGCAAGAGGAGTCAGTTCCCCTAATCCCCACATTGTTCAAGGGCTAACTGTATTTTATTATGTATGGAGTTTTTTAGTTATTTCCTCAATCTCTCTGGAAAATGGCAGGGTTCAGAAACAGGGTTACTGCAGGAAATGATCACCACACATGGAAACCTGATGACATGTGAGATAGGAACAAGCATTAGTTCTCTAGAATCTAGTCTATAGGAATGCACGCTTGAAATGTTCAATCCATCCCTCTTTGTTTTGTTCAATTGCAGATGACTTAGAAATGGGGACTCCTCAAGAAGTCCTAAAGTCAGGAATAAACTTTAAGGTCACCTAGTCCAGAGGCTGCAAACTGTAATGCCTCTAGGGCCCAAACAGATGAGGTAAACCAGCAGAACTCAGTTTAAGCCAAGACAGATTGGAAAAGACTGTGAGAGAATGGTGGGTAACTGGAGGCATTAAAATTCTTGATTTAACAGAAAGGAAGAAAAATAAATAAAATACACATGCAGACTGCATTTACACACCATGCCTCCATTTTGTCATATCTGATACCAGACCAACTCTCACTTTAGGCCCAGGGAGGTTGAAACATTTTCCCAGGGTGGCCCAGCTGGCAAGTGGCAGAAATGAAGCTGGACACTGTGCATGTCTCCTGTGACTTGGCACTGCTTAGAATATAATTTTGACGGTTTTCTTTCTGATGAAAAAGCTGGAATCAATCTCTTCACAAAAATAGTTGCCTCGTGGGTTTTGTCAGAATGGAAAAAGCTCTTCTAGAAAATGGCTATTTCGTGGGAGTGCCTGCCTGGGTCAGGTTTGAAAGCAAACACGATTTGATTTGTGGCACTCACCCGTTGGAGCCCGGGTGCACCTGCCACCTCCTCACTGCAGGTGGGAGGCTGTAGGACGCTGAGGAGGAGCAGACAGAGGCTGCTGTGCTTATAGAAGCCACCAGTCTGGGCATGGGTTGGGCTTCTTGACAGCCTGGGAGGCTTATCTCACTTGGCCTTGTAGCCTGACTGAAGACACTGCCTGGCAGAGGTGGGAATGGCAGGGCAGGATGAGAAAGGAGAGAAACCCAGTAAGATTTGAGTCATTCGTGGCTAGAAATTGATGTTTTACCTGTCTTTCCCTTGATTCTGCTGGTCTGATTATTTTCCATTTTTAACATGTCCTATTTTTTTCATCCTTGGCCCTGATGGTGAAAGGGTTATTATTTTCTGGAAGAGAAGGAGATGAAGCCAGTGTGGGACGAGTAAGGAAAGGTTTGTAAATCAAAGGAAATGGTTCAATAGAAAATCATACCTCACGTGTCCAAGTCTGTCTGGGCTGCTGCAATGAAAAGCCATAGACTATATGGCTTATAAACAACATAAACTTATTTCTCATAGTTCTGGAGGCTGTCCTCTGCTGTGTCCTCACATGGCTGAAGGGCTGAGGGAGCTCTCTGGAGCCTCTTTCCTAAGAGCACATCCCCTTCATGAGGGCTTTACCCTCGTGACCTCAGCACCTCCCAGAGGCCCACCCCACTACCCTTATATTGGGGATTAAGTCTCAACATATGAATTTTGGGGAGAAACAACCATCCAGTCTATAGCACCAAGTATATGCAGGAGAGCAAACTGCAATCTGGGCAGCGGCCTTGCTTCACAGGAGCCAGTGGCCTGGCTGTGACCATGTCAGGGACACCCCACCTGGCAGCTATCCATGATGGCCACTGCCAAGATTCTCTTCGTGTTAGCCTGAGTGTCCCCTCAAAGCTGGCATCTCTGCTCTTGTCCCTGTAGAATTCTCAATAGGTATTTGGTGAGGAAAGTGGTAGATGACATAAGAAATTGTTTGATCTCAAATTCTTTTCTAGCATAAAAAACCCCACAAACACAACCAAAAAACAATCTGACTAAATAAAACACACACAGGTGGTAACTGATAGGTTGGAAACAATCTGTAAAAATCTAAAAGAAATAGGAACAACAAAGGAGACACTTAGGAGTGGATTTTAAAAGCCACACTTAAATTGGAGCCCAGATAGGCAGCCAACCCCTTTTAGTCCAGACCACTGCAATCAGGATGCTGGGCAGAGCTGCCAAATTTGCTCCTTCTAAAGAGCTTCACAATCTTTTTTCAAGATTGAATGAAAGTGCCTGCTTAAGATATGTGTGGTCCATCTGAGCTAACACAGAAAGGCAGATTAAAAAGGCAAAGAATTTCAAGACAGGTACTGCCTTGGGTATTTTCAGAAATATATACCCCCAAGAAGTATTAGTTCCAATTTCTACCCATTGGCCACACAGCATCCATCTACTTCCGCATGTCTTTTGGTGCACATCAAATGAAAAACAGGAACGTGCTGTGCATGCGATCAGGGGGCCTGGGTTCTGTTCTAGATCTGTTAAGAACTGGATCTATGAGCTCCTCTGACTCAGGTTCCCTCATTTTATAAAATGAGAGATTTGAGCACAAATTTATGACATTTCTTTTAGCTTGATAGTTCCATTTCCATTGATTTTAACATAGTGATCACTCGTTCATTTTATTCATTTGCTCAGGCAATTTTATTGAGCCCTACTCCACGTGTGGCATTGTATTAGTGACTAAGCATAAAGTGGTGAGAAATAAAAATTGACTCCCTGTCCTCATGCAGCCACCATTCTACACAGTGAGACAGATAATATGAAACCAAATAAAGGAGCAAAATACTTTCAGATTTGTTTAAGGGATGGTCATAAGGGTAAGGGAAAAAACCCACGTGATGTGTTAGGGGGCAACTGAGGTTGAGATGAGTGGGGAAGACCTAGAGCAATGAGTGGTTGAAAGTCCTGGGCACAGCCCTGCTGGACTGCAAAAAGGTATGCAACATTAACCAAGTCTCTTTGCCTCTATATGCTTGTATTCATTTTCTATTGCTGCCAGAACAAACTGCCATAAATTTAGCAGTTTAAAACAACACAAATATATTACTTATATTTCTGTAGGTCAGAAGTCAATCACAGGTCTCATTGGGCTAAAATCAAGGTGTAGGCAGGACTGTGTTTCTTTCTGGAAGCTCTAGGGGAGAATTAATTTCTTTTTCCTTCAGGTTGTTGGTAAAATTTATTTCCTTGTTGTCAGACCAAGGCTCCTAGTATCTTGCTGACAATAAGAGAGAGCCACTCTCTGCTTGTACAGGACTTACATTCGCTGGCTGGAGATCCCCTTCCTTCATCTTCAAAGCTAGCACCCACTGGTGGAGTCCCTCTCACACTGCGTCTCTCTGATCTTCCCTTTTGCCTCTCTCTCTTATTGTTAAGGGCTCATGTGATCAGATGGGGCCCACCAGCATGATCCGGGATCATCTCCACATTTCAAGGTACTTAACCTTGATGACATGTGCAAAGTCCCTTTTGCCATGGAAGGTGACATTTTCACAGGCTCTGAGGAGTGGGACCTGTGTGCCTTTGAGGGGGCATTATTTTGCCTACCACACTGCTCAGTTTCCTTTTTGGTAAATGAAGGCACTGAACTAAAGCTCTTTCAAATCCCAAATGCCATGACTTGTTTTGCTCCATGTATTCTCAAAACTAGAAGTCATGTTTCTTTTCTCTAACAACTCATGAAAACTTTGCTAAATTGAAGGCAACAATCTCTCATTTGAAGAGGGTGCTCATTTCATCTAGGGCCAATAAAGGAGAATAAGTTATGGTGTTGGGCCTGTATAACCACTCTAGAGCCTCCAGGATGGACTGGGGAGCATGATCAGGGCTGATCCCTGAAACCAGGTGTTGAGGCTACTTATGATCCTCCTGAATCTTATAAAATAAAATCATTTCTTTTAGAGCCATGTTGTATTATCAAGAAAGCAAGTCAATGTTATGAACTGTTTAAAGGTATGCTTCAAAGTTTCCCCCAGACATTCCTCTGATCATGTATCCCAGCTGTAATGACCATTTCCATGTCCATTTTCTTAAAATGTGTGAACGTCACAGGCATCACTGTGCCCAGGTCAGCACATGAACACACAGAAAAAGTCCTAACTGGTTAAGCCATGGTGCCTTTGCAACTTTGTTCTTAGATGTTCTGTTCTACTGGAAAGAAGTGGATATTTTCTACTGTTGTCTTTTTGTCTTTGTAAACTGAGAGAAAATCAGACCGGTCAGTGTGAGAGCAAGAATAGGAACTCTGGTATAGAGGCTGGCAACACAGGGTAGGAAAAAATCTACATATTAATCTGTCTGTTAAGTGAGCTTTGTCAGAAGCAGTGGTGGGGCCTGTTAAGTCAGGGCTATAATCTTCATGGCTTTCCTTGGTATTCACAATGTGCTTTGGGAAAAACTGGCTGGGATTAGAACCACAGTATAAAGGTAAACTGGTCAAGGAATCTAAAGCATTAAAGGCTAGAGTGTGGGCCCAAAAATACCCTTGAGAGGAACAGTCATTTCCAGAAGCTGCCAGGTGAGTTCAACAATATCAAAAACTCTTATTTTGCAGATTATCAGAAAGAATGCAGAGTCTAGAGATCAAAACCCTGCATTAAATCTTTAGTAAAGACTACTGTGTGACCTTAAGCCAGTCATTTAACTTCTCAGTTTCTTCATGCATGAAGTGGGAATTAATAATATCTGTATCATACCACCATTATAAGGTTCAAATGAAACAAAGTAAGTGCAAGAGCTTTGAAAAATATCTTACAAATATTGGTTGCTGATGTTGCTATACTTTACAGTGCTTTGAGCAAGGACAAACTGAAGGTATTCATTACTTTTGTTTAGTTGTCACAGCTTGTAATTGTATACTCATGCTAGTGCTGGCCTGATGGTTGCCTCTTGCACCTAACATCCT